>NC_140594.1:1090923593-1092288593 GCF_964204655.1 Triturus cristatus
CAGCACTGAGCTTCAGGGAAGTGTTTTGTTCACCTGATTTATAGGAACCCACACTTATTTTTTCTCAACAAACTTCGCTACTAAGGAAGCCACAGACAAACATTCAAGGGTAAAGGAAAGAGGAAGAGAATGACGGAAAAACAGTGGCAAAGGTAGAAAGCAAGGATTAAAAAGAACCTGCAAGAGTGAGATAAAGAGGTAGAGAGTGTCTGCTGGTGGATTAAACCTGCTAGTGAGATATCAGTAGTTATGCTGTGTTTTTGTGGCATGCCCCATTGCTTGTGCACTGTAGTCAATAATAATAATAATTTCAGATTTGAAAAGCACGACTTATCTCCCCTAAGGGTATCCAGACTCTGGGGGCCGCCGGGGAGATTAAGCGAGCTATTGCCCAGAGGCGCATGATGCTGAGCTGGGCTGCTGCCGGCGATAGAACCGTGAGCCGTGCACTCCTGAGTCAGACGCTCTGCCCGCTGTGCCCACCTCTCCCCCAAAGTCTATAAAATTCAATAAACATACATTCTAAAAAAAGAAGTCGCTGAATGGTTTGTTTAACAGTGAAGAACTATGCATGGCACATTTAACGTGGTCCATGCTGACTCCATCCTGGGGTGAAGGCTAGGCGTCCGATATCCTCACAAGTTCTACCAGATTTGATCATTGAGTCAGCAGAACTGTGGGAGATTGATGGCTAGCAGAGAAACTGCAATCAAACAAAGAGAAGCTGACCCAGCACAGAAGACACCTGAGCAACTGGAGCGTGACATTGCATCCACAGCCATGACAGGCAAACCAAAGCAATCTGCTGAGATGCTTCAGGAGAGCCAGCGTACACAGTGTTAGGCCATGCATCTTTATAGCATCCGCTTCCATGCTCTTTTGGTGCTCTTGGGTCACTGTGTGCAGATGGTCATCTGCTGGTCATAGGTCATCCTGTCATTGGGCATACATAACCCACCACACCTATGTGTGACTGTTATCAGAAGATCCTGCCTTTTGGTGCAGGTGTCTGTGTGTGACTGTGTGTGCCTGTGTGTCTGTGTGTGACTCTGTGTGTGCGTGTCTGTGTGTGTGTGTGCACATGTGTGTGTGCATGTGTGTGTGGAGTGTGGGTACGTGTGTGTGTTAGTGAATACATGTGCACATTTGAATGTGATTACCCTTGCTTGTGTGTCTGTGTATGTTTGTGTGTCTGTATATCTAAGTGTGTGTGTGTGTATGCATGTGTGCACTTGTACTTATGTGTGCATGTGTGTGTGTGATGTTATGTTATGTTATTTCATTTTATAACGCACGCAGCTACTCCGAGGAGTGTCCCGACGCGATCCAAGAGGGGTCAACTGATTACCACTAGACAAAAAGATAAGTTTTTATTTTTTTCTTAAAGGCCAGGGGATCTTGGGTATTGCGAAGCTCGAAAGGAAGAGCATTCCATGCCTGAGCCACTTTCACGGCGAGCGAGCAACCGCCCAGCCTTTGACGAAAGAAGCAGGGAACTTGTGCCAGAAGCTGTGATGATGAGCGCAATTCTCACAGCGGGACATAAAAGGAGAACCGCTTCTGCAAATAGGAGGGACCCCGGCCATAAAGGGCATGGTGGGCGATGACTAATGATTTCAACTTAACCCGTTCTGCTACGGGAAGCCAATGAAGTTAGCGCAGGTGATGTCGCACACTACACCTAGTGGGAAATTCAAGGAGAAGCCTGGTAGCTGCATTTTGGACAACCTGAAGCTTATTCAGTAAGTATCCCGGGATGCCCGTATTCAGCGAATTGGCATAGTCCAGTCGAGAAAGGATCAGCGCAAATGACTGTTTCTTTTGCGGGCCTAGGGAAAAGAAGGAGACATTTCCTTAAGGTTTTTAGGAGTCCAAAGCAATCGCCTGCAAGCTTTTTAACCTGGGTGGAGAAGGATAGATTATCCTCGAACCACACTCCCAAATTCTTGGCGGAGTTCCCCTTGGATGTCGGTAGAGGGAACCCTCAAGGCCAGAGCGTGTTTCTGAAGCAGGAGGGGGAAGTTACCGACAGGAGAATCTCCAACTTATCTTCAGTGCACTTAAGCTGTGCGGTAGCGAGCCACTTGAAGACAGAGGCCAAGCAGTGCTGAGCTGAAGAGACGGAGTCAGCATCCTTTCCCCAGGTAAAAAGAAGCTGGGTGTTATCCGCGTAGGCAATGACCTTAGCCCCCAGGTCCTCCACCAAATAGACCAGAGGAGTGACATAGATGTTAAAGAGGAGGGGACTAAGGGAGGACCCCTGCGGAACCCCAGTGGTAACCAGCTGAGGGGCTGACTCGGCCGGCGGCAGCCAGACTTTTTGCATCTGCCCTTCCAAGAAGGACCTAAGCCAGCCCCAGGCCGAGACACCAATTTCAGCGAGATGGGTCAGTAGCCATATGTGTGGCACTGTATCAAACGCCGCGGACAGGTCGAGCATAACAAGAGCCACTCTCCACCGGTGTCCATACACTCCCGGATGGCCTCTGAGATCTCCACGAGGGCTGACTCAGTACTATGTGAGGTCCGGAAGCCTGACTGAGCTGGGTGCAGTAGGTTCGACCCTTCGATAAACTCAGTCAGTTGTCTGGTCACCACCTTTTCGCACACTTTGGCTAAGTGGGCAGAAGGGATATGGGGCGATAATTCCCTGGAGTCTGGGGGTCGAGGGAAGGTTTTTTCAAAAGTGGGAGGATTTTAGCCTGTTTCCAACCCCCTGCACGCGACCCTCAAGTAGGGAGGTATTGATAATGAAGTTCACTTCAGGATTAATGATCTCCGCAACTGCTGTGTGTGTTTGCATGTATGTGTGTGTCACACAGAGGCTGAACCTGCCCCAGTGTGGGATTCTCCCTATTTCATTTTGTTTGTTTCTTGTCTACATGACACTGGATCCATGTCCCTGTCTTCTTGTACAAGTCTCACATTCTTGCCAGTTCTAGTGTGTTTTAATCCTAGCTACAGAGACAGTGTATTCCCTCACCCTCCATCAGTGTGTGACCTGCCCAGATGTACTGTATTTCCTGAATCAAAGTAAGTGTTACATGACCCTATCTAGACATTAGATAGGGACATGTAACACTTACTTTGTTCATCACGGTGGCTGTTGTGTTGCCTTTGCCAGTGTTTATTGCATCCCTGGAATCCTGGCTGCTCCTGAGGGAAAGAGATGGGCACAATAAAAGACGTGTCATTCATATCCCTCAGTAGAACAGTGATTTCTCTACCTTCACTCACACTTGCATGCAGGTTGAGTGTATTAGAAAGGTTTAAAAGGCATAATACGCCCTTCACTCACACTTTGTAAATGTGCATACGAGGCAAACCGGATGGCCTGACGTCATCAGCTCCCCCTATGTAGATTAAGACCGGTAAAGGGGATCTACAGACCACACTCTAATGGGTTACTCTAACTTCTATTGAAACTAATGCAATTTAGCTCTGGGCATGAAACACTGTTTTCCAGTTGGGTTACCCAACCTTCTGCCCAGTTTTATTAGTACCATTTGACAAATCAACTTGACACATACAATAGCTTATGTGTTTCCAGTCTAAGGGCCTTATTTATAAAGGCGTGCAACACTACTTTTTGTGACACAGCGGCGGCGTTAATAATGCACCACATATTTATAAAGTGGGTATCTAAGCAGATGCATCACTTTGTAAATACCTGGCTACATTATACCTGTGTCAGGTTTAATGTATGCAGGGTGGGTGTTCCCACATAAAAAAGCCTCGTAGAAGCGGCGCAGTGAAATCTATCAGATTTCACTGCACCACTTCCAGGACGCTACTGCATCACAACCTTACGCCTGCCTCACAGCAGGCGTAAGGGTGGTGCAGTGCAATGGGAATAGGCCTCCCCCATGCATTGCTGGAGTTGCGTCATGGTTACAACACAACTCCAGCAATGCGGGGGTTTTACGCCGACAGATGTCAGGATTCCTGACGTATCTGTCATTCCTTGCGACATGGTGCGCCGCACAATAAATACGGCGCATCCATCGTGTCGCAAGGAGGGCGCAGTGAAAACTGTTGCATCGCTGCTTTCTTGCAGCGATGCAACACTTTTCATAAATGAGGACCTACATTTATAGGTTGCTCGTTAAGTAGATCCACAGGATCCCTCTTGAAGTGTGATGCTTCTAGGTGTCAGGAGATGGGTTTGGCAAAATGACTGGGGGATCCCTTTGGATTCTAGCAGGATCTGCTGCAACCCTGAGAGCTCAAGAGGTGATCTAAGATCTACAGAGAAATCAAGAAGTGCCTCCATCTGAGTGAGGGTGTTTTTGGGAGCTAGTAACTGAACTCACTCTAAATATCCAAGAATAAACCTAGCAAGACTCCATGCACCAAACTAACCAATTAACACATGGACATAAGAGACCAACTGGGAGCTAGTAACTGAACTCACTCTAAATATCCAAGAATAAACCTAGCAAGACTCCATGCACCACACTAACCAATTAACACATGGAAATAAGAGACCAACCCCAACTGGACTAAATGAAAAGAAAACTAACATTCATGTAATGGGCAAAAATAACCAACAAATATGTCTGACTACTAAAAAAACCTTTGTGGTGCAACAGTAAGTGTTGCTTAATGGCACAAACGTGGACCTGCAAAGCTTTGCATAATAGTTTGATTAGAGTTACACCATCAGATACAAATTTTAACATTAGGCTAAATCACTTATTATAAAACATTTCGAAGAAATGATAACCACAGAAATATCATGTACTATTTTGATTGCCCCTTGTTTGAGCTTGGTCTAGGTTGGTGCTTGGGTTTTATGTGGTTTTGCATGTAAACCAATGGATGTTTCTTCTGTTCCCACTCTATTACAACCAGTTGACATAGACCATAGCAACGTGGTGCTCCAGAACATGAAGCGATTTCACTGCACCGCGTCTGTCGATTTTCAGTGCAAAACATATTTTGCTCGCAAAAGTAAATTGCCGCTGTTGCTTGCGCCACCTGCGCCATTTACATGGCACTAACACTCACACAAAAGCTTAGCAAATCTAGTCCAGAGCTTCTTCTAAAAACTTCTATTCACATCCTCATCTGGGGCCATATGTAGGTAGCCTAATACCGGTCGGTAACGGCGGATTTTCGGTAAAAATCCCGTTACCGACCGGTATTTAGGCTTTTGGTATGTAGGGGGGACATTTCAGGATTCGGTAATTTACCGAATCGGTAAAATTACCGATTCGGTAATTTTACCGATTCGGTAAATACCGAATCCTGAAATGAGATGTAGGGGGAGTGTGTGGGTGTTGTGTGGATTCGTTATTTACCACCAACTAAAAGTTGGTGGTAAATGACGAATGGCTTAGAAAAAGCATTTTTTGGCTCTTAGAAGTGTGCAATGTGGCAGACATACATGCCCTTAGGGCATGTATGTGTGTCACATGTGCACACATGCAGGAATCAGGGGTGCAACAGGGTGTCACTGTGACACCCTGCCACCCTTGATTGTGCTCCCCCCATTACCGAATCGGTATTTACCGATTCGGATTCGGTAATGGTAACTGGCTTCCCATTGATTCCTATGGGCCTCCTGGCCCATAGGAATCAATGGGAAGCCAGTTACCACTACCGAATCGGTAAATACCGATTCTAAATTACCGACCAATTCCGATTCGGTAATTTTTACCGACTGATTACCTACATAGCATTTACCACTTCATAAATACCGAATCGGTAAAATTCGGTATTTATGAAGTGGTAAATGTTAGGCTACCTACATAAGGCCCCTGATGTTTAAGGACCATAACTTGCCCTTATAGGGAGAGCGTCATCTTCACCATGACCTGTTCAGAAGACAGGGCTCAACAAAAGATAGGAAGCACAAGCAAATACAATTCCAGGGTCACTGAGAAACACAAAGACAGCACCCGAATCTACATATAATACAGGTTCAAGCAAGATGGATTCCAGACTATGGGTTGGCAGTAAATCTCCAGAGAGAGAGGAGACTCCTTCCAGAGAACTCTCTTAAGAACATTTGTAATACACAATCACACATGACACAGCCAGTCCACGGTACTGCATCTACAGCAACAATGCTGATCACTTCCATTGTCACCAACACATCTTCGTACCATTGCACCAACATGGAACAGTGTACATGTACTTTATCACCACATTGATATTATCTTCACTATGTTCTAAGCCAAGATCAAACCCTAATGCCAGCCCTTACTCTAACCTTAACCATAATCTCATTTCCTATCCCTTACACTAAACTGCAAAGCTATCAATAACCCTGCCTACAGCCCTAAACACACCCCTTACGCTTAATCAGGAGTCCACAACCTTTTGTATGATAAGAGCTACTTATGGTCAATGAAAATCATCGTGAGATACAATTACTAGTCTGGAAATAGTGACCAAGCCAGACACCATTAGAACAGTGGCCACGCCATGGAAGCCTATCGGTAATGGCCACCTCAGTGCATCAGGCAGGTTTGCAAGCAGTAATGTAAAAAAAGCCTTTAGCAATTTGGAATGTCTCTGCATGAGTTATACTTGACAGCCACAGCGGCTATGCCCCTGCCACCAAGGTAATAATATTTGTAATATGTCGCCCCAAGGCTGCATGATTAATGGTTTCAACATCAGCTTTAAATATATTTTGGAAATATATTTTCTCAAAACATCACTTTAGGAGCATATGTTTTCATCCAGTATACATGTTTTTCAATGGTAGGATACCTATATTATACATTCAACCAAACAAAGGTTCTTATTTTAGTAGCCTGGGCTGCATATAGGAGAGCTACTTACAGGGAGCAGGCGACCTACTAGTAGATCAAGAGCGCCTCGTTGCAGAAGATTGTGCTAAATGTGACCCTAAACCTAAGACTAAAATATCTATCAACAACAATCATGACTATGTAAATGATAGCAATGTATATGTATTCATCTATTCACTCAATCAATCAATTAATCGGGGTTCTTGTATAGCGTGGCTAATCATCAGTGAGGGTCTCAAGGCTCGGGGGGGGGGGTGGGAGAGGTTCTGCAGTTCAGTCAATGAGCCAGGTCTTAAGGTCCTTCCTAAATTGAGGCAGGGATTGTGATTGCTTGAGATACAGAGGCAGGGAGTTCCAGGTCTTCGTAGCGAGGTAGAAGGAATTTCCTCCAGCCAAGGTCTTGCGGATCTATAGGATGGTTGCCAGGGCCAGTTGTGCGGAGCGGAGACGACTGTTGGGTGTGTAGAGTGATGATGTGAATGTCTGACTGTGTAAGTGAATTGCAGGATCTCTCTCACATCAATTTGACCTGATAGCCTAGTAGGGCTGGAACTGCCACCATATGGTGCTCCAATGTCCTATACAGAAACTTTGGGGTTTTAGCAGACAAAGCCCATTAGCTTGGTCCAATTCACTCAGTCCTAGGGGCATATTATTAAGGGCAGTAACACAACTTAGGCCGGACTTTTTGCCGCTAAAGCGGCGATATTCTTATCGCCCTATTAACAAGGCTGCGCTAACATGCATTAGCGCATGTTAGCAGCCGAATTTCTAACGCTACGCATCTTAGCCATATACATCGCAAAGTAGGCGTGCCATCCTGAAACAACATGAGAAAGGTCGGTAACACAACATCGCGGTATTTACAACGTAGCCCCACAACCACGTAGCGATGAAAAAAGTCCTGCTAACCGCTGTTTTCGCCAGATTTTAACACCTCAAAAGAATCTGACTTAGCCGTCTCGTCAATGGGAGGTGGATTGTGAGGCTAAATCCACCATGGCGTATTATCAAGGATTTCCCTATCGCTGAGGCTTTATCGCTGGATTTCCAGCGATATTCACGCATTTCGCCGCTATCTCTGGATTTTTTATCGCCTTGGAGATAAGCGTTGATGATAACGTGCTAACTCGGCGATGGAATCCAGCGATAGCCGGCGATAAGTAAAACAGCGCTGAGCGCGCTTTGCGATATTTATCGCAATTTCTTGATAATATGTCCCTATATCTCTTGATTGGGTCCAAGCCTGTAATATAAACTGCATTGACATGGTTTTAAAACAACTCTTTGCACATGTCCAGAGCTTTACTTATTGCAAGATAAAATCAATCAGTGGAAAACAGTTCCTTTTTTGGCTCAATATTGGAGACATCGCAGTCACTGATAATTTTTCATAAAGTTTTAACTGAATATAAAGGAGAGGTACAAGTGAGGTATCATTCAAAGTCATGCTTTACTGCTATTCGGCGTTAAGTACAAATAGCCTACATAGAAAGATGTTCTATACATTTGTATGTTTCACTGTCCAACATATGTTGGTTTCTATTGGAGGGTCGATTCCTAATCTCCTTCGAAGGTTTTCAGTTTGTTTAATAAAAGGCTGGTGTGTGAGGGTTTCACATATTAATCTATCACAGGCTCTTACAGCTGCCATTTTATGATTTGTTTTATCCCATACAGCTGTGGCTGATGGCCAGAGTCTGGATTCTAGTGGGTTTGCAAATAGGTTGCTTGCAGTTCCAGGATGTAGTTCCTTATCCATATTTATTTACATCATATATTAAGCTCTGCAGACCTCTATGTACACATCCCTGAGCCAACTTAATACCTACAGCATATTGCCATGAATGAAAATTTCACAGAGACATATAAAAGGGCCTTTGTGCTCAGCAACTCTATCTCCTGGAGAATTCTGCATGCATAAAATAGTGGTTTCCCTTGAATCAGCACTATGGCTCTCTCAAAGGCCGGCTTATGTTTTCTCATGTTCTCATAATGTGAAGTATATGAAAGTACAGGTCTCCAGCAGCCGTGTCACATTATGCGTCTATACTCTTGAAGGAAGCAGCAAGTGCAGGTGGATCCATTTTAGCTATCAGTCATGCTACAGAAACTACTCAGCTTTTCATGCCTTTGATTCCGGATCACAGTGGAGACCCCGTAGTAGGGTGGTCTTATGTGCGTGTGGCCGGGTACATGGCCCGATTCACATTAGTCAGCGAAGACAATGCGTAAACCTACTCCCATAGATTTACTTTTCCATTTGGATGTGTATATCTAATCTATCTATCTATCTATCTATCTATCTATCTATCTATCTATCTATCTATCTATCTATCTATCTATCTATCTATCTATCTATCTATCTATCTATCTATCTATCTATCTATCTATCTATCTATCTATCTATCTATCTATCTATCTACCTACCTACCTACCTACCTATCTATCTATCTATCTATCTATCTATCTATCTATCTATCTATCTATCTATCTACCTACCTACCTACCTACCTACCTACCTATCTATCTATCTACCTGTCTGATATATTGATATATGTGTCATAATCTATACATATATATATATGTATATATATATATAAAACATTATAATATAGTGCTTAATATTCTTAATCATTTACAATTAATTATATTTCTGCCCCTGCCCCCGTTCTACATGTGTGCACCTGTGCCCCCTCCTTCCCTGGTCTGTTGTACTCTCACTGACCCTGTGCTGACACCTCTCTCTTTGCTCCTCTATTGCTTCCCCTGACACTCCTCCCTTCCCCCTACTCTGTGTGCATGCCCTCACCCTCCCTGGTTCTTTGTGCTGCTACTGCCCTCTGATGCTGCCCCTTCCCTTACCCTCCTCCTGCCTCGTGTTCCGTGTGTGTGCCCCTGCCACCTCCCTCCGTGTTCGGTTGTACTGTCACTCTCCTGCTTTGCTTCCAATGCAGCCATTCCCCTCTGACCCTATGCTACATGTGCATACCCCTGTCTCCTCCTCCCTGGTATGTGTTTTAGCCACTGCCCTCAGCTGGCACCCCTGCCCTTTTCCACCCTTTCTCTGTGTGCCTCTCCCTTCATCCCTGGCTCATTATTTTGCACCTGTGCCTGTGTTCCCAGTGCCCTCGGTACCCACCTTCCGCCGCTCCCTGTTCTCCATTGTTCATGCCCCTGTCCCTGCCCTTCCCTCCCTGGTCTCTTTTGCTGCCCCATGTGCTGCCACTGCCCTCAGTTCCTGCTCCTGCCATGCTCTGGCCTGCTCCCATTCTCTGTGTTCTGCCCCTGTCCCCCTCCTCTCTTGGCCTTTGTGCTGTGCTGCCCCTGTGATGCCATTGACCTCATTTTGTGCTCCTGCACCCCCCCCCCCGTTCGCTGTGTCCCTGTTCTCCAGGTGCATGCCCCTATGTCCTCCCTCCACTGCCCTATACTGTCACTGCCCTCTGTTGCTGCCCCTATGCTGCCACTGCCCTCTGTTGACGCCTGTGGCTCTCCACATTCACTCTGCACCCATCCATGTGCATGCCTGTACACTTTCCCATCCTGGTCCGTTGTGCTGCCCATGCGCTGCTTTGTTGCTGCCCCTTCTGCCTCACTGTCCCCATTCTCTCTGCTTTTGCCCCTCCCTGATCCTGTTATGCTGCCACTGCCACTCACAGCTACCCTCTGTTCCTGTCCCTCCCTCCTCCCTTGCCACAGTTCTCAGTGTGTGAGCCCTGCCCCCTCACTCCCCAATCTATTTAGCTTTCACTGCCCCTGTGCCCCAATTATCCTCATTTGCTGCTCCTGCCCCCCCCCACACCCCATTCTTCACGTGTGTGTTGGTGCTGCCTCCCATCCTGGTCCGTTGTGCTGCCACTGCCCAGTACGCTCACTGCCCTCTATTGCTGTCCCTGCCTCGCTGCCCTAGACCCCCAGTCAGATCGCGTTTCAATACGGAAATGTACAGCGAACACACTTAGCTTTGCCTTGGTCAAGCAAAAAGATTCAGGATCATTTTGACATTTTCAGAAGTGGAGCTTTAACTGGGCCATCTGCTATGTTTATATTTGTAAGTGCTTCCCGCTGAGGTTTCATTTCTGCTATGTTTAAATTTGTAAGTGCTTCCCGTTCTGTGAATTGAGCATCTGTGCCAGCATGGGCCCTCGCCTTTTTATTTATCCACGAGTCCACAGTTCTGCATGAAATGCCCACTCAGTAGAAGTTATTTCTATTGGTTGCTGAGAAACTGTAACCTCTTTGTGACAATAAATACTAGATATATTTTTTAAAGTGTTTGCAGTACTGCGGTACTGGCACTTCTGTACCACACTGGGGTCAGTGCTGGGGACTGCAGTACCTGCTGTTTGGTACCCAAATTATATTTTTTAAATATTTTTCCCTTTGGGAGCGCCCACATGACCCAAGGTGTCTGGTAGTGCCCACCCTGCCCACTTATGGGGTTATCAGAAACGTTTTCTAGGACTCAAGTCCCTGAGTCCTGTAGTGGCAACTAAAGCATGTAGTTTCTCGCTGTGGCCAGCCAATCAAAACTTCGGTACAGCAGTACCAGCCTAGGTACTGCAGCACCGAAATGACCCACAGGAGAAAATGCTCCCCGGGTCAATCAGAAGGCCCTATTTTTTATCACTAGAGATATCCCCAAAAGGTTAACCTCTTCATGAACACCCCAAGCACCTCTTAAACGCAAATTTCCAGAAAATGTCTGAATAGATTTACACTGAAAAACAAAAAGCACGTTTCCGGTGTAAAGGTCTAACTTTTTGCCAAATTTGGTGTAACTCAGTTTTGCAGTTTTTTCAGTATGGCTTACCAAATTTTTCTATGGAAAATAACAGGGGATAACAAAGTTTTGGGACCCCTCCCTTTTTCTTGGCCTTTGCTTGACAGATCAACCCGAAACTTACCTAACTATAACCACACAGTGGTGACAGCCACTGCGTAATATGTTAATATATTACAAAGAGACAGTCGCCACTGTGTAGTTAAAGGAGATCAGAGTTTCCACAGGGAGAGTGTTTTTTGGTTCACTGATAACTTTGGCACCATTTGACAAATCTTAACAAAATCTTTTGAAATCAAAGCTCATTTACCTCAGTTCCTTACTGCAATGGGGTGATAAATCTAGCAGGGTCCAAGAAAAAAAAAAGGGGAGTCCCAAAATGTTGATTTCCTATATTATTTCTCATATGAAAATTCAGTCACAGCTACAGAAATAACAGCTCAACGGAATTACAATAAATGTAACAAAAAGTTAGAACTTTACTCAGATGGTGCACTTTTTGTGATGTGGTGTAAATTGGTTCAGCCCTTTTCAAGAAATGTGTGTTTCAAGAGGTGCTTGTTGTTGGTATGAAGGAGTTAAAATAATAGGTGTATCCAGACTGCTGGAGTCCAGCTATGCTTTGTTTGTCTGCTTTAAAAGGGAGGAGTAAATCCTGGCTGGCTGGCCACAACCTGCACAATATGTTGTTAAGGCTAGCCACAACCTGAACAATATGTTGTTAAGGCTAGCCACAACCTGAACAATATGTTGTTAAGGCTAGCCACAACCTGCACAATATGTTGTTAAGGCTAGCCACAACCTGAACAATATGTTGTTAAGGCTAGCCACAACCTGCACAATATGTTGTTAAGGCTAGCCACAACCTGCACAATATGTTGTTGCAGCCATTCAAGGTCTCAGAGCCATGATTCCTACATCCTGAAAATAAACTTAAAAATATATAAATGAGGAGGGTGAGCAGACCTTGAACCCAAGGGGCATGTGGGTGAGCCCCAAGGAGACCCCTACCCCATTTATTGGCTGGCCACAACTAGTGCATCAGGGTAACTGCATTTACAATGCAGTTGGAACCACACATGCCGTAAGAACGCAGGCGCTACCACACTTGCCTTTATGATGCATATGGCTTTACCCCACATATGCCTTTGCCACGCATGCCTTCACAACGATTCCCCACATATGCCAGGTAAATGGAGGCAGTGCTCTAGACTTGGAGCGAAGGGCAGGGGCAGGGAGTTGGAGGTGTTGATGACTTCCTGCCTGGACTTTCTGCTTCCTTGCATCCTGCCTGCAGCTTGGTGAGTAGTTTTTTGGGCAGGGTTGGGATAGTTTTCAGGGCTCAGGGTTGGGGTAGGTTTTAGGGCTGGGGGGCGGTTTTAGGGCTCAGGGCGGGGGGCTTGGTGTGTTTTTAGGGTCGGGTTGTTTTTCGGGCTGGGGTCAGTTTTTGGACTCAGGCTGGTGGGGCTGGGGTGTTTTAAGGGCTGGGGTCAGGGTAGTTTGAAGGGCTGCGGCCAGCTTTTATGGCTGAGGGCGGGGTGCTGGGGTGTAACCATCACCACTCATTTACCTTTACCAATCATGCCTTTACAACACAATTTGTTGTAAAGGCATGCGTGGTAAAGGCATGCGTGATAAAGACGTGGTTGCGGTAAAGACTGCGTTGTCAAGGCATGCAAAGTAATCGCATACATTGTTCCACTATACAACCTGTACACAATGTTCCTGGTGGGTGTGTAGCGGATTAGGTACGTGGGAGTGCATGCTTTCACAGATTTAAATACAAGCATCAGTAGCTTGTAGATTTCTCTGTCCAGGACGAGAGCCAGCTGTCTTCATGACTGTTTGAAGAGAGGGGTGATAACTGGGAAGATTGTACAAGCTAGACAGCATTAAGATAGTACAAATTTGAACGCCTTTAATTATCCCTTGGAAATGCTGCCATGAAGGAAGGCTTTGTGGAATAAATGCTGTACAGTCATAAGCACTATGGTCACTGACCTGCTCTGCCTCACTCCCTTCTGATCGTTCCGGACCCCCTTACACAGAGCTTTATTTGGAGTGGGTCCCTCCAGGTCTCACAGCCGGCAGTAATTAAATAGTGACATTGAAACGTGTGCCTGTTGAGCCCTATATTTATGTCCCTAACTTGACAGGCAAAAACAGTAACAAATTACACACAAAAATTGGTAAGGTAGTCCATGCCACTTCCTCTTTACATTTTACATGTTTTATGTAGCCTTGCATTCCCTAAGAGCAGTGGCGGTACCTCAAGGGAGTGCTGCGGGGTGGTGAGGCGTGGCGGGGGAGGGGCAGGGTGGGGAGGTAGTAAACTCCAGCATACGGCCGAATGCAGTTAAGTAAGTAAATAAATAAAACAAATTACATTGTGCGCGCTGCATCGCCAAATGGCGATGCGGCGCGCGCATGTAATTCATTTTATTTATTTATTTACATACTTAACTCCTCTCGGCCGGCCGTATGCTGGACTTTACTAACCCTCACCCTGCCCCTCCCCCACCGCCCTGCAGCACTCCCTCGAGGAGTCGCTACTGCCTAAGAGTGTTTTTTTTTTTTTGTTGCATATTTATATAGCGCGAACTTGACCTGAAGGTATTGGAGCGCTTTACATAGCACCGTATTTACATTACACATTCAGGCACGGGGAGATTAAGTGATTTGCGCAGAATCACAGGATGTGGACGCGACCTCGAGGCTCGAACCCTGGTTTTCTGCACCAGAGGCGGCAGCGCAGCCGACGGACCACATCCTCTTTTCCCAGGATGTTGTGTTTCTGTAGTTTTTTTGTGCATCATTTTACTCGTGTATAGTGCATGCTCTGAACTGAGTCACTTCCAGGTGCCTGTGTGAGTTCAGGTTTTGGGTGTGTGCAGTGCTTAAATCGAAAAGCAATAACTGCCTGGGGCCAAAGACTTGTTCAGAAACCTGTGACTCTATCAAAGGTCGTTGTCTAAGATATCAACAAGGCATAGTCTTTATTCCACGCTCAAGTCTCTTGAACCCAAAACCAGACCCTCCTTGCCTCTCTATCTCATTCTCGCAGGTTCTCTTTAATCCCTGCTTTCTCACCTTATGGCTGTGTTTCCATCTTTCTCTTCCACCTTCTTTAACTGTTTTGTGTTTTTCTCTCTCATGCTCTGGATCAAAGTCTGCTGAGAAAAAGAATTAACAGTCCACAAAAATAAATGCTGGTGGAACTTGGAGTGGAACCGAAATGATTGAGACGCGCTGAAGGCTGCTACCTCTTCCACAGGTCTTAGTAACATGTAATTCAGATTCTCAGAATTGAAACATTTTCAACTGTAATTATTCACAACAAAATAATAGTTGTTATTCATGTATCTGACACTGCTGACAAGCATTGACAAAGTCAGTAGGTTTGGCTTGTTTTAGGTGCATGTCCGTCACTGTGCGATATATTTGGATGCAATCCCAGAATGCTTATAAGAGAAACACCAAAAGACTGTCCAGGTAGTACAGGATGTTAGTTTGTATGTTTTTAAGCCACCCCTATAATTACACAGGCCAAGCATCTTTGAAAATATTTCTAAATAAACTTCTTAGTCCATGTTCCCTTTAGAGACTACAACCCCCCCCACCACGCCCCTTTTTTCTTGCCACTTAAAGCCCAGCCTTGTCAGAAGAAAGTCTCACCAGTCTTCACAATCCTAAGAAATGATTTTTGTTTACAATGTATACAATGCCTATCTTTATTGTCTCAAGAGAATATGTGGTCTGTCTCCTTGACAGCCCTACTGACCTATCCTTGATATGGTGCTTAGGAAAAACCTCAGAACAATTTCAATTCATTGTCTATGATATTTAGCCTTTAAGGTACCTTTTATTAAACCCCTTGAAGTCCCAGCTAGCCAGCACACCTCTTCAGCAGGATTTTTTTTTTTTGCACTGGGTTCCAGTGGCCACACTGTACTATTAGCTGTATTTTCATGTCTGGTGACTGCACCTGTCACTTCATGTTAAGGAAATATTTGGAGAAGACTAACCACTGATTACTTCAAATGAACCCCTCGTGAACAAAATCTATCTGCCCATAGCTCTATGAGAAGCATGTGTGAGTTTGAGAAGCGTCTGTGCAGTCTTGTGCTAGTGTTGACTGGCTTTTTGGAGGATCACCATGTTTATTGAGGGCCATCAGCAGAATAGGACATGCCCCAACAACATGTCCCCTTCCACATCAGCCCACAATTGTAACACTACTAAGGTTTTTGGGGTGGCTAGACAAATATCTCCTTGTGTCTTGTTAATGATCCAGTAAAAATGCACTTTAAAGTATATTTTTTATAATAGGCACATCTCATTAGCTAAGCCCCTATTTAATTTACATAACTATTGATGACTTTTGTATTATGTGCACTTGTATGTATCTCTTCCTAAGACGTTATTGTAACCTAACATATATTGGCATTGCCTTATTAACAGTCCATCTCATAGCTCCTCCGTCAATTGTTTAGGAATGGAAGTTTGAATGTATCCAGTGTTTGCATTTAGGACATTTATGTCACCTGAAACGTATTTTGAAGCAAAACCTTTACCTTCATAACATGGATCAAAAAATTCCAAGGTTTTTCTCAAAAGATGGCTTTTGTAAGGTCCTATTTTAACCCTGTCATTTAACTCTTTATATCAAACGAAAACATTGTGCTCACCTACTTTGATCCCTATTAATCAGTCAGCGAAACTCAGTATCTTTCCTGTAGGTAAAGTTCACATCCAGCTGAACAGAAAGGTAAAAAATCACCCTATTCCAAGCTCAGAAACCTCTTAAAGTTCCCCTGTGTGTGTGCCCTGACCCTGGCAGTATGAATGGAAATTTGTTGCAAATGATCATCTTTTGCACTGTATTCCCTGAGATGTTTGCCTTCAATACCTTTTTTGTGCTGAACCCGCTTTTGCTGGCATTAGGAATCCGCACTCATTACCCAGTGTCGTAACGAAACTTGAGGGGGGCCCCTTTAACGTACATGGAGGGGCCCCCGCTCCAGATTTAATCAGGAGCTCTCGAGCCAGAGCACTGTGCTGAGTGGGCCCCCTGCACCAGGGGGGCTGCGGGAGCCGGTTACGCCACTGGCATTACCCTTGCTAACTAGTGGTAAAAGTGCTTGAACTCCACGTTCCAAACATGGTAACATTTGTAAACACCTAACTGGGACATGTGCTTTACTTATAAATCCCTAGAAAATGCTAATACATGTAAATTAAATGATACTATTGAGCTGCCGCACTCCATTGCAGCCTGTAGTACAGTTTTAAACTGCTATTTCGACCTGACGAAATAAACACTTTACCTGGCCTAAACATTTCTTTTTATTACTTATAAATCACCCCTAAATTATGCCCTAAAGGCTCATAGGGCAAGGTGCATGGTATTTAAAAAGTAGGACATGTATATTTAAGTTTTACAGCGGAGAAAAACCAAAAAGTCATTTTCCTTGCAGCATTGCTAGGTCTCTCATGGACTAACACTGGATTACCTTATTATGTTTCATAAGTGATATTTTTAGTTTGGGAACAGTTAGATAAATACTTGTTACACTCTTCTGAATTGTAATGTAAAACCTTCTTTAAAGGTAAGGTCAGAATTCACATTACTATTTTGAAAATTCCACTTTGAGAACATTGGCAGTTTGCTGCCTGAACCAAATGTACCTTTGTGCCAGTGTCCATCCAGGGTCACATGAATGTTAATGGATCTCCTGTGGTGTGATGTGTTTTCCTTCCTGACAGGGGACAAAAGGGCCTTGGGTATGGGGGGGGTGTGTGTTCCTCATCTGAGTAGGATGACCTGGGGGTTTTGCTCAGCCCTATTTTCAAAGGGTAGACGGAGACCTGTACCTAGCCTCTTCACCACTTCTGAAGATGCCTGCCGTGTAACAGCCAAATGCAGCTCACACCTGCATCTGTCTGGCCTTTGCCCCCCAGGCAGATTGAAGCCAAACTCAGGAAAAAGGGAAGAACTGGGCAGAACAGGTTTAGGCTTAGACAAAGGGGGTGTCTCCCACATACAAGTCTGGCACTTGGTATAAAGGTGGCACCTTCAGAACCTCTCAGGAGAACACTCTTGGACATTTGGAGATTCAAACAAATATGACTGCCCTGCTGTTTGAAGCATGGAGGAAGACTAGACCAGTTTGCCTTGAACCTTAGACCCCAGAAGTGACTCCAAGGGTCCATGGGCTGACCTCCTACTTGAGTTACAAGGACACAACAAGCATCCACAGGCTTTGCCTTCAACTGCCCAACTGATTAGTTCCAAATGGACCTGCCTGAACCCTGCGCTGGCCTCTGATGTGGTGAGTCCTAATCCCCAAGAGGTGCCTCTCCAGGTCCATGACCTTTGGCTGGTGTTAAAGCTGCAAGAACTTAACTCCAGGTGATAAAACAGAGGTTCTGGGCTCTTCTTGTCAAGAAGAACTGTACCTGGTCGCCTCATAACCACGAGTGGACATCACTGAGCGCAAGGCGGGACCTGCATCCGACTGCTGACGCAACCCTGGATTTCACCTCCCGGAGCATCAAAAACAAACACCCCTGGTTTGCCGTCAATGTGAAGTACTGCTCAGCAGCCAGCTCTTTGTGCCAATGACAACCTCACTGCCAACACAAAGTTCCAATCGAGGCTTGAGACTTTAGCATCCCACTTTACAGGAGCCCTCTCTGCATCCAGCTTGCAACTTGACCACCGTTGACAAACGCTTCTCATGTGAAAACTGTCCTAAATGACTATGGTGAACTTTCCACCAGGATGAACCTGGTCTCCGCATCTGACCAGCGCTACATTCCGGTCAGCCTGAACTTTTAAATTTGACCCAGTCCAGCGCCACAAGTTAACTGCGATTGGTGTTTTAGCCTTCTTGTGCTATTTTTTACTTAAAACTTTAAGAATTTATGTCTCCAGTTCTACTTATTGGATTTTTGTCATTTTGGTGTAGCTTTATTGATTAAAATTTGCTCTATTTTCTAAATTGGTTTGGGATTTTTCTTATGTCGTGTTTTTACTTTACTACTGGTTGACTGCTGCATAAATACTTTACACATTGCCTGTAAATTAAGTCTAAATGCTTTTGTGCCAAGCTATCAGATGGTTTAGCACAGGTTTATTTAGAAACGTTTGTGGTTAACCTGGCAAGGAGTGTGTTTATTATTTTGATGGGTCTCTCACCCCTCTTAACTAATACCCAATTTCTTACAAAATATAATCAATTTAATTCGTTCACAGAGTGACACGGATAATTCCATAGTCCAGAAATCTTATATTGTTGTTCCAAATATATCTTCCTGTGGCCTTTAGTAAGTATTCAGCCACTGTGACACAGAACCAGTCTTGTGACAATCCAAAAAGCACCATCTGGGGGTCTGACAGAACCAAAAAAGAACTGTTATGATAGGGCAGTGTGGATTTTCTGAAATTATAATTTAATTTAGTCTCAAATGCATAATGAAGTTGTGAAATTAGGGATTTTGCTTTCCAACTACATCTTTGGTGAAATGCTCCCATTTCTGCTGGACAAATACCCACAAACAAAAACATTTGTGCATTTTTTTCAGCAAAATAAATGTAAAAAATGCTCATGAGGATCTTTCAATTATTTTGCTATCTTAATTTATGCCCCTGTGTCTGCTACTAATATTCATGAATATTTTTTCACTTGGAATTTTCTAAAAAAGGTTTTAGACATTCGACTTTTTGCCCAAAATTGTAAGAAATATGCAAAAAATAAGTCACACAGTTTTACAAACATTTGACATTGGTAGCCCGAACCTTCAAGAGTGTACATTGCGGACATTCCTTTTTGTTGGACTTGGCACTCTCTGCAGGGTCACCCCCAAACGTTTTTGCCTTCACCCCTCCTGTTTTACTTAATTCATTTTTGTGGGCTTTAGGACCCTGCGCACTTTACCACTGCTAACCAGTGCTAAATTGCTTGTGCTCTCTCTAAAACATCGTAAAATTGGCTTACACCTGATTGGCATATTTAACTTAAATATATGTCCCTAGTAAAGTGGCAGACCATATACCCAGGGCTGGTAAATCAAATGCTACTAGTGAGACTGCAACACTTATTGTGTCACCCACTTAAGTAGCCCTTTAGAACATATCTCAGCCCTGCCATTGAAGCTTGCATGCAGTTTTAATCTGTCAATACGACTAAGCAAAATGAACCTTTAGTCAAGCCTAGACCTCGCTTTTTAATACATATAAGTAACCTGTAAGGTAGACACTAAACAGCCCACAGAGCAGGGTGCATTGTATTTAAACCATTGAATATGTATTTTTAAGTTTTACATGTCCTGTTATTGAAAAACTCACACATTCGTATTTCACTACTGTGAGGTCTGCCTCTCCCATAGAATAAGAATTTGGTACCTTATTGCAATTATTAAGTGATAACTTTTGTTTGGGAACAGGTAGAAACATCATATTTGGTGTTTAACGAATTGTAATTTAAAATCCTCTTCAATTGTAAAGTCGGACACAACTCTGAAAATACCACATTTAAATTTTTTTGATTTTATTGTCCTAACCATTTGGTGCCTGCTGCTTGTTCCTGGGTCACATGACTAGGTCTATTGGGCAGCTGGACTTTTTGTATGCAGTCCCATACAGCCACACATTAGAGGGAAAGGCTGTTGACAGGATGGACCATCCTGACTTGATAGGAGTGGCGGAGCTGTCACTTGTCCCACTTCTACTTAAAAGACTCTGCCTCAGCTCACCCACATAGAACTTTACAGTACCATATTCTGCCCCCAGACATCTTGGGACCAGGGCTGAGAGATAGGAAGTTTCTTCCTCTTCAAAGCTGGCACCAGGTATAAAAAGAGGACCCCCCAGACCCACTATTCAATACAACTCGGGGCCTCCTCTGGCGCAAACTGGATTCTTTGCGCTAAACTTCGAGAAGGTAACTTTTTCAAAGGGACTAAACTGGTCCCTGGATCCATCCCACATTCCATTGTGATCGGCCTGAACTTGTGATTGGTGCTTTGTGCTTTTGTAGGTACTATACCAACTGTAAATCTTTTAAATTGCATATCTCCGGTTCTACAGATTGGATTCTTATTGTTTTGGTGGCAAGCAATTTAATAAATTGTTCTCTATTTTTCTAATTTGGCTTTGGGATTATTTTTGTTTTGTGTTTTGACTTTATTACTGTTTGTGTGCTGCATAAATACTTTACACATTGTCTCTAAGTCTAGCCTGACTGCTTTTGTGCCAAGCTACAAAAGGATTAAAGAAGAGGCTAATTTAGTGACTTTTTATGGGTTCACCTACAAGAAATATGGCTGTTGTTTGAGTAGGATTTTACCCCCCAACAAAAAACCCATCTTCTATCACTTATCCAACAGTAGACTATACAGCACTTCCTGTTCCTACCTGAAGGTCAAGCAGGAAGAGAGCCTATACCACCCCAGGCTGAAATGTAATCCATTTCTCATAAACTGCACAGGTGGCAAGCAATATTGCACATATGATTGCACATTTGGCATCCAGAAACATTTGGAACCACAATCTGCTACAAATGTTGTTGTGGTTCTGGTCACAATACAAATGTCATTCATTGGCAGAAAAGTCACTGTAAAATTGCCTGTCACTGGTGCATAAATGCCAGATGCTGGTGCAGTTTTCTGATATGGCCTTTTGTGTTTTCTATCTTTCTTTAGGCCTCTCCTGTTCAATCATTATGAAGCAAGTTAAATCCATTTTCGTAATTTCAATTTCAGATCCACGTTCCCTGGTCATTATGCCCATTGCAAATTTGCGGGTAATTGGTTCAGTCATCTTTGTGCCAGGAGGGAAAATTTGATCATTTGACAAATGAGAGCAGTTAAAAAGCAGCTGCGGTGCTCACCTATAATTATTAAACTGCTGGCCCGACTTTCCTCTGCGGACCCCAAAACAAATTAGCCAGTCGTGTTCTCCTGACATTCAAAGTTTTACTTTGATTGGTATCATTTTGGGTGAGTTATGAGCCAATCAGAATTGAGTTATAATTCTCTGTACTTTTTAGTGTTAAGTACTTTCAAAATAATTGACTCTGATTCTCTTCACATACAATGCTTAATACCTAGCATCTATACAGAGTTCAGCAATCTCATGTGGGTATGATGAGAGTTGGTAGCACAGCTGAGCTATGAGGGGGATCTTATAATCAGATGCATATTATCTTGAATGCAGACTACAGCTTTGATTAATGTCGAGCAAATGCCCTTCGTGTCTATTGACAAAGAAAGTGATTACATCTGTGCCCATATAAATATTTGTACGGAATTGGAGCCATAGAACAAATACAATATTAATGCACTTTCAAATTAGACGCTGGGGTGACCATTAGATTGTTGTGAGAGAAGCCAATTTTAATCAAATATTTGGAATCAGACTAGGTAAACCTTTTGGAGAAAGGATGAAAACAACCAGAGACACCTCAGTTGTGTGCAAAAAGGCCATGTTAATGGTTTAGGTCTAGCCACAAAAACAACTACACTAGTCCTGAATCTTTATCACACAACTTCATTACATAGAAATTCCTAAATACTTCCGCGCTGCAAAGTAACACCCTCCTAAGCCCTCTTTCTAATAAATATCCCTTTCTGACCTTGCTACAGCTGTAAAGTTCCTTTTTTTCTTACGGGAACTTCTCTCTTTACCTGGATCTATCCTCTCTCCAACGCGGGCACCAAGTCACCTCATTCCACATCTTGTACCCACTGTTCCTACTTTCTTTTTCTACAAAACAGCTCCTCTTTATCATTCAGTAGCTAACAGTCCATCGTCATTGTCATAAACATTCCTGTCCACCTTTTACCATTCCTTTATGACCGAATGTGGTCATATGGGGTGTCAGTGGAGTGCTATAAGGCGCTGTTTGATCCATGGTGTAGTATATGTCTGTCATGGATATAAAATCACTTGGAATTTGTTGTGTTTCATGATCTTCACATGCTCTTTAGTCAATCCTACCGCATTTAGCTCCGCTGTTGCAAATCAGGACTTTGATTTGGCCATATGTAACTTCATGATTGCAAGATGGTCTTAAGGGAGCATCCATTAATTGATGTCACAATATGTCTTGAAGCCCAAGCTGACATCATCAAACAAAACAATGTTCTAGAATGCAAGGCCCCTGACCTTCTGGTCGGGATACTGCTTTCCCAGGGCACAGCTCCAACTTGAGTGCCTCTGCCCAGCACCGTTGCTGAGCACGGTTCGAGGCCCTGTGCCTCGCCCCGCTCCTGTCTCTTCTTGGGACTGCCTACGCATTTTTAGCCGGTTCACTTGGCTTACTCTGTACCTGCCCGCTTTCCACTCTGTTACCTGTTTCCTTTTATTTCTTTAATTTTTCTCCTTTTTTCCTACCATGGTGTCCGTTGATATGCGCTCATTCAGCTGTCTCATGCTTATGCCTAGCGGATCGTCACGCTGACCTCACACAGGATTTGACTTTGCTTGGCAACGTGTTTCCAGTCTACGTCACAACGCTGGGTCACGTACCAACATCACAATGCAGAGTCACGCACTGTGACCTCCTCGGTGGCCATTTTTTTTTTCTACACAGCGCGCATCCAGGAGTGTCATTCACGGAGCCAGCTGGCATTGTGAATGTATCACTTTCAGTGATATGTACACTCTTGTGAAACATTAAACAGCTGTGGTAACATTTCTCTTTTAATAACTTGTTTTTTCCTTCTTTTTTTTTCTTTCTGTGGTTTTGTACTGACTGAATCTCTCCATATGAACATCTACGTCTAGATACTGTATCCTGGTGTTTCCTCACTGCCTACCACTGTTGATTTGCAACGGGCAGACACCTTACCTTGGGGTTTTCTAGGGTTTTCCCTTTGCCTTACAACATTAGTATTTTGCATACAAAGGAGTCAAATCTTTCACCTACAGTAACTATATTTATTACTGCTTTCTTCCCTCACAATTTATAGCAATGTCTCGCATTGTTCCACCGCCTTCTTTTCTAGCAACTCCCGGTGAACCCTCAATGGATTGGGATGTATGGGAACCAGCTTTTGATTAGCTTATGTAGAGGTCCATGAAGGAGAAGAATGTGATCCTGAACGCAAATTAGCACTTTTGAAGCACTGTTTAGGGGGAATTCGTTTAAAAGAATTGAAAAACCTACCACCTCCTAATGTTATGGAGAGGTTCATTTTCTATTCTAGGAAACAACAACCTGAGGAATCTTTTGAAGACGTTGTGTCAGATTTAAGTTCTCTTGCCGTAACATGATTTTGAACACATTTCTTATGAACAGGTATGTAAAGACCAGATTTAAGTGAGGACAAATAACAAAAAAGTACAAGAAAGATTGTGGGCTACATCTGATTTGTCTATAAATGCTGCCATTGACATAGCCAAGTCTATTGAACATTCAGAAAAATATGTTAAGGAAATAAGAAGCAATGAGAAAAGTGAGGTATTTAGCCTTTCTAAAGATTCTGATAAGTCAAAGAAGAGTTTTCCGCAAAAGGTCGAGAATGTCCAAAAGTCTGAAGGGAAATACAAAGGGACGAAAATGGAAAGTAAAAAGAGTTTATTACTGTGTTATAGATGTGGTAGCAGCGGGCTCTTAGCTAATTCAAAGTCTTGTCTCGCTATTGATAGAACATGCTCAAAATGCGGTAAGAAAGGTCATTTCAGTAGAGTCTATAGGTCTTTGCTCAAGAAAGTTAACATGGTACAATGTTTTATGTTTAAATCTCTTTTATTGGTTTTCAAGACGATAACTCAACATACCAGCCAGCAAGCATCTTGGCTATCAAATACAATCTGGTAGTGCTGGAGCAGAGTTTTCTGTTGAAAATCTATTGGGTTTTTAAGCTCCGGTTTGTCTATATGTCAAAAATTAAAAATATTAATTTGTAATGTTGATTATTTGTTTTGTGTGAATGTTCTGATTAACCAATACGTATTAACAAGAGAAAACTACACGTGGGAAGCGTTCACGTTGCATAAATAATAATGTGCAGGTTTAACTAAATGAATGTTGCTGAGTGCTGTTTGTTTTAAAGCACAAAACGCTTTTGGAATGTCGTGTACTAATGCTTTTCTGTGTTGCAAAGGCTAGATAATTACATACACATAAGGGTATTAGTGGGGTTAACACTGTTTAATCACTATGCTGTGGTAACGTTGTTTTTGTCTCTTTTAATTAAGATGGTCCGTTTTGGCCTAGTAAAAAATGGCTGCCGTTTAAAGCCTGCATTTGAGTGACTGAACTTTGATGAGAAGGCCTTGCTGAACATGGTCGAGAGTCATCTGACCACAGTCTTCGCCTGGTTTAAATGTTTTCCGTGAGGACAGCAGCTCTGGGCGAATGTCCAAGTGTCCTTGGAGGACAAAGGAGCCACAATGAACTTTGTGATTACAGCGCTGGTTCCGAGGAAATGAGAATGTGAAAGAAACATTTGCAAAACGCGAGTTTCCCTTCTTCCGTCTTTTTATTTTTGTGATTTTTCTGAGCGGAGATTTTCCAAATGTAGCGATGCTACATCCTTTCCTGCTCGCTCTGCTCAGCGGTTCAGCGGACGTTTAGAACATTTTATGTTTCTTTAATATTGCTAGTTTCTCTATAAATATTGTTAGCCTAGAGAGGGTCTAAGGCCACTTCTTCCCAAACCTGCGTTGGTGAGGATCGATCCTGTGAGGACGGCGACTCGGGAGACTTCAACTGAGAGACCTGTCCTGACCCATTTATGACACTTAGCTAGAATAGGTAATTATGAGAATAATGATTTTGCTTTGATTGACTTTCTTACTAAATTTTAGATAAAAGTACCGTTATTTTAAATACAGTGTTGGTGGTTATTTCTTGTTGTTTATTGAGTACTCTATTTTGATTGTTGTTCTTTAGATCATGACTCAGGATAATATCAAACTGGTCTTATCGACCTCAGTGTAGATATAGGGTGTTTAGGAGTTTTCTCTCCACAGGTTCTAGTTCTATGCTGATAGAGTAATCGAGCGTATGTTAGTGAAATGGGCCCAAGCGTATGATGTGTGTATGTGCGTGTATCTGTGAAATTACTCTATCCGTGGAAGTAGGGAGAATTTGTATGCCCTAATTTGCAGAAGAGAAAAAGAAAAAATCTTTGTTCGGAAAGATAAAGCGATGGTTTGACAAGGATAGAGATGTTAAAACGAGAGAAGGTGAATTGTTACCTCCAGCGAAAACGCCTGCATCCTTCATGGTTGCGAAATATGGGTATCATACCTGTATATGGTTGGACAATTGGGTTAGGTATACCAGAGAGGATGGTGTTTTGGCCTTTCCGGGACATGGTTCATTTAATATGGCCGTGTTGAGAAATTTACGGGAAAAGATGTTGTGTCTTGACCCAAGACCAAGGCCGACACAGTTTGAGGCATTGGTGGAATGGGAAGATGAAGTACATGAGCGAGAAAAACAGAGGTCTGAAGGCAACTATAGGTACATGTTCGGGAGGAAACATGATCGTGAAACTCATCATGATCGAATGAGGAGATGGCGAGATGCTAGTATGTCAGAGGGATTATATCCTATGAGGACTGTTGAAGAAGAAAGGAAGGGAGCGGAAAGGGTTCCTGAGGCAGAAGTGAAAAGATATGGAATTAATGATTATGAGGATGAGGTCTTGAATGACATGATTTACAAGAGACCAAGTCCATATAGACCAGAACCTGAAGAGAGCACACCAGTTGTTTCTCCAATAAGAGATACATTGCGTATCATTGAGACAGAAGTTGTGACACCTGAGTTGAGGAGTGGTAATCCTTTCAGAGAGAGAGAGAATCGATGTGGTAACGAGAATACGAGAGAATTAGCCAGAACTACATCAGAGCTGACTGAAAAGATTAGAGAACTGACGAAGAATCTAGAAGCTGTTACGGTGCCTGTAACTATAGGTCCGGTTATGCCTATTTTTGATAAGCAGAGGACAGGTGAAAATGGTTTGGTGGTTCCATATGTTGGGAATAGGATAACAGGTTTGGCTGGTCCTTCAGGAGATTCAAGAACAAGGACAGAAAGCAGTGATCTGAGACAATCCAGACATGACACATGTAGTGAAGGATTAGAGGTACAGTCTAATTCGAGATTGGATGCTAGTGAAGCTAGTTGTTCAGGGATGCCGATTTTAGAACCGCAGAAGAAGGTGGTTTCAGTGAGAAAAACTACTGAAATAACAGCTGAAGATTTGAATGATTGGATGAAAGTTCTTCAAAAGAGAGATAAGGATTCACAGGCAATTGATGTGGCCAGGTTACGCATTGAATTAGAGGAGCTTGTTGCAGGGACAATTTCTACAGACATTCTCAAAAACCATCATGATGGAGAGTTGTTATTCATGTGTAAGAGTATCACTTGGAGGGTTAAGAATACACATGAAAGGTTGAGAACAATAGCGAGTGAACAGGGAGTTGACATGGATAAGGTGAAGGTTTTGCAGAAACCTTACAGGGTGGATTTCACGGATAAAGACATTGAGAATTTAAATGGTACTGGCAGAACAGGACAGATTAAAGAGATGATCGCATTGTTGCGAAAATGGGGTGATGTAGAAAAGTGGAAGGAAAGGTGGTATAAGAAAAGGGAAGAATCAGTGGACAGGACTTATTCAGCATTTCCTGTGAGAGAAAAAGAGAAAGCAGTGGATGCTTATCCTATGAGAGAAATACCTGGAGGAGGATATGTACATGTTCCATGGACCAGACAGGATATTTTATCATTTACGAATGATTTCCCTCGACTGAGAGAAAAGCCTGTTGAGTGGTATAGTCAGGTAGACAGATTTGTGAAATTGTCAAAAGTGCTGTGGATTGACCTGAATAGTCTGTTTGATATTATTGTTCCAGCAGACTTGTGGGCTGAGTGTAAAATAGTTGTAAGTTGGCCTACTGAGGAATATCCAAGAGATCAGAGAACAGGAGCACCAGATCCAGAAGTAATGAGGAAGTATGAACTGGTGATTGTATACCTGAAGAGTAAGGTACCTCCAAAAGAGACAGACTGGGTTAAGATAGATCGAACACATCAGGAAGCAAAAGAATCAGTTCATGCTTTTTACGAGAGGCTGATACTGGCTTTTAAACAATTCAGCGGGGATGAGCACCTGGGTGACAAAGATTTGAGTCACTTTGTATACAGATTTGTATATGGCCTGAGACCTGAGATTAGTGAGAGAATTCGTGAGCATACAGTGGACTGGCAGAGTAAGAAAATAGATGAGATTCTGAGACATGCAAAATACTTCAGTGATGAAATTGAAGCAAAACAGAGAAAGCTGAAAGAGAAAGCAATGTGGGCACAAGTGAAAGTTGCGGAAAGACAAGAAGCACAGTTGGTGGAACAGGCAAATAATGCAGGTAATAGGCCCAGATATGCAGGGAAAGGAAAGGGGAATCTTGAGCAAGCCAAAAAGAAATTCCCTTGTCACAACTGTGGCCAACTGGGACATTGGAGATCTGAATGTACCAATCCACCATTAGCGAATAATGAGGGTAAACCCTTAAATCAACAGGTGCAGAACGAGGGGAATAATCAACAGCAGCAACAACAGAAGGCTGTGAGACAGCAGAGCCAAGAGCCAAAACCGCCCTTGCCGCAGAATAGAGGGTCACAAAAGTACAATCAGGATTCAGGATTCTACAATGATGAGCAGGTAAACAAACCAAGGCGTTCTAACCAGATACAACAGTATTTGTTAAAGAATGAAGGGAGTGAGTCTGAGGGTGATTATTGACGGTGCCGAAGAGAGGAGGAAGAGTGCATACTTGGTGCAACTCTAGAAATAGACCAGGCAGGACCATTTGTAGATGGGAAAATAAATGAAGAAAGTGTTACTTTTTTAGTAGACACAGGTGCGACAAGATCAACTGTCAGGTCAGCAGATGTTAGAAATCTTCCTCTCTCGGATGAAGCAATCCAAGTAGTTGGTGTAGCAAATACACAAATCAAGACACGTCTTACTGAACCAGTAGGGGTACAAATAGGGAAATTTTCAGACATGCACAGATTTATTGTCTGTGACACTAGTCCAGTGAACTTGTTAGGTAGGGACTTGCTGTGTAAGATGAACTGTACAATTTTTTGTACACCGGATGGAATAGCTTTTGAAACACCAGATGAGGATGTTTTGTACCGAATGACTCTAGATAATAGAGAGAGTGAAATGGTTGGTGCATATGCTGTGTTTAATCCGGAAGATTTGCCTCAAGAGCTGAGAGACACAGTGAAAAGAACAGTTTGGGATTTTACTGGAGAGGATGTGGGATTGATGAATAATGTAGATCCTGTGAAAATTTCAGTGAAAGAGGGAATTACTTATCCTAACATTCCTCAGTACAAAATGACACCAGAAATAATTGAAGGAATAACTCCTATAATTGAGAAAATGATTCAGCAGGGAGTTTTGAGAGAACTACTGAGTAGCCCGTGTAACTCACCGATTATGGGGCTAAAGAAGCCGAATGGGAAGTTCAGGATTGTACAGGATTTCAGAAAGATTAACAAAATTGTGGTGGCATGTTGTCCAATTGTGCCAAATCCGTCAGTGATTTTGTATCAGATTCCACATGATGCTGAGTGGTACACAGTGATTGATTTGTGTCATGCTTTCTTTTCAATTCCATTGCATCATGACAGCCAGCCGATTTTTGCATTTAGATTTGGCCAGCGTATTTTAGCATGGTGTCGTATCCCACAGGGGTATACAGAGAGTCCTTCGATATTCAATCAGTTATTGAAAAAGTCGTTGGAGAGTTTGATCATGCCTGAGAACTCAGTACTAGTGCAGTATATTGATGACCTGCTTGTGGCATCAAAGACACGTGAAGCTTGTGAAGTAGATACCATAGCTTTACTGAATCATCTGGCAGATGGAGGGTTAAAGGTATCTCCAGCCAAATTGCAATTTTGCAAGAAAGAGGTGCATTATCTTGGACACAATATTGAGAAAGGTCTGAGAAAGGTGACTGATGACAGGATCAAAATTATCAGGGTAATGAAGGCCCCAAGGACCCAGAGGGAAGTGAGAATGTTCCTGGGGATGGTGGGTTATTGTCGTCAGTGGATTAGTAACTTTTCTCTGATAGCAAGACCACTGATTAAGCTGACAAAAAGTGAGGTAAAAGACCCATTGGAACTAGATGGAGAACAAATGGCAGCATTTGAGGAACTGAAGAGCAGAATGTGTGAAGCCCCTGCTTTGGGTATGCCAGACTATGAAAAAGAGTTTGAGCTGTACTGCAGTGAGAGAAATGGATGTGCACTTTCAGTGTTAATCCAGAAGCACGGACAGCTGAGGAGGCCTATTGCGTACTTCTCATCGACACTTGACCCTGTAGTTGTAGGTTTGCCAGGTTGTCTGAAATCTGTGGCTGCAACATGCAGAAGTCTGGAACAGAGTGAGGGAATTATAATGGGATATCCTGTAAGGGTATTCATACATCACAATGTGGCAATTCTTTTGACAAGAAGCAGAACTCAGTATATGTCACATAGTCGGCTGACTAAATATGAGAAAGTCATTCTGGGAGCATCAAATGTGACTCTTGAGAGATGTGTGAATGTGAATCCAGCAACATTGTTGCCAGATATTGAAAATGTGGGTGTGAAGACAGAAGATGATCATAATTGTTTGGATGTGCTTGATTACTGTACAAAACCGAGACCAGACATAAGAGATCTTCCATTGCCTGAAAGCGATCATGTGTTGTTTGTGGATGGATCATGTCTGAGGAATGATGATGGTGTGCTGAGTGCAGCATATGCAGTGTGCAAGGTTTCAGAGGTTATGGAAGCATCACCATTGAAAGGAGTGAAATCTGCACAAGTTGCTGAATTGGTGGCATTGACGAAAGCTTGCAAAATTGGGGAAGATCTGAGAGTGACTGTGATGACTGATAGTCAGTATGGATTTGGAGTTGTGCATGATTTTGGCCAGCTTTGGCTACAGAGAGGTTTCTTGACGTCGAGTGGGACTCCAATAAAGAATGCTGAAGTGATTGGGAAATTACTTGAGGCGATACAGCTGCCTAAAGAGTTAGCGGTTGTAAAATGTGCTGCTCATGGACAAGGAGATGATTTTGTAACACTTGGAAACCGATTTGCCAATGACATTGCACAGTATTGTGCGAAAAATAATCATTCGATTAACAGGGAACGAGAAGGGGAAATGTCTTTTTGTTCTGTGATGTTTACTAATGTCCTAGAGACGTGGGATGAAGTGAAACAGTTGCAGGATGAGGCAGGAAAGGAAGAAAAGAAAGACTGGCTCAAGGCAGGTTGTGCCCCAAGAGAGACAGACCATGTTTGGGTCTATAGAGATGGCAGACCAGTCATGCCTAACTCTATGCTATCAACAATGGCAAGGATGTATCATGGCCAGGGACATTTGGGAAGGGATGCGATGATCAGGTCTTTTAAGCAGACTTGGTACAATGCAAAGTTTAGGACAATTGCAGAGAGCATCTGCCAAAGATGTTTGATTTGTCAGCAGTTCAACACTGGGAAAAAGACAGTGGTGAGTCTGGGAACAATAGGCAGAGAAGGTGGTCCTTTCATGAGAATGCAGATTGATTTCATTGAAATGCCCCAAGTGAACAGATTGAGGTATGTTCTAGTGGTAGTCTGCTTGTTCTCAAGATGGGTGGAGGCCTATCCGACTAGGAGAAATGATGGAATAACAGTTGCAAAGTTACTGTTAAGAGAGTTGATTCCTAGGTACGGGTTTCCAGTAACGATTGAGTCTGATAGAGGTGGACACTTCTATAATGAACTCATGAGTTTAATTTGTGAAGCATTAGGCATACAGCAGAAGCTACATTGTGCATACAGGCCAGAGGCTTATGGCGTTGTGGAGCAGATAAATGGCACAATCAAGAACAGGATTGGTAAGATGTGTTTGGCCACTGGGATGAAATGGCCTGATGTCTTGCCTCTAGTGTTAATGACTATTAGATCTACTCCAGATAGAACTACTGGTTTGAGTCCACATGAGATTTTGATGGGACGCGCAATGCGACATGCATATGTGCCTGCAAATAAGTTAATGACAATAACTGATGACATGATTTTGGATTACTGTAAAGGCCTGGCTGACGCAGTTCATTCTGTGTTTCACCAGGTTGGAGAAGACGCTACAACACTTGAAAAGAAGCAAGCTCATGATCTGAGTCCTGGGGACTGGGTGAGGATTAAAGTGCACAGAAGAAGAAATTGCTTGGTTCCAAGGTGGGGAAGACAAGGACAGATTATTCTGACTACGACAACTGCAGTCAAGTGTGCTGGTGTGAAAAATTGGGTGCATGCAAGTCATACTCTGAGAGTTCCTAATCCAAAAGACGGGACTGGTAAGGAGTATTTTGAAGAGTCAGATTCCAGTGATGATGAAGAAACAGAACAAGTAAAAGAGTCAGAGAAGACTTCAAGAGAACCATTGAGAGTCTCAGAAAAAATATCAGATTCTGTAAGAGTGTCAGAAGTTCCAACGAGCAGTAGAGAAAACAGAAGAGAAAAGAGCAGTTCTACAGAGACTACTCCTGAATCAGATGAGGAGATTGAAGAACCACTTGAGATTACACTTGAAGAAGTAGGGTCAGAAGAAGATAGAGAGGGACAGATTGCGGAAGACCCCCGAGGAGGTGTAGGGAACATTCCTGATAAGCTAGGTGAAGAGATAAATAGACAGCAAGAAGATTGCGTGTCGGAGACCCGAGGAGGGAAAGAGTTAGGGAAGTCTCAAACAGTGGTGAAAAAGACTGTGGAGCGAAAGAAAACTGCTGAAGAACAAGAGGCATTTGAAACAGAATCGGATGAAAGTGAGAGTGAGAAATCAGAGGGTCGAGTTCTGAGAAAGAGAACTTGGATTGGAGAGAGAAATAATAAAGAAACAAGACCGAAAAAGGTTGTGAGAGGAGATCTTTGGCCTAACAACAGAGTAAAGAGGCTGAGATACAGATTGACACGAGCAAATACCTCGAAGGCTGAACAAGTGAATGAGGTGTCGAGTCAGAATCCAGTAAAAGGTGAAAAGAGAAAAGAGTCAAAAGAACAAGAACCAGAGGGGATCAAAAGAATCAGAAAACCTAACCAGAAGTATAGGTCGCCGGAATGGACGTACGTGGCACTGTCTGAAGGTGAAGAGGCAGAAAGTCAAGGAAATCCAGAGGAGACCGTACGAGAAGTGGTTGAGGAGGAAACAGGGGAAATCCCGAAAGTTATCTTGACTGACATTGATGAAAAGTCAGATACTGAGGATATTGTTGGAGATCTAATACAATTTGATGTCGAAGAAGTTGAAGTGAAGAATGATGAGTATCCAAACTGAGTGAACAGAAGAAATCACTTGGAGAAAGTGAAAAGAAGAAAGACTGAAAATTAGCTGTTTGAAGTAATTCAGAGTTCTAAAAACTCAAGTAGTGGAGTAGTAGAGGCTAAGTCAAAAGACACGGTCTAAGTAGTAAAATGGCTAACATAGAGAATAATCAAAGTAGATGTGCCTTCTTAAAAAGATGGTGTGGAATGTGCTGCTGCTGTACTGGATTATTAATGCTATTATGGGGTGTTTTAGCTTTATTAGTTACCTTTAGGGTTACATTAGACACTTTAGGAATACACACTGAGAATGTGACTATTGCAGAGAAGAGTTCGCATAAAGTAGTTCCAACTAGAATTAGTAACACTTATGTACATAAAGATAGGTCAATTAATGATTTTTCTAGCAATGTTTTTTCAAAATTGTTGTACGAATATGTGAAGACAATGGAAGTTAGGGATTGCTACGTATGTATGCAATTACCTGCATCCGTTTCAGAGGGTGTTACTTATCACCATTTACCAGCTACATATGGAATTTCATGTAGTGTGTTGAGTAGTGTTTTTTATTTGTTAGGGAAAATAGATTATGAGATGTCTAACAAAGATAACATTTTTGGGCAATTGCCAATGGACAAAAAGCTGAATCCAGCTAAAGATGCTAATATTTTTGGTGAGATTTTTATTGAAAAAGAAGAATTAACATTAGATTACATTTTTAAGAACAATTTAACATGTAGTTTGAAGGAAGAGGAGAGAGCTTTCCTGAACATGGTGGAGGAAAGGAGATTGAGCATGCATGAAAAGGCAGGGAAATATAAAATGAGTGAGACAATTTGGGACATAGAGATGGGGAAAGAGTTGAGAAATGGGGCTAGTCCAACTTTAGCTCTAGATGCACCACAGAAGGGTAAGCTGTGCATTACAAGAAAGAGATCCCAATATGATACATATTTTGTTGGGACTAGTGAGTGTCATGATACATACTTCATTGCAACAGGATGGGGTTTCAAGGGAGGAGAGGATCCAGTTTTCCCAGGAGTGTATTATGTTTGTGGGAACAAGGCTTATTACAGGTTGCCTGACCATTGGTATGGCACGTGTTATGTGGGCCTGGTCTTTCCAAAAATCTTTCATATAGATAAAATAGAAGATGTAGAACATATTAATTTACTAACACGTTTTAAGAGAGAAACTTGGTCTGAAATAGTGGGTGACATTTTTGGAGCTTTAATTCCAGCAGTGGGAATTTCTTTGAATGCTCATGGGATTCGAAAACTGTCAACAGTGGTGGATCGCTTGTCGACAAATACCGCTGGAGGGTTTCTTTTGGTGAATACGGAATTGATTGCCGTACGTGCCATGTCTATGCAGAATCGGCTTGCCCTTGATATTCTATTGGCCAAGGAGGGTGGAGTCTGTGGAATGCTGAAAGTTCAACATTGTTGCACTTACATTCCTGACGAAAGCAAAGACCTGAAGGTCTATATCAAAAATATTACTGATTTGCATGAAGAATTAAAACCACTTGAAGCTGAGAGTATCTGGACTAAATTAGCTAATAAGGTGATAGCTGTTAAGAGTTTTATTGCTGAGATAGGTAGTACTATTATAGGTAAGATATTGTTTCCTTTAACCTGTATAATTCTTGCTTTATTGATATTAAGGTTAGTGTGTTTGTGTTGTAAAAACAGGGGAGGGAAAAAGAAATTAATCAAAAGAAATATTGAGAGAAATAAGAGGTCAAAAAGAGAACCACAAGAAATAGAATTAGAAGAATTGAGGGAGAGTGTTTACTTGGAGACGAAGAGGGATGATGAAAGAGAGTCTAGTGTGTAGTGTTGTGAAAGGAGAAAAAGACATTTCCAATTTCTCCTAAAATGGGACTAAATTTTACTAAATTTTTTTTTTGGGTTGTTTATTTGGTGATAATATCACCAAAGGGGGGATTGCTGGAGCAGAGTTTTCTGTTGAAAATCTATTGGGTTTTTAAGCTCCGGTTTGTCTATATGTCAAAAATTAAAAATATTAATTTGTAATGTTAATTATTTGTTTTGTGTGAATGTTCTGATTAACCAATACGTATTAACAAGAGAAAACTACACGTGGGAAGCGTTCACGTTGCATAAATAATAATGTGCAGGTTTAACTAAATGAATGTTGCTGAGTGCTGTTTGTTTTAAAGCACAAAACGCTTTTGGAATGTCGTGTACTAATGCTTTTCTGTGTTGCAAAGGCTAGATAATTACATACACATAAGGGTATTAGTGGGGTTAACACTGTTTAATCACTATGCTGTGGTAACGTTGTTTTTGTCTCTTTTAATTAAGATGGTCCGTTTTGGCCTAGTAAAAAATGGCTGCCGTTTAAAGCCTGCATTTGAGTGACTGAACTTTGATGAGAAGGCCTTGCTGAACATGGTCGAGAGTCATCTGACCACAGTCTTCGCCTGGTTTAAAAGTTTTCCGTGAGGACAGCAGCTCTGGGCGAATGTCCAAGTGTCCTTGGAGGACAAAGGAGCCACAATGAACTTTGTGATTACAGCGCTGGTTCAGAGGAAATGAGAATGTGAAAGAAACATTTGCAAAACGCGAGTTTCCCTTCTTGCGTCTTTTTATTTTTGTGATTTTTCTGAGCGGAGATTTTCCAAATGTAGCGATGCTACATCCTTTCCTGCTCGCTCTGCTCAGCGGTTCAGCGGACGTTTAGAACATTTTATGTTTCTTTAATATTGCTAGTTTCTCTATAAATATTGTTAGCCTAGAGAGGGTCTAAGGCCACTTTTTCCCAAACCTGCGTTGGTGAGGATCGATGCTGTGAGGACGGCGACTCTGGAGACTTCAACTGAGAGACCTGTCCTGACCCATTTATGACACTTAGCTAGAATAGGTAATTATGAGAATAATGATTTTGCTTTGATTGACTTTCTTACTAAATTTTAGATAAAAGTACCGTTATTTTAAATACAGTGTTGGTGGTTATTTCTTGTTGTTTATTGAGTACTCTATTTTGATTGTTGTTGTTTAGATCATGACTCAGGATAATATCAAACTGGTCTGATCGACCTCAGTGTAGATATAGGGTGTTTAGGAGTTTTCTCTCCACAGGTTCTAGTTCTATGCTGATAGAGTAATCGAGCGTATGTTAGTGAAATGGGCCCAAGCGTATGATGTGTGTATGTGCGTGTATCTGTGAAATTACTCTATCCGTGGAAGTAGGGAGAATTTGTATGCCCTAATCTGCACCAGTAGAAGGATTATCGCTTTGGCAAACTATACAATAACAGCCCCAGCCCCCCCACCCCTCTTCCGGTTTCAGTTGAACATTATCGCGCGCGGGGAACTTCCGTATTTAAAGCAAGGTGGTCCCTAGAGAGGGAGTCCTACTGGGAAGCAGAGGTGTTCGAGTCCGTTTGCTTGGGTGGATCCGCAAGTCGCAGCAATCTCATATATTTGGGGCAGATGAGTTCTAGCAATTCGGAGGTCAAAAGTTTGAGAAAGGGTTCCCACAAGTCGTAGAATGAGGCACACAGATGCATAAGGGACAACGAGATTCTATGATACAATGTTTTGACAATTATGACAGTAATTTTGATACTCATGGACATGACATCAATACTGTTTTTAATATGTGTGGGAACGAAGGCATTAGCAAATTGGCCTCCTGTAAAATTGCCACAGACGGGGTGAGTTTGCAAGTCTTAGTAGACTCATGTGCATGGTGCACAATTATTTCCCAAGATATGGAAATAATAAGTGGCTTAACAAGGAATTGATTGCTCCTGATGTTACACCAGGAGGTTATTCTGGGCACAATATTGATTTAGTTGAGTACTTCTGGGCCAACTTAGAATTTTTGGGACGTCATACGTTTGGCAAAGTATATGTTACTAAGTCAGGACAGTCTCTTTTAGGATGGCCACACCAAGAGCAAATGGGAATTGAACTTGATCCCAGAGCCAATCCTCCTGTTTATGTGGTAGGACCTTCAAAGGTACACGAGTGTAGCGACTCCAAGTTTATTTATGAGTTAAAGACACAATTTCCTAAGGTTTTTAGTGGAAAATAGGGTGAGTACCAAGGATTTGAGCATTGTATTAAACTGCATGATGATGCTGTCCCCATTCGCCACAAGGTCAGAAATGTACCCCTTTCTTATACAAGTAAACTCAAGGACACGCTGATGGATTTATGTGATAAAAATATCATAGAACCCATTGAGTCATCACCATGGGTTTCTCCAGTGGTGATTTGGTTAAATCTTCAGGATAACTGAGTTTATGTGTTGATTAACGCAGTTTAAACAATACCACTTGGGTGGAAGCCCACCCCTTACATAATTTACACACGGTCGTGTCCACTTTAGCTGGTACACAAGTATTTTCTTGCATCGACCTAGCCAGTGCTTACCACCAGGTAGTTTTCGATGAGGGATTAAAACTCCTGAAGGCCTATTTAGGTATTGTCGCATGTCTTTTGTTCTTCCTAGTGCTGCATCAGTCTTGCAAAGGTTATTGAAAGAGACTGTTGAAGGATTGTCTGGCGCAATAGCTTTTCAAGACGAAATACTTGTGTATGGTAAAAATGCTGAAGAACATGACCAAAATTTGAAACAAGTATTTTCTGTATTTTCAAACAAAGGCCTTACCCTTCGCTTAGACAAATGTAAATTTAAAGCTAATGAAGTGGAATATCTAGGACACTCCATCAGTGGTTTGGGTATTAAACCCAAACGTAACCATGTGGAAAATATTACCAATGCTATCATTCCCACTTCCAAGGAACAACTCGTGGCATTTCTTGGCCTCACTGAATTTTATGCCAAATGTATTCCAAATTATGCATCCAAAATCGACCCATTTAGGTTTTTACTAAAAAAGAATGCAAAGTTTGTAAGGACTTAAGGAATGTCAACTGCTTTCAATAGCTTGAAGGGTTTTGTGGTAAATGTGCCCTGTTTAAAACCTTTTGTTAGCGGGAAAAAATACATTGTTATGGTTGATGCCAGTAACTCTGGTTTGGGTGGTGTATTAATCCAGAGGGACAATGGTAAAGAGTGGATTGGGGCATATGCTTCCAGGGCCTTGTGGGATGCAGAGAAGTGTTACTCTGTTACAGAGAGGGAACTTCTAGCTTGTGTTTGGGGCATTGAACATTTCAGAACCTTTCTGTGGGGTACTAGGTTCACCATTAAAACTGACCATAAACACCTGGTTTACAGGATGGCACCAGGTGGTGGATGTACTATGTCTGCTAGACTAGCAAGGTTAGCATCTAGGCTGCAAAGTTTCTAATACCAGTTAGAATATGTTCAAGGCAAAGTAAATGCACATGTGGATTGTATGTCCAGGTTTCCACCTCCTATTGTTGATTTGGGGGAAATCGAGCAAGAGGATTCTAAAGTTGTGTTTACCTTTCACTATGTCAATTTGGTGTGTGGTGACCAAACTTGCGTACAAGAGGATGTTTGACAAAACGAAATGAAGAACGACATGGAATTAGGTAAAGTCAAAAAATTATTTTACAAGGTTGGCCCGAAGAAAGGAAGCTCTCTGGGGACATGATGAGCTATTTCAAGGTAAAAGATGAGCTTGCTATTGAGAATGACATTATTGTAAGAGGTGATAAATGTGTTCCTCCGTGTAAGTTGAGGAACATTGTTGTGAGAATAGCCCACAAGGTTCATTTAGGCATTTCATTTAAAAGTAGGTGTGTCAGAGAGTCCTTTTGGTGGCCGGGTGTTGACTCATTGGTTGAACATACTGTAAGGATGTGTGCCAAGTGTGTCCAGTGATAAGTCAGCTTTAGCTTTACATCCTGAACCCCATCCAGTGGAGTTCCCCGTAGCTCCCTGGTGGAAACTTGTTCTAGATATCATTGGACCATTTGCAGCTGTACCCAAACAAGAGGCTTTCGGTATTGTTTTAATTGACTACTATTCTAATTGGCCAGAGGTAAAAATGGTGAAGGATGTTACCTCAGAAAAAGGTATAGAGTTTCTGTATGAGGTTTTTTGTAGGGAGGGGATTCTTCAAGAAGTTGTGTCTGATAATGGACCCCAATTTATTAGCAAGGAAATTGAACTTTTCTTTGAGAAATGTGGTATCACACAAAGAAGGATTGCAGTTTTCCATCCAGAAGCCAATGGTCAAGTCGAAAGATGTAATTGTGTTGTGAAAGAGGCCATTCAATTGTCTGTGAAGGGTAGGTTGAACCGGTGTAATGCTTTGCAATCCATGTTGCTAGCATATAGAACCTCACCTAATTTTGTGACATTAGTTAGTCCTTTTGAGCGTTTAAGAGGGCGTAAACCCAATGCAAGTTTAGTTCCTTGGTGGTCGAAAAGAACCTAAGTAAGAGCAGTGACTTTTCTGATGTGGATTGCGAAAAGGTTCGACACAGAGTCGAGATGCATAAAAAGAAAATGAGACAAGAGATGAGGAAGAAACAGGGTTTTTTCAGTAAACAGACCATTAATATTGGTGACATTGTACGTGTCAAAAGGAAAGGTGGGATCGGCAAGGTATTTCCTATTTGGTCATCACCAAAAAAAGTTATAAATGTCTACAAGAATGCTGTTAGAGTGGATGGTGGTGGTATGTGGAATTAAATCGAGTTTCTTAGTTCAAAGGGGAAAAATGTTGTTTGGAAGATTTTGAAAGTAATGTTTTCTTGGACATCAGAGAGCAAAATGATCCTGTGTGTCAGGACACCCATTCAGGCTGTAATTCGGATCGTTTCCAGATGTGTAAGATCTCGCCGCCTTCCTGTGCAATTCCAAGACTATGTTATTAGCTGACACTATTCACATTTTTTTTCACTATGTATGTTTTGGGTTTTTTCAAGGGGGGAAGGTTTGTTGGGTGCACGCGAGCTCTCCTGCTCCTGCTGTCTTTCTGTGTATCACAAGGTGGACACAAGCATGGCTGTGTTGCCAGGCTTGTGGCTTCATCGTGAGTACCTTCTATGTTATGTTTTAAAATGTGGTTGGTGTGCAGATTGCGGGGGTTGTTGTAATGGCTGGTCATTCTTGACTGGCCTCCAGACTCTACAGTCCCTCTCCATGAATAAACCTGGCCTTCACTGAATGCTGCTGTCTGCGACCTGTTATTTCGTGGGACTGCATTAAGGGACACTTCCAACAACAGCAGTTTGAGGCCCTGTACCTTGCCCCACTCCCGTCTCTTCTTCGGACTGCCTATGCTTTTTTAGCCTGTTCACTCGGCTTACTCTTTGTCTGCCCACTTTCCTCTCTTTTACCTGTTTCCTTTTATTTCTTTAATTTTCTCCTTTTTTTTCTTTTATTTTACTTCCCCCTCTTTTCAGCTTCCTTTTTGTAGTGATGAAGGTCCTACACTTTTTCTGGCCATTTTATCCCCCCGCTGCTGCCACCGTAGTCCCTCCCGCCCCCACGTGCTCCCGCTCCTGCCTCCCAGCTGTCCCGCCTTCCCCCGACCCCTCTTTAATGGCGGCCACGCGCAGCTGGTGCGCTGCTGGCGTGCCAAAGGCCAGCCCTTCTGCGCATGTCCATGACCTGGCTGCGACCAGATCCAGTAACCCTGGAACCTCCGACCCGCCAGCGCTACAGCTCCTCGGCTCTCTACGCACTCAATGTCATCAAGAACAACAACAGCAAGCTCTCGACACCCACGGACCCTTTACCTGCCGCCACTCCTTCACCTTCGCCGAGACCCAGAACACACCTCCACCCTCCAGCAACAACTCTATCGCACCCCAAACCCTGCAAAGCATCCAAATCAACGTCCGCTCCCTCCACAGACATGCCGTGGCAATCTGGGACCTCCTCGACAGCACCACACCTGACGTCGCCTTCCTTACCGAAACCTGGACGAACGCCGCCTCGGGACCTGACATCGCAATCGTTATCCCCGAAGGCTACAAGATCACCCGGAAGGACCGCCCCAAGCGCCCCAGAGGAGGCATCGCCATCGCTCACAAGTCCAGCCTCCGTCTGAGCACCTACACCGACGGGTCCACAGACCTGATGGAACACCTCTACTTCAATATACAGACCAACCCGTCCACCACTCTCCGAGGCACCCTCATCTACAGACCTCCTGGACCCCGCGCACCTTTCTCCAACTCCATCATCGACATCATCACCCAGCAAGCCATCACCTCCACCGTCTATACCTCACTGGGAGATCTCAACTTCCACCTTGACAACATCCAAGACCCCAACTCCACCTCCCTCCTGGACAACCTCCACAACATCGGACTCAAACAGATATTACCAGAACCCATGCACTCAGCATGACACACCCTCAACCCCATCTTCATAGCAGGAAACTCCATCACCTTCAGCCACACCTCCGAACTCCCATGGACGGACCATTGCTGCATCCATTTCACCTTGAAAACAATCATCACCCACAAAGGTCCACACCAATTCCAGAGCAGAAATTGGAACAAGATCTCTGATGATCAGCACACCGCCTCCCTCAGTAGCTCTACTTCCACCATCACAGACGATTACCCAACAACCACCGCCCATACCCTACACAACTGGATCACCAACTGCACCAACACCATTAACCCCCTCAAGAAAGCTTCCAACCCACACACCAAGAAAGCCAGCTGGTTCTCCACTGAACTCCAAGAATCTAGACGACCTGCAGACGCCTGGAAAAGCTATGGATGAACTCCAAAACCACAGCAGACCTCGACAACTTCAAAGCAGCCACCACCACCCACCACAAACTCATCAGATACTCAGGGAAGAAAGCACTCTAGGACAGAATTTCCACATACAACAGCAAGGAACTCTTCAGCATCATTAAAGAGTTCACCCAACCCAACGGTGAGACTACCGACATACCACCCTCCCAGGACCTCTGCGACAGACTCAGTGCCTAATTCCATCACAAAATTAAGACCATCTATCAATCAATCAATCAAACATTTGTAAAGCGCGCTGCTCACCCGTGAGGGTCTCAAGGCGCTGCGGTGGGAGGGCGGGGGGGGGGGGACAGCTACTGATCAAACAGCCAGGTCTTGAGGAGTCTCCTGAAGGTCAGCAGGTCCTGGGTCTGTCGTAGGTGGATGGGGAGGGTGTTCCATGTCTTGGCAGCTAGGTGGGAGAAGGATCTGCCGCCGGTGGTTGTTCGGTGGATGCATGGAATGGTGGCAAGGGCGAGGTCAGCAGAGCGGAGCTGGCGGTTGGGGGTGTAGAAGGTGAGTCGCTTGTTGAGGTATGCTGGTCCGGCGTCGTGGAGTGCTTTGTGAGCGTGGGTGAGGAGCTTGAAGGTGATCCTCTTGCTGACGGTAAGCCAGTGCAGGTCCTTCAGGTGGGCAGTGATATGGCTGTGGCGGGGGATGTCGAGGAGGAGGCAATGCGGAGGCGTTTTGAATGCGTTGGGGTCTCTTCTGGAGTTTGGCCGTGGTTTCCGCATAGAGGGCGTTGCCGTAGTCCAGCCTGCTGGTGACCATCCTTCTGGTTTCGGTAGGGATCCATCTGTAGATCTTGCGAAGCATACAGAAGGTGTTGAAGCAGGAGGAGGAGACGGCGTTGACTTGTTGGGTCATTGACAGGGAAGAGTCCAGGATGAACCCCAGGTTGTGTGCGTGGTCGGTGGGTGTTGGCGCAGTTCCCAGCGAGGCTGGCTACCAGGAGTTGTCTCAGGCGGAAGGGGTGGAGCCGAGGATGAGGACCTCCGTCTTGTCCGAGTTCAGTTTCAGGTGACTGCTCTCCATTCATTCGGCAACTGCCTTCATCCCTGCGTGGAAGTTGGTTTTGGAGGTGGTGGGGTCTTTGGTGAGGGAGAGGATCAGCTGGGTGTCGTTGGCGTATGAGACTATGTTGAGGTCGTGTGATCGGAAGATGTTGGCGAGCGGTGTCATATAGACATTGAAGAGGGTCGGGCTGAAGGATGATCCTTGCCGTACGCCGCAGGTGATATTGGTGGCTTCGGATCGGAATGGAGGGAGGTGGACTCTCTGGGTTCTGTCAGTGAGGAAGGGGGTGATCCAGTCCAGGGCTTTGTCACGGATCCCCCTGTTGTGGAGGTGTGTGCACAAGTTGTGGTGGCAGCCAGGGTCGAAGGCGGCCGAGAGGTCCAGGAGGTGAACAACCTTTACAACGCAACTATTACAACGCACTACACTTACAACGAAATTTTTACAACGCAACATCCACTACAACGCATTCCATTACATCGCATGACACTACAACGCATGTTTAAAAACTACCTTTACAACGCATTCCATTACATCGCATACTACCTTTACAACGCATACCATTACAACGCAATCCAACACTTACCCTACTGTTGCACCCCCTGGAGTTAGAATAGTAATTTTTACCCCTATACTATCCAATACTTACCTTAAATGCAATTTAATATTATGCGTTGTAATGGTATGCGTTGTAAAGGTAGTATGCGATGTAATGGAATGCGTTGTAAAGGTAGTTTTTAAACATGCGTTGTAGTGTCATGCTATGTAATGGAATGCGTTGTAGTGGATGTCGCGTTGTAAAAATTGCGTTGTAAGTGTATGCGTTGTAAAAGTGTGCGTTGTAACGACATACATCCGGTCCAGGAGGATGAGGGCCGTGGTTTTGCCGTTGTCCAGCAGGGCCCTGATGGCGTCGGTGGCGGCGATGAGGGCGGTTTCGGTGCTGTGGTTGCTGCGGAAACCGGATTGGGACGAGTCCAGGGTGTTGTTCTCTTCGAGGAATTGTGTTAGTTGTCTGTTGACGATCTTCTCGATGACTTTTGCCGGGAACGGGAGCAGGGAGATGGGCCGGAAGTTCTTGAGGTCCTTTGGGTCTGCCTTGGGTTTCTTGAGTAAGGCGTTGATATCTGCGTGTTTCCAGCTTTCCAGGAAGGTAGCGTCTCGAATGAGTGGTTGAAGATCTTACGGAGTTGGGGTGTGATGATGGAGCCCACTTTGTTGAAGATGTGGTGGGGGCAGGGGTCTGATGGTGAGCCGGAGTGGATGGTGTTCATGGTCTTGATGATGTCTTCACCGTTGCCATGGTTCCAGGAGCACAGGAGGCCGGTGTGGCTGGGGGGCAGTGGGTCTGGGGTGTCAGCGGCTGTCGTAGAGGTCTGGTGTTGAAGCTGTCGTGGATGTTTGCGATCGTGCGGTAGAAGAAGATAGCTAGAGAGTCGCAGAGGTCTTGTGACGGCGGGATGTCATTGGAGCTGGAGCTGGGGTTGGCAAGTTCCTTCACGATGTGGAAGAGCTCTTTGCTATTGTGTGCGTTGTTTTCGATGCATTCCTTGAAGGAGGTCCTTTTGGCCGTTCGAATGAGTTGGTGGTGTCTGCGGCTGGCGTTCTTGAGGGCTGCGTGGTTGTCCGGTGTTTGCTCGCGGCACCATTTCTTCTCTACTCTCCGGCAGGTATGCGTGGATGTCTGGAGGTCGGTGGTGAACCAGATGGCTCTTCTGTCGGTGCGTCTGTTTGTGGGTTTCTTTTTTATTTCAAAAGAATTTTATTATTTTAAAGGAGCAAATAAGGACATAGGATAAAGCAAGAGTGATACAATTGATATCAGATAAAGACAAACAATAAATTAGATTGAAATTAAATAATAAGAAACACATCATTAACATTCATTAATCTGCAGATATCAGATAAATAAATTAATTAGGGAAGAAAAAATTGATAACCGGCAGAAGTAATTATCAAAAGTATCACCATCATATAGCAAATTAGGTATGAGAGGAAAAAAGAAAGGAAGGAAGAAAAGACGGAAAAAGTAGGAAAAAGATGAAGAAAGACAGGGAGGAGTGAAGGAAGAGGAGAAGATTTCCAAAGGATTCACCCGACACACAAGACAACATTAACCAGACAAATCAAAAGGATATTGATCCACCAACCCCTCTGAGGCCAATTCCATGTACGTATCTAAGGCTTTCCAAACACCAGTAGATATAGAAGGAGAGAGATGAGCGTGATCAACTGACGTATGAGCACTTCGTAAAAAGGAAACCCAAGCCCACCAAGTATGGTAAGAAACTGAAGAGAAAGATTTCCACTCCATGAGAATTACTTTAACTGCAATAGTCAATAAAAGATCCAACAATTGTAATTCCATGGAATCTAAAGGCAAAGGGACCGGGGCCGCCAGCGGACCTAAAAGAATTAATGGAAAAGAGAGTTGAAACTTGATATTAAAGATAATCATGAGGTGTTTGTGAATTAAACCCCAAAAGGGTTGGAGAAGAGAGCAATCAAAGAACATATGCTGAAAATCGCCTGGTGCAAGACCACAACTCCAACATCGATTGTCTTCTTTGAGATTTAACTAATATAAACGAGTGGGAGTCCAGTGAAGAAGATTAATAGAGAAAAACTTAGATTGCATTAATGAGGGGGCGATTTTATTACGAAGAGAGAGCTTACCAATATCTTGCCAAGTGTCTGAAGAAATATGATCGGTAACACCATGATCGAAATGATGCAGCCATTTTTGCTGTGCAACAGTTTGAGAAGGAAGTGTAGAAGACGACAAAAATATATAAATCCTAGATGCTACATGACCAGACCTAATCCATAGTTGAAAAAGCGTAATCGTAGGGGAAGAAGGATGATGGTGTACTTTAGCAAGTGCTACCTTTATCTTAAGAAAGGTATAAAAATCTAAATTAGATAAAGAAAATTGTTGAGCCAGGGAAGAGAAAGGGAGAGGATCATTGTTGGAATCATAAAAATGTTTAACAAGTGAGATACCTTTCCCATACCAATAAGACATCAACTCTGGATCAATATTAATTTTAATTTTGGAATTCCGCCAAATAGATGACCATCTAGTTTTATGCAGTGGAATCGCCACTCTCTTATCAACCTTGCGAACCGCAGCAATAGTGTCTAAAATAATAGATCGAGAGAATGGAATAGAAAGGGTATTTGTGGTTAAAAAAGAGGCAGTCGGAAGAGGGGAGGCCAATTCCTGTTCTATTAGCAACCAAGCTGGAACATGAATAGAGGGAGAGGAAAACCAGAGCGCACCCTGAGAAGCCAGAAAAGCAGATTGATTCTTCCCCCAATCAGGAAGATTACATCCTCCCATATCGTAGGATTTCCGCAAGAATTTATAAGCAATTCTAGCCCTTTTGTCATTCCATAAAAATTTGGAAGTAAGTAAATCAAGTTCGTGAAAAAAGGAATCAGAGAGCTTTACCGGAAGCATAGAAGAAACAAAATTAATAATAGGTGTTATCATCATTTTAAGAGTTTGGAGTCGACCCCACCAAGAAATATGCTTCGGACACCAATTTTCTAAAAGACTTCGCACCTTAAGAATAGTTTGAGATTCATTATAAGTAACCGTAGCATAAAGGGTGGAACAAAAACAAATACCCAGATATTTTAGTTGCTTAGATTGCCACTTAAAGCTCGCCGAACCCATATGAGAGGAGAAACAGTAAGCATTTAAGGGGAACATCTCTGTCTTATCTTTGTTCAGGGTATAACCTGAAACCTTTGAGAAAATAGAACTCGTATCAGAAATAGCAGGGATGGCCAGTGCAATATCGTCCGAGAAAATGAGAACATCATCAGCATAAGCAGCTGTTTTTATCTGATGAGATCCAAAAGAGAACCCCTTAATGTCTGGATGTACGTCAATCATTCTGAGAAGAGGATCAATGGACAACAAAAATAAAAGAGGAGACAAAGGACACCCTTGTCTAGTACCCTGGCGAGGGTTAAAAAAGGACGACGTAGCTCCATTCACTCTTATGTTAGCTCTAGGTCGGGAGTAAAGAGACATAACCATGGGGGGGCGCTAGGTGGCGCTAAACCAAGATGGCCGCACTGTAGTGAGGCTCCTGCCCGACCGGGCACTTTCACTATCCTGCAGGCTATCCTGACCGTCCAAACTGGTCTTAAACCTGCACCGGTCTGCCGGCAAGACCCTGCTGACTCCAGCGGTGTAAAGATCGCCTCGCCCGCGCTTTCGGGCACCACGATACTTGCTGCTGTTCCTGTGGGCGGAGAGCTGACCCTGCCGGTGACTGGTGGCTTGCCGGCGTCGGCCAGCTACGCAACACCGATGCCCTGGGGCCTGACGTGGGCTGCAACGCGGCTGCTCGCGGGAGGCGCCAGGACCCGGGAGAAGGAGCGTGTGCCTCCCGGCTGGGACCTTGCCTGCTGGACAACTGAGCAAGCAGGTTGGGAAAGGTGAATACCCTGGAGACCCTGGCCCGCCGCTGACTGCCACCCTGTGCTGCGGATGCTCGGGACTGCCGCTCCGGCCTGAGGGCGCTGTTGGAGCCGGGGGCGGCGTGGCCTGCCTCGCTGCGCTCTGCCGGCCATCGTGAATCCCTGTGTCTCGGACTGCCTCGCGCTCTGTGGGAAAGGACTGCTGCCCTGCTGTGGCCTGGGAACTGGGACACCGCGAGACACCGAGGCTGCGCTGCGCTTTGTGCCGCGACTGAACACCGCGCTCCAACGGCCCGTTGGCGGACCCGCTGCACGCTTGGGGCACTCTCTCGGCCTCCTCCTGGGGGCGCCTCCCTCGAGACCGGCGGACATTTTGAGGTCGCCACCACGGCAATCAGTCTAGCTCCAGCGCCATTTCACCAGCCTGAAGTACAGTAAATGCAGCGGTGGGCCACTGCGGGACTTCCAGGTACGTGCCGAATTCCTTACCCTTTCACTGCGGCCTGTGCGCGCATGATCGGCACCCCAATACTGCCTCTACCGTGAAGTGATTGCGCTGGGGCTCCTGGATTGTGGATGTGGACCTGCCGCGGCCTGTAGTTGTCGGCCCTCCACCCTGTCGTCCTTTCCACCCACGCTGCTCACAGCCTAGCTCCCGCATTGTGGACGAGGGACACTAGAGGGGGAGCCTCCCCCCCTGCTGACGGTCCTGGAGCGGGACAGAGCCGCGTAGCCGGTGAGCCAGGAGGGCGACCCCACCATTGTGTCCGCCTGCCGGCCGATCAGTGCCCTGCCTGGGTTGCGGGCTTTCCGTGCTCCTCGAGGCACCCCCCTCTTCTTCCTATGTGTGGCTGATCCGGCCCTCTTGCTGCCCGCCGGGGGTCCGGTGTCCGAGCTCTATCTTCAGCTGGCCTATAGTTGGGAAGTGTCGGTGGAGGGACCCCCCACGCATCCCGGCCGGCCTTGCCCCCCCTCTGGGCTGTCTCTCGGGGGGTGCACTGGATTGCCCCCTGACTGCGCCATGGGCCGCAACGACACTCGCCAGTCCAAGCTACCATACGAGACCAAGAAAACCCCCCCCGCTGACGCCCGGCACGGAGGGCGGCCCTCCGGTCTCTGAGGCCCCAGACGAGGATTGGAAATCCCTATTACTGGGCATGAAGCAAAGCCTGTCGACCATCGACTCCAAAATTGATACCATGAATGCCCGATTGGATGGGGTCGTGGCTAAACTAGACCAGCACGACATCCGAATTCGGGAGACGGAGGAGCGGATCTCTTCCCTGGAGGACGGAGCCACCTCCTCGGGCAAACAGATGGCGCAAATGGACAGACTCCTCAAAATCATCGCGGACAAGAATGAGGACCTTGAGGCCCGGTCCCGCCGCAATAACGTCCGCATTCTAGGCCTTGCGGAGTCCACCAATACTGGGAAAATGGAGGCCTTTGTCGAGAACCTTGTGATTGAGCTCTTTGGGAGGGACTCCTTCTCCCCACACCTCATCGTAGAACGGGCGCACAGATCCTTAGCTGCCCGCCCCCCCCCCCGGGGCCCTTCCACGGCCTATCATTGCGCGATTCCTCAACTATAGGGATAGAGACGCCGTCCTGCGCCGTGCGCGGGAGATTGGTTCAGTACGATACGGCAATGCGACCCTATCCTTCTTCCCTGATTTCACGGCGGCTGTGCAGGAATCCCGACGTAAATTCGCAGTGGTTAAAAAGAAATTACAAGTCCAGGAGATTCCGTATGCCATGCTTTACCCTGCAAAACTGAAAATATCACACCAAGGCAAACAACTCTTTTTTCAACAACCACAACACGTGGAAGACTTTCTTAAGCAACTCAAGACTGACACGACTCGCGAGAGGACGTCGCAGCGGCGCTCTAGGTCGTCCTCGCCGATGGAGCAGCAAGACTGACCACACATGTGGAGGTGATATGGACACTTGGGTAGGACTGCTGAACTTGCCTGATCGCACTACTGCAGACTCCGGTGAGGTACCCTCTACCATTACCAATGCTCGAAATGGTCACTGTTAAATGCTGTGCCCGGTCACCCACCTCCGTCCCATACTGAGAGGCCGGACATGCCGTCTGGGTTCTCGTGGGTGAAAGAAGGGAGATGGGAGGCAGGTTGGACGCCCCTAGTCATTGCCCCCCCGATGGGTGAGCCCCTCTGCTCCCCCCCCCCCTTAGTGGGGTAGGGGATGCTCTTCTACAGTTTTTATCTGTTGGGTTGGTATTGATGGGGATGGGGAGGGAGGGGTGGGGTCAATATTCCCGGCCAGTTGGGGTTGCCGGTGTGGGTGGGCATATGTTCCGTTTTCATTTTCGCACCGCTGACTCACGTGTGCTGACTGTGCGGAAAGGGGAAGTTGGGAAAGATTCTTGGGGGGCCTTTTTTGGTTGCTACATTGACTGCTGTGAGATGTTGCATGCTACGAACACATGTCAAGCTTTATTGGGTCTGGATCAATGGGGGACGTAGGCGACACAGGGCCAACACAACCGCTTCAGCTGATCTCCTGGAACGTGCGCGGGCTGAATGATCCGAGAAAGCGTAGACAGGTCTTGGGCTACCTAGACAGGCAGGGTGTTTCTATTGCCATGCTCCAGGAGACGCACTTATGGCCCAGGGGGAGCCCCCCTTTCGCATCGCGCTGGGCTGCATGCAGGGTGTTCTCGTCTTAGTCGACCTATGCTAGGGGTGTGACCATATTGGTGCGACGTAGCCTGGGGTTCATGCCAGCGGGAACTATGGTGGGGCCTTGTGGCAGATACTGCATGCTATGGGGGAAACTGCACTCTCACACAATATTGTTTGCTTGCTACTACGGCCCCAATGTTGACGCCCGGAGACGCTTCTGGCCATGTGGGGGAAGATACAAACACTGGCCATCTCTCATGTCGTCCTGGGAGGGGATTTCAATACTGCGCTTCAGCCCGCGATGGACAGGTCACACCCCCACCCGTCACATTACACTCATACCCAACGCACTTTAGTAAACATAATGGACGAGCATCATCTGATTGATGCGTGGCGACACCTTCACCCCTCGCTTAGACAAGGTACACATCACTCTGCTGTGCACTCAACTTGGTCTCGCATCGACTATATATTCCTGTCAGCTGGCATCGCCCCGTGGCTGGTTAAGGCGCGCCACCTGGCTTGTACATTTTCTGATCACTCCCCTGTATTATTGTCGCTGCTTATTCCCCTCGATGTATCCCCCTACCTGAACTGGCGCCTCAACCCTGCGCACCTCACAGATTCTGCCTTTCTGGCGGAATTAGGAGACGACATAACGGACTTCTTTAACCGCAATACTGACTCAGTCTCCAAATTCACTACGGTGTGGGAGGCTTTTAAAGTTACTGTGAGGGGGTGGTGCATAGCGAAGGGCGGGGGGGTCCTCAAGTACCTGCGCGGTGAAGTGCGCAAACGGGAGGCTGAGTTGCTGCTTCTAGAGCACGAGATGGCGTGGAGCACGCATGATCGGGGGGTCACAGCTCGTCTCAGAGAGAAACTGAATGAGTACACTGACGCTGCTGCTAAAGAATGCAAGTTCCTAGGGAAGCCTTATGTTGCGCGGACATATGGCGAGGGCGACCGAGCCGGTAGGGCATTGGCCTGTGCGGTCCGGCCCCCTAGGTTCCGTAACTACGTGTTCTCCTTACTGGATGGACGCGGGGTTCTGCAGAGAGACCTTGCGGCCCAGCTCCAAGTCCTTACTGATCATTACAAGGGTTTGTACACCTCCCACAGGACGACAGCGATTGCACTGCATGAATACCTCGATGACACCGCAATAGCCTGGCTGGGTCCGACCCAGCAGAAATTCCTGCATCATGAACTAGAACTGGATGAGATAAAAGACGCGATAATGTCCATGAAGTCTGGTAAGGCGCCTGGCTCGGACGGTTTGCCGATAGACTTTTACAAGGCCTTCATCCATATCCTTGCCCCTATATTGAAGCAGGTGTATTACTCCGCCCTTGAGGAAGGTATCTTGCCGGGGACGATGCGCGAGGCACTCATCACATCTTTGCTGAAGCCGGGTAAATCCCCAGAGCACTGTGACTCGTACAGGCCCCTCTCTTTGTTGAACACGGATAGTAAGATACTGGCGAAGGTGTTAGCCACGCGACTTAATCTTCTGATGGAGCGTCTGGTCCTTCCTGACCAGGCCGGGTTCGTCCTGAACCAGGCAACCTCCCACAATCTGCGCACTCTGCAGGCGGTGATGCAGGACATCGACCCTGGGTGCGAGGCCGCGGCGGTTTTCCTGGACGCCACTAAGGCGTTTGACTCCCTTGAGTGGGACTACCTTCTGGCCCTATTGGAACGGATGGGAGTACCCTTTAACTTCCTGGACTGGGTCCTGTTGTTGTACCACCAGCCCCAGGCTGCGGTCCTGCTCAATGGGTCCCGCTCTGTTCCCTTCATTATCCACAGAGGCACCCGTCAGGGGTGTCCACTCTCTCCAGTCCTGTTTGCTATCGCTATAGAGCCGCTGGCGGCCAAGCTTCGGCAGCATCACAAGCACCGATCCCTTATTTATCCGGAGCGCCAATTACTTATTGCATTATACGCGGATGATATGACGCTGTACGTCCATAAACCGCGAGAGAATCTTAACCCCCTATTCGGCGCTATAGCGGGTATACAAAAAAACTGGACGAAGTCTGCTCTGTTCCCCTTGACCGACAACACTGCGCAGTTCCCCTTGGATTACCCTTTGGTGTGGGAGGCGGACGAGATAACATACTTGGGGGTTAGGGTGACCAGGAACCGGGATGCCCTTATCAGAGCGAACTATGGGACTGTCATAGACAAACTCTCTGATAAGATCACACAATGGATCCATCTCCCGCTGTCCATGGCGGGACGCATCTCTCTGATTAAGATGGTGGTACTTCCCAAATTGTTATATCTCTTTACCAATATACCATATAGCCCGGGGGCATACTTTTTCCGGACCCTCAATTCCCAGCTGTCCCGTCTGATCTGGCTGGGGCGGGAAGCAGGCCAGGATTGGACTGCGTACACTTATGTTGCCCTCTCATCAGGGTGGGTTTGATGTTCCAAATTTTCGGAGATACTATGATTGCGCCCAGGGCCACTTTGCAGTTTACTGGTTCCACCCCCCCCTTTATGGCTCATCTGGCAGTGGAAGATGGGTTTATGAGACCTGAGCAACCATCTGGGTATCTATTCACAGAGGCTCGAATGGGGACTCGTGACCCCACCACGGTGGATTGCACGGTTCAGGCCTGGAAACGCATGGCAGATTACATGGAGGTTAAATTCCTGTATTCTCCTCGTATGGTCCTGGTGCACAACCCCAGACTCAGTGTGGCCAGCGGATGAGCCGGAAACCGTTGCACCCTTACATGCTCTGCTCCAGGCGACTGCCCCGGCAGATGTGGTCTCGATGTTATATAAACATGTGCAGGTGGCTCCTTCTCCCCCCCCTCTTAAGGCGCGGACCGAGTGGGACAGCGATCTGGGCGCCCCAATGTCGGATGACCAGTGGGAGGAAAGTTGTTCTCATACTACTGCTGTGACAGGTAATGCCCGCCTCCGCTTGGTTCACTTTAAATTCTTACATCGCCTTTATTTCACCCCTGCCAAATTGTTCCGTTTCGGACTCCGGGACAATGATCGCTGTCTGCGATGCCGAGGGCCGGGCGCAGATTTCATGCACTTGGCATGGTCATGCCGGGCGGTGGCTGCGTACTGGACTGCTGTGTTCGCGGCCCTTTCCGTGATGGTCGGGGTGGATGTAGCGCCCTGCCCTATGATTGCCCTTCTGGGCCGCTCCTGCCCCGCGTTAAAGGCGCATCGGAAATTTTTCGCGCTGGGACTTCTGCTGGCTAAGCGCCATGTGGCGTGCAGATGGGGACGAGGGCGAGCGCCCAAGTTCAAGATCTGGTTGGCCGAGATGTCAACCTGGCAGGAACACCTTCACAACTATGCTGACCTCTTACCTCACAAATCCCATCCTAAAGACTTATGGGGACCCCTCATTGCATATCTCTTGCGACCTCAGAGCTCGGTCGAGGGGGGGGGCGCTGCATGGGGACCCAGTGGGAGACGGTCCGCCTGCCGCGCGCTGCCCTGCTCCTGCCCCCGCTGCGGCCCAGGGTTGATAGTTCTCCGCACCTTATTTGCTCTTTCCCTTCCAGCGCATGCCACACATAAAGGTTCCAGACACGCCCTGATTGGTTGCACTCTTTCTGGGTACTTACACACCGCACGCCGGACACTAGGTGGGGGTGGGTGGTACTTCCTACGACTCCACTGGATCCTTGGTAGGGAGGCCCTAGCTCTCTGATGGCTCATACAGCAGGACATCCTAGCAAGTAGCACCAAGTTTTGCTCCCTGATTAGTTCACACTAAACCCTCCCAGTGCAGCGGAGCGGCTAGCCGGGGCGGAGCTGTGCCGCGCTGCGTGCTGGATTCTCACTGAAGTGGGAAGCGCCGTGCCGCGGCTCTGCGCTGAACTGTCCTTTATGCCACATACTGTGTATGGTGGACACACCCTGGGAGGGTACCGATGTTTGTTGTGGTTCAAGTTGGTTAATGTGGATAATCGAAACCTCAACTACTTCCTGTGGACTTTACATTGATATGCAACTACGCCTCATTGTACATGTAGACAACTTGTGTTCCTATCCCGCTGCCGGCCCTTAAGGGTTGTAGGCGTTTGAGCTGTGTAACATAGTCGGTACTAGTCAGATAATGTTTCCTGCTTATGATATTGAAGTGTCGCTACCGGCCTGTTTTTCTCAGGATGTAGGTAATAAGCTGTGTAATACTTGATTGTGATCAATAAAGGTTTTCCACAAAAAAAAAAAAAAGAGACATAACCATACGGATAAAGGAATCACCAAGGTTATGTGCACATAAAGCAGCTCGTAGAAAAGGCCAAGAGACCTTATCAAAGGCCTTTTCAGCATCAAGGGCCAAGGCCGCCGCCGGAAGATTGGATCGCTTGGCGGAACCGAGAATGTGACAAAAAGTACGGATATTATCACGTGCAAGACGCCCCTTTACAAAACCTGTTTGGGAAGGATGAACCAATTGAGGAATAAAGGATTCTAAGCGTTTAGCTAAGATTTTAGCAAAAATCTTAGCTTCCATGTTAAGAAGGGAAATAGGACGAAAATTTTTGGGGTCTGAATGATCTTTCCCTTCTTTGGGGATTACTACAATAGTAGCATCAGCAGCGGAACCAGACACAGAACCATCTTTAATGAAAGCATCAAAGACGGATTGAAGTTTCGGAACAATCACAGAAATAAAGGTTTTATAAAACAAAATAGGATATCCATCAGGACCTGGAGCTTTACCGGAGCGAGTAGCTTTAATCGCAGAAATAATTTCGTCAGAGGTAATCGGGCCATTCAATGAGTTATTATCTTCCTCCGATACAGCTTTCAAAGGAACTGTCTTTAAGAACTCCTGGCATTGTTCAAAAGAAGCTTGAGTAGAGGGGGTATATAAATTATTATAGAAATCGCGAAAGACCTCAAGAATTTCTTCAGTCTGAAATTTTTTCTTACCAAGATGGTCAGTAATAGAAGAGATTTGGGAAGATTTATAAGAAGATTCTTGGAACTTTAATGTAGCTGCAAGAATCTTGCCCGCACGATTTTTTAACAGCAACTTCTTAGATTTCTGAGCCTGAAGACCAATATGAGCTCTCTTAGTGACTATAGTATTGTACGTATACTTTAAATTCTTAATAGATTGTAAGCATGACTTATCCTTAGAATGTCGAAAAAGAGATTCCTGACGTTTAATCTCATCTGCTAAGTCCGTGAGCTCCTTTTTAATGGCAGCGTTTCTCCTTGACATACATTTAATGACCTGACCACGGAAAGTGCATTTAAAAGAGTCCCAGAGAACAACAGGGGAGCTGACTGAACCAACATTCTCAAGGAAAAACGTCTCAATATCATTGGAAAACTCTCGAACCTGGGAATCATCATGTAAAATTTCTGTGTTTAGTCTCCAAGATCGAGATCTTGCCCTAGGAGCAAAAGACATAAGTGTGAAAGTCACTGCGGCATGATCTGAAATTAAAATAGGATGAATAAGCGGAGATGAGGAGGATTGAACAAGAGAGGAGTGAACCAAAAGATAATCAATGCGTGAAAAGGACGAATGAGGGGAAGAAAAAAAGGAGAAGTCACTGCCAGTGGGATTATGAAGACGCCAGACATCCTGAAGATGGATCAGAGAACACATATTAATCATTTGTTTATGTGATTGAGGGGGACGAAAATTAAAGGCAGAATTTCTATCCAAGATAGGATCCATTGGTAAATTGAAGTCTCCACCTACAATAAGATTGCCAGAATGAGGTGTGTCATTTAGCTTTTTGGTGATTGCTTTCCAAAAAGACGGATCATCCTTGTTAGGGGCATAAATATTCATGATAAAGAGATCAGCATTACCATCGGACACCTTCTGAACCTTGCTTTAGGAAACTGCTGAAAACGTGGCTCTTTACCCAACCCCGCTAGCTCTCCTTCTCTGGCCTCCAGGTCAACTGTGTTCTCCTAGCGCCGGGACACCTCCTAGCGAGGTAGCTGTTCGCGCTTTATAAAATGCAGTATTATTATTATAGTAACCAACGTCCCTCTGTATCCTGTTCAGAGGAAACGATAGACAATCCAGAATGTTTAGAAACCAAAGTAATTACCCCATTTCTTTTACCACAAGCATCTGAACAAGCAACATCAGAGACCCGTTCTTTCTTCAGAAATAACGCCTCCTTGGCAGAGACCTTTGTCTCTTGAAAAAGGACTAGATCCGAAGAAAGAGATTTGCAGTAGTCTAAAATCTTTGACCTTTTAACTGGGTGATTTAACCCTTTAACATTAAGGGAAAGTATATTCAATCCAGACATAGATCCATTAACAGGAGAAAAAGATATTTCATATATGATATATGAACTACAACATCCAAGAAAACTCGCCTCCAGACACTAGACACCAACACGAAACAGGGAGTATCCAAGGAGGAAATCCGAAGAGAAAAGGAGAAAGAAGAGGAAAAAGAAAGCAAGAAAATAAACAGAAAAAGAGAGAGAAGGGCCCACAAGGAAGGTCTGAAAAAGACCAAATTCATACAAGGGGGAACATGGGAAAATGAGCAAGGGGACCCACATGAGGAATAAAAACCATCAGCATAAATAGCCCCAAAACAGTACATAGCTGATTATGCGTATTTAAAAAGAAGAACTATCTGCAAGATATGAACTAGATTTAATTATAGTATTCTAGAAACAGTACAACATGGAAGTCTATAAAGGCGACATGTTTTAACCAAGTTGATAAATAGGTAACACCTATAATAGATCATAAAAAAGTGGAAAAAGCAGAAAAGAGAGAAATAACAAATGCAATCAATAAGAGCTGATGAAAAATGAGCTAAAAGCTATCATCACTATTAGGTAGAGCAAAACCAAAGCAAACACCATAAAGAGCAAAAAAGAATAAAGAGAAAGAAATACATTCCAAAGCAGGCTATATGGTACATTATGAAGAAAATAAATGAAACATAGTAGATAACGGCATGTAGTAACAGATCAATATAACAATCAATGAAGCCCTATGGCAGATCAATAAGAGAAATGAGACTATATATAAATATGTCAAATCTATAGATAGGCTTATAGAAACTGTCCACAAATATATAGAACCCGTTAAACTCAATTGAACTAAAAGAGGCGAGAATATCTTAAACATATGAACATGGAAGTAGAGAAACATAAGCCTATCAATTACAATACAGCTATAGAATTCCGACCTAGTCGAAAAAGACAATTAATAATAATAAATAATCAAACCAATCAATGATATAACAGTGAAATAGATATAAACACTAACTATACAGAAAAAAAAAGATTAACTCTAATTATAGCAATTAATAAGCATCTAATAAGCATCTATGAATCAAATATGTAACCAATCTATACACCAATACATTAATAAACAATGGCGTACTCCATAGATACGAGACAACAAAAGACGACCATCAGTCAGAAAGACCAAAAACAAAGAGAGAAAAGACCAAGTCTCACACAAAAATTCGAAGAAAATAAAGAAGTCATACAGTGGGATAAGAAACGGACCAGGACCTAATATGTAGAAAGACAAATTGGGAAGGAAAAGAGTAATAAGGACGACAAGCGAGCAGGAGTGAAGTCAAACTATCAAGAAACATTACCACGAAATATTGGAAGATACATACAGTAGAACTAACGACAATAATAGACCACTACACCGTAACGATAGGAAGGGAGCACCAAAAGACGACAAAAACACACCAAGAACAATGGACACTAGGACCACCGCGCAGATCTAAAAGAGACTAAACTTAATAGATCTGGCAAAGAAGAAAACTCATTGCAGTATGTATAACCGCATCAGGTGCCAGAGGAACCAGGATCAAGCGAGGCCTCCATTTGAAGTTCCATCTGTAGCTCCATCTGATTATCCAAAAACGAGGCCAATTCAGCAGGTTCATCGAAGATTCTGGAGCGACCTTTGAAAGTAATGCGGAATTTTGAAGGGCCAGCAAAAGAGAAGGGGATATTCATCTCAGATAGACGCTTCCGGAGATTAAGAAAGCCCTTCCTCCTTATTACCGTGTCTCTGGCAAAGTCTTGAGAAAATGAAATGTGGTGGCCATTCCAAGAGACAACTCTAACGTTCCGCATATGAGCCAGAATTTGTTCTGTATGCTGATGGCGCAGTGGCTTAAAAATTATCGCTCTTGGTTGCGTAGCAGACTTAGGGCGAAAGGTGGGAACACGGTGTGCACGTTCCAGCTCAAAATCTCTTTGGAAAGAAATTTGTAGCGTAGAAGGAATCCATTGATAAAGGAAATCAATCATAGAAGATGCATCTTTCTCAACATCCTCCGGAAGACCAAAAATGCGCAGATTAGATCTGCGGTTACGATCCTCTTGTTCAGTGAGGTCTTTCCGCAATGCTGCCATTGAGCTCTCTAACTGGCAGAGAGATCTAGATTGCTTTTGCATGGAATCCTCTGCGCCACTAATACGTGCTTCTGTGTCTGAAACACGAAGGGAAAGGGCCTTGAAATCATTCCTGCTGGCTAACACTTCCACTTGCAGTAAATCTGTGTTAGTCTTGGTAGATTGCGCAATTTCATGGACCTCATTAAGGCGCGTCAGGATAGTCTCAAGAGTGGAGTTGGGGTCCTTTTGAGCAGACTCAGGTGTAGGGGATACCTGTTTGGACCTCTTAAGAGACGCTTTAGAGTCCTTTGCGTCTTTAGCATTTGGTGACGGGCCCATATTCGCAGCCATAGAGCACACCACCTCAGCAGAAGCAAAATACACCCCTTCAGATAGATTAAGGAAAGGAAATGCCAGAGGATGTAGAAATACTCAATGTGCAATAAGGAAACTAGCAAAAATGGAGAGCGCCCTCTCAGCAAAAAGAACAGGACAATAATAATGGCGGGCTTACAAGGTCAGGGAAAGGAACCTCATCACAAAAATATCATGCCCTGCAGGTACCAAGAGGACGCCTTTCGACATCCAGAAACAACCAAGAAGCAGGGAAACATAGAGCAAAGAAGCCCCATATAAAGCCATTGGCGGTGCTCTGACGAGAGGTATATTAGAAGAAAACCAAAAATATTCTCACAATAGGCAGCAATGCAACAGGAGGAAAGAAAAAATCAATATAGACGTATAAAGTTTGAAAATCGTCACCTGCTCTTGTTTGTCCTCATTCCTGGCAAGTCTGTAGCAGTAACGTCGTCGTGCTGAGGAGAAAAAACAACTCCGCCAGTGAGTAATCAAAATGGCGGCCGCTCGTGAAAACACCGAGCGCCACCTAAAGACGCCCGAAATGTGGTCGCCGGCAGCTTCAAAGCTCAGGAAACCTCCCTCATAACATACTCGGCAGTGTCATAATCATGAGGCCAACTTCTGAAATGTACGTGGCAGTCCAAAGCGGCAGCTAAACCTCCGTCGGCCCTCGCTCGGCACAGAGCTCAAGCGCAGTCCGCCATCTCGCAGCGGCGCGCAAGCCACGCCCCCCTGTTTGTGGGTTTCTTGATCGGGGCGAGAGTGTTGGCGCAGTTGTCGATCCATTGCTTGAGGTTGTGGGCGGCTGTGTCGGTGTCGGTGTGGTCGGTCGGTGGGTCTTGGGCGAGGGTGGTGATTAGCTGGTCTTCGGTGAACTTGTTCCAGCTGTGGTGGGGGATTCTTTGCTGGTGGTTGTGTGCGGTGGTTTTCTTGAAGGAGAAGTGGATGCAGCGGTGGTCGGTTCAGTGGAGTTCGGTGGTGTGGCTGATGGAGACGTGGCTGATGGCGGAAAAAATGGGTTTGAGCGTGTGTCCGGCGGAGTGGGTGGGTGTCGTGACAAGCTTTTTGAGGCCGAGGTTGTCGAGTAGTATGGTGGAGTTGCTGTCGTTGGTCTTCTCGGGGTGGAAGTTCAGGACTCCAAGGAGGATGTAGTCTGTGGAGGCCAGGGTGTGCATCCTGACGCCGTCTGTGATGGAGTCGATGAACTGTGGCCGGGGTCCGGGGTGTTTGTACACGTGGGTTCCTCTGAGGGTGGTGTTGGGATCGATGTGAATCTGGAAGTGCAGGTGTTCGGCGGTGCTGAGGGTGTCTTCGGTGTTGGTCGAGATTCTGAGGGTATTCTTGTGGATGATGACGATTCCTCCTCCCGGTGTGTTGGTGCGGTCCCTGCGGCTGATTTTGTAGCCATCCGGGATGGCTATGGCAATGTTGGGTGCCGATGAGGAGTTCATCCAGGTCTCTGTAAGGATAGTGACATCCAGGGAGGATGAGTCGAGTAGGTCCCAGAGTTTGATGGCGTGCCTGTGGACGGAGCGGGTGTTGAGCAGTATGCATCTGAGTTGGTTGTGGTTCGCTTTGGTTGTGTGGGCAGGACGTGCAGGTATGCACTGGCAGGTGTAGCAGGTGTAGCTGCAGTTTCGGCAGGTGAAGGGTCCGTGGGTGAGCTTCAGGGTGGCCTGGAAGCAGGTGGGGGATCGGCCAGCGTTGAGTGAGTGGAGGGTGTAGGCGTCGTAGCAGCATCTGGCGTCGTGGTGCTCGCGGGAACCAGGTGGTCTGGCGCTGGGCGCGATCCAGGCGCAGACGGGCGCAGACGGGCTTGCCTTAGGAGGGCCTTCGGCGTGACAGTGCAGCGGACGCCATAATGTAGCGGATGGGAAGGGACGAGGAGCTGGGAGGCTGGGCGAAGGGGGAGGGGTCAGCGGCGGTGGGAAAAACGGAGGGAAGATGCAGGGGAGCAACAGCCCACAGCAAGGGCTGCAGGGGAAGTAAAATCAAAAAAAAGAAAACAATGGCCCAAATAAACAGCTGTACGAAAATAGGGGGAGACACAAGTCCAAAACCAAGCACTTCAAGATATTTAAAAGAGTAGACACCAAGCGCCTGACAATTTAGACGACAACAACCTACATGCAGGACCCACACACACCATTCCCTACACCACGCACCTGACACTTGACAGCTGGTTGGCCCTCAGCATTGAAGACACCCTGAAGACTAAGAAGTCAACCCACTCAGGGGCCCCCATGGCCCCCTACCCCCACCACATCTACCACAGGGCTGCAGACATCATCCCCCCAAGCTTAGGTGACTCATCAACGGCACCTTCGAGACCACCTCCTTCCCCAACGACTGGAAACACACCAAAATCAATCTTCACCTCAAATAACCCTCAGCGGACCCCATTGAACTCAAGATCTTCAGACCGATCTCCTTACTCCTGTATCCGGCGAAAGTCATTGAAAAAGACATCAACAGTCAACTCTCCTCCTTCATAGATGAAAACAACATCCTCAACTCCTCCCAATCAGGCTTCAGAAAGAATCACAGCACCGAAACTGCCCTTCTTTCTGCAACAGACAACATCCGCTCCCTCCTCAACAGAGCAGAGACTGTGGCCCTATCCTCTTGGACCTCTCCGCTGCCTACGACACAGTCTCACACCACACCATAACCTGCAGACTCCACGACATAGGAATCCGGAACAAGGCCCTCGGCTGGATCCGCTCACTCCTCTCTGGCAGAACGCAGTGGGTCAGACTCCCGCCCTTCCTCTCGGAACCCACACCGACCACCTGTGGAGTCTCCAAGTATCCACCATCAGCCCCACCCTTTTCCATGTCTACATGGCCCCGCTCGCTTCGGACTCAACATCGTATCTTACACAGACGACACCCAACTCATCCTCTCCCTATCCAACGCACCTAACATCTCCAAACACAACTTTCAAGAAGGAATGGAAGTAGTCGCCAGGTGGATCAAGAACAGCTGTCTACAACTCAACACAGACAAAACCGAAGTACTCATTATGGGTCAACACCCCGACGTCTGGAACGACACCTGGTGGCCCCCCCATTCGGGAACCCTCCCTCCCCCACAGACCACACACGCAATCTCGGAATCATCCTGGACTCTGAACTCAAAAATGGACCGCCAGATCAACGCTGTCACCTCTTCCTGCTACCACACCCTCCACCTCATCGGAAAGACCTTCAACTGGATTCCCCTTGAATAGAGGAAAACTGGTACCCATGCCTACATCAGCAGCAGACTGGACTACAGCAACGCACTCTATGCTGGAAACAACAGGGACCTCACCACCAGACTCCAGAACATCTAGAACACTGCTGCCAGACTAGTCCTCAACCTACTGCCACATCAGCCAACACCTATAGACACAACACTGGCTTGCCATCAAGAAGAGAATCACCTTCAAGATTCTCACCCGCGGCCACAAAGCCCTCTACAACACCGGAACCACCTACATAAACCACCACCTCTCATTTCACACACTCCAAAGATCCCTCCACTCAGCCCAGCTCTCTTGTGACGGTACCATGCATCATGAAGACCAGAACAGTAGGATACTCCTTCTCCCTCCTCGCGGCCAAGGCATGGAACACCCTCCCTCTCCACCCCCGACAGACACCAACACTCTCCAAGTTCTTGAAGGACCTCAAGACCTGGCTCTTCGACGAATCTGCGTGAACATCCAGGAGCTGCGCCCCCCCCCCCCAGCGCCTTGAGACTCTTTCGGGTGAGTAGCTGCGCTCTACAAACCCCTGATTGATTGATTGATTGATTGATTGATTGATTGATTGATATTGTTGTAGATCTTAAGTGATGTGGGACTGGGTAAATAAAATGGATGGCCTTGTAATGCAAATTATAAATTACCTAGAATGAGCTCTAACTCTTTTGCAATTGAGTTGATCTTATTTCATCGGGAAATTAATGGGGGCCTACAGAGCGGAACCAGGTCAAGTCTAGCTGCAGTTTCATCATAAATATGTACTCTTGCCTTGTAACAAGGGTCTCTATTTACAATATTGACTTCTTTCACTTATTTTCATCCTTTCCTAATGATTTTCCCTTAAACACGTTTTGTCTTTACGTCTTTCTCTCCAATATTCAACTTTTGAAAATTGAAAAATTTCTAAGAATAATGCAAGATGTTTAAGCTGTTTGTATGTGTTGAGATGGACGTCAACAAGAATGAAACACAAAGACTTTGCCTGTGAAGATGTAAATGCATTTATTCTATCCAGCTCCCAGAAACTCTCTCTGCATACGTTGGTGGAGTGGGTTTGGGATTTTTAACCTCCTGGTCGCAAAGCAAGTCTAACAATCCACCTTGGCTTCGTGCTGCACTTTACAAGGTTCAACTGTATGATCAGGGGTCCCCCGCAGTGCGGGGGGGGGCCCGAGCTGCAGGGGGCCCCCTCAGCACTGTAATCACGCCAGAGAGCTCCTGATTAAATCCGGAGCGGGGGCCCCTCTGTGTACCTTTTAGGGGGGCCCCTCCAACTTTCGTTACGCCACTGTGTATGATTCTAGTTGTCGCAGGGACTGCGGCAAAAATGCCAAGACGGAAAGAATTCCTGGACATAGCAATGCCATACCCCCTGGATGGTGTAGGCTATGCTCACTGTCAGAGAATCAGTGGTGTAACAAAGGCCCCAGCAGCCCCCGCATTGGGGGCCCCCTCAGCATACAGTACCCTGGCCTGAGAGCTCCTGAGTGAGTAAGGCGGGGGCCCCTCCATGCACCTTGCAGGGAGGCCCCCTCAACTTTTGTTATGCCACTGAACAGAATTCCTACTTTTCAAAATTCAGCAATGAAGTCACTGAAATAGTTTGGCACAGGCTTGAACAAGCACTCCTTTTCAGTGGAAGCGCACAAGGTTTGCCCAATTAAAATACTGTTATCTATGTAAACAACACGCAGGTGAATCCAAAGCCCCTATCTAAGTACTGCTTCTTAAAGCTCATTTTCTGTCAATCACATAGGGCCTGGAGAAAGTGGTGCTGTCAGCCAATCCTAAAACGAGGACACTGATAACAGACTAAAATTTAGCAGCAATAATGGTTACTGTGGGACTATTTCGGCAGATACAGGGATGCGGCAATTTCGTTGCTAGAATACAAATCAATGAGATTATAAAAAGAGATCTCCTGTATATTTTTACATATTATATATCTGTATGCCTGAATTTCACAAAAAGTTGGGGAGAGGATGTGGTCCGTTGGCTTAAACTGCCGACTTTGTTGTAGGAAACCAGGGTTCGAGGTCGCGTCCACATCCTGTGATTCTGGGCAAGCCACCTAATCTCCCCATACCTGAATATGTAATGTAAATACGGTGCTCATGTACAGCGCTCCAATACCTTCGGGTCGAGTTCGCGCTATATAAAAGATGCACAAAAATAAAAAATACAATTTCAGTCAGTTTCTGCATATAGCGAGCAATATTTGCCTCTGTATCTAGATTCTATTTTCAATGTAAATAACATTTCAGGCTCAAGCTGGAAATGAGTTTACTTATTTATAACGTGAAAACAACTGGCTGAACGCGAGCTGCAGCGCGCGGGGGCAGAGCAGCCTCATCACGCCAGTGTATGGTTAATCCCTTTCGATTTCGAATTCACAGTGAAGGCTGGAGCCGGGGACGTGTCACTTCCAGGGCAGAGCTCCCAATCACTGCTGATGAGTGGATGCGTGAAGCCCCCCAGCAGCTCGCGCACTCTCTGCTGCTCACAGCGCTGCCTGGTACATTAGTGCAGGAGGCTGCGCCGGAGGGCACTGCTGCCGCAGCTCACTTGATGAATTCTTGCAGGCGTTAGGGGGCCTGCTGATTGTTCCGAGGTTTATTCAGAAATAAAGCTTCCGTGAGGCCCTGGGAACCAGCCTCGCGCAGGAACCACGCGCCGCTGCGTCATACGCGCTGTGTTGGCACGTGCATAAAATGGCGCCATTTTGCTTAGCCTTCGAGGCTGATTGACTGACTGGCTGTTGATGCTTCCCACAGCCAGCTGCTGAGTATTTTGAACTGTTGCTGCCGGGTAATGGATGACGGGTACTGAGAGGGAGGTGGGGACAGACCGCTTCCTCGTTTGGCCAAAACACCATACAAAACATTTTGAGTTAATGAGATTTTTGCAGGTGGCAGCGGCCTGCATATGCTGCTCCAAGGGGACCGGCAGTGCGGACAAGATATTATTTATAATTAGAAATATATCCAATTGGATTCGAGCCCAGGGCTGAAGGTCTTCAATCGCTGAACGGTTCTTTCAGATAATGCCGACGGACACCTATAAAGGCCTCTAGGTGTAGGAGAGTCTGGGCATCAGCAAGGAGCAGTATGAGGAATGCCACTGAACCATATTCTAAAACAGGAGGCAACCATTGTGTGTTGTGCAGTCACCCACAGTGACTTGTTTTGACGAATTTCTCTTGAATTTGAACTCTGTGTAAACTGTTTTGAAGTTTCCAGCTTAGTTTTCCCTCATTCTGTCACATTTTAGGTGATGGGATCTACAACCCAAATTATATCTTTATTAACAGAATCCAGAGATGCAGTATTTGCAAAATGCAGATAGCCGTACCGCTGCAGAAAATCAGTCAGCTGGCTAGATTTTCCGCATTCATAACTGTAAACTGGGAGCGGGAAAAAATGAGTATTCTGGGGAGAGAAGAGCCTTGATAGGTGACTTTGCTGTGCATAATGAAAGCTGTTACATATAGTCAGCTACCACCATGTCTAATTCTGCCAATCTGTTACTGTGCAGTCACCCTCTGATGAAGTACATTGGAGCAGAACACACACTATGTATTAGGTAATGCAGAGATTAGATACAGAACAAAGGATAGACAGACAGACAGGCAGACAGATGGATGACCAGACATATGGATTGGTGGATGGATGGATTGGTGGGAGGGTGTGCGTATGGATGAATGAATTAATTAATTAAAAGATGGGCTTAGAATCTAATAATTTTCAAAAGTGCTCATACACTTCCTAGTTCTAGTTAGAACATGCATTTGTTAGGCTGGGAAAACAGCTTTTTTAAATGGTTAAAATCAGACAATAGTTTTTAGGACACTTAAGACCTTTGGAAAAGTTGAGTTTGCTATTTAACTGAAAGTTAAACAGAATATTTGTCAGAAGGACTTGATTTAAGGGCTAGGTGAAATGCAAAATGTCACTTCTGTGCATAAGGATGAATGAAAAGTTCCCATTTCTGGCACATATGTCTGTGGGAGAAAGGGCCACAGTTTTAGGCCAATGCGGCATGGAAGGTATGGTGGCTCCCAGTCCAGCAAAGTTCTGGCGGTTCACCTCTTCTCATATTGATAGTAGCCCTAGCTGCTAGAAACTTACCTATGGTATCTCAACGACAAGGACAATCCTTGCTTGCTTCCCTCTTTGAAAGCTAGAAGTCAAAGGCAGAGGAAAATTTAATCTCAAGCCCACTCCAGGGCAGGAAATGGCATTGGCAACACGGTCAGAACCACGCATGCCCCCACGGAGCAAGCTTACCGCGATTGCCTTTATCACGCATATTTCTTTACCACACATGCCTTTACAACGATTTTGGTAGTAAAGGCGGTAAAGGCATGTATGTGTGCTAAAGGCAGTCAGCGCTCTAAATTTGGAGCAAGTGGGCTGGGGTGGGAGGTGTTGGAGACTTGGAGGAACTTCCTTCCCAGACGAGAATGGAAGGAACGGGAAGGGTCGGGGCGCGGCTTGGTAAGTATTTTTATGTTTTATGGGCTGGGGTCGGGGCAGTTTTCAGGGCTGGGGGCGGGTTTTAATGTTTAGGAAAGGGGTTGGGGTAGTTTTTATGGCTGAAGGCCGGTTTTAGGGCTTAGGTCTCGGGGCTCGGTTGTTTTTAGGGCTGGGTCAGGTTCATTTTCAGGGCAGGGGGCCGGGTTTTATGGCTCAGGGCGGGGGCTGGAGTGTTACGTTTACCATGCATATGCCTTTACTAATCATCCCTTTACAGCAAACTTCGTTATAAAGGTATGGGTTTAAAAGGTATGCGTGGTAAAGACGCGGTCATGGTAAAGACCACATTGTTAAGGCATTTATTTATTTATTTATTTGTGTATTTTGTAAAGCGCAGCAGCTGCCCCAACGGGGCGTCCCGGCGCTGATAAATCATGGAACTTAGAGGCTAGGCACCAATGGGGCATTATATGGGGAAGAGATGTGTTTTCAGGGACTTTCGGAATGCTAATTCGGTTTGGCAGGCTCGTAATGCAACCGGGAGGTTATTCCAACACCGAGTGGCACAGACCTCGAATGTTTTCCCTCCGGCGCGAGTACGTTTAAATCTAGGGGTTTCCAGCAGAAGTAGGGAATTTGAGCGTAATGTCCTGGTGTTGACATACGGTCTCAGAGTACTTCTCAGATGGGCCGAGCCTTTGCCCTTGGAGGCCCGGAAAGCCAGGGTCATGGCCTTAAAAATACATCTCTTGGAAATAGGGAGCCAGTGGAGTTTACGGAGGTGTGGGGAGATGTGATGTCTGGCAGGAATTCTCTCCACCAGCCGAGCAGCAGCATTCTGGACAGTCTGTAGCTTGTGGCATAGGCCTGCTGTGATGCCAAGGTATAGTGCGTTGGCGTAGTCCAGGTGAGATATTATCAGGGCTTGTACCACAGTCTTACGGCAATCCATCGGTAGGTAGTTGATGAGCCGTCTAATTGTCTTGATCTTAGCAAAACAGGATGCTGCTACTGTTTGAACCTGGGCGTTGAAACTGAGATGATTATCCCAGCGCACTCCCAGGTTTCTCACCGAGTCTTTAGGCGTGGGGGCATGGCTGAGATCATCCGGCCACCATAAATTAGAATCAAGAGGGGATGATGAGTTAAAAAACAGAATCTCTGTCTATCCAGCGTTGAGTCGGAGGGAATTGGAGTCCATCCAGCTAGAGATGTCTCTTAGACAGTTTTTCAATGGGTCGAAGGCAGAGGCAGTGGGGGTATCAAAAGTGAAGAGTAACTGAATGTCATCAGCGTAGGAGGTGGATTTAATCCCAGTTTGCGCAATCAGTTTAGCCAAGGGGGAGAAGTAAACATTGAACAAGAGCGGGCTCAGGGAGGAGCCCTGTGGGACTCCCCATTTTAGTGGTCTAGCGGTGGAGGTGTAGGGAGGGGTGTATACCTGCTGAGTACGGTCACCCAGGTAGGAAGAGAGCCATCTCAACACTGTACCGCCGAAACCCAGGTCTCTCAGCCTTCTCAGCAGGATCTTATGAGAGACGGTGTCAAATGCTGCTGAGAGATCCAGCAGCACTAACACCGCCCTCGACCCTCGATCCAGCGTCCATCTCACAGAGTCAGCCATTTCGACAAGGGCCGACTCCGTGCTATGGCCCGATCGAAAGCCGTGCTGAGAGTCATGCAGGAGCCCATGGGATTCGATGTAGTTGGCAAGCTGGGCGTGCACCAGTTTTTCCAGAATCTTAGCTGGGGCAGGCAGGAGAGAGATGGGCCTATAGTTACTAGGGTTATCTGGGTCAAGATCAGGCTTCTTAAGGATGGGGACTAGGGACGCATGCTTCCATTTTGCGGGAAAAATGCCCGTTCTCATGGATTTGTTCCAGATATGATTAAGGAATGGATTGAGCAGGGGTGCCAGTTTTTTATATTGTTTGGCTGGCAAAGGGTCCTTGGGGGAGCCAGATTTACAGTTGAGTAATTCTACCAGTGTGTCAGCCTCAGAGATATCTGCAAATTCTAGCAATGAGGGTGACTGTAGCGGGTACGTAGTAGATTCCTCAACCGACCCTTCACTACTGGTGATGGGAAAGGAGGAGTAAATAGCCTGGATTTTTTCCTCAAAGAATTGTGAAAGTTTATCACACAGAGACTGGGAGGCTGGTTGAGTTCGAGTCAGAGCGCTGGGGTCCGTGAAGGATCTGACTATGTTGAAAATCTCCCTGGCGCCGTTACTAGCATGTTTAATTCTGGAAGCCAGGAAGTCCCTTTTATGATCCTCAATCATTCTGCGGTATTCTTTGAGAGCTGTTTTATAGGTGATTTTACTGTCGAGGGAATAGATCTGCCTCCAGGAGCGTTCGAGGGCTTTGCATGATGCCTTTTTCAGGCGAAGCATGTCAGAGTACCAGGGTGCGGATGGTGTGGCCCTGTAGGTTTTGATGGGTTTGAGAGGGGCCATAGCCTCTAGGGCTTGGCCGATCCAGGCGTCGAAATGGTCAATACCACCATCCGGATCAGATGATGGGGAGGGTAGAAAATTATTTTGGTGTTCCTGGAGCGTTTCAAGAGTGATACGACTCCAGTTTCTGCCTGATACTTTGGGGGCGATGGTAGGTCTGATAGAGCGGGAGATGACGATCTCAAAAGGGATGAGAAAGTGGTCTGACCAGGTGACCGGGATGGGAGAGGCTACCAGAATGCTAGGTAGGTTGGAACAAATCAGGTCAAGGGTATGTCCCGCTTTGTGAGTGGGGGAATCTATTTTTTGCTCTAGATTGCAGGTCGCCAGTGTAGAAATAAAATTATTGCTGTGCGAACATGATTCATTGTTTACGTGAAGGTTAAAATCTCCTAAAGCAGTGAAGTTGGTGTAGCGAGTGCTAAGCTGAATGATGTAATCCGTCAAGGCCGGCAGGTAGGAGAGGTTGGAGTGGGGAGGGCGGTAGATAAGTATTCCAGAGCAGGAGGTGGACGAGGAAAAATGTATAGTAAAAGGTAGACCCTCTATGCAGTCAATAGGGTCATATGTAGGGAAGGAAGCCGTCCATTTGGATTTATGGATTAAGGCAACTCCACCCCTCTGTTTACCGTTAGGTCTATTGGCGCAGGCGATGCTGTAGCCGTCCGGTAAGGCAAGAGTGATGGTGGGGTTAGTGGTCTCATTCAACCAGGTTTCAGTTAAGAAAAGCAGATCCCAGTTGTTGTCCTGGAGGGACTGCCAGATGTCGATAGCATGTTTGTTCAGAGACCTGCAGTTAATCAGTGCCGCTCTGAGGGCGAAAGAAGGGTCGGCTCCATAAGAGGAAGCAGAGCACCGAGCGAGGGCCGGGCAAAGAGTTGAGTCCAGAGAGGGTAGTGAGAACTGGCAGGTTTCACATACGTAAACGTGGCTCTGGGCGTCCGGGATAGACCAGAGGCAGGTAGGGCAAGGAGAGGGTCTCAGAGACAGCAACATAGTCCGAGAATGGATTGTGGGGGTAGTGCTGGTGAATCGGGCAGGGGAACCGGCCCCGGTCGCGTCATGATCGCGGACGAGCGCAGACGAGCTTGCCTTAAGCGCGCCTTCGGCGCGCAATCGGCGCGCCCGCTGCGCTCGTCCGCTGCGCTTCCGGTAGATACACATGTATAAAGTGAGGGGACGTGGCCTCGAAGTGGGCGTGTCCCTGTCGCAACGAGGACAATGGCGGGAGAAGTGGATCGGCGATTTCGGCCGTTTCTAGCGCTCGTTTTTGATGCAGAAGGGTGCCTGCACACTGTACTCGTGTGTCAGGAAGTGAAGGTGGGTGCAAGTTAAAAACACAGAAATGCAGTTTTTAAAATGAAGAGCTGCGCAAAATTCTAACTGCTCCCGGCTGTGCCTCAGGAGGTTCCGTAATTAAGGCATGCTATGTAATTGTATGCATGGTTCCATCATACAACCCTCCAGAACTCGCCATGGTGAAGAAGTACTGCAGAAACTGCCCAATGCGAAGATAGGGAGCCTATTTTCGGTTTAATAAATCCCTGTCTCAGATATTCATCAACAAAGCATGGTGTAATTCATTTGGTGACTTGGGCTGAAATGGTACATTATTTGGTACTGTAACCACCTCCTTCCAGGTCACTGCGTACACTATTTTGAGTTCTGATATTTTGTCTGCTAGCCTAATGCATTCTGGGTGTTTGCGTCCCTTTAACTAATTATGCTAACATTGCTAACAGACCTAGAAACACCGACTTATAGGTGAAATGTTTAGGACTATTGAAAGTGTCCGTAATTAATGGGAGTGAGGTGATGACCCTATTATTGGGCCAGTGCAAGACAGCAGATATTTTGAGATGGATTCCAATTTTAGAGTCTTGGTATACTGGTAATAAGTGTCAAAAGTCTAGAGAGTCTAAAGAGAAGTCGAGATTGAGGCTGTAAATATCCTAAATTCTCAGGTCTAATTGCCCCCTTAAAGATGAGACGGGGCCAGCAAAGCGGAGTAGAAGATAAAATGGACCAACTGAGAGAGTGGCCTGAATGAGTATTCACTTGTAAGCCTATGATTAGGAAATATGGTAGGAACTGACTTTGCTTGAAGCTTTCGATGTGGTAATACAGACATGACTGGGTCTTCATTTGTGAATTTCTTAAATAAAAATTGAGCAGGTCCAATCCTTGCCAAGTACACTGAGTAAAAAGAGACTGCATTATGGCTTGAATAGACCTACATTGTAGTTTGACTGGAGTAGAAGAGATCTGGCTGATTGGGCTATGCCTTTCGTCCTGTGGGTGACTCCAGCCCTGTTGTGTCCGAGACAGAACCAGAAGAAGGCAGGTGGAATCGCACCATGCCTCAGAGAATTGAAGATAGGAGAGCAGCATCAGGATGGACCTGTCTTGTGACCTGAACAGGGGGACAGCAGGTGCTGTTTGACATCTTTCTGTGGTCTTAAGTTGAGGTGCTGACAAAGGATTCACCTTCAACACAACTCTTTCTCAAAACTTCTCATTTTTGTACTTGAATTATGCACTTGTGGAATGGATTTGTGCTGTAAATGACAAATATTAAAAATCACTCACTTTTGATTCATGGGTGCAGGCATGTGTCTTCACCTCGCAAGTAAAGCAATGCCACACTGCAACCCTGAGTGATTAGCAATGGCGGACATTAATTCAAGCATTCCATTCATCAATGTATTTTATACTTATTCTGTCACCCCAAGTGGGATAGGTATGGCCAGATGTGATGTGTGTCCTGTTCACACTGTGTCACTGGAACCAAGCAGTACCCAGCTGATGAGCCCATAACTAGAGTGAAACTGGTGCATTGGCCAGAGCTGCCGACTTAGAAGCTGGGGATCTGGGTTCGAGTCTCGGCGTTGACACATTATCCTGTGATTCTGGGCACATCACTTAATCTCCCCATGCCAATGGACAGCACCTGGATACCCTCACAGGTAATAAGCTGTGATATAAAAATCTACAAACTATGAGGCAACTTGTGTTCGGTGCAGGGAAGACCTGGCTTCGCAGTTCGGGCTGGGCTGTTCCAATTGGAGCAGTGTTGAGACTGATTTGCATACAGCTGGCATGATGTGCAAAATAACGATGGATTGGGTTGCGGCCCAAGTGATTATCAGTAGCGGAGATTAATTCAAGGATTTCATCCTTCAATGTTTTGTATACCTAATGTTCACCAGAAGAGCACGTGGCTCTGCTGGTCAGGTGGTGCACTCAAGCCCTATTAGAGGGTGGATACAGCGCACTCTTGGACCATTTTTTGAGGAGACTGAAAGTTTGTTGGCAGCTGATCACAGTTCCAGTGAAACGTCCTTTTTACTTGTCTATAGATGAGGGTCAAAAAGGCATATATGGTCTTATTTGTAATATCATTCCAGTCTTCCCTAACTGGAGACCTAGCTCCTGCTCACACCCAATACATGTGCTTTATTCTGCATGTTTGATATGTTATGTGAGTTGGAGACTGAGGTGTCCAGTGTTGGGCAAGGTGAGTGGTAGTTCCTCTGATGTCACCTTTGTACTTCTTTCTGCTAATGATATGCTGCATGCTCTTCTTCCTGAGGCTTCTGGATTGAAGACATGTTTGAAATTTAAAATGAATTGACGTGACATCACACAATGTCTCCTAAAGCAGAAAAAATGCTAGTAGATGTACCTCATCTACATTTCAGCTCAGAAAGACAAATGGCAAGACTCCCCTTTTTGCTATATTTCTTCCAGACTAGACCTAGGAACTTAGACAAAGAGGAAGGTATGTTGCATTACACATGGACAGGAGCGCGCCCCTAATTCGGGGGAAAAGTCGTGAAATACTGACTGACACTTGAGTGAAGGTCGTTTCAAGGAACAGAAATGCACAGAAAGAAGGTGAAACAACTTGCTTAAGGAATCATTCAACAATGATGTAAATTCTCCAACTGGGCCAATATGTGAAGAAAATTTTCAACACTCCACCTGTTATACTCCCTATTAATTTTGTAAACAATCTTGAACCACTACATTGCGCAGCCCGCACATACTTTTCATCTAGTTAAAGAGTGAAACCTGCATGCATATACAAGTGAATGTAACATTAAATAATTCAGTAATAAGCTAGTGGTCCTACTAAAGTTCAAGTGGAAAAAGCAAGAAGAAAACATTACAAATTATGGGATAATACTCTCTGTTGCTCAGAATCTGCACCTGAGGGATCTAATCAATCAATCAATCCAAAATCACTTTATTTGGTTAGTTTAAAACCATAAAAGTATGCTACATAAAATCTGAAAACACTATTAAAAACAAATACTCGGGCGCATATTAACAAGGGCCGGCGATAAATATCGCAAAGCGTACTTAGCGCTTGCATATTTATCGCCGGCTATCTCTGGAATTTATCGCCCGGTTAGCGCGTTATCAACAACGCGCATCGTCGAGGCAATAAAAATTCCAGAGATATTGTGGATATCGCCGTTTTCCATGGTGGAAAACGGCGATATCCTAGATGATAGGGCCTGTGGTCTTAGCCACAGAATCCACCCCCCATGTTAAGTATGCTTTAGTCAGGAATTTAACAGACGTTAAATTCCTGTGTTAAGGCATACTTAACGCGATTTAAATAATCGCTACCCTTCCTTGTTAATATCGCGAAGCTGCCTTCGCGATATTTTCCCTGGTTGCTTTCACAGCCACGCCAACTTTGCATCTCATTAGAGATGCAAAGTTAGGCGTGCTGGAAACGGGCGCTAAGTCAGCAAAACACGCGATAGCGTATCTTTGCTGATAAGGTGATAAAATTATCGCCGCTTTTCGGCCGAAAACGGCCGCAAATGCAGTTCCTGTGTGAAGTAATGCTCCCACTAGAGGGTTGGATCGTTTTGCATGTTTAAAACCCACTGGAGGGTTGGACTTTGCTCTTTGAGCATTACTTCACACAATTATCGTGTGACATTCTTTGTAAGAGTTGTCTCTGCATTTGCAACAAATACACCATAACTTCATGTATAATCATATAAAAATACCATCAAGTATGTCCTGATTTAATGCTGAATCCCCCTTGAGGATAATTTGATTGGAAGGTATAATGGTTTTTGCACAGTGTCACTTTATTCACAAATGAGTTCCTATATTTATTTATTTATGTTTTTCTTTAAACTACATCTCCCAGAAAGCATTGCGATGTATGGACAGGAAATGAAGACGGACGTCGTATTGTATAACAATGTATTTAATAAGTACAAACATTTCGCTGAGTGTTAACCATGAACAAGGTCTCAGGAAGACCGAAATGAGTTGGTTTGAAGTATTTGCCCGTGACAATTGGAAATTGCTGTGATTAAAGGAATTTGAATCTCCCCATGAGTGTGAGCCAGTCTTCCAGTTTGGGAGGTTTGTTCGATTTGATACGACGTGGCTCAGCTGTTGGACTACGCACTGCCGAGAGTGCCAAAAAAACCAGCAAGGACGAGCTGGAGTGTAAAGGTGGTTAAATATGATTTTTGATGTATAATTTAATTCCAGGTGAAAATTAGTATGGATTGTACTTTACTTTTGCTAAATGAAGTGTATAGTGCTGTAGTTTGTTTTCCCATCCAAAGATGGCGACGGTGTTGCTATACTTAATGTACACATACTTTGGTTCAGTCCGTTGTTAATGTTTCAAAAACACATGAGCTCCACACTGTGTGGAGGAGGGAACAAGAGGCACGGGGTTTTAGGAGCTAGCAACCTCTAACTATGAATGTTTAACCACAAAAGAGCTGCTCCTAAAGTGATAACCACTATAAGGTTTGAGTTATATTGTGAGTGGGGACATCTCACAAAAAATAACGGACTGATCTCACACACCACCTGGTGTCATGCTTCATCATTGACCAGTCCTCGCCCTCTAAAACCTTGGTTTGATAGAGGGCGGGCATACACCTGACGACAGGGATGCACTTCTAAACTAAGTGGGGGCCCGTGTATGAGTGAGTGAGTGAGATAAAAAATCATTATAGTTATCCTCATTGTGTTTTTTAATGTGAAAGGTAACTATATGATGTTTAAAAGCAGGTGACGGTGTGTGGGGGAATTAGTGTCCCCTAACCGTTGTGTTTAGAGGTCGACATGTTTCTGCCGTCTTGGACCAAGAGGGTCCAGGGCATTCATCAGGACCTAAATATGTAAATCGGGGCTCCGTTCTTACCAAAAGTGGCAAGAGTGTACCACTGTGTGGGCGTGATCACTGTCACACTCCACAATTGGATGGCTCCTCGATTCAAGCCTGTAAAAGAAAATGTAGGGAGAGAATAAAAATATATAACAACAGACCGTAGTAGTGGCGAATAACTGAACTCAATACATGTACTAATCCAGTTTCTGTGTGAGTGACTACTCATGTGACATGTGCCGCTCAATTTGTGTACATGATGGGCATGCAAAGGTGAGAGCACATGTCTCACTGTTCTTACCCTAAAAACCAAAGCTACTGGCCACATGGGAGGAGGGGAGGGGAAACCCCTGTTTGTCAGAACCTGTGGAAAAAACATATAGATCACAGCTAGTGTGAGAATTATGGTTTTTCAAGTACAAACACACAGAACATTCATCCTCAATTGTGCTAATTGCCCCAAAGTACTTTCATTCAATCCGATCTCATTCACACCCTTACTGCCTCAAGGAAAGTTTCCTGCGTGGATCCTAGGCGACTGCTCGCGTTCCTCCCTGGTGTAGGACTGGGTGGAGAGCCATTGTGCTTTTATAGTCTGCTCACTTAAGCAAATTGGTTTTAAGTGGTGCTAGGTGAAATGAGGTGCGTGGTTTCCTGTGTCCCTGGAGGGGAAGCCTGATTCATCCATGGCCGCACTGTGCACATGCTCAGTGTGAATAAACCGGTAGCACTACTTCCTGTGTCCTGAAGCGCGAGTGCCTGGTTTCAAAATGGTGGAGTTATGAACATGCTCAGATTAGAGAATCTGAAGAAGTGAATAAACGAAACGCGTCAGGCAAACAAGTGATTTGCATTTATTTCTGCTTGCAGGCGGATGCTGCCCGTACCAGTGATTCAAGGAACAGGTTGAGCCTTACGCAGCTGCTCGAGTGCCTTCCAAACTGCGTGTGTCAACCAGGAGCTGTTTTGGCGGCTACACGGCCGTCGGAAGGACACCACCCCGCGAACATTGGGGGCCATGAGGCTTGGTATTTACCTACCTGATCATGGGGCAACTGCCCTGGATTGAGGACAGTGACGCTTGTGGGGGCTCATCCAGAGATTACAAGAAATGTGCTTCCATCTGAGGATTAATTTCGGACATTCCATTTCCCAGAAATCACCACAGTTCCATTGTGGCAGATGTTAAATAGACGTTAAAAGCGATGGGGAAGTGTTCATCATGGTATTGCCTTTGTAGAAGTGAATAAACGAAACGCGTCAGGCAAAAAAGTGATTTGAATTTATTTCTGCTTGCAGGCGGATGCTGCCCGTACCAGTGATTCAAGGAGCAGGTTGAGCCTTACGCAGCTGCTCGAGTGCCTTCCAAACTGCGTGTGTCAACCAGGAGCTTGATGTTTTGGTGGCTACACGGCCGTCGGAAAGGCACCACCCCGCGAATATTGGGGGCCATGAGGCTTGGTATTTACCTACCTGATCATGGGGCAACTGCGCTGGATTGAGGACAGTGACGCTTGTGGGGGCTCATCGAGAGCTTACAAGAAATGTGTTTCCATCTGAGGATTAATTTCGGACACTCCATTTCCCAGAAATCACCACAGTTCCATTCGGACAGCCCATCTGGGCGTGGCAGATGTTCAATAGACGTTATAAGCGATGGGGGAGTGTTCATCATGGTATTGCCGTTGTAGAAGTGAATAAACGAAACGCGTCAGGCAAAAAAGTGATTTGCATTTATTTCTGCTTGCAGGCGGATGCTGCCCGTACCAGTGATTCAAGGAACAGGTTGAGCCTTACGAAGCTGCTCGAGTGCCTTCCAAATTGCGTGTTTCAACCAGGAGCTTGATGTTTTGGCAGCTACACGGCCGTCGGAAGAGCACCACCCCGTGAACATTGGGGGCCATGAGGCTTGGTATTTACCTACCTGATCATGGGGCAACTGTGCTGGATTGAGGACAGTGACGCTTGTGGGGGCTCATCCAGAGCTTACAAGAAATGTGCTTCCATCTGAGGATTAATTTCGGACACTCCATTTCCCAGAAATCACCACAGTTCCATTCGGACAGCCCATCTGGGCGTGGCAGATGTTAAATAGACGTTAAAAGCGATGGGGGAGTGTTCATCATGGTATTGCCTTTGAAGAAGTGAATAAACGAAATGCGTCAGGCAGAAAAGTGATTTGCATTTATTTCTGCTTGCAGGCGGATGCTGCCCGTACCAGTGATTCAAGGAACAGGTTGAGCCTTACGCAGCTGCTCGAGTGCCTTCCAAACTGCGTGTGTCAACCAGGAGCTTGATGTTTTGGTGGCTACACGGCCATCAGAAGGGCACCACCCCGCGAACATTGGGGGCCATGAGGCTTGGTATTTACCTACCTGATCATGGGGCAACTGCACTGGATTGAGGAGAGTGACGCTTGTGGGGGCTCATCCAGAGCTTACAAGAAATGTGCTTCCATCTGAGGATTAATTTCGGACACTCCATTTCCCAGAAATCACCACAGTTCTATTCGGACAGCCCATCTGGGCGTGACAGATGTTAAATAGCCGTTAAAAGCGATGGGGGAGTGTTCATCATGGTATTGCCTTTGAAGAAGTGAATAAACGAAACGCATCAGGCAAAAAAGTGATTTGCATTTATTTCTGCTTGCAGGCGGATGCTGCCCGTACCAGTGATTCAAGGAACAAGTTGAGCCTTACGCAGCTGCTCGAGTGCCTTCCAAACTGCGTGTGTCAACCAGGAGCTTGATATATATATATATTCACTGAAAAAACCATAGGTTTCACACATGTTATAGTTAGCGGAAATTTTACTGATAAAAAACCAATGAAATTCCCCCGTTATAGTTAGTGCAGGCAACTATAACTCACGCGACCGCAATCCTCTGCTGATGCTAATACTGTATTTAGACACTTATTTGCCCATGTCTTCTTCCATACATTTTTAGCTATACATATATTACAAATATTTTTTTTTCATAAAGACACATATGTCATCAGCAGAAGATTGCGGTCGCGTGAGTTATAGTTGCCTGCACTAACTATAAGGGGGGAATTTCATTGGTTTTTTATCAGTAAAATTTCCGCTAACTATAACATGTGTGAAACCTATGGTTTTTTCAGTGAATTTGCAAGGTTTTTTAAATGCTAATTCCTAACTATAACATGTGTGAAACCTATGGTTTTTTCAGTGAATTTGTACGGTTTTTTAAATGCTAAGTTACTTTACGCCATTCGTGGCGTGCGCGCCCACTTAACGCAGTTCGTTCCGTGCGCGCACGGTGGGCACGCGGTGCGATGACAAAGCAAGAAAGCACGTCAACAAATCTGTTTCTGCTTTCCTCCGTGACTATGGTATGGGTGCCATTTACCACAACAACTTGCGTTATGACATGCAAGACATTTATAGAGGAGATGGTGTGCACTTCAATGATGAAGGGAACAGAGTCTTCCTCTTGAACCTTAGACTCTGCATCGGTACTTACTTGTAGGTACCACTAAAAAATCATTTCATAAACACAACGGCTCTTTTTAGAGCCCCCTAATATCTAAACACTTAAATCTGATTTTCATTTTTTTTTTTTTTTTTTTCCTACCGTACGCTTACCGTAAGCTTACCGTACGCGTACCCCGTGATTTTTTTTAAAATCAATAAATGTTTTCTTTGTACTTTTCTGTCCTTCTTTGACCCCCTTACAAATGTTAGGGGGTCTGTAACTCTCCTCATTGCCCCCTTTCCTTGTTTTCACTCTTTTTTTTCAGAGTGAAATACACAAAATGGCGGCCGCCGCTTCCTGGTTTCGGCCGATTCGAATGTTTACTAAGATCTAAGAGCCAATCAGAATCGCGCTCGCGCACGCCACCGTACGCTTACCGTAAGCGTACGGTAAGCGTACGGTAAGCGGGCTCAGATATATATATTGATTTAAAGGCTATTTTCACAGAATCTACTGAACAGATTTACACCAAACCTACAAAAGGCACTTCCTTGACCTAGGGACTACCTCTCTGCCAAATTTTGAGTAATTCTGTTCAGCCGTTCGGGCTGTAGCTCGTTCTAAAGGTCCTATGGAAAAATGCATGGGAAAAACGCGTTTTGGGACCCCCCTTTTATCTCAGCCCCCGCTTGACGGATCCCCCCGAGACTTTCAGGGTAGGAGCGGAGCGTAGCGCCCCACCTATTTTGAGAAATTCGCGAGGATTCGTCGACCGGCGCCAAAGTTATTCAAAATAGAATGTTGAGGTTTTCCTATGGAAACGTGGTCCTAACTATAACTACCTACTGGCGACCGCCAGTAGGTAATATATATATATATATATTACCTACTGGCGGTCGCCAGTAGGTAGTTATAGTTAGGACCACATTTCCATAGGAAAACCTCAACATTCTATTTTGAATAACTTTGGCGCCGGTCGACGAATCCTCGCGAATTTCTCAAAATAGGTGGGGCGCTATGCTCCGCTCCTACCCTGAAAGTCTCGGGGGGATCCGTCAAGCGGGGGCTGAGATAAAAGGGGGGTCCCAAAATGCGTTTTTCCCATGCATTTTTCCATAGGACCTTTAGAACGAGCTACAGCCCGAACGGCTGAACAGAATTACTCAAAATTTGGCAGAGAGGTAGTCCCTAGGTCAAGGAAGTGCCTTTTGTAGGTTTGGTGTAAATCTGTTCAGTAGATTCTGAGAAAATAGCCTTTAAATCAATATATATATCTGAGCCCGCTTACGGTACGCTTACCGTACGCTTACGGTAAGCGTACGGTGGCGTGCGCGAGCGCGATTCTGATTGGCTCTTAGATCTTAGTAAACATTCGAATCGGTCGAAACCAGGAAGCGGCGGCCGCCATTTTGTGTATTTCACTCTGAAAAAAAAGAGTGAAAACAAGGAAAGGGGGCAATGAGGAGAGTTACAGACCCCCTAACATTTGTAAGGGGGTCAAAGAAGGACAGAAAAGTACAAAAAAAACATTTATTGATTTTAAAAAAAATCACGGGGTACGCGTACGGTAAGCTTACGGTAAGCGTACGGTTAAAAAAAATAAAAAAAAATAAATGAAAAGCAGATTTAAGAGTTTAGATATTAGGGAGCTCTAAAAAGAGCTGTTGTGTTTATGAAGTCATTTTTTAAGTGGTACCTACAAGTAAGTACCGATGCAGAGTCTAAGGTTCAAGAGGAAGACTCTGTTCCCTTCATCATTGAAGTGCACACCATCTCCTCTATAAATGTCTTGCATGTCATAACGCAAGTTGTTGTGGTAAATGGCACCCATACCATAGTCACGGAGGAAAGCAGAAACAGATTTGTTGACGTGCTTTCTTGCTTTGTCAATCTGTGGACAGAAATGATTGGACCAGTTCCATTTTTGCCTTTGGCATATGTTGGAAAACACAAAGGCAGTTTTAGGGAAAAGTGTAAACAGTTGTGCAAAGGTGTCCTTCATAAGCATTTCCAGACCTACCCCAGTCAAAGTGCCTAGGTCATTGCCACCACAGTGCACTATTATGAGGTCAGGGTGTTGGATTTGAATGAAGGATTTCACCAATGGCATCAATTGGTGCCACTTTAACCCTCTCTGACCAATCCATTTAATGTCTACATTTGGCAAAGCAAGGTCTCTCACCATACCTGTTTTCTCTGCAAACTTTTCACTCCAGAAGACATAGCTGTGCCCTACAATCCACACTGTGAACATCTTCAAAGGAGAACTGGATGCACTCAGGAGGTGTCTTTCAGTAGAATGGCAATATGAAAAGAAAGACAGTTTGGAAATGGAGGCATACATATTTTTTACAAAACAAAAAGAACTGATTGGCTGTTTCATACCATTCTAGAATAAAAACTAGGCTGTATGTGTAAATTAATAGAAGCATGTTTTGTATTGGTAAAAAAAATGTGTAACCAAAGAACAGTACTATGGATTTGCTGTTAGGTTTGAAAAGTCAAGCACTCTTGCTCTGTGGAATTGAAACATTGTTTGGTGAACTTCTGACCTAACTCAACACAGCAGTGTTCCATGAGCTGTTGCTATGGTAGCAGGCAGAAGTCAAGTTGGGGGAAGGGTACTAGGCAGAAGTCAAGTTGGGGGAAGGGTACTTTTGGAAAAGGGTTGGTTTTCAACCAATAGAAATGTGTGATTACATTTGAAAAAAAGGGGGAAGCACTGAGATTTGAAACTTACAAGTATATGTGTGGAAAAATAGAGGGAAAGTTTGCCATTATCTGGTTCTGCTGAGAGGAGAGAGGTGAACACAACAGAGATCCTGGCTCTGATAATCTGCTGTTTGAGTGTCACATTTCTTTCACAACTAACTAATTTTAAAGGTGAGTTTACAGTTTGAGAGGGGATGTATGTGGTAACTTAAGAAATTAATAATAGAAATGGAAATTGTTTTTGTTGTAGTTACACATGGTGGTTTCATAATGTGTCAGTCTGTAAAAGTGATTTTCACTTGCCCCCCCAAAAAAAAGAGCAGTAAGTGTGCTTTCAAATTGGCAAAGAAATTTCGTTTTCGGACTAATGTGAAAACATGACTCTGTGTGCAGAGAGGAATTATAGGCAGAGATTTATTGCGTCTTGCTCTGGTGATTTCACAGTTGCATTAGATGGAAAGGGGGAGCGAATTTTTGGGGGAAGAAGCAGTCTTAGCACACACCCATGTGCTTGCCATGTATAGTCATGCACAGTATTTACAAGCGAGTGGGGTTTTCAGGTTTCAGTCTGTAATGCAAATACATTCAGCATCACTAAGGCTGGTTGCCCTTGCTGGAGTGTAGGCAGTCACCGAGAATACACATGGTGGTGGTCTGAAAAAACAGTTTGGACATGTGCATTTAAATAAATCAAAAAAAGTGGTTTCATAATGTGTCAGTCTGTAAAAGTGATTTTCACTTGCCCCGAAAAAAAAAAGAGCAGTAAGTGTGCTTTCAAATTGGCAAAGAAATTTCGTTTTGGGACTAATGTGAAAACATGACTCTGTGTGCAGAGAGGAATTATAGGCAGAGATTTATTGCGTCTTGCTCTGGTGATTTCACAGTTGCATTAGATGGAAAGGGGGAGCGAATTTTTGGGGGAAGAAGCAGAGTCTTAGCACACACCCATGTGCTTGCCATGTATAGTCATGCACAGTATTTACAAGCGAGTGGGGTTTTCAGGTTTCAGTCTGTAATGCAAATACATTCAGCATCACTAAGGCTGGTTGCCCTTGATGGAGTGTAGGCAGTCACCGAGAATACACATGGTGGTGGTCTGAAAAAACAGTTTGGACATGTGCATTTAAATAAATCAAAAAAAGTGGTTTCATAATGTGTCAGTCTGTAAAAGTGATTTTCACTTGCCCCGAAAAAAAAAAGAGCAGTAAGTGTGCTTTCAAATTGGCAAAGAAATTTCGTTTTGGGACTAATGTGAAAACATGACTCTGTGTGCAGAGAGGAATTATAGGCAGAGATTTATTGCGTCTTGCTCTGGTGATTTCACAGTTGCATTAGATGGAAAGGGGGAGCGAATTTTTGGGGGAAGAAGCAGAGTCTTAGCACACACCCATGTGCTTGCCATGTATAGTCATGCACAGTATTTACAAGCGAGTGGGGTTTTCAGGTTTCAGTCTGTAATGCAAATACATTCAGCATCACTAAGGCTGGTTGCCCTTGCTGTAGTGTAGCAGTCTGGACATGGGCTTTTAAAAAAATCTGAAAAGTGGTTTCATAATGTGACAGTTTGTAAAAGTGATTTTCACTTGCCCAAAAAAAAGAGCAGTTAGTGTGCATTCAAATTGGCATAGAAATTTCGTTTTGTGACTATTGTGAAAAGAAATGTAGTAATATATTTAAATACAATAAAGGAATTGTTACAGAGAATCGGTGAGATCTGTACAAATAAAACTTTAGAATTTTATTGGATTACCATTGGAAATTTAATCAAAAACGAATTTTAAAATTACTATTTGGTCTAAAGGAAATGAAATCAGATGTATTTTGGAGTTATTTGAGATATAATATTGTGATTATACTTCTGAAACAAACATATCAGACGGTATTTTAAAGAAATAAGTATTGGTATTAGATGATATTTTTTTAGAATATTATGCATTTCTATAATGTTAAGTTTAAGTAAAAAAAGAATCAGGGCTTTTTTAATACAATCTTTGTGATTGTTATTTTTTTTTGCCCGCTGTAAAATGATGAATGCAATTGCTTTCACAATTTATAGTGAAATGCAATATATTCTGAAAACAGCAAAAATAAGGCAAAAATATTTTATGGAAAAAAATGTAAATATGTGTACTGTATTATAAAATGTTTTAAAAATATTAATACTTTTTTCTTTTTTTCCAGATAGATATAGAAAATTTTCGAAAACTACAAACATTTTTAAAACTATTTTTTAAAAAAACATATGAATAAATATTTTTTCAGTGAGTATGGTAAGTCAATAATAATAATTGTAGTCTCTCAAGGACCTTGTAATGTGTTTATTGATTTTTAGTGTTTTTAAAAAAAAAAAAAAAAAAGTACGCGCACCGTACGCGTACGGTAAAATAAAATAAAAAAAAGTTTTTAAAAACATATGTAAAAAAAAGATGAAAGATAAGGTTGGCTCTTAAAAGAACCGTTGTGTTCATGCAGGGACAGAGGAAAGGAAGCATGGGAAAATTATTCAAAGCGACAAATGTGTTGATCTATTTTGTTGTTCACTAGGGAAACACTGGTCTCCCTATGGCAAATTAGATCTTTACAAAATGTGCAATGAATATCAACCTTCCGAAATAGAGGGTTCATTTCCAGAGGGCCAGCAAAAGGAGATTCTCCCCCCACAGATGAAGGGCTCACCTGACCTGCAGAAGAAGGAGTAAGCCCTGCAGGTGATGGTCCAGGCTGAGCTGCTGTGGATGTACTGGCTCGTCTTTCTGAAGAGTTACCTCCAAAAAGATGACCATGTGTCCTTCTGTGTACATCCTGGAGGTGTCTCTTCATGGTGTGATTCCCAAAGGAATACTTCCTGTTAGGATTACCTCTAGAAAGTACACGCTGACACAGCTTGCAAGTAACTAAGGGTGCATTCACCTTTTGCTGGCCTTCTGGAAAAGTAAAATAATCCCAAACATAAGAAGGCTTTTGTTTCCTCGATCTCTGCCTCAAGACAGTGCTGCTAGTGCTAGCCTCACTCTCAGAAGAGCTCTGCTGTTCTGCCATCGTATCCCAAAGACAAACCAGCTCCTTCTCCCAAGGGATCACAAGCAGAAATGAGGGGAATGGGTGTGGTGTAGGAGAGTTCTAGAACTGAAAGTAGTTTCAACCAATCAAAAGTTGTGTTTCAAGATCACATGACCTACCGTACGCTTACGGTACGCTTACGGTACGCTTACGGCAAAAAGTACGCGTGCGCGTAAAAAAGACACGCGCTTGCGCGCATGCGCATAACAGTCACTCCCCGGCACTTCCGCGTAACGTGCGCGTGTGGCGTAAGCGCGCACGCGTCCCACGCGCAGTACGCGCGGCAACGCAAAGTGCGTAACTATACGCAAGCAGCGTAGATAGATTACGGACGTTGCGTAAACCGTACGCTTACCGTGAGCTTACAGTACGCGTACCAAAAAAAAATAAAAAAAAAAAAAAAGAACTGGAAATAAATTTTACATGTTTATTTTAAAAAATATATTAAAAAAAAATATTTAAGGATTTTAAAAATTAAAGCATAGTCTTTATAAAAGGTAAGAAAATTAAATAAAAAATATGAAAAAATTAGCATTTAAAAAACCTTGCAAATTCACTGAAAAAACCATGGGTTTCACACACGTTATAGTTAGGAATTGGCATTTAAAAAACCTTTGAAATTCAGTGAAAAAACCATAGGTTTCACACACGTTATAGTTAGGAATTAGCATTTAAAAAACCTTAGAAATTCAGTGAAAAAACCATAGGTTTCACACATGTTATAGTTAGCTGGACATTTTACTCGTAAAAAACCAATGAAATTGCCCCGTTATAGTTAGTTCAGCTAACTATAACTCGCGCGCCCGCAATGCACTGCTGATGACGTCACATATTACATCACTCATGACATGGTCAGTGACATCACTCATGACATCACTGATGACATCTCAAATGACATCACTGATGACATCACTGATGACATCATCCTTGTGATAGAGTGGCAGACCTCCTCTTCCCCTAATATAACCTTTGACACACACATTCAAAAATAGAAACTACAATGTTCAAAACAATGGACATACCAATACCAGTTAAAACAACCTTTTCAGTAATTCTAAGATCCACATACACATCCACTCATTCACCAACAGTCCAATTCAGTCACTCATACATGTACTCACTCATCATATGTACTCATACACCTATACATCCTGTTACACAATGCCACTCATCCATAGAGTTACTCACACACATAGTCACTCATGCTAACAAAGAATCAAACATACATTTACTTGCATATACAGTTATACACACACCATCACACTTACTTCTACGGAAACTTACACATACTTAGTCTTTTAAACAATCACTTATAGAAACACATACTTATTCATACAAGAACTCTTTCAATCTCTCACTCTCACATATACTCACATATATACACCAATAGTCACATATACTAGTTTAAAACATATGTAGTTACTCATAAAGACACTATTGAGACAGTCATTCACTCAATAACACATCCATGCACACACTCATCCACCCATACAGTCCTGCACACATGCTGTGTTCAACACATACAAACAGTGAGTCACTCATTCATACACCTATGCACTACGTAATACCCCCCACCGAACCATGCAGACACTCAGACTGATACTCAAAAAACCAACTAATAACCTATATAGACACCCATGTATCTACTCACCAACCCATGCAGCCACTTATACACAAAGTGAGAGACTGATACAGATATATACATATTTAAACATTACTCACTAAAACATGTATTCACTATGATACACTTAATCAGTCAGTTAAACAATCAATTTTTCAAAAACAAATCATCCATTTAGACACTTATATACCCATTTATTCTTCCATTGACCTTGAGATATACATATATAAAACATATTTAATTTTCAGAAAAACACACATTCACTGGATGATGTCATCAGTGAGGTCATCAGTGATGTCATTTGAGATGTCACTGACCATGTCATGAGTGATGTAATATGTGACGTCATCAGCAGTGCATTGCGGGCGCGCGAGTTATAGTTAGCTGAACTAACTATAACGGGGCAATTTCATTGGTTTTTTACGAGTAAAATGTCCAGCTAACTATAACATGTGTGAAACCTATGGTTTTTTCACTGAATTTCTAAGGTTTTTTAAATGCTAATTCCTAACTATAACGTGTGTGAAACCTATGGTTTTTTCACTGAATTTCAAAGGTTTTTTAAATGCCAATTCCTAACTATAACGTGTGTGAAACCCATGGTTTTTTCAGTGAATATATATATATATATATATATTTTTTTTAAATATATCCAAAACACAGTATTCCTCCTGGGGCCAGCTGAACTCGCGGCGGGTGCAACCGGGAAGCGGTGGTGGAAACCGCCTATGAGACAGCAAAAACAAGGAGTTCATGATACTCCCAAGGTCCGGTGCACTCACGGGGAATGTGTTGGCTATAAAACATCCGCAGACACGTTTCTGGCTCTTGCCGTCATCAGTGCTGAAAAGCCGTCAATAAAACGACACAGTCATTTAAACGGTTTTGCCACATGGCTGGTGGATCCTTGGCCAATGAAGGGCCAGCAATGGGGCGTCACCGTGTTAACTATTTATTGCCTAATGCAATGTGTATGGCGCTCCCATTGCAAAAAATATTAATTGGCAGCCGTAATAACTGTGCCTGTACATCCCCTTGCCTGCTGCTGGATGAAAAACGAAAACACTGTGAGTGTCCCACATGTGGTGAAGCACTCTAGCTTTGTATAAGCCATAACCTGAATAGGTCAACGGAGTCCGTAAGCGGCGGTTCAGCAGCCCAAATTGAATCCAAAACACAGTATTCCACCTGTGGCCCTGCCTTCAAATAGCTTTTGGACCGAATAGAACCCCTACTGTTTTTAAAATTTAGATATTGAACCTTTCCAGTCAATGAGTTTAGAAACAAGAGGCAGGCAAGAACCATCACGCCCATGTGCACTGCATGCTTTTTATGCAATGAAACTGTGAAATATTTTATGTTGTTTTGGCCTGCTTTAACGAAGTCTGGGGGAATGCACTCTTGACACTTTAAATTGGTTCATATCAAACCTATGCACTTTTTGTAAGACATTAGGTTCTGTGTATTGATCTGCAGGATTATTCCTGTACATCTGGGCAAGCTAGGGCAAAGATCACCTGTCGTGTGATCTTTTATATTAATGTATTTGGCAATGTTTTAGAAAAACCTGCGATTATGTGCCAGTCAAAAGCTAAAATGTTTCTGGAACCTAGTAGAGGCTCTTGTTTTTGGGAAGCTGCCGAAATACCATCTTGAACGCTTTAATAATGTCAATGGTGGAATCCGATCTGGACTCATCACTGGAATACTGATACTCCTAATTGGGTCTTTAATGGTGAACACCAGGCAGCTTCATGATGAAATATTCTCTTAAGGGAGCACCCTACCTAAAAAGCCTACTGTTTCCATAATCACAGTGGTCTGCAGTTTGCACATGCAATGTGTCGCAATATGCCTCACAAAGGTACTTCTAGCAGCGAGGGACTTTTACATGTGCCATATGAAGGGACCCTGCACTAAAGCTGTGGAACTGAAAATACAGAGCCATTTCTTATCTGCCTCTTAAATAAAATAAATGTGTCATATTGTATATTTTCTAGTGTAGTGAGTGATCTGATAATATAACATCATGTAATATTTAAAGAGATAGCTGGGACCTAGGGCGACCATTATGCGCAGTCATAATCTTACAAGAATTACACAGTCATGGTTAATGCAGTACATAAATCAGAAACATCTGCAACCCTTAGATCACTTACAGCCTTGTGCAGGGATACATCAGTATTTTGCCTGGCATGCATCTGTCTGAATACCTCAGCGCATGTGTTCATTACACTTGTCCCTTTAACGCAGCTGTCTCGCCCAGTTATTTCATTGACTCCTACATCTTTAAAGTTTCTTTTTACCCCTCCTTTGCCAAAGAAGAGCCCTCAATATGTCTGGATTGCCAGATTGTATTATATTCAGATATTGTGAAATGATCTTATAGTCCACACAATAGTGCTTCTGTGTGAAAATAACGTGCCCAGGCTCTAGTTCATCAGTTAGAGGTTGAGCGTGTCATTGTCGTGAAAAGTCACACCAGTGACCAAAGTTCTCACTACAATTGGGCCAGTAATCTTTTCTAGAACTAGTGTTTGCGCCATTTTGGGGACAGACCCAATGGTTCTTCCATGCACAAAGTTTACGTTAGAACCTGGAAAACTTTGAACATAGAAAAAACCTACCATATTCAGAGTTTTGGAGTTCGCAATTTGGGGGCAGATTTACAAGCCCCTTGCGCCACTTTTGCATCATTTTTAACATGGGAAGAATGACGCAAAAGTGGCGCAAGAGGCTTGTAAATCTGCCCCTTGGAATCCATCACCCTCCAGTCTGACGCGAGGAGCTCAGAATGAGGAGGTTGTAGCTTACACGGAAAAAGCAACCCCCACAGTATCCGTATTTCCCCAGACACTACTACCACACAGTGGTTCCATGATTCTGAGAATAAGGGTCAAAGCTGTGGCTCCAAGAATTTTATATGGTTCCTCAAAAACTCTTTACGCTGCTGGAGCAGTTGCAGCTGGTATGGAATGGGGATGGCGGGCGGGGGGCACGCGGGTTGTTGAAAAATATAAAATAAAAACCCAGTTACCTTTTCTGCCGCCTCTCCTCCGTCTCCGCTTCTCTTCCTGACTCCAGTCCAGAAGAAGCTGCAGGAAGGAGCCGGGCACAAAGGCTCCCCTGAGCCAATCACAATGCTGCAATGCAGTGTTGTGATTGGTGCACTCAGATGGGACAGGGAGTCTTTGCTTATTCCCCACCAGGCTGGGCATTACAGCCTGTTGGGGAACATGCAACATATGCATGAATGTTTGGCCGGGCCAAGATGGCCGGCCAAACAGTCATGTGCACTTAAGTGTGCACAAACCACTCCTCCTACCTGAGCCTCCTGCCCGCCCATCCCTAACCCAGCCCCCAGTAATGAAAAATTAAATGATAATAACGTTGTGATTATCATTTTATTTTTCCCTTTTTCACTGCTCTAAGAGCAGTGGGGCAACGCTCTTCCGCCTTAGCAGAGGAGCCGCCACTATGCTGGAGGATGTCCTCATCGTCTCGTACTAAATGTGTGGATCACTCTTTAAGGCTCCAGGGCCCATATTTCCTCATTTTTCATACAGCACAGCCCAACTTGCAATGTGCTAAACTGTGTTGCGCAAGGAGAAGAACACAGCATAGCACCAAGTCACCAAGTCTACAAAACTTGGGGCCATATTAGTAAGAAACTGCGATAAACGTCACAAAGCGCGCTTGGCGCGAAAATAATTATCGCCTGCTATCACTGGAATAGATCGCCACGCTAACGCTGTATTAGCAACAATTAGCGCCTTGGCGATCAATAATCCAGCGATAGCAGGAGAAATGGGCCAACATCGCTACAAAACCAGCGATGTTGCATGGGGGACGGGGGAAACCTTGCTGATACGACCCTGTGGTCGTATCAGCATAATCCACCCCCCCATGTTAAGTATGCACTAGTCAGGTTTTGGGCAGGTGTTAAAAATCCAGCGATGACCCCGGTTAGCGCGACTTTTAACATCGCTAACCGGGGCCAGGGCCTCATTGCTAATAGGCGATAGGCCTGTTAGCGGCTCTTTTCCTGGTCTTGTGGTCGGGAACGCCTACTTTGCATGTCATTAGTGACTAATATTGCTGACATGCAAAGCGGCACCCAACACAGTCGCTTTCATGAGAAAGCTGTCGCTAACAGCTGTTAGCAACAGCTTGCTGATAGGGCGATAATAATATCGCCGCTTTAGCGGCAAAAAGTGCCACTAAAGCAGCGATATTGCCCTTGCTAGCCCCTTGGTGTGCTCTCTAGCATAGGATTTGTAATGGAGGCATACCCTTCCAGTATACAAATTTGTATGAGAAGACACCCTCCAAAGATTCCCATGCATTGAATGTGTGTGGTGCCCTCAAACACACAGGCAATACTCAATTTTTAATGTTTGGGGAATTTAACAAATGTTACTTTCTTTACACCTGCTTCAGGTAGGTTTTGTAGGTTTTAATGCAGAGCCCGATCTGCCTATGTTAGTGGATCAGGGTTTGTAACAAAAGTTATGGGTTCACCACGCTTGACAAAACCGGCACAAAACAATTTTTGCTCTGGGAAAAGTACCCCTTTCCAGTGCAAAACACCCTTTGTGCTGGATACTAAATAGCATGTGCTGCTGTGCATTGCATTATCTCTGGCACCAATCTCTTGTAAACAATGGCCAAGATTAACAGAACTTCTCTGAACTTTAGTCTGGGAGTGGCACTTTTCTTGCAACGTTTTGCAAAGCTTCTGATATTTGCTATTTGCTGCGATTAAGTTTCCTGATTTTACTTGACCGTGGTATGTTTATCTCCAAAGCGCAAGATGATTGTTTCATATTTCACAATTTTCACTCAGTGGTGGCAAAGCTAGAAAAAGGGCACATGCTTTAGACAGCCACAAAGCAATACAGGAGGCAGATCCTTCTACCTGGCAGCCAAGTCCTGGAACGACCTCCCCCAGCACATCAGGACAGCCACATCACTCATGGAATTCTGCAAGAAACTCAAAACCTGGCTCTTCACCTGATCATCCTGGACACTCTCGCCTCCTCCACACATCTGCATTGTGCCTACTCAGCGCCTGGATACCCTCATGGGTGACAAGCTTGCGCTACAAATCCACATTACGTTACATTACACAATACAGCACTGCACCCTAGTATATCATGGTCATGGAGAATGGACGGAATGCAACATATTGAGCAGAGACACATTCCTCTAGCATGAGACATAACATGAAATGAGTTAGTGGCACTGTCCAGATTGTACACATATGATGGTATTTATATGACACCATTTCAACTGCATGTCTCCCTGATGTCTTTGGTGGTAAGGGCAAAGTTGCAACATTGTCACTAAAATGTGGATGGTTTGAGCTACTGGTCTCTCAGTTTCTCTTGATTTTTCTGGTTGGTGGTTTCACCCAAAAGGGAAAGGTAGCAGCAGTGCTTAATTTGAGTTGGTGGTTTACAGTGCTCTGCACCTGCACTTAATTGTCAACACTGGTGCTTCTGACAGTCTGCCACAAGGTGGCGATGTCTGGCTAATTTAGGGATGACCACAATAACAGTTAATTATTAATTGAATATACGTCAAACATGACTATTACCTGCCACCCAAGCCATTTGTATAGCTTTGGGGGCCTGGAATAGTCCGAATTGCCACACTTATAGGAGTGTGATGGTTAGTAGTTGTGTTGCTATCATTGGCAGTGCTGGCATGGACAATGTGTGGTGCAAGGTGCAGTGGCCTCCTGATGAGAGCCCTGGATACAGAATAAATGACCTTGGATGGAGGTTGTTAAAAGCAGTAGAGCTCTGGTGCAGATTGTTAGACTCAAAAGAGGTGTGACACAAAATAACATAAGTTCTGATAAGGGACTAATAGCAATTCTGTGGAGAGTTCCTCTGCATCTCAAGAGCTGTGATTCTGTGTTTTACTTCACTGGGGTTCTCATCAGGACACACAAGCTCTCAGTCTTATTATCAGGAGCTCTGGTGCTGATGTTTCAGCCTCACCGGGGCTCGGATGTGCAATGTCCCTCCATCACAGGGGCTCGGATGTGCAATGTCCCTCCATCACAGGGGCTCGGATGTGCAATGTCACTCCATCACAGGGGCTCGGATGTGCAATGTCCCTCCATCACAGGGGCTCGGATGTGCAATGTCACTCCATCACAGGGGCTCGGATGTGCAATGTCACTCCATCACAGGGGCTCGGATGTGCAATGTCACTCCATCACAGGGGCTCGGAGGTGCAATGTCCCTCCATCACAGGGGCTCGGATGTGCAATGTCACTCCATCACAGGGGCTCGGATGTGCAATGTCCCTCCATCACAGGGGCTCGGATGTGCACTGTCCCTCCATCACCGGGGCTCGGATGTGCAATGTCCCTCCATCACAGGGGCTCTCACACGAAAAGCACCAGCATCTCTGCAGTTCTCATTAGATGCAGCTATAATAAAATATATATCTTAATTAAATTGAACGCTCACAGTGGTTATTTCACTCGCCCTGGTTAGTAATCTCTAAGTAATAATTCAGGTTTATGGTGATATATTCGACTGAGCGAAGCTGAGGCCCCATTTATGGATTTACTGGTGTGCTGCGAAGTTAACATCCATTTATGCAGAAATGATGGACTGTGCACATTTAAATAATGAAAATTATAGAGTGGGAAGGAGTAAACATTATGGCATAAAAATAAAGCCGGGATGCCAGCAGCTCTTTATATTGTAATCACATTGGGAAATTGTGTGACTACAATAGCAGTTGGCGCCTGAGAGGGGAAATCGTCTCCAGCAGCAGCGGATTTCTGCAGAATTAAAGACTTGCAAATGGCTGCAGAGAAGATGATGGCCCCATAATTAGGAAGAGCTCGGGGAGCAGTTGTTCTGCAAATGAAAATATGCAGATTTTCAAACACACCCATAAGCAAACAAGCAATTTGCCCATACTCGTAACATCAGAGACAGGAAAAAACACACCATAGTTCAGAACAGATACGTTTACACAAATACACGCCTTGCTGCTCACACTAATGCAACCTCTATGTGATCAAAAATACCAAACACTCAAACACACACACACACACACACATACAAACACAAAATCCTCAAAATACATAAAAAGCACATTCAAAACCTAATATAGTTCTCACACAATTCTTAAGAAAGCTTTATGTCAACACGTAATACTTCACACACACACACAGTGACCAACACACACACGCTAACAATTCTGCCATCAAGAACACACCCATGCACACATGACCATGCAGTTGAGAGCACAAACTCCTGGAGGTATACAAAATACTTGTAAAAATCAGCATAATCACAGATGTAATAAATCAAGGAGCAATTCTAACCACCACAGGGGCAAATAAACGCTCAAACAGACACTAACACAACCATGAAAGCAAATAAAAGAAACATACACAATGCACCAGTGCTTGTGCACAGAGAAATAATTGCGCTATTTTGTATAACTCATAAGTTCTTTTTGATTCCAGTGATCCAGGAACAATGTGAAGCTCATACAATTAGAAGGCCAACAAATATGTGTTGAACTGCCCATGACAATGACAGCAGCAGATAGGCTGTGCTCAAGGAGAGATGACATTCTCCCACTGCCACCACTTGCCCCAGCATCAGTGTCTCCTCTCTTCTCTGCAGGAATTTACAGGATATATTCATAATGGGTATATGTAACAAACTGGATTATTATTTGCGGTGGGCAACTGCCCACTTCAAGAAATAACCACTACCCCTGTCAGAGTGAACCCTCCAAGTCACTAAATTAACCTGAGCTTAACCCCCTGGTAGCACAGAGCAGAAAAGCGTAATTTAGGGCAGGTGTTGAGTATCCACGCAGTACCAAAACTGTAATAAAGTCAGACTGCAAAACAATAAAAATTCCAGACCAAATTAGAAACATTTAATAAACAATATGACACTAAAATGCAAACATCCAATAAAGGGAGATTTGAATTATTAAAGATTTAAATAGAAATGGCATCACAAAGCACCAATGATAGTTAATGTTCACAGTAGACCGGAACCAAGGCACAATGTGAGGCTGAGCACGATTGAGCGTGGGTTGGATACATTAACCAGGCTCATCCTGGTCAAAAGATCCAACTTCTTACTTAGTCTTTTAATTCCCAACCAGCCACTGGAGTATGCTTCTAAGGTCCCCAGGACCTGAGGGTAGACTTTAGAAACTCATGCAGTAACAGCAGGGTCCAGGTCCAGTTGCCACTGGCCAGCTAGGTGCTTCCAGGAAAAGGCTTCTTGTAGATTATTGTCTCCTGTAGACACATGTGAGGTCAGCTAACTGACTTTTGGAGTCCACTTCAATGTTCTGGGTACAGGACAGAGCAGGTCCAGTCCTCTAGGGCTCCTCTCATGTCACAGACAGCACATCCAGTCCACCTCTGATCTTCTACAGGGTTCTCAAAAGGGTGCCTAAGGTTGCCACATTTATTCTTGGAACTAGCCCACAGGTGGAGGTAAATCCTGGCCCCTCAGTAACCAATGGAGAAAAAGTTCCTGGACCTGACCTATCTACTTTTACAGTAGTTCCTGTTTTCCTTAATGCAAGCAGGTCCAAAATGCCATGGACAAGGCAAATCAAAGATGGCAAAGGTCTTCGGCCAGCCATACTAAAATTAGTCTCTGAGGCCGGGCGTGTGAGTGTAGAGTCTATTATGGTAATCCCAGTGTCTCCCACATCTAACACTGACATACAGTTTGGAGCATTCACAGCAGAATTCTAATAGGACAAAATAGAAGTCTTTCAGCAACCAGATATGGGATCCACAAGAATTGTCTTTGTGTCCTATTCTCTTCCTTTAAAGTGTACCCCAAGATTTACATGTGACTCAAAGGACCTGCCAAGCAGAATTTGACACTTATCTATCAAAAGGAGGTCCACAGCGCCCACCCTGCATATCCTGTTGAGCTCAGAGGAATTATCTCTGCCACTTTAAGTCAGCCTATTGTTTGCTCCTGTAAGGCATTTCACACTAATCAGAGACGGCTCATTAATAGGCAAAAGGTCTCCCGCGCCCCCTTTAATGAAGACAACAGTTGAAAGTGCTTAAAGCTGCACACGAAGCAAAGAGCTGAGTGTTACACTCTTTGCTTAAACTTGCAGTTTACACCAACAACTTGTCTTATCTGCGCATACGCTTTCGCCATCCCTAAATCCCCCAGGGAGGTGTGTTAAGCTCCATGGGGACGTAGGGAAGGGAAGCAGCACATAGAATCTTCATGGGCGCAGGCCGTAACAGCCCAGTGTCATTCTGATGATGTCAGATGTTTCCATCTAGCAACATTAAAAAAAAAAACTCTTGACTCCCACTCCTGATGCCGTTCTTGAAGATGGTCACAGAAAAGATTCATATTAATTGATGTGGTGGGATTTAATGCTGCTCTCTGGGGCAAATGTGCAGGTAATGGGTTATTTTGCTGTATGCAAGGAAGCCTTCCAGAGAAAACATAATTATAAATTAATTTTAATTTGACTTAACTTGCAGTAAAATATTCCACTCTGCAGGTAAACCCCTATGACTCTCATAATTGCATGAGTAACAACAGATTTAAAAACCTCTAGAGACAGAGGTTGAAAACAATGTCTGGCTTCTGCTTCCAACCCATGCCCTCACCCATCCTCCTAAATTAAAGATGGAGCATTAACAATTGTTGTAAAATAGGTGGGAGAAGCAGCAGCTTATCAAGAGCAATTCAGCATTGCACATCATGAAACCTGAAACACTGTTCTCAATCCCGGCTTTTCCCTGCTTGACCAAATTTTGTGATCTCAGGCAATTCTTTTATATTTCTATGACTCATTTTTCTTCATTATCACGTATTAGAGCATCTTCAAATACATGAGTTCTGGATGTGTGTCGTACAAAAACCTTTCATGTCTTTAATACAGTAAACAGCGTTTACCACAAATCTTTTTCCCCGCAGGGAATCACAACGCGGTCATTACAACGATCACGTTGTGATTCTGCATACCATTACTCCGCAACTCAGAACAACGACTTGCGGAGTGGGGGGAGGTGTTGGATTTATAATCCAACACCTTCCCTATTGTACGCACAGACTGGAGTTGGAATAGTAAATTATGCTATTCCAACATCCAGCGCCCCCCCTCCGCAAGTCGTTGTTCCGACTTACGGAGTAATGGTATGCGGAATCACAACGCGGTCGTTGTAACGACCGCGTTGTGATTCCCTGCGGGGAAAAAGAATGCGTAATAAGAACATACATTCCTTTAATACACAATGCTGCTCCATGTATAATAATAACTTTCACCACATTTAGGTTGCGAATGACAACTGACTTGCCTATTGGCTCACTACTGGCATTGTCATTGGTGGGGAGGAAGGGGCATGACTATATTTTTTTAAACTATCACTTCTAATAATTGCCCCGCAATGTACTGATATAATCTAAAATGCTAAGGTGAAACACTTGCCCTTGTTAAATAAAAACACACTTGCTTGAGCTTGAACTTTGAAGCAAAGGTATCATATTCTTGCATGATGTTTCTTGCACAATTTACATGCCAAACTATTTCATGGCTGTGGATAGGCTCTTAGAGCCAAGCCAGAGTACTGGCTCAGCTCTGCTTTGGCTACCCCTTTTAGTTTTTTGACTTACCCACCTCTACTTAATAGTGCAGAGAAATCAGTGTTCTCATTTGATCTTATTTGCCGCAATACAAGATATGTTGTAATCAAAGATGGTAGTGGTACCGGGATATCGGCATAATCTTCAAAAATCTAAACATAGAGAAACTGTGCTGAAAACACAATGGTGCCGATTACGATCCGGTAAAAATATTCCCCGTACGACTCGTATCCGGTCTTTTTACCGTACGAATCGTACAAGTGCCGTACAAACTGGCAATCACGATTCGCATGGGAAAAAGTCCATACGAATCGCATTGGGAATTGTCCCCCACACGTCCTCGGGTCGGAAAATGTGTCCGACACCCCCTCGGACGATTTACCGTACGAATGTGAAAAGTGAAGTCCGACCGAGGAATTACGATCCAACCCGTGCGTCCGACCGTACAACCGTATGGTAAAAACACCGTCCGCACCGACCTCCTATAGCAACCATGGAGACATCCAAACAGGTGCCCGGTACGTGCCGTACCCCCCCCCAGCCCCCGCATGTACGCGCCGTACCCCCCCCCAGCCCCCGTACATTCGAGTCGACCCCCCCCAGCCCCCGCATGTACGCGCCGAACCCCCGTGTATGTACACCCGAGTACGTGTCGAACCCCCCGTGTATGTACACCCGAGTACGTGTCGAACTGTACGTGTCGAACCCCCCGTGTATGTACACCCGAGTACGTGTCGAACCCCCCGTGTATGTACACCCGAGTACGTGTCGAACCCCCCGTGTCTGTACACCCGAGTACGAGTCGAACTGTACGTGTCGAACCCCCCGTGTATGTACACCCGAGTACGAGTCGAACTGTACGTGTCAAACCCCCGTGTATGTACACCCGAGTACGTGTCGAACCCCCCGTGTATGTACACCCGAGTACGAGTCGAACTGTACGTGTCGAACCCCCCGTGTATGTACACCCGAGTACGTGTCGAACCCCCCGTGTATGTACACCCGAGTACGTGTCGAACCCCCCGTCTATGTACACCCCAGTACGTTCGAGTCGAACCCCCACCCCTGTATGTGTCGTACCACCGTCTATGTACACCCCAGTACGTTCGAGTCGAACCCCCACCCCTGTACGTGTCGTACCACCGTCTATGTACACCCCAGTACGTTCGAGTCCAACCCCCACCCCAGTACGTGTCGTAACAACGTCCATGTACACCCCAGTACGTTCGAGTCGAACACCCACCCCTGTACGTGTCGTACCACTGTCTATGTACACCCCAGTACGTTCGAGTCCAACCCCCACCCCTGTACGTGTCGTACCACCGTCTATGTACACCCCAGTACGTTCGAGTCCAACCCCCACCCCAGTACGTGTCGTAACAACGTCCATGTACACCCCAGTACGTTCGAGTCGAACCCCCACCCCTGTACGTGTCGTACCACCATCTATGTACACCCCAGTACGTTCGAGTTGAACCCCCACCCCTGTACGTGTCGTACCACCGTCTATGTACACCCCAGTACGTTCGAGTCCAACCCCCACCCCAGTACGTGTCGTAACAACGTCCATGTACACCCCAGTACGTTCGAGTCCAACCCCCACCCCTGTACGTGTCGTAACAACGTCCATGTACACCCCAGTACGTTCGAGTCCAACCCCCACCCCTGTACGTGTCGTACCACCGTCTATGTACACCCCAGTACGTTCGAGTCGAACCCCCACCCCTGTATGTGTCGTACCACCGTCTATGTACACCCCAGTACGTTCGAGTCGAACCCCCACCCCTGTACGTGTCGTACCACCGTCTATGTACACCCCAGTACGTTCGAGTCCAACCCCCACCCCAGTACGTGTCGTAACAACGTCCATGTACACCCCAGTACGTTCGAGTCGAACACCCACCCCTGTACGTGTCGTACCACCGTCTATGTACACCCCAGTATGTTCGAGTCGAACCCCCACCCCTGTACGTGTCGTACCACCGTCTATGTACACCCCAGTACGTTCGAGTCCAACCCCCACCCCAGTACGTGTTGTACCAACGTCCATGTACACCCCAGTACGTTCGAGTCGAACCCCCACCCCTGTATGTGTCCGACCCCCATGTATGTACACCCCAGTACGTTCGAGTCGAACCCCCACCCCTGTACGTGTCGTACCACCGTCTATGTACACCCCAGTACGTTCGAGTCCAACCCCCACCCCAGTACGTGTCGTAACAACGTCCATGTACACCCCAGTACGTTCGAGTCGAACACCCACCCCTGTACGTGTCGTACCACCGTCTATGTACACCCCAGTACGTTCGAGTCGAACCCCCACCCCTGTACGTGTCGTACCACCGTCTATGTACACCCCAGTACGTTCGAGTCCAACCCCCACCCCAGTACGTGTCGTACCAACGTCCATGTACACCCCAGTACGTTCGAGTCGAACCCCCACCCCTGTATGTGTCCGACCCCCATGTATGTACACCCCAGTACGTTCGAGTCGAACCCCCAACCCTGTAGGTGTCGTACCACCATCTATGTACACCCCAGTACGTTCGAGTCCAACCCCCACCCCAGTACGTGTCGTAACAATGTCCATGTACACCCCAGTACGTTTGAGTCGAACACCCAACACAACCTCCTAAGTACGGAGCGCACCCCAGGCCCCAACATCACAACCTCATGTACGAGTCGTACCAAGCCACACACAAGGACAGCACCGTACAACCAAATGGCCCATGTACACACCGTACACACGCTCAAAACGCACGTACACAACCAGGACAAAACAAAACTACACAAGAATACACTATTCGAATGGCACAAAGCCACTAAACATGGCCAACAAACACTAAAAAAACACATCCACTGACCTGCCACTGCCAAAAACAAACAGAGGCCCAAAACACCACCACTCCTTATAACACACCCACCCAAACTTCAAACACAGCCACACCCACCCATGGACCAATAAAAAGGGCCCACACACACAAACCATGAGCCTTTGCAACAGACTCACTGCTGCCAGACACCACAGAACCATACTACAAGCCTCACCACACCTTACACTTGCAAACCTCCACACAACCACCTCCACAAACACCCCCTCATCACATTCACACACACACACACCTGCACAACCACACCCACACACCCACAACCATCCACACACCCCCCTCCCATCCACACCAACACCCCTCACCATGCCCACTAACAAGAATCCAAAGTTCAGTAACCGAGAGTTGGAGGTCCTTGTTGATGAAATCCTCAGAGTCGAGCCACACCTCTTTGGAACATTGGTCAGACAGACCAGCATTGCAGCAAAAACAGCCATGTGGCAGACCATCGTAGATGCTGTGAATGCTGTTGCGGACACCAGAAGAACCAGGCAGGAATGCCAAGCCAGGTGGTACGATCTGCGGAGGAGGGTCCGAGCCAAGATGCTGGAGGAACACAACCAGGCCAACGCCACCGGAGGAGGGCCCTCCCGCAGACCCGTACAATACCAGCCCTGGGAGGAGAGGGTGATGGCCATACAGCCGGTGGAGGCAGTTGAAGGATTAGGAGGACTCCGAGACCCGGGTGAGTACACGAACAACGCACCTCACATGGGGGGGACCTCATCCACAACCAAAATCACTAACAGGCACGCAACCACCCCAACCGATCACATGACTCAACCACACTCCATGAACACGCACATGCCACTGCTGCCACCATGCCCCATGCACCCAGCTGGACAATGTCAAGTCACAGGCCACAGAAGACACCAACACATGACACGGTAACCCGGATGGCGGGAGGGTGGGCCCCAAAAATCACATAGTGCAACTCAGAAGCAGACAACAATGCTCTCTGCCCATATGGCCCAGGTCACAGCCAGACAAACAGTGTGTCCCCACACAGGAAAGACTCGCCAGCAAATGGCGGACGCCTTGCATCAACACATGGGGGTGAAGGCACTTTTTGCACATGACAGCAGCTAATGAACAGCCAACACTGTGAAAGAGTGGCAGCACACACAACCACAGCAGCAGCGCACACACAGACACCACACCCAATGGGTGCCTGGAGATCAGAAACAAACTCACAGCAACAAGCCAAGGGCCATTCAAAGGACTGGAAAAAGTGTGTGTTTAGGAAGCTGGGCTGAGGTGACAGAGGGTGACACACAGTGGGAGGGAGAGGGGGACAGAGAGCGGGAGGGAGAGGGGGACAGAGAGGGAGGGAGAGGGGGACAGAGAGGGAGGGAGAGGGGGACAGAGAGGGAGGGAGACACAGGGACACGGACAGAGGGAGGAGGCTGACACACAGTGGGAGGGAGAGGGGGACAGAGAGGGAGGGAGAGGGGGACAGAGAGGGAGGGAGAGGGGGACAGAGAGGGAGGGAGACACAGGGACACGGACAGAGGGAGGAGGCTGACACACAGTGGGAGGGAGAGGGGGACAGAGAGCGGGAGGGAGAGGGGGACAGAGAGGGAGGGAGAGGGGGACAGAGAGGGAGGGAGAGGGGGACAGAGAGGGAGGGAGACACAGGGACACGGACAGAGGGAGGAGGCTGACACACAGAGGGAGGGAGAGGGGGACAGAGTGGGAGGGAGAGGGGGACAGAGAGGGAGGGAGAGGGGGACAGAGAGGGAGGGAGAGGGGGACAATGAGGGAGGGAGACACAGGGAGAGCAAATCAGCCGTGTGGTGTGTGGGAATGTCTGCTCGTCAGCAGGTAGACTGCGTGCATGTAGCCAAGGGTGGCCAGTGCCAGAACCCCCCCTCTTCACCATGGCAAAACACAGGGCCATGTCACAACCTGTTCACGAGCACAACGACAGCTACCTGCATTATATAAGTGTGTGGATCCACTCCATGTGCACATGTACAGTGCCACACGGAAGGCGCCAATGCATGGCTCGCCACACCTGCCCACTCCACTGCTGACTGCAGTCACACTTGACGCAGCACGTAAGACTGTGCCACACATATTTAAAGGGGCCAAAGTGGTGTCCAAGGGACACACCCATGCGCAAGTGCACTGTGATTGGAATGCAAGACAGATCCTAATTCCAAGAGGAAAAGTGCCAACTTTGACACTGATGAAACATGGATGTTGCATGGACCAAAATTAACATTGTCTCTCTCACACACAGGTCAACGTCGTGGTTCACCCCCCAACACTGGGGGGGAAGACTCACAGGACCCGGATCTGCGGGAGCCCGATCCCACCGGCAGCGACCACTCTCACCACTCTGTGGACGACCCCGACCGACCTGGCCCCTCTGGTGTCCAACCACCTGCAGCACCTGCATCAGGTACAACTGTGCCAACCACCACCCCCACTCCTGCCACATCCCAGGAGACACCCAGGATCCCTTCCCCAACACCACAATGCAGCCAGGCTGACCAGGAGGGCCACGGTGTCCCGGGCACCCAGGAGGAGGCAGGCGACAAATCCAATGCCACCCCTCAGGGGTCCCGGAGACCCGATGTACCCACAAGGGCAGGCCAGGTGCAAGTGGGCAGGGGTGGTGGGAGTGGAGGACGGCGGAGGCGCGAGCCTGACCAGTTGGCTGGGGAACCGGTATTTGCCCATGTCCGAAACATCATGGACACATACCGGCAGGACACCACGGGCATGGCCCAGGTTATGTCCACCCTCAATGAGATCAAGGGGACCCTCGATGAGATAAAGACCCAGCAGGCCCAGCAACATGCCTGTCTACTGCGACACCAACGGAGGATGGAGGACAGACAGGCTGAGCAAGTGACGGCGTTCCAGGGGATTCACGATACACTCCGTCGGATGGCCGACAACATGGCCGACCCTCCCTGTGCCAGAAGGCGGAGAACATCACCACCCACAGGGAGGGATCAGGAGCATCACAGCATCAAGAGACATTCTCTGCCACATGGCCCTGCTGGTCACTGGCTGACCAATGTTGACAAAGACTGTGGCATGGACTCTGAGGATTTCAAATGGCAAGGACACCAACTCCCCTACTGAACTTTGGATTCCAAAATCCCGGAAAGCCCCTCACTTTGTCCCCCCCCCTCAATAATAAATCACACTATGAAGAGTAGATGCCTGCTGGTTGCATTATTACCTAACATGTGTCTTGTAAAGTCTAAACATGCCTGAGTCATCTTTTGTCTTCAACCATCCACACCCTGGGGCCTGAGTCTGGCACAGGACACACGGGTCACAGTGTATTAGTCAAGACAGACATGGAGCACCATACACACCCGTGATGGGCCCAACCAGCTGAGGGGGTGGCCGCACAACCGTGCTGACAGACACATTGAGTACAGCAACAGTCATGCGCAGAGGTCAGGGATCCAGTCCAGGGTCCGGGGGGGCACCCAGGTATGTGTAGACAGGTGGCAGAACCATGTCCTGCAAGCTTGAGTCCGGTGGATGCAGAGAATGGGGGCCTGGCCAACGTTGGATGCATGGGGATGGCACATGTCACAATACCCACACACTCATGGACATCATGCCCAATACACAGTCTCAGCCCACACACACAGCTTGCATCTTGCTACTCGACACATCGACACATAGCCACCATCAGGGAGAACCATGCCAGACATGCTGGATGCACCGTGGCAACACACCAGCATTGACGGAGAAGAGGCACCTTGGAGGCATAGGGACACCTTTATTAGTCATGTATTCGGGATTGCAGAGGCAACTTGAAGTACACATGAACACATCTTGTGGAGTAACATGTGGGTCCAACACTGGCACCCCCCTTCTGCAGCACAAATGCGTGTTAGCCATGGAACTGGCACACAATTGTCGGCTAACAGCTAAACACCCACAGCTGCTCACGGAGAGACTGCCATACACCATTGATCAGCTGATGTGGAAGTCCCACACCATGTCAACCCAATGCTAACCGCATGTGTCCGAGGGCAGTGTTACACACATGGATGCCATCATCACAATCCACTATCCCATTACAGATGACTGTCAACAAGTCTGACCATCTATTCAGGTGTACCCAGCTGCATGTCATGTGCACCATGGTGATGCGACATGTCTGCAGAGGAACCAAACATCGACATGGGCAGTGTGCATACATCGTGAACAACTGCCACACCCAATACACCCCTGATGCATCCCTTACCCGAAGGAGACTTCCAAACGTGTCCGTGCCTGTAACGCTGAGTCAGCCCACGATGACGTGTCCATGAGGAATAGCAGTGCCACAACAATGCAACCAGCAGACGGCATGCGCAAGTACCTGGGGAAGAGAGACACACAAGAAGGCAGCCACAAAAAGCACAGCCACTTGCATGTGCATTTACTTGACACATGTATGGATGACCACATGCTAGGTCACAATTATGACTGGGGAAATACAACCATCACTGCCACCATCACTCCAGTGACACACCCACACACACCTCTGACTCACGTGCCATGCATGCAGGTGGAGACACACATCACAACACATGCCACACGGGGACCAATGCGTGCACACTCAGACACTGGTACTCACCACTAAGCAAAGAAGTCGCGTATGAGCCGAGTCCGGATGTCCTCTTGCGGCTCCACATCCTCCACATCACTAGCCCCATTGCCAAGCCCTTCGTCCTCCACGGGTGGATGGTCCTCGTCATGTTGATCCAGGATGAGTGGCACAGCTCTCTCAACTGCCATGTTGTGCAGCATGCAGCAGACCATGAAGATTTTGCAGACCTTCGCAGGGGCATATGGGAGCGCGCCGACCGGTCTTGTGGAGGCACCGAAATCGGCTCTTCAGCAGGCCAAACGTCCTTTCTATCACTCGCCTTGTCCGGCCATGGGCGGTGTTGTAGCGGAGCTGTGCCGGCGTGATGGGGTTGCGGAGAGGTGTGAGCAGCCATGGCATGCTGGGATAGCCAGCGTCCCCTACATGGGAAGCACATTGACATCGTTAGAAGTGGTGCAGCGGTCGTGCTGGTAGGCTATGCAAAATACATGACAGACAGACTGTACCCACCAACAACACATGCTCTTTCGTTGCGCAGCTGCATCATCATTTCAGACATCCTGCTACGCCTCATGATGTAGGCATCGTATGCTGATCCTGGAAAACGAGCACAGACATGTGAAATCACCATGTCGGACTGACACACCACAAGGGCATTGATGGAGTGGTAGTGCTTCCGATTGCGGTACGCCACCTCCCGTGCGTGTGGTGGTACCAAAGCTACATGTGTCCCATCTATGGACCCAATGACATGGGGCATCCCTCCCAGGGCATAGAATCCACGCTTGACCGCAGTCAACTGTTCAGGGGTTGGGAACTTGATGAAGTCATCCAGGTGAATCAACATGGCCTCTAAGAAATCATGCAGCACACGGCAGAACATGCTCTGGGACATGCCACCAACATGAGGTATGGTATATTGAAAGGTACCCGTGGCAAGAAAATGTAGGGCAGCCATTACCTTCAGCTGGGGTGTCAGTGCCATAGGATACCTGTGCTGCGGTTGCAGGTGTGGTGCCAGTCTCGCCGTCAACTCCAGAATCAACGGTTGGGGGAAGCGGTAGAGCCGGATGCTGTCATTCTCCCGCATGTCAGCCAAGTCCGGAATTGCTCGGGCAAGAGGCGGCGCTCTGCAGTAATTTGGACGTGACAAGGAAGAGTGAGTGCACTACGACAACAATTCATATGTACTGCGCACATGTTAATCTGTCAATACACATATGCTACATAGGGAGTCAGGTATGTGCTACATGCCCAGGACACGTATGGTTGCAAGGTGACACCCCTACCAAGACCCAGCTACACACGGAGATTGAGAACCTCCCCATGCCATGCCATGGGAATAGCTGTGTCCCAGTGCAAGTGAACAGCCAGACGCAAGACAGGAGTGACATACGCCCACACATCAGCAGAAGTAGGATGCCGATTGCAGAGACTGGTAGCGGAACACTAGAGCCACAGGTCACATGACATCACACTAGGACAGCCCACACATCTTGCCATGAAGGTGCACATGTCATGACTCACCACACATCCATTGTGAGGATGCAGACATGTCCTTGTCACGCTACTCCGTGTCTCATGCATACATGTGCACCTCACATCCGATACCACATGTGGCATGGTGTGCGGAACAGTGTGCAATGTCAATCTACACACAGACACATGTTGGTTGCTGCAACGGCTGCAGCTTTTGAGGGTGCTCCAACATCAACCTGATGGGAAGCCCCCAAACATACATGACATAGTCACATTGTGCACCGTGGGTAGTGACAAGTCAGGTGTGGTAAGCCCTGTACCGGGCATCAGGGGACACTTCCGTGTGTTGGTGTCCGTGCCATGCCAGTGACGCTCACCCCAAGTGTGCAGTACGACATGCACACATGTCAAAGGAGTCAAGGGCATGCCTGGCACACATTGCACCATCACACAGTACATCTGTAGACATCTCATCATACATCTGGTGCCTTCTCGACTCAGGAGTAATGTTCCACATCACAGGCCGTCACACCTGTGCCCCACACATGTAGTAATGCACAGACGATGCCTCGATGTCAATTAATGGACAAGTATGTCCATTCATGGACAAGTATGTCCATCCATGGACAAGTATGTCCATCCATGGACAAGTATGTCCGCCCTATCCCTACCTGTGTGCCGCCTGTCACCACTGTGATGTGTGAAAACCACTGTACTGCTGCGAAGAGGGCCTGTGTACGTTACCATTTCACTATGGGAGTGCTGCCGTATGTGTACCCATCGTGATGGCGAGCGTACAGGCATGTGTACGGCCCGTACCACTACGAGTACGCATACGCAAGAACACCCATAGTGGTAGGGCCGTACACACGCCTGTACGCTCCCTATCACTATGGGTGTCCTCGCGTATGCGTACTCGTAGTGGTACGGGCCGTACACACGCCTGTACGCTCCCTATCACTATGGGTGTCCTCGCGTATGCGTACTCGTAGTGGTACGGGCCGTACACATGCCTGTACGCTCCCTATCACAACGTGTACGCATACGCGAGGACACCCATAGTGATAGGGAGCGTACAGGCGTGTGTACGGCCCGTACCACTACAAGTACGCATACGCGAGGACACCCATAGTGATAGGGAGCGTACAGGCGTGTGTACGGCCCGTACCACTACGAGTACGCATACGCGAGGACACCCATAGTGATGGGGAGCGTACAGGCGTGTGTACGGCCCGTACCACTACGAGTACGCATACGCGAGGACACCCATAGTGATAGTGAACGTAGGCACGCGTGTACCGGCCGTTGCAATGCATTTGGGGTGCCCTAGGGCCCCGGAACGCACCGTACCTGTGTGTGAAGCTCCTAATTACATAGGGGACACATGAGGGACAAGTATTAAGGCCTACATGCATGCTGGTTGTCATGGAGACCAAGTTCAAAATTTGAATTTGTTCTGGAAGGTGCACAGCAGAAGTCAGTTGGAATTAATCTACTTTGTTGCAATGTGTTTGTGGGGCTGACATCATGCAGGAGAATGAAACCGATAGAGTACACACAGACTGCTAGGTTTGAAGGGATTGGTGGAAACATAGGATGCAAATGTGAGTGACCAATCACTCTGTACTCCTGTGCATGAGACAGGGCAGAAAGGCAGATATAAGGCAGCCAGGTCCCATGAGGGAGAACTTGCCTGCACATCTTTGAATTCGTCGACCCAGCTGCTGCTACTGATTCCCTGGAACCATGTCAAGGGCTGTGGAGAGGTCACAGCCATTCACCCTGGAGGAGAACCTGGCATTGCTGGATGTGATCCTCCCACAGTACCCCCTTCTGTATGGGCGACCAGGGTATCAGGTGAGTGCATAGGCCACTGGCACAGACTGTCCCTTTGTTGTGACTGTGACTTCTGGCATTGTGTCCTGGTGTGACACACATGCTATGTACTGTAGGGGGGGTCCCAGGGGGGGGATGCCTGATGTCTCCCAGCCAGAGCATGCTGTGGTGCATGTCTGCTCTCCTCACTTGCATTGTGTTTACTGTGACATTCACTGCATGTGGCATTACACATTGTGCCTGTCTAATCCTCCAGGGTATGGAGCTACTACAGTCCTCCTGTGATTCTGTGGTTACCCCAGTGTGACAGGTGACTGTACCTACAGATGTGTGTTTGTCCACTGTACCTATGCTGAGAGTGTCCACATGATGTGTTCGTCCCCTGGACATCTGTGTGTGTAAGTCCAATGTCATTTGTGTGGGTGCATATGTGTAGTGGACCACCCCAGATGCATGAGGCCTGGATATGCCCTGCACATCTCATGTGAGCAGGGAGCAGTGCTGTGTGTCTGACGTGCAGAGCCAGCCCCACACCTGTGAGCCCCCCCGATCTAGTGGCACATGTGCAGTGAGGTTTGTATCTGCATTTGGCAATGGCAGGTGAATGTCCTGTGCCTGTGTGTGTCTGTGTACTCTGCTGAGGTGGCGTCAGTGGCCTGTGGCATGTGACTGCTTTGAGGTGCTGGCCAGACACAGGAGGTGTGTGTGCAGAGTCCTCCCAGCAGTGCTCTGAGACAGGAGGGGTGGGTGCAGAGTCCTCCCAGCAGTGCCCTGAGACAGGAGGGGTGTGAGCAGAGTCCTCCCAGCAGTGCCCTGAGACAGGAGGGGTGGGTGCAGAGTCCTCCCAGCAGTGCCCTGAGACAGGAGGGGTGTGTGCAGAGTCCTCCCAGCAGTGCCCTGAGACAGGAGGGGTGGGTGCAGAGTCCTCCCAGCAGTGCCCTGAGACAGGAGGGGTGTGTGCAGAGTCATCCCAGCAGTGCCCAGACACAGGAGGGGTGGGTGTGATGCACAGTGTGAGCCTTGATCATTGATTGTGACATTGCCATCATTCCACCTGTGTACCTACAATGGCACGTACTGCTTTTTCCCTCCCCAGAGGATCATGTCCCTATGACAAAGGTGCAATGCGTTGCCTGCATGACATGCCTTGTTGTAACCAGCTAATTTGTTCTCATATGTCTCTCTGTGACATGTGGCTGGTGTATTGATGTGGTGTCACTTGTTCTTCCTCACAGGTAGGCGCCACTGCCAAGGAGCAGATCTGGCTGACCGCCGTCAGTGCCGTGAGGGGTGTGGATGGTCGGAGGCGGAGCCTGTCCCAGGTGAGGAAACGCTGGCAGGATATCCGGTGCTGGACGCGGAGGATCGCACGGGTCCTGCTGGGGGACTCACCTGTGAGCCACAAGAACCGCGGGCGCCGCCGTCAGAGCCACCTCCACAGGCGTGTGCTGCCGGTGGTCTTTCCAGACTTGGAGAGGCGCTTACAGGAGATGCAGCAGCCGGAAGGGGGTAGGTACATGTGTGTTTGTTGTGTGTCACCGGCATTTGTAAGGGCACAGTAGCATGAATTCACTGCCAGGGTTTAAAGGTGCTGTGCAGATCCAGTTTGCCCCAGTATAGCGCTGTGCTCCTGCCACCCTTCCCCTCCTTGCAATGTGTTCCCTGGTCTGTGTGTAGTCACTCCTTCACAAGGTAATGTAGGCTGGCGCTTTGTTCACGAGAACTATGCCTGTAGCATCATGTGTGGGGGTGGTGTGTAACAGGTTTTGGGACCTTGCCTGTGCCCTGTCCAGTTCACTGCATGTGGGTTCCATGTCAGTTGGCACTGATGCTGAGTCCAGACATGGGAGTTAGTCTCTCAAGTGTCATGCCTTACAGCGCACATGTCCTATGTAGTGGCCTGTGACATGATGTGCATGAGTGTGCGATACGCATAGTGCAGGGATGGTGGCGTGTGTTGCAGTCATTACCATTCAGGAGCATGGAGTTGTGTGGCCACTACTGTCCCCTGGGGCACCTTTTCCTCGGTGTTGTATGTGTCATCACAAAACGTGGACACTCTCAGTGTCTACAGCGTAGGTTGTGCTCTGTGCCATTGTCCCCTGGCACCATGTATATAGACGTGAAATTTAGTACAGGTGTCCACTGTGCAGCCTGACCTGAATGTCCTTCTTCATACTCACAGTTGCCAGTGCCTGTGTGTCTTGTTATACTCATCTGAGGATGGGCACTGGTACCTCATTATTTGTACAGGCGCACCTTGGGTGTTTGGCGTCCAATCTTGCATTTTGCCTGCCCCTGTGTTTATCACCCAGACTATGAGATGTTGGTGCCACCTGTGTCTCAACAATTTGCCTCGTGTAGGGGGTGGTTGGGGCGGGCAAAGCCTATATGTCAAATCCTGATTTCTACTTGCTGGGTCTGGGCAGTGTGTGATGTTTGTCTGGACATACACTCAAGGTGCAGTGACCCAGTCATGTTGGGCATGTTTTCAGCATTACCTATGCAGCATGTGTCTCAAGTTCATGGATATGGTCCCTGGTCATCCCTATTTTCGCCAACGCTGTGTGGTGCAGATGCAGTGCTGGATTGTCCCCAGGGCCTGGGTGCTATGTCAGACTCTGTTTCCTGTCATTTGCTATTGTCTCATGCTCTCCATGGTATTTCAGTGGGATGTATGACGTTACAACGCACACTTTTACAACGCATGCACTTACAACGCATTTTTTACAACGCATAATCCATTACAACGCATAACATTACAACGCATGACACTACAACGCATTTTTAAAAACTACCTTTACAACGCATTTCCATTACAACGCATAATACCTTTACAACGCATTCCATTACAACGCATAATATTAAATTGCATTTAAGGTAAGTATTAGATAGTATAGGGGTAAAAGTTACTTTTCTAACTCCAGGGGGTGCAACAGTAGGGTAAGTGTTGGATAGTATAGGGGTAAAAATTACTATTCTAGCTCCAGGGGGTGCAACAGTAGGGTAAGTGTTGGATAGTATAGGGGTAAAAATTACTATTCTAACTCCAGGGGGTGCAACAGTGGGGTAAGTGTTGGATAGTATAGGGGTAAAAATTACTATTCTAACTCCAGGGGGTGCATCAGTAGGGTAAGTGTTGGATAGTATAGGGGTAAAAATTACTATTCTAACTCCAGGGGGTGCAACAGTAGGGTAAGTGTTGGATAGTATAGGGGTAAAAATTACTATTCTAACTCCAGGGGGTGCAACAGTAGGGTAAGTGTTGGATAGAATAGGGGTAAAAATTACTATTCTAACTCCAGGGGGTGCAACAGTAGGGTAAGTGTTGGATAGTATAGGGGTAAAAATTACTATTCTAACTCCAGGGGGTGCAACAGTAGGGTAAGTGTTGGATAGTATAGGGGTAAAAATTACTATTCTAACTCCAGGGGGTGCAACAGTAGGGTAAGTGTTGGATAGTATAGGGGTAAAAATTACTATTCTAACTCCAGTAGGGTAAGTGTTGGATAGTGTAGTGTAATATTATGCGTTGTAATGGTATGCGTTGTAATGGTAGTATGCGTTGTAATGGAATGCGTTGTAAAGGTAGTTTTTAAAAATGCGTTGTAGTGTCATGCGTTGTAATGTCATGCGTTGTAATGGATTATGCGTTGTAAAAAATGCGTTGTAAAGGTAGTGCGTTGTAAAAGTTGCGTTGTAAAGGTTGTTCCCCATTTCAGTGGCATGGTGGCTCAACCAACTGTGTGTTTCATGCCCTACATCGGTACCTTGTCTAGTAGATGTTAGGGATCTTCCTTTTCAGGCTATGCAATGTAACCTATGTAGATTGGACTCATGTGACAGATGTGTACAGGTGTCTGATTAATTTCTGTCTCTCCACCCTGCCCACAGCATCGTCGGGGGACACAGAGGGAGACATGGACACAGACCAGGCGGAGGGACCGAGCACCAGTGCCAGCCGTGACATCGTGGCTGGCACATCGAGTGGGACAGAGGCGGAGGAGAGTGCGGCCGAGGACCTGTCGACTGGCACGTCAGAATACGAAGCTGACAGGTCCGAGGAGGATGTCTCCGAGTGGGCGGAGGCTGCACCAGCAGCTGACAGCGGAACAACACCTCGCACCGCCCCCTCCATTCCCATCAGCCGCCTCCCACTTGCTCGTGTCCCTTCCCAGCGTGCCCGGTCACCGCATGTCTCCTTCATGCCAGGCACCGCACCCCCTGCCCCTGTCTCCACTGCTGCCGCCAATGCCGAGTCTGTGGACATCCAGCGGCAGCTGCAGGTTGGTCAGGCTGCGATCCTTAATGTCCTCCATGCCCACGGCCAGACCCTCAACAACATCGAGGCATACTTGGAGGGCATTCATTCATCGCAGGCTGACCAACGCAGCTTGCTGAGGTCGATAGACTTGACACTGACTGCAGCAGTGGGTCTCCTGCAGCGCGACCTCCCACCACCTACCCCTGCCCCATCCACACTTCCCACTCCCATGCCTGTCCCACGTACACCCAGACGTCGGCATGCACCCACCACAACAGACACAGCACCACACCAGCAGGGAAGGTCCACCGCACTCCTCCTGACACGCACACACAGGGTGAGGTAGGCACACCCACTGGGTCGGGGGGCAAACGTGTGACACGCAGCCAGAGTGGGAGTCCGCATTCCACCCAGTCCACTCCCTCCAAATCCCCTCCCCTCAGCTCTCCTGGCCACCTCTCCCCCAAAGACTCCTTCATGGCCGCTCTGTCCCTGAGCCCCACAGTGACACCACCCCGCAAGCGGTCAAGGAAGTCCCCGGTCAGGGTGGTTGCGTCCCCCCCCCCTGTCCACACCCTCCCCCGGTGGCGCTGCGACCCATCCCTCTGACCCCCCCCTCCCTCCTTGGGGCCTGTGGTTCCTTCAGATGCAGGGGAATCCCTGGAGGACCTTGCAAAGGTGTGTAGTGCCATCCTGGCCTCCGCCTTTGGCCCTGCCCCACCCCCTGTGGTGGAGTCCTCTATCCCTGCACCCACAACGCCTCCCCTTTGCCCTGATGTCCCTGCGGTGCCTGGTGCTTCCCCCCCCCCCTGATGCCCTCACCCCTGTGGCAGACGACGGCATGTAACTGTGCAGGCAAGCTAGGGGACACGCATCCCACTGTGTCCCCCATCCAGCTGAGACTTATTGACTGCCCAATGGGCTTTGTGAATATTGAACTGCCTGCGATCCACGGACATTGTGATCATGCTGAATAAAGCTTTACTTTTTTTTCATTCTGACACTACTGCTGTGCTGGTATTGGTGTTGGTTGGGCTGCTACATGGTTTTGGGTGATGTTCATGTGTTGGGTGTGTGGGAAATGTAGTAGTGTGCTGCTCATTGGGGGGACCCTGGGATCTGTGTGCCATCACAAGGTGTTAGCTAACTTTCTTTGTTCATGTAAGCAGTTACTGCATGGTGCAATTGTCCCAGGGTGTATTCCTCCCTCTGTGTACCCTGATATCTTCCCTGCAGGGTGTTCCCAATATTTAGCGCAGAGCTGTGTCTACATGAGCTGTGTGTGTGACGGAGCACTTCTACTTTGGCCATGCATGCAGGGCCATGTCTCCACCTGCAACATTCTTGGCATCCTTGGTGATCACTGTACTTGTGTATGGAGTCTGTTGACATGAGTTCATGGGGACATGTTCCCTTGTAGGCAGTTTGCATGTGTGTACTTCCAGCCTCACACACATGTGTTACACCCCTCCTGTCTCAGGGCACTGCTGGGAGGACTCTACACCCACCCCTCCTGTCTCAGGGCACTGCTGGGAGGACTCTGCACCCACCCCTCCTGTCTCAGGGCACTGCTGGGAGGACTCTGCACACACACCTCCTGTCTCAGGGCACTGCTGGGAGGACTCAGCACCCACCCCTCCTGTCTCAGGGCACTGCTGGGAGGACTCTGCACACACCCCTCCTGTCTCAGGGCACTGCTGGGAGTGTTAGGCACACACCCCTCCTGTCTCAGGGCACTGCTGGGAGTGTTAGGCCCCCACCCCTCCTGTCTCAGGGCACTGCTGGGAGGACTCTGCACCCACCCCTCCTGTCTCAGGGCACTGCTGGGAGTGTTAGGCACACACCCCTCCTGTCTCAGGGCACTGCTGGGAGGACTCTGCACCCACCCCTCCTGTCTCAGGGCACTGCTGGGAGTGTTAGGCACACACCCCTCCTGTCTCAGGGCACTGCTGGGAGGACTCTGCACCCACCCCTCCTGTCTCAGGGCACTGCTGGGAGGACTCTGCACCCACCCCTCCTGTCTCAGGGCACTGCTGGGAGGACTCTGCACCCACCCCTCCTGTCTCAGGGCACTGCTGGGAGGACTCTGCACACACACCTCCTGTCTCAGGGCACTGCTGGGAGGACTCAGCACCCACCCCTCCTGTCTCAGGGCACTGCTGGGAGGACTCTGCACACACACCTCCTGTCTCAGGGCACTGCTGGGAGTGTTAGGCACACACCCCTCCTGTCTCAGGGCACTGCTGGGAGGACTCTGCACCCACCCCTCCTGTCTCAGGGCACTGCTGGGAGGACTCTGCACACACACCTCCTATTTCTGGATATGTACGCTTGGAACATACACGGTGGGGGTACGCTCCATGCATTCGAGGTGAGGGTACGAGTCGTACTTACACTGGTGGGGTGGGGGTAGGCTCCATGCCTACGGGGGTGGGGGTACGTGTCGTACTTACACTGGTGGGGGTGGGGGTACGCTCCGTACGTCCGCGGGTGAGGGTACGAGTCGTACTTACACTGTTGGGGTGGGGGTACGCTCCATGCATACGCGGGTGAGGGTACGAGTCGTACTCACACTGGTTGGGTGGGGGTAGGCTCCATGCCTACGGGGGTGGGGGTACGTGTCGTACTTACACTGGTGGGGGTGGGGGTACGGTCCGTACGTCCGTGGGTGAGGGTACGAGTCATACTTACACTGTTGGGGTGGGGGTACGCTCCATGCATACGGGGTGAGGGTACTAGTCGTACTTACACTGGTGGGGTGGGGGTAGGCTCCATGCCTACGGGGGTGGGGGTACGTGTTGTACTTACACTGGTGGGGGTGGGGGTACGCTCCGTATGTCCGCGGGTGAGGGTACGAGTCGTACTTACACTGGTGGGGGTGGGGGTACGGTCCGTACGTCCGCGGGTGAGGGTACGAGTCGTACTTACACTGGTGGGGTGGGGGTAGGCTCCATGCCTGGGGGTGAGGGTACGAGTCGTACTTACACTGTTGGGGTGGGGGTACGCTCCATGCATACGCGGGTGAGGGTACGAGTCGTACTTACACTGGTGGGGTGGGGGTAGGCTCCATGCCTACGGGGGTGGGGGTACGTGTCGTACTTACACTGGTGGGGTTGGGGGTACGGTCCGTACGTCCGCGGGTGAGGGTACGAGTCGTACTTACACTGTTGGGGTGGGGGTACGCTCCATGCATACGGGGTGAGGGTACGAGTCATACTTACACTGGTGGGGTGGGGGTAGGCTCCATGCCTACGGGGGTGGGGGTACGTGTCGTACTTACACTGGTGGGGGTGGGGGTACGCTCCGTACGTCCGTGGGTGAGGGTACGAGTCGTACTTACACTGGTGGGGGTGGGGGTACGGTCCGTACGTCCGCGGGTGAGGGTACGAGTCGTACTTACACTGGTGGGGTGGGGGTAGGCTCCATGCCTGGGGGTGAGGGTACGAGTCGTACTTACACTGTTGGGGTGGGGGTACGCTCCATGCATACGCGGGTGAGGGTACGAGTCGTACTTACACTGGTGGGGTGGGGGTAGGCTCCATGCCTACGGGGGTGGGGGTACGTGTCGTACTTACACTGGTGGGGGTACGAGTCGTACTTACACTGTTGGGGTGGGGGTACGCTCCATGCATACGGGGTGAGGGTACGAGTCGTACTTACACTGGTGGGTTGGGGGTAGGCTCCATGCCTACGGGGGTGGGGGTACGTGTCATACTTACACTGGTGGGGGTGGGGGTACGCTCCGTACGTCCGCGGGTGAGGGTACGAGTCGTACTTACACTGGTGGGGGTGGGGGTGGGGGTGGGGGTACGGTCCGTACGTCCGCGGGTGAGGGTACGAGTCGTACTTACACTGGTGGGGTGGGGGTAGGCTCCATGCCTGGGGGTGAGGGTACGAGTCGTACTTACACTGGTGGGGTGGGGGTACGCTCCATACGTACGCGGGTGGGGGTAGGGTCCATACATATCCGTCCCCACGCTATGTGATGCTTGTGCGGGCCGTACCCAGGCCTTTGGCACGTGGGTACGATCCGTCCCACCATTGTTGGGGTGACGTGGGTGTGGGCGCGGTACGTCTCCTACCCACGCTCTTCAGGCGTGGGTACGGGACGTACCGGTCTAGTTGTGTTGCCGGTTTGCGTGGTGACGGACTTCCGTTGTGGCGGTCGCTGGCTTAGCTGGACACGCCCCCACCCCCTCGTAGTGACCAGGGCATGGGAGTCAGGTATGTCCTGGGCATGTGTGCTGTATGACTTTGGTGGGGGTTTTGTGGCCTGCCCTGGTCCTGCCACCCCCACCCCACCCCACTTTCCCCCCTCCCTTAGTTATTCTGACCTTCTGCGGCGTCTGCGTCGGAACCTGTAGAGGAGGTCGACTGCTATGAGGGCCGGGATGACACGTAGGTTCGGGTCCATGTCTGTCCGTCGCGTACGGGTCCTCCTTGTTCGCGTCGTCCTGTCTGTCCGTCGCGTACTGGTCCTCCTTGATCGCGTCGTCCTGTCTGTCCGTCGCGTACTGGTACTCCTTGTTCGCGTCGTCCTGTCGCGTACTGGTCCTCCTTGTTCGCGTCGTCCTGTCTGTCCGTCGCGTACTGGTGGTCCTTCTTCGCGTCGTCCTGATTTCCCGGCAGTTTTTGGCAGCCGGAAAATATTCACCGTGCAGAATGACGTCGGTGCGAATCGTAATTCCTGGTTCGTGAATGGCAGGCTGCGAGCGTCCCGGCGTCACGTCGGCGCTTTCCCGGATCGCATTTGTAGGTTTATTTTGTTCGGTCGGGCTTTTTTACGATTCGTACGGAAATGGTGTTCCCGTGCGAATCGTAATTCCTTGTTTGTAAATTTTGACGACCGGGTACGCGTCGGACGGAGAATATGCTCCGTCCGACGGTTCGTACCCGGTTTTTCCAGGATCGTAATCGGCACCAATGTCTTGCCACCATTTTTGGGAAGTTTTCTTAGGGGTGGTGAGCCTTAAACAGTCCTTATGAGTGTAGGGCTTTGCTGGCACACCATGAAAATATTGTAATATTATCTTAGTGTCTCTTCAGAATCTTTGGATTTTAAACCAATTTGTGTGGAAATTGTGCTTTAAATGTGCCATTTGGAGCCATAGTTCACATTTTGTAGGTTTTTGGGGGTTGGCAGAACACTCCTCCCTAACCCTTCGTGAGGAACTTAGGTTTTCTGGCTTTCCTCGCACTGTTAAAACTCGAGACAGGCATTGTCGCCTCACCACTTTCAAAGTTCACTATCCATCACTGGGCCTAATCATACCTATTCAAGGTGGAGCACACGCTGAGCAAGGGCAGAGGCTCATGCTAATTAGCCTTTTTACAGTTCAGACATTAAAATGGTAATGTTCTAAAAGTTACTTTTCTTTATGATTTTTGAAAAAGTATGCTTTGTCATTGAATTAGATTTTCAGCCACTATTATAATTGTTATTGTTCTATCTGGTCTTACTCCTGAGCTATAGTATTACTATTTTACTCGGTTTATCTACGTAGGACAGTTAGGACTGCGCAGTGAAAATGGCTGTTTGGGCCTTGTCACTGTAGGAACACAGTATAGTTAATATTCTACATGTCCCACTTTTAAATACCATGCACCCTAACTTATGGCCAAGAAGTATGACTTACTAATATTTAAAAGCAAGGGTTTTATTTATCAAAGTGTTTATTTTAACAGGTCACACAGCAACATTCAAGCTACACATGGTAGGCCTGAGGCCATGTTTTTGTTGTCACTGTAGTCAATGGTACAAGAAGTGTTGCAGTCCACTAGTGGGACTTAACTTTTAGGCCCTAGTACACTTTGCCCACCATATACTAGGGATGTATAGGCAAGTAAAATATACCAACTGGGAATAGGCCAGTTCAATTATGTCTCAAGTGGATCACTAGCACTTTACTTCTGATTAGCAAGGAAAAGAACACAGAGTTCTACAGCCATAAGAAATATAGGGTGCAGCAAAAGGTGACCATGCAGAAAAGGCAGATTTTCTACTGTATATAGCAAAACATTATTAGTAAAAAAACAGATAGAACAAGCAGTTGCAAAGCTAACGGCTTTAATATAACAACACAAGTAAATACATGCATTCACAAATGCTGTTTAGATACGATGCATGCACTAAAACCTATCTTAGATCCCTGGCGGATGTGGCAGTCCTAATGCGGTCCAACCACTGTAGTTGTGATACGGCGGTAGGATCCCGGGTGCAACAGTCACCGACCGCCATCACACCTCCAACGCGAGTTTGGTGGTCCTATGGCACACCAAACTCGTAATCATGTAAGTAACGTCAAGGGCTCACTTTTTCCATCAAAACATTTATATTTATAAGTTTACATGACGAGTCATGCAGTATGACTGGCCTGAGTAGCAATAGGCATATTAAATAAAGTGACAAGAGAATAAGTAAGGACTCATTATAAGTAAGGGGGAATCTACCTTGTGATTTCTTACACCAGAGGCATTGATACCAAGAGTCTCAGTAACTCAAAAGGTGCATGTTACTCATGATTATTGATAATGGGGAATAACATGCAGGAATGAGTACTTCTGCCCGTTTCCTGCGTGTATTGTCACACTTTTGCCCAGTTCTGAGTAACCAAAATGTCCGAATGAAAAAAACATGAACCTGACTTGTTCCGCCAGAGCTTGCAGTCCTGGTGCGGATGCTAACTCCCATTACTGGCTCCAGTGGGATTACCAAGCCTCTGATACTCAGGGCTCTGAAGTGAACAAGGGCTTTACACATTTTTATTTTAAAATATTTTACTGTTCTTCTCCCTTAATGCAATAAAGGAATAAAATTGACCTTGATGCCATTGGCTAGATCTCCTTATCAGTAGATCACCCATAACTTTTTGATAAATATATTTTATTTAAAACATGTTCACCTTGACAATGCATAACTGCAAAGTTGAAGCTTTTTAAAGATATAGTGCAACACACATTCTTCATATGTAAGCCTCAACTATATGTATAATAGGTTTATAGCCATTGTTATCTAACATCAAGACGTGACGAACCTCTGTGTATCCTAGTAACTTAATTGTCATCACCCAGTACAAGTAAACTTTGGGTGATAGGAAAGATATTGTAAGAGGGAGGACGTGATGTAACCACCTGTGTGTGAAGACATTTCCAAAAGGCCCGCTCTGGAAACTATGGGCTGGAGTTAGAACTTGGCAGACGGGTTATTTCCTCACAACAGTGACGGATATCCTGTCCGCCGAAATATAAATTCCATAGGATATAATGGGATTTATATTTAGGCGGAAGGGATATCTATAACCGTGTGATGGAGTAACCCATCCACTAAAGTCTGAATTAGGCTTTATGTTGGAGAAGCTATGGTAACTATGAAGTCTAGGGGCAGATGTAGGTAAAAAGATATTTGCGAGTTCTTATTAGCGATTTTTACTGAATCGCTATTAAAAAGTCGCAAACCGCTATGTAGATAAAAAATCGGAAATAGTTTGCGATTCGGTAAATATCGATAATCCCATTCCGAATCGGTATAACCGATTCAGAATTAGCGAAATGGCAATTTAAAAAAATCGCAAATTTGCTAATCTGCCATTCAGGTACACCCTGATGACATCACACACAGGAAGTGGCCACACCCATGCTGTTTCTCTGTGCCTGAGGTTGTGGGAGAGGCAGAGAGCAGGAGCACACACCCAGGAGCTGCAAAGGAGTTACCAGGCAGACACCAAATACCAAGATGGACACACAAGAGAAGGGAAAGGAGCCTGCAGATAGGAAGAGGAAGCAGAAATTTAGTGAGAAGGAGTTGGAGGTTTTAATTGAAGAGGTGAAGACTCACGACCAGTTGTTTGGAATGAAATCCCTGCATGTTCCAGAATCCCAGAAAAGAAAGATCTGGCTAGAAATACAAGGCAAAATTAATGCCATTGGTGTCACCCAGCGCTCTATTGACGAGCTGAAGAAGAGCTGGTATGACCTGCGCACCCGTGCAAAGGAGAGGGTGGCTGACAGGCTAAAACAAGCAAATAAGACAGGTGTCAGACCATCCACAGCGCCTGCAACCACACCCCTGGATGAATTGATGGAGTCGACACTCCAGCCTGAGACCATCAGTGGCATAGGAGATGTGGACAGCTCAGCCAAAGACAACAACAGACAAGGTAAGATGCATGCATCCCCAATTCCCAATCCCCCATGAGCAAGTCAGAATTCCACTCCAGTCCATATTTTGCAAACAACCAGCAATGCATCATGGGAGATGTAGTCCCAAAACCCATATAGCATATCAGTGAGTTAACTGAACACGGGTGCAGGGTCCCCACATCAGTCAATAAGCAAGCGGAGGACTGTTAGTGTGAATAGCAACTCATGTAATTTAATGTCACACAAATGCTGCAAGGCAAGTCAGTAAATGGACATTCTGTATCCAAAGGTGAGCCTGCGCCCCAGACTGTTGAGAGGGAGACACAAGAGGCACCTGGGGAACACCATATTCAGGAGGAAGAGACCCTGTCACCCACAGATGTCACACCACCACCACCACCCAGACCCAGGAGGTACACAGTGGGTAGCCTGCAGGAGATGGCAGGGTCAGAAGAGGAGAGCACGGGAGCTCCACAGACCATGCACGAAAAGCCAGCACAGTCTCCTGAGACACAGTCACCCATGCAGCATAACCACACCAGTGGTCCACGACGCAGACCAAGGGCGCACAGTCTAGATGCGCAGGGTGATGGATCCAGTGTTTTTGCAGGTCTTGAGGGCACCATGGTGAAGGTGCAGCGGCTGCAAGGGAAGACAATACGATCAATGCAACGTCAGATGGTGTCCATGAACAAGATCCTTAGGAACATTAAGGAGGGCATCAATGAACTGAACAACACTGTTGGCATGCGTGACATGGCTGAGGCAGTAAGGCTGTTGTGCAGCAAATTAGCCAGTAAACATGGCGCAAGGCGCGGGGAAAAACAGCGCATGGAGGGATACACAAAGGCGGTAAACCGCCTATGCAATTCCACTTCTGTCCTCAGCAGACGCACAGTGGCCATGCAGTTGGAAATGGCCCACTGCAGCCAGGATGTTGCTTGGGGGTTCGTGCAGGTCATCAATGCGGTTGAACTGCTCCAGACAGCCAACATTGCTGCCACAGGGTCTGGGGATGGTGGAGACAGTGAGGAGGTCACCAGCCACAGCAGCATAACTCCACCCATTGCTGAGCCCAGACGGCATAGTGCAAGGCAAGGGCCAGCAGCAGAACAGATCTAGGGAGGGCAGTGTGCAAACTGAGCGAGGCACTGCTGTGCGTGGCCTCAGGAAATGAGTCCATGCTGCTGCTGACATTCGCAGATGGGTGAGGTAACCCATGTGACCCACTGATAGTGGATGACAATGTGCATGCAGTGTGTTAATGCCACGATGGGCTTCTCAAGGCACTCAGAGGCCAATATGATGAGGCCGTGTGCATTCCTATTGCCTGATGTAAGGACAATAAAACACCGTTACACAATTGTCATTAATCGCTTTGTCTCATTACTTACTTAGAAATAGTTGCGTGTGATCTCAGCTATCTGTGTCTCCCATCTGCCGCTCCTACGACACCTGCTGCACTGTGCAGTGGCCGTGGACATTCCTCATCCTCTGAGTCTGAATCGGTGATTTCAACTGGGGTTTCCTTCTTTGTGGCCAGGTTATATAGCATGGCACAGGTAGCAATGATTTTGCAGCATATCTCGGGGCGGCACTGCAGTGCACCTCCACTCTTGTGGAGGCAGCGGAACCTGCTCTTCAGGAGTCCAAATGTCCGCTCCACCACATTCCGCGTGGACTTATGGGCAGCATTGTATCCCCTCTCACTTGGGGTAGATGGGTTGAGGAATGGGGTGAGTATGAATGCATGCACCGCAAATGCGCTGTCTCCTAAGTGGGAAAGGATGAAACTTCAATCACAGGCAACAACATATACAACCAAGGTATACATCAGGGTGTGTCACATGCATTTACCTAGCAGGTAACTTCAAATTCACCCCCAGGCCAGACTTGTATAGATTCCACTGTTCCTGAAGATGTAGTAGTCATGCGTGGTCCCTGGGAATTCCTCTACTATATCAGTTATGATGTGAGACGCATCACAAATCACATGAAAGTTGATCGAATGATATGATTTCCTGTTCTGATATATGTATTCAGTAGCAGAGGGGGGGGGGCAGATTGCGATATGTGTCCCATCGATGCACCCTATGACATGTGGGAACTGGGCCATCTGATATAAATCCAACTTGGTCTTATGCAGTTCCGTTTGCGTTGTGGGAAACTGGATATGGTGGTGCATTCTTTGAAGCATGGCATCCAGGAAGGTGTTGAAGAAGGGTGACAGGCATCTTTGTGAGACACCTCCAGCCACAGCTATCACCCCCTGGTAACTACCTGATGCAAGTAGGTGCAGGGAACAAAGGACCAGCACATGTGGTGGAATTGCGTGCGCTCTGCGTGTCTGCTGCTCCAGGATGGGGGTGGAGGTCACATATAAGGTCTAGGATGGTAGTGAGGTCAAGCCTGTACCTCTCATGTATTTCTTCTTCTGTGAGTTGGAAAAGGGTGATGCACACTCTGTATATGTGTTCTTGTCGCCTCCTCATCCTCTGTGCTGCTGCTTGAATCCGCATCCGCCTTGCAATGACATAGAGGGCTGCCATTGTGTTGAGACTGATGCATTCTGGGGCTGTTTATATGCAGTGCACCTGGTTACCACCTGCTCTGAGTTGGTGGTCATTTGCGTCTCGCAAATAGCGATTTTCTGTGAAATCACTATTTGCGATTTTTCTTACTTTGGTCAGCGATTTATTTTTAGCGATTTCGCACTTTGCGAGGCGCTATTTTGGAGTCGGTGGGTCAAATTCGCAAAATAAGGAATCGCTAACTGACTGCTTTTTTTTAGCGATTCCTTAATTTGCGCTTGCCTTTTTCTCTCTCTACATTTCACATGGGTCTTTTGCGAACGCAAACGTAGAAATTCTGTGAATTTCTGCGGTTGCAATCGGTATTTCGCTTCCTACATCTGGCCCTAGTCTTTTATCAGTGTGACCTTTTCCACACTCACAGACTGGCAGCCGGATTCAAATCGGATAGACCGGTTTGCATGTCTTCATGCCTCCAAAGCAAATGCTTAATGCGCAGCATAAAATCAGATATATAGTAGAATAATTAATACAGAATTAAATGTAATGGAGTCAATTCAATGGTGAGTGGAATGGAAATCACAAAAATTGGGAACAACTGCAAAGTTATGTGTTTGTGAGAATTTAATGATATTGAAATCCCACATGATTCTCAACTTTTTATTTTCGCAGCATATTTGGTTCTTTCTCTGGTACACTATTTCACATAATGTTTGGCTGTGGAAGACTGATCCAGACAGAAATTTTCTCACAGTAAATATGAAACTGCTTTGTGCCACCTCTGCACATTTCCTGCACCAGGCAGTCTTCCACCTCACATTATGTTTGCACTTGAGTACACTTTCAGTACAGATGACGATGCAATATATTTTGAGTAATATGTTTCATTTTCATAAAAATATGCGCATTAAGTGAGAATATAACTCCATAATTTTACTGCAGTCAGCACAGTGACACCACATAAAAATATTTTACATGCGGATAAAAGAAAAAAAAAATTGCATTTGCACATTTATGCAAACCATTCAATTGCATGTTCTTCATTCTGCGGACAAACCACGGTAACATCACTAGGGCTGCGAGAAGCAAATTTTGCAGACTTCTGGAGAAATATTCTTGTCAATTTTATGAGTTCCTGAAAATGAGGGATAATGTGCAAATTGTGAGTGAATGATCTGAGTTTAACTGCATTGCCCATTTTTGTAACTTTGAGCTAGAAAAATTGACATTTGTTTTACCAAATCGGAATTTCTGAATGGGAACAAACTGCAAATTGTGAGTCGCTAAATCAAGTGTGCCTAATCTTAAAAAATTAAAATGAAACATTTAATTTTTCTTATCAGGTGCATACCATTTTCCTATAAGGAACATATGGCTGGGTCCAAACTGGGGTGATGTAGTGAGCAAAAGAACGATGGGGCAGATTTATGTTCCCTGGCGCATCCCTGCAAATCAGCAAGGATGCGCCAGGAATGATGCGTCACGCAAGTTTACCCTTGCGCCACACATGATGTGAGCAAAAGAACGATGTGTTTCTTGTAATTTTCATCAAGAAGCAATGCCCTCTCAAAGGTCCAAGTTGGGGGGCTTGAACCTGTCCCCATCCCTGTCAGTTCCAGTACGAGCGGATTATGATCAGATATGTGGTATCTATCTGTCTCGCATTTTGACCGAATCGCGGAAGATACAAAACAATAGTCCAATTGTGCATGTTTGTGATGGGGAGCAGAAAAATACGAAAAATTGCTCATTTTTTAGGGATGGGGGGTGGGGGACAGGGTGGTGGGGGGAGGGATTGGGTAGGTGGATAAACGGAACCATACAATATGTTTGCATCGGGTATTTGATTTCTGAGACCGGTCACTTTTGCAGCTTTAGGCATAAGCGTGAACGAGGGCTACACAATACACTATGGCGGAAGGGGTGATGGGTGTTGGGAAGCTTCGCATAGCCACGATTAGCATATGCGGGCTAAACAATGCTAAGAAAAGGCAGAGAGCATATCTAGGGTTGCAATCACTGCGCCAGACGTTGTCTGCCTGCAGGAAACCCACATAGAAGAGTCAAGGGTGGGCCCGTTAAAAAATGTGGGATATTGGCTGATAGGAGGGACCACACAAGGATCACGTACTCGGGGTGTTGCTATCCTTGCCAGACACAATAAAAAACAGTTTTCCTGGACATGGGTGGACTCAATGGGGAGGTGGGTGATCACTAAATGTAACTTGGCAGGAACAGACACCTTTACTCTCTGTTCGGTTTACGGGTCAATAGTGGGTGAGCCTGGGGTCTTTAATTGGTTAACGAATGAGTTGGCACACTGGCCTCTACCTATAATTCTCTGTGGAGATTTTAATGTCAATCTACCTAATAACTGGGAGTCCGCCTTTAAGTACGCAGGGAGAAAACCCAGAGTGTTTCAAGCACTTTCCCTTTTATGTAGTACACATGGCTTGAGGGATGTCTGGGCAATGGGGAGGCCGTTAGAATATGGGTTTACTTTTTTTTCGCTCCCCATCACAAACATGCACGTTTGGACTATTTTTTTGGATCTTCCGCTATTCAGTCAAAATGCAAGATAGATACTCCAGACTCTTATCTGATCATAATCTGCTCCTACTGGAACTGACAGGGATGGGGACAGATTCAAGCCCCCCAACTTGGACCTTTGAGAGGGCATTGCTTCTTGATGAAAATTACAAGAAACACACGAAGGATTGGATTCCAGGATTCCTGAGGGTAAATACAGGTACAGCCTCCCTAGTCAACGTCTGGAATTCTCTTAAAGCTGAAATTCGTGGGGAGACCGTCCAATTTTCTTTAAACAAAGGGAAAGTTGATAAACGAAAGCTACAAGAACTCCACCTAAGAATTGTTCAAACAGAATTAAAACTCATGGCTGCTGTACAGATAGGGGAGAGTGTAGGCGAGGCCCAAATGGAGGTCGCGATAGCTATAGCAGTGGCTAGCGATGTCATCATGAAAAATCAATCACTAGGGCCTCACTCCATCAAGAAAGGGTTTATGAAAATAGTGAGAAGATAGGTCATCAATCGGCGGTACGAACCCGACATGAGTATGTACTTAGGGAGATTACTGACATCAGGGATCCTGACATGGGTATTGTCACTGACCCTAAAAAGTTTCAAGCAGCCTTTCAGAAATATTATCAAAATCTCTATACCGAGGAACCTGAGAGGCTGGACCCTCAGCAACTTGACTCAATTAATAACTATTTAAATCTAATGCCCACAATTGTATTGACTGAGGAAGATAAAGAGGACTTAGAAGAGCCTCTGGGAATGGACGAGATACTTCTGGCACTCTCAAGCTTATCTGATGGGAAAGCAGCAGAGCCAGACCTAATACCCTCTGAGTTCTATAAGGTTTTTGCAGACCAGTTAAAAGATGTACTGATGGAACTCTTTACTCAAACTTTGTACGGGGCTATTACACCATAGTCATGGGCAGAAGCGAAAATTGTTGTTTTTCCCAAGAAGAATAAACCTGTACAAGAGTTAGGCTCCTACTGCCCTATAACTTTGATTAACTGCGATGCAAAAGCTTATTCGAAAGTCCTGGCATCCCGTTTGTCCAGAGTAATCGACAAAATAGTGGTTAAATACCAACACAGATTTATTCCCGGAGGGGGGTCTATTGACCACATCAGAAGGATAATATCCTTATTTGACGTGGGACAGGTGACAGGAGACCCTACGGCAGCAATCTTGCTTGACGCAGAGAAAGCTTTAGATAGGGTCTCCTGTCATGTTTTATGGCTCACTATGCAGAGGAAGGGCATCGCCCCAAATTTCATTAGGGCAGTCAGGTCTTTGTATACAAATCCTGTAGCTAGAGTCAGAATAAAAGGAGAATCATCTGGACCCCTGAGCATTACAAGAGGGGCGCGCCAGGCTCCCCCTGCTCTCCACTGCTTTTTTTGCACTGTATATAGACTCCTTCCTCCAAAAACTGGAAGGTAACCCAAATACACCACCGTTGTAACGCAAGGTCACAGTACTTCTGCAAATCACTCCGGCTCCTGATCTAGCCATAAAAACCATAGAGGAAGAAGCAGCAATCTTTGGGGAACTGTCAGGGTGCTCCCTGAACAACGGGAAAACACAGATATTTATTAATGAACATGTCTCAACAATGGACAGTAGGGTGGTCGAGAGTGCTAACTATCCGGAAGTAATAATTAAGGCGGACTTGGACACTATCGTGGATGAGAAATTAACACCTGTTGCGGCAAAAATTAAGCTTAATCTGAGGAAGTTGGATAACCTGCATTTAACGTTGGTAGGCAGGTAGGCAGGTGCAACTTAAATAAAATGGTTTATTTCCCCAAATTGCTGTATCTGATGAGAGCCAATATATTCTCTCAATTTATATGGGCCTACTCGAGACCTAGAAGATCGGCCAAATGGTTGACACTCCCCGTAGAACGCAGAGAGTTGGCTTTACCTAATCTAAAGCTATATTATTGGGCCACGGCGTTAGCACTTTTTCGATCTTGCTAAAAGATTCCCCTAGTGCTGATTCACCACTGTATTCCTCACCATATCAATTGCTGATCAGTGTTGAGGCTTGGGGATGCCTATGGCATCAGCTAGAAATGACAGCCTACAAAATCTGGGTACCAATTTGTCGACTTCTGGGATTAGGTAGGCTCAATTTTTATACTCCCCTCCAGAATAACCCACACCTGCCATTGATATTTTCGGATACATACATGGTTAGATGGTTGAGGTCTGGGATCACAAAAATAGGGTGCTTTTATTCAGTTTTAGGATTTGTCACGTATGATGAATTTAAAACAAAATTTAATCTCACACATACAGAGTTTGTTTACAGAGGGTTTTTTTTACAGAAGAAAGGAGGTGGGACAGGGACAATGGTAAAAAATGAATTGGTGGAGAAGTTAAGAAATAGAGCACCCCCTCGTATGGGGACCTTATACTGTCTATTAAATGAGATGATGAAGAACGACATAGAGAAATACTCAGAAAGGTGGGAGGCTAAACTTGAAATTACAGGTATCCTGTTCCATCACGTTTTTTCCACCTCACAGATAGCATTGATGTCATTTAAATTACAGGTCCAATTTTATAAAACCTGTTTTTTCTTATACTATACTCCATACTGCATTCAAAGTGGGGTAGAGGGAAAGGAACTCATTGTACACGTTGTGCCCTTCACAAAGCAGACATAGTTCATATGTTTGCAACCTGTGAGACTGTTTCAACGGTTATTAATCAGATGGGGGAATTCTTTAGAGATAAACTAGGACTGAATGTAGTAATGACACCAACCTTAATCCTATTGGGCATCCAAGAGGAAGGGGGTATTAATGAGGGAAGACAATTATTAAGTATTTCGATGGCTATTTTTAGGCTTTGCGTTTCTACTGCTTGGCTGGATCCAGGTCCTCCTGTGTTTAATCTGGAAAAATCCATCTATGCTCGAAAAGGTGTCAGGGCACGGACAAAGGGCCTTAAAATATGGGAGCATTTGTCCAACTGGATTGATCAAATAAGGGATAATTGCACAAGCACTTTATAGGATCGATCGCATGTAATAAGCATATAACTTGGGATTTATTATCTTTTTCGTTTACGTCCCGTGGCTTACTCGACCATGAAGCCGATTTTGATGAACTATTATTTTTTTTTTCAACTTGCACATGAACTTTATAGAATGCACTGAATCTGATATATTGTATGAAATACACATGTATTTATTTATTTGTGCGCACTGTATTTAGCTGTGTCGTAGACTGTGTCATTAGTGGAACCCGGGTATGCAACTTCACTGTGGCAGGATGGGAGGGGAGGGGTTTAAAAAAAGAAATAAAGAAAAGAAAAATAGAACATGTATAGAAACCCTTTTTAGGATAAAGAAATGTACAATTGACTTTGAGTTACTATAACCTGAGAACATAGTTCAAACACTAGTATGACTAAAACAATTGAAAATAAATTATAAAGAATGGAAAGGAAAAAAAATAAGAAACGGTAAGTACTGGCTCACTAGACCCGGCACTGAAGTGAACTATTTTTGATAGATGTGCACATGCGACAAGGCTAAATGCTATCACTTGTACTCCAAGAGATTCAGTAACGGAAGTGGGCTGATCCACTACCCCATGTTGCTTGCTGTATGCTGTGGTGGGTGGAAGCAAATGACAAGTCATAGTCCAATGGATGAAGAGAGCTGTCCCAGGGAGATTGTATGTATGCATATATATATGCATAAGTCTATGTAATTAATTTATGAATTTTTAGATTATCTAAGTCTTGTGAGCCAGCTAAAACGGACCTTAGCCTACACCTAAAAATCAATAATAATTTGCAGAGTGACTTAGGTGTCACTGTATGCTAAGAAACCTAGATTTCTGGCACAAACAACATAGGTGGTAGCAGTATCAAAAAAACATAAAAGGAGTCATGAGGCATCCCGTTTCCAGTCAGAGTGCCCATAACCCAGATATGATCATTGCTGGTAGAATTGTATTCCAATATAGCCAGCTACCTTTAATATATTGTTGGATAACTCAAGCACAATTGCAGACAGCATCGGCTTTGGTTCACCTTAGACCCAAACTAGCAGGTGTGCATCCTTTTCATAGACAATTAAAATGGAGGACCATTGACATGGAACAAGGGCAGCATACATTTAAACTGTGGTTTCATTTTACAGAAGGCAATGTGGACCAATGTGTACATTTCAAGCCAGAGATGAGGGTGTTAAGGTACAACACATCTATTTAAACCTGTTGAAGTCTTGCCTTTTAGAATTGCTGAAACTTCTCATGTGATGAAACTTTCAGTAAACAACTGCAATAACAGTGGGGGAGGATACACCATGTGTAGCCTAGTGTTTCTTTTAAGAAGGTCTTGTGTGGAGAGGACAACAAACACACATATGGTGATGGGAGGATGCTTGCATTAAGTTTAATCACTGGCAATCGTTTGGGGAGCATTCCAGCCCGCTGTTCTTTTGCCTACCATGCCACTTTAGATTACACCCAGCTACAGCAAATCAGTCTTGAGTCTGCTCCAATAAGAACACTTCAGCCCGAACTGCCTAGCCAGGTCCTCTCTAAACCGGAACGTATTCAACCCAGGACCAATTTGACCCTAATTGGGGTTCTTCCGCCATGTGTAGCTTGCTTCTAGTTAAACAGTGAGCAAGGCACCCATGTCTGGGCATACATGTGTACATGATAGAGAGGATCCATGCTCTTTGCCTCGATAGGAGGGAAATATAATTGGAGGCAGGTTCTGCAATCATTTTACTCCAGCTTTCTCAAACCAATTGGTCAGCACATGGAAGATTCCCAAGGAATAGGCCTGTCATTGGCTCAATTAATTGAGTCTATTAAGAGTCTTTCTGGGGCCTTCATAGTGTTGGGCATAATTCCTTTTTATTGCTAGACATTGATAACTCTATTAAATGATTGATCAAAAAACGTTTTGTGTAGATATTTTAGTTAGCATGCAACAGGTGGATGAGTTACCTCACTAGAGATTGGCCTTGTAACCTCCCAATAGTTTGTAATCACTGTTCTTTCTATCTTTGACCCAAAAAAAATTGGCTCGTGGGTGGAATATCAGATGGAGGTGACTACATGATGCATAGACATCAAGCTGATAGTGTCTGTTCCATGGTATTTAAAAAATAGCAGAAGAATAGATGTGACCACCGAGGCTCCATAATAATAATTCAATGTAACATACAACATCCCTTTCTAGAAACTTGTCCCACTTAATGTTACAACAGAAAATCCCAACAGTGAGTCAACCAAGACTGTGGGCGCCCTGAGGGAACAATTGTGTGCGGGGTGGGGTGTGTTTGGCATCATCATCGGTTCTATGCTTGGATCGATGCTTGCTCACTACTTCTGGGAGTGAGCAGGCAATGAGGGTAGTGTGCCTGGTATGCTAACAGGCTTGTTTGGACTGATGGAGGGAGAGTTCTCTTCATCTTGCAGAATCACTCCCCTAGTCGCACGCTGCCTGACAAGGTGGTAGTATAATTGGAACCACCCATGAAAAGGCACCTAAGCATTAGTACCACTGGTGTGTAAAGACCAAAAGAGCGAGAAGTGAAGGAACTTGAAACCGGGGACTAGCACCAGAGAGATTTCACATGGAAACCAATCAAGACCGACCAGGTTAGTCACCGCTTTGAAGAGTCCTTTAGCTTGCATTAAAGATAATTATTTCAAGAAAATTATTTTGCGTGGAAGCCTGTTTTACAGTATTGTAGTCAAGTGGAAGCTAGGTAAGATCTATGATTTGCTGCTGGATGTTCCATATTATTAGATAATGAGACCAGAGTACTCTGAAGACTGGAAGTCATTTTGCAAAGCCTAAGTATTGTACATAACTTTGTAATTGTGAGGTCCAATATGAACCAGCTGTGAAAGTTCAAGAAAAGGATAGTCAGCCATTGTCTTAAGTTAAATTCTGATAAGAATGAAATGAAAGGGGATTGGTGTGTGGGAAGCACAGATTTCTCGGGACAAACTTTTTGGCTCACTGATTTCGGCACCAGTACAATCCTAGTAAAGATAGTTAGTAGCTTCCTCTTTAAAGTTGATAGTAACCTCTCTTTGAACACTTTGGTTAAACTATGTGTGATTGGTCAGTAGTGTTTATTTGCTCTTCTCCGAGTTCTCAGGAACAATACTACCATTTCCCTCAAGCACTGAAGAGTGAAGTGTCAATTGCCTATGCATACTCTAAGGGACATATGTATGACCGTGTCTTGCGGTCGCAAACTGGCAATCGGCCCATTTGCGCCCGCAAAAAAGGGTGTCTGTATTAACAAACACTATTTTGAGAGTCGGTGACTCGTAAAATAGCGTTTGCATGTTGCTATTAGGAAGGGGTGTCCCTTCCTAATAGCGAGTCAGAATGGTATGTACCATTGTTTTGCAACTGCATTTGCAGTTGTGAAACACTTGCAGTTTACCACCTACTTCAAGTAGGTGGTAAGCCGCTCGCAAACGGGAAGGGGTCCCCAGAGGACCCCTTCTCCTTTGTGAATGAATGCAAACATATTTTTTAAGAGCAGGTAGTGGTCCCTCAGACCACTGCCTACTCCTAAAAAAGAGAACAAACATAAAACTTTTCTTTTTTAAATGCAGCCCGTTTTCCTTTAAGGGAAACGGGATGCATTAAAAAAAAAAAAACTGCTTTATTGGAAAAGCAGTCACAGACATGGTGGTCTGCTGATCCCAGCAGGCCACCATCCCTGTGAGTGCTAGCCATTCCCAATGGGGTCACAAATTGCACCAGCCTCTTGAATATTGATGAGGCAGGTCATTTGCGACCTCATTAGGAATTGCAAAGAGTGTCTGAGATACTGTTGTACATTCCATTTTGCGAGTCGCAAAATGTCGCAATTTGCGACTCACAAAATGGAATGGTCGTACATCTGGCCCCTAATTTCTTTTACAACTGAGGCAGGACAGACATATAGCACCTGAATTACCCAAGGAGCATAGATATTTTAATCAACCATTGATCAAGTTCAGATGCGTCATTTCTCCACCTTTGTGTTAAATAAAATTAGTAATCGATTCACCAAAAAGGAAGGTCTATACTTCTCCAATATCAAAAGTAGTATTAGGAATCATCAAGATAGTACTATGTGCTATTGTTCCAGTCCAGCAGGGAGCAAACGTAGAGAAGCAATGTCGTTAGTATCAATGGTTGCCATTCATACATCATGAGAGGAAGTGAAGCAAGTTATTCTTTCACTATCAAAGGAATTCAGACGATTGTTTATGTATCAATCTTTGGCATCAGCTCTATCATTCCACCTTCACCGTTGATGGTCATATGAGTTCCATATGCACATCAAATGGTTGTCAAGAGAGTGCTACCGAGGAGGGTGAGATGACTCATTGCTGCACCATCTATGATGTCTGATGGGCATTCCTCGGCTATTCCTTAGCTGATCTCATGCCTTTTCCCTTGTATGCCATCTCCTCATTAGAGATATGCAATTGGTCCTACAATCACAGATTAACAACAGGAGAAGAGAAAAGCAACATTATACAAAATACCCAAGTAAAACAAAAAATAGAAAGGTCATCAAGGGATGTCTATGGGGAGATTTTGACGCAATCATTAAAGATCTTTGGTTACCAAGAGAATTACAGTGAGTCATTTTTACCCTACCTTTGGAGAAAAATAGGTCCTTGCCCACTTTCAAATGAGGTCAGGTGAAACATTCTGAGTGATATATTGAGGCCTGTAGATCAATCTTCCATCACTACAGGTGGTCAGATGGGTCAGTTTTACACCATCAAAGACACTCAAATACATCATTCCTCCATTGTCGAGAGAGGATTTGCTGAATCGCTCCTGCATGATCTAAAGAGGACTCGCTTTGCAATTTCACAAACACTGCCAGGGGTCTGATCAGTCATGGCTACAAACTCTAGATGTCAACCACTGGAGGCGCTGAAGGTCTGTTATAGTGTTCTCCTCCATTGCTAGAGGAGAGGGTGACTCATCCCAGTAGCAACAGTGCTAGTCTGCTAGTCTGCACTTTATAGCACAGTTGTAAGGTGTCACTTTTCTTTTTAAGAAGGTCTAAAATAGGGGAAAAGACCACAAGGGTAAAAAACCTCCTTGGCAAACCACTTCTTCTTGAAGAAATTTAAGCAGTTGCAGATAAGCCAGATCGTTAACAGCCTCTATGCCATCTGGGAAAAGGACCAAGGAGGTCATAAAAAAAGAACAGCCAAATGGAACAGAGACAAAAATAACAGACGGTTGGCAATGAATTAATGAAAAATAGGAAATAAATGCATTGTGCATCTTCCACAAATAATTGCATTCTTTATATGATAATGAAACACATATGGTCATCAAAGAAAGACTCAAACTTCATCTTAGACTGGGAACCCCTAATAGTGTTTTCTGGACAGACCACCATCCTAGAGAGAGTTCTTGATATGCTCGAAGATGCCCCTTTTCTCAGAATCATGTGTCGCCTTGACATGCAAAGAAGAAGCCCAAATATGGCCCCTGACTGACTTTACGGCTCTACTGCCACCATTCCCAACCAACATTTTTAACTGACTTTGGGACCCCGACAGAATAGCCAGGGTTTAGTCGGCATGGAAACTAATGCAGTTGCTTAGGGTAGAGTCTAGAAACTTGTTACCTGAGTGTGTAATATGCGCACAATATGACTCTGGGAGGCTTTCGACACAGATGTGACTCTATAAAGGACTGATGGGCAAGTCTTGTCGCCACTAAAACTTAAAGAGACAATCTGTTATCATCAAGAGAGATTTAATACATTTTCCCTTTGCCATCAAACTAGTTTTAAGAGATGAGAAAGAGAATTTTTGACTCAAACCCTGAGACGCCGAACCTGCTTGCTTACTGTGACTTTGCAATGTTCTCCTAAGTTCTATCTCCCTGGCCCCACAATCCTCTATGCTCCACAGGACTGTTCCTATGTTTAGCTTCGCTTTGTCTTTGTTTCTGAACTGATGTAATTGAAGTAACTCTGTCCTCGTGTAATGCGCTCTGATACCTCCGGGTAGAGCCAGCCAGGGCAATCCCTAAGCGCAAATCTCAGGTAGCAGTGGAAGGATGCACAGGTTTAGAAATGTTACCCGAACTCCCAAGTTCGCTAAGTGAGTTACAAAATTGCAGTCAAATGAAAGCCTCTAAAAATGTATAATTACAAACACATTTCCTTGCATGTATGAGACCGTGCAACATGGCCGATGCCCGGTGGAGCTGTCTAGACAGCTATAGAGGAGATCGGCTCTGGTTTACCCCCCTCGGCCGTCACCTACCCAGCCGGACATTGGACACAGTATCTGCGATCTCCTGCCCTCCTTATTCCTGTGGCTGCCTCCCATCCCAGTGGCTTTCCCCTTGCTGGTCTGCCTGACCTGAGCTGCATTCCTTGTCCCTTTTTTGTCACCCCCTTACCTTCTCTGCCCCTAGGATATGTGTCTCTATTATCTAATACCCTATTTACTCATGTGACCGTGTAACATTGTTTTTCTATGTGTTTGTGCTATTCTATGCTCTAGTAACATCTGTGTAACATGCCCTTGTAACTGATGTAATTTGTAACTTGTTTCTCACTTATCCTCATAACTGTCTGTTCATACCACGGTGCCCGAGCAACCTTGGCTGATGCCCAGTGGAGCTGTCCTATGCAGCTTTAGAGGAGTTGGCTCTGGTTCACCCCTCGGCCATCACCTACCCAGCCAGACATCGGACATTGTTTTCCTCATCTCCCCGTTGTTTTTATTTTCCTTCCCCTGCCTCCTCCCTCCATGACTCTCTGTCTGCCTCCCCTTTTCCAGCCTGACTTTTCTGTGTCCCCTGAAGTATTTTCCCCCTTGCCGGTTTCTTTCTTATGCTATTCTATGCCTTTGTTACTCATGTAAATACGTTATACTGTTTCCCTTTCTGTTTTGCGACGCTTCAGCAACTGAAGTAACTATGTAACAATGTTCTGAAACCAATGTCCTACCTCATGTAAAGCGCTCTGATACCCCCGGGTCTAGCCAGCTCTATACAAAACTTTCCAAATAAATATAACTTAGAGGACCAGGTTAAAAAAAAATCACCTTAATGCTAAAGAAACTAAATTACCTTGAAGTAAAAATAAAAAAAGGTCATAAAATATATTCTCAGGAAATGAGAAAGCCTGAGCTAGTAATTTAGGATAGGATAATATGTATAAAGTGCACTTATACCCACGGGTGTCAAGGCGCTAAGCGAACGGGGGAGGAGCAAAAGGACCAGCATCCAGCTAAGAAGCAAATGACCAGGTTTTCAGAAGTTTCCTGAAGATCGGAAGAGAGTCTGCCTTGGAAATGGAAGGGGGCAAGGCGTTCCAGAGTTTTTTGTGTGAGGAGGATCTCAAGGTCCTCCCCTGATTGTACCACTGAAACATGATTTTTAAGTGTGATGAGCCATTGCTGTGCATAGCTTTGTACACCATACTCAAGACCTAGAAGGAAATGCGCTTCCTGATGGGGAGCCTATGCAAGGATTGAATTCCTTACCTGGCAGACTGATACTTCGGGATGTTAAGAATCAGTCTTGCTGCAGCATTCTGTACGACCTGAAGCTTGTTCAGGGACCCTGTGTTGATGTTAAGGTACAGAGTGTTGCAGTAGTCCAGCCGGGAGGTAACTAGTGGGATGATAGTAGGCCTGTGTGGTTCAGATGGAATATACAGCAGTACTTTCCTCAGGGTTTTTAAGATGTAGAAACAGGTGCTGACTATGCGGCTAACCTGGCATCAAAGGTCAGACCCTCGTCAAATATAACTCCCAGATTTTTTGCAGCTTTGACCGGTACCGGAAGGGGACGGCAATCTGCAGGCCACCAGGCATTAGACCAGATGGAATTCTGTGATCCAAAGACTAGCCCCTCGGTCTTGTCCACATTGGTCTTTAATGAATTGTCCCTCATCCAGCGTATAATGCAGGACATCAATATACATTGGTTAAACTTTTGGGCAGCTGATTGAAAATCATTTGTTATGGAGCTATTGATTTGTGTGTCGTCCACGTAGGAGAGCACCTGGAAACTTAACGATCTCACCAAATCTGCAGGAGGGGTCACATACAGGTTATAGAGAGTGGGGCTAAGCAAAGATCCCTGGGGACCCCACAGGGAAGGTCAAAGGCTTTTGCTCTAAAGCCACCACAACTGACGGTGTGAGTTCTACCGGTCGTGAAAGAGTGGAGAAGCTGCAGTGCTCTTTCAGTAAATCCTGCTTCCCGCGGTCACTGGATCAAGGGCACTGGGGAGATGGTATCGAATGCCGCTGAAAGGTTGTGCAAAATCGGGGCAATCTCGGTCTTGTGTTGGGGCATTGAGTGAGCATTTATCAACTCCCCCCTGATTGGGCTTGATCCAAGTCCGGTCTTTTCGGACTCATATGCCTCTTCTATTCTCGGCTCCTGGGGCCATCCCAGCGCACTCGGGGTGGAGGCCCAACCGTTAGTAGGGCAAAAGTTACAGGGCCGGCAGTGCTCTGCCTCCCCTGTGATGAAGTTTATCCTATCTGTACACCCCCCATGCTGAATCTTAGGATGCAGCTCAAGCAGTTGTGTCCTAGAGTAGGTTCTTTTCGGAATACTTTTGTCATCTGAAAGAAAATGTGCAGCATGCCTGGCCTCTGGTGCCATCCAGGCGCAGACAGGCTTTCCTTTGGCGCTCCAGTGGCGCGCCCGCTGCACGCTCTGGGCTGCATATGGTTTGAATGCCGCCTGGAACCAGAAGTGCAGAAAGGGCTAAACCGCCAACTTCCAAGATGGCAGCCAGCTCAAGGTGAAGTAAAGGGAAAGGAACTCTCTCCGCACAATCGGGCTATCCCTGCGGCAGACCGGAGAGTCCAAGGAGAAAAGAGGTGAGAGCAGACTGAAAGTGCTCCCTCACTCATAATTAGAAAAATAGCTAAAACAGGTTAAAATGCTTTACCCAAACAGGTTAGAACAAGTGCTGTGTACTTAATAAAATGGTCAGGGCGCGTTACTCCTCCATGTGTCCACTGCACGCTCGGGCTGCATATGGTTTAAATGCCCCCCGGAACTGTAAGTGCAGAAAGGGATGGACCGCCAACTTGCCTGTGTTCTACAATCTGGTAGCCAAGATCAGGAGGTCCAAATCATAAATGATCCACTTCAAGAGATAGGCCCACAGACAATTCACCTAGTAAGGAATGACCTGGGCATTCTCACACATATGACCTATGTTGGTCAAGGGAGTTGAACATCTTGTCAATCAACCTATATGTGTCTATCCCCAGCGTCACCCAAAATGCACTCCTTAAGTACCTATGATAGCTAATTGACAGAGGGAAGAATAGCATGTGCTGGAAACTGGGCAAAAGGCTGTGTAATTATCAGCTTTAGAAGTCCTTTGGTGGCTAGTTCCCTTCTCCAATGACTCCCGCTCCAGAATTTAAAACCTGGCTCTATTATAGCTCTGCCGCTCGGCTATTTTTTTAAGCGCAACCTAAGGCTTGCGGACCTTTCTCGATAACAGAGGTAACACAGGGTGCTTCAGACGTTTACTGTAGAGACAAGGAACAGCCATGAAGTCCTTTAGTCCATGGGGCAGTAGGACTGACTCGACGCCAATTTCATCCCGAACAATTTTCAACAACTGCAAACCATAGAGGTTCTCACTGGAGGTTCCTTATTACAGCCATCAATGGGAAAAGACCTGTCGCAACCTCTTCCTAATAAGCTTGATTCTAGTAAAAGTTTTAGTCTGCTCCCATGGAACGTTGCAGGTATATGGTCTAAATTGAATAACCCAGATTGGCTTTCATTGGTAGAGAACTATGATATAATGTGTTGTCAGGAGGAAACCTGGGCTAGCGAATAATTCTGTATAAATGAATATTGCTCTTGGTATACAGCTGCCTCTCTGTCATGGGTGGGCGGAGCGAAGGATGGCTTAGCCATATTGATTTTAGCAAATTTGACTAAGCTAATAGTTTCCGAAATTCACTGTATTTCTCTTTATCAAATGCTATTGTTGAAGATTCCTGAATCCAATGATTTGCTGTTGGTTACCACAATATTTGTGATGCTGGTGCTGCCCTTGTGATTGAAGGCTTAGATGTACACTTAACCCAATTTTTGGATATGAATAAAAAGGGACTAATTTTGCTTTGGGTTGAAGATTTTAATATTCAACTGTGTAATTTAGGATCTCTTATGTTATGTGGTTTTGAGCATATTGGTGGGAATAAGCTTACTTATCTCAAGCATGTGCGCTATGGAGATGCTTCAAACAACATAATGTTGTCTCGAGATTTGGGGGATATTTACAAGCCCCTATTGGCACAGAAACCTCACTTTTTTCGACGCTCCTGTGGCAATACGGGCTTCATCTTATTTACAAGGCAGTGTTAAGCCACTTAACGTGGCTTAACTTTGCCTTGTAAATAAGGCACCCTTTCACGTTATACTGAGCGTGAAAGGGGTGGGCAATGGGTGTTTCGATGGGCGTTCTGCCACAACACCCATTGATTTCGATGCTGCCCCATATTAACAAGGGGGTGTAAATATGGGGCAGTGCCAAAATTAAGACCAAAAAAAACCTGGTCTTAACATAGCGCAACACGGAGAAATGCTTTATTTCTCCTCGTTTTTGTTGTTTCTATGTGTGCTGCATTGTGCAGCACAAATAAAAACAGCAAAACGCCTTGCATGATTGTTTATGTGCAGGAAGGTGTCCCTTCCTTCACATAAACAATAATTTTAAAAATGATGAGTTGCAACTTCTATGTGTGTTGCACAATGTAGAAGTTACAAATTGCCATTTAAGATTGTTTATGTGCAGGAAGAGACACCTTCCTGCACATAAACAATCATTCCCCTCAATGCATGCACCCTTACAATAATGTGCAAGGGTGCCTGCATTGACGCTTGGCAGCTGTAATTAGCGCCAGTGCAAGGGGAAACGCAGTGTTGCACCATATTGTTGTAAATTCGGTGCAGCCCTGCGTTTCGAAAGTGGCGGAGCGCGGCGTTAAGCCAAGAAGGCTAATGCCGTGCTCCGTCACCTTTCTTGTAAATATGCCCCTTGGTTTTTGCAGGTGGGTTCTGACATATGGGCTCTACATACCTTCCGACCTTTAAGGGTAATGAGAAGTATAGCACTATTTACTATATAATTCTGTCCTCCCATTCTAATTCTCTCTTAATAGAGTATAATGTATTAGCTAGCTGCAATCTGATTTTAGTTACCCTTTGCTTAAGACAAAGTGAGGCACATACCAGACTGAATATCAAGAGCTAGATTACACTCAAGACAAATGGTTCATTAAGTGGGAGAAAATAAATAAAGATCAATTTATAAAAGATCTTTTAAAGGAGAACCAGGAATTATTTCATAATATTGTCTGTGTGGAGGAATATCCAGGAATTACATTACAAGCTTTTACATTTTTGTGTGCCTCTATCTCCTCCAAGCTTCATGTCCATGAACAGGCCAACATCCAACCCCCCTTTGGACGATTTAATCATGATTGGACTGCCGCCAACACTAAACTTAAAGTGGCTTTCAGTAAGCGCTCATGAGATAAGGGTGGGATGCTTATCGCAAAGAAGGCTATAAGGGAATCTTGGAGACCAGAGATCAGATGGAAGGCCTGGCGCCTACTTAGAGAGAGCAGGGACACTTAAGGAGAACCTTCTAGAAAGTGGTTAATTACCCCTATTTCAAAGATTATTAAAGGTGTTACATAGAGTCCCATATCTTGGTACAGACCTAGGTTGAACTTTTAGTAAAACTTTTAATCCTGAAGGTTCTGATAGTAGTTTAGTAAGTGCTGAAATGGCTTTCACCAATCAGCGGGCCACAATTGCTTTAAGCCAGTGTATTAGTAGTAAAAACGTTGAGCTTGCCATCGAGAGAAGACCATCTGGGAAGGCCCCAGGTGCTGATGAGGTTCCTTGTGATTTATGTAAGGAAAATATTCCTCTCTGCCCCCCCCCCGATTGATAACGTGATACGAGCGGCTATAGTTGGCCCGCTGGTCCCCTCTCGGAGAGAGGCATTAGAGGACACAGATGTTTAAAAAGGCCATAGAACCCACCCCAGATGCTATCGGCCCCTATCTTTGTTGAACAGCAGTTTCAAGATTTTAGGTAGGGTTTTAGTCTCTAAACTTGATGACTGGCATCATAAAATCAAACATTGGCAAAAATACAGCTTGGGCTTCAGTCAGGTGTTGGCAGAGTGGACGAGTGCCTTAACCTCAATCAATCAAGCAATCAATCAATCAGGGAATGTAGGCGTGCTACTCACTCGAGAGGGCCTCAAGGCGCTGAGGGGGGGTCCTCAGATCTGTTTAGCCGAAGAGCCAGGTCTTGAGGGTCTTCCTGAAGGTGTTCAGGGAGGGGGGCGCGACTGATGTCTGCCGGTAGCTCGTTCCAGGTCTTGGCTGCAAGGTGAGGGAAGGATCTTCCGCCTGCTCTGGCTCTGTGGATGTGCAGGGTTTTGGCCAGTGCGAGGTTGGAAGATCGGAGGTTTATTTTGGGTATGTGGCAGTTGATTCTGTCGTTGAGGCATTTGCATCTGTTTTTGTGTAGGCATTTTAGGCGTGAGTGAGGATTTTGAAAGTGACTCTTTTCTCCACGGTGAGCCAGTGGAGACTTCATAGGTGTTGACTGATGTGTTCATGTTGGGGGATGCCAAGGACGAGTCTGGCGGCGGTGTTCTGTATTGTCTGGAGTTTGCGGAGTAGGGACTTGTAGATGGCGGTGTCGAGTGCGTTTCCATAGTCCAGTATGCTGGTGATGAGTGCGTGGGTGACTGTCTTCCTGGACTCAGGGGGGATCCACTTGAAGGTCTTGCGGAGGATGTGGAGGGTGTTGAAGCAGCTGGAGGTGACGGCTTTGACCTGTCGGTTCATGGTGAGTGATGAGTCGAGTACGATACTGAGGTTCTTTGCTTGGTCTGAAGGGTTAGGTGGGCTTCCTAGGGCGGTCGGCCGCCAAGTGCTGTCCCATGCAGAAGGGGTGGTACAGAGGACGAGGACATCTGTCTTCTCGGAGTTGAGCTTCAGACAGCTCTTGGTCATCCAGACGGCAAGGTCTTGCATTCCTGTCTGGTAGTTGAGTTTGGCAGTGGTGGGGTATTTGGTGAGGGAGAGAATGAGCTGGGTTTCGTCAGCATAGGATACAATGTTGAGGCTGTGTTGTCGGACGATGGCTGCGAGGGGGGCCATGTAGATGTTGAAGAGGGTGGGGCTCAGGGATGAACCCAGTGGGACTCCGCAGGTGATTTTTGTGGGCTCAGAGAGGAAGGGTGGGAGTCTGATCCTTTGGCTTTTTCCGGTGAGGGATGATCGGATCCAGTCCAGGGCTGTTCCTTGTATGCCTGCGTCGTGTAGTCTGGCGACTAGTGTGCGGTGGCAGACGGAGTCGAAGGCCGCTGATTGGTCGAGTAGGATGGGCTGCAGAGTGGCCTTAGTCCAGGAGGGTGTGGATGTTGTCTGTGGCGGCAAGTAGGGCTGTCTCTGTGCAGTGGTTGCATCGGAATCCAGATTGGGACTGGTCGAGGTCGGTGTTCTCTTCAATGAATAGTGTCAGTTTCCTGTTGACTTTTTTCTCTGCAACTTTTGCTTCGAAGGGGAGGAGCAAGATGGGCCATTAGTTCTTGACGTCGGTGGGGTCAGCTGTGGGCTTCTTGAGCAGGGGTCTGACTTCTGCTTGCTTCCAGTCGCCTGGGAAGGTGCCTGTTTTGAAGGGGGTGTTGATGATCCATTGTAGTTCAGGTGCAATGGCGGCCGCAGCTCAGTGGTAGATGTGAGGGGGCTAGGGGTCGGTGGGGGCCCACGAGTGGATGCTTTTCATGGTTGAGGCGGTGTCTTCGGCCGTGATCAGTGTTCAGTTGGAGATGGTGGGCTGGCTGGTGTTTCTGGGGAGCGGGGGACGTCTGTGGCACCTGGTGGATGGTCGATGAAGTTGTTGTAGAGGTTTTTGATCTTGAGGTGAAAATAGGTTCCAAGCTTGTCGCAGAGGTCTTGGGATGGGGTGATGTCTGTGGCTTCACTGCATGGGTTAGTGAATTCCTGAATGACACTGAAAAGTTCCTTGGAGTTGGGCAGGATTTTGTTGTGGATGAAGTTCCTCTTGGTGGCTCTGATCTGGTTGTGGTAGTCTGTCATGGCGTCCTTGTAGGTGGTGTGGTTTTCGGTTGTCTTAGTGTTTCGCCAGTTCTTCTCCAGGCGTCTGCAGGTGTCTGGCTCTTTGGAGAGTGGTGGTGAACCAAGCGGCTTTACTGGGGCGTTGTCTGTCGCATAATTGGGAAGTATGCTAGCCCCAGAAGAGGATCTATCCATATGGCTTTTATGAACCTCTCATGTGCATTTGACACAGTGCTTCATTCCAAATTATGGGCTATTACGAAGAGGATGAGGATTGACAATGCACTGATTGACTTGCTACGTTGCCTGCGCTTGGACACGTCAGCTAAGATTCGTTATGGCACAAAATGGTGAACTTTCTCCCTGTATCAAATCTACCAGAGGCATCCGCCAAGGTTGTGTAATTGCACCATTTTTGGTTTTACTGTAAATAAATGGTCTAGATAATCACCTGTGCAAGGCTGGCAAGGACCAGCCCCATCTTGGATATTGCTCAGTGCCAATACTTTTGTACGCAGATGATGCTGTTCTAATTGTAAGAACGGCCAATGGGATTCAGATTTCACTTGATGCTTTTAGCGCCTTCTTGGAGGATCTGGGTCTAAAAAACAAATTCAGGGAAAGCATTTGTTAAGAGTTGTGGAGCACAGAATTTGAAAACCAAGACTTTTTTCATCAAAGAAGCTGAATTAATGAAAGTGCATATGTTTACATATTTAGGCATTCAATTTAACTCTGCAATGAACTGGGATCCCTTGGCCAAACCCAGTGTACTCCACTTGCAAAGATCAGCTGAGCCAATATTTCTTTTTGCATTCAGATTAGGCCATAAATGTATTAGAGAAATGTTTAATTTTTATAGGAACAAATGTGTTGCCATTGGCACTTTGGGTGCATGGATTTAAGGGTATACTCGCATTGAGCAGCTCCAAAGGGTGGAAAATAAGTTTCAGGGTAGCGTGCTTGTTGTCCCTTATTCTTCCTCTACCCCAGAGTGCTACCGAGAGTGTGGATTGGAGCATCTGGAGGATAAAATCTACTGCTCCGGTTGAAAGTCTGGGGTACGGCGTGAGCTAGGCACTCAGACTGATTAGCTCTGACTGTCTATCTTTAGAGAATGATGGCCATACCGTGGCTTTTATATGTGAAGACAGCTCTATTTAACCTAGGGTTTCCAGAGCTTTTTTTTTAACCCTCAAAGCACAGGAAGAGAATCTAAGACCCTGGTGAAGGATGCTTTTTAAATCTGTAAAAGTGACCCGCATGAGTAAATTTAGCATCACAAAGTGTGGAAGCTACTATCAATCAATCAAATTAACATTGGGGCTAGAATTTTATCTCACTTTTATTTCCAACCCTCAGAATAGATTCATGCTAACTCGGCTTCATTTTAACATGATACATTTTTAGTGACATTCCCCATCCTAGGCACCTGAGGGCCAGATGTATCATTCTGTCACGCAGCGAAACACAGCGAGCCACCTTACTGCGCTGCGTGAAAAGAAAGGGTAAGAATGCACCGTATTTACTATTATACAACACATTCCTGTTCTTTCCTAGGGTTGACGCACTTTTGGCTTCCTAACGCCAACTCAAGAACTCTTGCCGAATGCAGCACAAATAGAAAGAGGAAAACATTAGGAGAAATAAAGATATTTCTCCTCGTTATGCCTCACCTGAGAGGCGTAGCATTTTGATGCAATCCCAGGTCGACTACTAAAGTAAATCTGGAATGTGCCTAAATCCATGGGTGGATGCGTGGGTACACCCACGCTCCATCCATCGAAGGCCTCCTTGCCGCATAGCGATTAGCGCTGCCTTGCATTACTCTAGATTTATCCAGCCATGCTGGGGCCAAGCAAGGTGGCCATGCGTGGCTTGATAAATCTCACTTCGGTTTTGCATCATCCCTGCGGCATACGTGTGTCGCAAGGGCAAAGCAAAACTGATAAATCTAGCCCCAGCTTGCAGACCTACCAAAATGGCCATTTGACAATGCTAAAGAACAAAGTACGATCCATTTTTTACTCTTCAGTGCACTTTATAGGACCATTCTGAAATGCTTTTTCCTACTTGTTCTAAAGGATGCTAACATCAGCATAATTCAGCATTAGTGTTCCTGCAGCAATTGAGCTCCCCCGGGATTTGTGTGACAAGAAGGAACTTTATCAGAATTGCACTGACTGCTAGAAAAGTCTATGGAGTAGCTATCAGTAGCTATGCACATTGTTTTTATTATGTTTATGTTCAAGTCAAATGAAACACTTTTTAAATTGCTGAAGATATGACTTCATTTTATGCTGTTTTTATTGTGTGCTTTTATGGTTTGTTTTTAAGCTAAATGAAGCTGAATTGACTGACTGACTCAAAAACCTGGAGCCTTAAGGGTAATACTTTCCAGCATAGAGTTTATGATTAGAACTTCTTTTTTTGATAGTCAGCAACTTTGCCACAGGCCCTTTATGGACTAGTCAACAATGGCTCATAAATAAGACTTCCAATATCCTGTTTTACCGATTTTTATAGGTAAATACTGACGGATAATATTTTTCTGTCTGTATTTATTTTTTTAAATGGATAAAAACTGAACTTTGTTTGTTGTGAGTGAGTCTCAATGTTGACAATCACAGTGGCGGTTGGTGGCATTTAAATGTGGTGAGCGTAAAAGTTTGGTATGACTTTTATGTAGTGAGTGACGCAGGCAAGCTTAATGGACAAACTCTGCCAGAGAATTTCTTTTTTAAAAGATCGGCACATCTTCAACCGCCTCTATTTCCTCTTCAGCACACTCTTTTCACTCTTTCCCGAATGCACTTTCTTGCACCTCCCTCACTTCACAACGTCCAAACATACCCTGCACACCCTTTATTTTAACTAATTTATTTACTTTTACTTTTGCCCTGCAAATATTTTGCCATCTGTGCACCCAATTCACACACATTTTCACAAAATTGCAATTACAACTGGAATACATGACCATTGTTCTGTGTGCTCTGCAGAGAACCCAACCCACTGACAGGCTCTTTGCTTTTGCTTCAGCGTCAGCATCAGAACTCTCAATCAATGCCCCTCATAAACACCTGCACAGCTCAAAGTATGCATGGATCAAAAATGCAGAAAGAACCTTAACATGATTAAATAGCTAACTCTCGAGGGAGGATATAAGTAAGTAAAACTTTAAATAAGAGGGGAATGAAATCGCTGGCATGCATTACCTTAACGTTTTTAACACTCACTGATCATAAATCAATCCATGTTTTTGGCATTAATGTTGTTAAGGGCATGAAGATTGGGCTTGTTTTAATGTCTTACAGCAGATAACTGTCTATTGTAAGCACATATCTGGTCTTTGCCCTTGACTCGGATATTTGTATCAACCTCACAAGGGAACAAGAACCCTGGCCTGCTCGTCTTTTGCATCCATTTCACGGGGGAACAAATGCTACAGCTCCACTTCTACCTGAGCCAGCGAGGTGCAGCTAGGGCTTGGGGTGTCACAGTGGGGGAGGTTAGCGTGGCGAGGGGTTTCAGAACAATACACATAACAGAAGAATAGCATTCTAACACTTACCATTACGGAGGACAAGGCACCAAAACACGTGCCTGTATTCACTCCTACGTGTGAGGAAAGGGAAAGCCTGTGAATGACAGACGGCTGCTCTCACGCAGGGACGGAGACTCCAACACCTCAGACCAAGACACTGAGAGTCACTGGCCTATTGAGAACACTGCCATAGACTGCAATGGCGTTGATTCATTTTGAAGGGCTTTAGAACAGTAAGCCCTGCATCGTGCATCACAGTTCAGAAAGTTGATTTCTTGCCTGCCTTCCGTCTCCTGCTTCAGAGCGAGGTGGGGCAGGCAGCCTGGGACGGACAGCCCAGACTTAAAAACTTCAATTTATCTAGATATACAACTGTATTTCTAACTAAATTGATCTATATATAATTTATAAAGGAATGTGAAAGAAATCATGTCAGGGGGGGTGCAGCCCCAGAGCCCTAATGGAGAATCCGCCACTGGACAATTATGACCTCCAGGCCAATGGCTGTGCAGTATGGTAGGTAATGGAGTCAAAAAAGAGAGAACGTTTCTTAACAGGCTTAAGCAGATGAGCTTTATATTTGTACAAGGTTGATACTAAAATGTACATGTTTTCATACCACTGTATTGATTTATCATTGATGGGTATTCATATCATTGAAACCTGCCAGGTGTTCAAGTATGAATGTACATTTATTGCAGGGCACGAGCCGGGGGTACACGCGGGTACACAGCGTCCACCCACTATTTTCACAGAGTGGACGCCCTCCACCCTGCCAAGATGTTGCGCCCCACAGAAATATGCTGGACATATACCGGTGTGATTTTCAAACACCGAGACATGTTCAGCGGCGCCTGTACGTTGTATGCTTCCCACTCCCAGCAGCAACGTGCAGGCAGCGAGGGGGGCTTTATTTCACCTCCAGCTGGGACAAAGATAAAGGCCGAAGTTAAGGGGCCATCAGGCCTCCTTTTGATCGAGTACCCTGACTGGAGGCGGCCTGGTACCTTTCACTTAAATGCAAATGCAACGGAGGGAAAACAAAGGCACACCGCTTGTTATCATTTCACATGTACTTACGAGAGGCAGGCTTTGTACTTCATTCAGTCCCGGTATAGAAGTGCATGCACTGTAAAAATGTCAGGTGTGTTGGTCGCCCCAGTATTTACACAAATAATGATTTAAATAGCGCTATTTATTTTCTTGTATTGCGCTACTCGCGCTGCTCGTCTCAATGGAGGGTGTTAGAGCCCTTTACGTAACATACACATTATCCATTGACAATACATTTTGTAAGTGTGCAAATAAATGTACAAGATGTGTTACATGAGTCAGTGAGGGTTACAAGGTGTAGGAGTCACATGTCCTTTATAGCTCACGGTGGTCTATTAGAAGGATTACAATTTATGAACTGCAAGTAACTAAATGATCTCTGTGTTCAGTAATCTACTTATCTATCTGCATAAAATAAAAATATGTGATCTGCATGCTACGTGATGTGCTTCGCTGGAGGCCCTATACTACTTTGAATCCAGTCTGAGCCTACACAAAACACAGATCTCTCCAGCAAACGCTTTAACCCCTTGCATGCCCGCCCCTTTCCCCGCCCAGTGCCGCGCTTTGCATTAGCGGGCGGAGTTCATGACGAGCTGGACTCGTCATGGGCACAGCGCCACCGCAGCCCATGACGAGTCCAGCTCGTCATGGGCACTGAAGGGGTTAACCTCCAGAGTTATCTCACCGTTCTTATTATTCCCTGAGATTTACCGGGCACCTCTGCCGCAGAGGCCTTAACCCCATAAAATATTTTAAAATGCAGACTTTGCAACCAGCTGAGCAGAACAAATCTACTACCATGTTTGGTGCCGGTTTCTTTGTGGCGAGGTGCTAAAAAAAGAAATATATATATATTCTTTGAGGCCCAGATTTTGTGTACGGATTGAGTCACTTTTTTGGCACAACCCCGACGCCAAATCTCATTTGTTAAATCTCATAATTCACTTACATGTACTCACGATATACTTGATAAACATATGTGTAAAGTCTCATGTCACTTCTTGTAATGTCACTTCCAGTGAGGTCACTTCCTGTGATGCCACGTGCAATGTCACGCATCGTGACATCATGTGCTGTGATTGCACGCGTCATGATGTCAATTGCATACTGCCTAACTTGGTAAGTCCCCCCACTTCTTTTTCTAGGACTTGTGCCCTGATTTATTGGTTAAATAAATGGGGAAATAAATTAGTTTCAGTGTCATTTTTTCACAAAACCCATATTAAAAATATGGATAAAAACGGATAAAGTTATCAAAAAATAGCTATGGAGAAATACAAACAGAAATGTGAATAAAATATATAACAAAACACCGGGAGAGATACTCAGGAAAAACTAAAACTTCGACCATTGGCAGACAGTTAGTTTACTAGCGCCAAGAGACTTCGCTTGGAGTGCAGGCTGCGCGCTACAAATGCCCATAAATTAAGTAAAAACGCGACGTCGGTGTATCTGGGAGCTATTTGGGCCTTGACAGCTAGAAACGAGGAGATGAAATCTAAAAACAGTAAGAACAGGCTGTCAGGTTCATTTAATCCTCCACACGCAAGGCCCTTCCAAGCTGCAGAGAGCTGGAAACGGATGGCTGGCATCGCCTGAGTCGCAGTAAAGATCACTGACAGGGAAACTGCCAGACCCCGCAATGCAGAGAGGAACAATGCCGCCTCCCCCGCGCCGTGTCTCGCACATACTTTACTTTTAAGCCCCTTGACTCGCCATCATCCGGACAGTTTTATCCCTTCTGAAGCCTCTGAGCGCCCTGGCTGTTTGCATCTTCTCGAGCTCAGCAGAAGCTGGACGGCGCGAGGTGACAGGGAAAACGGCACGCGCCTAATCAAGACGGGACCAGATAGATATCTGCGCGAGACGGCGAGGAGGTGACAGCGGGGGAAGCGCGCGACACTCGGGCCCGTAGATCCTTTCTATTGCCCAACATATAGTAGTAATAAAGTTGCATACAGCAAGGAAATAATCCCCATTTTCTTAAAAGCAGCTTGGGAATCTCAGCTCCCGCTGTGAGAATTTAAGTGGAAAAAATACATTTAATCTAAAATGACATTATTTAATGCTCCTTTCCAGCCACATTACTAGTTCAGAGAAATCAGTAGTAACGTCTTTCTTCTGCATTTTTGTGTTGTGCAGGGAAAACTTGTGAGCTCACTCCCAGACTTGACAAAATGGTGTAAACAAGTCAAGTCAACAGTCTTGTAAACAATTTCAATCTATTTAATTACTTGGCATTTTGATTACAGGCAAAACATACAGATCAAAATCATCACTTATAACTTCCAGGCAGTGGATTTGCGAAAGTGTCTCTGTTTCCTATTTATATATCACGCATCTTAGTCAAGCACGTTGCTACTAAATGTTAACACCTTCCAGTGCTAAGCTCTTTTTTTTTAATTTAGAACTTTTGGCCTGAGTGCATTCCAACATCAAATACTGTTGATTTTTAAAGTTGTCAATTCAATTTTTACGCTTTTTTCCCCAATTGCTAATGTGCTATCATGGTTTATGGATTTCTATTGAATCAGACTCTTTAGAAAAATAAATCAAAATATTTCCAAAATGTTATTTGTTTTAAAACTACACTCAAACATAGGGGCAGATTTATAATAACTGGCGCATCCCTGCATATCAGCAGGGATGCGCCAGTTATTGTGCGTCACAGCTCCGCCACCATGGATCCACCGCATTTACAATGCGGCGCACCATGGGGCAAAAACGGCACAGATGCGTGACGCATCTGTGCCGTAAAAGTGACGCATTGCTGGAGTTGCGTCGCAAGCGCGACGCAGCTTCAGCGATGCTTTGGGGGGACCTATCTTCACAATGCTGCGTCAATCCTTACGCCTGCTTCAAGCAGGCGCAGGGTATTGACGCAGCATGGGCTCAAAAGTGACTGAGTGAAATCTTGTAGATTTCACTCAGCCACTTTTAGGAGGCGTTCCTGCGACGGAACGCCCCCCCCCCCCTGCACAGGTACGCCTACTGCTGGCGCAGGGCTTTACAACGTGACGCATCTCCCAGATGCATCACGTTGTAAATACCCCGCAGCATGGTGCAGGATTTGCGCCGCCGCTGCGTCACAAAAGTGAATGAGGCGCAAGGGCCTCATAAATCTGCCCCAATGTTGTTAACGCCGGCGTATTCTCTTCCTTGGAACCAATTAAAATGTCTGTATCTTTCAGCAGCCAGGGCCGGACTGGGAACCCAAAGCAGCCCTGGCAATATTCTTGGACCAGCCCCTGAAAAAGGACTGCCTAGCCCCCGGAGGCTGGAAATGCTTGCCTGCTGCATTTGTTAGTGGGGATTGATATTGCAGCACCACTGCAAAACCGTTCCCAAATAACAAAACCGTCCCCCACCACTACAAAAAAGCCCCCCACCCTTCCAGCTTCCTGGGGACACGCCCGATGCCTTGTCCGGCCCTGAACCCAGTTCACAAAGAGCTATCCGATAATGCAAGTATGGCTTGGGTTAATGCATTTTGGATTTGTTCATGTATGGAAAATGACTGGTATGCCAGATCTGCAATTTTACTTTTTGATTAATTGTACAAATTGACAAATTTGAACCTAGTTGCTTAGTCACATCCAGGGTCACTGGAATTATGCAATTGTGTGGCCAAGGCGATTTTCGCATAATTGTGGATTTGCCGCATTTGACACATAATCCATCATCTGCTGCTTAATCTTCAGATTTTAACAAAAACATTGTTTTTCTAGGTCAACTGGTTCAAAAGTAACTAAAAACACAGCAGCACGTGTTGACGTGCAGTGGAAGGCCATTTGCTAAGGGTGACTGTTCACCTTTCTGTAGCCTATTGCTATATTTGGGTATTAAACTGGTACTAATGAGGTACAACTAATGCTCAGACAGTGTTAACAAGACTCAAAATGACAAAATAATGAAGCAATACTATCACAAAATGCACCGCATAATTTGCCATTTCTTGCCGCATAATTTACTCAACCCTGCCACACAATTTGACCCTCCCTTGCCGCATAATTCCAGTGGCCCTGGCCACACATCAATAAACTGTCACTAGGAACAAATCTCAAGCTCCAGATGCCAATTTCAGTTCCCCGGTGGAGAGCATCGCCTTGATGAAGCATTCTTCAGTCTTGGGTATGGCTTGCCTGCATCCAGACACACACGGGTCTTTCATCACAGATCAGCAATGCAGGGAAGATTAAAATATTCAGTGGGGACCTTTTCTGCCCTCTCTACTGCCTTAGCCGCCCCACCTCACTGTGCCATGAAATAGATAAAACAGCATTGTGTCTCCCCACCTACCACACTCAGGCCCAGATTTACCAAGATTTTGTGTTGGGGTTACGTCACTTATGTGGTGCAGCCCTGTCAAAAAATCCATTTGGGCTTTTAGTAAGTGTATTTGCATTAACAAGTAGACACAATGTAACACAGTACAGTGCATACCTTGAGTAATTTTATGTTGGATAGGTGTTACATGAGTGGATCATGCGTGTTCCCATTCATCCACCCATGAAACGCCTATCCAATGTAAAGTAACGCAAGGTTGTGCCACTGGAACCTAGCAATACCTGGCTGAAGACTCCTCACAAGGGCAAGACCAGTCCTGGGTTGCTTGTGTTCCAGTTCAGGGAGGAACTGGCCTGAGAGTTTGGACTGGACTGTTCCCATTGGAGTAGTGTCAAGACTGATTTGCATATGGCTGAGTGCAAACTAAGGTGGCATGGTGTGCAAAATATGACGGACTGGGATACGGCCTGAGTAGTCACCAGTGGCTGAGATTAATTCAAGCATTCCATCCATCACTTTTTTGTATACTTTAGTGTGTTGCCCGGTATGCCTAGATGTGCGTCCCATGCACACTGTGTTAATCGAACCAAGGTATATTTGACTCATGAGCCGTAAGAAGGGCGATACTGGTCCTGAGTCGTTCGCGTTGCAGATCAGGTAGTACCTGGCCTGGCAGTTTCGTCTAGTCTGTTCCTACTGGAACAAGGTAAAGACTGATTTGCATATGGCTGGATCCAATCTGCAGTGGCATGGTGTGCAATATAACAATGGACTGGGATACATCCCAGTCATCAAGGTCCAAACTAACATTGTGCAAAATAATGATGGACTGGGATGCGGCCCGAGTAATTGCCAGTTGCTAAGATTAATTCAAGCATTCCATTCATAATTTTTTTGTATGCTTTTAGAAAGTTTGTATTTTCCTGTCCCAACCATTTGTGTCTTCTACCAGTGTCCTGGATTACATAACTGTGAATGGTCCTACTGTTAAAGTTTGTGTTTTCTTCCAGACTTTGACATAAAGGAGGCTTAGGTGTGGACGTTATGGAGCATCATGGAAGCGCGGGAGATACATTTCCCACATTACTGCTGCTAAAGAACTATACGTGCTATTCAGTTGCCCTCAGAGCTCGGAGTTTGATCCTGACGCTCGTAATTGTGTGTTCTGCAATTCGACCTGATCACATTTACAAACACTTCAGCTCAAGAAATTCTTGATTATAGCAAGCCCTGAAGCAGTCCGCATGAGGACGAAACATGTCGGCGATCTTGAATTTTAAGAATTAGCCTATGAATAAAGAATAAAGGAACTTTTGTACCTACAATCAAAATCTACCAGTGCCTGTCTTTGATTGGGAAGATCTTGACGGACTGCTTTTTCTTGCATTGTGATTATGGTTAATTAGTAACCTCCACTCATAATTTACTTATTTGAGTGCAGGGCCACCCATTGTTCAAAGAGCATCCTGGCAGGATGACTAGGAGGGGCTGCACCCAGCCCCACTTGCACTTTAAAGGGCTCTGCCTCATACACGCGAAGGAATCCGACACCGACCTGCGTGCCTTTTGTCACCCCAGACAGTTTGGAGCTTTGACTGCGGACGGGGAAGACCTTTCCAACCAGACATGGGTGTACGACAGAGAGTCTCTTAACACAAAGGCTACAAAGGCTGGCACCTGATATCAATATTGGACCCCCAGAGCCACTCATCAGGACACTCCATGACTTATAAAGTTACAGAAGAAGGACTGCCCTGCCACCAGAGGGTTACGCACTGGTTGATTTAGTGATTTTTATAGTTCACCCTGACGAGGATTGGGGTTGTTACCTAAGTGGAACTTCCACCCCTTCAACCAATAACCCAATTTCTTAAATATCTTTATGTAATATTTTCACCAGAGGACCTGCCAAATGCGTTTATGTATCTTTCATATGTTCGAAAGCACAGAAATACAAAGGTAGCACAAAGGGGCATCAGAGCGCTGAACAACATAATCCCTAAAAAAAAAGTTACAATTCTAATTGATTATGGGTAATATTCACTACTCCTAACACAGGCTTCTCTCCTCATAGACCTTTCTTAATGAGGTTCAGCTTTAACATGGAAACAAGAACGTTTGTTGATATTTATAACATTATTCCTTTTTTCACATTTCTTTTGACAAACTTTAGTTTATTCTCTGCTGTTTTGGCCACAGGCCCTCCCCATATCCTCTGATAAATCCCCCCTTTTTTACAGACATCCTGTGCGGCACATCGCCAAGAGAGTGGTCAAAGTCCATTTGTGGACAGGAGGGAGCTCATGCAAGAACTGTAGTGAGGAATACATGGTCTCAGAATAATGAGAATTATCGGTAAATCGGTCTACTGTCATATTTTCGATCATTCTTGTTGTATTTCTTACTATATAGGAATATAGGGTCATATGTATAGAAAGTAGGAATTGAGCTTTACTAATTGTGATTCTTACTGAATTGAAATTGGAAAATCAGATTTCCTAATGTAGGAACACTTACATCTATTAAATAGTCATTCCGAGAAGGTCGCATATCAACCTATCTCATGAATATTAATGTGGTAGGTCGCAGTTTGAGACCCATCAGGAAGGATAGCCATCACTGGGATGGTGGCCTGCTGGGGTCAACAGCCCACATGTCTGTGATAGTTTTTTAATAAAGCAATGTTTTTTTAATTTTTTATATGTAGCCCGTTTTCCTTAAAGAAAAATAGGAAGCATTTAAAAGAATAGAAAATGAAACTTTTAAGTTGCAACTTTTAAGAGTAGGCAGTGATCCCTGGGACAACAGCCTGCTGTTAAAAAATATTTTTATTTGCATTCTCAAAGGGGAACCCTTCCCAGTTGCGAAGTGTTTTCACTACCTTTTAGCAGTCAGTGAAAAACTAATAAAAAAAGAATGTTTTGCAACTGTAATTCAGTAATAATTATACATACCTCTGCGGTGGCTTAGTTGGAAAGTGCGCCCTAAACACGCCCCTTCCAAATACCAAAACTGCTAAATCAAACTGTGATTCGGTAACAAGTTAATGAATCACAATTTGGAGTTTGTACATTACAAAATGCTTTTTTGAGTTCACCCATTGGTCGGCTCTGCAAACCACAGTGAATTGACCCTTTTGCAAGCCTTAGGGGAAAACAATGTAATGGGAAAATGTCCCCGAGCCACATTGGACACACTCCAGAATGACACCCATGGAATTTCACCCAGGTACCTCTTTTGAATCAGCCATGAACTATGGCACACTGAATCCTGCATCTTTAACTGCCTTTGGAATAATCCATCAGCTAAGGGAAGCCATAGATGTTTTGGAGACTAAAAACAGACAAATAAGAGGCCCCCTTCATAAGATGCCCAATGCAAGGTCAATAAAAAGAATGTTTAATGAACATCAAAGGAAGACAAATAATGCCATATAAAAACAAGTTATTAAGGAGTAGAGGTATACCCTGCAAGGGCCTCAGAGCGATGGCGCACCGGAGGGGGCGAGGTACAAGGCCTTTTAAACAACATTTGGATTTTACAGCACTTGGAGACAGTAGAAGTGCGGGAAGTAGTTCCTTATAAAACACATTATTAAAGAGCAGAGGTGGAGCTGAGATGGGGGCGCGGGGGTGGAGCCTGAGGACAATGGTGCTGGGGATCTTTTTAGTAATAAATTCTGTTAACTGCAGTGCCTAGAGAAGGCAGCAGTGTGGCATGAGAGCTACATTAAATTAGTTTTTAAGGAGCATAGGGACAGCTGGTTGTAGGCATTTGGAATGATGGAAGAGATGTAGGGATGAGATGCAGGTTTTTATGTTTTTAAACATGCTACTTACAGACCTTAGGGAAAACAGAAGTGCAACATGTAGTGCTAGATAAAGGATGTATGACGTTACAACGCACACTTTTACAACGCATGCACTTACAACGCATTTTTTACAACGCATAATCCATTACAACGCACTACACTTACAACGCATGACACTACAACGCATTTTTAAAAACTACCATTACAACGCATACCATTACAACGCATAATATTTAATTGCATTTAAGGTAAGTATTAGATAGTATAGGGGTAAAAATTACTTTTCTAACTCCAGGGGGTGCAACAGTAGGGTAAGTGTTGGATAGTATAGGGGTAAAAATTACTATTCTAACTCCAGGGGGTGCAACAGTAGGGTAAGTGTTGGATAGTATAGGGGTAAAAATTACTATTCTAACTCCAGGGGGTGCAACAGTAGGGTAAGTGTTGGATAGTATAGGGGTAAAAATTACTATTCTAACTCCAGGGGGTGCAACAGTAGGGTAAGTGTCGGATAGTATAAGGGTAAAAATTACTATTCTAACTCCAGGGGGTGCAACAGTAGGGTAAGTGTTGGATAGTATAGGGGTAAAAATTACTATTCTAACTCCAGGGGGTGCAACAGTAGGGTAAGTGTTGGATAGTATAGGGGTAAAAATTACTATTCTAACTCCAGGGGGTGCAACAGTAGGGTAAGTGTTGGATAGTATAGGGGTAAAAATTACTATTCTAACTCCAGGGGGTGCAACAGTAGGGTAAGTGTTGGATAGTGTAGTGTAATATTATGCGTTGTAATGGTAGGCGTTGTAATGGTATGCGTTGTAAAGGTATTTTTTAAAAATGCGTTGTAGTGTCATGCGTTGTAAGTGTAGTGCGTTGTAATGGATTATGCGTTGTAAAAAATGCGTTGTAAGTGTAGTGCGTTGTAACAGTTGCGTTGTAAAGGTTGTTCCCCCTAGATAAAACATAAATTATTATAAACAGGAAGGGAGATGGCCTGCAAGGACCTATTACTGATGGCACAGGAGAGGAGAGAGATGTGTCCACTCTTATTGACATTTTTATAAGGTCTGTTGCTTAAAGCTCTTAGAAAATAGAGGAATGTTATACGCAGCGCTATAAAATATTAGCTGTTTTGTAAATAGCAAACGAGGCAGTGTGGTTTAACCCCTTCGGTGCTCATGACGGAACGGTTCCGTCATGAGCCACGGTTGAGCTGTGCTCATGACGGAACCGTTCCGTCATGACCACGCCCGCGCAAGAAACCGTCAGCACAGCGGCGGAATTTGCGCAGCATGGAAGGGGTTAAAAGGCGCCCCCACCTACCACTCCTACCCTGTCCTTCCCCCCTAGTCGGCTTCTCAAACCTAAAGTGTTGGGAGCTGGGGGGAGGCAGACTTGAAACCATTCTGCTCAGGGGGCTCGACACAAAAAATGAAGATCTTTGTCCCAAGAGGTTTGGTTATACCACTAATTAGAGCATTGGCTTGTTGGGAGCTACATTGAAGATAATGGAGTGCTCCGGGCTTTTAATGATTGATATAAGCCCGGAGCTCCAACATTCCAATGTTTGTCTTCATGTTTCTCCCATTTTAATTTAGAATCTTCTACCCTTAGTGGTTGTAATGTTCTATAAGCCTTGCATCCATTATGCCTTGGGCTATACCAGTTGTCAAAGGCCCTCTCCCTCGTTATATAGGCCCTAGCCGCAGTCGGGTGCAGGGCCATTAACAACTGGTATAGCCCTCGGCAGTGGGCAACAAGGCTTTATGAATTCTAAAGAATGTTTCAGAATGAATTCTACGTGCATTTACAAATTGATGAAGACACATCAATAAATGGAATGCTGGAAATTGAGTGTGTGACAAATTTGTCAAATGTACACTGTCACAGTGTTTTGTAGTTCCTATAAACCCGTAATGGACCTGTGCGTTTAAACAACATAGACTGTGGGATTGGTGTCCACACTGATTCCAGACGCCCCCACCGGGTATGTGCACCTGTATACCTAGCTAGCTCACAGTGCTACTGTAAACTCATCTTACCAAGAAGAGAATAGTTCTTGGTAACTATTGAACATGACAACCCTGACCCATCAGGGATTGTGGAAACAGTACAGTACGTTTCGCTCAGTAACTCGTACTCCTTTGTCTCGGAGATATACACAGAATAAACGTTGGGGACGTTTTTCAAAAAGCATTTGTTGAACCAGCGTCATTCTAGTGTAGAATAGGTGTGCTGAAACAACCATAAGACAGAAACAGATATAAATGATTGTAAGCACTAACAGAGTAAATGGATGGTAGATTCCTACAATAGTTCTAAAACAATGAATACAGGTAGGTATAAAAATGCATGACAGTAATAAATGCGTACTCCTATGATGCAACCCTGACTAGATGTACCTACGTGTACCTATCATGTATGTAGGTGTAAAGCCAAGAATCCCCCTAGGCTGAAGTCAACCCCATTACCTAAAGTGTGGAACCCCGTCTTGGTCCGGAGATGGACACCCCACAAGAGATGTAAGACCACTGCGAGCTGGAGTGTCTGCGTGCAGGAACCGCAGCATCTCGCATCAGTGTGTCAGCATGGAAGTCTTCCTTCTCTGCCTGCTTGGCAAAGATGTGGTGTATATATACCCAAAAGATACCCTCAGGGGATTCTACCTTGCTGTGTCATGTCGACCGCTGATGACAGAAGGGATGAACCTTATACATAGTTATGTTGCAGAAGATGATAATCCTGCTGTGATTCTGACAATCTTCATGCATAATTAATGAGGCTAGTTTTCAGGGAAAACCACACAACATTTTATGCAGTGTTCAACTAGGTAAGAGGTCAATACCAAAACCTGTTATGTAGTGTAACGGTACGGTAAATGTAGGTGAAAGGTTAAGATAATACTCAGGCCTATATTGGGGTACTCTATGAAACATAACACCCACTCCTCATCCGACTGGAAAACATACTAAAAAGGGAATGCCCTTCTAAACAAGCAAGTAAACATTGTTAAAAAGACGTTTAAAAAGCTTTAATAATTCATAAAGTCTCAAAAAAAATAAACTCTAATAGTCATTTAAAATATGCTCATATATATAGTCTGAGCCACTGAGTATGTCTGAAAGCCATGGAGCTCAGTGATAGTACAGAAAAGAAAAATATCACAGGGATGGTGTATTGCTGAGGTCAGCAGACCACAATGTCTGTGATTGCTTTAAAATAAAGTAATATTTTTTAGGTCTCGCATAGGCAGCGCACACGCTGTCTCTAGTAATCTATATGCGTGGTGAAACTCCGCCTATTGCTGGGTAATTTCTCGCCGCTTTCCATTAGTTAATTTTTGTATTTTTTTTGTTAGCAGGCTTATTATTGGCTCTTCAGCCAATACCTAACTTCCGTTCATTCCGGAAGCAGCACGGCCTAACTTCAGTCTCCTTACGTTTACACCGCGTAATTGTTTTTTTCCCAAAAAGTCCACATTAACATGCGCGTGCAACCTTACATTATTCGCATGCGCCAAAATAAGCAAATGCTTGTTTTCCTTGTGATCCCAGAAGCTGGCGCCAACCTTTTAAAATTATTTATTTTCTTTTTTTATAATGACGGCACCCGCACTTAGACTTTGACCATCTTAAGCTAAAGCACGGGTGTCGCAATAGCTTTAAAAGTAAAGAAATAGAAAAAATATTTACATTTACAGCAATCGCGGCACCCGCGCTTTAGATTAAGATGTTCAAAGCCTAAGCGCGGGTGCCATCATTGTAATAGAAAAGTAGGTTACATTGCACGCTGTTGTTACTGCAAGAGTCTGCAGTTATTTCTGGAGAAGAGAAAGCGCTGAGAGCTTGAAGATCATGTGTGTCATGAGCAATCCATGAATATGCAGGTCGGATGTGCAAAACAGGCCTTCCCTACTGGTATTTTCAGATTTCTGTAAGCACAATGTGTCTCGTTGTAAAGTCAGGTGAAAAGGCAATGCTAAGGAAATGGCGGATGCCGATGTGATGGGTGCTAATCAGAATATATCGGACAGTCTGCTGTTCACCTGCTCATAAGGCGACTACTCCAGTAAGTCATTCCCCTGCAGGATCTGGTACATGCTCTAGTAGATGCGCAGGCAGTTCTTCTCTTTCTTCATGCCGCGCCGGCAGCGGCAGCTGGATAGCGTCTTCTGCTTCAGCGCCTCGGTGGCGTTGCAGCACTCGTCCTTGGCATCCCTTGGCAAATGCTCCGATTACCAGTTTGTCACCGCAAACAACGTCATCAATAAAGTTTTACTGGCTCCCAAAAATGGGATTGCCAATGGTATTGATTTGGCATTTGGAAGGGCATGTTGTGGGCATGCCTCTTTCTAAATACCTAATCTAAATCTTTAGTAACCCAACTTTGTAGTGCATGCCTTATACGTTTAATTGCCTGGAAGGAGATTTTGGAGGCATGTAACTTAATCTTGTAGTGCATGCCTTATATGTATATTTTACTGGACAGGGAATGGGAGGCATGTGCAAGAATGGTCACATTTTATCTTGATGCACCGAGTCTGCTTCCTCCAATATGCCATAGGCGGCTCGGACGCACTTACAGCGCCGTCTTTGAGAATATGAGCACCTGATTTTTCAGGTTTCCCTGTGGTCACCGTGTTATCCTTACTCGGTGATACCCCTTCCATTCACCAAGGCCAACACTGGGTAGGTCCCCTGCTTGCTTCACTAGCACATCACTCACCACTGAGCTGCTAAACTCCTGCGCATCCACCTCACACACATGCAGCACTTTTATATATATTAGTTCCTGCGCAAGCTTTTACTAGACTTGGATGCTTTTTTATGATCATTATCCTGCCATTCCGGGCTGGACTCGAACCTCCATTTTTACTCCTTTTTTTATATCAGATGCGGCCCACCTCTAGTAGATAGCTACTGCGCTGGCCTCTTGACAACGGCCCAGTCGTCTAACCCATGGCTAATTCATGTCATATGCGCCATTGTACTCCGCCCGCCAAGTGCACCTTCATTCTGACTGATTTTATATACTTTCTTTGCGCGTCTACTGATATATCACCTGTTTCGCATCTTTCTGCTTTAGGCTCCAGGACCAGGCCCTTATCAAGGTGGCACTGGCGGAACGCTCCACGATAAACTCTATACAGCGATACTTTTTGCTCCAATGACTATCACTTTGACGCAGCACCCATTCAACAAATTCCGGGACACGGACCGCATTAGTCCCTGGCCTGTCAATCTCCACTACTTGGCAGGTACCTGTTACTATTCTCTGATCACCACTAGTCTCTGATCTGATGCACCGCGATCCGGTGGCGCTCCAACCTATGGGCTCCCCCTCACTCATACTGTTACGCATACTGTTACTTTCCCTTCATATTTCTCTCACACTCCCTTCCATTTTTTTTTGCTACAGTATTTTATCAAACATAAAACACGGATACCATGCTCTTGGCATCATTTTAATCACCTACATTCCAATCACCTACACCTTCCCTCACCTGAAATGTTTTCCCTACATTCTCTCATTTTCTCCTGTTTTCCCTTCTCCTTTCCCTCTCACGCATACATGTGATGTAAAGCTATTTTATGCATGCATAATAAACATTGTGTGTGTCATTGGGGAGTCTGTGTCTGCTCTTAGGATGTTCCGCAGCATGCATGCTGCACAAGTGCTGACAATAACACCCCTCCCCCCAGCTGCCGTGCAGTCATAGAAATGGATGCACAGCCTGAGGGTGATTGGCAGACATCTTTCCAGACACTTCCTGGCAGCTTCACTGTTGTTACTCATCTTAAGGTCCAATACTTTTCCTTTTTAAGTACTTTGATCCCACTCTATTCGCTTGTGTAGCCTCCTCATTATAACCCGTTGCTTTCCTCTCCACCCTCTCTCATCTTTTGCCCTCTAGCTCTTTCTCCTCACCTACCTCTAAACACCTTCTCTCTATAACTCTACCTTGCTTTAACTCTCATTCATTCTTTTTCATTCTTTCTCTCTTCACTCTACCTCTCACTTATGTATGGAAATAACTGTTTCTCTATATACCATCTTTCTTTCGCTTTCTATCACTTTCACACCCATGCACTCTCTCTCACATAAGTAAAAAAAAAAATTCTATTACAGCACCAATAGCTCTATCTCTAAAACAATGCGAGACCTATTGCATTGCAAATGCTTGTTGTTTAAATGCAGCCCTTTTTCCATAAGGGGAAAACAGAATACGTTTCAAAAGATAAAAATTAAACTTTGAAGTTTCATTTTTTAAGAGCTGGCAGCGGTCTTTTGACTACTGCCTTTTCTTCAAAAATGTTTTTTCAACATTCTTCAATGGCAATGGGTCCCAGGAGGATCCCTTCCCTTTTGTGAATGGGTTACCATCACTTTTGAGTGGTGGCAAAGTGGGATAATGGCAAAACAGTAATACATACCATACCAATTTGGTATCTGGAAGGGACGCCCAAAACACGCCCCTTCCAAATATCGAATTGCAAATGCAAATTACGATTAGCACATTTTGTACATCTGAAAAAGCTTTTTTCCGGTCGTATTCTGCAAATAGGGCCATTTGTAACCGAAAAAATGCTTTGTCCATCTGGCCCTAAGAGGCTTTGGGACGTGCAATTGCACGATTCCTCTCTGTGTCTGTCCCATTACTAGGGGTATGTGTAAGAAATTGCACTGTAGTTCTAACGCACACACACTTGCTGTAATTCTCATGAATACTGTGGGCAGATCCTCAAAAGCATTAATGAGTATGGAAAGTAATGCTACAAGAGTACTCTTTTACATTTTTTTAAATGCCTTTGTGAATTGGCCTGGACATGGTCAACTCTTTACTACTATAAGAGCATGGAGGGAGGGCAAGTTGTTTCCCTTTTTAGGTCTCGGCTAGCGTAGGCTGGGCAGACATGTGCAGTCTCGCTGGCGAGATTTTATGTTTTTGGGTAGCTTTCACTAGCTGGGTTTAAGCCCCGCCCCTTTTTTCCATTGACTGGCGTCACCGTTTATGCTAAACGGTGGCCAGCCATTGAAAAAGAGCTTCCAGTGACGTACACTTTTCTCTTTTAAAGCCGTCCCAGTTGGACTGCCTCACCTGACTTCCTGCTGGCGTAAAAGGTTTCTTATCTTCTTTATGGGGCCAAACACACGGCCCCATAAAGATAAGAAACCTTTTAGCAGGCGAGGCTGTCCAAGTGGGACGGCAGAAAAATGGCGAACGAAAAACGTCATGGCGAGCGCTTGTGATCACTCGGTGCCGCATGCACCTCGTTTCACCAGCTGCGTGGTGAGTTCACTATGTGTGGCCTGAGAATCGTGAAATATTTCACGCTGCTTTAAGTTTTTGAAAATGCAGCCAGTGCAAAGAATGTGTACACCACAGGTATAACTTTTGATGTAGAATTATGTTTAGTTAGCCCGGAAAAAGTATTGTTGAGCAAACTTATGTACGGCTGTGGCAGACAAAAATAACACAATTAACTGCACATAGCGCTGTCTACCGTTTGTTTGATATCTAGGCACTGATATGTAAATTACTACCCAACTCCGTGCTACTCATTTTTTTTCGACCTCTGAAGGATGAAAGACTGTTTTGGTAGCCCGTTATTATTAATATTATTTTCAGATTTGTAGAGCGCTAGTTAGACCCGAAGGTATTAGAGCGCTTCACACGTTATGTGATCACATTTTTACTCTATAGTGGAATCATTAGTTCTCTTAGCTCTTTCACCAGCTTCTAAGCTGAGAAATAAATGCCTAGCTCTACAAACGTGCCTCAAAGAAGGACGCTAGTGTCTCCAGGCACTTCTGAATGAATGGGCTTTGTGTTCTGTAGCATACTCAGATGGCCCCAGCTCCTTTAAAAAACCGCCTCATCTGCTACTTTGGTCGAAATACTCAGAATCCCACATCCTGTTTCAAAATAGTACCGAACCAGCGCTGGGGCGCAGCAATCCAAAGTGCAACAGGTGCAGTGGCACCAGCAGCCAACTGCATCCCTTCCACGGCTGATTTGTATTTATTTTTAACTACCGCACCATCCACCATGGGATGGGGGCTGGCTCTTTTTTTTAACTTGCATTAGGGCCCAGGGCACCCTTGTTAGTCCGCGGAATCACTGGTGACCCTAGCTTCACATGTTCTAGTTTCAAGGATGAGCTTTGATCATTCTCTTGGTGACTGGCATAGTAGTAAAATGAAGGGGTGTTGGACTCACTGCTGCCTTCTAGGTGTGGTTTTTCCTGGGCTCTTTTGTGATTACGAACAGCTCGACCCATGTGCACTGACAGCACCTGCAGTATACAGAAGACACCCTTGGCCGAGTAGCTTTGGAGTTGGAAAACTACCATCAGGTAGGAGAGATTTTTCATGCCTCATGAAAGAACTCCCTTCTAAAATAAAGAAATGGCACTTGAGAATGGAAAGTCATGTGTTTTGTTATTGTTTTTTTAAAATAAATCCTGCACAGCTCCAAGTTTAGAGATGCCCAAAAAAAGACCTTGGCAAGCACCTTGGAACCTATGTATTACGTGGCAGAGTGATGCTTTCCCACCTGATTTATAGTAAAATTTCAATAGTGTCAGCTGTGCGGAGAGCTGTTAGTTGATGGCAGAAGATTGAGAAAGAAGCTGTTTTAAAGAAATTACATTAAGTGTAACGCCCTTCAGGTTGTGTGTTTTTGGTCCTCGGAGGCTCCTGCGACTCCTTGGTTGCCCTTCTCCCACCCTCTTCCCTGCGTCCTTCACGGGGATGTTTACCAGGTGACTAGTTGCTTGACTTTTCATAGACCTATTCTTGGACGACTCTTGCTAGAGCACACTTGGAAAATGGCCTTTAATAGCAGATAGTGGCAGCATGATACTTTGATTGGATGAGCCCATCACTGAGCTATGCCTTCTGTTTTCAAAGATGCCTTCTTCACCAATGACTTGGAGGATTGCTGGGCGTCAGTTGATGGGAGTGACAGTGCACGTTATGTTTTAGAGATATCTTCATGCCTTGGTCTTGAGGATTCAGTCACAGGCTAGAGTCAGATTTCTAATGGAGTAATGTGGGTGTTGTCAACATGTGAGATTTAATGTGTGTATTTGGTATTGTGCTACTGTTAGTAGTGTCTGTTGTATGTTGTCTCACGTCTTTACTAATTTGAATACATTTAGGAAAATTGGAATGTGCATTATCCAGCTTGAAATATGTATCTTCGGCAATTGGGAGTTTGGTTTCTTGCCCATAGTAACTCTTTAAGCAGGGTTTTGGATTATTGTTGTATTATGGAGTGGCACGTTGCTTGTGAAGCTCATGGGTGTTGTGAGCTTTGTAGCGCCCAACTCTATGGTGCCTCTGACAAGTTGTGAGTGTTTGAACTGGACTATGCATGGGACACCTTGTGTGCCCCAGGCCGTGTCTAGTTTCTTTCATCCCTCCCTGCCCCAATACACTAAGTCCTGTCTGGGGTGGTACTCGCACCTCCCAAGGCAGGAAACCTATTGTCCAAGCCTCCCTCGCTGGAAGGGCTCCCAGCAGCAGGAGGTCAGACTTGTGTCTGTGGCAGCAGCATCCATTTTGTGATGCTGGGGCTCTGGTTAACTTTAACCGGGTAAGTAGGTTTCAACATGTCTTCTCCCTCTAGAAGGGAGGAATAATATCCTCATTGCCAGAAATGGTATGGGGGTATTATTCCAAAGTGTTAGACACCTTACACGACATGTTTTGATAGAGCCAAACCATAGTTACCATAACCGTTTAAGATTATAAGGTACTTTAAGAGTATATGGTAGGCTATATCATAGAACAGCTATAAGGACATGGTTCCGAAAGCTGCAGACAGGCTCAGCTCATGCTAGAGCACCATCTCACATGTTACCAAGCACTCTGCCTCCAGGATTGTTAAGGCCTGCCATAGGAGTGGCTGATAGGTACACATGTGTCTATATATAAGGTAGGTATAGGAATACTACACCTACGCAAGGAGTGATTACACAACCTTGCCCCAGCTGAGTGATCAGCCAGTTGTGTCATAATGGAAGGCCGGGCCAGGGGTGGCACAATACATGCTGCAGCCCCTGGTAGGCCTAGGGTACACCTATGCCCTGGGTACCTAAGGTTAACTGTACAGGGGCTAATAAGGTGATCTTAACCAATTGGGTTATGCACCTAAAGTACATAGTATAAATTTAGAGAGAGAACAGCTGGGCTGTGGGTCTGATTGGCAGGCCCACAGCCACATCTAAGTCGAAAACCAGTGAAGCAAAAGCAAAAAGTGGGGGTGAACATAGAAAGCAGACCCTACTCTCCTACAATCAGCATTGTAGAGACTTGGTAGGTGGCTCGTTTTTCACTCATAATTAAGCTCAACTCGGAAAGATGTGTACCTCAAGAAAAATCGTCTCACAGACCAACCCAGACGCATGTTTTTTTTTCGCAGTCTCCAATTCCCAGACTTCATTAGGGCTCTTCACAATTTTTGTAAGCCACGGAGCCCAGTGTAAAATGCTTTGACACCAACTGCTTGACTGCAACTATAAAGCACACACTAGCCTGGTGAAAGGCTCTTGGCACTATATGACACCCTTTTTAATCGCTCTTAGGAGACAGAAGGGTACATTATCTGACCATTGCAGCATCGTAGAAGGGTCATCATGACTCGGTAGCAGTGGCAGCTGGCATCTACCAGGATTGGATGAGGGGGCCGCACGCGCGGGGAAAATATTACTCAAAACAAGCATTAAAAATGCAATAGGTCTCGCCTTTCATTAAGTTAAAGCCATTTGCTTTGCTATAGAATACCATTAGCAAAGCAAATGGCTTTAACTTATTCAAAGGCGAGACCTATTGCATTTTCAATGCTTGTTTCATATTGTATGTGAATATTTCCTGAATCTGCTTTGGAGCAAATTCACAGAGGGAATGGAAGGGTATGTAAAAGAGTGCTACATAAATACCACTTTATGTACTCTAAAATGGCTTTGTGAATAGATCCCTGGGAGTACTACTCAGAATTCTCAAGTGTCTACAGGTGGATTTTTATGTTAAAATCAACACTTTCTCCCCTCTTTTAAGTGGTTGTGAGTGAATTTGTTTTTGCCAGCATCCATCTAGTTTCAAAGTTGTCTGAAAAAAAACCTTTTGAAGGTACCTTACACTAAAATGGCACATATGTTTGACTCTTTTCACCAAGTACATGCGCTTAGAAGGAACTATTGGAAGCCTGGGCCAAATATTGCCAGGTTTCAAGGAAAAACTACAGCTGTGGGAAAAGTGGGGGGGTGCAAATTAATAGTAGGCCAAAAATGGAGAACTAAACCAGACCACAAGCTCATAATGAAAATTGTGCACAGTCTAACCCCCTTGCAACATTTTCTCCCTTAAGATAGGTTAATAGTCCCTCGTCACAAGATAGGCATAGTTAGGTGCTTATTTACAAGCCCCTTGTGCCTCCGGTACTTCCCTTTTTCCCATGTTAAATGTGATGCACTGGCAGAGCAAAGGGCCTTAATTTCTTAAGCGAACATTGTAATTGTAACTGCATTTTTATAGCGTTTACTACCCCAGACAAAGCATTGAAGCACGTTATTCCTGACAGGATGCTGCTCCAGGACCCTGGGTTAGCGGTTAATTCATTACTAAAGGCCGTGGTTAGTTACTGGGGTTAGTCTTGTGCACTCAGCAAACCAATCCATTCAGTTGTTCCAGTTTCTTCCTGATATCTTAACTTAGTAGAAGTTAGGTGTAATCACTAGTGGAGTAGAGCAGGTGTATGTGAGTGTAAAACAGCCATTACCACGCGGCTGTTACCACACAGTCTTTACCACGCATGTGTTACATCGCATGTACCGTTACCACACATTTTGTTACACCACATATACCTTAACCACGCACGCCTTTACAACAAATTAATGTTGTAAAGGCAAGAGTGGTAAGGGCATATGCATGGTACTGGTGGTAAAGGCATATGCACGGTAACGGTGGTAAAGCCTCCGGCATGGTTAAGGCTATCGGCGTCGTTAGAGGAAACGGAGAGACCCTTCTGCTTCCTCTTTATGACCTGCGCTGTGCCTCAGAAGAGCTGCCTCATCGTTGTGATGAGGTAAGGGGTATTGGGCCTGGTGCGGGGGTACGGTTTTAGGGCTTTGGGCGGGTTTCTTTTTAAGTCCCAGGGGCAAGGGGGAAATTTAGCTAGGGTCTAGTTCTAAGGTTTAGGTCAGGAGGGCAGGTATTATTTTAAACCCTTGCATGCTTCGGACATCCCCCGGCCATCATACGTCATGGTGGGCGTGTGCATTGGACCGCCGCAGGCCGTCTGAATCCGGCCCACTATTTAAATCGCCCGCACAGCCCACTGGCTGAGGGCCAGTGGGCGGTAGCACAGGGATCCGCATTTAGGGCTCAGGGTAGTGGACGGGTATTTTTTAAAGGGCTGGGGGCCTGGGGAGGTGCGCTGGGTTCCATCTTTAGGGCTCAGTGCAGGGGTCGGGGAAAACCTTTACCACGTGTATGCCTTTAACATTCATGCTTTTACAATGAAATTCGTTGTAAAGCCATGTGTGGTAAAGCATATTCATTGTAAAAAAATGCCTGGTAAAGGTTATGCGTGGTAATGGTATTCGCGTTGTAATACACTCATGGTAACGGCATGTGTTGCAGCGGAATGCTTTGTTCCGTCATTCGAGTTCATGAATGTGGTTGGTGGGATTAGTAGATGACCATGAGGAGAGTAGGTATTGGTAGGTATCAGGAGTTTGTCTTTCAAAGATAGAGAGATTGTGATCTTTGGTATGAATTATGGACAGTTTTCAGATACACAACCATAGATCTCAAGGCAAACATGCATGCAACTTTGAGAAGTTTGTGCTTAGAGAGAGGAGGCATGCAGAGGACATGTGATGGTCCCAAACTGTGGATCACTGAACACCTGTAGCTCACATCCCCCATTGGCCAATATTAGCCAATGCATTATGGACCCTTAGAGCACTGTTAGAACATCTGGCACTTTGTGTTTGAAAAGGAGCTAAATGTATTTTTTGTAACGTGATTTCAAAACAGCTACTTTAATAAAACAAACTCAGGAAATCCCCCACATTTGGCTCTCAGAGCTAAATAAAAATGTTTAAAGTAATTCTGCACCATCCAAGTAAAAAATATTAAACGGTAAAGCGTCTGGAAATCTGGAAATGCTGCGTAAAGAGAAGGAATGGTAAACAGAAAGTGACTTTAGTGGAATTCAGATATAGCATTACGGTTTTGCAGCCCCGCTGAGAGCTGCCAGTGTATTAAGGCAGGGGATAATCTACGGGCTGTTGTGCAGTACGGCGCCCCAGGGGTCCCGCTGATGCAGACTGCGAGTGGCTGGTGATTATGAGGAATCACAGAGTGGAATGGAAGCTGGCTTTAGACATCAATCAGGGCATGCATTTTGCATAATACTTAAATATGTACATTTTCCGCTCCTTTAGGCTATGTTTATTAACATGAAACACACAAGAAACAAAGTGCACTGACAGTGAGTGTTTAATCAGAATCAGGGAGCGTGGGTATTAACAAATGATGTGAATTTGTTGAGACAACTGAATAACACAAATGCATTCTTATTTTTATTCCTTGTAGGAAAGAGCGTAGCTAATGTAGGCTTAGAGCGCGCCGTGGCGGGCTCTACCGGCCAATAAAGGCCCGCTGCAGCATTATAGTCCCAAGCCGAAGGCGAGGGCCTTTAACAAGGGAGCGGGCCTTTAATGGCCCTAGAGGGCAGAATGTTCTAACTTCTAAAACAAAGACCTCAGGGATCCAGAGGGGGCTGAAATCCCCTTGGGCAACGTGAGGCCTTTGCTCACAGCTGTTACGGTGAATAAACACTGGAATGTTGATGCTCCGGGCTTCTACCGGCCATTAGAAGCCCGGAGACCTCCATTGTCTTCAATGGAGCACTCAACATTCCAATGTTCTCATCATAGGTAATGTTTGGTGTTGCTTTCAGCCTCTGTTCCTGAAACCACTGGTTGTGTTTCTCCACTGTTCTCAGCTACCAAATCACCTCTAATCTGAGTCCGAGCAACTACCCCTTTCTGTTGTGTCTGTGTGTATTTTCCAGTAGCAGCCAGAGCGGAAACCTCCTATCATCATTGGACTGTTGGGGCTGGGGCTGAAATGAAGGTGGATTTTTGACACATGGGAGCATATTTCCCAAAAAATGTCAGAGCACGGAACAGCGCTAAAATCCACAGCGCTGCGCTCTGACATTTAAAAGTGGGGATGCACTGTATTCACAAGACTATGTCCCACTGTGTTTCCCCTAGCGCTGGAGAAAAAAAAGCTGCCTAGCGCCAGTGCAGGTACCATGCCTCCATGTAGCAAAGGTGTCTGCGCTGCCGGGGCGATTGTTTATGTGCAGGAAGGGACACCTTCCTGCACATAAAGAATCAATAATGGCGATTTGCTCTTTCCATGTATGCTTCAGAATGCAGAACACATGGAAAGAGCAAAAAATGAGGAGAAAATAATAATTTCTCCTTGTATCACCATTCTAACGCCTGGTAATGCATTGCCTTAAATTGGCACTGTTTTTGGCACTGCCTCAGCCTTGTAATTCTGGGCAAGCATCAAAAAGCAATGCGTGTTGCAGTGGAGTACCCACAGCAACACCCATTGCACGCCACTTTGCAGGAGAGGACTGCGGCAGAAAGGGCCATATTTACAAGGTGGCTTTAAGCCAGGCTTAGTGGCTTAGAGCCACCATGTAAATATGGGAAATGGCGCTATGCCACCAGAGCTTCAGAAAAAGTGATGCTCCCATGGTGTTAGGGGCTTGTAAATATGCTTGCTGTTGTATTGTCTTCCCCTCCCTTTTGCTCCACCCCAGGCATTGGTCTGCGTGGGGGGGTATTGAAGCAGGCCCAATGATGAAGCATGTCACAATTTTGTGAGTGAGGGCAGTATTTTTTCACTGAGCACGTGCCACCTCTGTATTTTCACTCGCTACTCCTCTGTGTGTGTTACAGTTATATGATTGGGGAGGCCGGAATAGAGAGATTTTGCCATTCTCCCCTTCCGTTTGTGTGATAAGCTTGTAAATATGCGCCAGGGTGAGATAGATGGGCAGCACACACAGAGAGAAGTGAACAGGCGGTGTTTGTGTCTGCCAAAGAGGTGTAGGCCAGGATCTGTACTCTTCCGAGAGACCCTGAAGATGTCTTTGTACAGAGAACTCCAAGAGTAGCTCTTGAGTTTAGAGCAACACCTGGTGCCTCTCTCAGTCTCATCCTGGGAGTGCTTTCTGCCAGGCAGCTGTTGCCATGTAATGCATTCAATCAGCTAAATTCCCTTCCTCAGTTTTAGTTACAGGCTGAGAATCCTTTGTAGCTGGTGCCCAGAAAGTCCTTTTGGAGTCCATATTTCTGACAGTAACGAGGCAATTATCCTTTAGTCTGACTTTAACAGCTGATGTACAGGTAGGACTGAGCGACAGTGAAGAATCATTGCACAGCATGGGCTGTATAGTGAGAGGAAACCCAAGTATCCATGCTATCCAATAAAAAGAAGAGTGCATGAGGGGTACTTATCAATCTGGGTCAAGACTAATTTGCATATGGCTGGGTTTAATCTGGAACGGCATGGAGAGCAAAAACCATGGATTTAGGCCCAGATCTCTGTACTGGGGTGAACGTTTGACATTGTTCAACATTCTGTCCAGCAATTGTTCTTTTTGAACTATTCACTCAAAGTGCCTGCTTCAGTGGTAGAAATGATTCCCTGATGTTCTATAGAGAAACATATCAAAAGTTACTAAAAACTTTGCAACATATCTTCACCCACAAAGGAAGGCTCTTCGGAAAGGTTAAATTGTCAACTTTCAGTATTTGGTTGTCAAACTGGTACTAATGAGGTGAGATCTTTGCCCAGGCAGTATTACCACGTGTAAAAAAAACCTAAGTAATGAAGTAATACTATCATAAAATGTACCGCATTATGGCACATGGTTTGCTTGTTCCGGCTTCATAATTTAGTCAACCCTGTTGCAAAATTTGCTTTTCCTCTGCTGCATACTTCCAGTGCCTTAGATATACCAGAATGTTCAAACAGAAGACTTTGATATCAGTGTATTATCATGAATTAGTGGTGCAACCGTTTCATTAAGTGTTAATACATACCCAAATCCAAACCTTGGAGTGATCGTCTAAGGAGGGAATTGAAGTAAAAACTAGTCCACATTTTTTGTATTTATATCACAAATCGATGGCCGTCGATGGCCGTCGCAAGCATTACCTGGCTAGTGCTGTGCACGTCCGTTGGCTGACGCGCCCCTCCCACTTTTTCAAACTGCCGCACCGCGGCAGAATTTGTGCCAGGGTTAAGCGGTTAGTAGGGAATGGAGTATTGTACAGCCACATTAGGAGTGAACAATATTTTATTATTGAGAACGTGGCACAGCATTTTGACGTCATAATGTTCTTGTCCATCAGTAAAAATTAATTCACGGTTACGTTGGAAGGCAAAGTGGAGCACTGAAGAAAAAAATAAGAAAACACAAGGTATTTGACATCACCAGTCAGGAAACAGAACCCCTATTAAAGACTGCATGCGGAATTAGGAGGGTTTAGGGTGTCTTATCCTGTGTAAAGGGAAAGAGAGAAATTCCTTCACCCACTAAATGGAAATACCCTTCAAGTCCTTCATGGTGCCAAATATTTTAACAAGTATTTATGTGGGAAGCTAAAAACATTTAAGAGGGGTGCTCCTGGCGCAAACAGCTGGGTGGCCTTTACTGAGGACTGATGGGTTATGGATGACATGTTGTTCTTTGCTTCCTTTCTGAACTACAGAAGTGATGAGCAAGTTTGATATGTGAGTAAATGTTGTATCAGACCCTATACTCACATGTTAATAGGGCTTGTTTTTTAAAATCTTTTCTTTCTTACTCTTCATTTTTATTAAAATACCCTTTTCTTCTCCGTCCCGGTCTAACTCGCTTGATTGACTTTAAGGTAGAGGAGAGGCTACTGGCTATCTGAAGTTGGAAAGAACCTTCCTCCTGTGCTTACCGCACAACTGGAAAGTGATTATGGACCCACTAAAGTTTCAGGAATCCATGTACTTTGCCTCTTGTTGTTACCCCTTTATGGTGGATATCCTTCACTGGTGGCTGCTTGAGAGGAGAATCCTGATGTTACTCAACCTTTCATTGTTTTGCACATACCCCTGGTATGGTTAATCTAAATTGAGGGGAGCACACACCAGAATACATCATTGGTGCAATTCTGCCTCCTCGATGAAAAGTGCTAGCTGTAGAAGAGTGTGTCCCTATTTCCTCCTGGAGCTGGTCCAGCCAGAGAATTAACTTTTTTCCCATGATGTCATCAGCTGTTTGTTTTTTCTAGTAAATTCTATCGATGAGACAAGGGTAGGTATTCCGTGCTAATGTTCATATTCACCTTATCCTATAGTGTTTGGCAGAGCTTTTTCTTACCCACAGCTCCCAAGAAATGGTGTCCACTATAGTAATTTTCAGGTGCTGGGAGGGCACCTGGCTAGATTTTCCCAACACGAGCAGTTGCAACCGTTCGATGTGAGAAAGCTGCCACTCGAGTAGAAAATCTACTCAAGAGGGAGTAAAACATCAACGCCCTCTGGCTCACCCTGTGGTGCCATTTGCATTGATTTTTCAGCATGGAACGAGCTCCCAGCACTAAAAATCAGTGCAGAATCTTGTGGAGTTTTCATGTAACTCCGAGGAATTCCACGGAGTGAAACTCTGTGGGTTCCACCCACCCCTACTCTAAATCAGGCCCTTATTTCCTTTCAGTTACAATTTTGATTTACTACACAGGTAGATAACAGAGCACTTCACTGTTTACTCTGAATATCCCCACAGTCCTCATATGTTATAGGTGAATCCCATATAAAAACAGTTGAATTCACATGTAAACAATTCAGTACACCAATTGAGACCAGTGAGACCAAAAACTCAAGCCATGTGTATGTAAATAGGCCACTATCTTCAAAACTTGGATTTAAAATCACTTTAACCAATGTAGCAATTTTACAGCTAGAATTTAGAAACAAAACCTTATTTTCCACTGAGCTGTCACATGGTGAAGAGGTCACTTCCCATCTTCCCGCTCCGTACTGGATCTCCTGAGATCTGAGAAAAGCAGTGAAAGGGTGGACAAAGGCATCGGTGGAATGGCAGATGAGGGACCACCTTCTTCTCTGTTTTCCTTAAGTGTCCGCCTATCCAAAAGAAGTGGGAGAATTTGGGGAAACACTTCCCCATTATGACCCGACTCTCACCCGCCTCTCCCATGCACAGACATGGTGCCAGCATCTTTCATGGTCCCACGCAGAACGGATGGCATAGCCTCTAGGAAGGCAGTTGGAGGGAAGGTAAAAGTAAGAAAGGCAAAATGGAGTAGGGGTAGGTAGAGGGTATTTAATTTAATTATCAAGAGTATTCTACTAAGAGATGGCTATTTAAGGAGGCAGGAGAACTCTTCTTTTCAACTGTTTTGGTAGAAACAGTCAGGGGCGGCCACTTCAAGTAAGCGCAGTTGGACAAGAGTGAAGTTGACCAAAGACGGAATAGGTCAAATAAAATTCAAATAAATAAAACTCACTTAACTAGCGCTCACTGCATTGCCGACTCGTCGATGCAGCGTGCGCAAGGTCAGTAGTTTTATTGATTTTTATATTCTATTTGACCTATTCTGTCTTCTGTCGACTTCCCCTCTTCGCCCCACCCCACCGCCGCCCAACCGCTCTTACCTGAACCGGCCGTGCCCGGACACAGAGAGGCAAATAGGAGTGCGAAAGTGTGAAAGGACTCAAGGCAATTTTTTATGCTGCTTGATGTTGGAGTAATCTAGGGCTGGAAGTAGTTCACAGGACATATTATGTGTATCCTACTTGATTGCATTCCCCTGCACAGGCGATCCACGAAAGCAGGGTGCGCCCCCTGAATATCGAAACCACAATCTTGATGGGATATAATATCGAGAACAGAATATCGAAAATAAAATATCAAGAAGTCAGCAAGTCTAGATTTTTATGTCTAAGTCTACATATATATATAACGTCGGATATATCTTCAAGGTACATAGATGTGGAGCTCGGAATAGTAAATCCATACATCCCTATATGCACTCACCTTTTGATATTTTTCCCTTCGATATTCTGTATTTGATAGTCTTACACTACAATTTTGCATACACTGGATAACTTAAAGTGGTCCTATATAACTTACAAATACAGATGGGACGTTTTCCACCCTAGAGATCAAAGAGCATCTTGGCTAAGTCAAACTTTGCTCTCAATTATGATGTCACATGAAAATCTTCAGTGGAAAACAACTCTCCCTATTGACAAATATTCAGTGTGTTGAGTTTAGATTCCAAATCAAAACCAAAAAAAAAGGGGGGGAGAAGAAGCTGCAATCCATTCGGCTTCCTTGTAGTAATCTCTTATCAATGGTGAATGGATCACTTGTACCTGTGTAACCAGGGTAAGGTATTCTTGCCGCCTTTCTTAAAAAACCCTCATTCACATACAAAGGCAGTAAGGAGGTATATCTTGATTCTAAATCCTAAATGAAACGTGACAGCATCATAATTGGGTTTCCTTGATATGCTATTCTTTACCTGGAGGAAGAACCACTGGTTATAGCAGTATTGATCAGTAGTGACAAAAAGTGGGGGTGCTCAAGTGAGGTGAGTTAAAACTCCTCACATTGCCTGAACTGTATCTTTATTAAGTTTGGAATGGAGGAAAGTAAAAGCAGTGTTGTGCGGGTATAGACAAGTCTAATGCACTTAATTCTCCATGTAAGCGGTCGACATGTTCAGCACCATACAATTGCCCAGATACAAGATGGGGTCGGGTTCTGGTGTATGGGTATGTGCAGCACTGGCCCTGATGAATATGTGCTTTTAGAGGGAGCGTGTCTGTGAGGCACCCTGACAGTCAACACTGAGCGTATTCCAGCGCTAGGTTGCTGCTGCAGCCTTATACTGTAACTGACAGCACAGCAGGAATACGATGTGGCCTGACAGTTAGAGCTTCCGACTCTGGAACTGTTGCTCTGTCAGTTAGAATCTAACGCTGTAGCGCTGGAATACACTCGCGATTAACTATCAGAGCGCTTAACCCCTTCAGTGCCCATGACGAGCTGGACTCGTCATGGGCTGCGGTGGCGCTGTGCCCATGACGAGTCCAGCTCGTCATGAACTCCGCCCGCTAATGCAAAGCGCAGCACTGGGCGGGGAAAGGGGCGGGCAAGCAAGGGGTTAATGCCTTTCGGCCAAGTTCAGTTCATGTGTACAGAGGGCAATTGTTACTTTTTTTGCAGTTACATATAGCGCACACTTGGCACGAGGGCATTAAAGTTCTTTAAATGAGAAGCGCAAGTTCTACATGAAAATATATTTTATTTTGTTTTCATGGTACGGGGAGGTGAAGTTCCAGCATCCGCTCAGCATCCTGTGATGGCCTGATTTAGGTTTTGGCAGATGGGCTAATCTGTCACAATGATGAAGGACATCCCATCCCTGAAAAGTAGATCCCATAATATCCTATAATATCCCATAATATCCTATGGGATTTATATTTTGGCGGACGGGATATCTGTTACCGTTGTGACGAAGTAACCCATTCGCTCAAATCTAAATCAGGCCCTTGATCTCCCAGTGCCATAAAACAAAGAAGTATGCTTTCATGTAAAACTTCTGCTTCTCAGGTAAAAAGTTTTAAAGCCCTCTGGCCAAGTTTGCACTGTATAAAACAGCACAAAATACCATCATCATCAGAAAACTTGATTTCAGCACTGGGCAATAAAAGCACATAAAATAGATAAAACCACAATAAAGCAGGTTAAACAAATAAAAACAAAATTAGCAAATTGTAACAACATATTAAATACTTTAAGTCCTGCTTGCACATCATAACATGCTAAACAACCCCTGTGGGCTTAAAACAATAAATACGTTAAAGCACATAAAAAAAAAAAACATCAGTTAGGTGATAAAGCAGTATAATGTCAAGTAACTCTTGGCTGGAAATATTACCCTGTTAAGACAATTTACAGACCCCGCTTAGTCATGTTGTTGAACTTAGGGCACCTAATAAATTAATGCACACTTAAACAAGTTGACCAGCAACTAACAATTAAAATTCAGAGGCACTCTATATGAGGCTCCTATACTATTATGTGTATATTGCATGTCCTATTGCCTCAAAGTAGATACATTAGACATTTGACAATTGACACTGTAAATATTTTCCTGGGTGGTGCTCATATTTTGCCACATTCTGCACACACCCATCAGGTATAGAAAATGAGCAAATACCAGTGGCATACTGGTATCATATCTCAATATCCAAAGGGGTTGTGCTCTCTAGTACCCACACTCTGACATAGCGGAATAATCCAGCACCTCCTATTCTTCAGGTAGGTCAGGCAAAAGAACATAACATGCTCAGTAGTTTTGTTCAAAGCACCACAGGCCGGGCACTGCCGCTCGACGGCCCTTGGCCCACTTGGCAGTAAAGGCATGAAGGGGCATTGCCCCATACCGCAATTGCAGGTACAATCGCCTAGCTAATGGGGGCTCTATCGCATCGAGAAAGTCCTACTTTATAAAAAGTCCTTAACTGTGTGAAAAGCGTGTGTTAGGGTACCATAACTCTTCTGAGTTTGTAAAAGTTTACAGCCAATTTGCAGTTGGAATATCAGACTAGGGAATGGCCACACCCACACCCGGGGCACTCCATAGACTTGGCTTCCCAAACTCGGTCAATGTTTGGGTAGCCCAGATCCTCCCCCAATAACAGCCGCGGTCCGTGCAGGTAACAGTGGTAGGGCGGTGGGGTCATGTAAGGGGGGATTTCAAGGGACAATGCTGAGGGAAAACAAAATAAATAACTAATTTTCCCTCCTCATCGTCCCTCGAAATCCCCTCTTACATGGCTCCACTGCTATTACCTGCATGGACCGCGGCTGCCCAATACAAAACTGGGCACAATCTTAATCTATCTCTCCGCCTAAAATCCAGCTTTAGTGGGAGCAGGGGAGGACTTAGAGGTACACATGCCAGCTGTCACATAAAGCCGTTTTCTGCGATGACTAATGATGTCACCCAAATGTCCCCAAAACTCTGCACCATAAGAGCCTGATCCAAAAAGCTGATGGTTATATAGCCGGATTTAAAATTCCTCCCGCCACTTGCTCCATTTCTTATCCGCGCTGTGTTACATGCGCATACCACCCAGTTGTTTAGTCAGTTTTATGTTTAAATACACAAAGGTACACATACGCTCCAACGGAGCCCCTCCTAACATAGTGTTAGCCCCAGGGGTATACCCTGGGTTCAAGACCGTGATTTTAGCTTTGCTCACATTGATCTCTAGACCCCTCATTCTGCAGAAACACTCACATTTGTTCAACAATTTTGGTAGAAGTAAGGTATCATCAGCATACATGAGGGCTGAAACCCTGATGTTTGCCACTCTAGGTGCGTCATTGTTGCACTGCTCCAAAAAACTTCAAGGCCATTATCATAAAACGTAAACAGCATTGGGGCTAATACACACTCCTGCTTAACTCCTCTACTTATGGGGAAGGAATCAGTTAGCTCACCTGCGCTGCCATACCTGACCTGCGCATAGTTATTAGTATGCAGTCTAACTATGATATCAAGCAAGTAACTTGGCACCCCCACCTCGCGAAAGACCTTTCCAAGCATTGTTCCTGGAACTAAATCGGAGGCAGAAATAAGTCTATAAAAACAACTTAAAGTCATTTCCCAACCAAAGTAACAGACTTCCAGTACAGTGTCTGTAGACGAAGCACTTGGTCAACTGTATTTTATTTATTTTTATTTAATTTATTTGTAGAGTTTGATATAGCGCCCGGAGGTATCAGAGCGCTTTACATAGATGTGAAGTAAATAAATAGTTACATTAGTTACATTGGTTACAAGAGAACAAAAAAACACAAAAAACAAGTTACAAGGAACATAGAGGGAGGTGGGGGGGAATTGAGCTAGTAGCTGGAAATTAGTTCAAGTCAGGCATACCGGCAATGAAGAAGGTTAAACATCAGGGGACCCTTTAAAGTCAATTGTTATTGTTATTGTTAAGTGCTTTTATAATGCACAATAGCTACTCCAAGGAGTGTCCCAGTATGGAACCAAGAGGAATCTCTGAACTACACAACCAGCATCTACGGAAACAGGTGAGTTTTTAATAATTTCTTGAAGGCTAACGGGTCCTGAGTGTCCCGAAGTGGGAATGGAAGGGCATTCCATGCCTGGGCAGCTTTAACAGCCAGAGAACAGCCACCCAGCTTCTGGCGAAAAAACGAGGCACCCAGGCAAGAAGAAGGGCGGAAGAGCACAGTTGTCTCAGCGGGACATAGAAGGAGAACCGCTTCTGTAGATAGGGGGCCCCAAGAGCGTAAAGGGCTCTGTGAGCAAAGACCAAGTGTTTAAATTCGAACCTATCTGCCACGGGAAGACAGTGGAGGGTGCAGAGATGTTCACGCACGCTACTCCTCTTAGCGATACCCAAGAGCAGCCTAGCGACTGCATTCTGAATAGCCTGAAGTCTATTCAGGGAATATCCAGGGATGCCGATGTACAACGCATTGGCGTAATCCAAACGAGACAGGATCAACGCCCGGATGACTGTCTCTTTGGCAGACCTAGGAAGGAGTGGTAGAAAACTCCGTAGTGTTTTGAGGAGGCCAAAACAGCTACCTGAGATCTTTTTCACCTGAGCCGAAAAGGAGAGGCTATCCTCAAACCATACTCCAAGATTTTTTGCTGATTTCCCATTCGGAGTTGGTAAAGGGAATTCAGGAGGCCAGATCGTGTTTGTGAAATCAGGGGGAAAGTTACCATAGAGCAGGATCTCGACTTGTCACGTTACACTTGAGTTGGGCCGCCGCAAGCCAATCAAAAACCGAAGACAAGCACAGCTGTAAAAAGGATACTGAATTCTCATCCTTACCCCACTTGAAGAGGAGCTGGGTGTCGTCAGCGTATGCTATCACCTTAGCGCCCAAAACCTCGGCTAAGTAGAGCAGCAGAGTAACATAGATGTTAAAAAGAAGGAGGCTAAGGGAAGACCCCTGTGGGACACCAGTGGTGACAGACTGCAGAGTAGAGGCGGCCGGTGGTAGCCACACCTGTTGAGCCCGCCTTTCAAGGAAGGACCTCAGCCAGCCCCAGGCATCACCAGAGACACCAATCTCGGTGAGTCGGGTGAGCACCTTGGAATGTGGCACCGTATCGAATGCAGCCAACAGGTCGAGCATTACCAATGCTGCTCTCCCACCGGCATCCAGACAGTCGCGGATGGCTTTGGAAATCTCCACCAGCGCTGTCTCAGTGCTGTAGTAGGTACGAAATCCAGACTGCGCTGGGTGCAGGGCATCCGACTCTTCAACAAATTGCGTAAGATGTCTAGAGACCACCTTCTCACAGACCTTGGCTAGGCTGGGCAGGAGGGAAATCGGGCGATAATTCCCTAGAATCAAAGGGTCAAGAGTAGGCTTCTTTAAAAGGGGAAGGATTTTTGCCTGTTTCCAGTCCGTCGGAACCCGGGCCTCATGAAGGGAGGCATTAATGATTGCATTAACTTCAGGGTTGATGATCTCCGCGACTGCTGCAAGCAATCTTGCCGCACAGGGGTCCGCGGGTGAGCCCGACTTTAAGCCCTTCAGGATTTTGAGAGAGCTAGGCAGATCAACCGAGGAAAAGGCCTGCAGCGCATGCCTAGTGGCAGCCAACGGTAGGGCAATAGGCGCAGGGCCAGAAGGAGGACCAGGGCAGGAAGTGAAGGTCGCCTGAATCGAGCGTATTTTATCTAGAAAAAAGTTAGATAGAGTATTGCACCAGCCTTCTATGGCGGGGAGAGCACACGCTTGAGCCGCAGGAGATGTAAAACTCTGGACTATATGAAAAATCTCCTTGGAGTTATTACGTGCCTGCTCAATGTGGGCTGTAAAGTATTGCTTTTTTGCCTGTCTGATAGCAACATAGTAGATTTTTTGCCTGCCCCTAAGAGAGGCCTTAGCCAGGTGGTAATAATCACTAAGACGCCAGGCCCATTCAAGTTTGTTACACTCCTGCTTAAGCACCCGCAGTTCCGGGGTAAACCAGGGGTTAGATGGTGATTACCTCGAAAACCTAGATGAGGTCGGCGTAACAAGCTTGGTCAAAGAGTTGGATAGCCCGCAAGACTCCCATCGAGGTCTGGGGTAAGAACAGGTCTGGAAGCCACTAGGACCGAAGCGAATATGGAAGGATCAATTGTTTTTGAAGGCTGGTTTGCGGGAGCACGAGCCCGTAGGGCAGACCGAATCTTGCTTCCAAGAGAAGCAGGTGATGGAGTGGTCAGACCAGGTGACTGGCAGAGGATCCTCGGCCGTGATAGTGAAATTGGAACATAAAGGGTCGAGAACCCTCAATGTCAACGAACCCTTAGTCTGGTCTGGGTCCTGGAAATTACAGCACCCGGGGCTGGTTGCTCTCCGCGCTGGAGTACCCTGCTGTGGAGAGGACCAGGTGAAGGGGGCAAAATGGATGTCTCGCACAGACCATCCTTGCCAATAGGCGAAAAACAGGCTGGCGAACCATGACAAAAACCGGCTGTATGCGGCGATTTCTGCATCCGATTAATGCCACCAAGATGGAGGCCTCAGGTCTCAGTCCCATAGACCTCTAGTATAAAATGGAGGAATTGCAGATTGTTTAAACTCCAAATCGGGGAGGAAGCCAACTTCTGGGTGCTGGATTCGATGGGGGTGAGGGCAGTCACGGGGATGAAAGGGAGGAAGACAGGAACTTGTTGCTCTCTCCCGGTTCGTTAAAGGAATCACTCTGGGATACAAGGGCAGCAGTATCGCGGTGTTCACTCGCTGCTTGTCTGGGGAAAGCGACTCGGGCCCCAAAGCAGCAGCTACGGGGGGCGTAGAAAGAGGAAGTCATAGCGGGATGCCGATGACCGTGGCCATGCCCGAAGGGTAGGTGACGGCCATGGATAGCACCGGAGAGATGATCCCCAGCCCATCTCCTCTCAGCTGCATAAGCAGCTGAACCGAGCTTCGGCCATGTTGCTTGAGTTCCACTGGCGGCAGTCTTTCTTGGTTTATTGTTTGCTACTGTAGCCGGCTTCAACTCAATTAGCGATAGCCGGAGCTCCTCACCCGTCTGCCATCTTGAAAGCATTGTATTTGTAGACTTTCTAAAGCCTGCCTGGAGAGTTGTCAAAATATCATTGGCAGATAGCCAATCCTGGAGTCTACTCAGGATCACCTTGCTAAATAGTTTTTGCATACTTCAGACTGCAGACTTATTGGTCTATAGTTAGCTGGAGACTCTCTTGAGCCTTTTTTTGAAGATGGGTATTATTTTAGCCCCTGGCCATGTAGATGAAAAGGGTGCCAACTTCATAATAGCTGTTAATAACACTGAAAAAGAGGTGCCCCAGATACCTATCTCACTCTAAACACCAGGGATTTTGTCTAGCCCAGGGGTTTGGTTGGGAACAAATGCCCTTATTGCTAGACTCAATTCCTCCACAGTGATATCCTTAACATTCAATTCTTGTGTGCATAGAACGAACACTGTTTGATCGTCCTTGGGGCTTACAGCCACCTCCCCTTTGTCTCTGTACAAATGACAATTCCCCAGGGCCCAACAAATTCCCTGTGGTATCCTGCTACTCTCCCTTCTGCATATATAGGCCTGAGAAATGTGCCACCCAGTCAATTACAGCGATGTTATTTTCTACAGTACAAAACCCATCCCTGCTACCAGAAGACACCTAGGGGGGTATGTAGAAGGAAGTGGTGCAGAGAGGGGTTAGCCTTCCTCGCTTAAAGCCTCTCTCCTCCAACTCTGAAATGCAGGGCTGCACCATATTTACAAGAATGTGGTGCAGCCTTGCGATTCCCCCTGTGCTGGTGCTAAGTTTAGCAACTTAGCGCCAAAGGTGGCACCCATGCACCAGAGTGCAAGGGTGTCTGCGTGCAGGGGAGGATTGTTTATGTGTAGGGAGATGTCCCTTCCTGCACATAAACAATCCTAGAAATGCCATTCTGTGACTTTCATGCATGCTGCTTCATGCAGCACACATGAAAGTGACAAAATGGAATTTTTTTAAAGTTTGTTTATGTACAGAAAGGGACACCTTCCTGTACATAAACAAACAATGATATTTAGCTATTTCCTTTTGTGCTGCATACGGCAGCACACATGGAAAAAGCAAAAACAAGGAGAAATGATGCATTTCTCCTCGTTTCGCCATGTTAAGACCAGTTTTTACCTGGCCTTAATTTTGGCGCTGTCTCCTATGCACGCCACCCTTGTACATAGGGTACAGCATCAAAATGAATGGGTGTTGTGATGGAACGCCCACTGTAACACCCACTGCCCACACCTTTCACACTAACCATAGCGTGAAAGGGGGCCTTATGTGCAAGGCAGCGTTAAGCCATGTTAAGTGGCTTAACGCTGCCTTGTACATATACCTCCTAGTTCCAAAAGGAGCGATGGTCATTCAATCTGGCAGCATCTGGAAGGACCTCCCATATACCACGCTCCCAGTAATTATTTAGCCGATATAAGCATTTTCCTATAGGACCACATGGTGGCCTGGATCAATAATCGATTTTTCTGTTTGATTGCAAGGACTAATTGAGACTTAATGACTTTACATGATTTATTAAACCAAGATTCTTGTCGCTTCCCCTCCACTTTTCCCCCAATTTCAATCAGAGAATAATTCCTTAGATTCTTATACACCAGAGTATGAACCTCCATTATTGCCCCCAATGTCTCCAGGGCATCCCCTGTGAGATCAAGCCCTCCATACCATTGGCGACCAGTCTGTAGATCTCACTAATGGATTACTGTGAGTGTTTTAATCTACTTCATTGAACCCTGCGTCTATTGCAAGTGACTTCCATTATTCTGTGGAAGAGCTCGCCTTGGGTACAGTATACTCTTGGGCAAGCTCAGCTTAAGAGTCAGATCATTATGGTCACTATTGGTGCTGGGAAGAACTACCATATTAACCACGAATGGCCATAATTTAACGCAAACTCAAGGAGATGATGGACGGAGCGCTGAAAGTTTTCAGACACTCACCCCCATAATTTAACGTCCAACTTTATGTAATCAATTAAACTTGCATAATTTATACTGATAAATGTATGATGGCCTGATTTATCAGCGCTTGACCTGCCATTGCAAGCACGAAGCCCCTGATTTAATGTAAGGGCATTCATTTGGACTGCTATAGGAGACCAGTTCTTAATGGGGGGCATTTCCAGCTCCAGTACGGACTAGAAAGCATCCTCATCGGTCGTTATGGCCCCACTGTCAAAAGGTTCAAATTGACAATTGAAATCACCCCCCACAATTTTCCTTGCTATGGCTGGGAGTGTAGCTAAGTGCCCATTCAAATGATCTGCAACAATGGATTCCTTCTTGTTCCCCATAGATCTACAATAAATGCTATAAATGTAATATGTGACTTCTGGAGAAACAGACAAACTGAGGCCCAAAAGATCAGAGGAGTCCACATTAATGTCCTTCAACATGCTGAAGATGGAGGTTCTGGCCCATATCGCTAAGCCCACCGAAGGCCTGCCTAACCCTGATGATATAGCTGTATTATAATAATTCCCATATCCTGCAAGATAGGGAGGATGCAGGGACCAGGTCTCTTGTAAAAGACAGAAATCATGTTGATCGATAAAATCACACCGTTCTGGAGTGGCTATTTTGGATGCCAAACTGGCCATATTCCAGGAAATAAACCTAGGGGCAGATTTACAAGCCCCTCTACGCCACTTTTGCATCGCCGTTGCGTCACTTTTGTGACACAGTGGCGGCGCAAAGCCAGCGCCATGCTGCAGGTTATTTACAATGTGCCGCATCTAGGGAGATGCGTCGGGTTTTAAAGCCCTGCGCCACATGAAACCTATGTCAGGTTCCATGTGGGCTTTCCAGGGGGGGGGCGTTCCGTTGCAGGAACGCCTCGGAAAAGTGGCTGAGTGAAATTTACAAGATTTCACTCAGTCACTTTTGCGACGCCGCTGTGTCAAAACCTAGCGCCTGCTTGTAGCAGGCGTAAGGAGTGATGCAGCACAGCTAGTATAGGGTGCCCCCGAGCAGTGCTGGAGTTGCGTCGCGCTTGCGACACAACTCCAGCACTGCGTCCCCTTTACGACATCAGATGCGCCACGCATCTGTCTATTCTTGCGTGGTCTCAAAAGGGGTAAGCCTGACTAGTTCGACAATTTGTTGGATTGCAGGGACAGGGACAGGGAAGGGGGACCCAGTTGGCTCTAGTACTCCTGTTGGTAATGGATCATTAACATGGGCACATGGAATAATTTGGAATAATTTGGCCAACCCTGTACAGAGGGATCCATCAGTTCCGTTACAAACATCAGGGCATGCATCTACCCCCAAAGGCTCTACTGAGCCCAGAACCATATCCTGGTCCGGAGTGGAAAGAAGTCAATCATTAGCGTCCAAACCTGATAACGGTAAAAACCTATTGCAGGTGGGGACAGAGTAATCTCCAATAGCATTTGGTCAGTGACTTACGGTCCTTCCTCTGCTCGCCCGAGTAAAGGGGTTGGGTTTATAAAAGAACCCAAGCGGGACAATACTCAGACGTGGCCCGTGCAGGTAAGAGCAGTGGGGCGGTGGGGCCGGGTTGGGGGTATCCGAAAGATGACCACGAGGAAAAATTGAATAAATAATTTTCCCTTGTCGTCGTCTGTCAAAATCGCCCCACCTGGCCCAAACACCCCACCGCTCTTACCTGCATGGGCTGCGGCTGACAATACTGACAGCAACACCTATACCACTAGACCTGCAGCCAAATTTTATCAACCGGAGTGCCAACCCGGATACCTACAATTACAGATTACACAATCCCCTTCAATGGTTTTGGGTGTTTGACCCATCCACCCAATTCTCCTTACAAATAGAATAGCGTCAGACTCACCAATGGAAAAGTTGGCATTGCGGACAAGCCAGTGACAAACTCTGTTCTTTAGCTCCATATGGTTCTCTTCCCTGTCATAAAATGGAGGCGGTACCTCAACCAAACCTGCGACATAAGGGCAGCAGTCCGGGGGTAAGTCTAGTTGCAGCTGGACCAAGCCTCCCTTCACCAACTGAGGCCCTCTTTATTGTAGGCAGAGACACGGGTATCGTAACTGGCATAAATGGATTAACTGTAGGGAAAAGGGGCACAGCGGACAGTTGTGGCCTCTGATCGACTTGGTTGTTGGTAACGGTATTACAGTTTCCAGCATTAGGAGGCATTTGCCCCAGGGGATGATGAAGTGCTGGTAGTGGCAATAAAAGGACTAATTTAGAAGACAAGTCCTTAAAAGCCTCTTCCAAAGCACATAACCTGTCCACTAAAGGACCAATAGTAGATCTCACAACTGATTTGACTCAGCCCATACATTTCCCAGCCCAAGTTTGATGCCCCTCCTTTTTCACTTGGGTTGGAGGCTGATGTCAACTCTTTGCTTGGGCCTACTGGTTTATGGTAGTGAGTAAGGGGATGAGTAGCAGTCCTGTGCTTTCTGGAATAGTCAGAGATATGCCCTTGTCTCGCCTTCCTCTTTTTCCTAACCACCGGTCCACAAGGGCTATTGGTCACAGTCACTGGCCCTTCAGTGGATGGTGACCTTTCCATAGTCAGCAAGGAAGTGTTTCCAACATATTCGGGAGTGGGTGGACAACAGCCAGTACCGGAGCTAGGCATGGGCAGTGTGGGCAGCTGCCCAGGGGCTCGCGCTCAGCTAAAAAACAGGGGGCCCGCTTCACTGTGAAAGGCCACACTTTCAAATTGAGCCCACCTACTACTCCAGGGCCGCCTGCTGCACACAAACAGATCACAAATGTGAAATGTCTTGACCTTGCTGGTCAGGGCGTGGTGGAATTCCTGGGAGTGCAGGGGTGGGGCAAGGAACAAACAGAATGGGGCCCCGGTACAGCAGCTGGGCCAGCAATTATGTTGGCTCACTGTGTCAGGGGCGGGGCAGCACCTCCGTTAAGTACCGCCCATTCTAGGCGCCCTTTCTGCATTTTATTTCTAGGCGACAGAATGCACCTTTGTTTCCAGAACCTGCTGGACACAGGTAAAGAGAGGTGGGTAAGGGGTGGAGAGAGCAGCCAGATCTACTGGCTTTTGTTCACCTTTGCATCACCCTTAGCATAGATTTTTTTTTATGTGAATGTGCTTTTAAAATGTATGTAGAACTGCTGGAGGTAGGGCATTGTTACTGCTTTGAGGACCAGGGGAGGGGGCCCTCTTTTCCTGGACCTCGATGCACTGAAGCAAGCTGCAAGAACCAGGTGTGGGGGGGCCCCTTCCCAGGGTCTTGTAGCCATTACCCCTCTTTCCTCTCCTTTCGTTTATTTGTTCCTCCATGAAATGGAGCCAAAAAAGAAAAACACTTTTTCTGGAAATGTCTGTTTTGGACATCTTTCTATTCCAAAGTGTAGCCTGGAGACGGAGAGAAATAAAAGGTTCAAAATTTGAAAAATAACTAAATAAAACAAGCTAGAGTGGCATCGAAGTGGCCAGATTGATTTTATTCACAAACAAAACACATCAGCGCACTTTACAGAGTTTGCCAGTGAAGCACTACTTTTGTTTTTTTGTTTTTCTTTGGACAACATTGTTTTCCCCGGGTGGGGAGGTGCACCAATCCTGGATGTACTGCAATACCTGGTTGATGGGTGGATTGGAAAATGAAATGCGCACTGCGGCTCTGTGTTCAAGGATGCGGTCTTTTTAAGCCATACTGCTTACGTTTCGTAAGGATGTAAGTAATGGACATTTAAACAGGTCCCTTCTGGACCCTTTAGTGATGTCCTTAACTTTTCAGGCAAAAGCACTCACTGATTGCTGAATAATAAGTGCAAAAGCGTTAAGGTAACCATGTTGTTCCTTCTTACATTTCACATGTGTTACTTAATCCTGCATTCCCTTGAGTGTTTGCTTTTTCCAGGATGTCCTTACTTTTTTTTTTTTTAGGCAGCATATTACTCTCGTCTAGTGCGTAATTTGAACTGAGTCGCATCCAGGTGTTTATAGCGGGGCACAATTGGGTTGTAGTGAAGGCAGTACAAGTTTCTCTCAGTTGGATGTGGCACTATCGTCAGAGCTGACACATTTGGGATTGGGGAACCAGGTTCAGCCTTCATGACCAGTCCACAAGAACACTCTCTTGAGGGAGCACATTCCTGTGCTAGACCTTAGAAGGAAGGCCCTGCAAGACTTTAGAAGCCCTGGTGTCTTAGCACTAGCAGGTGGACCATAGCGGTGGCAAGTGTGGGTTAACCTTGAAGGCCTGTCCACCACAATCCATACTGAAGCTCACCTCCAGTCTTGCGGGCAGGCCTACGAAGCAGCAAACCTTAGAGCAACAGTGACTCTGTCACTGAGGTCACAGGACGCTTGAGCAGGGAGGCTCTAGTGCGGTGCAACCGGTGAGATCGCAACGAGCGCTGACTTCAGGTGGGAGCGTCATGTATGCAAGTATATTATGTTTTTGAATGCACTTGCTGCCTCCTTCCTGGCCTCCAGCAATTTTCAGCAACAATAAAAATGTCATGAAAACTCCGATGATTAATGTTATTCCTAGAAAGAGATGGCGTTTTGTCAAGTGGAAGTTTTGACTCATGGAAATGTAGCACAGAGGGTTAATGTGCCTGCTGCAAAGAACATGTACCATGCAGATCACAAAGTGCACATTATGTAAATAGGTCAGTGAGATCCTTCTGCAGTTTAAAAGTAAAAATCCTAACACAGAACAGTGAGCTATTAACTCATCTTAGAGCTGCATGTAAACTGCAAGGTCTAAATTAGAGCATTATGGCTTTTCCACAGTCTTTTATTATCCTAATGTTGCAAAAAGGGTTCATTTGGCTAGAAATCAATTCTGGTTATTAAAGAGAACCCCCAACCATGGTATTATGTTTTAAATTCAGAGTTTGTGTTTCTCCAGACCAATCAATATTAAACTGCACTGCCTACCAGTATGATTGTCATGTGACTCCTTACACATGTATAATTGATTGTCTCTGTGTAATGTGTGTGATATAAAGTGCTATGACACCCTACAGTGGTATCAGTGGCGCTGTAAACCAAATTAAATGCATCTGAGCGAAAAGGTGGTTATGGATACTTGAGGGGCACTGTTAAAGAGTGGTAGTGATGGATTCCGAAGCAGAGGGAGTGATTGGGGGACACCAACAACATTGTCACACAGGGCTCCACCTGAGCTAAAGCCGACCACTTCCCACAGTTCTAACACCAAATCAAAAACGTTGATTTAAAAACCCCTTGAATCTGCAGCATACCTTCAAGTCAATGTATGATTTAGTAGTGGTCTTGGTTGGTCAAATTTTTTTTTTTTATTTGTGTACAATTCGTATTTGTCTGCAATGGTGTCTTGTATTTTTGTATTATATGTGTAGTATTTTTGCACTAAACAGAATTCTGGGGAATAAAGAGCACACACACAAAAAAGATTGTCCTACGATTCTTAGCATGTGCGTGTGGGATACTGGTGAGAGGATTTACGGTAAAACAAATTACTAAGTATTAATGTCATCCTAAGGTGGCACAACAATGGCATGGAAAGATAACGGAGCCTTCTGAAATGTATGATTATATCCATGCTGTGAGAGGTTTTCTCTTGTTTAATTTTATATTTTGAATGATCCAGCCCCTAATTACTTCAACAGGATCTCTCCCCTTTATGAGATAGAACTGGAATTGTTCTCATGAACTCATCTGGAAACAATCAGTTAACATGGAGTAAAAAATATCCATTTTTGTGAGACCTGCACCTAGCTTTTCCATCCAATGTGACAAATGTATCAATACAGTTTTAAAATTTATGGACTTATTTCATTTGTATATTTATCTTTTTGTCCATGTTTCTGATATCCACATTAGGTCTCTTCAGAGATGCCAAATAAGATCAATAGTCCTGATATATCACTCTCTGTGATGTCACTTCTTGTGATGTACATGCAAATTAGAAGGGCCTCACATCTACCCTTACGCCCGGGGCCCCAGAAGTTCTAGGACCGGTCCTGACATGAGCGACCACCAGAAGCCCCCACTGGCGATCCTACCAGTGACCTACTCAATAAAGGTAAGCTATGATCCCCTCCCATATCCAGGGAGGGACGCCTTTCTACCAGGTCAGTCTCTTTGGTGACTACGCTCACTACTCGTGCCTAAAAATAATCCAGGGTAGTACCACTTTGTGGATTGTTAATGACACAATGTTTCCCACCAGCAATTTTGCGCTTGCCCATGTCTCATGGCCAAGTTGGGCAAAGCAGTATTCAACAATTTTTACAGCCTAAAGGAACTCACCAATGGTCATCGAAGCCAAGGGAGATGGCCTAACCCGGGGGATGACAGGCGAAGTTGCGTGCCTCCTAAAGTGCTCAAGGGCGCTTCTGCTCCTGGGCCCCCGCCTCGCTAAATAGATGTCTGAGGGACCTAGTCCCATCCCAGACCGGCCAGAAAACAGTTGAGGAGGCAAGGAAATTGCGGGGAAATCAGCCAAACACACCCTTGCTGCGGGCCTCCTCAATCGCATGACTGCATCTGCTCCTGGACCGCCACCTCGCCACACAGATGTCTGGGGGACGTAGTCCCACCCCAAACAGGCCAACAAACTGCTCTGATGGCAAGGAAATCGGTGCTAAACAGGAAAACACACACTTGATGCAGGCCTCCTCAAGTGCTTAAGAGTGCGTCTGCTCCTCAGCCCTCACCTCACCCCACGGATATCTGGGGGACGTAGTCCCACCCCAGACCAGCCAGCAAACCATTCCGGCAGCCAGAAAATCATGGGGAAAATAGCCAAAAGCACCCCAAAAATAACAATTACACCCTGCACATATGAGCCGAACTTGGCCGAATGATTCTAGGGCGCTTTTGCATTGAATAAGAAAATGCCGATAATGTTAAATGCCTGCCTCGAAGCCATGCCCCCAGACACACCCCTAGCAGACTCTCAAGACCCATTCCAATCAATTTGGTGAGTACCTGCAGTTCTCTTTTTCCATTGACACCCTCATTAACCCTCACCCCACAATCCACTTTGGATACCCTGCTCAAATATAGCCCCTGCTCAGTCCAGGTTACAAACAAAAACATATAATTGTCTGGAACAGAGAACAAACATGGTTAAAAGGAGTGGGTAATTCCGTTTTGCCTAGTTATTCCCCATTCTGGGAACAAAACAAAAATCATAATTTTGAAGCAGGAGCAATTGCAATCCAGAACTGCCCAATCAGCTCCAACCTGAAAACCAATCAGAGCTGATACTGTTCATACCTACTGTGATGTCACCACCTTTGACAGATACTTAAGGGGCATATCAGCAAGGGCCGGCGATAATTATCGCTCAGCGCTCTTAGCGTGAGGATAATTATCGCCGGCCAACTCTGAATTTTATCGCGGAGATAGCGTGCTATTAGCAAGCTGCCAATTGTGAGATTATCGCTGGAAATACAGCGATAATCCCACAAGGTTTGGCGATAGTTTGCTGATAGGGATAGACATACTTAGCCATGATAATCACCTTACATAGGATATCATGGCTAAGTCAGAAAAATACCAGACGCAAAAAAGGAGCGTTAACCACCGTTAGCGCTGCTTTTTTTTATCTCTAACAGGGCTAGCGATATCCTTGATAATAGGAGAAATGTCGCTTAGCGACATTTCTCCTATTTTTTTACTCTGGAACGCCCCCTTTGCATCTCATTAGAGATGCAAGGGGAAGCGTAGAGTAAAAGGGTGCTAACATGCAAATTTGTGTGTTAGCACCCAGTTGTTGATAGGGCGCTAGTTTTATCTCTGCTTCTTTGGCTTTTAAAGCCAAAAAAGCAGAGATAAAGCCCTTGTTGATATGCCCCTTAAATTGTCACCTTTAGTGACATCACAATAAATGTAGCTCTATCCTCCATATTACTCAATTTATTGTACTGCCTCGTGCAAAGCCATACTTTCCTTGCAACAGAGGACAGTACATGAAAGGATTGGAAGAGACACGGATGAGTTATCAGCACACACTTTTACATGAGTATGTATTCAAAAGGGGGATCTTTTCACTTTAGGAAACATCACGGAGTGACATCATTGACATCTTCCATCTTGGATAGAAAACAATCCAACAGTTTATACTTGTGCGTGTTCAATTCTGCGTGTGCTTGGCATTTTCAGAACTGTTTCCTGTTTTCAATGCCTGTGTGTTCCTCGGGACGTAAACAAGCATTGGCATAGCCAATAGGTCTCGCTTTTGGGATCTTATAAGTGTTTAGCCATGCAACAGTTGCATAACTAAATACTTATAAGGTCCTAAAAGCGAGACCTATTGGCTCTGCCAATGCTTGTTTCTGTTTATTACTACTCTGTAGTAATGGCGGCTCACGGGTGCCACCATTACTACATAGAAGTAATAAACAGGAAAAAAAAAACTGGCTCCCGGAGAACATCAAAGCGGCCGCGAAAGTGAAAGTGATCGCGATCAAACATCAAAGCGGCTGTGCGGCTGCGAAAGTGAGGCGCGCGCGCCCGCGCACATGCACTGTAGCTCTAGGCTACAGTGGTAGCACTTTTTTGAGCCCTCACAAAAAGTCTCACCTGACTTAGCGCATGCGCTGGGTCAGGCGAGACCTAAAACAATGACATGCTTTAATCAAAATCATTATGATTCATCTAAATGTAAACAAATCATGCCAGTCTAGGCTTAAATACATTTTCTTACTTCCAAGCAATAGTCACTGCTTCATATTATTATTGCCCTCATGATTTATGTTCTTTTTGTCCTCACATGTTTTTGTGTGCTTTGTCATGACATTCTCCTGCCACTTCATAGTAGGCCTGGCTCCACACATGGCCATATTAGCACTGCAAGCAGCAACAACTCAACTATATTTCCAGAAGGGGGAAGAGGTGCCCACTTGGAATTTGAACAGCAATGACATGATGGATCACTCTGGTTCCTGTAAACATGTGGTCCATTCAGAAATGGAAATAAGTTTGAAAACTATTCATCCAGGGTTATTCATATAGATGCAGTGTGGCAGAAGGCAGTGAGCAGGAAACCAACCCCAAGGGATGCACTGACAAATGGAAGTCAGAAATTGAAATATGATAATGGAATGCACACACATGCTTGCATGCATACTCACACACAGACGTGCACACACACATACATTCATTTGCCCCGCAAACATCACCCTCACCTAAGGGCTCTGGGTAATGATTTTCCTCACACGTCTCACTGAATTTCTGTACTCTCTAGCCTTGTTCTGCTCAGTCGTCACCTTGCCATCTCCCAGTGCAGCAGCCACTGTCTTGGTCCATTCGATTTCTCATGTAAATCCCCTCTCTAGCTGTCGCTATCTCTTCATTCAGTTACTTATAAAGTCCCTATGCTTATGATTTACAATATGTACATCATTCCTTTTCACATTGACCACTTCTCGAACACACACTGGCATTTACAACTGTCTGTGTACTCTCTGCCTATTGTCAAATTGTCTATAACAGAAGCATTATTTTCCAGTGGCTCCAGACACATCTGTTCTGCCTCAGTCTCTTTGGTCACCTCTCATTTCTTCACCACTATGTAATTAGCCCAATATCATGAAGGGTTACTTAAACCTTGGATGCGCCTCAATTTCTTTATTTTTAACAGGGTCTAATTTTAAAAAAACAGTCTAATATCAATTATTTATTCTTAAGAAGATTGACGCTTATCTCTCATTGCCAAGACACTTTTTAACATATGCAGAGCCTGAATATGCCTTGTCTGCGTCAACATCCCCATGGCAAGTACCTTTTGCGCCAATCCCAAGTGGCCTGGGATGAGCAGATGCTAGAACACCACGCCCAATGTTACTGGACAGAAAAGTCAGTGCTTAATTTGAGCCAGTGGTTTCTGGAGCTCGGCATCGCTACTTAATTGTCAAATCCAGGGCATCTGACAGTCTGCCACAAGGTGGTGCTGTCTGGCCAATTTAGAGAGGACCACAACGACAGTTAATTATTAATTCAATATACATCAAAAATGACTATTACCTGCCGCTCAAGCCATGCTGACAGATTTGGGGTTCCTCAAATAGTCCAAATTGCCACACTTGTAGGAGTGCGATGGTTAGTGGTTGTGTTGTTAAGAAGATTCACAGTGCTGGCAGGGGCAATCCGTGTTGCAAACTGCAGTGGCCTCCTGACGAGAGCCCTGGCACTTAACATTTTTTTTTACAAATTAAGCACTGAGAAAAGTACTCAGTAAAATTGGATGTGTGGGGTTGCAGACAGAGGAACCGGCCAGCCCCAAACGACCCCAAGCAACACAACAGAGGGAGCATGGGACTCTCCCCCATCTAATCCCCAGCCTACCCTGCCCCCTGACACCCTCATTAACCCTCACCCTACAATACACTTTGGATACCCTGCTCAAATCAAGCCCATGCTCAGTCCAGGTTACAAACAAAAACATATAATTCTCTGGAACAGAGAACAAACATGGTTGAAGGGACTGGCTAGTTCCGTTTTGCCCAGTTATTCCCCATTCTGTGAACAAAAAGAATCATAATTTTGAAGCAGGGGCAATTGCAATCCAGAACTGCCCAATCAGCTCCAACCTGAAAACCAAGCAGAGCTGATACTGATCGACCCACTCCCTACAGCCACGTGCAGTGAATCACAACCTCAGCGAAAAACATTTACTGTGCACTATCATGCTTTTGTGCAGGGACCCTAAATATTTCCTCAAACCCTAAAACAGATCCATCAAATATAGCTGTAAATATTGAAATCTGCTCCTTAATTTTGCATCACCGTTCATTTTTAGATAAACAAACCAACAAGTAAAGGGGGAACAACTCCATGGATCAAGAAAAGTCAGAATTCTGTAGGAAAGAGGGATTCCACCAAAGATCACATGAGTAGACGTTTGTTGTGGGAGCAGCTCCCGAGGTCTGGTGAATGTGTAACTAGACCATGATGCATTAACAAAAGGCTGGAGCTGGCATCTGGGTACCAAACCTGCCTGAAAAGTCACTACCATTGACAATGATGGATGGTCCTGGCATCTACAAGTTTTCCAAATCGTGGGAACCCTCTTTGAATCCAGTTATGAGACTATTCAGAGGGCCTCCTCACAAGCACCTGAAGAATACCAGACGACTGCCAATTGGCAGAAGAGAGTTTATAAAATGATGTCAGCTTTTTGTATGTTCACTGTGCCTAAAAAGTTGGGGGTCTTTGAGGTTTTAATGCTTACTGGAATATTCCTGGGTGAACTGACCTGCTTGAACATGAGAAGGAGGTGGAGAACCTCTGTGCTATTTATTTCATGCCTGCAAATGTATTACTGCATTTATTTATTTATTAGGAATTTTTTTAAAAAAAGTCTATTGGCTACTTCAGAGTGTAGTGAATTTAGACAATGGGCCTTAGTTAGAGTGTGGCAGCATAGGACATCTGCCAAAAAGTGACAGATGTCCAGTTTGACGTATTCGGATCCATTGACAAAAGTCCACCTCTAATATGGTAGATGGGTCATTTTAGGTGGATATCCTGTGTCTGCCCAACTCTAAATGAGGCCAAAATTCTCATCGAAACAAGGATGAAGGTTAGAATTCGATCAGTTTTAGGTACGAAGCCCTGTCTAACATCCTTCAGTGGCGACCCTGTCCTACCCGAGGACCATTCGTTCAATTTACCCCGGTTGAGTCGTGTGCTCTTATCGACGTTCCAAACATGAGCTCCTCCATATGTGTCGAAAGGCTTTACATTCACTATTTTTTATAACGATTTCTTGCAAATATAAGTTAAATTGAACCGCTCAATCGTTCTCAAGCCCCAGTTCCTGGAATAAGGTCTAATCATCAGGAACCTTCCTTCCAACCATTTGCTTTTCGACAATGGTCTTTGTGTGGGTGGAAAGGGCAGACTCTATGAATAAAAGATGGAGGGTGTAATGGAGATGGAGGCATCATTAGTTGGGGGAGTTTTCTGGATCATTAGGAGAAGCGTCCTACAGAGACGCGTAGATGGCTATGCATTTGTTTCTAAGGCTTTATTGTTTCTTCTCCCCCGGCTCAAATTGACGCTAATCAGAATCTCTGCGGCAGGTCTTGGCGGAGGCTGACCGTGCAAATGAAAGAAGGACCAACCGTGGTGGAAGCGCACGCATTTCTCCACAAGCCAATGAAATCTTTCAAAGTCGCTTGACATCAGCACCATCAGTTCAACATAGATATGTAGTTTTTTTTTTATAGGAAAAAGCATGCTAAAAGGCGGTATTTCGTTCTTCTCATAGGGCTAAATATATTTCTTTTAATATGATAGTTTTCCTTTACTATTGGAGAAAAGCATTTTTTATGGTATACCTTACATTAAATATTGAAAAGCTCTATTGACAATGATGTACTATATTTCCTAGAGGAAATTGTGGGATTAATTTGAAACAGTACTCTTACAGGAAGAAATGTATTTAAGAAATTGCTTTAGTTTGCCAGTAAAAAAAAGGTCGATGTCAAAGTCATGCCTTTCAATCAGTATATGAAAGTGCTGTTTTAAGGTGTTATTTTACCATGCTCATAGCAAAAAGGTTTTAGGTATTTAACTTGTGTCACATATGGGGCAGAGCAGGCCTTAACAGGCAATGCTCCATCCCTGGTGGTTGAAGCTTTGCACACAGGATATGCTGGGTTTTTAATGAGGTGTTATACCCTTCTAGGACAAGGCACAATTCTATGGGATACTTTTCATTCCCTTTATAAAGAGCAATGCATGAGCCTGGTGTCACTCTATGTTATTTATACATTTTAATTTTTATATGGTGGTCTTTCTGGAGCAACTAAGCACCCATGTTGCATTTAAATAGGCCTTCCAGTGAAATATGGATTATGTCTCAATTAAACTCATAACCCAAGCTGGCATCATTATACAAAGCACATTGTACTATTGATTATATAACAAATGCCTGCAATTGGTGATCATTAGCGGTGGAGGGCTGGGCTTAGAGAACTGTTTTCTTTTAACTCTGCATTGGACGTCTCTTTAAGTACACAAGGAAACTTTAATTTGTAGAGTTATCTTTAGTGTTGCTTGTCATTCAAGGCATTTTCTGTGGCATAATCACTTAGTTTGCAGGGATGCTCAAAACAACCCTTTTGGTAGTGTGATGCAACTAGTATTATGGAGGACCGCTGAGCTTGATATCACATTCAGGAAGTGGGTAAACTCTGCTTTGGAGAGAAGGAGATTCAAACATGGCCTGCCCATTTCTTAAATGCTGAAATACTGAAGGGTCTTTGAAATACTACTGTGAGAAAGTGCCTTTTCTGACATGGTTAGCTCCCACTTTTTGCCTGGAAGAGGATGCGATTTTAAATGAAAGTGCACTGTGTCCCTGCTAAACAGGTCCCCGGTGCCAGATCTCTTTCCTAAAACTGTACCACGGTTGGCACAACTTCAGCAACCCCCTGTAAGTCCCTATTATATGGTGCCCCTGGTTCCTAGGGCATTGGGATTGAAGAGGATCTACTATGGCTACAGCACAAATTGTGCCACCATTGGGACCCCTCACCAAGACCATACAAACTGCCATTGCAGGCTGCACATCTTGGTGCAGAGAAAACTGAAGAGTCAGCATGCGCACACCCATGCCCACAGACACTGCATAATGTATAGGTGAGTCACCCCTACTGCAGGCCGTGTTGCCCTAATGCAGGGTGCACTATACCATATGTGTTCATATCTTCCAGAGCAGATATGACGCTGCAATATCTAAGTCAATTCTTGGATATTGTAAGTGAACCGGAAAACGATAGAGAGTACATGGGCTGGACACCCATCATTACAAATTTTTCTGTACCGTGATGGCTTCACTGTACACAGGGATGTTTGGTACCAAACATCTTGTCTTAATAAATCCACACTGATGCCAGTGTTGCATTTATTAATAAATGCACAATCAATCATAGCATTTTCAAAGCACACTACATACCCTTGAGGGTCTCAAGGCGCTAAAAAGGGGGGGGGGGGAGAGGATGCTGCTACTGTTCGAAGAGCCAGGTCTTGAGGTGTCTTCTGAAGGTCAGGAGGTCTTTGGTCTGTAGTAGGTGGATGAGGAGGGTGTTCCATGACTTGGCGGCGAGGTGGGAGAATGATCTGCTGCCGGCGGTCACTCTTCGGATGCGGGGGACAGTGGCGAGGGCGTGGTCTGCGGAGCGGAGCTGGCGGGAGGGGGTGTAGAAGCTGAGTCGGCTGTTGAGGTACGCTGGTCCGGTGTTGTGGAGTGGCTTGTGTGCGTGGGTGAGGAGCTTGAAGGTTATCCTCTTGTTGACAGGGAGCCAGTGCAGGTCTCTCAGGTGGGGTGTGATGTGGCTGCAGTGAGGGATGTTGAGGAACAGGCGTGCGGAGGCGTTCTGGGTGCCTTGGAGCCGTTTCAGGAGTTTGGCCGAGGCTCCTGCGTAGAGGGTGTTTCCGTAGTCCAGTCTGCTGCTAACGAGGGTTTGGGTGACCCTCCTTCTTGTTTCGGTGGGGATCCACTTGTAGATCCTGCGGAACATGCGGAGGATGTTGATGCAGGAGGAAGAGGCGGCATTGACCTGCTTCGTCATGGAGAGGGTAGAGTCGAGGATGACCCCTAGGTTGCGTGAGTGGTCGGTGGGTGTTGGAGCTGTTCCTAGTGCATTCGGCCACCAAGAGTCGTCCCAGGCTGAGTGGGTAGGTCCGAGGAGGACCACCGTCTTGTCTGAGTTCAGCTTCAGTCGGCTGTTCCTCATCCCTTCGGCGACGGCCTTCATTTCTTCGTGGAGGTTGGTTTTGGCAGTGTGGGGGTCCTTGGTGAGGGAGAGGATCAGCTGGGTGTCATTGGCATAGGAGATTATGTTGAGGTCGTGCAGTCGGGCGACATGGGCGAGCGGTGCCATGTAGATATTTAACAGCGTTGGGCTGAGGGATGAGCCCTGGGGTACGCCGCAGATGATCTTGGTGGCTTCAGAGTGGATGGGAGGGAGGTGGACGCTCTGTGTTCTGCCGGAGAGGAAGGAGGTGGTCCAGTCCAGTGCCTTCTCTTGGATTCCGGCCGATCATAGAGGCGTGTTTGTAGTGTGTGGTGGCAGACCGTGTCGAAGGCGGCTGACAGGTCCAGGAGGATGTGGGCCGTGGTTTCTTCGTTGTCTAGCAGGGTCCTGATGTCATCCGTGGCGGCGATGAGGGCAGTTTCGGTGCTGTGGTTGCTGCGGAACCCGGACTGGGACGGGTCCAGGATGCTCTTCTCCTCAAGGTAGCAGGTCAGTTGTTTGTTGACGGCCTTCTCGATGACCTTCGCCGGGAACGGGAGCACAGAGATGGGTCAGAAGTTCTTGAGGTCCTTGGGGTCCGCCTTGGGTTTCTTGAGTAAGGCGTTGATCTCGGCGTGCTTCCAGCTCTCCGGGAAGGTTGCTGTCTCAAAGGAGATGTTGATGGCTTTCCGGATATGGGGTGCGATGGTGGTGCTGGCTTTGTTGAAGATGTGGTGTGGGCAAGGGTCTGACGGGGATCCGGAGTGGACGGTGTTCATGATCTTGATGGTGTCGTCATCGTTGATGTTGGTCTAGGACAGCAGGCGGTTGGTGCGGACGGTGGTCGTGGGGGCGGGGGTCTGAGTGGTTGCTGGGGCGGTCGCGGCATTGAAGCTGTTGTGGATGTCTGCGATCTTGCGGTGGAAGAAAGTGGCCAGCGAGTCGCACAGGTCCTGCGAAGGTGGAATGGTGTTGGAGCTGGGGTTGGAGAGTTGCTTCATGATGTTGAAGAGCTCTTTGCTGTTGTGTACATTGTCTAGGCGGTCTTTGAAGGAGGCCTTTTTGGCGAATCTGATGTGGTGGTGGTGTCTGCGGGTGGCGTTCTTGTGGGCTGCAAAGCTTTCCTGTGTTCGTTCACGGATCCAGTTCTTCTCCAGCTTTCCAGGTTTGCTTGGAGGCCTGGAGGTCTTTGGTGAACCAGCTGGCCTTCTTGTTGGTTTGGCTGTTGGAGGGCTTCTTGAGCGGGGCTAGGGTGTTGGCGCTGTCGTTGATCCACTGTCTGAGGCTGCGGGCGGAGGCGGCGGGGTCGGTCGGGTCTGCGGGTGGGCTCCAGGCAAGGGTGGTGGATAGCTGGTCTTCGGTAACTTTGCTCTAGCAGCAGCGCGGCATCTGTTGGGTGTGGTGGTGCGTGGTGGGTTTCCGGAACGTGAAGTGAATGGGGTCCAGCGTGTGGCCGGCGGAGTGGGTGGGTGGGTATTGTGACGAATTGTCTGAGTCTGAGGTTGGTGAGGTTGTTGATCAAGGTGGATGAGTTAGAGTCGTTGTTGTTCTCGGGATGGCTATGGCGATGTCAGGTGCCGAGGAGTGGTTCAGCCAGGTCTCCGTCAGGAAGGCGACGTCCGGGGTGGTTGAGTCGAGTAGGTCCCAGAGTTCGACGGCGTGTTTGCGGGCGGAGCGGGTGTTGAGGAGGATGCATCTGAGGTGGTTGGGTTCTTTCCTGGTTGGAGGCTTGGCAGGGCGGATGCTGGTGAAACTGCAGTTCCAACAGGTGAAAGGCCCGTGGGTGCGCTTCTGGGCAGCCAGGAAGCAGGTGTGTGATCGTCCGGTGTTGAGTGTGTGGAGGATGCTGGCATCATAGCAGTGTCGGTCATCGTGGTGACCGCGGGGGCCAGGGGTTCTGGCCCTGGGTGTGGTCCAGGCGCGGACGGGCGCAGGCGGGATCGCATTTGGCGCGCCAGCGACGCGGCCGCATAGCGGCCGCCATATAAGGGGAGGTGGGAGGGAGGAGCAGCTGGGAGGTGGGAGCGGGGCGGCGAATGGGAGAGCAAGGGGGCAGGGCCGCAGGGAGGCAGCGGCGGGAAGAGACGGGGAACAGAAGGCAAAAGGGGACGGGGGCCCCAAAAACAGTTCAAGGGGCAATGAGAGTAACAAAAATGGCATAAGCGGTGCAGAACAGTTGGCACAATTCAACACAGAGTAAAGGGGAAGCACAGAAATACACACAGAGCGGGGGAGGGGGTCGAACTCATGGAGCAGCAGCAGCGGGTACCAAGGGCAGAGAAACACAGGCGGAGCTGTGCGGCGAGGGAGCGGCCTAACCTTCAAGCAGGGTCAAGTGTCGCTCCCTTTACCTTGCAGCGGCCGCCATATAAGGGGAGGTGGGAGGGAGGAGCAGGTGGGAGGTGGGAGCGGGGCGGCGAATGAGAGAGCGAGGGGGCGGGGCCGCAGGGAGGCAGTGGCGGGAAGAGACGGGGAACAGAAGGCAAAAGGGGACGGGGGCCCCAAAAACAGTTCAAGGGGCAATGAGAGTAACAAAAATGGCATAAGCGGTGCAGAACAGTTGGCACAATTCAACACAGAGTAAAGGGGAAGCACAGAAATACACACAGAGCGGGGGAGGGGGTCGAACTCATGGAGCAGCAGCAGCGGGTACCAAGGGCAGAGAAACACAGGCGGAGCTGTGCGGCGAGGGAGCGGCCTAACCTTCAAGCAGGGTCAAGTGTCGCTCCCTTTACCTTGCAGCGGCCGCCATATAAGGGGAGGTGGGAGGGAGGAGCAGGTGGGAGGTGGGAGCGGGGCGGCGAATGAGAGAGCGAGGGGGCGGGGCCGCAGGGAGGCAGTGGCGGGAAGAGACGGAGGACAGAAGGCAAAAGGGGACGGGGCACAAAAACAGTTCAAGGGGCAATGAGAGTAACAAAAACGGCACAAGCGGTGCAGAACAGTTGGCACAATTCAACACAGAGTAAAGGGGAAGCACAGAAATACATACAGAGCGGGGTAGGAGGGGCGAACTCAAGGAGCGGCAGCAGCGGGCACCAAGGGCAGAGAAACACAGGCGGAGCTGTGTGGCGAGGGAGCGGCCTAACCTGCAAGCAGGGACAAGGGTCGCACACAGAAAACCTTCCAAGCACTGGTGTGGCCTCTGACTAGTCTTTGCCAGCCTGCCACCATCAGACATTTTTCTTACCTCAAGGGGTGAGAGCCTGCAGTCTCAGAGGCCAGGAACAATGCCTGCTCTGGGCAGTGGTGCTTCACACTTCCCCCAGGCCATAATGGCCTTGCAAGGCTGGATGATTCAAAGGTGATGCCGCCTATTAAATGCAACACATACATCTCCAGATAGTGGAGGATGCCAACCCCTCTGTCCTTCTCCACATTTGGAGGGAGGAAAGGCGGGAAAATTAGCTAGATTAGGAGGTGGAGCCATATTAAGCCAGCACCACCCCTGAGGTGGGGCAGGTGATGTGGACCCCCTACTATTTAATTTCCTCCATCTTCTTTGAGAGGGAATTAGCCAATTCGGGTAAGAGTTGTGCCCACTCCCTAAAGGAAGTGGTCACATAGAGGGCGTAGACACCCTAAAGGTAGGTAGCTCATTGGCTGCTACCTGTCTGCCTCTGTAAACACCCTTAAATTTAGTATTTTGGTGGCACCCCTGGACCCTGAACTTTAGATTCAACGGACCTTTAAGCAAATGGACAAAGAAGCGCTGCTGAACCTAGAACAAAATACCTGTTGCAGAATTTTGTTGAGAAGCCCTGCCTGCTGTCTCCAAGGACTCGACCGTCATGGTATGCTGTCTCGTCCTGCTACTTTGAGGCCTCCAAGAACCCCGGAGCACTCCAATCCTTCGCCAATCACCAGAGATCTCCCTTGGAGTAGAGGAGCTATTCCCCTGTAGTCCAAAGGCACCAAACCCACAGAGTCCAGTTTACTGACTTGCAGCTGCCCGGCTAAGCCAATGCAGCAACCAAACCAGAAGTGGTACACAGTCACCAATACTGGCACATTGTCATCAATATAGGTATATTATCACCAATACTGGCCCACTGTCAGCAATATCGGTACTCTGTCAATAATACTAGCCTACTGTCACCAATACTGGCACATTGTTATCAATCTTGGCACTCTGTCAACAATACTGGCACATTGTCACCAAAATATGTATATTATCACCAATACTGGCACACTGTCACCAATACTGGCACACTGTCACCAATATAGGTACATTGTTACCGCTACTGCCACACTGTCACCAATACAGGTGCTCTGTCAATAATACTAGCGTACTGTCACCAATCCTGACTCACTGTTATCAATACTGGCACATTGTCACAAATAGTAGTGTTATCTTCAGTACTGCCACACTGTCACCAATGCTGACACACTGTTGTGAAGGTACATGGCGGCAGACATGCTCACTATATACCAATGTCTACTTCGACTTGACTTATGTTTTAATTGGTGCAGCTGCGGTTCTATAAAACGTGGAAACCTATCAGGGCCCTCGTGTCTGCCCACCATGAGGTGTCATAATGACTAAACAGTTATTCACTGGCACCAATATAGGTACATTGTCACCCATACTGGCACAGTGTCACCAATCCCGGTACTCTATTAATAATACAAAAACACTGTCACCGATTCTGGCACACTGTTATCAGCACTGACACATTGTCACTAATACTGGCACAATGTCACCAATACTGGCACTTTGTCACCAATACTGGCCTGCTGTCACCAATACTGGTAGTCCGTCAAAAATACTAAGATACTGTCACCAATCCTGGCATACTGTTATCAATACTGGTATGTTATCACAAATACTGGCACACTGTCACAAATACTGGCACATTGTCAGCAATACTGGCACACTGGCACCAATACTGGCACACTCTCACCAATATAGATATATTGTCACCAACACAGTATTTTTTTCAGTGGTAGTTGGGGGCGGAGCACCACGACTAGCGCTGTGCTTGCAGCCTATATCTGCCAATGTGTTACCCGTCGCGCAGCGGACGCGCGCAGCGGGCGCGCCGCTGGCGCGCCAAAGGCCAGCCCGTCTGCACCCGTCCGCGGCTGGCTGGGGCCAGGGACCATGCATTATGCCCGCTCACCTGTCCGCTACTCCACAGCTGAGCTTAACTCCCTTCAGGGGGAGTGGACAATCAACCCGGACACCAGGAGCATCCTAGATAAACTAGGGATCTTGTCCCATAAGAACACTGCCTGTAGATCAATTATCAACCTTCCTGATCACACGCCACCGACAATTTCGAGGAACTCTCTTCCCAAAACTCCTACCCCCCTCATCAGTACAAGCCAGGACAATTTGTCCATCTGGTACCTTAACACCCGCTCGTTGGTCAAGCATCAACTAGAGATTTTTTATCTCCTAGACACCATTAAGCCTGACATACTCCTTATATCAGAAACCTGGCTAACAGCTGAATCCACCCCAGACATCCTAGCTGCAATCCCTGACAACTACTAGGCTCTCCAGGCCAACAGGCTTGAGAGCAAGGTGGGGGGAGGGGTCGCGGCCATTATATCACAGTCACACAAATTTACTTCCTTAACCATATCAAAAATCCCATCTGTTGACAGCCTCCTTTTTAAGTTCGAATCGAACTGCTCCTCCTTTACCTGTGCGTTATTTTACAGACCCCCCTCCATATGCCCAATTTTCCACAAACATTTGGCAATGCGATTGCGGAGTTGGCTATAAACCATGCCAGAGTGATGATTATCGGCGATTTTATTTATTGGCCATATGATGCGCGAGAAAGCCCCTGCTCGGCGGATTTCACTGACTTGTTAACAGGAATGAACTTCACCCAGCACATCAAGGTAGCCACCCACATAAGAGGACATATCCTGGACCAGGTCTGGACATCCAACCTCGAGATCACTGACCTACAGATTACCCCCTGCACATGGTCTGATCACCACTTTATCTCTTTTTTTTTTCGATCCCTAATATACCCACCCCCAAAGCCCCTCCTCAAGATTCCTCGATGGCCAGGAACTGGAGCCGGGTACATACCACAATACTCTGCACCCTTTTAGCCACCTCTATGCCCTTTACCTCTTTGCCCACTGGCCACCCGGCTTCACCACACACTCAGACAGAAAACATCAATGCCTGGCTGGCCTCGGCGAGAAATAGCCTGGCTCCCCTGAGAAAGCTCAAAAACAAGAGGCCCCATGACGCCCAGCGATGGTTCACCAACAATCTCAAGGAAAAGAAACTCTCCTTGCGCCAAACCAAACGAAAGTGGAGACAGGATTATTGCCCTATCAAAAAATCTATCTTCACATCGGCCCTTAAAGACTATAAGAGCGCCATCCTCAGAGCCAAATCAGATTATTTTTCTCTGAAAATTCTGGAATCCACCAACAAAGCTAAATACATCTTCTCCATTGTGGACGAACTCGTCAAACCTGACCGCGTCACTGTTAAACCCACCCCTTCACAATCCCTCTGTGACTCTCTCAACACTTACTTTATTGACAAAATCACCAGCATCAAAGCTAGCATCCCCAAGGCCACCCTACCCCTGATCCCTGCTGCTCTTACCGCAACCCTCTCCATCTTGATCTTTTTTCACCGATCACTCAGGAGGTCTTCTTCTCCCTCCTCAAAAGGGTCCGCTTAGGCTCCCCGACGGACAGCTGCCCCCCTCACATCGCTCGGGAGTTTTTTTTCAACCTTCCCGAACCTCCCCTATCGCTCCTCACGAACTCCCTCTCCACGGGCATAGTCCCTAACCTCTTCAAGCCTGCGGAAGTTGTACCCATCCTAAAAAAAGTAGTCTGACCCTCTTTTACTCAGTAACTTCCGCCCAATACCGCTGCTACCCTTCCTGGGTAAAATTCTGGAGGCCCATGTAGCAAACTGCCTGAGCACATTTGTGGAACATTCCCACTATTTAGACTCACATCAAGCGAGCTTCAGGCCTGAACATTCTACCGAGTCCATTGTTCTGGTGGTTCACGATGAACTCAGGAAGGGGGCTGATCAGAACATCGTGCAGGCACTAGTGCTCCTGGACTTGTCGGTGGCTTTCGACATCGTCGACCACAATTTATTGGTTGATCGGGTCGAGAGCGCCGGCATCCGGGGGCTCCCAATAAAATGGATCATCTCCTTCCTCAACGACCGCTACCAAGCGGTTCGTCTTTCCAATTTCTCCTCTGAGAAAAAAAGACTGACCTGCGGGGTCCCCCAGGGCTCTTCTCTCTCCCCTGTTCTTTTTAATCTGTATATTTTTCCCCTGATCTTAGATCTTCGGAAGAGATAAGTAGTTACTTTTAATTGTCTTCACCATTGACTCATCACCCTCCTTCATGGAGAGTTTTTAATCGACCATGAATTTCATCAGCAACTGGATGAACTTAAACCAGTCAAAGTTCAATCCTGATAAGACGGAGCTGGTTCTCACAGGGTCCTCAGCCAACCCTTGGAACTTTAACTTTTGGCCCCATTCCTTGTCATGCCCTCCCTCCCCAGTCAGCTCGGTCAAAAGCCTAGGTGTCACAATTAGTAGTGTCCTCATCATGAAGGCCCAGATTAATTCGGTGGTCTCCGTCTGCTTCTTCCACCTGCGAAGAATTCAGAAAATTATCAGATTCCTATCCTTTGATGCTCTTATCCAAGTTACCCTGGCCTCAGTAATGTCGCGCATCGAATACGCAAACTCACTGTACGCCGGAATTCCTGCATACCAATCACACCGGTTACAAATGGTACAGAATCAAGCCGCCAGGCTTGTTTACGGCCAGTCAAAATCCCATCATGCAAAACCCCTGCTTAAGAGTCTCCATTGGCTCCCAGTAACCCTGCGCTGTCTCTTCAAACTTGGCTGCCTGATCCACAGAGCCTTGTCTTCCCATGGACCTGTTTCCATTGCTCCCAGAATTGAGCGATATGCCCCCTCTCGTGAGCTACGTTCTTCTAGCCTGAATCTACTGACCCCTTGTTCATTCAAACAAAAAAAACATGGTGGTCTAAGATTCTCGACCCTGGCGCCTTAATTCTGGAACACCCTCCCCCCTGAATTGCGCCAAGTTCCCTCTTACCCTCAGTTTAGGAAATCGCTTAAGACTTGGCTCTTTTCCCAGGCCTATAATTAATTAACTCTCACTGCATCTGTCTACGCATCTCGGTTTAAGCGCCAAGAAACCGCTGGTGAACGTGCGCTCAATAAATAATTTTATCATATCATAACACTACCACACTGTCACCAATACTAGTACTCTGTCAATAATTTTAGCCTACTGTCACCAATCCAGGCACACTGTTATCAATACTGGCACAATTTCACGAATAGTGGTGCTATCTTCAGTACTGCCACACTGTCACCAACACTACCACACTGGCACCAATACTGGCACATTATCACCAATATAGATATATTGTCACCAACACTACCACACTGTCACCAATACTGGTACTCTGTCAATAATACAAGGATACTGTCACCAATCCAGGCACACTGGTATCAATACTGGCACAATTTCACGAATAGTGGTGCTATCTTCAGTACTGCCACACTGTCACCAATACTGCCACACTGTCACCAACACTACCACACTGGCACCAATACTGGTACATTATCACCAATATAGATATATTGTCACCAACACTACCACACTGTCACCAATACTGGTACTCTGTCAATAATACAAGCATACTGTCACCAATCCAGGCACACTGGTATCAATACTGGCACAATTTCACGAATAGTGGTGCTATCTTCAGTACTGCCACAAAGTCACCAATGCTGCCACACTGTCACCAATACTGGCACACTGGCACTGATACTGGCACATTGTCACAAATAGAAGTGCTGTCTTCAGTACTGCCACACTGTCACCAATACTGGCACATTGTCACTAATACTAGCACAATGTCACCAATACTGGCCCTTTGTCACCAATACTGGCACACTGTCACCAGTATATGTACGCAGTCACTAATACTGGCACACTGTCACCAAAACCGGTAGTCCGTCAATAAAACTAAGATACTGTCACCAATCCTGGCACACTGTTATTAACGTAACGTAAAATAAAAGAGAGGGGCTCTATGCCAAAAAAAGGGGGTAGAGCACCAAATGACAGTAGTCAAGAGAAATATGCCCCTTTTCGGCACACGTACAAATAACCTCACAAACACATACAAGTATCAGACTGAATCAATCACCAGAACAAGACACTAAATTCTGAACCTTAGTCACACATTGTTGTATGTACAAGATACTCTATTTTATTAAAAACATCACATAATAAAAATTGTAGGACAGTTACAAACCAATAAAATCAGTGTTTGACATTGAGCTTGTTGTGCAATAAGCAGACAGTACAAATTACAGTAAAAAACAATTGAAACAATTGAAAACAAAGGGAGAACACAGGTAAGAAAAAATATTTTCTAATCCCAAATGTAAAGGAAGACAAAAGACCCAAATCAACTATTCTCCACAGTATAAATACTGTTAATTATTTTTATCGAGAACAGATGTCACTCCAGTCTACAGTCTGCCTTTTGAACTTGCGTCGACGCGTTTCGGTGGAGGGCTAGAGATATAGGACCACTTTCTTCAGGACAATGTTATTCTAATCTCCCACGATACAGACAATCTTATAAGTTGGCTAATGCATCCAAGAGGTAGGTATTAGTAGACTTCTTTCTTTATAATTATCAAGCGGAATGCGCTGAATGTAGCGGAGGCATGAGGCCTTTTATTCTGCCTTACTGCCTTCTACTGTATGATACCATTTGGGTTCCGAAGGTATATAGGCAGGTTTATATACTATATTGCTCTTCTGTAGGATACGACTGATGCTGTGCTTGTTAAAAAAAACCCTTCATGAGGAGCCGTTACATAGATCCCCGATGAATTAGGAAGCTCTCGATGACGCTTCGATTTTAGAGATTCTACGATTTCTGGTTCCAAGAACGTGGATACCTTTACCTCATCTTGGGAGCGACGTATGTCTCAAAAGGCAGACTGTAGACTGGAGTGACATCTGTTCTCGATAAAAATAATTAACAGTATTTATACTGTGGAGAATAGTTGATTTGGGTCTTTTGTCTTCCTTTACATTTGGGATTAGAAAATATTTTTTCTTACCTGTGTTCTCCCTTTGTTTTCAATTGTTTCAATTGTTTTTTACTGTAATTTGTACTGTCTGCTTATTGCACAACAAGCTCAATGTCAAACACTGATTTTATTGGTTTGTAACTGTCTTACAATTTTTATTATGTGATGTTTTTAATAAAATAGAGTATCTTGTACATACAACAATGTGTGACTAGTGGACACTGTTATTAATCCTGGCACACTGTTATCAATACTGGCATGTTATCACTAATACTGTCACACTGTCAAAAATACTGGCACATTGTCACCAATACTCACACACTGGCACCGATACTGGCACACTGTCTCCAATATAGGTATATTGTCACCAATACTGCCACACTGTCAACAATACTGGTACTCTGTCAATAATACTAGCATACTGTCACCAATCCAGGCACACTGTTATCAATACTGGCACATTGTCACAAATAGTGGTGCTATCTTCAGTACTGCCACACTGTCACCAATACTGGCACATTGTCACCAATACTGGCACACTGGCACCGATACTGGCACACCATCACCAATATAGATATAATGTCACCAATACTTCCACACTGTCACCAATACTAGTACTCTGTCAATAATATTAGCATACTGTAACCACTCCAGGCACACTGTTATCAATACTGGCACATTGTCACAAATAGTGGTGCTATATTCAGTACAGCTGCACTGTCACCAATACTGGCACATTGTTACCAATACTGGTACACTGTCACCAATGCTGACACACTGTTGTGAAGGGGCATGACGGCAGACATGCTCACTATCTACCAATGTGGACTTCGATTGACTTACGCATTAAAACGTGGAAACCTGTCAAGGCCCTCGTGTTCCCCTATCATAAGGCTTCATAATGGACCTCTAAACAGTTATTCAACTGTCAGTACAAACGTACTTTTACCCACGGCAGCAAATATTCCTCGCATTGGCCTTGGCTGTACAGTATCCCCCCACTCCCTGTCCCACCAAGTACATCATCGCATCCCAGCCAAGGCAATGTAGTACTGTAAATATAGGCATCAGAATCTCTGCCCCTCAATCCACGTCGCCACCGGATATATCTCATAGCGATGGAAGAGAAGGTCATACCATGTTCTAGTGCCTAGGGATAAGGCACGCCCTAGAGAGTCTCCCTGTTTTAGGAAACCCAAAATAAACTGTGCCATTGTTTCTGTGTTCGAAAACGAGAAACGTTCAAGAAGCAAATGCCGGTGTAACAGTAAGAGGCATTGGAGCATGCGTTATCGAGCTTGGCTAGAATGAGCCAAGAGGAAAGACTGAACATCTGTGTCTGGTTAAAGACTGGCATAAGGACAGTTTATAACAAATCGTAAGAATGGGACCCCACAGCTCCAAAGGGAAGCTGGATGTGAAATCGATTAAGTTCAGATGTTGTAAGGTGTCAGTCCAATAGCTTCAAAGAACTCTGATTTACATTCCTCTGCGTGCCCAATCAGCTTTGTTTGCTTCGCTGTAATCTCCTGTCTCAGCTTCAAGGGCTCTGTTCCTGAATGTTTTCTTTCAATTCCTTCACATTTGCACCAAGTCCATTCATGTTTATCGACCCGTTGAATGTTTCTTTTCTAATTTCAGCTTCCATTAAATTCCACTTATAATCATAAAATACAGTTAGCTCCATAGAATAAAATGTTACAACGCAAATTAAAGTTTTAGAATGAAAGTGCCCTATTGAAATCAATGGGACCTCTCTAGGCCATTCAAAGGTTTGGTGTAACAATTTAGGGGCAGATTTATAAGAAACTGACACATCTGTACAGATGGGTCAGTTTCCCTGCGCCTCCCACCTATGGATGCGCCGTATTTACAATATGGTGCACCATGGTGCAAGGATTGACAGATGCGTCAGAAATTCTGACACGTCTGTTGTTGCAAACGTCACACATTGCTGGAGTCGTGTCACAAGCATGACGCAACTCCAGCAATGCACGGGGAGGCCTATTCCCAATACACTGGGTCACTCCTTACGCCTGCTCCAAGCATGCGTAGGGTTTTGACACAGTGGCGTCCTAGAAGTGGAGCAGTGAAATCTTGTAGATTTCACGGCGTCATTTCTACGAGGCTTTCCTGCGTGGGAAAGCCCACCCTGCATACATTATACCTGACGCAGGTATAATGTGCCGCACGGCTTTACAACGTGATGCATCTCCCTAGATGCATCACGTTGTAAATGGGCCGCAATGTGGCCCATTGTTTACGCCGCCACTGCATCACAAAAAGTGATGCAACGCCACTTAGTGATGTATTACGGTGGCCTCTGTGGGCCACATGAGCCACCCTATGAAGTGATGAGTGACTTTTATCAGGTAGCCTCATGGAAATTCTAGTTGATCAATTACAATTTGTTGCAACTGGATCAGGTTTGTGGCCTATAGGTATGGGCACCGCACGGACTGCTAGAGAGAAAATTACTTTCGTTCCAGTTGCATCTTTATCTGGTTATCAATCCTTAATGGTGTATGTATGGCTTAACTGTGATTTATCTGTATCTTTTTAGTTTTTAGGTCTGTCGGTTGACCTTATGTGATCAATCTAAAAAGAGCTTTCAGGATTACTGTAGAGGGCCTTTTGCTTCACTCACATGTTAATAGGCAAGATTACATGTTTTGATTGGGCAAAGTCGTAAATTGCGTGGTATTGCGACTTGCAGTTTGCGACTCTCAAATTGGAATGTACAACAGTGTCTCAGATACTGTTTGCGATTCCTAATGGGGTTGCAAATTGCATGCCTCATTAATATTCATGAGGCAGGTGCAATTTGCGACCCAATTAGGAATGGCTAGCACTCCCAGGGATGGAGGCCTGCCGGGGTCAGCAGACCCCCATGTCTGTGACTGCTTTTTTAAATAAAGTATTTTTTTTTAATGCAGGCCATTTTCCATGGAGGAAAACGGGATGCATTTAAAAAAGAAAAATTTCTGTTTCATTTTTTAAGGGCAGGCAGTGGTCCCTGGGACCACTGCCTCCTCTTAAAAAATATTTTTGCATCCATTCACAAAGGGGAAGGAGTCCGCTGGGGACCCCTTCCCGTTTGCGAGTGGCTTACCACCTACGTGAAGTAGATGGTAACCTGCGAGTGATTTGTAGTCGCGAAATACAATAGTAAATTCTATTTTGACTCGCTATTAGTAAAGGACACCCCTTCCTAATAGAGAGAGTCGCAAACGCAATTTTGCGAGTCACCGACTATGACATGCCAGGACCCTTTTTTGCGGTCGCAAACGGGCCGATTTCCCGTTGGCGACCGCAAAAAACAGTCGTACATCAGGCCCTAAGTGTCACACTTGTGATCCCTTTTATTTCATTCGCCATCTCCCTCTCCACAGTTCTAAATGAGTCAAGTATTAGGAGCTGTGCGGTGATAACAGATACCATAGGTGATAGGTCCATTAGTGGCGGCAGGCAGCATGGAAAAGCTTGCCTCTTTAAAGAGTTAGAAGAATGCTTTTAGGACACTCAGAGGGTATCTTGGTGTTGAATAGCAGATGTTTATTGTTACACAACCCTACTCATTTTATCAACCTCAGAAGGATGAAAGGCTGAGTGGATCTGCCGAGATTTGAACCTGTGACCAGGAGGTCAAACACAGGCACCTACACAATAGTCCACTAAACCACCAGACGGCTACACTTTAGGACTACATTCTGCTGTTTATGTACAGGGGAGCTGTGCTGCACTGCCATTTGTACGAAGTGCGTATCACCCCACTGACAGAATATCAAATGATTTGGTGATATACCATAATTCGATAATACAGCTACGACAACCACTTATGATGTTACTGCAAAGGAAGATAAAAATGCAAACATTGTTTCTGTCTCTTTTTCCCAATTGTTGGTGTAAAATTAGCGCCATCCTTTTGCTCTCATAGGTACATTTCTGAAAATCTCTGCTGTAGCGTTGTATTAAGGTATTTTTTATTGATAGTTGATTTGTGTTTTCTGTGGCTTGCTGACGTCAACCAAAGAGACATCTAGTTCTGATATCCTCGCCCCCCGCCCCATTACACTATTTTTTTATATTATTCATATTCTATTGCTGAGCACTCCTTTGCCTCCCAGATAAACCTGTGCCTAAAACAACTAAGACATTGAAGAATAATAGAACAAAATGTGTGAATCATCCAATACCTGAGATTTTAGAAAATAGTGAAAGGTTTATTGCATGAGAGTTTAGGAACTCATAATAAATCCCCCCATTAGAATTTAAAAACTGGAAATCCACTTAGCATCTGAGATTGTAAAACTAGATAAGCATTAACACATGGCATTTTAGAAAGACGTTTAATATCTGAAGTTGTAAAACCTGGATTTGTTAAATACTTGAGATTGTGCATACTACTATGCGTAAAAAATCTTAAATTATTAGAGAAGTTTATCAATGTCTTTGAAGCCTGCTGATGCTAACATGCTGTAATTGGATTCCCAGTTTATGGATGCATAGAACCCCACTTATGCTGATTGGCCAAAGGGTAAAGTTGAGATCTATTAGCGATTGGCTCCATGCTGCTAGCATCATGGATATCATGACAATCAGTGAGTCTCACCAAATGTTTAGAGAATAGTTAATAAGAGAATTGAGCATGTTGTCATTTGTTGAACACTTAGAAAGATTATTCTGTGATGCTGAATTCATCTCTCATGGTATGTTTGAAAGCAAGGCATTGTTGTGCAACACAAAAATGCACAGCAACACAATGAAACAGTTGACTCCATCTGTTCTCGTGACCTTGGAAATGTTACATAAATAGAAAGGAATAGGCTTTGATCTCTCTTTATGCAACATAAACAAACGTATGATGAACTCTGTAGTGTCCAGTATAAGAAAACCTATTGTACAAGTAAAATATATTATTATTAAGAGAAGAACACTGGATTAGGCTCCTAGATTCTCACACACATCAGGGGTTAAATGAGAGATTTGACTTAACATGCTTTCTGTAATTTGCCTACAATAGACAACAATGAAGAGAGAAAGGAGACTGGGGATCCTATCTCTTGTTGTATTTCTGATACCTTTTGATAGAGCGACAAACCCTTTGAATGAAAAATACTTTAGAATGGTGCTAGCACATGTCCCACGTTTTCCAAAAGGAGCACCCCATACTCAACCCCAGTGGAAGACTCAGTTTGAATCCATAAAATATTGCTCAAAAGAGAACCAGAAGCCAAGAGAGTTCTTGTACATTTTGTTGCCCTTATTTGCACTTGTGCACCTGCCTGCTGAGATAGTCTTGGTCTATGGACTTCACAAATCCATTTAGTCTGCTCTATGTTTAACCACGTAGAAGAAAGGTACAGTCCTTTTGTGAAAGAGATAGATAGATAGATAGATAGATAGATAGATAGATAGATAGATAGATAGATAGATAGATAGATAGATAGATAGATAGATAGATAGATAGATAGATAGATAGATAGATAGATAGATAGATAGATAGATAGATAGATAGATAGATAGATAGATAGATAGATAGATAGATAGATAGATAGATAGATAGATAGATAGATAGATAACATGAAGGCATTTCACATCCAACTTAAGTAATGTAAGCCTACACAGCAGTTAATGGTGTTCCTGTCTGACTCATGTGCAGCTCCGTTGCAATCTAAGACTGACACAAGAGTTTCTTGAGGCAATCTGTGCTGGCTAATCATCAGCCAGTGGCCCTCCACCACCAACTTGCATTTATGGGTTGTTGATCTCTATGGGCCTCCACTCTTAGGCTTGTCCACATAGGTTCTCTCTTGTACCTAATGAAGCTGCACTTCATTGGAGAAGGTGAGAAATTGCAACCACATTCTTTTCCTTTACCCAAAATATGAATTTAGACCCAAAATCCCAAACCTTATCGTGGGATAACAATGAGTATGAATGTCAGGATTCTGACTGTCAAGATGTCAAAGTGCTTTCACTGACAAAGAATAACATTAGAAAATATCTGAAAAGTGAAGCACAGCACTTTATAAAACTACAAATATTTATGAATAAATAAATAAACATTGTTTTCTGTATGTACAACATGTGCCTCAATCTTTGTTATAATTCTCTTTTGGGGTCATACCTTTTGAATGGTTTGTGCAAGAGAATTTGGGTTTTATTGCCTATTTTTTACACTCTGCCTCTTTTGGCAAATCTCCTGGCTGTATAAATATTGCTTTACATGATATTAGGTTGTGATATTGCTGTAACCAATTACTGCCTACTCTTTTGATGACTTATAACTTTGCATGTAAAGTGCTTTGACACCCTTCTGGGCTTTTAATGTGCTATATAAACCACAAATAAAATAAATGAAAAACATATTGAACCACAATGCTAGAGAGTCTTTCTTTTTTAGTCTTTCTTTAGACCTTTGTGGTTGTTAAAATAACACTTAGTAAGGCGCGCACAGTGCCTATTGGCACCTGAGACCCTTCATGCAAATGCCCCTTATATTCCATGTGGGCAACCATTTTTCCTGTTAAGGAGTCTCCCACAACCTCCTCAAATATGACTTTGTAAGATGCAGCCATCATGTTAGAAGTGACCAGATAAATGGCAAACATCTCACCGTATTAAATATCCATATTGGTGATGGTGGTCTAGTTGTGTAGTGTCCAGAAATGGCACACTCATTTGACATTATCTGGTATTAGGAACTTATTTCCATAAAAATATTCAAAGTGGTGGTAACATAGACCCCTACAGTGTCAGCTGTGCAGGGAAGGGCCTCACATATTTGATAGGTTGTATGTCAGAATATTGTTGCCCGAGATAACAGCTGACATAAACATCTTTTACAAAATGTCGTTCGCAAAAATATTGTCAGATTGGGGATGGATTTACTATTAACAACAACAATCATGCACTGTTTTTGCAAACAATATTTTGGAAACTATGGGCCTGGATACTAATATGTTGTGCTAGTTTGCATAAATAAACTAAAGCAACCCTGTGCAAAACGTTTATTTTGAACTTACCTTCTAGCTGTAACTTCTTGAGTGCTGTAAGGTTGCCTGAAAGTAACTCAAGGCAGTGCTGCTTTGCATTACTTTGCATTAGGGGGCATTCCGTCGGTGGTATTTGTGAATTTCCTTGCAACTACCCATGGGCTTTGGCACACAGCCCTATCTACTAACAAAAGTAGACAGTGTTTTGCAGTAAAGAGTATTTTTTGGGGAGAGTTTTAGAGTGGCTTTAATTTGGAAAAATGATTTTATTTTTCCAAACTTTTCTGACTTTGCATGTGCACAGCACACTACAACAAACATCTAGAGTGTGGAAAGTTTTGAAGTTTGTCTAGGCATAGTATTTTGTCCTTCCAGTATGAACCTTATGCTAGGTATAACACACACACACACCCCCTTGTACTAAGGTGCAAAGGTGGCACTTAATTTTGTGCCAGCACTAAGGTGAGTAAGGCAGTTTTTTTGGGCAGTTTTATATAGCGCAGGCTCGATCGGAACGTATTGGAGCACTTTACATGAGCACCAGTTACAGTACACAAGGTCACTTTCACCTTCAATTTTTTTATATGGCACAGGGAGATTAAGTGATTTGCCCAAAATCACAGGAAGTTCAGGCGACGCTGAGAATTGAACCTAGATGCGCAGTTCCAATATCGGCAGCTCTGGTCATAGCGCCACATAAGGTCCTTGTTCCGTTTCTTAGTAGGCGTGGCACTTTCTTGCTTTCTCCCTCTCACGTAAAGCAGCACTGAAACCTTGGGTGCTGCACTGTGCTGTGTGACCTCTTTGTAAATCTGCCCTTATATTTATGTCAGATGATATTCTGCCAACAGTATTCTGGTACCATGCTATAAGAAGATCCGCACTTGTCCTGAGGCCTTTACCTGAGAGGTAAAGTCGATGACTTTACATTTGTTTTGCCGTCTGCCATCACCTCTGTGATTTACATTCTGAATAAACAGGGAAAAAAATGGTACTATTATTAATTTTACTCCTGTTTTTGGTTCGCAGTACACTTTAATATTAATTAACCCAGAACAGTCACACTGCTGAGGGTTCTTTTCATAGTGTATTTGTATTTAGAGTACATCCCCTCCTCTCCCAGTGGCCACAATGTTTCTGAATTAGAAGTGGCGTAGCTGCCGGTAGCCAGGATTCCCGCGGGGACAGTAGGCCTCGCCGCGCCTGGCTTCCCTCCACTGGCTGCAGGGCAAGCGTCTTCTCCCCTTCCTGTCCCGGCCTCCCTGGCGGCCCTCTCCAATACTCTCTTCACGGCGTTAGTGGATACAAGTTGTCACTCACAGCGGACAGATACATTAAACACGCCTGGGACGATTCACCTCCGGCTGTCTGCCTCCGCCGACACTTGGCACAGACTCTTTATTATTCTTGGCAGAGAAAAGGCCCTTTGCAGCCCAGAAGAAACGCGTCCCGGGTTTGTTTATTTAGGATGAAAACAAACACTGAAATTCATGAATATTGACAATGAAATAGCACAGTTTAGAAACAATCCCAACAGATGGACTAGATTTCGGTTCGGATTGTTGGGTGTCAAAGCCGGGCTCTGGCTGGGGACCAGCTCCACCCACAGCCAGTGGCGCGGGCCCCTGGCTTCCTGCTCTTCCTGGCTGTCAACCTGTTGGTTGTGAATCTTGTGTTCTGTTGGCGGTGCTGCTCATGGTGTACTGCCTGCGAAACTCACTCACTCTAGTGCCTTTGAATCTCAAGTTTCACTCTTTCTTTGGTCTGGAACACTCTGTGTCATCCCCTCCTCTGTTCCACTCTCTTTCTCTAGGAGTATCACTTAATTATTGATCTGTGAGTGTTGGTCGCTGTTCTCGTTACCTCACATGCCTGGCTTTGTTCTGAGTTTCAAACACTGTTATGTCTTTGTGGGACTCATCATTTTTACCTCTGCCTTGACAGTACACCTCTCGCCACACCTTATGCGATCAACAGAAAAAGGGCTTTAAGGAACACTACTGAGAAGTGGCGGTTGGCAGCTAATCACATTGGGGAGCACAAAAATGAACACAACAAATACACATAATATATACACATACATATACACATATATATAAACATGTACACATAACATATACACATAATACACGTAACAAATACACAATAATATACACTATAACATAAATATACACATAAGAAAATCACTTACCTTACACTGCCTCTCCACGTGCTGCAGCACGTCCCCGTGGTTATGAAGCACGTCCTCCGAACGTGTTGCCCACAGCAAACTCTCTCATCTAATCAAGACACTGCTCTAAAGTATCTTGATTGGCTGGAGAAGACTGGCTCCAGGCTCCAAAAGGCACTGTAGGCCTGTGTCTGCTCTCCATCCCAGCTGTCCAAGACACCCGGGTTGGAGAGGTTTGAAGTGCGCATGCTGGCTTGGCCATAGCAAAGTAGCCGGCCAAACCAACATGCGCAATGCAAACTTTAAGTGGCCACCCACCACTGCTGCCAATCATTGGCAGCAGTGACGCGCTGGCCCCGCTCTGCCCTCGTACCCCAACTGCGAGCAGAAAGCGTCAAACATTTTATTAGCATTTCATGTTTTGACGCCTTCTGCCCAGCAGAGTGGGGGGGCACTCCTCCGCTCCCATGGAGGAACTGTCGCTGCTACTGAGAGGGTCTTTGGCTGCATCCACATGTTGATATCCTTGAGCACAGCTTTTGAATGAGCAGAAGTTCCGTGCTTCCCTTGAAAAAGAGGGCTTATACTGCTCTTTATGAATTGTGGGAAAGCCGATGCTCAAGGCAGCATGACTGAGTTGGTTATGGTAAGAAACCATTGATCAAATCCATAGGCCAATTCTGTTTATTATAAAAAGCCATGGTAAAAACCAGTATGCCTGATATCTGTATTGTGAAAAGCATAGGTTAAAGTCAATAGGCATTTAAGGGTTGATGTTTAATACACTATTTTAAAGTCTACAGAGTAGTATTTTGTTTCATGGAATCTCACAGATTACATACAGTGCGAGGTTAGGGTTTAGTTACCCCCTTTGACAAATCCTGTGGTGGAAGATGTAAACTGTGATATCAAGGGCTCGTACAATGGGTTGTATTTTGTTTTGCCACGTGCCACGTTTAAGAATGAGCATGTTTTCTGTTTTTTTCTCTGTATCTTCTTTTCAATTATTGTTTTTTCAAGTTATTCTTTCTAAAACACTCATCACTCTCGGTGCCGTCTATTTTCACCCTGGGGATGGTCCACCCCTTTTGGGAAGTTACCTTAGGATGGTGTAAGTAGTTTTTAAGTGAACAGTCATATCATGTGGAGCACTAAGGTAGGACAATGACACAAGAGGACCCACAATGACACTGACAAAGTGACCATGTGCACCGGAAAAGGGGCACTGACGAGATCACTGGCCACATGGTGCAGGAGCGCCAACATTGCGATGGAGACATTTACATGCGCAGTTGATAAGGGGTCTTTGGCACTATGACAGTAAACAGGGGATACCAACACAGGGTCTCTGAAAGGTGGACACTGCCAGTAGGACACTGCAAAAGGCAAATCATCACTGACACTAAGACACTGGCACTGGGACACTAAAATTGGACCACCAACATTGACATGGGAACAAAGACACCAGAACATATACTTAGGTTCACACACATTAATGCAGGGACACTTACAAAGGGCAGTTTCACTGGGACATTGACACAGGGACTTTAGGACACAAAGACACTACCACTATGAGAGTGGACACAAAACCAGAACAGGGACTCTGGGCAGGTATTCTGTCTAGTAAGACACAATATTGGTGTCCTGAAATTTATATATGAACAATGGGCCTGACACAAGAACACTGATATTGAGACACAGACACTTGGGCACTGTAAATGGGAGAAGGACACTACAACACAAGGACACTACTACTATGAAAGTGGACACAGCACAAGAAAAGTGTCACCGACCAGGGATTCTGAATGGGAATACACTACATTGGTATCCTGACAGGTAAGTATGAACAAGGGGTCTGACGTAAGGGCACTGACATGGAGACACAGCCACTGGGGCACTGTAACTGGGAGACGTACACTACACCAACACTGACATGGTGATGCTGACATGGGGATAGTAATATGCAAACAAATGATGGACGGAATGCTGAATAAATCATACATTCACCCCCAGTCAAAAGATCTGGGTTAAATCCATCGTTCTTCTGCTCACTACGCCACCCCAGTTTGGACCCAGCCATATGCAAATTAGTCTTGACCCTGTGCCTCATGGGAACATTCCAGCCCAAACTGTAAAGCCAAGTCCTCGTTGGACCTTAAACAAGCATCCTGGGACCAGTTTCGGGGTATTACCCCTCTTCAACCAGGATAGCTTGAATCCAGTTGCAAAGTGAGCAAGGGACCCACATCTGGGCAATTGGGATAGTGGCACTGGAACGGAGACATAGGTCACAAATGTTAACACAAAAAAATGTATGCAGTGACAGCAACACAGAAGCTGGCATAGCGACATTAGCAGTCACACAAAGCCACAAAGGCACTGACTCTAGCGCAAGAGGAACAGAGAATGGGACATTGTCACAGGAGCACCACTACTGACATGGTGATATCGACTACACGAAGATATCACTTAAAGGCTGACAGACGGCACAACACCGATACTGGGACAATGGCATCAAGTTGAGACAATGGGAGACTGACACAGGGACATAAGGATGTTGACACCAAGATAAGTATGATTGAACTCAACACTAGGACAGTGACCCAATACAGTGACAGTAACACAAGGGCATTGAGTTTGGGACAGAGCACTGGAATACTGACCTGTGGTTACTGACAAAGTGACTCTGGCACTGGGATACTGACACTAGGATGTCAATATGGAGACACTGACATTGGGACATTGGAACTGACATTGGGACATACTTTGGACATTGGGCACTGCACCACTGCCAAGGATTACTGCCACAATGACCATGCCTGGGTACACAAACACTGGAACAATATGACATTGATACAGAGATACTGAAACTAACATGGGGAGCTGAATAATGGCTGCTGACATTGGCACAGGGTCAAATGCAAAGAAGAAATGATGTAGGAACATTGATAGAATGACACTGACACAGTGGAGCAATACCATGATCATTGGCAAGTCTATCTCTGCCACTGCGAGACGGCCATAGATAAGATTAGATACTGACATTGGGACAGTTAAACTTATATGTGGAGAATGACATTGGAATAGTGACACTGGGCCAGTGACACACATATAGAGCTGGGGCTCTATGCACTAGTACACTGACAAAGGGGCACTGAAACAGGCAAAAAGACCCAGGTAGGCAAGGGTGCACTTACATGGGGAGAGTGACATTTGGACACAGATTTAGGGACAATGACAGACTGGCATTGTGACTGACTCTGGCACTGGGAGACTGATACTGCAAACTGAAACTAAGACATTGGGATACAGGGACACAAGGTCATTGACACGAGCACTAAAACTTCCACAAGATAACTGGCACAGGGACAAGAGGACATAGGGATGCGAATGCATGAACAGAAAGATGAGATCAGATATACTGACCAGGAGTCTACAGACACTCGAACCATGAACATAGGAACAAGTGAGATAATTGTCCGACTAAAAAACTATGGGGCATATCATCAAGGGTCGGCGTTAACATTATCGTCGCTTTTGCGTCCGTTTTCAGGCAAAAAGCGGTGATAATGTTAACGCCCTATCAGCATGGACACGCTAACGCGTGAATCCATGCCTTAGCTCCCATAATCTTATCGCCTCGCCTCGCATCACTAATGAGATGCGAGTTAGGTGTTCCCGTATTGAAATACAGTGATATTAATCGCTAACAGGCATTCTCCCTATCATCAATCAAATCGCTAACCGGCCTAGCGACAATAAAACTAGCGCTAACCGGCTACATCGCCGGTTTCTAACACCTACTAATTTTCCGTGTTAGCCATGTGTATCATGGGATGTGGACTGTTAGGCTAAGTCCACATTTCCCTATCAGCAATGTTTTTCCCTAGAGCAGTTTTTCATCGCCGGTAATCCAGCAATATTGACGCCTATCGCCGATATTTCCAGGATTTCTATCGCTTCGGCGATGCGCGTTGCTGATAGTGCACTAACCGGGCGATAGAATCCGGCGATAGGCGGCGTTAGGATTTTGCACGATACACACGGCCAGCGATAATTATCGCTGCCCGTTGTTGATATGCCCCCGAGTTCTTTATTTGCCCTACACAACAAGAACCATAAGCAACATATGCATAAGTCTTGCTAATGCTCCTTGTCAGCAATACTTTCTAACCAAAACGCTTAGATTTGTTCAAAGTAACCACCAACCTCTGCTTCAGCCAATATAAATTCCCAGAATACACAGTTTTTATGTTTTTATTTGTAACAGTGGGAAAAAGCCACATGCCAATTGGTTTTGTCTATGAGAGCTATTGGCTTTGGCTAAAACTTATTAAAAAAGAGCTATGAAGTGGCCAGTGCTAAAGCACTTGTTGCAGGGATTCTGCACATATACAGAACTATGCGCAGGAAACCAGGACCTCAGTGTGTAGTGGTGTACCAAAATACCCACCTCGGTAGCCAGAACCCCAATCCGACTAGCTATAGTGTCTCATTCGTTCTCCGTGCTACAGCGAAGCTACCAATGATTAGACATCCTAGAACAGGCTACTCTGTCCCTCTCAGGATACGTGGGAACAAGAACACTCTTTCGTTCAAACTCTCGTACTTGTCCACAACATGAGTAAATAGAGCCAAGGAATAGTTTAAAAGGTTTATTTTAACTAGCATGCTCTATAATGCAGTACACGAGCCAATACTAGCAGCAATATGCATAAGATCAAACAAATCAGCATTGTTACAATTCCATACAGAACAAAAGGGGAAATCATATTATAATGGTGGTGTAAACAGGACTATAGTGCCTTGTCACCCTCCCCGTGCTAGACGCTAGTTTTATTATAATTATAGAAGACCTCCAGGCTTTGTCGGGGGACCCCATAACTCCGAGTTCAGATGCAGGTCTCCCTTCCTGCACATAAACAATCTTTTGCTGGTGTTTTGTAACGTTTATGTGTGCTGCTTAATGCAGCACACATAGAAGTTGAAAAACGTTATTTTTTTTGTGATTGTTTATGTGCAGGAAGGGTCACCTTCCTGCACATAAACAATCAATGGCAATTTGTTGTTTCTATGTGTACTGCACAACGCAGCACACATGGAAACAGCAAACATGGGCAGAAATAAAGCATTTCTCTTCCATTCGCCTATTTAAGACCAGGTTTTCCCTGGTCTAAATTTTGGAGCTGCCTCCTATTTACGCCACCCTTGTAAATAGGGGGCAGTGTCAAAATCAATGTTTTTCGCAGTGGAACGCCCACCGTGACAACATTGCCCTCCCCTTTCACTTTAAGTGCAACGTGAAAGGATGCCTTATTTACAAGGCAGCGTTAAGCCACTTTAAGTGGCTTAACGCTGCCTTGTAAATAAGGCAAAGCCCTATCGCCATCACAACGTCACTGAAAGCAACATTTTGGTGGCGATAGTGGCTTGTAGATATGCCCCTAAGAGTGACAATGAACCCAACCAATGGTAAGCAATTAGTGACCTCTAAGCCCACTGTAAGGTAACAAAGTTTCTCACAAGAGACAATGCATGTGCTGTCTTAGGCAAGACCTAAAAAAAGGGGCCCAATAAAGCTAGGCTGATTACATTTAGAGGGATAAAAATATTTTCCTTGTTGACTGAGCCTTCTAGATCATTTAATTTACACTGCTTGTCATCATCCTAGTCAGTTTAGAAGCACCATGTAGGCAGTCATAGAGACAGAAAGATTCCAGTACAAAGTGAGGGTCAGCACTCAAAATGTATCTCTACCACTTGCTGTCTGTGGCTTGGGGTGCAAGTAGTGCTTAGTTTTTAATACAAAAAAATGTAGGTGGGAAAAGTTTGCTTAAAAGCGCTGAAGGCAGGACCAAATTCTGAGATTGTCAAATACAAAAGCTGCCATTTTTCAATCCACCTCTTGCCTCTTTCATCCACCACCCTACAGTTCCTGTCTTTTTTATATAGTTTGCAGGTTCTTTTTCACCCCCTGTCTTCTCCCTTTGTCATTGTTTTCCTGTCATTCACTTCTTTCTTCTTTGTCCATTTTTCACCATTTTCTATTTTGGTGTGGGTCGCAGTCTGATGATGGAAAAAAAGTCTGCATTCCTAAACATGAATGCTGGTGCTTGCGACCAGTGACCACCTGCACACATTAAGCACTGGGGGCCTCATTTATAGGGTGTTGGCATAGGGCAGTGCAGCAAGCCACCTTGCTGCGCTGCCGTATGTCAAAGTGATAGGACAGGAATGCACCGTACCTATCTAATATGGTGCATTCCTGTCCTGGCACTGGCACTGTTTTGGCAGCCTAGCATCAACGCAGGCACCCGTGCATCATGATGTAAGGGTGCCTGTGTTGTTGGCAGGATTGTTTTTGTGCAGAAAAGGGCACCTTCCTCCACAAAAACAAGTCTGGGAGGCTTTTTGGGTCCCGCCTACACAGCGCGCATGTGTTGCATAGGAGGACCTTTAGCCGTCGTTCTGCTCTTTTTTGAAGCACATCCTCGTGCTTGTGGTGGCATACACTTTGCGGGAGCATTCAGGGGCGCGCCACAAGCACGAGTATGTGCTTCCAAAAAGAGTAGACTGCGCGCGCACCACTCCCGGGCTCACCTCCTGCTCCCCCTCTCTCTCACGCGCATTCCTTGTTTTTTTTTTAACTTTCAGTGCGAGGCGCGTGCGCTTGTTGCTTATAGTCGCACATATGAGCACCTTCAACTATGAGTTCATGATTCGCGCTTTACGAAAATTTCTCGTGGTAGTAAGCGCTATATACATCCAATTTCAATACTCAAAAAATAAGTTTGTTTCACGATTATTACATTCCAAACGTTTTCAAGATTCAGATCGGTGCGCTCTTGGAGCCAGAGCCGACCCTTGGCTCGGTATTCTCTGTTAATATTTTGGCTCAACCACCTCTAGCTAGTATTTGACTTCAACAGGCTCATCATACTGCAATGGGTACTAGCCCCCCTCACCTCATTCAAATCCAATGCTTGGCCCTCCCCCAAGCCTGGTTTTCTGACCCCCATCCTGCTGGGGTTTGACCCCCACACTCACTTGACAGTGAGACTCCTCTGGGGCGGGTCACTTCCACCCCCACTCCACATCCACCCAGGCAGAGTAATGACAGCAGCAGCAGAGCCTCCATTTCAGGGATAACAGAAGCACCTGGGAAACAGAGCAGCACCTTGAAGAACACCGGCTACGTTCCTTCCTTCCGCACACCCACTCCTGTATTGTAGCCCTCGGATTAGGATCGTGGGCATCCCATTCACTACAGAGATTAACTTTTAATACCTCGCGAAGTTGACACACACATACTCGTGTTTAGCAGAATTCAAAAACAAAGGCACAGCCAATGTGAAAATTGCTTGGAGGCAAATAATGCTAACATGTAAATTTACTAAATGTTGTTTAGAAATGAGCATAGCAAAAGCACAATGTACTAGTTTGCATGTAGGAATTACTGTGTTGCAGTGTGTGTTGGAAAATAGCAGCCTTTCCATGGTGGGGTATTTTACACACTTGATATAAACTTTGCAAGTGTGCAAACAGTGTTATTTGCCATGAAGCAAATTGCACTTATCTGTTCTTCCCAACTCATATGCACTCTATTCCCTTTGCTCTTTCTCCTCTCACAGTATCTTATCTGTGCTGAGTGTGCTCCCTGGCTCCTGTGCCGTCTTGCCCCTCCTCTCAATAACTCCTATGCAGTCTGTTCCCTTTTCTTCACTCTCACTGGCTCCTGTGCAGTCTCTCCCATCTACTCTCACTGATTTCCGTGTAGTCTCTTCTTTCTTTTTCATTCCCACTGGCTCCTAAGGGGCATATTATGAAGCCAGGCGATAAAATTATCACCGCTTTAGCAGCAGAAAACTGCCGTAAAGCAGCGATAATGGGCTTGATAATATGCTCTATGGAATTCCAATTGAAGCCCAGGTTAGATGTGAAGGACGTCTAACATGGGCTTCAATTGGAATTCCATAGAGCATATTATCAAGCCCATTATCGCCGCTTTAGCGGCAGTTTTCTGCCGCTAAAGCGGCGATAAGTTTATCGCCTGGCTTGATAATATGCCCCTAAGTTCATTCACACCCTTCTCTATTTTCACTTGCTCATGGGCAGCCTCTTCCCTCCGTTTTGTTCTTGCAGGTTCCTGTGAAGTCTCTTCCATTTGTGCCCCCGTTGCTCCTGGGCAGTCTCTTCCATTCTTTCTGTTTTCGGTGACTTTTACACAGCCTTTCCCCCAACTTCACTCTCACTGGTTCACATGCAGTATCCCCCCTCTACTCTTACTGGAGAGATTTCCTCATTCTGCTCTCACTGGCTCCTGTATAAACCTTTTCTGCTCTTACTGGCTCATGTAGAGATGTAGATAGTCACAGAATAATGATTGACACGGAACAGCACCCAGCCTAATATGCTGCATGGCTACACACTTAAAATGTCCAAAAGGCGAGACCTATTGGCTATGCCAATGCTTGTTTCTCTTTCCATGTCTGCTGCAGAATGACAAAAATAAGGTGAAATAAAGTGATCTCTCCCCTGGGGAGGCGTAAGGTTTTGAGGTATACCCAGGTTTAAATTGGTTTTGTAAATCTGGGGAAGCATCAACATTCAATGGTGTTGCACGAGAACAACCACCGCAATGCTCATGGAACGCCCTTTCGACACAGAATAAGGCATTGCAGTGATTTACGCTGCTTTGCCTTACTCCATATCTATGAGGCCATTCAAAGCCACACAAAGTGGCTTTTGCGTTACCTCATAAATATGATTTTGTGGTTTGTGCCACTGATGGCACAAGGGGATCTGGATGGAGGTGGGAGGCCACTTTTCTATTTGAAACGCCAAGTAAATTCTTCTGTGCTTCCTAAATGACCCCTTCTCATTCTTTAAGTCTCTTTCTGTTGATTTCTACATTTTTGTTATAATCACATGCTTTCCTGTTTTAGTCTCTACCGCTCTTCTGTAAGTCACTCTTTCACAATTAGAGTCTCCCTCTTACTCTTTCTTCTCATCAGGTATTCGTAATCACTCTATCTTCAGTGTCTGACTCGCACTCACTCACGCTTGCATTTTCTCCACACGTTCAGAGCTCCACTCATCCATCCACTTCATCACGTGAGTCTCTGTTGCACACATTTCTTCTTCATAAATCTCAAATGCTCTTCTGATTCCGAGTCTCAGTCAGTCTTTCTTCTCTTTCTGTGTTTCACTCCCTCTTTCTTCTATTTCTTAGTCTCAGTCCTTCTTTCTTAGGTTTCTGCTTTTTTTCATTTCTTTTCTTTGTCGGGCTGGCACTCACTGTCTCTTGCCTCAACCATAGAGCCCCGATCTCCTTTTCTCACTTTTGTACGAAAACATAAAATATCGGTCACACAATATTTAGTACCAAATTATAATTGAGGTAAGTAGATGTGAAGTTAAAAACAGTTAGGACCAGATTTACAAACACTTTGCATTGGGTTTTCAGTACCTTTTTTAGCACAAACTTTATGCACAGTGTTGTGGTGGGATATACAACCAAACCTAAATCTTTGTTTGCGTTGGATTATAATGCAGAGCTGCGCAATGCTCTGCTGTGCTTTACTTTGCGCCAAGAGGGAATTTCATGGGTGGTGCATTGACATTCACATGCGACCACCTAAGGGTTTTGATGCAACTCCCTATCTCCAAAAAATTGTAGATATTGAGTTGCACCAAAGTCTTGCACATTCTTGAGGCAGGCGTAATGAGGAGAAATGTTTTCACTTCTCTCTTTTCACTCTTTGCATGTGTGCTGCATTGCACAGCACAAAAGGGGCTTATTTATAAGAACCTTGCGCCGCTGGTGCATCACTTTTAATATGGAAAAAAGTGACATAAAGGCAGCGCAAGGGGCTTGTAAATAATGCTCAAAGTGGGAAACACCCCAGAGCATAGTTTTGTATTGAAAGGTTCCACTTTCAGAACAAAACCCATGCTTCTCACAACAAAGACACCTTAGCACTACGGTGGAAGGTTGTCTGTGCTGGTGCATGTCAACCAAACGTGTGCCAGCGCAGTGGCGAGAGCAGAACAGCACCACATCTTAGTAGTTATGACACTACTCTACTCTCTCCCGTTCACGCAACGCAGCAGAACAATTTTACTAGCTGCCTAGTGTATGTGACTTCTAGGAAAATTTGGGCTTACATGGTACATATTATGTATTCAAAATATGTGCAGCTCGAGATTCTTAGCTGTGATGTTGTGGAACAGTGCCCGTTCCTGCTAATGACATGAGTCTCACACACATTTCATTTCTTTTGGGGTTCGGTCCTCACTTTATCTCCCCTGGTCAGTGACACTTATCCCTTCTCATTGCCCACATGATAGCAATCATCTTCTGCGGTTGCTATGTCAGTGTATGACCACTTTGTAAGACACTATCATGGGACACCGCATGGTATATGGCACTGCCAAGTAAAGATCCGATTCCAGCCGAGCCCGATCACGTGATGCTTTTCTTCTTTTTGATTGGATACAACATTGTTACTTGTAGAGGGATTGAACTAGACATGAAGCCCTTGACTAGAACAAGATTGAAGAGACAACATGAGCAACAGAAGAGCCTTCAGTCTTTAGCATTCTGCAGCACACACAGAAAGAGGAAAATGCCTCTCAGGATTGTTTATGTGTAACGAGATGTCCCTTCCTGCACAAACACAATCCTTCTTACAACACAGGCACCCTTGCACCTGCATTGGCTCTAGGAGCCCAAAAGTGCGCCAGCACAAGGAACGTTTAGAAATGCGCTCTATGATGTTAAATACAGTGCATTCTTGCCCTTTCACGCAGCGCAGCATGGGGGCTTGAGGCGTTGTGTTGCCTGAAAGATTGATAAATATGCCCCATAGTTTATGAACCAGATGTACGTGCACGAAGAGAGACGGTATGTAGGAAAAGGCATGGGAATGCTTAGGTGAAACGACACCGGTTTTAGATCCTTTCGCCTCAAACCCTTCTTCAGGTTCGGAAAATCTGTACAAACTGGCATAAAAGAGAAATATTGTGCTTGGCAGGGCAAGTGTAATTCCTCGAGGAAATACTTGTGGTTATGTCATGCAGCGTCCCTCTACACAAACGGGTCATTATCCCCCAACCAGTAACAACTAGCAATCAGTAAATCTTGTGCAACTCAAGAGAAACTCAATACTTAGCAATGAAATTGTTCATCAAAACTGTCACAACAAAATCAACTCTTGCCAGTAAGAGAGGCATGTCATATAAAACCAAAACATGTATAAAATGGGAAACTAGACTGACACCACACTTGACAGATAACACTATCGGAAATGAGAATCAGACCATCCATGATGAGATCAAAACATTTCCAACAAAAACAAGCATTGGCAACGCCAGGAGGTCTGGCGTCAATGTGTAAAAGTATGTAAAAGTAGATATGCATGAAAGATTGGGAATTGATTGTGCTAGTCAGATAAAGTTTGACATAACTTTATTAAAGCTGTCCATGTGCTCCATTCCTGGAACGTGAAGGGAATCCAGTGAAGGGCGCATTTTTTTTTTTAAATAAATCTTTGGGAATAAGGTCCAGATTATTTGTCTTTCTAAACTAGAATAGTTCAAACATGAAGAGCCTCCTCTTGACCTATCTCAGTTTTTCTCTTCTGAAGGGAAGACACTTCATTTAGTGTGCAACACAGAGTTCTGAAACAGGCACCTAACTTGTTGTGCAGCACATATGTCAGAAAGCTATATGGCGAGATACTAGAATAAAAAGTTGGATTTTAATTCTAGATGAGTAAAAAATACAAGACAAGTAAAATGGGAGACCCAAAAGTCCCAGAATTCATGGGGCAGGGGGCACGATGTTAGCCTGGAAGCACTTACTGCAACTCAACCACTTGCACATTTGGGACTACAAGGGTGCCATGGTGCTCCCTGCTGACATGCTGCTCAGGTCTCCATAGAGCAGCTATGACGGCATTTCACGAGGAGCCGGTAGCATGTCAACAACAATGTGTCCCAGAGAAGAGCCCAGAAACGCCACCGATGCTTGCAGATTTGTGGGCATGTGGAAATGTAGAAAGGCCTTCAAATTTTAATATAAGCAGAAAAAAAGACTCACACGTAGGAAAATAAATATAAATGTATAAGCTATGTGATACTGCAGCAGCAACACAAGAATTGGAACGAGTTCTGAAAGGGTGGACATCTTAAAATTGCTTTGTCCACAGCATATCACCATATTACCATTCCAATATGGCTGTCGCATTGACCACTAGAATCTGAATCAACTTTTGCAGCTAAGAGGAGTGTGGGAAGGAAGGTGCCTGGGACTCTGCATAAGGAATGAGCAGCTTGCTCACACTAGAAGGGGTGGTTGCATGGCACTCTAAATGCAAAGGAGGAGCCCCTCAGCAGTGGTGTTGGAGGGCTGTCAGTACTCTGCATGTTAAGGAGGCGTCAGAGAACAGGGCAATCCAAGTAGGGTGCTAAGGTAACAACAACAGTCTCCTGATGCAGACTACTTTGCCAATGAATGTGATCTCAGACAGAAGAGTGCAGAATGCCACCACTCAACATGAATGACAGTCCAATGACCAAATGGATGTCTGGTGGGCTGGTCAGAAATATGAATGAGTCTGTAAATGGAGCCATGTCTGAAAGGGCTGCCCCCCCCACTCCTATGTATGTGTCTGCTGTCCTGCGGACTGATCCAAAATGTGACTCACGCTTCAGGCAAGAGGGGGATGGCCTAAAACACCCTTTACGCATTGGATATTTATCAATCAATCAATCAATCAATCAATCAATCAGGGGTTTGTAAAGCGCTCTACTCACCCGCAAGGGTCTCAAGGCGCTGGGAGGGGGGGGGGGGGGGGTGAAAGCTCCGGATCAGTCGAAGTGCCAGGTCTTGAGGTCCTTACTGAACGTGTGCAGGGTCGGGGAGCGTCTGATGTTCAGAGGGAGCTTGTTCTTGGTTTGGCTACGATGTGGGAGAAGACTCTCCTGCCTCTTCTGTTCCTGAGGATCCGGGGGACCTCTGCCAGGGCAAGGTCAGCCGAACGGAGGTTCCTCTTGGGTACATGGAAGGATAGTCTTTCGTTGAGGTATTTGGGTCCAGTGTTGTTGAGGGATTTGTAAGCGTGGGTGAGGAGTTTGAAGGTGGCCCTCTTCTCGACAGGGAGTCAGTGGAGGTCTCGAAGGTGTTGGGTCATGAGTTCGTGGCATGGAGTCCCTAGTACTAGTCTGGCGGCGGCATTCTGAATGGTCTGTAGTCTGTGCAGGAGCGTTTTGTTGATTCAGGCGTAGAGAGCATTTCCTTAGTCCAGTCTGCTGGTGACGAGTGCGTGGGTGACAGTCTTTCTGCAGTCAGAGGGGATCCACTTGAAAGTCTTGTGGAGGATGTGTAGGCAGTTGAAGCTGGTGGAGGCGACGGAGTTGATCTGGCAATTCATGGAGAGGGAGGAGTCAAGGTTGATGCCGAGATTTCGCGCGTGGTCTGTAGGGGTGGGTGGGTTCCCGAGGGTGGAGGGCCACCAGGTGTTGTCCCAGGCTGAGGTGCAGGGACCAAGGATGAGGACCTCGGTCTTCTCTGAGTTTAGCTTCAAGCAGCTGTCCTTCATCCAGGCTGCCACGTACTTCATGCCTTCCTGGAAGCATAGTCTGGTGTCTTCGGGATTATTTGTGAGCGATAGGATGAGCTGAGTGTCGTCGGCATAAGAGACGATGCTGAGCCCGTGCTGTCTGACGATGGTGGCGAGGGGGGCCACGTAGATGTTGAAGAGCGTGGGGCTGAGTGAAGATCCCTGGGGGACTCTGCAGATGATTTCCATGGGTTTGGAGAGGAAAGGTGGGAAACTGATCCTCTGGGTGCTGTCAGAGAGGAAGGATTGGATCCAGTCGAGGGCGGCTCCTTGGATTCCCGCGTCGTGCAGTCTGGCTGAGAGTGTGCGATGTGAAACGGTGTTGAAGGCTGCGGAGAGTTCTAGGAGGATGGGGGCTGTGGTGTGTCCTTGGTCGAGTAGCAGGCGGATGTCATCGGTGGCGGCAAGGTGGGCGGTCTCTGTGCTGTGGTTGCTGCGGAAACCCGACTGGGAGGCGTCCAGGATGGAGTTCTCTTCTATGAAGGTGGTCAGTTGGGTGTTTACGAGTCTCTCGATGACTTTGGCCGCAAAGGGGAGGAGCGAGATGGGCCGGTAGTTTTTCAGGTCCATTGGGTCGGCTTTAGGTTTCTTCAGGAGGGGCTTTACTTCCGCCCATTTCCAGACATCTGGGCAGATGCCGGATGTGGGTGAGGCGTTGATGGTGCATCCTAGTTCGGGTGCGATGGAGGTGGCGGCCCTGTGGAAGATGTGCGGTGGGCAGGGGTCCGTAGGGGTTCAAGAGTGGGTTTTCTTCATGGTGGTTCTAATGCATTCGATGCTCGCGGGTTCCCAGCATGTTATGTTGGGCTTGTCGGTGGTGGTGGGTAGGGGGGTGTTGTACGTCATAGGTTCGCTGAAGTTGTCGTAGAGGGCCTTGATCTTCAGATGGAATTAGGAGCTGAGCTTGTGGCAGAATTCCTGGGAAGGTGTGCTGTCCATGGCTTCGCAGGTGGGTCTTGCGAGCTGCTGAATGATGTTGAACAGTTCCTTGGTGTTGGTAGCGTTGGTCTGGACCTTGTCTCTGATGAAAGACAGTTTTGTGTCTCTTATGCGCTGGTGGTATTCCTTCAGGCTTCTCTTGTGGTTGTTCAGTGCTTCCGTGGTTTTCTGGTTTCGCCAGGTCTTCTCTAGGTGTCTGCAGGAGTGTCTGGCTTCTTGAAGCACCGTGGGGAACCATGCGGCTTTCGGCGGGTGTTGTTTGGTGGGGTGGCGGATGGGTGCGAGCTTGTCGGCGCAGTGGGTGATCCAGTGGTGGAGTTCCTTGGCTATGGAGTTGGTGTCACTCGTGGTGTGGGAGGGTCCTGGAGGAGGGTGGTGTTTAGGCATTCCTCTGTGACCTTGCTCCAGCTCCTTTGTGGCGGGCGAGGGGGGGGTTTGGGTGCGGTGGTGATGTTGAAGGTAAAATGGACGCAGTGGTGGTCCGCCCAGGGGGGCTGGGTGGTGTGGTTGATGCTGACGTTAGTTCCTCTCACGAAAATGGGGTCGAGGGTGTGGCCTGCTCTGTGGGTGGGCGTGTTAACAAGCTGCTTCAGTCCTAGGTTAGAAAGGTTGTCGAGTAGAGCAGTGGCGTCGGGGTCGCTGTCATTGTCGAGGTGGAAGTTCAGGTCACCGAGTAGAATGTAGTCCGTTGAGGAGATGGCGTGGGGTGCGGCGAACTCGCAGATGGTAGTCCCGTGGTGGGCGCGAGGTCCTGGCGGTCTGTAGATGAGGGTGCCGCATAGCGTGGTCCTAGGGCTTGTCTGGATCTGGAAGTGGAGGTGTTCTGTGTTGGAGTGGGGGTCACTCCTGCTCGACGTGGTTAGGCAGAGGGAGGTCTTGTATGCAATGGCGAGTCCTCCTCCGGGGCAGTGCGGGCAGTCCTTTCTCTGGATCTTGTAGCCATCGGGGATGGCAGTGGCAAGGTCATGACCGGAGGTGGTGTTAGTCCAGGTTTCCATGAAGAAAGCGGCATCGGGCGAAAGGGTGTTGAGCAGGTCCCAGATATCAATGGTGTGTCAGTGCAGGGAGCGCACGTTGAGCAGGATGCAGGTCAGGGTTTTGGTGGTGTGTGCGTCGGGCATTCCCTTGGTGGTCCCGGGAGCTCTGTCGATTGTGAATGATTTGCGGCAGGGTCTGCACATGAACTGCCCGTGCGTGTTGTCTGGTGAAGTTTTTTCACAGTCGTCGTGTCTTCCTGGGTTGAGTGCGTGGAGGGTAGTTGAGTCGTAGCGGAGCGGCTTGGGAGAGCCAGGGGTCCTGGCGCTGGTCACGCTTGGGTTGCAGAGAGGCGCAGACGGGCTTGCCTTAGGCACGTCCAATGCGCGACCACGCAGCGGTGTGCATTTGTAGGGGAGGGGAGGGACACTCACCTGGGAGGCGGTAAAATGGGCGCTGGGAGACGGGAGGGGCTGGGTGAACAGAGGCAGGAAGCGAGGGGAATTTTTAAATTCTATATTAAAGTGCCTTCTGGTGTAGAGAAAGAAGAAAACTTCTTTGACCATCTGGCATGATAACAATCACCAACAATATGTGTTCTAGAATGTCGTTTTGCTTGATGGGCTCTGCAGGGGTTTAAAATGCACCGCAAGATAATTCACTGGAGGGCCCCTTTAATTTTATTGATTACAACAGGCAAGGAAGACAACTAAGTCTGTCTCTAGGCCAGACCTAAAAAGGAAACTTACAAATTGTAGAAGCAGAAAAAATAGAGGTATCTAAAATCCAAAAAGAAATACGCACACAACAATTGAGACATTTATCTGTGGAAGGCACTTCTGCGAATGGTTAATCTTGTGAAACTGGAATCTTGATAGGTACAGCTGCCAGCAAAGGAAAGGACATGTACGATGGATGAAGAAAAGAGGATAAAGAAAACACGAAAGACCACCTCTGAGAAGAAGTGAAGGTGTCAAAGAAAATAGGTTGAAATGGACCTTGTACATGAGCTGGGAGTGGTAAGTGTTAATTTGTAAGGGTAAATCTGGAGACAATAGGGACTATTCATAAAGACATTAGGGGGTACTTAAAGTAGCACTACTATAGTACTTGTTATGTACTCTTACATGTCATTTTGTCTTACCCTCAAAACATCAAAAATGTGATTCAAATGTGACTCTTGGGGGAATATTCATATATAGTTAGTACAAACAGAAAGGACTGTTCCCTCTTTGCTAATGGATTTTTGGACCGATTCACAAAGACATGTAAGAGTACAGAAAAGAGTAATCCTATAGTACTCCTTCCTGTACTCTTAAAAGCTTTTTCAATTAGATCCCAACGTCTCATGTTTAACAAAGGGGTTTAAAATATCTTCACTGAGCAGCGATCTGCGTATAGAGATCAAAGGAGACCCCATTTGGGAAATATGTGAAATTCCTGCTGTAAATTCTCCTATGGTGCTCATATCAACCTATGGCAAAACAGGGCCTGCTGTTGACTTTAGTGAGTCACCACCCACAATCCACATAATCTGTTCACTCTTGATTAATGCGATTATGGAACAGACCCATTTTTTGCCCCACTTTTTGACTATTCGGTACTGGTGTAATGATTCTGTAATGCTCTGGGGCTTTCGGACCAGGCCTCAGTGCATGTGTGCTAACCCTTAAAAGTGTATGTTTGTTTGTCTTATACCCAATTGGCATACATTAACTCTAACTTATAAGTCCCTAGTATATAGTACCAGGGGCACCCAGCGCCTGTAAGTTAAAGTGTCTCTAATGGACTGCAGCACTTATTGAGCCACCATAAGCAAGACAGAGCAAAGTATTACACCCAGCTTGCTTTGCTGGCTAACTCGACTTTGCCATTTAAAGTAATAGCAAAACACAAACTCTCCTTTTCAATATTTATAAGTCACCCCTTAGACAGGTATCCTGAGCCCTAGAGGCATTGTGCATTATATTAAAAAGTGGGATATGTGTTTCTGAAATCTACATGTCCTGGCTGTAAAAATCCTGCATTGTCGATTTTACTGTGGAAAGACTAGTAGCCCCATTGGCGAGTTCAGATTCACACACTGATCACCCAGCAGTGCTAACTGCTGAATGGGACCACTAAACATGATACTCCCATTAGCTTGCCACAGGTTAGCCTTCTCCCTTTCTCGGGTGAGGTGTGAACGACTCTCAGGAAAGAACACAAAGGTCCTTCTGTTGGAGGAGGAGTGACCTCTCCCTGGCATGAAGGCCAGCATGCGTTTGAGCCCAAAAAGGTGGGCTTCAAAAGGGGTGTTGCCTTTAAAGGACAATGTGAACAGACACAAGAGGGGCTTCTCCTTTGGTCTTGCAGACAGATTGGAGTCGGGGACAGAGAGGGAAAACAGTTGCAAAATATATTTTTTTTGTGAGCATGTAGCCCCCAGAGAGCCACACTTCTAGGGTGTGCTTAGGAGTTCCACATCAAGAGAAGGGTTCTACCTTCTTGGGAGTGTGCAGAATGGTGCATTCTGGGCTATCTAGACGCCACACTTCACAGGAAGTCGTCACTAGGCAGGAGGGGACCTGGTTGTCCATTTGCTAGTAGATACCACATCTCCAAGGGCACAAATCAGACATAAAAGTGGCACTGCTGACACTCAGGCTTCTGATCCTATCTGTACTGAAGGGTGGACTGAAGAAGTACTACCCTGCTGTTCCCTGGACCCAGCAAAGAGAGGCTGCACTCAGACTGGACTGCGTCTGCTGTTTCTTGGGCTAGTAAAGAGAGGACTGTGACTGTGGTTCCCTGTTCAAGTAAAAGTTGTCCTCGAGCCTCAGACACAAGAAGTGACTCCAATCGTAAGTTGGCTGACATCCTGGTACAGGTACAGGGCCACAAAAGCTGAAGAAGCCTGCTTTGGTGAGTTAGTAGCCCACAACGCCTGACCACCACTGACCACCGAAGTGCAGCCTTGGAGATGGATTCCCAACCTTCAAAAGTTGCACCCAAGTCAGCTGGACCAAGGAGAGTTGCCACTGTGTAGTTTGATCACCCAAGATGGAAGCTACCTCCAGTTAAAGGGAACCACTGGTTTTGCTGTAACCAGAGACCACTAGACCAGTGGTAATTGGTTTTAAACTGGGCTTCAACCGGACTTCCAGGAACTCAACCCCTGTGGCCAAAGTCTCCCCATCATGTTCATGGTGTAAGGAACCGCACCAGGAAGACCCCCATCACTGGATCAGTATCCTCAGCATCCTTCAGCATCTACAGCATCCTCTGTCCCTTGCATCAGGACCACTCTATGGAAATCTATTGCGTTTCGACCATAGAGCCTGGAACTGGACTGGGGACTGCTTTAATTGTGAGGCAACTGTTCAACATAGTCTCTGTGACTTGCTTTATAATTTTATAAACGTTTTCCAAAGTTTGCAAAGTTTACCGCCAGTACGGGCCACTACAATGATTTCTTGGGTAAAAGAGCAGTGATTTATTGTTCCTTTGAAAATTCATATCTGCTGTCCTTTTCAGTGTTTTTTTGTCATTGTGGTTTCAATATAAAGATAACAATACAACCTATTTTTATAAATTGGTGTCTGATATTTATTAAATCTTGTTTCTCTCTTATCCAACTGGTTTGGCACTACTTTATGCTTTACACTTGTTCCTTAGATAAAGCCTTACCATTCGACATGAAACAAATCTGACTGGACCCAGTACAGGTAGTGAGTTTATTATACAGTGAGGTCTCACAACCACACCATTTAATATACCGCTTTCCTCACAGATGTCAATTATTTTTCTGATCTTGCCTCAATTTCCAAATGCACCAATATTCGCTGAATATCAAATTGGGAAGGGCCTGGCAAATTCCCTTCTTCAGCACTTCCACAATCACCACGTGGTAGAGTTGTAAGGGCTCTTTCAAAACGGCACATTATTTTCTAAAAATGAAAGCCCAGGTGGCGGTCGTAAACAAATGTGATCAATTGAAAAGTTTGGGGTACAAGGTCCGTCAGGGTTAGGATAAGTGAGACTGAATGTAGTCAGACTCTGGTTTCTTTTGAGCACAACCATCCGGTAGTAGTCAATCCGATACAACCATCCCGTAGTATTCAATCTGCTACTAGCCAACCAGGGTAGCAGGAGTGACTCCACCATCTTTTGGGAGAGGAGTTGGCCTAACGGCTAGGGCGGTCGACCTCGAATCTGGGGAACTGGGTTCGAGTCTCGGCAATGACACTGAACATCCTGTGATTCTGGGCAAATCACTTAATCTCCCCGTGCCTAACAAAAAAAAAAAAAATTAAGTGTCCTCATGTAACTCAACTGGTGCTATGTAAAGCGCTCTGATACCCGTTTCGGGTCAAGTTCATGCTATAATAAATTCTGTAAAACAAAATAATAATTAATCTGCTACTGCCAGAGGCGCGCCACCCAGTGCAGTATATTCCTCTCCTAGATATCGGGAGGGGTGGTCAGCTAATTCTCTGCAGAGGCATGCCCATGTACCCAGGTTCTTAACGTCCTACCCTGACATAACACTGAGAGACACTGATGAGACCTGGAAAACAGAAAAAAAAACTTTTGTGGTATATTCTAAACACCAGCAGAGATTCTGCTTTTAACAGTGGCATGCAGTCATGGTGTAATGACATTTTAAAACATAGTACATATAGAAAAACATTTAAAAGTTCAATAAATGACACAGCTTCTTAGTCCTACATCGTGATAAACGAATATGAGCAACATGCATTCCTTTCCTAAAATAATTTATTATATTAAAATTTATTTGAAATTTATATTGGAATATTGGCAGGAACATAAATATAATGAATGCATCCAATGGCCAAGGATTGTAACCCTCTCATATCACACAGTAGGTCCCATCGCACCCTTGCATCGCATTTTGCAAATTGTGTTCTTTCGTTTGAAAGTCAACAGGGGGTTGCCTCTGCCCAAGGACCACTAGGGCCTGGGGGCTCACGGGGAGGATCTGGGTGATAGCCCTCCTGCCAAAACAACAGGCAAGATGCTGTCATATCCCCTTTCCCTCTGCTCTCTGCAGCTGCATCCACGTCAGCGCTGCTGTTCATCTGAGATCAGCCACGCCTTCATAGGTGCCCTAACAGCTGACCTGCCAACAGTAGTGCCGGACACCCCTATGCCAGCCTTTCTGCACTCCTGCCTGGGACCAGGTGATCCACCAGGTGTCGCTGAGGGCCACCCAAGTCACCCAAGGCAGGCCAGCCTCAATTCCTGAGTGGTAGCCTCATCTGGCAGCATCCATTGGCTGATGGTAGCAGGCCCAGAATGGCAGGCGACCTAACTATCCCCACAGCCCCCGGTTCTTTACTGCAGTGTCCCACTTGGGTCCAGGTGGGCGGGACAGTGAGGCCCACCGCGCTCCCACTCTGATCATCCATCTATTCTCGGGGGCAAAGTCACGGGCCACCAGCCACCGCGTGCTCCTCTCAGTTAAGCCTCGACTGGCCTAGGTCCCCGCCGGCTCATCCCTCCTTCCGCCTGGCCGCCCGCACATGAGGCGTGAAAGGAGTCCCCCTCATCATTGCGGCATGCCTCATCTCCGAAGCCCTCTTCTGGTGGAGTCGCTGGCCCAGCAGCGTGGATGACCCCGAATTGCCCCTGTCTTCCAGGGAGCACCGGGAGCTCTTCAGTGAGGCAGTCCAGTGCCAGATCCCTCTGGGCCAGGGCCTCCGATGTAGGCTGCTGCCGTGCCAGCCCCCGTTGTCTCAGGACGGCCTCGCTGACAGTGCAAGGGGGCAGGAAGAGGGCACCCCACTACCAAGGACGACGCAGCCAGGTAAGTTAGCTGATGTTGTTGAGCTTCTGCATACGATTGAGGTGGATGGGAAGGCTCAGGGTGCGGAGCTCTAACAAAGAGCAACCGCTATTTTGACTTGCCAAGCCACGCCCCCTGACGCAACATGCTGACTGTCTTGTTCCTTGTTCTTGGGGAGGGACATCCCTGAAAGCCAACTACTCCTCACCCGAATCTGGGACCACAACATTTAGCACTCTCTCAATGGCAAACAGCGTTTAAAACGCAGTCATCACATCACAGTGCTATTACACCGCGGTCGTTACAACGACTGCGTTGTTAGTACGCGATAACTTTACATAGCAGGTCATTACAACGACTTGCTGTATTTGGCGCTAAGGTAATGGAAATTAATTCCAACACCTTCCCTACTGTTGCGCAAACTGGAGCGGGAATAGTAAATAAACCTATTCCTAAGTCCAGCGCGCCCCCTACAGCAAGTCGTTCAAATGACTTGCGATGTAAAGGTATCGCGTACTAACAATGCGGTCGTTGGGGGGGCGTGGCTAAGCATCAGCAAAGATGGCCGCTTAGGAGAGAGCTCCGCCGGAGCAAAGCCCATATTCCCCATAAATCCATCACTTCTCCTGAATGCAGCACGATAAAGAGTTGGGCAGGTTCTGTTGAAAGACTACGGCACCGGATTCTGGGACCCGGAGGTCCGGGGACGCCTCCGTTGCGGCGGTGTGCCTGAAGTGGGAGGAGCCGCCTGGGAGCAGCAGAGAGGCGGGCAACGGGCGCCACCAGCTATTGTGTACGCAACGGCCCGACGCTGAGGCCGGTAGCGGCACTTGCTGTTAGGGACGGAGCCGGCTCTTGGTGCCCCCCGCCCCCGCTGAATTGCATTGAAGGCCGGAGGGGATCGCGCTGTGAATTGCGGCCCCTGTATGCACCGGAGGGCGAGGGTGGTGCCTCCGCACGCGCAGTAGTCGCCAAAGTGAAGCGGCGGTCCGGGAGACGATCGGCTGCACATATCGTTTACCCCGTGGGGTGGCCTGACTGCAGGACCTGAGGGACAGCCTACACCTGCGACCAAAGGGGGCACCTGCTTGCTGAGGACAGACCTGGCTGGGTGCCACCAACCGGCCCTGGGTCCTACAGGAAAAATACTGGACGGTGAGACAGACCCCAGAAGGGGGTGGTGGGGAGCATTGCTGGCTTGCTCCATGCCCCTGTAAGGATGAAAAGCCGTGGTAGTGTGAGGGCTGCTGTGGCTGCTGACTGAGGGCTGTGCCACGGGTCATCCGGACCCCAAGCCCACTATCGCCCCTGGCTGTGCCCCGGCACCCCGAGACCCTGCGGCCCAGTCCCACTGTACAATATTGGGCCCCTTCCTACGCAAGCCGCGGTGTGCCACAGCCGGAGACTGGACTCCTCTGCCCCTTCGTTGGAGAACCCGGTACGGAGGGGGAAGGAGTGTGTCGCGGTCTAGGACGGGGTGAGGGGACTGCAGCTCTCCCGGAGGGGATCAATACTGGCTGCATACCGGACTTGCTGCACAGGCCCTCATACAGGGAGGGGGCCCAAGAAGAGCACGTCCGCTCCCCCACCTTGGCTGGCTGGAGTGTGGATTGGGAGCCGGTGATGGACGGGAGAGACCCATGCGAGGCGCAACACGTGTGCCTGACTGGGCGGTGAGGGCCTGACACCGAGGGCGGTCACAACTTCTGCTGTGCGGCGGTGGGAACTGCAGAAGGAGGCTGCACAGATATATCAAGGTGGGGCAAATCGGCCGGAAGGACTGGATTGATACCCGCTTGCAGTACGTTAACGGGCAAGCGACGTATGATCACAGGATACCCTGGTAACTGGCGGGTTTGACGAAGGGATCACAACATGAAACCCAAAGTAGCGGCGGCTGCCCAAACAAACAAGCTCGATAAATATGCGGTCCCGCGATCAGCCCCCCAGACTGAGGGGGCAACGGGGGAGCAACCAGCATTGGCGGAACCTTCCTTGGCTTCCATCATGGCAGCTATACACAACCTAGGGATCACCCTCGAGACGAAAATCAATAAAGTGTCCATTGAAATGAATCGTTTGAGGGCGGATCTCAACAAAACTTCGGACAAGGCCAGAAGTAACGAGACGGATATCAGGGAGCTTCAGACCTCCTCCAAGAAGCTTGAACAGAGCGTTAACGAGCTGGTCCACCAACATCGTCAAGTAGCCCTGAAGCTCGAGGATCAGGAAGGGTGGGCCCGATGGAACAACATCCGCGTGGTGGGAGTTCCAGAAGGTTCGGAAGGGCCTAGTATGGACCTTTTCCTCGAGGATCTGATCCTTAACTGGCTGAAACTGAAGTGGCTCTCTTCTATGTTCTCCGTTGAAAGGGTGCCGATCCCCAAGCCGAAACCCGGAGCCCCTCCGCGCACCATAATCGCGAAAATCCTCAACTACAGGGATCGGGATGCTATCCTGAAAGCCGCCAGACAGATGGAAGACTTACAATATGAGAATGCAATAGTCAGTTTCTTCCCTGATTTCACGGTCAAGGTGCAACGGGAGTGAAGATCCTTTGATGGGGTGAAAGCGGTGCTTCGGGGTAAAGGTATTAAATACATGATGTTCTTCCCAACAAAGCTCAAAGTAATTGATGGCAGCAAATCCCTCTTCTTCACCGCGCCTTCAGAGGTACAGGATCGGCTAGACAGAGGAACATTGCAGATGTCGGCACATGCGGCGGGGGAAGACTGGAGAGATACCCGGGCCAAGTCACCGGGATCCCAGGAGGGCAGGTCTGATACGGACAGAATAAGTCAGCACTCATGGCGTTCGAGATCCCGCAGCCCGGACATGGATGGCGCTCAGAGCCATTAGCGGAATGGTGTTGATCAGAGGGCTGCATTCCCAGATAGCTGCAACCCGAACTGTAATGTATAATCTTTTCTATGATATCGGGGGGTAGGCTGGCCCGGGAGGGTACTAATTATGTGGGGGCTGCTCCCTCCATGCCCAGAAGGGAGAAAATCTGCATTGAAAGGGCCAGAGACATCTTCTGACGTTAAGTACGTGCATTGCACGGACGGAATGCTCTGCTGGCCACGGACCATTGAGAGACACATTCGATAGAGGATCAGGAAAGCGCTGCAGGGGACATGGAAGCGTTTTTGTAAGGTGCATGCATCTGCTTGAACAGTTACTGCAGATATGGGGAATGGTGCTCAGCAGCTGGAGTTGGTGCTAGCGCACTCCCCGCCTGACAGTTCTTCAGAGAGAGAGGGGGCGACTTTTCTCACCTTCCTTATTTGGGGCGAAAGGCGCTCTGCTAGTTGGGGATGTGGGTAGTTGTGAACCTATGTGGCAGAGTAGCAGGGTGGGGGAAAGGCGGGGGGTCGACAGTTCTATTGTTCCTGGGGGGGTTTGTGATGTTCAAAGGGGTGGGGGGCATTCGGTTGGTCATGTAGGAAATATCGTTATGGGATGACACGGTGTTGCAGGCACTATGGACAACGTACTGACACAGAATTTGGAGATGGCTACAAGGTGGGATAAAAGTTTGAAGATCCTTAGCTGGAACGTTAATGGGTTGGGAGACAAGCTTAAGTGAGGCATAGTACTCCAATTTCTTAAAAGGCACCTCCCAGACATCGTCCTCTTGCAAGAAACACACCTCATTGGTAACACATGCCGAGCGCTCAACAGATGGGGGTATACACTTGCTACGCATGCCGGCTTTACCACGGGATCCCGCGGAGTTGGTATTTTGGTGCGCCGTAATTTTCCAATGGTCATTGAACACTCAGAGACGGACCCACTGGGCCGCTATGCGGTGCTCATGGGAAACTGGGAAGGAAGCACACTTAACTTAGTGACGGTATATATCCCGCCGGGTCTCCAAAACCAATCCTACCAGGACCTGAGTAAACTTCTCCTTTCCCTCCCCAAGAGGCAGCTTCTAATTTGGGGGTACTTCAACGCAGTGGTGTCGGGTGAACTGGATAGACACCCGCCTCAGGACATCGCTCCGGGACACATGTGGCTCTCCAATCTTTTGGAGGCATTTGGGCTAGTTGACCTCTGGCGTATGCGCCACCCAATTCTACAGCAGTACACATTCTTTTCGGGACCCCACCATACATTTTCCAGGATAGACTATCTCCTTACTCCTTTGCAGCACGACACTACGGTTCAAGAGATTTAACACCTGGCGCGGGGTATGTCGGATCATTCCCCTTTGTGGGCACCCTTAACTATTGGGGAACAAAAAGTAGGAAGTGTGGCGCCTATTAACCCTTGGTTCCTATGCAATCCTGGGATTAAGAGGGAGATCACTCGCTCGACAGACCAATTTTTCAGTGATAATGTTGGGTCAGTGGACTCCCCTGCTATCCTTTGGGAAGCATTTAAGACTGTATTGAGGGGTGAAGCCCTCTCCAAAATTGCCGGCCAGCGTAAAGATTGGGAGGCACAAACGCTTACCATTGAACGAGATCTTCTCACACTGGAAAGGGAAGCACAGGTGCACGGGACCCTAGAGGCTCAGCATCGAATGCAGTTGAAAGCGACTGAGTTTAAGGACCTAGCTACCGAGGCTGCTAAAAACCTAGCAAGGGACAGAGGAGGCCGACTCTATGATCAAGGGGACAAAGCGGGCAAACTAATAGCCTGGTTGGACAAAAAGCAGAGGACGCAGAAGGTGGTGGCCGAGCTTCAGATTGGCGGGGCTCCCCCCCTTACTGAACCTCAGGAGATACTTAGCGAGTTTGCGGCACATTTCAAAAGGGTATACAGCAGAGGGACGGAGCGATCGGAGGAAGATTCCTCCGCACTCTTAGCCGACATTACGCTGCCCGCTCTTACTCAGGAAGACCGGGAGACTTTGGACGGCGAACTCACGACCGCCGAATTTGCAAAGGCTATTAATGACCTGCGGCCTGGGAAAGCCCTGGGCCCCAACGGCCTTCCTATTGAGTTGTACAAGCTCAAACCTGACTGCCTGGGCCTGTACCTCATAAATATGTTTGAAGACAGTAAAACTTTGGGAAGGCTCCCGAGGGACCAACGTGTCGCCACTCTGGTGGTTATCCCTAAGGAAGGGAAACCTAGAGAGCTGTGCACCTCATATAGGCCAATATCGCTATTAAATGCGGAGCCCAAGATTCTGGCGAAGCTACTTGCACATAGGATTAAGCCAATGATCACCAAAATAATTCACCCAGACCAGTCGGGCTTCATGCCGCACCGCAACATAGCGCTCAATCTACGACAGCTCCACGGCGTGATGGGTCGCTGCCACGCGATTCAGGAAGATGCGGTCGTGGTATCGCTAGATGCCGCTATGGCATTCGACACGCTCGAATGGCCTTATATGATGGCGGTCCTTAGGCGGATGGGCTTCCGTCCCAATTTCATCGGGTGGGTGCGCCTCCTCTATACTGAGCCACTGGCCCAGGTGGTGGTTAACAACAAGATTTACCGATATCTTCGCGGTGTAGATGGGGAAGGCGACAGGGCTGCCTCCTCTCACCCTTGCTCTTTGCCCTTTGCTTGGAGCCTCTGGCGGCCTGGATAAGACAGGACCTCTCATTGCGAGGGCTTAGATGGACGGATGGGTGGGAGGACCGGATATCTTTATATGCTGATGACATCCTATTTGTTGGACTTGGCCCTTTTTGCAGGGTCATCCCTAAACTTTTTGCCTTCCTCCGGTATTTTTTCTGACCTAGTGTTGGCTGTTTTATGACTCTGGGCACCTTACCACTGCTGACCAGTGCTAAGGTGCATATGCTCTCCCTATGGTAAAATGTATACATTGATTGGTGTCCATGTTTGGCTTATTCGGTTTACTATCAGCCCCTAGTAAAGTGCACCAGGAGTGCCAGGGCTTGTAAATGCGAATGCTGCTGGTGGGCTTGCTGCACTGGTTGTGCCACCCACAGAAGCGGCCTAGTAAAATATGTCTAAGGTCTGCCACTGCAGAACCTGCGTACAGTCTGGACTGTCGCGCTGACTGCGCAAGTGCCCCCACTTGCCAGTCCCTAAACCTTCCCTTACCTACATATTCGCCACCCCTCTGGTAGGCCCAAGGGCAGGGTGCATTGTAGGCATAAGGTAGGACATGCCCTGATGTGTGTGGCATGTCTTAGTAGTGAATTACAGCCATTTTCGTTTTTCACTATTGAAGGCTACCTGCTCTCCATAGGCCAGAATGGGCTGCTGGAGTCACTACACGCTGTGACCCCAGTGGACTCAGAGAGCATGGTAGAATGTCAAGTTCAGTATGCCTGAACTCAGAATAATAAAATACTTCTTGTAGTCAAGTTTATTTTAATATCCTGGGTTTGTAAATACTACTTTTAGAAAGTTAGTATTTACTGACCTGTTCTGCCTAGCAACAGTAAGGAGCAGGGTTGGGGAATCCCCAGAGACAGGTTGGCTGCCAGGTGGTGGGTAGAGAGATGACACCAGGATGGGTGGGAGGAGTACACCTTGACTCTTGAATAGACCTGTGCTCTGCCACCACAAAGCCGGCGCCGCCCCCTGCGGAGCGGCTGATGTCTCTGCCCTGCTGCTGAAAGGAAAGAGCAGAGTCACCATAACAAAGTGCTCCAGAACTGGACTGGGCCAGGCCCAGGCCCCCTGGCGCTAAAGAACAAAAGAATCACGGTATAAAAGTAGGAGCCTGGCTCCTAAGAAATCAGAATCCTGTTTTACCACAAAGAACCTCTGCCCGACTAGAAGGAGAAGAAGACGCTGGAGGAGCTGGCCTGCTGCTTGCCTTGCTGAGAGAGGAGAGGAAGAGACTACTGAAAAGACTTTGCTGCTTTGTGCTTTAAACATTCTCCAAGGGCTTGATCTGGGCTTGCCCCCTGAACTGAACCCCAGGACCAGTGGGTTCTCTGTGCTTTTGCTCGTCCTCCGATTCGAGCCGTGTGTGCATCCCGCTGGAAAGAGACTGCGCCCCTCAACGCCCCTCCTAGGGCCGTGACACTCAGGAGCTCGCCTGCCGCAACCCCGTGAGAGCCCCGCTCCATCCGGAGCCGCTCTCTGTCCCCGGGCTAGGCCGCCTGCGCCCCTGTCACCGCCTGCCACTGGAGCGCGCTGAACGCGCTATCACCCCTCCCGCCGGAAACCGTCCGACGACCGTGATCTACGCCGGGTCATCCAGCTGCACTGACCGTGCCCTGTGACCCCGCTTCGCTATCCCCGGACATCTCAGGCCGCGCCGCCCCCGCTGTGGAGACCCCCCTGCACCGCCGTGCTGAGGGTCGCTGGCCGCGCCTGCCTACCTGCCCACACCCGCTGATCGAGGACCCAAGACCACTCCCCAAGCTGAGAGTCGCACCGACCTGTGCCGACTCTCCCCATCACTGAAGAAATTCCAGTATCGGGCTCGGGGCCCGCAACGCCTTATTTCCCCGTTCGCAGGAGTCGATCTCTGTAAGTACTGGAACTACAAGTAACATTTGCAAGAGACTACAAAGTATCCATTTGAAGCTACGAACAAAGAACATTTGCCTGCTTTACAACCTGGTGGCATAGCGAAAACGTTATTGGTCTTGTGATAAGTCTGCTGAGTTATATATACCTATTTTTACATAAAGAAGCGTATTTTTCCACATATCCAAGTCTGGTGTCCGTTTCTGGGGGGGATTGTTGTATTTACTGTGTGTGTGATTGTAAGTGCTTAACCAACAACGCCTGAGGAATCGCCTTGGCTGCTCACGCCACGCACCTAGAGGGTGAGCAAGGGTCATTCGCAAGGGGTTATCCTGCGCCCTGACGTAGAGGAGAGGGTTCCTGCTTTACACAAGGGCAACCTTGCGCCAACCAGAGACCCCCGAGTCTAACATTGGTGGCAGCGGTGGGATTTCGGATTTGCACTTGTAATTTGCCTACAGTAAATTATTAATCACCAGATAGTGAGAGCAGACCAAGTAACGCAGCCACAGGTTTTCATTTTTGAACTTTGTTGAGACATCTGCCATTACTGCAACCATGCCTGGCTCACTCTCTGCTGGAAGAGCACTCTCTGTGATTTCTGGAATGGATGAGGTGGATTGGGAGAGACTGGAAGGCTACACGATAGAGCAATTGAAAGGCTACAGTGTAAAATTCCAAGTTCCCCATGCTGGATTCAAGAGGAGGAACCAGTACCTCAAGGCGTTGAAAGCCTGGAAAGAGTCAAGAGACCCACAGAATGCGGGGGACTTCGTCCCACCCGACAACCTGGTGGAGCCCAGCAGAGTCCTGTCCCCAGAGGAGCTGGCAGACAGGACAGCAGACAGGGCGCATGCAATGGAGATGGCAAAGTTGGCAGGACAAATGGAAATGGAAAAGCAGAAGTTGGCCTTGGAGGCACAACAACGCCAAATGGATCATGACCTAAAAATGAGGGAGTTGGATCGCAAGATCAAGAGTTTAGACCGCTCTCCCTCTGGTGGCAGCAATATTGAGTTTTACAGTGCTGAGAGAGTTGTACGCACACCCAGAGATGTGGCACCTGACTTGAAGGAGGGGGTTAACATACACCAGGAGGTTCAAGGGCATGAGGTAGCTCCAGTAGTGCGCAGTATCCCTGAAGGGAATAGGGTAACTGGCGCAGGGGTTCATAGTCCTAGTGGAGGGAGGGACACTCTACTGACTCTAGCTGAGAGGTACAGGGAGAGGGGTTCCCCCAAAATTGAAGTCCTGGTGGGTGAGTGTGAAGACCGCCCAGAAGAGTGTGGGTTGTGGGACAGAGACAGTCAGATACTGTCTTGCCAGTCTCAGGAGAGTGGTGTGGAGTACGTGTGTGAGGCACTGGATGGTAAGGTGAAGAATAGTTTGGTTAACCCTGCTAGGGGGCTGTGTGATCCAATTGTGGGAGAGCATATTTTAAGTCCCTGTTTTTCAGAGCTATGTCAACACCTGTTGGAGAGTGAGTTCTCTGACCGCAGAGAACTCACATTGGAGGCAGACCTTTTGGTGGATTCCAGAGGGTCTGGAGAGGCATTGGGGAGTGACCCTGTGGGGAGTGGCTCAGGTATCTTCCAACCCAGAGTGGTGGAAGTGGTGCAGAGTAGCCCAGATAGGTCCCATGGTAGTGGGAGGGGTGTAGGGGCTCACGTCCTGTCTCAGTGGAGAAGGAGTGAGTGTGGGGCTGCGTGCCCCCAGGTGCCCGAAACCCAGTCTCAGAGCCTGGATGGTTCTTTAAGGGAACACCAGGCGGGGAGCCTAGGCTGTCCTGATGGGCCGCCCGTTGAGGGGGATCCCCTAGTGTCTGGTGAGCTGGGAGTGTCTGTAAGCAGGCCTCCATCAGTTCTGGTGTCTGGCAGTACCGCTCCAGTTGGGAGGGTGCAGAGGTCCAGATTGAGGGGTGAGAGGGGGAAAGAGTCCCCAGTGGAAGAACCAGTGGGTCAGGGACCAGCCAGATGGGCTGCGTCCCCCGTGAGTGACCATGGTGACACCACTTCTGTCCTGGGGGATCTTCAGGCACTGTCAGATGGACAGGGGTCAGGAGATCAGCGCCAGGCAGACTGTCACACGACACATGAGTTATGTGTCACCCTCAGGGGGGGCATGCGTGCTCCCCGGGAAGTCCTGGTGCGCCAGGCAAGCGTTCAACCGCATGGGTTGGCCCCAGGGTTGGGAAGCCAGGTTCAGGTGTTGTCTGACCTGGAGGGTGGGACTACTGTAATCAGTGTCCTGACCCAAGTTGCTTCTGGGGGTACCACGCCAGTTGGGAGTGGGCAGTACTCTGGAAGGGGGTGCAGAGGGAGGGAGTCCTCGCCTCTGACCCCGGCTCAACTGAAGGGTTTAGACCCTAGGTTGGAGGGCCAGGTTCAGGGTGTCCCCCCGGACCTGGCCGCCCAGTTGCAGGATAGAACACCTGAACTGGTGGGCGAGTTACGCAGGACACCTGCCCCAGGTGCCCTGGCAATTCTGGAAGGGGGTACCACTCCAGGTGGGAGGGTACAGAGCCCCAAGGAGAAGGACCGGGTGTGGGAGAGGCCACCCCAGTCTTGGGTCCAGCCGCCGGGTACAGTCCTGGGGCTGGTGGGTCAGTGCCAGGATGTCATACCTGACCTGACAAGGGGAAGAATGGACAAAGGGTGCCAAGCACCTGGGGCTACTGCCCCCCGCTCCCTGGCGCCACAGAGGATTGAGAGCCCTGAGAAGCATACGGCCTGGGTCTCATCCCTGACTACTGTCAGTGGCCACTGTAGCATTTTGCTGTCTGTCTGTTGGGACACACCTGTGGGCCAGTTAAGGTTAGGTGCTGCACAGGTGGTGTCCACAGGTGAGGAGAAGGGTTCCCCATGGATTGGCTTGGTGGGCCCTGAGAGTATGGACAGAGGGAGTCCGATAGGTTCAGATCGGCGTAGAAATGGAGTCTGCCCCTGCAGTTGCGGGCCAGGTCCTTGTTCTATCGCCCCAAGCAGGGAAGACCATCCCGGTGGTGATTGGTCTACCCTGCGTTTTGGCTGGAAGGGGGTTGTGTTGGACTTGGCCCTTTTTGCAGGGTCATCCCTAAACTTTTTGCCTTTCTCCAGTATTTTTTCTGACCTGTTGTTGGCTGTTTTATGACTCTGGGCACCTTACCACTGCTGATCAGTGCTAAGGTGCATATGCTCTCCCTATGGTAAAATGTATACATTGATTGGTGTCCATGTTTGGCTTATTCGGTTTACTATCAGCCCCTAGTAAAGTGCATCAGGAGTGCCAGGGCTTGTAAATGCGAATGCTGCTGGTGGGCTTGCAGCACTGGTTGTGCCACCCACAGAAGCGGCCTAGTAAAATATGTCTAAGGTCTGCCACTGCAGAACCTGCGTACAGTCTGGACTGTCGCGCTGACTGCGCAAGTGCCCCCACTTGCCAGTCCCTAAACCTTCCCTTACCTACATATTCGCCACCCCTCTGGTAGGCCCAAGGGCAGGGTGCATTGTAGGCATAAGGTAGGACATGCCCTGATGTGTGTGGCATGTCTTAGTAGTGAATTACAGCCATTTTCGTTTTTCACTATTGAAGGCTACCTGCTCTCCATAGGCCAGAATGGGCTGCTGGAGTCACTACACGCTGTGACCCCAGTGGACTCAGAGAGCATGGTAGAATGTCAAGTTTAGTATGCCTGAACTCAGAATAATAAAATACTTCTTGTAGTCAAGTTTATTTTAATATCCTGGGTTTGTAAATACTACTTTTAGAAAGTTAGTATTTACTGACCTGGCCATTTCAGTCCGCCTCTGCTGTGTGTGTGTGTTCTGCCTAGCAACAGTAAGGAGCAGGGTTGGGGAATCCCCAGAGACAGGTTGGCTGCCAGGTGGTGGGTAGAGAGATGACACCAGGATGGGTGGGAGGAGTACACCTTGACTCTTGAATAGACCTGTGCTCTGCCACCACAAAGCCGGCGCCGCCCCCTGCGGAGCGGCTGATGTCTCTGCCCTGCTGCTGAAAGGAAAGAGCAGAGTCACCATAACAAAGTGCTCCAGAACTGGACTGGGCCAGGCCCAGGCCCCCTGGCGCTAAAGAACAAAAGAATCACGGTATAAAAGTAGGAGCCTGGCTCCTAAGAAATCAGAATCCTGTTTTACCACAAAGAACCTCTGCCCGACTAGAAGGAGAAGAAGACGCTGGAGGAGCTGGCCTGCTGCTTGCCTTGCTGAGAGAGGAGAGGAAGAGACTACTGAAAAGACTTTGCTGCTTTGTGCTTTAAACATTCTCCAAGGGCTTGATCTGGGCTTGCCCCCTGAACTGAACCCCAGGACCAGTGGGTTCTCTGTGCTTTTGCTCGTCCTCCGATTCGAGCCGTGTGTGCATCCCGCTGGAAAGAGACTGCGCCCCTCAACGCCCCTCCTAGGGCCGTGACACTCAGGAGCTCGCCTGCCGCAACCCCGTGAGAGCCCCGCTCCGTCCGGAGCCGCTCTCTGTCCCCGGGCTAGGCCGCCTGCGCCCCTGTCACCGCCTGCCACTGGAGCGCGCTGAACGCGCTATCACCCCTCCCGCCGGAAACCGTCCGACGACCGTGATCTACGCCGGGTCATCCAGCTGCACTGACCGTGCCCTGTGACCCCGCTTCGCTATCCCCGGACATCTCAGGCCGCGCCGCCCCCGCTGTGGAGACCCCCCTGCACCGCCGTGCTGAGGGTCGCTGGCCGCGCCTGCCTACCTGCCCACACCCGCTGATCGAGGACCCAAGACCACTCCCCAAGCTGAGAGTCGCACCGACCTGTGCCGACTCTCCCCATCACTGAAGAAATTCCAGTATCGGGCTCGGGGCCCGCAACGCCTTATTTCCCCGTTCGCAAGAGTCGATCTCTGTAAGTACTGGAACCACAAGTAACATTTGCAAGAGACTACAAAGTATCCATTTGAAGCTACGAACAAAGAACATTTGCCTGCTTTACAACCTGGTGGCATAGCGAAAACGTTATTGGTCTTGTGATAAGTCTGCTGAGATATATATACCTATTTTTACATAAAGAAGCGTATTTTTCCACATATCCAAGTCTGGTGTCCGTTTCTGGGGGGGATTGATGTATTTACTGTGTGTGTGATTGTAAGTGCTTAACCAACAACGCCTGAGGAATCGCCTTGGCTGCTCACGCCACGCACCTAGAGGGTGAGCAAGGGTCATTCGCAAGGGGTTATCCTGCGCCCTGACGTAGAGGAGAGGGTTCCTGCTTGACACAAGGGCAACCTTGCGCCAACCAGAGACCCCCGAGTCTAACACTATTGTATCTTGCCTCCCCATCTAAATCCCTCATAGTGGCCCTGGATATCTTTACCAGCTTTGGGAAAAACTCGGGGTACAGCGTCAACTGGGGGAAATCAGTACTGTACGTATTACACGCCGCCCCCCCCCGCCCATCCCGCGTGACTGCCCGATCCAGATAGCCTTGAGAGGGTTCAAGTACCTCTGAATTGTTATTTCCAAGGATGCGACGACCCGCTACGAGAGGAACTTATTGCCACCTCTACAAAGATTCCGGAGGGACACGGCTATTTGGAAAGCGCTCCCGCTATCGCTGCTGGGTCAGGCAGCTCTATTTAAGATGATGGCGCTGCAGCGGTTTTTATATGCACTCCAAAACTACCCTGATCTAGTTCCACATAAGTATTTTGCGGATATTGAAGCCACCCAGAGGGACCTCTTGTGGAATGCTACGCCATGCATATCACTCCAAAAACTTACGCTGGGGTGGTACGACGGGGGTATAGCGTTTCCGGACATCCGTAAATACTACTGAGCAGCACACCTCTCGGCTATCAATCAGGGCACTTATCGGAGTGGGGATGATCTCGGGTATGGGATGGACAGGTGGCTCCTCAAAGGGGGGAACTTTGAGGCCGCTCTTTACTCAAAACCTACCAAATACCACCTCACAGGGCCTACAAAACACTCTGTTCAACTTTGGCATATTGTGAGCCAGAAACTGGGATGGTCCGACAAACTCACAAGGGCAAACCCGCTCTGGGTGTCCAAAAAGCTGGGCTCATTGAGTCGCACCAAAGGATTTCGCAATTGGGATTTGATAGGGATCTCCCATATAAGGGACCTGTGGGGATCTAATGGTATGGTGACCTTTACCTCCCTGCAGCACACTTACGAACTGGCACAAACAGAGTTCTTCCGGTACATGCAGATCAGACACTTGCTCCAATCAAACATTTGACCAGGAACAACGCTCCCAGACTCCTCCCCCTTAGAGGACAGACTGCTTGATGAGCACTTACCGGAGAGGGCTATTTCTCTAACATATAAAAAACCACACCCCTGACCCATTACTTGCACTCAGGAGAAAATGGGAGACCGATGGCTTGGAGATTGATGATGAGGAATGGAGAGAGGCACTTTCATCCCCTAAAGAGGTGGCGATATCGGCAAAGCTAAGGCTGATACAGCTTAAAATATTACATTGTGTATATATCACAGGTACATGACTAGTGCTGATGGGGAGGAGTGAGGATGGGCTTTATAGAAGACGGTGTGGGGAGACGGGGACATTTCTTCACATTATATGGGAATGCCCTCAAATACAAACATATTGGAAGCAGGTACACGATTGTATGAGTGCGGTCTGGGGGGTAAGATTACGACCTGAAGCTAAAAGGTGCCTCTTAAATATCTGGGAGCCCACGGATATGTCTGTAAAAGGTAGAATGTGGGCAACACTTGGACAGGCAATTGCAAAACTAAATATAGCACGCCTGTGGGGAGCGGGAACACCTCCAATGATTAGCGAATGGAAAAAGGACATGGACTGGTGCATGCTGCAAGAGAAGACAGTTTATACGGCATGGGGGTGCCCGAGGAAATGGGTGGAGGTCTGGTCAAAATGGAATGCATACCGTGGACATTTGTGTGAACCTCCCAAGCTCCCTTCCCTTGACGAACCATTAACTCCGTAGTGTACCTGCACTGATACCAGCTTGAGTACTACTAGCCTTGAGGTGATCTTCTTGTACGACAGACTGTAGATGCAACACTGTAAAGTTCTACGTGCAAATGTACAATGACCAACAAATTTCTTTTTGGTTAATAAAAAGAGTTATAAAATAAAAACAATGTGGTCATTGTAACGACCGCATTGTAAAAGCACGCAATGTAAGAGCATGCGTTGTGACATGCTATATTCTCTTTCAATGAGGTTCCCACACTGTCCACAGCTCCTCTGTATTCCTGCACCCCGGACCGCCATCAGGCCAGCGAACCAGCCCCACGCCTCCAGAACCTGCTCTTCTGACCAGCAGACTGCCTAGACGGATTCCCTCACTTTTTGATGCCCCCTTACAAGCACTCCTCTTCTGCTATGTATCTTCATTCAGGGTGCCTGACTTATTGGCCCTGGGGGATCTGCTTTAGAAGTCATCTTTTGTCAGGGGATTGAAACATCATAGCATGACCCAGCACCACAGAAGCCCACCCAACTCCTGTGCAGTACCTCTCTGAAAGTCAAACTCAGCACTAGAAAAAACTGTTCAATCCAGCTCCACATGAGCCAATGACTAGAATGTAGGGGCATTGATAGGCCATGGCAGCCGATCCTGCCCTGAAAACAGCCCCTTAGCCTACAGACTACTGGGAAATTCAAGAGTAGCAGAATGGTCAGTTTAATCTAGTCCAGTCTTGCACCTGAGTCCATTATAATTGTCCATTTTCAGTCCCCCCTCCAGACCTTACTGTGCTCCTTTTTCCCAACAATGTGGGAGCCATAGGCCAGTACCACCATCACGTACTGCCACAAAGGAGTCCTTCATCCCCATCTTTCCTCTTCAGTGCACATAAATAAATAAAATTTACTCCAGCGCATGTGAGATGCACTTCTGCATCAAAACTACAGTCTCCCACCTGCTTCCATCACAGGAATTTGTCTGTTCCCCTTACCTCTGCCAGAATTCCTGTAGAGACTGCGAACCTCAGAGTGGTCCCCTTACAAATGTTTTCCCGATGAATGAAACAAGGACAGCATTTTCTCTCACTTGCCTTGAAAATTATTTGCCAACCCCTTACAGAGTCAGTTTGGGGTTAGACAAAAGGGGAGGAGCAAGTCACTCTGCTGCATAGAGATGCTTTGATTAGTTACCGGTAATTGCATTACTCCGAGTCCTTCTCACGCTTAGATTTCTGATAACGTGAGACCTCCGTGCCTCCCCCAAAGCTTTTCCAAGCATTAAAGCTCCTCCCCCCTACATACTTTCTGTTTCATTGACAAGCCCCGAACATTCAATTGGCCTGGACACACAGGGCTGGGAGGTAGGAATCTAAGGGTGAGAAGGACTTGGAGAAGTGAAGTTACTGGTAAGTAATCAAAGCATTACCACACACGTCCCTCTCACTCAGGGGCATATTAGCAAGGGCGGTATCGCGGCTTCAGTGGCACTTCTTGCCACTAAAGCAGCGATATTTCTATCGCCCTGTTAGCAAGCTGTCGCTAACAGCTGTTAGCGACAGCTTAGTGGCAAAAGCAACCTTTTTGGTACCCCTTTGCATGTCTGCGATATTTATCGCTAATGACATGCAAAGTGGGCGTTCCTCAACACCACCCTATGGCAAACACTCGCTAATACAGCTTCGGGATATTAGCAAGGCTGCACAAGACCCGCGATGCGAGCTTGAAAGCTGCGCTAATCCCCCTTTATCGCAGGTTTTTAACACCTGAAAAAAATACGACTTAGCCATCTCTAACATGGGAGGTGGATTGCATGGCTGAGGCCATACCTGCCTATCATCAAGGTCTGCAGTATCGCTGGGAAATCATCGCTTGTTTTCCCACAATAAAGCATGTTATCACGGCTATCGCTGGATTTATTATCAACTTGGAGATACGCGTTGCTAATAACGCGCTATCTCAGCGATAAAATCCAGCGATAGCCCGCGGTAAAATAATTAGCGCTAAGCGCTTTGCGATATTTATCGCACAGCGTTGCTAATATGCCCCTCAGATTCATAACAACTTGAGATGAGCCCAAGCCAAGAAAAGCCAGGACAACTGGCCACATAGAAGAAACAACCTACCGAAGTAGGAAGAAGTAAACAATGGACACCTACCCTGAGACAGAACGCAGACCTAAAATGATTCTGTGACAGCTGTACCCCAAACGACCCAGGAAAGTGTGAGAAAAGTAGAGAAGAAATGAGATTGATTAGGTACGTGCACAACCTGGAGATTCAGTGATGGTTTGTAGTTTGCGTCGTGCCCCGGGGTGCGTCCTCCGAACTAGGGCGTGAATAAATGTAAGAAAGCACCCCCCAACAACATGGGGTGTGTCCCCCAGGCGCGTAACTGTCCTCAAATGGGTTTCAAAAAATTGTACAGGATTCTTCAATGTTCGATGTTGAAAAACTTTATTTGTTATTCAAAATTCATCGTGAGCGTTTTTTTATCAATTCAAACGCATTGCAAAGATTATAGCGTTGATTGTAAATTCCCAATGCATTTCGGCATAAGCCTTCCTCAGGGGAATTCTAGAAAAACAATAAAGATGACGATAAGCGCTGTATCTGAGGTATATTAGTTACTCTTAATACCTCAGATACAGCGCTTATCGTCATCTTTATTGTTTTTCTAGAATTCCCCTGAGGAAGGCTTATGCCGAAATGCATTGGGAATTTACAATCAACGCTATAATCTTTGCAATGCGTTTGAATTGATAAAAAAACGCTCACGATGAATTTTGAATAACAAATAAAGTTTTTCAACATCGAACATTGAAGAATCCTGTACAATTTTTTGAAACCCATTTGAGGACAGTTACGCGCCTGGGGGACACACCCCATGTTGTTGGGGGGTGCTTTCTTACAAAAGTAGAGAAGAACTCACAAGGGGCCGCCTGGCAAAATGAAAACAAAGCAGGCCCCTGACACTCAGCAAGAGAAGCTCACACAGCTTGAGTCGACCGACCCCAAACTTCCAATGGGGAAAGAACACCAAACCTGGAAGAGGCCAAGTAAACAAAGACTGAAGCCCCCGGCCCAAGAGGAGGGCGTCAGGCTGTTCACCATACGTAGCCGGCCCAAAGGCGTCAAATAAAGAGAAGTCCCACAGGAAGGAAGGGAGCCACCCACAGCAGAAGAACAGAACTGCTCTCCAGATGATAACAGAAAGCAGATGACCCTCTCAGAAGATCGAGGAACTGGACAGAAAGTGAAAAAAGTACCACTGGTCAGAACTGAAAGGAAGAGTTCATTTGGGGAACAAAATCTGGTCCCAAGTGCAAAAGCAGCCATTGGCAAATCCCAACAAAAATAGTCCCTAGGTCCCGCAACCTCCTTGTTGAGGTAGCAGCTAGTAGAACGAACACTGCCACTGTGAGAAACCAGAAATCAGTAGAATGGTGAGGCTCAAAACAAAAGGGGGAATTTAGAGTCTAGAAACCCAAAGGAAGTGCCCAGGGGAAACCAACCGAGAATGCCAAGGGCATACATAAAAGAAAAACAGAACCAGGGTGGTACCAGCCCCAGAGGATCCTCCACAGAACCCCAATGAGCTCTAAATGCCCTGATAGCCACCCCTAGTAGTGACAAGAGCGAAAGACAAAGTCCCAAGGAATAAAACATCAGTTAGGAACTGCAAAGTTGGAGGAAGAGAAGCCGTAAGAGGCAACTAATGCAGCCTGTCCCCACCACTTCCCAAAGGACACCCAAGGACGAGCAAATCAAGCTCAGTGGATGGACTCAGAGAGGTCTGACAGGAAGAGGAGACAGCATCAAAAGTACTCAGAAATACGAAAACCGCCTGTGCAAGTCTGCAGACCGGAAAGTGGAGTGAAAGATGAAACCGGCCCCGTAGAAGAAAGGACCTATGAGAAGGAGATGGCCTGGCCCCAAAGGAAGAGCTGATCCCAAATGAGCTATAGGGACAGGACCCGGTCCTCCCCTGGCTGTCGTGAAATGAGTATACTGAGGGAAGGGCAGAGTGGAGCAAGACCTGGCTATAGCAGAATGCATGAAAAAGGACGAGAGAGCCAAACGGACATCCCGGAACCCCCGCCAGTTGGTGTACCATACACATTGAACAGAAGATAAAAGATCCCAGCAAGAAGGGAAGACATCCAGGTACCCCACAACCACCAACAGAGGGGGAGGACACCTTCTGCAAAATGCAAGGGCTCCTCCGAACCAGAAGAGGAAGAGACAAAACCAGCAAGGTAGGATCCCAGTACTGAAGGAAGATAAGTCCATCTAAATATCCTTTTACTGAAGAGGATAAGTCCATGTGAAACCGAGCCCAGGGATTCAAAAAAGAAAAACACAGTGGCCGCCAAGACTCTGAGAACAGAGCGCACTCAGGACCCATAAAGTTCCGGAGGCAACATGGACTGTGCAGCAACAAAGAAGAATTTGAGGGATGTTGACGTGTAGACTACCAGAGGAACAATGGAGGCCTCTGTGCCTCTCCCGACTGTCCTCAAAGGAGAAACAAAGGGAAGGCTCTCAGGAGAGGCATGTGGAAGGATGTGACCTGCAAAGCAATGGGTGCCAACAAGGCATGTGCAGAGCCCAGAGCAATGATGTTGTGCAGAAATATCATGCAAAAATAAACAGTCTTGAGCAAGGAGTCCCATGAGAATGAGCACTGGAAGATAGCCACCCGACACCTGCTGTACAAAAAAAGGGGAAGGAGGACACCACCTACCAATTCGCAAACCCACCCTTGAATAGGATGGGAGAAGGGATGCACCCTGAAACCTGAGGCAGAGAGGCAAAGTCAAGAGATTACCCATGCCAAACCAAGTCCAAAACCAAGCACTCCATGACCAAGGAGTCCCAAAGAGGGACACTCCATTAGCCGACCACAGACCATACCCAAAGTTGGAGGGCCAGAGTAGTCCGGACAGCTGATGGGATGCATTTGTATTGACAAACCCAATGAGTGACCCCTCAGGCCAACGAGGTGGGTACATGCAACGGCATGCAGAACCAACCAACAGTCCCCTATGGCAACATCGCCTTCAGAGAGTCAAAATCCATGAGAAGTTTGGGAGTCATTGTAAGGTCTTTCAGAAAAGACTTCAACATCTAGTCGGTAGTCATGGGCAGACAATACCTGCTAAATATAGATAGTGCCAGAATCTATGATAACGCTGAATTGCCCTGGGAAATGAATATTTACTTATGACCTGAATAAGCGTGTGTGGTTGCCTAAGGCCACATCAATTTACAATGTAGCAATGCACCTGATGGCTCCTGTTAACAATGCCAGCGGGCAAGGCCTCTTTTTTACTGTGTCACCCAGGGTGCGCTCTGCAATGCCCTGAACTATATAAAATGAAAACAGAGCCTCTACTTGCATCCACAAAATCTTCCTTCCAGAGAACACATCAACCATGTGTACAAGGCATCACCCCAACCTCATCCTCATCACCGGCATTCTCCCTTCCAGGACGCCCAGGAGAATGCCGGTGACCAAGAGACGCACCACACTCCCTGCAACCCGGAAGTGCACCAAAGCACCGGCACTGCACATGCCTCCAATGGTAGAGCAGGTCCTTTCATGCTTTGTGATGGCAAACATGGCACCTAAAGGTTCTCACACAGCTGCTCATTCTACCCACTTTCACACTGGTATAAGGAGCTGGGGTAGTAATAGAAATGCCACCATTTTGGCAGATGTTGCAAGAGTGGCACTACTCCACATCATTGCAGCAATTCTTGCCCTGCTAACTTGGGGAACATGTGCAGTTGTGATCATTCCAGTTTATACAGTGAGCACCATTGGCACAAGGGAAGGTTGCACACGCATCAACCACGAGCAATCTTTTCTTAGGAACCCCACATGAACGTCACAGTGCCATCAATCACAAAGTGTGTACAGACCCTCCATTGCAACAGAGTCCTTGATGGCAAGGTTCTTGAAACTGGCATCATTCGCCAACAGCCTTGGGTGGCACCACACAGGACAGTGATCCGTTGGACTATCTGGTACACTTGCTGACATTCTCTCAGAGCTGGTTACCATCCCAGCATTGCAGACCTGCAGGCTGGCACAGCCAAGAAGTGCACCACAGGTCCCTTCTGTACACCTGAAAATGGCCTTAAGAGACGGCCACAGAGCCTCCAAATGCATCCACGAAGCCAACCCTGCAGAGAACACATCAACCATGAGCACAAGGCATCCCCTCAACCTCACCCTTAAAAGAAGAAGGCGGGGGGAACGCTTCACACACCTACCGGGCATGGAGCAGAAATGCAGGGAACTAGGAGTCCATACAAAATGCTGGAAAGAAGGAAAAAGGGGGCCAAACATACTAATTAAAGCCCTGCCACAAATAAAAGGGGCTTGTATCACCTCTAGGCTGGTACAGCCAAGAAGCGCACCCCAGCTCCCCGCTGCACTGCCAAAAGCGGCCCCTGGAGAAGCATCAGATCCTCCCCTCCAGGATAACCAAGAGAATGCTGGCGACCCAGAGAACACTGCACTCCCTGCAACCTGGAAGTGCTCCAAAGCACCGGTGCCGCGAACACGGCTGGTAGTTAGAGAGCAGGAAGAAGGTTTACCCCATCATTGGTTGGGGTACCGCAGTCCCAGCAACCACCTATAAGAGATGTCCACCACAGGTCAAGAGGTTCCCCGGGTCCTGTACACGCATAGGCTCTCCCTGGTGGGTGCAGGAACAGCACCTTTTCAGAACGCTAGAGGGAGAGAGAGCTCCGCACCCATTCCAACAGGAGACGAAAAAGAGAAACAGGAAGTATGGAGGTGGAGGTGAAGGTGGAGGTGGAGGAGGAGGTTTTATGCTCGGAAAAGGGTCAGCAGAGGGACAGAGGTCTCATTTTGTTAGGAATCTAAGTGAGAGGGATGAGGGGGTATCAGATATATGTCCTACCTCCTCTAATGGAGAGACCTATGGGGAGGCAAGTACCCATGGCGGGTGGATTGATACATCCATCCACCTCACCTCATCCATAAACTCTGTTTACATACTTACATAAGCTTGGTTTGGGTGTACTTCCACCACACTTTCCTCAAACATGTGCCAGCTTGTGAATCTTGTTTAGCATTCCCTTCAAACTGCATATACATTCTCTTCACTTTGTCCCTTTCCTTTTCATAAAACTTGATCCTTGATGATGGCATTACAAACGTGGAGCATTACAAACCTCTATCACCACGGAAGCATCACTTTTTATGATGCTCCGTTGGAGTAGCGCCATTTTCCATATTTACAAAGTGGCGCTAAGCCACTTAGCGTGGCTTAACGCCACCTTTTTAATATGCCCGTTTCCGCCACAGTCCTCTACAGCTAAGGGGCGTACAATGGGTGTTGCTGTGGGCATTCCACCATAACACCCAATGCTTTTTGACGCTACCCCAGATTTGCAAGGCTGAGGCAGCGCCAAAAACGAATGCCATGGAATACCAGGCATTAGAATGGCGATAAGAGGAGAAATTATTAATTTCCCCTAGTTTTTTGCTCTTTCCATGTGTGCTTCATTCTGCAGCACCCATAGAAAGAGCAAATCGCCATTATTGATTGTTTATGTGCAGGAAGGATAAACAATCACCCACACAGCGTAGGCAACCTTCTAACACGCACAGTAAACTTGTGAATACGACACATCCCTGCGTTTTCTAAATGCATGAGCACGGCGCTGCCAAATTTGGCGCAGCTCTGTGTTCCAAACTTTTTTGTGAATATGCCCCCATGTGTATATGTATAAGTATTGTATTAGTGCAGGCTGGAGCCCTGGCATTATATGGGTGAGGGGGGGGGGGGGGGGCAGAACAAGGCATTACATTGAAAACAAATTCAACCAGTTGCTTCACCACTGTACCTGTTCGGTTTTAGCGGGTGTTGAAGGTGGGTATGCGTAGGGGGAGGTTGGGGGTGGGCGGTACTTACCTTACTGCTGCCTAATGCTCTAACTACCCTGTGAGTGCTAGAAAGCTTGCACAGCTAGTTTTGGCTACTGCCTGAATTGTTCACTATTCTACCCTTGTTCACGATTTTAGCTTTGTCTTTTAATTCTTAAATCTTGGCATGAGAGAGTGAGGTCATAATCTAAAAGGATTATGGTGTTCCTTATCTTGTCTCCCCATGAACCCTCCTTGTGACATTGATGGAGAGTCTGTCCTCACAGCTCCAGGCGGAGCCCACGTGCTCTCTCTATTCGGATGGGACAGAATAGAGAGCGTTATCTGCCAGATCGTAAAGAGACCGATTTAATGCACATTTAACTCTCAGAGCGCAGGCCTCTCAAAACAATGGCCGTGGCTTCCTTCCCAGAAGCAACACAACAGAGAGCATTTCTATCTAGATGTGTAGACTGCCTCCCAGGCCCTCCTTCGACAAAGAAGTCCGTGACGCCCGCGGCTGCAGAAAAACTCAATTACGTTCATTTGCATTTTTACATAATTTCACAATGGCACGTTTAGGTTCACATTCACGTAATTCAGAGATTATTCCACCCAGGAGTGACATTTCATTATGAAAAATAAGACTCAGGCTGTTGTTTTCGATTCATTTAGCTGCCCTTTTCGCTTGTGTGGTGCACTCGTCTCTACAGCCAAATTGCAGGGTTACAGCAGCCTGACTTGGAACTTGAATAGTAGTAGAGGGTAGGGTGACCACCAGTGGCGGCTGGTGTGAGGGCTGAGTGGCAGGGTGGGGAGGCAGCGATGGCGGACTACGCAAAAAAAAAAAATAATAATAATGAAAAATGAAAACTTACCTTCAGCCAGCCACATCACGTTCTTTTGCTCTTCTGCAGACAGGCTCTCAGAATCCCCTGCAGCCAATCCTGACGCTGCACTCAGTAGCATGAGAGTAGCGCCAGGACTGGCCTGAGCGCCCTTGATTTGCTCTGCCGGGGAGCCGGGAGCCTCTGCCTGCTGTCTCCATCCTGGCAACGCAGCTGGGTTGGAGACAGCTTCAGTGCGCATGTGGGTTTGGCCGTTCTGAGACGGCTGGACAAACCCACATGCGAACTAAAGGCAGTGCATACCACTCTCCCTCAGTGCCTGTCACCCCTCTGGCCTGGGTTTAAAACCTGTTTTAATATTGTTTTATTTTCCAAATTTTTGAGGGTGCTGGCGGGGGGGGGGGCGGGGGAGGCGACGCTCCTCCACCAGAGCGGAGGAGCCATCGCTCATGACCACCTCACTCCAGGTCATTACGGACAGCGTCTTTAGTACTGAACATTTTACTCACAAACTACTGATTCCATGTGTACTGGTGTAATTAGTTCAATAGAAGCAAGATGACATCACCCAGGATGCATTAAGCTTTCACACAAGACTCTTGGACTGGAAACATTGAACTAAACAACCTAGTGGGGGTCACTCTACCACAATGAATGACAGACATCCCCTTTGGTATCGCTTTGTTCGCCCTAAATTGGGAGGGTATGCCCAGACGTGGGTCCCTTGCTCACTTTGCCACTGGATTCAACATAGCCTGGCTGATGAGGGTTATGAACCCGATACCGGTTCCAGGATGCATGTTTCCGGTCCAGGGAAGGCATGGCTTGGCAGTTCGGGCTGGACTGCTCCCATGAGGCACAGGGTCAGACTGATTTGCATATGGCCATGTCTGAACTGGGGTGGTGGAGTGAGCTAAAGAATGATGATGGATTACACCCAGATCAGTTGACTGGGAGTGAGTGTTTGATTTGCTCAAACGCTCCGTCCATCATCCCCTTTAGTATCGTATTGAGGGCCCAAGCTGAAGAAGTTGTGCAGCCATAAGTGAATATACCCAGTGTGCACACAACCAATGTAAAAGAATATGTGAGCAGTTGTCAGGACAGTTGAAAATGTATTGCATGAGATAGGGGCTAAATTTATGAACACTTTTACAGCACCTGACCAAGAAATTAGCAAGTATCCTGAGCCTTACCATACAATATTTGTGCAAAGGGTACATGGTACATGGCCTGTCAGTTTGGGTTTAATTGCTCCTTTTTGGGTACTGGCGAAGACTGATTTACTGATTAGCAAATAGTGGGTTTCCTTCTGTATTGGCACAGCCAAGCTCAACTTGTTTGAATTGAATGTGGCTCAGGGGAATTCGCCGTGGTTAAAGTTTGACTCAAGTTTTTCTATCCACCACTTTTTGATGCCCCAAAGGTTAACCACTGAAATTAAAATCCCTAACTAGAGATCACAGGGACAATAAACAAAGTTTGCCCAGTGATCCTGGAACTCCTGAGAAGATACATAATTGCTGTTGTTTTTGCATTTTTAGAGGTTTGTCCCTTATATCTTTAAATACATTTTTCCAAAATCATTTTAGTAGAAACAATTCATATGACTTCTCCATACGGATGAAAAAAGCAGAAACTGACTTTCAGTATTCAACAATGGCCTCTAGTCGTAACCATTCCGAAAGTGAAGGAAGTGGTCAAAAGTGTCAGAAAATGTACTCAGTCCAAGACTACCAATGGTTCATACTCAAATAACTATATTTTAATTATAAACAAAATATGGTCTCATAGCCCTCCTTGCTAATGAGCCATGAGTGGTTTTTTGGAAAGCCTACAGAAGAAGAAATATGTTCATGGATATTCAGCTAAAGGAAGTTAGATTGGTTTAACAACAGCATCATACCAAACTGTGTGCAAGTCCTAAATGTATGCGCCTTGTGCATTGGTTGCATTTTTTTAACAGGTACTTTAACATATATGGCTACTCAGGGCCATATGTAGGTAACATACTATTTACCGATTCATAAATACCGAATTTTACCGATTCGGTATTTATGAATCGGTAAATAGTATGTAGGTAAATAATCGGTAATTATTACTGATTCGGTAAATATCGGTATTTATGAATCGGTAGTTACCGAATCGGTAATAATGCATCCCTTCCCATTCATTCCTATGGGCCTGGAGGCCCATAGGAATGAATGGGAAGCCAGTTACTATTACCGTTTCGGTAAATACCGAATCGGTAATAGGGGAGGCATTATCATGGGTGGCAGGGTGTCACATTGACACCCTGTTGCACCCCTGATTCGTGCATGTGTGCACATGTGGCGCACATACATGCCCTAAGGGCATGTATGTCTGCCACATGGCACTTTTAAATCAGCAAACTATAGCTGTTTGCAAGGTATTCGTTATTTATCACCAACCTGTATTTGGTGGTAAATACCGAATTCTTAATACTAATATTCACTCTTTTGAGTGCTCCCTACATATGATTTCAGGATTCGGTAATTTACAGAATCTGTATTTTACCGAATCGGTATTTTACCGATCCATTACCGATTCGGTAAATTACCGAATCCTGAAATCATGCCTCCTACATCGCAAATGCCTAAATACCGGTCGGTAACGGGATATTTACCGAATTTCGGCCGTTACCGACCTTTAGCTACCTACATGAGGCCCTAAGTAACTACTCTCATAATATTTATTTGTGACTTTACAGTGATGCTGTTGCAATGCACCAAAAATTAGCTCTTAGTCAAAACCTATCCTGTCCCATGGAGGATGACTGGTACTAGCTTGTCACCAGGATCAGTTGTTTTGTATACGTTCTCTGGTTTTACAGAAGATGCCCACACTATTATAGTTACATTTCCATAGGGGCCCCAAAGAAGGACATACAGAAAATGCTGAGGATTTAGAACCAAACAGCTAGACTCTTCCTAAATCTAAGAATGTTTGATCACATTACCCCAGTTATGAAGCAATTTCACAGGATAATAGTGGGACAAAAGATTAAATTCAGATGTTATTTTTGTCCTTCTGACTCCAAAAATGGCCTTGCAGCACAACCCCGTTCAACAACGTAAGAGCGATCAGTCATCTGAAATACAAATTAAATTAATAGGAATTAAACCTCATTAGGATTCAGAGCACACACCTTTGGAATTTTGTGGCTCCCCAGTGAACAGTACCACAAGAATTGAATGCATTGAGAAGGCATAGAAAACAAGTGCATACAAGGAAACTTATGGCTCATAGTCAAGACACCATGAGACCACTTCCTCCAGACTGGACACTTCTTCTGCCTGAGATACCAACACAGCTCGGAACAAAGGAGTATGAACATTTGAACTCCATTACTGACCCTTGGCACTGAATATGTGAAGAGCAATTTATTGATTTACCGATACGTCATGTCCAGTTCATCCTGATCTGATCTGGACGTGAAATGCGAGAGGGAGGAGGTGGTGGCCGTACTGCTTTGCCTCTGATAGCCCAGTCAGGGCTCCCACAAGAGGATTCAAAGGTTGTGGAGAGACACGGGGGGTGGAGGTAGGGGTCTGCAACCGTTGCCATTGCCATGTCCTGCTCCGTGCCACGCGGCCTTTGAACCCCAAGGCGGACCCCAAGGACCTCAAGAACTTCCGGCCCACTTTCCTGCTCCCTTTCCCGGCGAAGGTCATCGAAAAAACCGTTAACAAACAACTGACCCGCTACCTCGAGGAGAACAGCATCCTGGACCCGTCCCAGTCCGGATTCCGCAGCAACCACAGCACTGAAACCGCCTTCATCGCCGCCACCGATGACATCAGGACCTGGCTAGACAACGGAGAAACAGCGGCCCTCATCCTCCTGGACCTGTCAGCCGCCTTCGACACAGTCTGCCACCGCACACTACGAACACGCCTAAACGACGCCGGGATCCAAGAGAAGGCCCTGGACTGGACCACATCCTTCCTCTCTGGCAGAACACAGAGCATCCACCTCTCCCCTTTCCGCTCCAATGCCACCGAGATCATCTGCAGCGTACCCCAGGGCTCATTCCTCAGCCCAACGCTGTTCAACATCTTCATGGCACCTCTCGCCCACGTCGCCCGACAGCACGACCTCAACATCATCTCCTACGCCGATGACACCCAGCTGATCCTTTCCCTCACCAAAGACCCTCTCACCGCCAAAACCAATCTCCATGAAGGAATGAGGGCCGTCGCCGAATGGATGAGGAACAGCCGACTGAAGCTGAACTCGGACAAGACGGAGGTCTTCAACCTCGGATCCACTCCTTCGGCCTGGGACGACTCCTGGTGGCCGACCACACTGGGAACAGCTCCAACACCCACCGCCCACGCACGCAACCTAGGGGTCATCCTCGACTCCACCCTCTCCATGACGAAACAGGTCAACACGTCTCCGCCGCCTGCTTCAACACTCTCCGCATGCTCCGGAGGATCTACAAATGGATCCCCACTGCAACGAGAAGAACAGTCACACAGGCCCTCGTCAGCAGCAGGTTGGACTACGGAAACGCCCTCTACGCGGGAACCACGGCCAAACTCCTAAGACGGCTGCAACGCATCCAGAACGCCTCTGCACTCCTGATCCTCGACATCCCTTGACGTAGCCACTTCACAGCCCACCTGAGAGACCTGCACTGGCTCCCCGTCAATAAGAGGATAACCTTCAAGTTCCTCACCGACGCACACAAGGCACTCCACAACACCGGACCAGCATACCTCAACAGACGACTCAGCTTCTACACCCCCACCCGCAAGCTCCGCTCCAACGGCCTCGCCCTCGCCGCTGTCCCCCGCATCCAAAGAATGACAGCCGGTGGCAGATCTTTCTCCCACCTCGCCGCCAAGACCTGGAACACCCTACCCACCCACCTACGGCAGACCCAAGACCTACTGACCTTCAGAAGACTCCTCAAGACCTGGTTCTTCGAACAGTAGCAGCACCCCTCCACCCCCAGTGCCTTGAGACCCTCACGGGTAAGTAGTGCGCTTTACAAGTGATATGATTGATTGATTGATTGATTGATATCGCAGGCAGCAGGGCTTCAGCCTCAATCCAGATGCCGTGGCATGAGAAACGTGGGAGAAACGGGAAGGCTGCTGCTCTGCCCCGCTGCTCAGGTACTCAGCGGCCTTGTGACAGTCCACCCCCGCCCCCAATTAGGGTCGATTCTGGACACTGAGTTGTGAAAAGCACCAATGGTGAGAGGTGGGCAAAAGTGTGAGATGAGGAGGAGGCAGCTATCAGCTTGTTGAGTTATGTTATGATATCCAAACTCCCTCCAAAACAGCCTCTCCAGCCTGGGGAGCCCCCGCTGGACATCTTTATCTCCTTGTTTGCCTCCTGCCCACATTTCGCTGTTGACTGTCCTTGTTGCTAATCTTGCTGGGGCCGCATCCCCTCTTGGCCAGCCGACACTAGTGTCTAGGTTCGGTGAGGCAAGTAGGCCAGAGGAAAGCGGTGAGGCATGGTGCGGGCGTGTCGAGAGTTGATGCCAACACATGATCTAAAACTCTGCACCAGCTGCTTACGAGGTGGCCCAAATTGTGTGGGTGCAGCCAGCAGGCCATGTGCCCCCCTCTCTCCTTGCCAGGAGCATTATGAACTGACTAAAATCCTTTCTACGCTTGGATTTTGGATTTGGTACATGTACGCTGCAGTGCTCATTATATGGTCACTTTATGGTGCTGCAGTAGAAGAAGAAGGTGGGCTGTGAGCCACTCTAAAAAGCCCTTGCCTTATTGCAGTGCAAAAGGCATGGGGAAAGGGGAGAGCTATCTTCAGAAGTGGCCAGCCTAGGAGCAGGGTGCAGTTTGCAGGTTGTCTGTCCCTCTCTTCCAAGGATCTTGTGACCCTAACACTCTGAGCATAGTAAATAGGAGTCAAATCACCACATTCTTTCTCATGTCATTAGCCGCAGTGGAGGACTGCTTATTTGTAGCTGGTGGAAGAGGTGTCTGTGCAGAGTTGTGCCTTAGTAGATCTGGATTGAATTCCCATTAGATCTTAGGTTACATGAGTGACTTTTGTTACTAACTTCATTTCAGAAAAGCTGACTCAACCGTGTAGTTGTGTTACCTTCTGTGCATATATGTTTACCCTTTTTTTACCTTACACATTATGACATATAGGATAATAAACATCTCAAAGCAGAAGCTGACCTGCTAGTGTCAAGACTGCGGCACCAATTATCTTCACGGAGGCAGAATGATGCTAGCTCCCCTTGCCCCTTCTCCGGAACACACTGCGTATGAGCAGCTGCTCCAGATGGGGGGAAAGGGGAATGGGACAGAGAAGAGACACTCGTGCTGGCCTGGACTCCCTCCTCAGTCAGGTGACGATTTCCGGAGGATTCCTAATGCACAGATGGGAACATCATTTCAATTTTATGCCTCGACTTACCCCCTAATCTCTATGGTTCCAGTTTTATTTTCTTCCCCCCCCCCCTTTGCCTACCAGGTGTCTGCAGGAGTTTTGCTTCTCTTCTTATGACCAGAGGTCCACTTCTGATTAGACTAAGTGGATGACCTAATGCACAGAGGGATAAATACAGGTTAAGTGATCCTATTCTAAATCTCTATTGCTCTCTGCTTACAGTATGCTTCCTTCTCTTCCCTCTCTCTTACCTATTCTCTTATCTCTGATCTCTGATCTTCCTATCGTTACCTCCTTCTGTTAATGCTTGGTGTAGTCCAAAAGATGAAAGTTTAGTTCAGGAGAGGTTTCACTTTTGAATGATTATCCCTGCTCCACTGTAGCTCTGCTTCACGGCTCGAAATCGCGCAAAAAGGGACAGGGAAGGAGAACAGTAAGGAAAGAATAGGGAAAGCGCAAGGGAGGCAAGGAATTCCGTGCAGCAGGCGTAAGCACTTTTCAGTCAAGAACTAGGAATGCGCTGCAACAACAGTCTAGTGCTTACTTGCTTCTTGTTACAACTGGTTGGCTGACAAACTTCAGTCTCCTTCTCTCGACGGTAAGCCTACCGGAGTAAAGGAGACACGAGATATCTTGTTTTCCGTAGTTCGACGATATTCTGTATTTCTGGATTCCGCTACCTCTTCTGCAGCTAGAGGGGCTAACGGAGTTCTCTGACTGGAAACTCTTTTCTCTTGACGTGCTCATTCACGACCTCCCACTACATGAGTGTAGGTCTGGGGGACAAGAGTTCCTACCGCGTGTTACAACGCGAAGGTACAAAAACAGACGCTCTGACTAGAATACCTGAGAGCCTTCCGCAAACACAACCTCTCTCAGACTTAGGCGAATTGAAGTGCGCAGTGGAACGTTCTTCCACGGCGCGCGAAATCTCACTTCCCGCGAGACTTCCAACTCCCTTCAATACTGGGGTAAACTAGGCGGCCATCTTGTAACGGTCGACCTACAAGGAACAGCAGACCAACAGTTGCAAAGAGAAGGCTTCACAATGACTCGATGTCTTTTCAGAGAGTGATTACTTAGAGTCATGGCGTTCACATAGTTCCTGACAGTACCCCCTCTCAAGGACCGATCCATCGGTCTCGGTTTCAGAGGATGCTGTGTATGGAATCGTCTTATCAGTTTGGGAGCATGAACATTCTCAGCTAGTTCCCAAGACCTTTCTTCGGGTCCATAACCTTTCCAGTCTATCAAGTACCATAACTTTCCCCTACTCTCCTTTGAATCCAGAACCCCTTTTACTTCATACTCTACATGTTCGCCCAACATCAGAGGGGGTGGAGGTTTCTGTAATCGGAGATTAGGAACTGTTTTCTTCAAAAGGGACACATGGAACACGGGGTGGATCTTTAACTGAGTAGGTAATTTCAGTTTGACAGTGACTGGACCCAGTATTTGTTCAATTGGAAATGGGCCTATGAAACGAGACTGAAATTTTCTATTTCCCTTCAGTCTAAGATGTCGTGAGGACAACCATACGGAATCTCCTACTTGATACTGGGGTGCCTTTCGCCTGTGCTTATCTGCCTGTCTCTTGTAGCCCTCCTTAGCCTTCAATAAATTGGACTCTGCTGACTTACGGGCTGAATTTAAGTCTGACAATAAATTGTTGACTGCTGGAACCCTAAAATCTCCTTGACTACAGAAAGGATTTGGGTGCTGCCCATAGTTTAGGAAGAAGGGAGAATATCCTGTGGAAACATTTTTTGCATTGTTATGTGCAAACTCCGCCATCCATAACATTTCTGACCACTGGCCACCCCGATCCAGAAGGAACAGACGTAAATACTGTTCCAACTCTTGATTCACCCTCTCCGTCTGGCCATCTGTTTCGGGGTGATAACTGGTAGAATGTCTGACCTCCACTCCCAATCCTTTCAAAAATGCCTTCCAAAAGTGGGACACAAATTGGGGACCTCTGTCGGAAATAACAATCTTTGGGACACCATGAATCCTCACTATGTTTTCCCGAATGAGTCTGGCTAACTCGACAGCTGAAGGAACCCCTTTTACTGGTATGAAATGACTCATCTTGGTAAAGGTGTCGACCACCACCAATACTGTGTTATACCCCTTACTCAAAGGAAGGTCGGTAATCAAATCCATTGTAATAGTATGCCAAGGTTGATTGGGTGTGGGTAGGGGTTGCAAATACCCTTGAGGAGCCTGCCTATTCGATTTTCCCCTGGCACAGAGTTCACAGGCTGCCACATACTCTTTAATCTGAGAATTCATGTTGGCCACCAAAAATATCTCTGAATTAGGTCAATCGTTTTTGAGATTCCCTTATGGCCTGCTAGAGGATGGTCATGGCAGTCTTTCAACACTAGTTCTTGAATTTTAGTAGTTGGTAGATACAGCGCTCCCTTTCGATACGGTAACGAATCCTTGATGATTCTGCCCTCTTCTTGATTAGCCCACTCCGCCATTTCTGCTGCAGACATCTGTTTCCCGACTTCTTCTTTGAACTCAGCCAGAGATAAGGTGCACACAAATTTAGATGCTGGAATAATAGGCTGCGGAGTAACGGAATGTTCAGAACTTTCTGTTTGAATCCTGGACAAGGCATCTGCCTTACCATTCTTGTTTCCGGGTCGATAAGTAATCACAAAGTCAAAGTCTGCGAAGTACAAGGACCAACGCAGCTGACGCGGAGTTAAAGTTCTTGCAGATTTGAGGAATTGGAGATTTTTATGATCAGTATACACGGTTATAGTGTGTCTCGCCCCCAGTAGATGATGCCTCCATTCCCCAAACGCATCCTTTACTGCTAACAGTTCTTTTTCGGCAATGGTATAGTTTATCTCAGCAGGATTTAATTTTCGAGAGTGATATGCCACGGGATGTAGCTGTCCAGTTGATTTGTGACGTTGGGACAAGACCCCCCCTACTGCTTGATCTGAAGCGTCGGCTTCCACAAAGCAGGGTTCAGTGGGATCCGCATGGAGTAAAATAGGCGCAGTAGTAAAACTGTTTTTGAGGAAACGAAAAGCTTGTTCAGCCTCTTCTGACCACTGGAACTTCACTCCTTTCTTGAGTAGTCTGGTAATTGGAATGATTTTCTGAGAAAATCCCTGGATAAATCGTCGATAGAAATTAGCGAATCCCAGAAATCGTTGAATCTCCTTGATATCTTTGGGGGAAGGCCAATCGGCAACTGCTTGCACCTTTTTCTTTTCCATTGTAATGCCTCCAGGAGACAGCACAAATCCCAAGAATTCCACAGTCTGTACACTGAAGGCACACTTTTCCAGTTTTACATATAGTTTGTGCTTATGTAGTCTTTCAAGAACTGTTTTGACATGCTGAGGATGTTCCTGAGGATCCTTAGAATAAATCAAGATGTCATCCAAATATACTACAGCAATTCGATCCACCAAATCATTCATGATGTCATTTATAAAGTGCTGAAAGGCCGCCGGGGCATTACACAAACCAAATGGCATCACTTGGTACTCAAAGAGCCCATACTTGGTCCTGAAAGCAGTCTTCCATTCGTGACCTTCCTTCATGCGAATGAGATGGTAAGCACCACGAAGGTCCAATTTAGTGAAGATCTTGGCGTCCTTCAGCTGATCTAAAAGGTCCGAAATTAAGGGCAGAGGATAACGGTTCTTAACCGTGACCCGATTGATTGCTCGATAGTCAATACATGTCCTCAGCGATCCCTCCTTCTTAGGAATGAAAAAAAGTGGGGATGACACTGGGGACTGGGATGGTCTGATAAATCCATTAGCCAGATAACGGTCCAGGTATTCTTTTAGATAGCTGTTCTCGGCTTCTGTCAAGGCATAAATCCGACTACATGGTAGCATGGCCCCTGGTTCCAGGTCAATGGTACAGTCATAGGGACGGTGTGGTGGGAGCCTCTCTGCCTCTTGCTCACTGAAAATTTCTTGGTATTCTTGGTATTCTATTGGAATCTTCGAGGTGTTGACCACTCCGATAGCTCCTCCACCAAACGATAACAAAGTGGATAAAGAAGGCTCCAAGGCAGAAGTAGGATCAACGAAACAGTGTTCCGTACAGAATGACGAGTCCATCTCCACAATGCGATCCTCCCAATTGATTGTAGGATTATGCAAGGAGAGCCAAGGAAGCCCCAAAATAATCTGAAATTGTGGAGCATCAATCAAATTGAATTGAATGGTCTCACGGTGACCATTGGATTGAATTAATTCCAATTCTTCTGTGTGATGGGTAATTGGGCCAGAAGAGAGATTAGTTCCATCGACTGCTCGAACTGATTCTTTACATTCCTTGCGAATTGCTTGAATCCCCATCTCATTTGCGTACTTGATATCACAGAAGTTGCCCGTGGCTCCAGAATCAATCATAATGGCCACACCAGAAATCTCCTGTTCTCGAAACTTAAGAACCATTGATAAAATCAAATGCGGGGTCTGAGTCTGTAAGGTGTTCATGATATGATGAATCTTTGGAGCCGAATCTACATCTTTCACCACCTGAGCGACTCCGCCTACAGATGGTTTTACAAGTTTCCCGAATTGGACTGCTTAGGCTTTTTTGGGCACTCTCTCACAAAATGCCCCGCTCCTCCACAGTACATACACAGTTTCTTTAACCTCCTCTGTTCTTTCTCTTCTTTGCTGAGGGGCCCACGAATTGACCCAATCTGCATTGGTTCACTTTCTGCACCTCCACCCGGAGATTTGCCAACTTCTGCTCTTGTTCGCTCGAATCGTGGGAAACTCCAACGAAAATCCTTGGTCTTCTTTTCTCCTCTTCTCTCTGAACTTCTAAAGTCGATCTCTAAAACCAAATCCACTAATTCAGAGTAGTTGGTGGGTCGATTAGGAATCTGTGCCAAGGTGTCTTTTATATCATCCCTCAACCCCCGATAAAATAAGGCTGCTCTTTTCTCCTCAGGCCAATTAGTCTCTACTAATAATTTATTGAATTGTGTTAGATAGGTGATTAAATCCCTATTCCCTTGGCGCAATTCTAATAATTCATTGTCCGTAGCCTGGGACACTCTACGTCTATCAAAAATCCTAAGGAATTCTGCTTTAAAATTGTCCAAATTATACAAAAAGGGGTCATCTCGGGCAACTAAGGGCATAGCCCAATTTGCTGCATCCCCTCCCAGGTAGGATAAGATAAACGCAACCCGTGACTGAGCATCAGGAAAGAGATTTGCCCGACACATGAAGTGTAAAGAACACTGAGTGAGAAAGAGTTGGGCCTTTTGGGGATCTCCACTGTATCTTTCTGGGGGAGCTAAAGGAATAATGGGAGAAACCGAATGGACCACCTGAGCTACTGTGTGAGGTTCTTGATGTGGGAGTGAACTACTTGAAAGTTTTTGAGCAGGTGACGCCCCGGCAGAAATTTCACTAACTCTCTGAGCTAATTGAATTGTTTCCTGTCTAGACATTACTACATCTTGTCTTAAGGTCTTATTCTCATCCTTCAGGACCCCTAGATCTCTCTGAATTCCCTCCAACATTTCTCCCAAAGCTTTTAAACTAAACCCCTCCGCCATTCTACCCGGGTGAAGAACACTCTTTTAGGGCACTTCAATCTGTCAAGACTGCGGCACCAATTATCTTCACGGAGGCAGAATGATGCTAGCTCCCCTTGCCCCTTCTCCGGAACACACTGCGTATGAGCAGCTGCTCCAGATGGGGGGAAAGGGGAATGGGACAGAGAAGAGACACTCGTGCTGGCCTGGACTCCCTCCTCAGTCAGGTGACGATTTCCGGAGGATTCCTAATGCACAGATGGGAACATCATTTCAATTTTATGCCTCGACTTACCCCCTAATCTCTATGGTTCCAGTTTTATTTTCTTTCCCCCCCTTTGCCTACCAGGTGTCTGCAGGAGTTTTGCTTCTCTTCTTATGACCAGAGGTCCACTTCTGATTAGACTAAGTGGATGACCTAATGCACAGAGGGATAAATACAGGTTAAGTGATCCTATTCTAAATCTCTATTGCTCTCTGCTTACAGTATGCTTCCTTCTCTTCCCTCTCTCTTACCTATTCTCTGATCTTCCTATCGTTACCTCCTTCTGTTAATGCTTGGTGTAGTCCAAAAGATGAAAGTTTAGTTCAGGAGAGGTTTCACTTTTGAATGATTATCCCTGCTCCACTGTAGCTCTGCTTCACGGCTTGAAATCGCGCAAAAAGGGACAGGGAAGGAGAACAGTAAGGAAAGAATAGGGAAAGCGCAAGGGAGGCAAGGAATTCCGTGCAGCAGGCGTAAGCACTTTTCAGTCAAGAACTAGGAATGCGCTGCAACAACAGTCTAGTGCTTACTTGCTTCTTGTTACAACTGGTTGGCTGACAAACTTCAGTCTCCTTCTCTCGACGGTAAGCCTACCGGAGTAAAGGAGACACAAGATATCTTGTTCTCCGTAGTTCGACGATATTCTGTATTTCTGGATTCCGCTACCTCTTCTGCAGCTAGAGGGGCTAACGGAGTTCTCTGACTGGAAACTCTTTTCTCTTGACGTGCTCATTCACGACCTCCCACTACATGAGTGTAGGTCTGGGGGACAAGAGTTCCTACCGCGTGTTACAACGCGAAGGTACAAAAACAGACGCTCTGACTAGAATACCTGAGAGCCTTCCGCAAACACAACCTCTCTCAGACTTAGGCGCATTGAAGTGCGCAGTGGAACGTTCTTCCACGGCGCGCGAAATCTCACTTCCCGCGAGACTTCCAACTCCCTTCAATACTGGGGTAAACTAGGCGGCCATCTTGTAACGGTCGACCTACAAGGAACAGCAGACCAACAGTTGCAAAGAGAAGGCTTCACAATGACTCGATGTCTTTTCAGAGAGTGATTACTTAGAGTCATGGCGTTCACATAGTTCCTGACAGCTAGCAATGAAAGAGATAACAAGATTAAAATCACAATTGGATGGTCCCTCGGGGGATACTGAGAGTATTTTAACGATTCCTTGTGGGGCAAGAAAACCTCTGATGCTTTTCCACGAAAATGTTCGTCCAACTAATACAATGTTTATCGGGCTCAAATCCACCGGAGTGTTCGCTTGAGAAAAGTCAGAAATTCCAACAGCCTGAGTACATCTCCCTATTAGAATATCACTGTTTAAGGCTGTTTCTTCAGTGTCAAGCAAGAGTACTTCTGAGAGAGTGGTGCCCTGCCACAGAGAAAGAGAAAGTCAATGGATCGTTTCTGTGGAACACCTAGTGTCAATGACTCGTCAGGGCTAAATCTTTCTGCGGCACCAGAAATATTGCTTAATCCATCAGCGAATCTTGCTGACGACTAAGTCTGCTTCTCCAGAACACTTCAATCTCTTCAGAGAATTTTGTCCTCTATCATGAACCTTCTGGAGTAAACCACGGACAGTTCAAATCATATCTTTGACATATCATCAGTTATCCTGAAAGAACTCCCAATAAAACCTGAGGGGGTCTATGCACCCGTTGTTAAGCAGACTGTTCAAGATAGTCCTAGTCAAAAGAATGACATTGGTTTATTAGTTGGCTGTCCCATATCAAAAATGCCAATACACACGCACAAGTCAATTGTGGAGGAAGATCTATCTTCTCGGCAGCTTCTCTTTATGGATAAGGATTCATCTCTACGAGTTCTTCCAAAGTCAGCTCCGCACAAACAGCGATCTTCCTCAATGCAATCCAGGGAAACTGAAGTCTTTCCAAGTTTTAAAATGAAAGGAAAAAGAGAAGCAGCACTGGCAAAGTCGCTGGTTCCAGTTTCGATCTCCAAAAAGAGGAAAGATCAGAAAAAAGCTAAAAGAAAGCTGAGAGGATTACACAAGAAAGGGGCTAGAAAGGTAGAATTGCCCCTCGAAATTCCTTCTATTTAGAATTCAGTAGACCCAGGGGTAAGGGTGCGTTATACTGCTGTTTTCGAGAATCCACAGTCAACGGTTGTTTCTGAGAACATTTGTGAATCCAGTAGGTTAATATTATCAAAGGAGCTGGAATTAGGGAGCAAAAAAGACACTATCTTAGATAAGCAGGCTGATAGATCTCCTTTGATCTGAAGAATTCTGTCTGAAACGTTCATTCACACTGGGACTTGAATGACTCAAAAAAGGAAATACTAGCTTCACCGGTTGTCTTGACCTGACCTCATCTGTATTTGTGCCTCGTTGACTGTCTGATGCTCTGGAAATGGTCATCAATATTTTCAATCTTTCCAGACAAAAGTGCAAAGAAGAAAGGAAATTACAACCTTGGACTTTATTGTCTTATTTGAGGATGATTCTATCTTTTTAAACAGGTCTCTTCTGTTGAATCTATTGGCATAGGTCAGCCAACTTAAGTTGGTAAGAAGTAGTGATCTGGAACGGGTGGAATTATTAGACATAAGAGCAGAGAAGAAAAGAAGGGTTACATTTAAGTTGCCAGCTATTGTGAATTTAATTTTGAACAACTGTGAGGTTTTTTTTCATGTCACAAGGAATTGATAGCCTACTGTCCCCCCTTAAAAATAAGATCTTGCGTACGACTGCTTCCCAGGAAGAGATGGCCAATAATGCAAAATTAAGATTAGTTTCTTGCAAGACTTACTCCAGGTTGGCTTTATGCAATGTTTATGAATCTGGCCTGAATTAAAAAAGAAAAATGATGTATCTCAATGGGCTCGGTTGGCAGGTCTGTTAAACAGTAAAAAAGTGGCAGCTTCAAGTGCGTTGAATTGGGGAGTTTAGCAGTGCGATCCATTGTATTAAAATTGTATCATGGAATATAGCTGGATGTTGGAATAACCTGGGGAAAATCCGGTATTTGGACGTATTGAGTCCTGTGGTAATCTGTCTACAAGAAACATGGGCACCTGCTGCATTTGAGGTTGAAAATTACTATGTCAGTAGCTGTCCTGCTCCTAAGTCAAAGAGAGACCATGCTAGTGGTGGTCTTGCCACTTTACTGTCCACAGATTTTACTTGGACAAAAAAAGGTGTACGGCCATTAATCGAATGTATCACATTGCATTGTATTTCCAGAGCAGAATTCAGGCCAATGCTCTGTGTTTCCTTTTATTTTGGTCAATTTGTATCTTTGACCTGGTCAGGAAAACAACACTTGTTAATTGAGTTTTTCATTATATAAATAAGCTCATGAGGAAAGTAGGTATTTCTAAAGTTCTAATAATAGGATATCTTAACACTTCTGTTTCTAATTATTTACTTGCTCTATTTGCGGATAAAGAACGTGACAAGGCCGTTAATATACCGGCCCACAATGTTCCCCACCTACCCAAGGGGTAGTAAAAGAGGAACTCTGCTCCCAAAGGCATGTAAGGAACATGATTTAAATATCCTCAATGGGGGATGACACAGTGATATTCCAGCTCACCCCACTCATGTCACAGCAATATCAACTACGACAATTGACTATGTAATTAGTTCACACATGGTTTTCCCTATGTATCGGATTTAACCCATTTACTGCGGCCGAAGATCCGCCGCGGTGCGGTGCCTTTGAAGAGTGGGCGGGGCCGCGACGGCCAATGGACGTGCGCAGCACTATGGGGGTAGTACTCACGACGGCCATTGGCCGACAGGAGCACGCAACGAGTTAAAGGTGATAAATATTACTTGAAGTAACCACAATATTCTACTTCTTACTATCAATGAGAAACCTGATGATAAAAATTCCTGGAAGATCCCTGATAGTGATGACGTGTCATTTCGTGCCGTGAATGGGAAAATACTATGGACCCAGAAAGATAAGCTATCGCTATCAGTAGGACTAAAGAAAATCACTGAAAACCTTTCTCCATAAGGCTGGCTACCTGTTGCTATTTTTGAGGAGCAGATGCCAACATTTGTGATTATAACCCTGAATCTGATTGGCGGTCTATGAAAAAAATCCATAAGGCAGTCTAAAGATTTTTAATAAATTATTTGTTTTTAATAAGCTTATTATTCAATCAAAAAGAAGGCAATACACCTTTTATTCCACGAAGCATAATAAGTTGACTTGTCTGAAAAGAAAAAGAACTAGGTGGGTAGGAATCCAAAAAATTACTTATGTTCGATAACATCTAGGTAAAAATAGCAGAAGTGGTGAAATGTAAAAATCTAAAAGACTTTTGGAAAATTATAGGGGAGAATAGCGGCTCTTTCACTAAAGCCAAAATAAATAATATTACGAGAATGGAATGGCAGAAATGCATAACTTTCCTCTATGCTTTGAATAATGAAATGGATAGCAATAGTGTTATGGAGTCCCTTGGTGAGATGTTTGTTGGGAAATGTCCCCCCCTTAGCCCTCCTTCTAGACAGGAGGTGTTGCATTATCTGCACCCGGCATTTTCCCACTGGAACGGAAGGGTGGGGGCCGGTTTTGGACCAATGGGGGCAATTTCTGTTACTGGGGGCCGGTTTTGTAGCAGTGCTGCAATATTGGCCCCCTGCAGCAAAAGCACAGCAGCTGTGTTTCCCACCAGCAGACGCCACCCCTCTCCCCTGGGCTGATCCGGAGAAATTGGCAGGGCTGGTTTGCGTTCCCAGTCCAGCCCTGTATGTGGCCTACACTGCCTTTGACAGGGAGACCCTTAAGAGGAAGCCGAGTGCCAAGGGGATACCAGGGGGCCTTTTGAAACTCGTTATTGCTCTCCACACCCCTACCTGGTGTCATGTTATGTTAGGAGGTAGGCGGGGTATGACACCAAAGATCCATACCAGAAATGGTTTAAAGCAGGGATGTCTATTGGCCCTCCTCCTTTTTTCACTATATATGGCGGATCTGCCCGACGTGTTGCATAAGGCAAATAGTGATGCCGCAAACCTAGGCTCTTAACCTGTAGGGACTTTCCTTTATGCTTGACCTGACCCCTAAAGGTCTCCAGAGACGTCTTTATATTTTGTTATCATATTCATACACTCAGTTCCTGAAGGTAAACATAAATAAAGCTAAGGTCATGAGGTTTCATCCAAGGGGGTCTCAGAAAATGCAAAGTATAAGTAGTCTTATAATGACTCTGCCATAGAAGTAGTAAAATCCTACCCTTATCTCGGGAGAATGTCAGCAAACTTGGCGGATAGTGAAAATAGTGCACATATATCAAATAATGGCACTCTTTGGAGCAACAGGTCACAGGCACTTTAATCATCTCTTAACAGTATTTAAAATGAAGATTCCGCCAACACTTTTATATGCTATAGAGACACCAAATACCAATCAGTGGCACTTTATGCATAAGGTGGAGGGAAATATTATTCTCGCTATTTGCACTTTAAATTCTATGGTCTCTCTAGAAGCCCTAAGGTCGGAATTAGAACTGATGAGCCCTTTCACAAGAGGATTGGCTGCCATTTTAAGATGGTAACATTATATTTTACATGCCATGGCAAAAGTCGCAATGTCTTGCCCCTAATGTCGAGGTCGGATCAGTTTTAACTAATAATTTAACTGCATTTCAGCATTTTTCTTTAGCTAGCTTAGATATTCAAAATATGACCTATGTTCATCTTAAAAATGATCTAAAATATGCAATAAAAAATTGTTCCATGGAAAATGAAATAGAGATATGCAGAACAAAACATTGTTTCCATTGTATTATTCAATCATTTGTGGAAGAGGTGTGGCGCAGCGGCCATGGTGCCTGACTCCGGACTACGGAGTTCACGGTTCGATCGCCGGTGGCAGGTTAGCCCAGCACCATGTGACTCTGGGCAATAGCTTGCTTAATCTTCCCGAGGGCCCCCAGCGCCGGGACACCACTTCGGAGGTAGCTGTGTGCTTTACAAATACTGGTATTTCATTTCAATCATATCAGATAGCAGTCCCTCAAGTATATTTGAACTGGAATCTGGAACATCGTGGGCCCGAGTCACAGAACTAACTTAAGACAAAATCCTAAACTTACTACCATTTTGGTATTCACAGAAGGTACTTACTCATTTTAGTATTCACAGAAGGCACTTACTCATTTCGGTATTCACAGAAGTTAGGAGTCCTAACTTTAGGACTCCTAAATGCCTTCTGTGAATACCGAAAGTCTTAAAATTAGGATTTTTCTCAATTTTGTAGTAGTAAAGTTAGGACTCCTAACTTAAGGACTCCTAAATGCCTTCTGTGAATACCGAAAGCCTTAAAATTATGATTTTTCTCAGTTTAGTAGTAGTATAGTTAGGACTCCTAACGTTAGGACTCCTAAATGCCTTCTGTGAATACCGAAAGTCTTAAAATTAGGATTTTTCACAATTTAGTGGTAGTAAAGTTAGGAGTCCTAACTTTAGGACTCCTAAACTGAGAAAAATCCTAATTTTAAGACTTTCGGTATTCACAGAAGGTATTTAGGAGTCCTAAAGTTAGGAGTCCTAACTATACTACTACTAAACTGAGAAAAATCATAATTTTAAGGCTTTCGGTATTCACAGAAGGCATTTAGGAGTCCTAAAGTTAGGACTCCTAACTTCTGTGAATACCGAAGTGAGTAAGTGCCTTCTGTGAATACAAAAATGGTAGTAAGTTTAGGATTTTGTCTTAAGTTAGTTCTGTGAATCGGGCCCAGAGTGTATAGCTGCATAATGTTTACCATTAAAAATGTGACAGAGGCATGGCAGAATGTAAATTGGGACTAAAGAATATGCAACTTATGTTATAATGATGTACAGACCATTAAACATGTTATATTCGCCTGTCCTGCCTTAAAACTTTATCAACAGAGATTTTAAAACCACTTTTTAAAAAATATTTGTAATTTCAACAGCAAGAGCTGCAATGGAGATGATAAAGTGTCCAATTAATCAACTAATGTGTTGTAAAATGTTTACTTTTTTTAGCAAATTTTTAAAGTTGTATTAAGGGATGTCATTTTGCATATGGTGGATCTCATTGTAAGATCTAAATCTCTAGTAAAAACCTTGAACCTTGAAACCTTGGCACTGAAAATGAGAATGTTCCAACTCATGCTGCCAGGCGACTTTTAGTAACATGTTCAGTTTAAAATAAATAATCTACATTAAAAAATAAAATACATTATTTCATATCATTGCACTTTGCGGCACCGATCTGAAAAGTGTCAAATCATTTCCAGATCTTTTTAGAAACTTTGATTATATGGAAACGCTCCATTCTGGGCACAGATGTCTGTCATTCATCTTTTGTACATAGTTCTCAGATGAACAATAGCAGCTGCAGCATTTATCAAAGGAATGAGGTTATTGCAAAACCTGAAGTGACTCAAGCAATAAGGAAGGCCATTTGGATATCACATATATATCTCTCAATAAAACAGAGTTTCTTTTCATCTCCGCCTTGGGCATTGTAAATTCTTATTTGACCAGAGAAGGCATATATTATCTCCCTGACAAAAGCCTTTTCTCAATAAATGGCCATTATCTGGAACAACCACAGGAAGTTAAATTGCTAAAATGGCAACAGTTCACTTTCAGAAATACATCTGCCACTCTCACTAGATATATTTTTCTTCCTTCTTTTCTGTTTTTAAAGCTCACAAGTTCAGCCATTTTTTGTCACTTTGAATCAGATCTACCTTTGGTATGAGGGTGCTTTACACGACATTATAAATGATTAACATTTGATCATATGGAGATGAGGTTAGGATTAAATTGCGAAATAAAATGCAAAATATAGTATATTAAAGAACAACAATTAAATTGCTACTCTCAATAGACAGCACCAGAAATAGACTAGGAATTTGAAGATGGGAGGATGGAATTAATAAATAGTAGTGATAACCTCGAGGATGGGTAGACCCAGGCCTGACTTCCAAAACATCAGAATAACAATGGGGGAGATAGATGAAAAAGTAGAGGACTCACCCTCCAACTATCTGCAAATAACCTAAAAGAGTCACTCCCAGGAGAATAGAATTGAATATCAACCACGTCCTGGGAAGGAAATGTTTTTCCTTTTAAGTAACCCTCACCCACCAGGGTTACCCCTTGGCGGCATGCTTTATCATAGGGCTCAACCCTAACCTGCTACGGAAACGGGCGTGCTGCAACCAATGGATATGCGGGAGCACTAATAGTGTGTTATTGCTGTACACCTATGCTGCTTGTAATGGTATTGGAGTGGATTTCTTTTGTATATAAAAGAGGAGAAAAAATATCATACTAGTGGGAAAATGGGTTAATTTATTCACTCCCCTAGTTGATATGGTTAAAATATGGGGATGGTGAGAAACTCCTAGGGTATATAACCCATCGTTTCTCTGGTCAACTAGTTTCAAGTCTTATCACATAAAGAGGGGGGGACCGGGAGCATAATTAGAGAATAGGTCCAGTACCCGTGCTCCCTCAGAATCACTTAAATATTATGAGAGGGTAACTGTTCCTAAGAAAAAATGATTGTGTGTGCTCTCACGATGTGGAATGGGGAATTTCTCCTTTGGTATATAGTGCCCTCACACACCCTTTCGGGTGTCTTGCTTCATCATGGGGCGTTGCTCCTCGTGGGGGTGGCGCTGCAGTCCTCCACGGGCCCCGCAAGAGGGCTCTTTGGCGGAGATCTTTTGGTTGGAGACGCCGCAGTTGTGCATGTGGGTGTGTGGGCCTATCAGAAGGAAAGTGGGTGGTGCGTTTAAAAATTGCTGGGTAGAGTTCAAGACCTTTATTCACGGCCCTACCTGGCAAAAGGTTAAAATTAATAATCCTGGAGCTACTCTTAGAGAAAGAAATAAAAGAGGGCAGATTCTGGAAAGTAACTGCTGCTCTCAGGAAAGTGAGTAGGGATCCTACTGGTGGGGGGTCAACATGTTTCGCGCTTACGGGTGGGTCCTTAAGGGATCCCAAATGCGCTTCGTCAGGACCTAAAATAATTAAAAAGTGAGTGAAAGTGTTTGTGGTTATTCAAAAGAACAGGTTTCTAAAAAGTGTGGTTCTGTAAACCTGTTGTACCTCAGTAATAAGGTTGAACAGCGTCCTCGCGCTGATAGGTTTTTCCTCCTTTTGTGGAAACCTTTACCCAACCTGGTATGGTAGAGAAAAATGGAGAGACACACACATGGACAGGGGAGAGGGAGAAAAATACGCAAAGAGAAATAACATCAAAGTAATCATTTGTACATTGTATGTCAAAAACACCATATAGGCAGCACAAGATAGTTTCAATGCAAGCCATGCTTCTACAAATAACATGCACGTGTGGTGAACTCGTTTGTGAGGAGTCTCACAACAATGTGCCTCGAATCCGTTATTGTGCAGTGAGAGTGTCGTCGTATTCGAGTGCCTCACTTGTCCTGCTATTCATGTGAGGTAAACAACACCAGTTGCACCGTGGGAACTGCTGCAGTCATTATCGTGGCTATAACAAGAGACGAGCAGTATCTCTACAGTGGTGTATTCGTTTTTGTGAAGAAAATACACATACTCGTATTCGTGAAAAAATAATAAATAAAAGGAAAAAACTAAGTTTCTAGTTGAAGCCTACCCTCAAGTTGTAGGGATTAGGGCTCCATCAGCAGTGTGGAGTCGGCATAAGGAGAGACTGACAGAGGGGGAAACAGAGCGGAATGTCATGGTCATCGGTATCTATATCGGACTTCAAAACAGAGCGTCTTGGCTCACCTCTTTGGTCTGGAAATACTCACAAGTGCTCCTTTGCCCGGGACGTAGTAACCTACCCCTCCTCCGTCTATCGCTGGAATGGATAGCGATAGTGCAAAGACGTTCTGCTTAAATGCGATCTCATGTGCTGCAGTGTTCAGATTGGGGGTGGTCCCTGGGTGCAGAAAAATGACGTCACGACGTTGCGTGAATGGGTGTTAAGGTAACTATGTCAACAACTAGGACGCTATTCGATGACGTAGTAGCGTCTCGGAAGTGACTGTCAATGTAATCGTTGTGTGGTTGGTTGTCATGGTGACTCTGGTGAAACTGGGACGCTTCTTGGTAAAAGAGGAGCGTCAAGTAAGTATTGGTCTATGTCATCGTCGAGTGTGGTTCCTACCGGAGTCTGAGCTCCGTTTATTGTGGGAATCGGTAGTGTTATTCACGTTGGGGTGACTCAACGCGTTAATGAAAAATCGCTCGTGTGTTTTCATTGAAAGTCAATAAAGTTTTCAGTATTGAAAGACAATGTTCGTGATAAAGGGAGCACATAGGGGGCTTCTATGGAGAGCTAGTATCAGATGGTAACTATGGGGAAATTGAAGCCGTTGTCGTGTCCCATCATTCAAAAGATAGCGTAAATACACTACGTATTTTTAAAAAAAAGGGGTTTTCAGACCGTTATGTGAGTATTATAATACCCTTCATTATCCGCTAGTTGATCGCATTGAAGAGTGTATCACGTGTATGACAGAGAAGGACTTATCAGTAAAATCCCTAGCTGGGGGTATGCAACAACAATAGTCAGATTCCCTAATGAACACAGTCTGAGTTGGTGTGTAGATGTTATGTCAACTCAACCCAAGGAATTTCATCGTTCAGACCTATTGTGTCGCATCTCAGTCTATGGACCCATCGTTGTTCCTGTTTGAACAGAGTTTGTTTTGTCCAGTGAGGATTGGAGACAATGATGGTCCATCTTAGACTATTCGCTGTGTGTCCTTCCTCTGCAAAGTGTGTCAACAGTTTGGTGTTAGTCTTGCCTCGTCTGATGGTACTTTTATGTTCCCCCATGCGGATCTTAACTGCTCTAGTAGTCATTCCTACGTACCTTTTGTTACACAGGCAGACTATGGTGTAGACACAATTGGTTGTGTTACAATTAGTGTGTCTTATTTGACGCCACGGTGTACTGAGGCCCAAATCGATTTCCTTTGAAACCGTAGTTTCTGCACAGCTCGAACAAGAGCCGCAGGGGTAATGGCCTACTACTGGTGGTAAAGACCAGAGTGTAGGTTGGTGTGTGGTTAGTGGTTTCGGCCTTGTATGTACTAGATGGTCTTTCAGATTCATTGTGCGCTTGAATGCGAAAAGGGGTGGCGGGCCTGGTTCAAATGAACCTGAGTTTAGTATTGGCCAATGTTTTCTGATTGCTCTTTGAACACTGTTCGAGCTTGGAGTGAATGTGGTGACACAGGTCATTGTGTCTAATACAGGATTTTCTTTTGTCTCAAGCAGAGCTGCCCTAGTGCTGTTTCTGGCTCTCTTGTGTGCCTGACGAATAATGTTCTTCGGGTAATGTCGTTTTTCCAGATTATCTCTGAGGAGATCTGACTGTATTTCAAATTCCTTGGTGGTGTCACAATTCCTCCGGAGGCACATTGTTGTGAGACTCCTCACAAACGAGTTCACCACACGTGCATGTTATTTGTAGAAGCATGGCTTGCATTGAAACTATCTTGTGCTGCCTATATGGTGTTTTTGACATACAATGTACAAATGATTACTTTGATGTTATTTCTCTTTGCGTATTTTTCTCCCTCTCCCCTGTCCATGTGTGTGTCTCTCCATTTTTCTCTACCATACCAGGTTGGGTAAAGGTTTCCACAAAAGGAGGAAAAACCTATCAGCGCGAGGACGCTGTTCAACCTTATTACTGAGGTACAACAGGTTTACAGAACCACACTTTTTAGAAACCTGTTCTTTTGAATAACCACAAACACTTTCACTCACTTTTTAATTGTTTTAGGTCCTGACGAAGCGCATTTGGGATCCCTTAAGGACCCACCCGTAAGCGCGAAACATGTTGACCCCCCACCAGTAGGATCCCCACTCACTTTCCTGAGAGCAGCAGTTACTTTCCAGAATCTGCCCTCTTTTATTTCTTTCTCTAAGAGTAGCTCCAGGATTATTAATTTTAACCTTTTGCCAGGTAGGGCCGTGAATAAAGGTCTTGAACTCTACCCAGCAATTTTTAAACGCACCACCCACTTTCCTTCTGATAGGCCCACACACCCCCATGCACAACTGCGGCGTCTCCAACCAAAAGATCTCCACCAAAGAGCCCTCTTGCAGGGCCCGTGGGGGACTGCAGCGCCACCCCCACGAGGAGCAACGCCCCATGATGAAGCAAGACACCCGAAAGGGTGTGTGAGGGCACTATATACCAAAGGAGAAATTCCCCATTCCACATCGTGAGAGCACACACAATCATTTTTTCTTAGGAACAGTTACCCTCTCATAATATTTAAGTGATTCTGAGGGAGCACGGGTACTGGACCTATTCTCTAATTACGCTCCCGGTCCCCCCCTCTTTATGTGATAAGATTTAACGTACGGCAGCCAGCCGCGGGACCACTCTATCTTTATTTCCTCTTTCTTAATTATACACAGACAACTGTCCTTTTCCAAGCTACACCATCTAGGGAATTTCCAACATCCCCCTAACCCATACTAAATATGGACACCGTTGGCCTCAGCTTTGATGACGAAACAATAGCTGAGATACTTCGGGCACCCTCACTATTAGGAGATGATGGCAGCGCAGCTACAGGCAGTAAAGCAGACGATTGGAAATCTCTACAATCACTTAGGAAACTACAAATCAAGACAGCCCTACACGGGCTAATGATGACAGAATATCTGAGAGCGAACGTAGCACCTAACGGTCTCTTAGTCACCTTACCCCCTAGGATTTTTCTAGAAGACCTGACATTCCGCACAGAATGGTCACAGATTGCATGGAAGTGCACACGAGACTGGCTCGTGCTAATAATCAACACGGCTAAACGTCTCTCAGATGAACTCCTCATTCAGATCACCATAGCTGAGAATGGCTTAAAAACAGGCATCTCTATTTCTTCATTTAAGTCGAGACTAGCGGAAATTAATGAGGAAATGAATGAACACAAAGATTTCCTGACTCAACAAAAGATCACAAAATTTCAGAAAGATTTAAAACGGTTCAACAAAGAGAAGGTGTATCCTTATACGAAAGAAGATTATGTTTTCCAAAATCATGACACATCCTCTGATGAAGGAAGCAGCACCAGATCCAGTAGGACAGGATCATTCGGCAGTGATTCAAGTTATGAAGGACAGCGGTACACACAGTACGCCAGAGGGACACCTCAACAGATACGCCCTCCCTTATTCCAGAATCCTCCACCGCCACCCCATTTCTCACACCCTTCTTTCCAACCACCGAACTACCCGGGACAATGGATGGGCCCTCCACCCATGTGGCATGTACCTCCAACTCATCATCTTCTGCCAACACAATTCCAGCAATTCCCGAACCCACCTTTTCACAACAGAGGGAGGGGCAAAGGAAGAGGCAGAAGAAGAGGAAACTACAAGAAAGTACAGTGGCAAGATCAGGAACCGATGACACTACGGAGCCAAGCGAGAGGCCAGAGACCCTAGTGGTGAACCTCTCTTCCAGACCACTTACAGAGAAAGAAACTATGCTACTTGAAAAGGGTTTGGGATTTGTTCCCACACCCAAAGAAGACTCATTCAGGTTACACCAAGAACTTCATCAGTTCTTCCGCAAAGTTAGACTTAAAGCTTTCTTTCAAGGAAAACCATATAATCCTCCCCTAATTTACCCCTACCATGGCCATGACACCTCACGAGGTCCTTACTTACGAACAAGCGGTCCTGAAAGACATAGGAGCACTTAACAGGAAGCGACCATATGACAATTTGTCAAAAGAGGAAAGAACCATCCTTCGTACCATCACAGAGGATCGGAAAATAATACTCAAACCAGCAGACAAGGGGGGTGCCATTGTCATCCAGGATCAAGATACTTATGACAGAGAATGCACCCGCCAGCTGAACAACACCACCTACTATGAGGTGATCACAGAAGATCCCACTCAACGCCTATCAACAAAGATTAAGAGCATGGTCAACGAGGCATCCGCTGAAGGCTGGATTTCGCAACAGGAAGCAAATTTCCTCACGACAGAAGAACCTCGGACTCCATACTTTTATACTCTCCCCAAGATCCACAAAGGGGTCACCCCCCCTCCCGGCCGTCCGATCGTCTCTGGTATTAACTCTGTGTTAGAACCACTGAGTAAGTTCTGCGACTTTTACCTACGCCCTTTGGTGAGCCAGACACCTACCTACCTGAGAGATACTACTGAAGTCCTGAATCTCATTGATCACTTCCCTGACGCAGACCGAATAGACTTCCTTGTGACTATGGACGTTGAAGCCCTTTATACGAATATTCCGCAGGATGCCACATTGGAAGTACTGGAAGACATTCTCCGGACAATCGAACCATGGCCCTATATAACACCTATCTCCTTCATTTGCGACTGTGCTTCCCTGGCTCTCAAAGAAAATTTCTTCGCCTTTAAAACACAACTATTCCATCAAATACAAGGCACGAGCATGGGAAGCACTTTCGCGCCGAGTCTGGCCTGTCTTTACATGGCCCACTTTGAAGAAAGACACATTTTAGGAGACAACAACCCATTTAAGGAGCACATTCTTCTATGGCGTCGTTACATAGACGATGTTATTTTGTTCTGGCGAGGGAATGAAGACCAATGCATTGAATTCTGCGACTGGGTAAATACTTTGAACCCATACTTGAAATTCACCAGCACCAGGTCGCGTCAAACCATCCCATTTTTGGACCTTCTCATCTCATTGGAGAATGGGTGTCTTCATACTACCAATTACAGAAAACCAACGGATAGGAACAATCTCCTTATCTATGACAGTCACCACCCTAGGGCACTCAGGAACAACCTCCCGGTTGGCCAATTTTTACGCCTCCGGAGGAATTGTGACACCACCAAGGAATTTGAAATACAGTCAGATCTCCTCAGAGATAATCTGGAAAAACGACATTACCCGAAGAACATTATTCGTCAGGCACACAAGAGAGCCAGAAACAGCACTAGGGCAGCTCTGCTTGAGACAAAAGAAAAACCTGTATTAGACACAATGACCTGTGTCACCACATTCACTCCAAGCTCGAACAGTGTTCAAAGAGCAATCAGAAAACATTGGCCAATACTAAACTCAGGTTCATTTGAACCAGGCCCGCCACCCCTTTTCGCATTCAAGCGCACAATGAATCTGAAAGACCATCTAGTACATACAAGGCCGAAACCACTAACCACACACCAACCTACACTCTGGTCTTTACCACCAGTAGTAGGCCATTACCCCTGCGGCTCTTGTTCGAGCTGTGCAGAAACTACGGTTTCAAAGGAAATCGATTTGGGCCTCAGTACACCGTGGCGTCAAATAAGACACACTAATTGTAACACAACCAATTGTGTCTACACCATAGTCTGCCCGTGTAACAAAAGGTACGTAGGAATGACTACTAGAGCAGTTAAGATCCGCATGGGGGAACATAAAAGTACCATCAGACGAGGCAAGACTAACACCAAACTGTTGACACACTTTGCAGAGGAAGGACACACAGCGAATAGTCTAAGATGGACCATCATTGTCTCCAATCCTCACTGGACAAAACAAACTCGGTTCAAACAGGAACAACGATGGGTCCATAGACTGAGATGCGACACAATAGGTCTGAACGATGAAATTCCTTGGGTTGAGTTGACATAACATCTACACACCAACTCAGACTGTGTTCATTAGGGAATCTGACTATTGTTATTGCATACCCCCAGCTAGGGATTTTACTGATAAGTCCTTCTCTGTCATACACGTGATACACTCTTCAATGCGATCAACTAGCGGATAATGAAGGGTATTATAATACTCACATAACGGTCTGAAAACCCCTTTTTTTTAAAAATACGTAGTGTATTTACGCTATCTTTTGAATGATGGGACACGACAACGGCTTCAATTTCCCCATAGTTACCATCTGATACTAGCTCTCCATAGAAGCCCCCTATGTGCTCCCTTTATCACGAACATTGTCTTTCAATACTGAAAACTTTATTGACTTTCAATGAAAACACACGAGCGATTTTTCATTAACGCGTTGAGTCACCCCAACGTGAATAACACTACCGATTCCCACAATAAACGGAGCTCAGACTCCGGTAGGAACCACACTCGACGATGACATAGACCAATACTTACTTGACGCTCCTCTTTTACCAAGAAGCGTCCCAGTTTCACCAGAGTCACCATGACAACCAACCACACAACGATTACATTGACAGTCACTTCCGAGACGCTACTACGTCATCGAATAGCGTCCTAGTTGTTGACATAGTTACCTTAACACCCATTCACGCAACGTCGTGACGTCATTTTTCTGCACCCAGGGACCACCCCCAATCTGAACACTGCAGCACATGAGATCGCATTTAAGCAGAACGTCTTTGCACTATCGCTATCCATTCCAGCGATAGACGGAGGAGGGGTAGGTTACTACGTCCCGGGCAAAGGAGCACTTGTGAGTATTTCCAGACCAAAGAGGTGAGCCAAGACGCTCTGTTTTGAAGTCCGATATAGATACCGATGACCATGACATTCCGCTCTGTTTCCCCCTCTGTCAGTCTCTCCTTATGCCGACTCCACACTGCTGATGGAGCCCTAATCCCTACAACTTGAGGGTAGGCTTCAACTAGAAACTTAGTTTTTTCCTTTTATTTATTATTTTTTCACGAATACGAGTATGTGTATTTTCTTCACAAAAACGAATACACCACTGTAGAGATACTGCTCGTCTCTTGTTATAGCCACGATAATGACTGCAGCAGTTCCCACGGTGCAACTGGTGTTGTTTACCTCACATGAATAGCAGGACAAGTGAGGCACTCGAATACGACGACACTCTCACTGCACAATAACGGATTCGAGGCACATTGTTGTGAGACTCCTCACAAACGAGTTCACCACACGTGCATGTTATTTGTAGAAGCATGGCTTGCATTGAAACTATCTTGTGCTGCCTATATGGTGTTTTTGACATACAATGTACAAATGATTACTTTGATGTTATTTCTCTTTGCGTATTTTTCTCCCTCTCCCCTGTCCATGTGTGTGTCTCTCCATTTTTCTCTACCATACCAGGTTGGGTAAAGGTTTCCACAAAAGGAGGAAAAACCTATCAGCGCGAGGACGCTGTTCAACCTTATTACTGAGGTACAACAGGTTTACAGAACCACACTTTTTAGAAACCTGTTCTTTTGAATAACCACAAACACTTTCACTCACTTTTTAATTGTTTTAGGTCCTGACGAAGCGCATTTGGGATCCCTTAAGGACCCACCCGTAAGCGCGAAACATGTTGACCCCCCACCAGTAGGATCCCCACTCACTTTCCTGAGAGCAGCAGTTACTTTCCAGAATCTGCCCTCTTTTATTTCTTTCTCTAAGAGTAGCTCCAGGATTATTAATTTTAACCTTTTGCCAGGTAGGGCCGTGAATAAAGGTCTTGAACTCTACCCAGCAATTTTTAAACGCACCACCCACTTTCCTTCTGATAGGCCCACACACCCCCATGCACAACTGCGGCGTCTCCAACCAAAAGATCTCCGCCAAAGAGCCCTCTTGCGGGGCCCGTGGGGGACTGCAGCGCCACCCCCACGAGGAGCAACGCCCCATGATGAAGCAAGACACCCGAAAGGGTGTGTGAGGGCACTATATACCAAAGGAGAAATTCCCCATTCCACATCGTGAGAGCACACACAATCATTTTTTCTTAGGAACAGTTACCCTCTCATAATATTCAACTAGTTTCAAGCCCTACCCCAAGGCTTTTCTTCAGGACCTAAGGGGGTTACTCCCTGTTACCACTCCTACAATCGTCTGATCTCTCAATAAGTGCAAAATTATAAATATAGTGATAAATACATGAGGATAAAGGTATACAGCACTTATTTGGTCTGTTCTCTTTATTCACAAAATTTCTCTGGAGAGGTTGGGAAAGAAAGAGAGTTGTTAAAAATATGCAGGGCCCATGGGCCTCGTGATAGTGTTATGCATTGTCCATCATGCACTTAAATGAGTGGATAGTGATATATTTCTCAAAACACGTTAGCGCTCTGTGAAATGTTTTTCTAGTGTAGGGATTGAGTAGACACACAATACAAAGACACACACCGTACTAGCTCTCAAATAGAAACAGTACTGTACAAAAACAAGAAAGACAGTACATACATGTAACAAGCCATAGTCATGCCTCATGAGTCCAAATCGGGGAAGGGAGGGCTGCCTGTAGTCATACCCTGTGGGTTAAAAACAGTATTACCAATAGAATAATTAGATGCAGCGAAAAAAACCTTTTTCATCAGCAGTAGAGGTTCAATTGAACCGGATTTGTATGGTAGCACTTACTTCCTCAAGGCTACTCCCTCGTTGGGGAATTACCCGTTCGCCTGTGGCTCCGGAGATGCTGGAGGGGCATGACGAGTTCCCTGATATACGTGGTGGACATGTTGCCATCGGCCTCCTTGTGGCGGTTGCAGTGCTAGACCGCTAACCTGCTATGCAAGGAAAATACTCACTACCTGCCCCATCGAGGTGCATCCACTGTTCATGGGTTGCTCCTCTGCTGCTCTATTTACAATATTGCTGCCGAAAAAGTAGATATCCGCATTGCTGATAAATGCAAAGCGGGCTGAACAATGAAAAAAATAGGAATTGAAATAGAGGAATTATCAAAGACACGGTTGATAAAAATGTCACGAAAGTGTGTATCAAAACGTGGACATCTCATTTATAAATGAAAGAGTAGACACTAAATCATCTAGTGTGCACTAGCTCCCTAGCCAAGTTGTTGGTGTAGACACCATTATAGAAAGTGACATACGGTGTTTGTAGGTGCACAGATATTGAATTTTTACTTGCCCAGGAGAGCCTACCCTATTTGGCATCTGCTTTATTAAAGCACCCTATGAGAAAGGGTAGTGTTTTTGACATTTTTGAGATTTTAGGGCGTTGAGCTGGTTTTCAATGGGTATTTGGTTAGTGATATCAATTCATCCCAGGCTACTGAGGATGTCACAATGTTACAAGGTAAAGTTGTCACTGGTTGATCCAGGGTTGTTCATACAAACTGCCCTAGAGGATGTTTTCATTCAAGCCTACCTCATGTGATTTCAGTCTATAAACCCAACGTTGTTCTTTTTAGAACAATTGGAACTTTTGGTTCACTTGCTCAATTACTGTCCACCGTAAATCGTCAGTAGTGTGTTGTTCCATGTAGTGGGTGGCCATTTTTGTTATTGCTCGTTTGCATCTGAGGTTCCTACGATGCTCACAGATTCTTCTCTTGATTTTGTGTGACGTCATACCTATGTAGTGTAGGTTACATGGGCAGGTGATCATATAGATCACCCGTTCCCTGATACAGTTGGTGAATCATCGAATTTCCCATGTTGTGTTATTATTGAAAGTGATGGTTTTGCTGGTTTGTGGCAGATGACACATGCTGGAGTTACCACAAGGTAGGTGTGAGCAGACAGGTGTGATGAAACTCTGACCTGTTAACCTGTCCCTAGGTGTACGTGGTCGTGTGTGTACCAGCATGTCCCTGAGGCTTCGGCCTCTCCTGTGGGAGAACATTGGTTTTGGTACAGGTGTGTCACTGCCATTCGGAATCCGCCAATGTTTGCTGATAATCTTGTTCACTCCATTGGATGCACAGTTACACGTGGTTATACAAATGGGGGGAACCTCTTTATCTTTCTGTAGTGGAGGCTCCAAAAGGGCTTCCCTGTTGTTATTCTTTGATCTTTTTATAGCTTTTGTCACAATTCTGTGTGGGTATTTACGTGCTTTTAACCTGGAAGCCAGATCTGCAGCTTGTGTATTATAATCACTGAGTTCTGAACAATTGTGTCTGAGTCTTAAAAATTGTCTGAATGGTAAGTTTTCTCTCAAGTGTCTAGAGTGGAAACTGTCAAAGAGTAGACAGTTTTTTGCGGAGGGTTTTAAATGGGTAGTGGTTTTTAGGCCTCCCTCATGTGGAAAGATGTTCAGATCTAGGAAGACCAATTCTGTTCTGGAAATGCTGTGTGTGAATTTTAGGAAATCGTTTTGCCTATTCAGCCATTGTAAGAACTCATTAGCTATTCTTTCATCCCCATTACATACTACTAAGATGTCGTCTGTATATCTTTTCCAAAGACTGGTGTTGGTAATGTAGGGGATTAGTGCTGCTAAGATCTTTTGTTTTTCGAGGTGATGTACATATAGTCTAGCCACACTCGGAGCAAGGGTGCTCCCCATGCTAGTACCATGCTTCTGTAGGTATAGGGTGTCTTCGAACTTTAAAAAGTTTGCAGTCAGTGCTAGTTTGCAACACTCCATCACTAGGTTGCGTGGAGTCTGATACTTCCACTCTGTTGTGAAAATGACTTCCTCTATGATATCTAGTGTTTCTGTGTGTGGAAGGCTAGTTTAGAGGCTCTCTATGTCCAAACCAATCAGTAGTTGTTTTTGGAGATCGAAAGGTATGTCCTGTAGTGTTCATAGAACATTCTTCATATCTTTTAGATATGTTTCGGTGCCTTGAATGATAGGCCTCAGAAAGGCATCTGCAAACCTCGAGAGAGGTTCAAGGATCGACCCTATACCGGAGACAGTGGGGCGTTCCGGTGGTTGGTGCAGAATTTTGTGTATTTTGGGAATAGTGTAGAAACAGGGGGTTACTGGATGTTTGCTGCTCAGAAAATCACTTTTTTTCTTGGAGATCCAGTCATGGTCCAGGGCTTCTTCTACCATACTCTCAATTTGGATTATTATTCTCTCTGTGGGGTCTTTTGTGAGGGGTTCGTGGTTATGGGGGTCACTCAATAGGCGGAGGCATTCTGTCTGATAAGCCACCTTGGTTTGAATGACTATGGATTGAATTTATAAGAAAACTAAAACTTTTTTCGCAGACAAAATAGAGACAGTAGACTCACAAGGGGACAGAGGTCTCAAGGCCAAGTCATCATTCACTCCCCCACCTCTTCCATCCCAGTCGAGATCCTAGATTTTTGAAAAGACTGTTTTGAAAGAAATAGAGGAAATAAACCCTACCACCCTCAAGATATTTCATAATACCTCCAGGGATGAAATACAGACACTAGAACAACTCTCAAAAGATGACAATTTAGTCATAAAACCGGAAGACAAGGGAGCAGCTATAATCATTCAAACCAAGGTGTCTTACCAGACAGAATGCCTCCGCCTGTTGAGTGACCCCCGTAACTACGAACCCCTCACTAGAGACCCCACAGAGAGAATAAGAATCCAAATTGGGAGTACACAGTTTTTGCAGCGTTTGTGTTCTTTATAATAGGCCTGGGCGAAAATTTTGTTCCGTTCGCGGAAATTGCGATAATTTGACATTTTCGCGTTCCGCGGAGAGCGCGAAAATGTCAACATTTCCGCATTCCGCAGCTTGGCGATAATTTGTTTCTTGCTCGCGCTGTAAAATAATACATTCTCGCGCACGCGCGATCGCCTTACCTGAATCCCTGCGTTCGCCGACAAGTTCTCCATGAGATGTTGTATTGTTTTTAGCCATTTGCGCTGTCACGCGACAGTTCGCGCCCGCAGTGATGTCATGCGTCGCGCGATCACGTCCTTCTTCTCGCGGTCATGCACCGCGAGACAACTGAAAACAAGATGGCCGCGCCCGCGAGCAACCACATGGGTAAGTTGGTGAGCCGCAACCATACAGAAAATCTCGCGAACATGCGGGAAAAAAACTTCCGCATCTTCGCGATATTTCCGCGTGTTTGCGATAATTTTTAACATTTTCACGATAATTTGCGAAAGTGGATTTCGCAAATTCCGCCCACCCCTACTTTATAACAAATACGTTTGATCCAGACATATACAGGGAGATCAATGGAATTTTACTATAGAAAACCATTAAATGTCTCACAGGGAGAAAAGTAGACTACAATCAATATTATTAAAACCGATTGTATCTTAAGTGATGTTGAGTCAGAGATTTTCGAATGATGTAACTAGTGTGATTTTCTTGGGAGTACTCCGGAACAGGCAATCGTATTCAATATTCTTTCAAACACAACATTTGTTGCTGTTAAGTAAAATATCTTTTGATTGAACCCCCAATCCCAATGAAGGCTTCACAATCAGCGCATAGACCCCAAAATGGATTAATGGTTTGTACCTTGCAAACAAACTCCCAGATGTTTGTTCTATTAGCTATTGATACACATCTATATACCTAAGGAGGAACCCCCATGGTTTTAATCTATGGTTGACACCCTGGCTTTACCTTCATCACCTAGAAGCCTCAGTCCAGACTGGAGGGGAGAATTAGTAATTGGGTAATGGCAGGAAATCCATTCATCACAAACTGTGCCATGAAGCTATATGCAGTAGGTAGTTCCTCTGAAACAAGGCAAGAGCCCCTGTAAGGAAACCCACATTGCTGGACTGACAATTCAGAGAACTGCATATTGAGAGGGAAACTAATCATGAAGTTTAGCCATAATTTTATCATGAGCCAATATCTGTGAGTGTGTGTTTTTGTGAGTGTGTTACTAAGCCATAACTAAACATATTGTGCCTAGGTGAATACATGTTTGATCCTCTTTATGCTCATCTATATAAACTATTAGTAAGTTAGAGGATTCATTTTGAGATGGACAGTAGTCCAGAACAAGAAATAATCTCACTACTCTTGCTAGACCCAGGAAAGCTTTCGTAATTTAAAGGTGAGCCCAAACCCTGGAATTTAGAAGGGCCAAAACAGATAAAAAGTTCAAAAGCAACACAATATAATTTCCACTCCAACTTATAAAGATAGAGAACATTGAAATGAACAAAAAAACAAAAATCCAATTAGGGGAACTCTTGGTATGATCTTTATTTTTTTTTAAAAGAAATAGTGTCAAAAAGCTCAGTGAGCCAAATGTGGGCAACTGGTCATGCTAGAGTCAAAAGTTAAGTCCAACCATGATAGCTCACCGGTCAGATTGAGGGACCAGGTTCATCGCAGTGGAAAGTTTACGTTCTGGCATAGAAACCTCTATGTAGAAAAAGTTGTCATCTACAAGTTATCGGCAAGGCAAGCTGAAAGCTAGATCCAACGTGGGAACCACAATGACAGGCTGTGAAGCCTGGAGTCCCAGTGTCTGTATGGATGAACGTGGAAAAGCTCAGAACAGGCGAAGTCCAAAGTCTGTGCCCAGGAAGGCCTGGGTGTCGAATGGATGCTGCTCACAGTTGGTCCCAGTGAAGCCCTCTACATTTGGACTTAAAAACGTTTCTGAATGTCAGATCTCCTTTAGCGGGGCAAGCCAGCAAGTCAAGGCTGCCCAGCAATTGGACAACGGCAGCTGTGGCTTCAATGGCAACGCTGGTCTCCATCCTTTCTCCAGGCAGAAAGTTGGCAAAAAGATTCTTAGTCCTATATCTTGTAGTTTGGGGACTCGAGGAGTGCACTCCAATGGTCCAGGAACTGTGGGTGTTAGAGCTCATTCCAAAAGAAGCCACCAGCAGAATCCAGGGCCGGTCCAGTCGAAACTGATCAGCTGGGCCCTTTCAGGAAAGTGGGCCTTTTGAGCTTTTGTGTCCCTCTAGATTCACAGGTGCTCAACCAATGTATCCTTAGAGTCCAAATCTTTATCTTGGGTATACATTAAAGCTGGTCCAGCCCTTAGAGTTCTGGTCGCAGGTCTCAACACCAGGTGCAGCCCTTCTTCTGTCTTCCACAGGTCCAGCAGTGTTCTGAAGAAGGTACCGATGAGTGCCATATTTATTCCTGCCTGTAGCTTGTGGGGGGGATAGAGTCTTGGCCTCTCCCTAACCAATAGTTAAAAAGTGTCTACGGTAAACCTCCCCACTTTTGCAGCAGTTACTGTGTGCCCTAATGCAAACAAGCCCACAGTTACCCTCACTACCTAAATCCAACATGGCAGAACCTTTCCTCCCTTGTACAGAGCTCCTGTGCCCACCCTAGAGTGGCCAGGTAAATAAGCAAAACCTGACCTGTGGTCACTCAAAACAGACTCTGGGGGCAGCTGTTCTCCCACTGTGATTGTCATCTGGATGGTTTGTTAGAAAAAAAAGGCACGCCAAGGTATGAGCTACATCTGACAGTGACAGGTTAGATATCCTTTGAAGATATGCAAGTGACAAGTCACAGTCCCAGGCCATCCTGCCAGGGCAAGGTCAACTTCTACCCACACCCAAGGCAATTGGCTCAGCTCTGGGAGCCAATTCACACCTAATTAAGGAACTATTCAGCTCTTGGGTGACAGCTGGAAGCTCAGGCAAAGGGGCTTCTTAAGACTTTAGGCAGGCTAAAGGTAACTTTTTTTTAAATTTGAAAGAACTTTATTGATTTTCTTTTCAGACACAAAATAAATGAAAAGACAGGACAAAGGTGTACAGGTACATCATACACACCATAGCTAGAAGACATTTAAAAGGTTTTTCAGGTGGTACATTGTAGTCGGATAAATGCAATGGATAACCAAACTAGTAAGGGTACAGATTTTGGATTGTAATCAAGCCATAGTATCCAAGTCTTCCAGTATACCTGAATTACGCATGTCTCTGTAATGATCAGTGAGGAACAGTCTAATTGAATCCGGTCGTCATTATTGTCATTGCAGTTATTGATAATCCTTTATCTAGCATGGAGCGAATCAAGAGAGAGAGAAAGACAAAGGTAAAAAATGAACAGAAAATAGTAGTAGTAAGAAGGGAGTGAGAATAAGAAGAGAGAGGTTAGAGCTCGGGGTCAAAGGGTAAAACTAAAGGTGGTGCACGCTGATTTTAGTAGTGAACCATCGTTTAATCTCAATGGATTGGTTTCATAAGCAGAGGGGACCGTGAAATGGCGTGATATAGTCGCTTCTGGGATTGGTAGCTCAGGGGGTTTTAAAAACTTTAGGGGTAGAGTCAAGCGCTTTCCATAGCTTCCTATGCCTGGGTTTCCAAGGGGAGGTGTTTAAGGCAATATTGTCCGCTACTCTTAAACAAGTTAACCATTCTAGACATTTTTTTAATTTGATTTTCCCAAAACTCTTCCAATTACACAATACTATTTTAAATGTAAAGGTGACTTTGTAAAGGCAATTTTTTAAAAATATTTACTAGAAATCTGACTTTACCAATGAATTGGATTGGTTATAAATATTTCAAAAACTTGAAGAATTAACTTTTTTTCTGAGTCCTTGGTTAAGATAACTATTTAATTGTAATAATACCCCCATTTCTCTCCTATGAAATGACTAACTGTTCCATAGTGAAAATAGCTTTTTTGTCCTTTTCGTGGCATGGGGCATGTTTCATATTATGTTTTTACATGTCCTACCTTTAAATATCATGCACCCAGCCTTATGGGTACTTAAGGCTTATTACGGGTGGCATAGATATTCATAAGGAGGGTTTAGGCCTGCCAAAATAGGTTATTATGACGGGTTGAATAGGCAGTTTAAACCTGCACAGCCAGGCTATTGGTGGCAGGCAAGCAGTCACGCTTTGCATTGTCACTTTAGTAATGGGACAATATGTGCAACTGTCCACTACTGCCATTTAAATTACAGGCCTTGGGTACACTTTATACCATGTACTAGACTAGGGACTGTTAGTTATGTTAAATGTGCCAGTCAGAAATCTATCCAATTTGACATATTTTAGTGCTAAGTACGCGTGCACTGGGCACTGGACAGCAGAGTCCCTGCGCAAATGCCAGCTATACAATTTAGCACAAAAGGGGAGGCCATGTAAAAATGGAAAATGAAAACTGTGACAAAATGTGTTATGATGTTTCCTCATGTGCCCCAGTGGCTCCTTTTTACAGAGGTCTAAACACGTGATGGTAAAATCTGAATAAAAATTAATCAATGCTCTGGTTCACTACACAAGAATTCACACTTGCATGTTTGCACTGATTAAAAGACCAAGCTGCGAGGAGGAGCCTAGCGCGCAACCAAGATGGCCGCGTAGGTGCGAGGCTCCCGAGGACCTCCGCAACCTCCTACATTTATCCTGAATTCATCCTGCCTCGATTGAGGGGACTGTGTTGGTGAGCCTGAGCTGAGGTGGTACCCGTTTTCCGTTCTCGAATCGGACCTCGGGTGCCGGAGTGAGCACCGATTGAAGTTTGCGGCCTTCTTCTCGCCGAACCCCGGATTTGCGTTGGGGGGTGACCCAGTGGCAAAGTGAACAACAACGGCGGGCCGGGCCTGGCGAGTCGCGTACCCCGCACTTTCGCTTTCGCTTTCGCACCGTCTCTGCAAGTGAGATCGCGGAGCCTTTTGTGTTGGTGTGGCCTCGCTGGGGGACCCTGCCTGCCCGCCGGCTGTGACCCACCCCGCCGATCTGGGGTGGCCCCCCCGGAGCTCGTGGCCCTGATTGCCTGCCCTCTACGGCGTTGCTGGTGCGATTGTGGGACCAGCGGCGATGGCCACGAAACAGGATGGAGATCGGTCAAAGACCAAGTCGACCCGGCGTGGCACCGTCCATCAGGCCAACAGCATGGACCGCTATACCCTCCAGAGGGGATCTCCCGGCGGACCGCACAAGTCCCCTGAGGGCCCTTCTGATGCCCCGGACTTGCCCACGGATCTGACTCTCCACGACGTCATGGGCGCCATTTCCGAGATGAAGGCCTCGGTGGGCCAGCGGTTCGACACCCTGGCACAGAAGATCGACGCGGTCCTTGTGGATGTTGGCCTGGTGAGGGCCGATCTTTCCAAGACCAACGATCGAGTTGATTCTTTGGCCCAAACCACATCGGGCCTTACGACTGAGGTGGCGGCACTACAACTGGAGGTACGCCGGCTAAGTCAGGCGAGCGCACTTATGGATCGGCGCCTTGAGGATTCCGAGAGTCGGGCCCGGAGGAATAACATCCGCATCATCGGAGTACCCGAGGGACGGGAGGAAGCGGCGGCGGATCTATTTGTGGAGGACCTGGTCGCTACCCATCTCCAGCCTCGGGGACTGAGTAAATTCTTTGCTGTGGAGAGGGCCCACAGGGTTCCCGGGGGAAGGCCGAAAGTCGGAGCCCCTCCGCGACCTCTCATTGCCCGGATTTTTAACTTTCAGGACAGAGACGCGATCCTGCAAGCTTCCAGACTACATGGGCCGGTTAAGCTGGAAAATATGGAGGTGAACTTTTACCCTGATTTCACCCAAGCGGTCCAGAAGCAAAGACTGAGCTTCCTGGGCGTCAAACGCCGACTCCGGGACCTGAACTTAAAGTACGCCATGCTCTTCCCGGCCAAGCTGCGAGTGGAGGTGGATGGTCACACGCACTTTTTTGATCGTCCCGAAGCGGCCGGGGACTGGCTGGACACTCTGTCTGGGGATCGTGATCGAGATGGCGGGGGGGGGCGGCGGGAGGAGACGGCCCAATGGATCGGGACTGAGGGGTCAATATTGGGCCTCACTCTGGACGAATACGATGCTACTTTCGATCAAGCGTCTGTCTTTGTACATTCCCCTCCCATGGAGGTTGTGTGGGGTCTTGAAGGGGTACTCTTTCCTCCTCTAGGGGGTCTAGCTAGTTTCATTCTATAGGGGCGACAGGCACACTGCAAGTTGGGGGGGCTGTCCGGGCTCATGCAGGGGTGCAGGGAGGGGGGAGTTTTGTTGGAGGGGGTGGGTTGGGGTGGGGTGTTGTTCGTTCACACCACAAGGCAAACGTATTATTGTGTTATCTCTACAGTGCTCTCTGGGGGACGAGTGATGACTTCTGTTTACGATGGGGGGTAGGGGACTGAGTTTGTTGTCCTGGAATGTTAATGGACTGGGGGACAGGATAAAACGAGGTGTGGTCCTGCAGTTCTTGAAGCGAATTTCGCCCGATATAGTTTTTCTGCAGGAGACGCACCTCATTGGCAACTCCTTTTGCGCTATGAATCGACGGGGCTACCGCCTAGTGGCCCATTCGGGCTTCACGTCTGGCTCAAGGGGTGTGGGTATTATGGTTAAAAACTCGCTCCCGTTGGAGATTGATGAGGTGCGCCATGACGAGAGGGGACGTTACACGGTTTTGGTGGGCAGAATGGAGGGCAGAGTGGTCATTTTTGTGTCAGTATATGTCCCACCGGGGCTGCAGACGACCACCTTTGCGGACCTGGGGCGCCTCCTCCTTGGCCTTCCGGAGGGGATTCTAGTGGTGGGGGGGGATTTTAATGCTGTGGTTTCCGGAACTGTGGATCGTCACCCCCCTAGGGATCTCCCCCGGGCCCATGCGTGGTTATCTGGCCTCTTGGATTCCCTGGGGCTGGTGGATTGTTGGCGTTTAAAACATCCCTCGCAGCTACAGTACACCTTCCATTCAGGGGATCATGGTAGTCTCTCACGGCTAGATTATGTCCTGGTCCCAGCGGCTTATGTGGGGAGGGTGGGAGAGGTGCGCCATTTGGCACGGGGTATTTCGGACCACTCCCCGCTCTTGTTGCACTTTGATATTTTGCCGAGGGGAGAGGGTAGAGTGGTCCCGATTAATCCCTGGTACCTGCGTGACCCCACTATTCGCGCAGAGCTGATTAAATCCCTTAAGCGCTATTTTGACGAGAATGTGGGGTCTGTGTCATCGGCGGTCTCACTGTGGGAGGCGTTCAAGACAGTACTCCGAGGAGAGGCCCTGTCCCTTATTTCCCACTCCCGAAGGCGCGAGCGGGAGGAGGTGACCCGTGTTGAAGCTGAGATAACCGAGTTGGAGGGTGATCTAGAATGTGGGGTGACGGATGACAAATTACATGTTCTCCAACTCAAGCAAGCGGCCTATAAGGCCCTAGTCACGGAGGCGGCCAGGGGCCTCAGTAGAGAGCAACAGGGGAGACTGTATGATGTGGGTGATAAGGCTGGTAAATTGATTGCGTGGCTGGATAAAAAAGAGAGAGCGAGTCGAGTTGTCCCGTTGATTGAGAAAACGAATGGTGTGTGTGTCACTGAACCGGAGGAAATTGTCTCCTGCTTCGCGGACCATTTCCGTGGGGTGTATTCCCCAGTGTCCTCCCGCTCTGAAGAGGATTCCCATGCCCTGCTCAGAGATATCGCGCTGCCTTCCCTTTCGGAGGAGGACAGAGTGTTGTTGGACGCCGCTCCAACCTCCGAAGAAATTGCCCTCGCCATACGCTCGGTCGCTTCCGCCAAGGCCATGGGTCCTAATGGTCTTCCCATCGAGTTGTATAAGCTGCGACCGGATACGCTGGCGCCGCATCTCCGTTCTATGTTCCTTGCGGCCCACTCGGTGGGTTCCCTCCCGCTAGACCAGCGTCTGGCTACCATCGTGGTTATCCACAAGGAGGGGAGGCCACGGGACCGGGTCACATCCTATCGACCCATTTCGTTATTGAATGCGGAGCCCAAAATTCTCGCCAAGGTTTTGGCCAATTGGCTGGTCGGCGTGGTGTGTGACTTGGTCCACCAGGACCAGTCCGGCTTTATTCCCCATCGTAACACAGCGCTTAACCTGCGGCGTTTGCATGGGGTGCTCGCACGTGTCCCGTTCATACGGGAGCCGGCCATCTTGGCATCCTTGGACGCCACTATGGCGTTTGACACACTTGAATGGCCATATATTTGGGCGACGCTCGCGAAATTCGGGTTTGGCCCAGGATTTATCAGCTGGGTTAAATTGTTGTACTCTGGCCCATTGGCGCAGGTGGTTGTGAACGGTAGAGTGTCGGCTCCGTTTGAGTTGGGCAGGGGCACGCGGCAGGGCTGCCCGTTATCGCCGCTCCTTTTTGCGCTTGCCTTGGAGCCCCTGGCAGAGTGGCTGAGGTGGGAACCTTCTATTCGTGGTCTCCGCTGGACCCCCGAGTATGAGGACCGCGTGTCTCTATACGCTGACGATATTCTCCTGTACCTGGCTTCCCCACGTAAATCACTGATAGTACTGGTTGATGTATTGCAATCATTTGGTCGTAACTCCGGCCTTGTCATCAACTGGGCTAAATCATGCGTGTATGTTCTCTCTGGGGAGGCTCCTATCCTCCCGCGGGGCTGTCCTATCCAGATCGCCCCGCAGGGATTTAGGTACCTGGGTATCTTCATCACCCTGGACGCGGAGGCCCGGTATGATCGAAACCTGCTTCCCCCCCTCCAGCGCCTGAAGGAGGATGTCGCGCGTTGGCGGCGTCTGCCGCTCTCGCCGCTCGGCCGGGCGGCATTGTTTAAGATGATGTCGCTGCCGCGTTTCCTGTACGCTCTGCAGAATACAATGGACCTCGTCCCGGCGCGCTACTTCCGCGAGGTGGAGAGTTTGCAACGCCGCCTGTTCTGGGACGGGAGACCGCGTATCGCCCTGGCGAAGCTGACGCTCCCGTGGTATGACGGGGGGATTGCCCTCCCGGATATTAAACGGTATTATTGGGCCTCCCAGCTGGCTGCGATTAATCACGGCCTATACGGGCCCGCCCTAAACCCGGCCTTTGAAATGGATAAGATGCTACTGCCGGGTGGTGACTATAATCGAGCGCTCTACTCCAGCTCGCTCGACGCACGTCTGACGGGCCCCACGCGTGTCATGGTACGAGTGTGGCACGCGGCTAATGTAGCGATGGGGTGGAAGGATCGTTTGACCCGGGCGTCACCACTGTACGCATCTGAGCGGTTGGGCTCTCTGTGGACCTCGAAGGGCTTCGAGAAGTGGGACATGATAGGCATCAGCAGGGTGGGGGATCTCTGGACGAGGGGGGGATTCAAAACGTTCGAGATGCTGCAGTCGGAATTCCAGTTGCAAGACAGGGAGTACTTTCGGTATATGCAGATCCGTCATGCACTACGCTCCGCCTTCCCGGACGTCGCCTCCATCCCGGAGTACTCCCCTCTGGAGGATAGAGTGCTGGATGGACATGTACCGGAAAGCACGATCTCGTTAATCTATAAAAAACTGATTAATGACCGCTCGGGATTGCTGCTTGATCTTCGCGAGGCTTGGGTTGCCGATGGATTGGAGCTGGACGACGAGGACTGGGTCTCTGCGGTGGCCTCCCCGAAAGAGGTGGCCATACCGGCCCGCCTTCGCTTCGTCCAGCTCAAGATACTCCATAGGGTCTACATAACGGGGCCAAGGCTATTGCGTATGGGCTATGCTGTGGACGGGTTGTGTAAGCGTGGGTGTGGTTCTTTGGGGACCTTTCTTCATATTTTGTGGGAATGCCCAGAGGTGGAGCGATTCTGGCGTGGTGTGCAAGAGATCCTGCGGGTGGTTACGCGTGTGCCGCTGCTGCCCGAAGCGAGGAGATGCCTGTTGAACGTGTGGGAACCAACTGACTATTCGGCGCCACAGACGTGGTGGGTGACTCTGGGATATATGGTGGCCAAGCGCGATATTGCTCAACTGTGGGGTTCCCAGAGGTCCCCGACTGTTTCGGCCTGGAAGAAAAATATGGACTGGTGCATGTTTCGGGAAAAGGTGGTATATGTAGCGAGAGGTAAGCCTGGGACATGGGTGAAAGTGTGGGGCCCCTGGAACGCCTACCGCGGGGGAATCTGTGCCCCGCCGCTATTGCCCGATCCATCGCCTGCCCCGTCCCCTTAGCCGGTTTAGCTCTCCGGTACCGGGCACTGAGTCCACCCAGTCCCTGTTCTGACCTTCTCCCCCCCCTTGATACTCCTATGGATTGGTAGGGTCACCCCTCTAGGGGAGCACATGCTGCTGTTTTCGATCGTGGGTTGACTTGTGGTTTGATTTTTGTTTGTTGTTATTTATGTTAAAAAGAAACCGTCATGTGGGGTCCGGATGGTGTGGCCATCAACGCGGCTAACTCCTGTACGTTTCCCTTTGCCGCAGCCTGCATTCTACGGTGTGTATCTTAGGCTCCTCTTGTTTGCTAGCGGCCGGCCTGAAGGTTGTAGGCCCATCTTTGTATATTCTTTGAACTTTGTAATAAACGGTTTCAAAAAAAAAGAAAAAAAAAAAAAAAGACCAAGCTGCAGACTCTGAATGATGGTCAGGGCCACAATGATGATCATATATGAGGGGGCAAGGAGGTGTTTGTACAATTTGTCAGTCTGTTATAAATTTGATTCTACCAGGACTGAAAACAGGCTGTGATAAAACGTACACAATCTATATATTCCTGCTAGGGAAGTAACAGCTCTTGAAGAACAATATTCTGTGGGCTGACTTTAAAATTAGTTTGTGAGTAAACACCTAATACAGTGCATGCAGTGACCTGATGGGCCAATTACTAATAAACAAGTGATCAATATGCATAGATAACATACATAACATTGGTGCATTAGTGACCTGTGAGGCTTTGATCACCTTCTCAAACTGTTCTATCACTTACCAAGGTACCACAGTCATAATAGCTTTCCAAGTAGATAAGACACCATACACTCTCTCAGAAATTCAAAACCTTTGTCTGCCTCTATCTAGCAGAACCAATTATGGTATAGTAGCATATTAGTACATTTATGCAAACTGCAAAATTAAGGATGTTCTTAAAATATCTCAGACTTTTAATACCTCTATGATCCAGAGCTAATGTTTTTGGTACAATGTTCGACCTCTACTTCCTGCAAGAGTACTTAATTTGAGCCAGTGGTTTTTGGTGGGGTCCACTGGCACTCATTTTGGGAACCAGCACTTACTTTTTCCCATTTGACCTTGACCCAGCATAAAAGGGAGAAAAACACAAAAGGGAGAAGAAAGAGGAAGAGAAAAAGCAAAAATCAGTGACAAAGAAGGTAGAAGGGATGAAAAAGAATCTCAAAGAGTGAAATAAAGTGACAGAGACTTTCTCTTGGTGAATGAAAGGGGCATGAGTGAAATCAAGGCTACTCAGTCTTGGTATTGGGCATGCTAACAGTTAGTATAATCGGCTGTGGGCTGCTAAGAACATTTGGCCCCGGAAATCCTCCTTTTATAAATTAAGCACAGTTCAGCAGCAACTCTCAGCAGTGCACTCATATGATACCACCACCCTAGTCAATTACTGCTATCAGTCCATTCATTGGCCCCAGTAGCCAATAAACAGCTAAGAAATCCACGTCAACTTACTCAAGGCTACAACCTGATATGAGCAAGCTAATAAAATAAAGAACATTTATGGGCTCACGCCTTGCATGACAAATTTAACTTTAAGTCAGCAACTTTTTAATGTAGATGTGTAAAGATTCACGGTCAAATTAATAAAAGTCAAATCAATGTAGAAACAAGTAGTAAGGGGAGAAAGTATAGGAATGGAATAAATACAGAGAAGACAAGTAAACATATATCAGGGATTGAAAAACATCAGTATGGATAAGTTAAAAATTCTGACTATTAACATCTGTGGCCTTAACGATGAGAAGAAAAGGCAAAGAGTGGCTACCGGGCTACAACTGACTGGGGCTACTATTCTCTGTGTTCAAGAAACACATATTGAGGGGTCTCAAATACATCTACTTAATAAATTGGGTTTTAAGGTGGTTACTGCCACAACACAAGGGGTCACGACAAAGGGTGTAGCTATACTGGGGAAAGCGAGCGGGACACAATTTACTCGCTCTATATCTGATAAATACAGACGATGGGCTGTCACAGAGTGTCAACAGAACAATGGGGTAAAAATGACTATCTGTGCAATATATAGCAATATTAGTGATGACCCAGAAGTCTTGGATCATATATCTAATGAGCTCCTCTCCCAGTAATAGTTTGTGGGGATTTTTATCTAAATTTACCTAGTGGTTGGTCAGAGGATTCAGGCTTTCAGTATAAAGGCAGGAAGCCAAGAGTTTTTCAAGCACTCAAAAACGTATTTCAAACCCATGGTCTGATAGACAGCTGGCAAGCGGAGCATCTGAATGATCCAGGTTTTACTCATTATTCCTATCCACATGCACGCCATGCAAGACTGGATTATTTTCTGGTCTCTAACACATTAGCCGCTAGTTGTACTATTGAAACATTACCAAGGGTACTCTCTGACCATAATCCTCTTCTCTTAACTATCGAACTTCGGTCAACAAATCACAATAGGAAAACATGGACATATGAAAGGGCATTATTAACAAATGAGAAGTACTGTGATTCTATGCGACAGTGGATTCCTCGATTCTTAGAAGAGAATATAGGTAGTGCACCAATAGAGATTGTTTGGGATGCCCTAAAGGCTGGAATTAGGGGTGAAACACTTCGATTTTCATTGAATGCTAATAAAAAAGTGAAACAAGAGATGAAAGTATTTCAGAATAACATAGCTATTGCAGAAGAAGGACTAATAAAAGCTATCCAGGAGGGAAGGGAAGTCAAAAATGAACTCAGGCAGATTGCAATCGCTAAAAACTGTATTATAGATGTATTAACTGTAAGAGCCATTGATAGAGCCACAATATATAAGGAAAATGTCTATGAATTAAGTGAACAGGTTGGACATCAGCTGGCGGTACGAACCCGAGAACAAAGCACTGTATACTTTATTAAGGTTATTTGGGATCCAAAAGCTGGGTTAAGGACAGATCCTAATGCAATCAGAACTGCGTTTCAAAAATACTATCAGGATCTGTACAGAGATACTGACATACAACAGGATTCAATCAATGAATATATCGATCAAGACAGATTTATAAGATTAGAGAGTAATGACTTAGAAAGTATGGATGCTATCCCGCAATGGGAGGAAATTCTTCTCGCATTAAATTGCCTTGCTCCAGGTAAAGCGGCTGGTATGGATGGGATTCCCACTGAATTGTATGTTAAATTCTCCCCACAATTAAAAAGTATACTGTCAGAGCTGATCGCACATTTATTTCAGGGAGGACGACCTCCGGGATCATGGTCTATGGCCAAAATCGTAATTAAAAAAAACAAAACATAAGGATTCTACGGAACTTGGGTCGTACCGCCCCATTACACTAATAACTAGTGACTCTAAAATTTATGCCAAGTTACTGGCTGCACGATTAGCCCCGAATATTCATAAAATTGTATTGGTACGGCAGCATGGGTTTATCCCTGGCAGGGCCACTACCGACCATTTCCAGAGGGTAATTTCACTGTTTGACTGGTCTGAGGTTACAGGAGACCCTATGGCACTTATATAATTAGACGCCGAAAAAGGCTTTCGATAGGGTCTCCTGGAAATACATTTGGACAGTCATGGCAAGGAATGGTATCGGGGAACCCTATATCAAAGCGATTCAGATGCTGTATCAGGATCCGTCTGCTGTTGTAATGGTGAATGGGGCAATTTCAGAACCGTTCACCATTACCAGAGGGACAAGGCAGGGATGCCCGTGCTCGCCTCTTTTATTCGCTTATATATCGATCCATTGATTCGGAGATTAGATAATAATGCATTGATCCCACCGGTTTGGATAAGAGACCAGGCCACAAAAATACTAGCATACGCGGATGATATCGCGTTGGTTACCAGTGACCCAATGGACTCAATTGGGGTGATTGAAGAAGAAGCTAAGATCGTTGGTGAGATATCTGGTTATAAATTTAATCAAGGCAAATCTCAGATCATCCCCAACAGTCAAATTGAGATGACTGATACACGGGTAACAGAGAAAGCTATATATCTTGGCGTGAGTATAACCGCCAAATAGGGAACTTAGTTAATGCTAATATTGTCCCACTAATGCAACGTACAAAAAAGGATATAATTCAGTGCAACAATCTTTATCTATCTATTCGGGGGCCGGCGAAACTTGATAAAAATGCTTTTTTTGCCCAGATTTTTATACTTTTTTTAGATCAATTTGTTTGGAATTTCCACCACAATTATTCAAAGACATGGATAGTATGTTTTCTAGGTTCCTATGGGGGTATAAGAAACCACAAAGAGCATTTTGAACCATAACCCTACCTAAAGATAGAGGGGGCATGGCACTGCCTAATTTCAAATTATATTATTGGGCTACCATATTAAAATACTGTATTAACTTACTATTTACCACAAACGCCAGCAGTGAAGGGGATATTCCAACACCACAAGAGCTCTTATTAGGAAATTAGAGGATGTTTATGGCGTCATGTGAACGATAGTTATTTGAAAAAAGAGAGATTTAAGTCTACATTTGGTCTACATTTGGTATTTACAAGGCTTGGAATTTTGTGCGTAAATTAGTGGGTATTGGACGATTATCGTACTATACTCCAATCCATAGAAATAGTAACCTTCCTGCGATTTTTAACGATTCTTGTATGGAAAGATGGGTGTCGAACGGGATCACACAACTTGGATGTTTTTATACGATTTTAGGAATTAAATCTTTTGGGGAATTACAGATGGAATACAATCTAGTTCATCGGGATCTCTTGAAATATTTGCAAATTTGTGATTTTCTTTTGAAGAAAGGCGGGGAGGGACTACATTTTCAAATGGTTCAGTTAATGCAGAACTTGTCTAAGAAGTCCAATGTCAAAATTGGAGAAATTTAGGAACGTTTGAACATTTGTTACCCAGATGATCTGGATAAATATATAATTAAATGGCAGGATAAACTCGGGGTCTCGGCTGAAACCGTCCACCATTCCTTCGCATTAGCTCAGTCTAGTTTAATGTCTACTAAGTTGCAGGCTCAATACTATAAAACCTTTTTTTTTCTATACTATACTCCCTATAAAATTGCTCAATGGGGGACGGGGACAGGAACTACATGCCCCAGATGTGCATTAGCCGAAGCTGACAGCATACATATTTTTGCTTCCTGTACAGTATTAACGAATGTAGTGAATGATAGCTCGGCCTTTCTATCGGAAGTATTTAATACAAGAATAGAAATCTCTGCTGAAGAGATTATGTTAGGTATTGCTAATTCTGAATGACCAAAATATATGCGAGGGCTGATATTCATTGTAATGGCGGTTTTTAGATTATGTATTGCATCAGCATGGCTAGATATAAAAGCACCGTTGTTCCAACAATGGAGATCTCGATTGTTGGCTACCTGTAGTTTAGAGGTAGCCAATTACAAAAGAAAGGGGCGTGGTAAACGTAAAACAGGACTGACAATTTGGGATCCTTTATTGCAATGGTCACAAACACAAATAGGATATACGTAATGAATATGTGTTAAATATCTATTACAGACCTGCATTGTGTTAGTTTTTGTACTAACTGAAATCTCTTCTATGTTTTTTTCCCTTTTATCTTTCTCTCCCTTTATTCCTAAGGTTTTCTTTACTGTAATATTAATGATGAAATATATAATGAAATGGAATATTGTTTGTATTTGGCAATACAGGGCTGGTCTGAGTTTGGGGTGGGGGGGTGGGTAATTGGTCAGAGTGTAAATGCAAAAAAACTTTTTTTAATAAAGAGCAATTAAAAATTAATATAAGTTTTGCATCGCCCTTGCGCCACGCAAGGGGGCGCAAGGGTGACGCAAAGACTAAATGAGAATTATTAAGCTATGCATGGCTATCTTGAGTAACAATAAGTGGCTTGATAAATCTAAAGTAACGCAAAGCTGTGCAAATTGCTGCCTTGCCTTACTCTGTGACAGGGAGGCGTGCCATGGGTGGAGCATGGGTGTTCCCATGCATCCACCGATGGATTTGGACACATTCCCAGATTTTGCCAACATTGGTAGACGTGGCAATGCATTGTAGGCCTCCCCACCAGAGGTGCAACAATGAGAAATAGTGTCCCTTCCTGCACAACATGCAACATGACGCAAGGGTACCTGCATTGACGCTAGGCAACCAAAAGTGCACTGTGTCAGGAAAGGACAGGGATGCACCACATAATGGTAAATGCGGCACATTCGTGCCATTTCCCTTTAACGCAGTTCAACGCAGAAAGGTGGATTGCTACGTCGCATGAAGTTTTGGAAAATGTGGGCCCCAGTGTATTATATTCACTCCACAGTGGAAGTGAACCTATATTTCATTGCACGACATATCATCATAAAAAATATTTTCACTCCAAATTATTGATTTCTAAACCTGGTCAAAACTTTTTTGTGCAAATGTATTCTCCTGTAAGTAAAATTATTTTGTTTTATGTAGTTCATTCTTTCTTATTGAGTTTTTTGATGCTTACAACGTTAGAGGAGGTTTTTTTTCAAGTATGAGGATGGTTTGAGTAGAAAATGTCCTGCAGATGACAACCTAACACACTGAGGGGGATATTCTCAAGAACGTGCGATAATCATCGCCAAAATAGGTTAACACAATTTCACATATCGCCGGAAAATAACTCAGTGTCAACGTCACATTCTCAACACAATGGTAACATGCGATAGTTTCCTGATAACGTGTGAAATGTCCGCGATAACATCACCGGGACGGCGATAAAAATCCATACCCGAACGTGAAAAAAGTTGTGTTGGGCCCAACTGCGATAAAAAAGTCAGCGATAAGCAGCGCCAGGTCTGCAAATCCACCAAGTCAGGCTGCAAATAGCAGTCTAAAAGCGGCAACAAAAAACACAAACAGAACACAAACAACTGCGAGGCACCATAGAGGTAGCCGGAGCAAGTACAGAGGACAAAGAGAACCCCACAAGCCCCATGGAGGATCAGCCTGGGACCATCATTGGGGAGACGGTGGCAGGAGTAGGGGGACCGGACATTGCACAACATGACCTGAGCCAACAGCAACAGGTTGAGTAACAACCAGGGACTGGGGGTACGGGGGGGAGATGGGCACAATGGCACACATGCACAAATAAGAATAGCACATCTGCAGACAAACCATGCCCAAGAGTCACAACTCGGACCAAGAGCCCAATTTACGCAAGTCTGCAACATCTCAGCACTGTATAAGCACAGAAGTGAAAGGCACAGCGCCTGAAAGGGATAAGCGATACCAAAGGGGATGATGGACGGAGCGCTTGAGCAAATTAAACACTCACCCCCAGTCAACTGATCTGGGTTTAATTCATCATCATTCTTTAGCACACTCCACCACCCCAGTTCAGACATGGCCATATGCAAATCAGTCTGACCCTGTGCCTCATGGGAACAGTCCAGCCCGAACTGCCATGCCATGTATTCCCTGGACCGGAAACAAGCATCCTGGACCGGTTTCGGGTTCATAACCCTCATCAGCCAGGCTATCTTGAATCCAGTGGCAAAGTGAGCAAGGGACCCACGTCTGGGCAAACCCTGCCAACTTAGGGCGAACAAAGCGATACCAAAGGGATGAGTATGCTCAGGCGTGAGTCGTGTGCTCAGACGTGAGTCCTGTGCTCTCCATGTCACTGGAATCAAGCTATCCTGGCTGAAGAGGGGTGAAACCCTGAAACCGGTCCTAGGACGCTTGTTTCCAGCCCAGGGAGGACCTGGCCTGGCAGTTCGGGCTGGACTGTTCCTATTGGGCACAGGGTCAAGACTGCTTTGCATATGGCTGGGTCCAAACTGGAAGGGCATGGTGAGCAAAAAATCAATGGATTTAGGCCCAGATCTCTGTGCTGGGGTGAATGTATGACATTGTTCTGCATTCTGTCCATCAATAGTTCTTTTTGAAAGGGATAAGGGCCAGCCAAATTAGAGCCGAAGGGGCAACTCACCCACAATGCAGCACACACACATAAGATGCAGAGCACCCCAATATTGACAACAATGTGGTACAAACTGCAACACTTTCACAACAGAACAGAGGACACCATTGCTGCCGCCTGTGTGTAGAAAGCAGCCATTCACATTTGGCATAGCGAGAAACTGTGAGATGAAAATGTACAAGTACAACCTCACATCCCTGATGGTGTAGAAATACTAATTGTCCCGCTTCAAATAGGCGTCTCCTCATAAACAGTCACAATGTACAGTGCCATGCAGTCTGACAGTAAATTTGTACAATGCTTAAACATTCAAGTGAACACAATGTCAATCTGCATTTCTTCATCAGATTTCAGAAGGAGAATCAACACCTCCTGCAGAGCTGACCCAACAACACAACACTGATGATGAAGAGGACCTCCGCAACATCTACACAGACGCACTCCAACAGCTTAGAGACAGCTCCGGCACCCCACCTCCAGGAGCAGGGTAGCCGAGCTGCATCCATGAGACCCGACACCCCGCACAGACCACACAGCAGGAAGCACCCACCACCACGGCTGTCTCCCAGGACCTCCACGGCCAACACAAGGCCTTCCAACGCCAATGCGTTAGGGTGCCAGGAGATGTCTGACCAACTGCGGGTGGGGTTCGACCTCATGGCAGCCAAACTAGATGCCATACATGGGTGTCTAAGTCCCTTCAGGGACCACTCACAGTCCCGAACGGACACCTACTGTCCGCTCCTTGCTCTACAACAAGCCATGGCTGACATCGCTGGAGACATGACTGAGCCAAGAACAACTGTCTAGTTAGAGTGGCGCCAGCGATGTCATCCATGAGTTGGGACACATAAGGAGAACGATGGAGAGCTTGGAGCAGATGCAGGCGGAAAGAATGTTTGCCACGGCTACACACCAGTGAGATGTAGCTGTGATCTTCCAAGCCCTGCAGATCCTCGTCATGGCATTGCCACCACATGGCCTGGCGCAGATGGATGCTGGTGCTACTACTACATCCACATCTCCTCCCCCCTGAAGTGTCAGTGCCACACAGTGTGGCAGATTTTCCACCTCCATCCCCTGATGTGTCACTGCCACACAGTGATGCAGACAAAACACCATCACCCGCATGTGAGGCACCTGACACATCAGAGGACGAAGATGATGATGAATCTGGCTTTGTGGCTAGAATGAAGTGGTAGCATTCATCTCCGCCATATGGTCGGGTTCAGCTTGGTTCTGCCCTCTGCATCATGCCCTGGAATAACACCTCCCACTGTCCCCCTATACACTGAGCGACACTCACCTTGGACCTCGACATGGACTGCCATATTTGATTTGGTTACCAATGACACAGCAATCACACTGCGGACTGTAGTCTCCCACTCCCTATGAACTTGTCAATCCTGAAAGGACTCTGGCTGGCCCTCGACGGGCCAACAATGTAAAGATGGGTTTGCATGGCCCTGTACTGGTCCAGCTTCAACACTCCACTGAATGTGAATAAAACATTCCAATTCACACAGATGTGTCCTGGCCATGATCAATCAAGAATGAAAGTATGGATGAATGTGGGGACAGTAAATCCACAAAAAGGTACTCCCTGCCGTGTTGTTGTCCCCTCATGTATTTGGATTCCAGGCGAATGCAGCCATGTCCACTGTTTTCGTGGGATATGTGACCAAATCTTCAAGATGCAACAAGGTGTTGGGACATTTGCAATGTGTTCCAATCTGTTGTGGCTGCAGGTACGTAGTTACTCGTCCATGAAAGCGATTGCAGCTTCGTAGGCTAACATTTCCAACATGAGGTCGTTGTCGACTTCATCAAACAGGACGGTGAGGCGATCCATTAGCAGGTCCGGACAGATGTGCTGTGTCCACCCCCTTACACCAATTAGCACTACAGCCCAATTGGGGAGCTGTTCAATGTGGTCATTACACACAAGGATTTGTGCAATCTCCCAGGTCCAGCTGCCAGCATGTATGGCAAGTATCAAGGCATCTCATAAACAGGTATCACGGTGACACTCCTGGTCGTGGGCCAACAGGGGGTGCACACACATGTCAAAATCCAGTTCAGCTACCGTCCTGTTGGATAGGCAGACATCCATGGACCACTCGAATATGCAGGATCGACAATGCAACACAGGCTGAACGCAGGTGACGATGGCAAGGCAGAAGCTTAGCCGGTAACTGATCCGCAGCACTGCCAATGGCAGTACTCCCAGTAAATGCAGCATTTGTGCACTGTACAGTTCCACGTGAGAGGGGTTGTGCATGTGTCTGGGATGTTCGGCCATTGCGTTAGTGGCTCTAGTTGAAGCGGCACTATTCTGACCTGCGCCAGTTCTGTGGATGAAATGCCACATCTCGGATCAATGAGTTGTTTTAGTGTGCACCGGTTGTACGCCTGGGATGTTGTGGGAGTCAGTGTGAAGGCCATTCTATGCAAGATAACTTCGAGCAAGGACCCCTGTGTGTGGAGGTGTATACAATGGTCTCTTATCGGACTGTGTGCAGTGTGGGAGTCGGCATCAGCTGCTATATATCTGTCAGAGGGTGCCAGGCACATGCAATTCCGAGGTCGGAGGTGCAGATGTGCTTCCGCCTGATAGTTCAGACAAAGGAGCTTTCATCCCTAGTGTTGGTTTGTCATCTGCTTGCATTCAGGAACTGTGAGGTGGCTTGTTGGGGGTGGGATGGGATGTGTGCGACTTTGGGATTCATGTCTGACATGTCTTGCATGTGGCAAATGTGCAGCATCACTGTGTGTTACATTGCCTCACTGCTGCTCCTCCCTCCCCCCAAGCCTATTTAGTTTTGTACGCAGCGTGGATGCATCACTTGCACACCTACGGCACACCATTGTCATGCCTGTCTGCACATGCCCACAAGCCTGACAACAACACTGTGATGTTGGCCGGTGTAGGTGGTCAGCCACGTGAGTGTAGGCCTATGGTAAGGATAGGGCGGACACAGATGTAGAGTCCATGCGTGGCTGGACTTGCGCTGCGATGAGGGCTAGGCAATTTGCTCATGCGAATTTGATACACACAACACACGGCATGTATGAGCCAAGATCCCGAGCGGTCTTGCGCTCCTTCATTTCTCCATTCGTGCGAGCCCGCCCTCAGGGTGCATGTTACATTGCAACATTGTCGATTGAAGGCAGGGTGGCGCCGACACTACTACAGAGACACATGCATGAGTTACTTCCTTGTCCAGGCAAGAACTGAACCACGCCCCGAGCCCCGGGGAAATTCTTGACCCCGATACGCTGGACTGGCGTACGCAGGGCCAGCCCACTCTGCTCACGCTTACAGGGAGGGACGAAAAAGCTACATGTCCAAGGTCTTAGCCACTAACTGAGGTGACATGGTTGCGTCCGCTGTCCACGACACTATAAACACCAGCAGTCTATGTCCACTTGGACATGTCTGTGCTCTGCATACTGAAGTCTGTCCAGCACATCACCTCGCCACACTTGGCATTGTGTGCATTGTTGTTCATGGGTGGCATGCCTTCTTCGCACATACTTGGTTCCCCCCTCTCCCCAAATTCTGCAATTGTGTGGCTGAGGGGCCATGCCGTTTTCGCAAGGTCAGCTGTCTTGTCCTGCGCTGCCTGGGTAGTAGTCCGGGGGGGGAGCCTGGGGTTGGTGGAGGTGGGTGTTGTGGCCCTCTGGGTCTCCAAGCTGCATGATCAGTGGCTCCATGACATGTGTTGGTCTTCTGATGGGGCTTTGGGCTGGGCTCCCTTTCATACTGAAGGTTGTAGTCCTGCTTAACACCAGTAAAAGGCAGGTGTTAGATCCCTGCTGCTAACGTGCCTTATCACCTGTTTTTGGTTCACATTGCAGATCTGGCTGATCGTTGAGAATATCGCGAAGTGGTGTTTTCGTGTGTTTTCGCATGGGAACGCCTACTCTGCATATCATTAGTGTTAGTTGTCGCTCTCATCCGTGGCAATGTTTTTTGCGGCAGCTATCGCTGGAAGACTGGGGACATGGGCAGTCTGCACCAGCTTGGGAATAGTGCGACAAATCTATCACCACTTTTGCGGCACTAAAGTGCAGATAAATCGGCAAGAAGTCCTTGAGAATATGCCCCTGAGCAATTACCTGTGGGATTTCTGAACAGTTTGCACTCAAATACCCAAAGTGAATTCCTATAATATATGTATTTATGAGAAACACCCATGTATTATACATGGAAAAAATAAACATTTCTCCAGTCCATTTTATTTTCTAGCATTCTCATCATCCTTGCAGCCTAGTTCCTGGCAAGCAATCTGTTTTTTAACTAGTTAACTATCAATCCCACACTTGTGAGCCAAGCTCAGTGACCCCAAAAAATAATTGCCACAAACTACCACACTCTGAAGCATCCTTTCCAGTTAATCTCTTGGGGAAAATAAACTAACATTTACATTCTGATGCACTTTCACAATCCTCTTCTTCCTCGCTGAGGAAAGCATCTACACGCCTCAGTAAACATGCACAAGACTGGATTGTTCCCTGGCTAGCCTTACTGTCACTTTAAGTTCAAATAATAAAACACTTGAAGTGTACCCTATTCAGAGAAAGTCAAGAAATACTGTTCGAATCGTTATTATACTGGAAAACCATCCTTTTAAGACAAGAAAAGCCTTATGTAGCTTTCATAGATCCTAGAGCTGCCTTTGATCTTATTCCACATGTTAAGTTATGGCAAGTCCTACTCAACATAGGAGTTTCCAGTAACCTTATATATCTTCTAAGCAAATTGCATGAAAACAACTTTGCATATGTCTGCTAGGGTCCGAATGGTGAACTAACGGAACGCATCCCCATCGAACGTGGAGTTCGCCAAGGCTGCGTTCTTGTACCTACACTGTTTTCCCTGTATCTAAATGATGTAGTTGAAGTTTTAGGAAACTGTGTTAACGACTCCCCAACACTGAACAGTAGGAAGGTCCTAATTTTATTATTTGCTGATGACTCCCTCCTCATCTCGAAGTCACCCATGGGTCTGCAGATCCTGGTTAACAAATTGTTAGACTTTTGCAATGCCGGGGGCCTTGAATTAAATGTTAACAAGACCAAATGTATGGTACTGGGCAAAGGGGTCAAGAAAGGTAAAGCAGCCATTCGGGTAGAACATGAGGCACTTGAAAGGATAGTTTGAGTTTGAGTTTAAAATATTTGTTAAGCGCACGTACACCAAACGGTTTCATGGCGCTATCGAGTACTACAGAATTCCAGAAAGGCAGAAGGACGGGGTCAGCTTGAGGGCATTAAGAGGGAAAAGCTTGGATAAAAAGTAAGGTTTTAAGTGCCTTACGAAAAATTGTGTACTGGGTGCAGGATCTCAAATGGGCCGGGAGAGAGTTCCAAAACGCAGAAGCAAGTGTAGAGAATTTAGAGCCTCCCCATTTTTTTCTTCTAAAGCGGGGAACCACAAGTAGATGTTGGGTGGATGAACGTAACTCCCTGGGGGGAACATAAGAATGAATTTCGGAGGTAATATAGGCGGGAGCTGAGCCGGACAGGGCGTTAAAGATGATGCAGCCCAGCTTAAACTGGGCTCGTTCCTGAATGGGGAGCCAGTGTAACGACCTGAGGAGGGCGTAACATGATGTGATTTGGATAAATTAAAAACTAGGCGGGCCGCTTGGTTTTGGACCAACTGTAGGCGTCGCACAAAGTGCGCGGGCATGCCCCAATAGAGGGCGTTGCCGTAGTCCAGGCGGGAAATAACCATCGCCAGGACTATAAGTTTGAGTGCGGAGGGAGAAAAAAAACGAGAGACTTTGCGGATGGTGCGTAAAGAAAAGAAAGATGAAGAGACGACAGAACTGACTTGGGCGTGAAGAGAGAGTTGATCATTAAGATTGAAGCCAAGAGTTTTAACAGAGGAAGATGGAATGGGAGGAGAACCCAAAGAGGGGGGCCAGAAGAGAGAAGACCAGGGACTGGAGCAGCCACCTGTCAACAACAACTCCGTTTTATCGGGGTTAAGCTTCAGGTGGTTGTGATTCATCCAGTCTTGGATGAAAGTCATGACTGAGTGGAAATTGGATATTGACTCAGGGGAAGAAGATAGGGAAAAAATAAGCTGGAGGTCATCCGCATAATTATAGACGGAGACCTCCAGTTGTTGAAGGGCAAAAATAAGAGGGGCGATATACAAATTAAATAACAAAGGGGAGAGGGAAGATCCCTGGGGAACCCCGCATTGAACTGCACGGAAGTCCGCAGCATAGTCGCCCAAATGCACAGCTTGGGAGCGGTCGTGCAGGAAGGAGGACAGCCAGACCAGGGCCACGCCCTCGATTCCCGCCGCTCTGACACGGGAAAGTAAGATGGTATGATCAACCGTGTCAAAAGCGGCGGAGAGATCCAGTAGGACCAAGGTCTGAGGATGGTTAGTGTCCATGCCCTCTCTAAGTTTGTCGAGGACTGACAGAACCACGGACTCCGTCGAGTGAGCGGGGCGGAAACCGGCCTGCCTAGGGGCCAGTATATTGTTCGTCTCCACAAAGGTGCTCAGTGTTCTGGTTACATGGCGTTCCAGTACCTTCGCCAAAAAAGGTAAGAGTGAAATGGGGCGGTAGTTAATAGGCACCGAGGGATCAGCACCAGGTTTTTTTAAGATGGGTAGGATAACGGCCGATTTAAGAGAAGAGATGACAATGCCCTGTAAAAGGGAACTATTTAGAAAAGTAAGAGGCGGCATAGGACAGGTAGAGTAGATTTGTTTGAGGATGTGCGCGGGACAAGGATCTAGAGGGGAGCCGGATTTAACCAAAGGCAGAAGAGATAGGAAGGAATCTTGTGTAAGAGGAGGGATGGATTCAAGACGGGCTATGGCTGGGGGGTACTGAGGGCTAACAAAGAGGGGGGAGGGGAGGGGAATATTAGCTTTAATAGTAGCTATTTTGTCAAGAAAAAAAGAGTTAAGGGAATCACAAAGGTGCTGTGAGGGAGAGGGTTTGAGTGCGGCCCTGTCGGAGGATGCTAGATCGTGCACGATGGTAAAAATTTCTCTAGGCCGATTTTTGGCAGTGTGAATTTTTGACGAGAAATAAGCCTTTTTAGTAGGTAGGTAGGTAGGTAAAGCTTTATTCGATAAAAAATATCATAAAAGCACAACATACAGTAATATAAAAAGGATCAAGTAGACATTGACATTAAAAAAAATTGATCGAACATAAATATATCTTTAAAAAGACTATGTGACAAGATAAAAGCAATATGTGCAAAGTACAAGAAATTTAGCGACCCAATTCCATTATAAGTGAATAAATATCAGGTGATAAGAACAGACCACTGGGGTAATTTAGTGCATATGAAGAGCAAGTTTTTTTTTCCGCAATAGCCAAGCGCAACCCAGATACTTAGCAATTCCACAGACAATAGTGAGGGACGAGGTATCTGTTTGTAGGATGCGTAACACAATGTGGTAGTTACGACTACCCAGCATTCTGCAGATCGGTCTCAACCACTTGGCTCTCGCTCTTCTGTAATAAAAACAGGCAAATAAGAAATGGGGAATAGTCTCTTTGGGTGCTGCGCAACTCGGGCAGCCAACAGACGTAGGGGAAAGACCCTTCCAGCTAGCAGTAACAAAATTGAAAGGAAGGGACCCTAATCTGAAGCCCACATACAGTGATCTATCGAGTGGAGTCTGAATAAAGTCGAGATAGGGTTCCAATTTGCAAATGGGCTTATGTTCAAAAAATGCTTCGCTCATCTTCCCCATCTTTACATTATTCAGCTCTCTTGAATTAACCCAACTCCAATAAGCTTTCTTGAGGTCCTGTTTCGAGGGGGGTACCTGGGATTCCCAACAGTCTTCATAGCCAATGGCTCTCAGCGTTTGCTTTACATGGGAAATCCATTTTAACCTCCTCCCAGTATCAACCAGTATAAGTTCACTTAAGCCTGCGGCATATGTGGCAAGTTCCGGTGTCCGTCGCAGTCTTGCCCAGAATAATAGAGGTCGGAGTCGTGCAATGTCCTGAATAGAGTGTCTGCCTAAATCATAAAACAAGGGTTTTAGAGGAGATGAAGTGGGAACAGAGATAAGATTCCTCATAAATTTGTTCTCAGACATGACCAAGTCATGGATGTTTTCATAACCTCAAATTTCTGCCCCATACATAGAGCTGGATAGTGCCTGCGCTTCATAAGCCTTTTTAGTAGTTAAAATAGAGCTTTTGTAAAGGGCCAATAAGATGGTGTACTGGTTTCTGAGAGTCGGACAGTAGTCTCGCCGCCAAGAGCGCTCTGCCCGGCGGACGTCGAGTTTTAGAGCCTTCAGTTCCTTATTGAACCAACGATTCGCGTCTTTAGAACGCCTGGATGAAATCCGCCTTAGAGGGGCAACTGAGTCGCAGCCTGCTTGAAGCCACGCGTTGATGGAGTCCGCTTGGCCGAGGGATGAAAGTCCGCGGAGATCCGGGCTGGAGGCGGTGAGTGAGGCAGATAGAGAAGCCACATCCACACGGTTCCATGAGTGCGCCCAGATGTTCTTGGCGATAGCGGGCTTGAGAACTGGGCTGAGGGATAAGGAAAAGGAAATAAGGGAGTGATCAGACCAAGTGCAGGGAGAAATAGACAGCGAGGTTACTAGGCAGTTGAGGGACCAGATCTGGTCAAGGATGTGACCCAGTCTATGGGTAGGGGCGTGAACAGCAGAAATGAAGTTAAGGGAACGGAGAGACTCCGAGAACTCTTTAGATGTTGGACATTCGGCCGGATCGGATGGCCAAAAGTTGAAGTCACCTAATACCAAGATGGAGGAATTATTTACCACTAAGGTGGCCACCAGGTCTAGGAAACTTGGAAGAAAGAGTTGAGGGGAAGAGGGGGGGCGGTAGATGAGAGCACAAGTAAATGGGGGGTTAAATGAAAGTGAGCAGACCACTAGGCAGTCCGATGATCCAATGGAGGGACAAACTAGGGGATGAAATGTGATTTCTCTTCGGGCAATCAAAGCGACGCCGCCTCCCGACTTACCGGGAGGACGGTCGGCACGAAGAGCGTAATAGGATGCAGGAAGCATAGCCAATAGGAAAGGGAGGGAACTATCGCAGAACCAGGTCTCCGTGAGAAATAAAAGGTCTGGCTTGTGTAAGTCGAGTAGAGTGAAGAGTTCATGGTGATGCTTGACAGCTGATCTGGTGTTAAGATAGAAAGCCGAGAGAACAGCGGGAGGTGAACGGGCTGGTGAAGCCACGTCAGTACAAGTGGGGGAGGACGACGATGTGAAGTCAGGATAGAGGGTAACGGATGAGGGAGAAAGACCTAGCCTGTTAATTCGTGTTATAGCGATATCGTCCAGAGGCCATGGGCCTTGGACACTGGTCAGCTGCACGGAAGTGTATTGTATTGAGTGGGCAGAGTAGCCGGCCCCTCGCCCCGGTCGGACGCGGACGGGCGCAGACGGGCTTCCCTTTGGCGCGCCTTCGGCGCGCAAACTTCGCGCCCGCTGCGCTCGTCCGCTGCGCGTCCGAGGGAAACACATGATTTATTGAAGGAGGGAGGGGGACGGTGGGCGTGGCCTCCGAAAAGGGGGCGTGGCCTGCGGCCTGGGCCAAGTGCTCGCAAAAAAGAGTATCTGGCTCCGATGTCGAGCAGGGCCAATTCCGCTGACAAATCCGGAAGGGCGGCAGAGAGTAAGTGGTTTTTAAAAACACAGATTAATAATAATAACAATCAAATTTTAAAACAAAAAGACTCCCGGCTTCCGCCTCAGGAGTGTAGTACAAGTAATTGGCGGCGCTAGTAGTCAGCGTCGCTTTATGTTGTATGGCGGTGGGCGTGGCCTCCGAAAAGGGGGCGTGGCCTGCGGCCTGGGCCAAGTGCTCGCAAAAAAGAGTATCTGGCTCCGATGTCGAGCAGCGCCAATTCCGCTGACAAATCCGGAAGGGCGGCAGAGAGTAAGTGGTTTTTAAAAACACAGATTAATAATAATAACAATCACATTTTTTAAAACAAAAAGACTCCCGGCTTCCGCCTCAGGAGTGTAGTACAAGTAATTGGCGGCGCTAGTAGTCAGCGTCGCTTTATGATGTATGGCGGTGGGCGTGGCCTCCGAAAAGGGGGCGTGGCCTGCGGCCTGAGCCAAGTGCTCGCAAAAAAGAGTATCTGGCTCCGATGTCGAGCAGTGCCAATTCCGCTGACAAATCCGGAAGGGCGGCAGAGAGTAAGTGGTTTTTAAAAACACAGATTAATAATAATAACAATCAAATTTTAAAACAAAAAGACTCCCGGCTTCCGCCTCAGGAGTGTAGTACAAGTAATTGGCGGCGCTAGTAGTCAGCGTCGCTTTATGATGTATGGCGGTGGGCGTGGCCTCCGAAAAGGGGGCGTGGCCTGCGGCCTGGGCCAAGTGCTCGCAAAAAAGAGTATCTGGCTCCGATGTCGAACAGCGCCAATTCCGCTGACAAATCCGGAAGGGCGGCAGAGAGTAAGTGGTTTTTAAAAACACAGATTAATAATAATAACAATCAAATTTTAAAACAAAAAGACTCCCGGCTTCCGCCTCAGGAGTGTAGTACAAGTAAAATAGACAACTTTGACTACCTAGGGGTACGATTCATGGAAAATTTTAAGTGAATGGATCAGACTACTAAAAGGAGGCTGCCAATCGAGCATAGGTCAAATGTCATTCTGAGGACACAAAAGAGAATGGTGTCACATGTAGTATTGCCAATCCTGGAGACATATCAGGCTAAGGCACAAGGGGCGGCACTTTATTCGGCTGAAATATGGGGTTATGGGGATGTCCTGCCCTGGCACTGGCGGAAAATAGTTTTTCCAGAAAATTACTCTGCCTTCCAGCCAGTTCACCCCTTATTCTGCAGTATCTTGAACTGGGATTAAAAAGGGTAACTGATGTGGCCATACTAAAAATATTGGTTTATTGGGTCAGTCTCTGGAGTACTTCAGAGCTTGCTGATTATAGAGACTCGCTTGATGAAGTTCTTAAGCTACCAGGTGCTAGATCGCTCCCCTGGATCAAACATGTGTTCATCTGGATGGGGAAGCTAGGCCTTCTCAGATTTTGGGCTGACCCAACTAAATAAAAAAAAACTGATAAAAATCTATTGAAAGCTTATTGGGCATACATTAACGAAGAATTCACAAATAGAAGTCCTGTGGGATCTCTGACCAATAAGCTTCTTGATCATAAATTCTTACCCTTTTTTGAGGAATACTTAGATTTTATACCCTCCTCTTTCCCTAAGAGCCTGGTTTTACGATTTCACCTGGGGACACTCCCTCTAAGATCATTCACCCATGAATGGAGTAAAGAACCAGTATCCATAGTTTGTCCCATGTGTGACCAGGATGATGAAAATTAACCACATCTACTCTTTTTTTGTCCAGGGTATTCTACCTGTCGCTGTAAGTAGATCATTCCCATATGTCATGAACTGGGGGCCACTCGTTACCAGGTAGCTCTTCGGATTTTAAAGACTGATACCTCTCTTAGAACCACTTTAGCTGTTAGCAAATTTTGAGAGTCAGTCTGGCACAAACGAAGAGCAATTTTAAAAAGTGAAGTGTGATGATCTATGGTCCTCTTTTCTTTTATATACCCAATCACGAACACTTACTTTATCCTTTTGTAAGCAGTTTTTAATGTAAGGACCTTATGATGATATTGTTATATGCTATCTATGTATATTTATTGCTGCTCTTATTTTGCACTGATATTGAAGCACGGATCACTTTAGCCCTTGAAGCGATTCTATCAATGGTGTTGTGTCATACTGCTCAGTGAATGGTTATCGCTGGAATCGCTAGTTGCTCTGATTTGGAAGCACTGGGCGCTCTATCCCTTGGTATGACCATTAACGCGGGCTATTATCAAACATCACTGTTAATACTGTGTTTAGGTACATTTTCTTTTACCCTGGGATTTTATCTTTTTAACTGTATTAGTCCATTATTTTATTATTGTGTACCTCACATTGTTATTGACATTGTCTTGGTACACAATTTTAATATTGAATTGCAGTGCTGCAGAAGGTTCTTAAAGCATAATTGTTTCTTTAATACTGCCCGCTTACAGTTATTAGCCCCAGTGGCTATGGAATGTTATACTGTAACGTGATGTGTGTTCTGTGTATTCATTATTTTTAATTGATACAGTTTTGTTGGATGTATACTTTGATGGTTGTAATAACGGAATAAAGTAATAATAATAATATTAATAATACTGTTCAAATATTTAGACCAATATTTATTGCGAGCACTTGCTTTGGGATTTACAAATAGGTTTTTGTGTTGAAGGAGTAACCAAATGAAAGAAAATATATGTTCTTGTTTGTAGTACTACTTTAGTGGTGTTGTCTGATCGATTGAGCATTTTATGCTTTTTGAAGTAGGGGCCTATTAACGAAAACGTCACACCATGCAGTGCAGCAAGTCACCTTGCCATGCTGCGCCACAAGGAAAGGGCTGGAATAAATCAATCAATCAATTGGTACTTGTAGAGTGCAGCTTATCACCCATGAGGGTACTCAGGCACTGGATTGCTGGGCTTAGTCGAAGAGCCTGGTCTTGAGTTTTTTCCTAAAGTCCGTCAGTGAGGGTGTTGTTCAGAGGTGGAGGGGAGAGCATTCCAAGACTTGGCGGTGAGGTGGGAGAAGGAGCGGCCTCTGATGAGCTATGGCAAATGCGCAGGGTCTGTGCCAGGGAGAGGGAGGGTGAGTGAAGGTTTCTGGATGGTTGGTGTAAGTTTAAGTTTGCTGGTCCTTAGTCATGGAGGGCTTTGAAGGCGTGTGTCAGTAGTTTGAATAGGCATGTTTTCTGGATGGGGAGCCAGTGGAAGTTCCTCGGGTGTTGGATGATGTGGGTCCGTTTTGGCAGGTTGATGATCAGTCTGGCTGCTGAATTCTGTATTGTCTGGAGTATTCTCATGAGTGCAGTGGTGGTTCCTGCGTACAGTGCATTGCCATAGTCCAGACAACTGGTGATTAGGGCTTGCATGACTGTTTTTCTGGTGCTCTGGGGAGCCATTTGAAGATTGTTTAGCGCATGCGGAGGGTGTGGAAGCAGGCCAAGGAGACTGTTGATCTGTCGTTTCATGGTGAGTTTGCTGTCAAGGTTGATGCCTTAGTTGCGGGTGTGGTCTTTTGGTGTTGGGGTGCATCCAGGTTCAGCAGGCCACCAGGTGTCATTCCACAGGGAAGTATGGTTGCCAAAGATCAGCACTTCGGTCTTGTCCATGTTGAGCTTTAGACAGTTGACCTTCATCCAGACTGAGACATTCTTCTTGCAGTTGTGGAAGTTGGTCTTCTTTGTAGTGGGGTCTGCTGAGAGTGAGAGGATGAGCTGGGTGTCATTGGTGTAGGAGAAGATGTTGATATTGTGGATTCTGACGATGTCGGCTAGAGGTGTCATGTAGATGTTGAAGAGGATGTGGCTGTGGAAAGAACCTTGTGCGATGCTGCAGATGGTGCTCTTGGTTTGCAAAGTGAATGGGGGAAACGTATTCTCTGCATACATCCCATGAGGAATGATGCAACCCATCTGAGTCCCTCTCCTTGGATTCCGATCTGGTGCAGTCTCTTGATAAGTGTGTGGTGGAAAATGGTGTTGAAGGCTGCGGAGAGGTTGAGAAGGATCAGGGCAGCTAATTCTACTCTGCTGAGTAGGGTGTGGACGTCTTCTGTGGCGGCGATCAGGGTGGTCTCGGTGCTGTGGCTGGCTCGGAAACTGGATTGGGAGGGGTCTAGCAGGTTGTTTCTCTCCAGGTGTTCGGTGTTCTAAAAGTTGATGGCCTTGTCCAGGACTTTGGCAGGAAACAGGCGCGGTGAGACGAGTGGTAGTTCCGGAAATTGCGGTTGCCTGCTGAGGGTTTCTCTAGCCGAGGTCTAACCTCTGCGTGTTTTCGTGCATTGGTAAAGGTGGCTGTGGCGATGGATGCGTTGAAGATGATAATGAGATGGAGGCTGATCTTGTTATTACCTAGGTTGAAGAGGAGGTGGGGGTGCTCCTGAGTGGATAGATTTCATTATGGCTGTGGTGCCTGGTGTGGTGAGCTGTTCCTTTGCAGTGAGAAGTTGGTCAGTGAAGGCTTCCATAGGAGTGGGGAAGCTGAGGATGTCAGAGGGTTGAGGCTCAAAGTTCCTGTAGATGGTGGATATCTTGTTGTGGAAGTGATTTGCTAGAGCATCGCAGAGTTCCTGTGAGGGAGGGGTTGTGTTCTCAGTGACTGTTGGGCAGGAGAACTCTCTGACAATGGTGAAATGTTCCTTGGTGGGGTTGGCGCTAGCCTCGATGCACTCTGCAAAGGTGTACCTTTTGTGTCTTTTGAGTTGTTGATGGTATTTGTTGAGGGCTGACTTGAAGGTGGTTGGAGATATGTAAAGTGTGCATGTAGGTTTGGCCGTTCTAAGACAGCCGGCCAAACAGACATGCGCACATGCAATGTCCAACTGTCCTCCTCCCTGCTGCTGTCCATAGATGTTGGCCCTGCCTGTGCTAGACTAGGACCACTTGGCGGACTCGGCTCAGCCAGGGAAAAATAAAATGATAATAGATTGTTTTATTTTTATTTTTTTATCTGCTGCCTCAGAGCAGTGGGGCGATGCTCCTCCACCATAACGAAGGAAATGCAGCTGCTTCTCTTAGCAGTGCTACCTTAAAGTTATTTTATGGGAAGTGGTTAGTGCTCCCTCGGCAGAGCTCCATCAATGCCTAACAACAGCCTAATAAACTGGGCTTCAAGGTCAGATTTGCGAACAAACATTTGTAGATTGGTCATTAAAATGCAGGGATGGTTTCGATACGGGCAACATGACAAAATATACTGTATTTATATCTACCATTACAACTGTGCATGAACAGCTGATGACCGTGGTTGGGAATATTACAACCTGACTTTTCCAATAGGCCCACCTCAGATAGATCCAGTGCAGCTTCCTGTTTTGGTGGCAGCATACGTATGTGGGTGTATGCCCGCCATGCAAATCTGTACAACATAACAGTTGTAACATGTAGCACCTGGCTCATCTCTCTTACGCACTGTGATCTTGTGTCTATCACTTGTGTCCTTGGTTAAGTTACTGACCTGCACATATGCGTTTGTGACTGAAGGGCCCGGGGTTATATTTGAGCCAGGGTGGATGCATGTCCCAGAGTCGGCAGCTAGCTATGCTTTCATCTCTTGTGTTTTTGTCCAGTGTTTTCCTAAAAGTAAATGTGTGCTTGTCTGCTGTTCTTTATAACTTGTGTCATGATAGCAAAGTAATATGACATATGTATTTTCACTGAGGAGGAGGCAAGGCAAGGCAAGTTTTAACCTTGCATGGAGCTGTACATTGTAAATAAGTCAGCCAGTCTAAACTATATGTCTTGAAGCCAATAGATACCTTGCCTACCCTGACGTAGAATAATGTTGCTTGAGCGTTTGCGAATCTGTAAATTGTTGAGACCAAGAAAAATCAATTCCTCTTCTGTTACTGTGAGTTGCATAATTGTGTTCACCCATCTTATAAAGCATAGACATTATATTTTCTCTTGGTTCTAAACAAACATTGTTAACTTCTCAATGCAGGAGCAAGCAATTTATCGACTTTGGAAGGAAAATAGGCCAAGTCACCCTTGTAGGATTCCAAGCCATGGCCTGCATGTTCCAATCAAATCCTTGCAGCTAGTGCTGCATGCACCAAGCTATCTTGGGCATATGTTGTATCTCTGTCTTGGCCAGACAGTGGTCTACAGGCCTTAGACTGTGGTTTACTTAGAACTGGCTTACAAATAAATGTTTTAGACGTTGCGGGGCTAGTGGGCAAGGGTGAAATATACATCATGGTGTTGGGGATAAGGGAGCTGGAGCAAGGTGGTGGCGGTGAAAGAAATAGTACCTGATTAACACTGTGAGCAGCGAGAGCACTCTAATTAAATTGGATTAATCTGTGCTTGGTCCATGTGCCACAGAACTAAACAGAAGTGACGGTGAACATAGGTTAGCCAATAAGAAGGCAGCATACAAAAGTGCAACGATGTCAAGAATGAGCCCTGACAATGGCCTTTTTTGTAACTGTGATTAGTAATTTTTGTGGTATGTCAATATCTGCACCTTTCGTGGGTGCTACTGGTGGTTTCCTGGCTGTTGTATGTGTTCTGGCAAATTACTCTTTAGAGGGTTGGTATGCCAGAGAATTGGCCTGTTGCTTGTTAATGTTTTTAAGTATTAATCCTGATGGCTTTCATACTGGACTCATTTAAGTCATGTGAGATACCTAAAAACTTCTATTTCAGTAATATTATGGGGATGGTTATTTTCCCTAAGGCTTTCAACTTTCTTTTAACTGGTAGCTCCGCCATAGTATGCATTTGAATAATATTTGGTGCATTTCCAGAGTGTTTTGTCACTGGTTGTCCTCCCCTTGCTATAAGTATATCGGGCCCGATTCACAGAACTAACTTAAGACAAAATCCTAAACTTACTACCATTTAGGTATTCACAGAAGGCACTTACTCATTTCGGTATTCACAGAAGGCACTTACTCATTTCGGTATTCACAGAAGTTAGAACTTTACTACTCCTAAACTGCGAAAAATCCTAACTTTAAGACTTTCGGTATTCACAGAAGGCATTTAGGAGTCCTAAAGTTAGGACTACTAACTTCTGTGAATACCGAAATGAGTAAGTGCCTTCTGTGAATACCAAAATGGTAGTAAGTTTAGGATTTTGTCTTAAGTTAGTTCTGTGAATCATGCCCATCATTTATAATTTAATAACAGTGTCTCTTTGTGTGATTTGATGTATTTTACTATTTCCAACATTTTATCTGTTGGTTTAGGAGTGTAGAAAATATACATTAATTTTATTAAAAAACGATATGTATTGTTTTATTGAAAATTTTACATTGCAGGTGCAAATTTTACTTAAGTTCTGAATGCTGTATTTACTTTGCTTTATATGTAGTTTTTGCCTTGTAGGCCTGTTTAGTATGGTTTTAGGCACTGTTTACTTTTGTTGCAGTATGTTGAGAGGAAAAAAATAGTTAGTTGTGTTGGTTTATTTTGTAATTTAAAATTTAGGGCCTCATTACGATGTCGAGCAGATGTGCGTCCTTCCGACACTGTAGCGGTCTGCAACCGCCCAACCATAAGTCGGTGGTTCCGACTGCACAATTAGGATGTGACCACCCATAGGGCGGCCGGAAAAACATCCATTCTACTATGGCAGCTCGTGTGGCGGATGGAAAAGGCCTGCAGCACAAGCTGCCATAGAAAAATGGATGTTTGGAAACAACCCTGCGCCCTGTGGCAGGCACGATGCGGTGCCTGCCACAGGTTGCAGGGATGTTTAGGGGGCACCATAGTGGTCTGCCAGGGGGTAAGGGGGCCCTGCTAGTTGTCCCCAAAGTTATTTCTCGACAGCCATTTCATGTCGGAAAGGCAGACATGGAAAGGTTGTTGGAGAATGACATATTAATCCGGACGGCAGACCCGAGGCTGGCTCCGTCGTCATTAAGGGATTATGTGCATTTCCGATGCTCCAATGGGCTTAAGGAGCCCATCGGAACACCAGTGGACACTCCTTCCACCTAATGCCTTCGCCCCCCGCATCATAATGTAGCGAGCAGACCACAGGGGCAGATGTCGGTTGCGGTCTGTCCAACATCATAATCAGCCCCACAGTTAGTGGTATGTTTGTTAATATTTTATTTTTTCATATATTAAAGCGTTATTTCTATTTTAATTTTAGTTTTGCACTTTTGTTACTAAACTTACTTTAGAGGTCGCCTTTTTTTTAATTTCGAGTAATTTGGCATTAGAGTCTTTATTTTCGTTTCCTTTTAGGGTTTTTCTATTAGTAGAAGATTCACCTGTAATTCAGAGAACTAAGCATGTTGCTTAATTGCGATTATTTGCTATCTTAACATAGTATTAGTTATTTATGAATTTTGTTAGCTTTTATTTATTGTCATACTTAATTTATTTGTAGCAGTTAGTGGTTTGTTGAAGTGTTGCAGCCTTCTTTTGTAGGCTTGCCTGTCATCAGCGTGAGGCTGTGCTGCTGTAATTCTTTTATAGGAATTATTTGTTGTACATTTTCATGGTCATTTTATGCTTCATTGGAAAAGCATTTCTGTTCTTTAATTTTTTCTAAGCTTAACTTGATTGGTTGGTTGTAGTTTAGTTTGATTTTTTTGTACCATTTATGGCTAATACTTATTAGTGTTTTTGTTATTTTTTTAATGTAAATTAATTTTATTTTGGTATATTTTTATATGTGTGTATTCTTTTGATTAATATTGTGTGTTTTATTTAGAAATGTGTTTTATTTCTGGTATTTGATATTTGTTTTTCGTGATTGTTGTTATGTTTTCCTAGTTTTAATATGTTGCCGATATTTTTTATTTCTTTATTTTTGTTTATGATATTTCTATATTTTAGATATTTTTTCACCACAATATTTTTCCAATAAATATTTTTGTGTTTATTGTTTAGGTAGAGTGTAGTAATATTTTTGTTGTTGATTTGTTTGTGATTTGTTTTAATGTTGAGATGAATTTCTTCAATATAGAGTATTACAACTTCATTTACAGAAGAGATATCTGATGATGATTGGTGAGTTTTCTGCAAATTTCTCATAGAGCAGAATTATTTAAATCCTATGAATAATGGCAATTCCTTTCAAAGGCACATAGGCCGGCCTGTCTGACTCTCATGCATAAGTTTCTATGAATAAATAATGAACTCCAAAGTATGATTCATAAAATCTATTTAAATTCTGAAATGCTGTGTGTGTGCTGAGGCATAATTTACTGACACACAAAATTCTACCAAACTAACAGTGTCGTTCATCAAACATATTGTGCAATATAATTCGAAGGCACTAATGCCTTAAATCTGTTTAACTGGATCTACAATTCTATAATAATAGTTCAAATCAACCATAATAGAAATGCATCTTTTTAATTAAAATGTTTGAATGCAATCAGTTCAAAATTAAAGTCCAATTAGAAACTAATTAGTTTGCGCTCAGTTTTATCTTAAATTCTTGTTCTCATTATATTTTGAGAACATCATGTACCCCTGAAATTGCTAAGAGGGCACTTTTGAAATAAGGATACATTATTTTTAAATAGGTTTTTTGTATTTTATAATCCATTCAAACTGTGTGCTTTTCAAATAAATTGTTTTGAGGAGTTAATTCATTAAATGTTTATTTGCTATTCTTATTTGAATCGAAATAATCACATATCATCCTCCAAGTGGTAGGTGTTGAAATATAGCTAGAATGGGCAGAATAAAAGAGGTTCAGTTTTCTATAAAATGCATATATAAATATTTATTTGAATGTGGGTGAGTTCATCTTTGTACATCGCTTACTTACAAGGAGAATAGGTGGGGACTCTGCCCACCATTCCTGTCTTTCCCATAATCACTTCATATCAAAGACAGAGGTGGAGAAAAGGCAAGAAGATGATGAAACTAGAAGGGTTGGTGAGCACTGGTACCTTTAAATTGGAGCCAAATGAGGTATGTGCCCCAGCTCAATTTGAATAAACCTTATTTAGGTCCCAACAAGGCACAGCTGAATATTTCCTTCTACTGGAAGGTGAGTCAGAAAAAAACAGTCTTCGTACATTGCCGCACACATTACTATGACCACCTATTTTTCCAGGCAAAGTGAGTGATTGTTTGAGAAAATGCATAAGACTACGGGGCATATTTACAAGCTTCTTGCGCCGCCGGTGCGTTACTTTTAAATAGGGGAAAAAGTGGTGTACTGGCCGCGAAAGGGGCTTGTAAATAAATCCCTGCACGTTTACTTTGTTTACATGCAACTTTGCATGAAATGTATCATTTCTATAGCGCTTTCTGCTCCAGTGTTTGGTGTTGAAGTATTTAGCCACATAGTACCAAGCTACCCTGTTTAGGGCTTGTGGTTAGGAGTGTGTTATTTTTGTTTTGAGACTACACAGAAAGTGTTTTTGGGTTGCATGTGTTCACCACTGAGGTGCAGTTACCATGTTGTAGGATGCAGCATCTGGCAGTGGGATGGATGAGGGTAAGAGAGAGACAGACCACCAATTCTTATTATATCAATTCATAATTATGGTAAAGACTAACCAGCTTAACCACAGAGGATGCGTACACATATAAGGCGACATGCGCCTGGCTGAGATACTGTTAAATGAGTAAAAGCATGCAAAAAGGGCAAGAGCAAGAACTAGTGGCATGGGCGGTATCCATGTGCTAAGTATATCTACACATGTAGATATATATGCAGTCATTAATAAAATGTCATATTTAGAAATATTTACACAAACATCAATATACACCACACACACGCACACACTCTTCACAATTGTCCTTTGCAGGTAGACCCACCTATTTTATCTATGACTGCTAGAAATGGGGGTCACTAGTTGGCAATGGTTTGCACCTTGTCCAAGTAGGGACCCTTCCTTCTAGTCAGGATAAGGGAGTTACACTCCTGAAATAAGCCCTGCTCACCCTCTTGGTAGCTTGGCAAGAGCAGTCAGGCTTTTCTTAGAGGCAGTGTGTAAAGCATTTGCACATAACCAACAGAAATACAGTGTAAGCCCTATAAAAGGACACCACACCAGTTTACAAAAATATCCAATATTTTTATATACTCAGGACAAGGCCCAAAATGATAAGAATCCACAATACAGTACTTAAAAATATTCAGTTATCAAAACAGTTCCTTGAAGTCAGTAGCTCCCTCTGGGGCTATCACGGCGTCGTGAACAAACAAATCCAAACAGTTCTGACTGGCCGCGGCCTCGCGGGCCAGCTACGGTGTTGGGAAGACCTGCAAAACAGTACCTTTAGAAATGCAAGGCGACGGTGACCTCTCATTGAGCTTCCGAAAGCATGGCGTCTGCAGGCGTCGGTTCCGGAGGTTGGTGCAGGAGTCGTAGGGACCTTGGAGTCACACACGTTGCAGATCGAACTCCTCGCGGTTGAAGTCAGGAGCGCTGGCAGGCATCGGGTGCTGCGGTGCAGAAGTGAGTCTTGCGATACCCTGAGGTCGCAGTGCGAGCAGCGGCTTGGGGGCGGCGTTAGATGGCTTCATCGGTGAGACCAGGGTCGCAGTGCGAAGTGATGCAGTGCTCGTCGTGGTGCTGGCAGGTCACGGTGCAAGCATCGTCATCGTTTTGCTAAAGCGCTGTCGTAGGTTGACGAACTGGAGTCTATGGGGCCGGCATCGGTAGGCCAAGGCTGCGGTGTGGGATGAGAGCGTTGCGTCGTCTAACTTTATGAGCGGTGCCCTCGAACCACGGTGCAAGCGGCAGCATTGATTCCGGCGTGGAGCAGCATCATCGGGGATACCAAGGCAGCTTAGTAAAGCGAGGCGGTGCGGAGTGCGGTGCCCACAGGTCACGGTGCAAGCAGCGGCTCGGTGGTAGCGTCAGCAGGCGTCGTCAGTGAGACCAGGGTTGCGTTGCGGTGGTGCACTCTGTGGTGCCTTCAGGACACGGAGTCGGCAGCGGCGTCGTAGACGGCTCCGGGTTGCTTTTTCTTCTGTTGCAGCACAAAACACACAGTTCCCAGTGCTGTGGGCAGAAGAACTTGAAGTCTTTGCAGTTCCTGAGACTTCTTGAACAGGGGGCAGGCTCTACCTCAAGGCCTTGGAGATATTCAAAGAAAAAAGTTGTAGAAAGTTCAGTCCAGTCCTTTCACTGTCCAAGACAGTAGCAGCCACTGCAGGCCAACACAGCAAAGCACGCAGCAAAGTGGTAGTTCCTCACAGCTTCTCCAGCTCTTCTTCTTGGCAGTCTTCTTGATCCAAAAGAGTACTAAAATTCAGGGGTTTTGGCTCCAATTTTTATAGCCCAAAATCCTTTGTCCTCTAAGGCAGAGAGTGTCTGTGCCCAGCCAGAACCAGTTCTGCCCTCTCTGATGTGGCTTCCTGGCAGGAGGTGGAGACGGCATTGTCAGAGGCAGACCAGGCCCATTCAGGTGAAAGGACATCTCCTCCCCCTACTCTAAACGCAGCCCAGGCCTATTCAGCCCTTTCCTGACCCACCTAGACTATCTGGAGCCACTGCTGCTCCCCAGCCCCTGTCATCCAAAACCCAGACAGTCAATCCCCAAACCCAGCAGAGGCCTGCTGGATGGCTGAGCAAGAAAATACCTACTTTCTAAAAGTGCTATTTTCAAACACAGAATGTAAAAATCACATTCACTAAAAGATGCATCTTCCGATTCTGAGTTCAGGCATACTAAACTTTATTTTTCTACCTAGTTCCAAGGGCCAGTTATGTTTATAAGATGTTATAAACAAACTCCCCATTCAGTCCTATGGGAACAGGTAGCTTTGCAATAGTGAAAAACGAAATTGGCAGTAATTCACCATCAGGACATGCCACACACACCAGGGCATGCCCTACCTTTCACATACACTGCACCCTGCCCACAGGGGCTTGGGCCTACCTTAGGGGTGACTGACATGTAAGAAGAGGGACGGTTTGGGCCTGGCAAGTAGGTGCACTTGCCAAGTCGACATGGCAGTACCAGACTGCACACAGGCTCTGCAATGGCAGGCCAGAGTTACATTTACGGGCTGTTCGTGTCGGTGGCACAATCCAGTGCTGCAGCCCACTAACAGCATTTGATTTACAGGCCATGGCACATAAATCAGATAGGCCAATCATGGAAACACTAATTCATAACACATTTTACCACAGGAGCCTTGCACTTTACCACTGATCAGCAGTGAGAAATGTGCGCAGAGACACTAAGCCAGCAACAACAGAGTCCCAACCGGGAGGTCAGAAACCAAAAACTCAGGGGAAACACGCCAAAAGATGCCAAGTCTGACAGTGACCCATTGTCTGTCCCTTTTAGATCTAACTTCTAGAGACACCACTTTTGTAAGACTATACCCTACCTCTTACTACATGAATTTGTTTGTGTCTTCCTTTGTAAGAAATGTAATCATAGTACAAATGCAAAGACAGAGCTATAGGTAGTTCATATCTGCAGTCAGTGTATACATGTGAAAGACAAAACCATTACTCACAGTATTCCAATACTCACTCGACCTCTGCAAAAGCTATCTTCCACATGAGAAGTGCTTGCGCCTACCAGTCTGGATCTACACCCCAGAACTGTCTGCCCCTGAAAGAGCTCCTCCCTCTCCCAGAACAAAGTGCTCCTTGGTACATCCCCCACAAGCCTGCTATCTTTCCTCTGACACGGATATGCCTAATGGTCGCTGATCCATCCTGCACTCTCATCTTCTTCAGTCCTCCAGAGTTGCTGCTCAAAAAGATCAGACTGGGTCGGAAAATAGGCCAGGGTATCAAAATAAAAGTGGACCCCATTTGTGAATCAGATAGCTAAAAAAGTGTCCAGAGTTGCAAACTGGTTCAGTTCTAAACTTGTAAAGACACATTGTATCAGTGGCGACTCCTCGGCTAAGACGGAGGAGCATCGCCGCACTGCTCAAGAGGAAAAGTAAAATGATAATAACATTTCATTATTATCATTTTAGTTTTCCTATTGTAGTCAGTGGCTCTCGGGCGGGGCGGGGCGGGGCTGGCCAGAGCAGGGGGAGGAGTGGTTTGCATACCTAAGTCGGCCGGCCAAACAGTCTTGCGCACTTTGCATCATTCCCACTAGGCTGTAATGCACAGCCTGGTGAACAACATGCCCAGCCTCCCATTCCCTGTCTGAGCACTGATTGACAGCACTCAGACCAATCACAATGCTACACTGCAGTGTTGTGATTGGCTCAGGGGGGCCTGGGAGCCCGGATACTATCTGTTGCTGGGACCGGAGACAGGAAGAACAGGACGGAGGAGAGGTGGCGGCCGACTGTCTGGCCGGCCTTAGCGAGGTATATGTTTTTTTTCTTCCCTCTGTCCATCCGTCCACCCATCACCCCCTCCCCACCACCGAGTCTGCCAGCAGCCACTACTGCATTGTATAAGTGTGGGAGACTGTGTGTATTTGTGCCTGATACCAGCAATGTTTGTGATAATATCGGAGAAAATAACAGTAAAAGCTGGCCTACCAGACCATAAAACAGGCCCACAAACAGACACAAAAATGACACACACACTCAGGGGCTGCCACCAAAAGCCCAAGAGATAAAAAATAAAATAGCAATGAAATTGCATTTTATTTTTCATCCACCCATCCTGAACCGAGGGTCAGGGTGGGCGGAGCTTGCTGAGTCAGCATCCGGGTTGAGGGTGGGCTGTCTCTATGGCCAGCCACCAGCCAGACATGGGCACTTTGAAAGAGCAAGTGCAGGTCTCCAGTGCCCTCGGAGGCACTGAGAGAGGCCGCTTCCTCCAATCCTTGAACTTTCCTCATGCTAGTTAACAGCATGAGAGCAGCGCCAGGATTGGTTAAGGCAGTTGGCTGGGGCCCACACTAAATATCGGACTGCAGCAGAAGGAGGAGGATGTGCAGCAAGGAAGAGGCGTGTTGAAGGTCTTTTTTAAAAACTTTTTACCCACCACCCACTCCACATAGATGCCAGCCGCAACTGCACACAGTGACCTCTCAGATGAACCTTTCTGCCTGACTGGCCTATACGCCAATCCGACCCTGCCACTCATTGACCCACCTCATCAACAAATACAAGCACTGTACAATTGGCAAAACAGGAATGTACAGATCTTTACGCCTATATTTGCATTCATTGGCAGTAAGTTACTCAGTGGGTTAATGCAAGATCTGCATCCCACTGAGCCCAGCTTGGCGTTCCTGAGTTGAATAAAACGAGTGACACTGAGATGGTCATAAGAAACTTTTGTTATTTGCAAGATTTCCCAAAAAAGCTGCAAGGCTGTGGCAGCAAACACTGTATCTGTATCTGCAATTATCATACAAGTCTTCACTCCTGAAGATCAGGTTGGAAAGGGAAGAGAATCTATGGTGGTTGCATCACATCAATTATTCATCTTAAACACCTCTATCTTGCTAAAGGCAGCCCTGTCTGCTGCACATTCTCCTGTGATAATCTAGGTAAAGTTGTATAATACGACTCCACGATTTTATCAGTATTAAAAGAAATATAATTAATTTTTCGGAGAGAAAATACAGAGTGATTTCTTAATGCATAAACCCACTTCAGAGCTCCCCAGTATTCCTACTGTGGAGCCTGCAGTGATCACCATGCAAATGCTAACAGCATAATATAACCAGGGCCACTGGAATATTGCGATTGTACGATCGCTGCGATTTTGGCATAATTGTAAATTTTCCGCATTTGCCACTTAATCCATAATCAGCTGCATAAGCTGCAGATTTTAAAGAAAAAAAAAATAGTTTCTAGCTCAAATGGTTCAAGTTAGTAAAAATGCAACAACATGTGTTGCCGCACAGTGGAAGGCCCTTTGCAAAGGTTGACTGGTCACCTTTCTGTAGTTTAATGCTATATTGGGTGTTAAACTGGTGCTAATGAGGTGCAACTAATGCTCAGATAATGTTAACAAGTTTCAAAATCACAAAATAACGAAGTAATACTACCACAAAAATGTGCCGCATAATGTCCCATAATTTGCATTTTCTTGCTGCATAATTTGCTCAACCCAGCCACATAATATGACCCTCCCCTGACTCATAATTCCAGTGGCTGTGAATGTAACATTAGTGGGGAGTTGTGAAACTACATCTGTTCTAGATTATTATTGCTTTTTAATATATTGCTGTTTTCACTCAGGAATCTAAGGATTACAGGTTCAAATGGATACAATTACCTTCCAAGGACATATATAAATGGTGTAAAGGGCATGACTTGAGGTTGTGGTTGCTCAAGTGAGAAGAGAACCAATGACCAGGTTATGTCTTTTCTGGATTCTAGGTAGGATTCCTCTGTTGCTGTGTTTCCTTTGCTGTCTCCTCCTGCACACCAGCTGCCCAGCACTCTCCTTCCAGGCCTCTAGGGGCACTCTTGCTTCTTTGAAGCAGAGGTTTCAGGCATTCCTGCCAGCTTCCCTGTAACAGGCATTGGCAAAGCCAATATTACTCTCCTTTGTGACCTATTGGCTTCCCAATGGTTTTTAGTCACATAGACTTTGTTACAGATATTTATTTTCTTGATAAATAATTGGTATGGACCACAGATGGGAATAATAATCTGGATCTGGACCCAGTATTTGATTTCTCTCCCTCTCAATCACACAGAGAAGCATGCACAACAAAAGAACATAGGTACAAGTGCCTGAAGGAAGGTGCACGGGAGCATATGCACACACACCCCTTTGCATGCATTCATGCACGCAGAGGCACAAGTGGGCATCTGTCTACGCACAAGCACATGCAAACATGCACATGAAAACAAGCAGACATGAATGAATGAATTGAATGAATATTAGTGTTATATAGCGCAAAATTTGGCCAAAGGCGTCAAGGCGCTACGGATAGAGCCAGCGGTCGCAGGAAGCACAGAAGGGAACTTAACAATTAAATAGGGAAGAGCCTTGTTTATAGGGCCTTACAGAACAGAGGGTGAGAATTTTGGCCAGAAATTGATCGCAGAAGAGTATTCCAAAGCTTAGAGGCATCAACAAAAAAAGCTTCCCCCCACCAGGCTCTCCTGAACCTGGGAACTACCAGCCAGTTTTTACTGCTGGTAGTGCACATGCACACACAAGCACACAGATAGATCCATGCTTGAACTCATGCAAGCACACTTGAATACTTTTCTTAATTTCTGCCATATGTAACAGATTGTGTAACCCATTGGTTTCTGCAAAAGTACAATAATTATTATTTGAGGACTTGAATTTCTTGAAATGGAGTTCATGTCATACACACAAGAACAAAACGGCAAAAAAGCACATACTGCATTATTTTCAAATTTAAAAGCAATTCCAGACCCCCTCTGAACAGCTTCACTGAGTGGCCCTCTCTCTGCCTGCTGCTACTTAAGTTGTATCCTGTACACATTTTTCTGCATGTGCATACACAGGTGTAGGTCCTGGTGGCCGAGGCTGTCAGCCCAGGACTGTCCTGTAAAGGAAAATATATAGGGTAAAATGCACTTTCATTTGTAGTGCCTGGAAGGAGAACGCCAACTTGAGGATAATTTAAATCAGACCACACCACAAACGAATCTGTTTGAAACCAAACTGTGCTCCTGAGGAGGCCTAGACCTGGCTGCCAGCCAATCAGGAATGAGGCTACGGGTTCTCAGCAGGGCCAGAACATACAGGACGTGGCTGCTGTTCAAACCAAAGATGCTACCGGAACAAAGAGGCTAATTCTTCTGAGAGCCGCAGAGCTTCCTATCTCTCCCGGCTTCTGTTCATTCATTGTACCCATGCACAGAGGCTCGAGCCAGCCAAACCCAAAGCCCACCGGATGCATCTTTGCATGTTAATTGCTTCAACTTAAAAAGCACTTCCTGGAAATCCCCAGAGCTGGGACCTGTCTGGAGCTGCCTACTTCAGGGTCGATTGAAGTTCCTCTGTCGGAGTCTGGGAGACAAGAAAATGTTTGTAAGCAGACGATTGGGATCTCCTCCAACCCCCCTGGAGCTCATGTGTATTCAGGGGCGTCTATTGTGCACACATTCATGTCATTCCAAGACTGGAATATTGGCCCTAGGACGCTGTATGTGCATGGGTTGCACTACTGAATGTCGACACCCAGAATATCATGGTACAAGACCTCAAATCTGGGGAACCGGATTCGAGTCTCGGCAATGACGCTCAACATTCTGTGATTCTGGGCAAATCACTTAATCTCCTGGTGCCTAAGAAAACAAATGAATGTGTCCTTGTGTAACCCAACTGGTGCTCATGTAAAGCGCTCTGATACCTTCTGGTCAAGTTTGCGTAATATAAAACTCTGAGAAAAAAAAGAATATTGAGGGAGAAAGTATTGAAAAGTAGGTTGTAAGAAAGTGGCTCTGTATATACTGTTCCCAAATCGGCACAGTGTGCACAGAGTCCACAGTCCCCAGAGGTTTGGCAGAGGCTAAAGTTGGATATAACCAAGTGGTAGCTTGGTCGAGCAGTGAGGTAGTATCAGAGTACAGTGTAAAGCACTTGTTGTACACACTCAGTCAGCAAATGGTCTCACACACTCAAGAACTGAACTCTAGGCCAATGGTTTGTATATAAAAATATATGCTTGTTTTATTTTAGAACCAACAATAGGTATCAAAATATACTTTCTCAGAATGAGATGCTTTAGATAAATACTTTCAATAGGCAAAAGACTGTTGAATACAATGTTACAGTTGTTGCAATAGGCAACACAATTTCAAACACAATTATACATTGAGCTCAATGGGAATTTCTAGTTAAATGCAATAGATTACTATCTGGATTACTTTTCTTACCACAGGACAGGATCCTAGATTCAGTCCTGGGACATCTCCTGTAAACAGTTGAGTAAAAACGTTTTGGTTACAGTAGTGATTTTTAAGGAATATTATTGTATTTTAAAAGTTGGCACAAACTTTTTCAACAAAAATCACCAATGTTATCCTATGGGAGGAAATTCACATAGCAGGTAAGTGGGGTTATAGTTACTTTTTCTAACTCAGTGTTGGATCCTGGATCCAGCACTAGGACATCTCCTGTAAACAGGTGAAAGAATGTGTTTTTGTTATACAGGTGAGTTTTAATGAATATTTGTAAGTTTGCAAAATTGACACTTAGAAACTTTTTCAGCAAAAATCAGGCAATGTTATCCTACGGAAGGAAATTCAAGTTACCGGTAAGTTCAGTTAGGATTACTTTTCAGGGTCAGTGCTGGGCACCAAGATCCAGCACTGGGATCTCTCCTGATAGCAGGTGAGTACATTCATTTTCGTAATACAGCTGATTTTAGATTAATATTTTAAAGTTTCAAAACTCGACACTTGGAAGAGTTTCCAAGTGAAACCAGTCAATGTTACCCTATGGAAGAAAAGAGAGTTATCGGCTTTTGGGTAAGTACTCGACTGGCAGAGTTAAGGTTCTGGGTATAGAGTCAGGGGTCTCCCAGGGTCAGATAAGTACAGTTGTTACACCCTCAGCGGCACAGGGGCAGCCGGGTGCAGAGTGAGTTAGGCCCAATGTTATCCTATGGGAGGCAGGGGGCCCTTGGTTGGTGGCTGCTGGCTAGCAGGCCACGCAGCTAAGGGAGCTGGGGTCCTGGTCACTTGCTCAGGGCAAATGGGGAAGTAGGTCAGAGTAGAAGTTGCACTGCCAGGGCCACTCAGGTGGCTGGGTGCAGGGTGCTTTTGAGCCGTCGGGCGCTCAATGTATTGCAATGGAGAAGCTCAAGGACGAACAAAGGCTGCAAGCTCGGGGACGAAGATTCTTCAGGTGCGACCACCACTTCGAGAGGTAAGTTGGGTAGTTGGAGGATAGGTAGGCACAAAGGAGTTGGGCACAGGGGGCTGCGGGGCGCCGGGTACATGGGTGCCTTTTGGTGTCGGGAAATCTTACCCTCTGTTGGTCGCGGTTGGAGGTGTCACTGGTTCTGAGGCTGCAGGTGTCATCAGGAGCGTCGAGGTGGGTCCTTGGGTGCTAGATTCGGGGCCACAGTCGCCGGGGGGGACGTCCTCGTGGTCTTTCTCCACTCCGGCACAGGCCAGGCTTGGCGGGTGCAGAGTGTGCAGGGTTCGCGGTTCCTGGCTGATGCCAGGGGTCAGTTACTTGCTTTGAGCAGTACCACTGCTCGTAGGAGTCCCAGTTGCTTAGAGTCACAAGGTAGCCAGGTCCTCCGGGGTTTGTGAGGTTGCTGGTCACAAGAGGCGCCAGGGTTTAGCAGGAGCAGGTCCGAGGGTCGACTGGCCGGTAGGGCTGGGGCCAAAGCAGTTGGTGTCTTCCTCTTGTTAGCAGCTGCACGGCAGGTCTTCTTGTTTCTTGATCTTCTTTGCTGTTTCGGAATCTGGATCTGAGGAAGGAAAGTTCAGGGTGCCCCTAAATACTAAATTTAGGGGCGTTACAGGTAGGTAAAGGGCAGGGACCAATGGGTCCCTTCCTTGCGGTGGGTGCACCCCCTATCCTGCCACTCTCCTGTGGGAGGGGGACAGTAGCCGAATCCTGATTGGGCAGGGCTCCCCATCTTCAAGATGGGGAGAGCCCGGAGATGTGCTTCACCTCGCCTCCCCCACCTGAGGGGTGGGGTTGGCAGAGGCTGGCACACCCCCTTTCCTTCCTTGGGGTTTCCAGCCAGTCTTCCCACCACAGTGGGGGTCAGGGCCAGTGGGGACCAGTTGCTGAGTACAGCAAGGGGTCTGGAGAAGCTCACAAAGGCGGCATGCATTTGAAGCTTCCCCATGCCATCCTGGGGGAGGAGACCTAGCACCTCGCCCAGGATGTGCATTGTTGCAGGCCCAGGAGAGCGGATGGCTCTCTACCCAGGGGTCCAGCAACATGTCTGCTGTGTGGCAGCCTAGGCAGCCCCTCAGACAAGACGTGGATTGTAGGTTAGGTTCAGGGGGCAACTCTAAGTTGCCCTCTGTCGTGCATCTTACAGTAAATCCCACACTGGCATCAGTGTGGGTTTACTATGCTGCGAAGTTTGATACCAAACTTTTCAGTCTTCAGTGTAGCCATCATGGTGCTGTGGAGTTCTTGTTGACGACCTCAACGCACCATATACTCTTAATGGCAGCACTGCACTTACAGGGCCCAGGAATGGACCTGGGTACTGTAGGGGCACAGGGCTCATGCACCTGTGCCCATATCACTGGCATAGGGCACCCAGCTAGAGGGGTGACTGAGGTATGCCAGGGCAGTGTATGTTGTGGGCATGGCACACAGGGATGTGTGCCATGTCGACTCTATTTTGTTCTGCACCAAGACACTCAGCCTGCAAAGTCAGTGTGTGTGTGTCAGGGTACAGGGCCTCTAAGGGTGGCACAAAAAGTGCTGCTGCCCTTAGGCGCCTTCTCTGGTCACAAGGCCCTGGGTACCTAGGGTACCATTTACCAGGGGCTGACATGTGACCAGAGAGGCCAATAGGGTTTTGACTGTTAGGCAGTTTTTAGGGAAGGAACACAGGCCCTGGGCACCTGATTGGCAGGAGCCCAGGGCACAACAAGGAAAAGTGCATCAGTTATCAGGCAAAAAGTGGGGGGGTCACTGCAACAGCAACCCACTTCCTTACATAGGTGCACATAGGGAAGTATAGATTTATCGAGGTACCTTGAAGATATTTGCACCCCGTAAGTACATATATGTGGAGATAGGTTGAGAAAACCTACAATTACTTACCTATCAATAGATTCTCTTGATAGTTTGGCCTCGATAGACTGTCTCATCAATATTGTGGGTTCGATATTCAGGGTGTGCACAAGTGTGTGTGTGTATGCATTGGTGTTTATGTAGCACAAACCTAACTTGTGGGCAAAGAAGCATTATAGGTCCAGATGGATGTGAGACGATCACCAGTGTTTTAATCAAGTAGGGAGAGGAGAGCTGAGCCAGCTCTATCATAAGGCAAGGTAGGAAGCCCCTCAAATAGCTAGGAAAGGCTTTGTTAACTCCAATTTTCACATTGGATAGAGAGACCCCCTTCAGCAAAAACATTTTGCCTGGAGTGCCGAATATTCTTGCATTGCTCCCGACTAATATATATTAAAGAGGCCTTTTATGATAGGACCCAGCGGAAGCTTGGCGATGCTTAACTCATGGCAGAAGGGAGCTCGTTTTTTTCTTTTTTTGCATTTCTTGACTTTGAGTTTAGCAATGCACTGATGGTTTTTTATTTTTTATTTTACAGAGTTTTATATGGCGCTAACTTGACCCGAATCGGGTATCAGAGCACTTTACATAGCACCAGTTGCATTACATGAGGACATATTCATTTTTGTTAGGCCGAGGAGATTAAGTGAATTGCCCAGAATCACAGAATGTTCAGCGTCATTGCCGAGACTTGAACCCAGTTCCCCAGATTCGAGGACAACCGCCCTAGCCGTTAGGCCAACTCCTTTCCCCCTCTGGTTGTGTTACGTTGGCCCCAGGAGAGGTAGGATTTATTTTCACTCATGGGGCCCTAAAAACACCTTAGGGCAGATGAGTTCAGCAACGTCTTCTCCATCTCACTCACTCCCTCCCTAAGAAAAATAAGTCATTGAGCATAGTAAGGTATCTAAGTAGCATTAAAAAGAACATGCCTTACAGTTGTATCAATTGACTTGTTTTTCTGTTCTTGGACAAACCTGGGTTATCCACGGTTTTACAATGGTCCACCATGGTTTAATATCCTCAATCTTGCATTTGACCATGGCATGCTGTGACCAGTTCTGCAGTTCACATAGCTTTAACCCAAAGACAGGGCTAAGAAGAGGATGCAAGAGATGTACCAGAAATGTTGTGAAGACAGATGCATCCACTTGAAAAGGTATGGTCCATAGGGGAGATGAGATATTATAGACATTATATATATGTATTGAACATATAATGTGCAAATCCAGCTCTGCGCAGTGGTGTGCAAAATGGTAGAAATACATTGAATAGGTGGTCATGAGTGCAGGATGCTTAGAGGGAGGAAGGATGATTACTAGAGGACCAGAGATCTGATTTGATTTGATTTATAGACTTGTAAAGCGCACGTATGCCCAAGGGCGTCTTGGCGCTAGAGTAGGCAGGAGTACTGAACTTTGGCGGCCCTGGAAATATTGGCATTTCAGTTGGCGAATAACCACGTTTTCAGTAGCTTTCTAAATGACATGAGTGACGTGCTGTTCTTTATCTGAATTGGTAGACGGTTCCAGGTTTTCACTGTCCCTAATAGGAAACTTCTACCCCCCCCCCCCCCAACGGGCCTGCTTGTACCTGGGGATTGACAGTAGTTGAGAGTGACCTGACCTTAGACTTCTGGTTGGTGTATATCTTTGGAGATGTGTTCTCAGATACAAAGGTCCTCTGCCCTGTAGGGCCTTATATGCTGGGCATTGTGACTTGAATTTGAATCTCTTTTCCACTGGGAGCCAGTGGAGGTCTCTCAGCCGGTGAGAAATTGGTTCATATTTGGGGATGTCTAGAATTAGTCTCGCTGCTGCATTCTGCATTCGCTGAAGCTTCAGTAGGAGTTGAGACTGTAACCCCACATATAGGACGTTGCCGTAATCCAGTCTCGAAAGGGCAAGTGTTGTGACCAGTGTTTTCAATGCATCCTTGGGGATGAAAGGGCTGATTTTCCTGATCGTTTTCAAGATACCCCAGAAAGTGGAGGCAAGCTTGTTGATCTGACCTTCAAATGTCAGTCTTCCGTCGAATAATACCCCTAGGTTTCTAACCTTCGGGACTGGAGTTGGGCATTCACCCATATCAACCGGCCACCATCTTGGGGACCAGAAGGGGGTGTTTGCCCCTAATAGCAGTGCCTCGGTTTTTTCACCGTTCAGTTTAAGGCAGTTCGTCTGCATCCATGTGTTTATCTGTGACATGCAGATATTAAATTGATCGGCTGTCTCTTCGATGTTATTTGAGACTGATACCACCACCTGGGTGTCATCGGCTTATGATATCACCGAGAAACCACATTGCCTGACGATCACTGCCAGAGGGGCCACATATATATTAAACAGCATGGGGCTCAAGGATGAGCCCTGTGGCACCCCACATGGCAGCAGGAAAGATTTAGATGCAGATCCATCTACTTCTACTACAAAGGATCTGTCTGCTAAATATGATGACAGTTGAGTAATGGCGTTGTCTTGGAATCCCAACTCTGCTAGTCTACCAATTAAGATCTCGTGGTTAGCAGTGTCGAAGGCCGCCGAGAGATCTAACAAGCTCAAGGCGGCCTTCTTTCCTGCATCCAGAGTTCTTCTGAGCTCCTCTACTGCCATGATCAGTGCAGTCTCTGTCCCATGGCCCTCTCTGAAACCATATTGTGAGTGGTCCAAGAAGACTCCGGCGGTGATATATTTTGTAATCTGTGTGTTAAGTAGTTTCTCCAGCACCTTAGATGGAAAAGGGATCCTAGAGATCGGCCGGTAGCTGCTAGGTTCATTGGGGTCAAGGTTAGATTTTTTCAATAGAGGCCGGACTGAGGCTGTCTTCCACGCCATTGGGAATGTGCCTGATTGTATTATATCAGAGAACAATGCTTTAAGTTGCTCGCTGAATATTTCTGGGAACAGATGAAAAACTTTAGGAGGGAAAGGGTCAGACAGAGCTCCTGACTTGGTAGTCTTTACCACTTGAGTTATCTGTTCCACCGTCGGTCCAGAAAATAAAAAACCCTTGTCCAGTGCCCCTGGTCCTAGCCTAATTTTCTCAGCCGAAGAAGTGTTACTATCCGAGAATGTCTCGACTTTGTTTATAAAAAACTGACCTAGAGTGTTACAGAATTCTGGGTTGTATATTTTTCGAGCATTCATTGGGAGGTTTGCTAATTGTTTTACTGACTCAAACAGCTCTCTACTGGCGTTCTTAGCCTCCAGAATTTTCTTTGTGAAATATTTGCTTCTTTCCGCGATAATCAGTTTCTTGTATTCTGTCAAGGTGTATGCATAGTCAGCTTTTCTTGTCTGGTCATAATTAGCTCTCCACTGTCTTTCGGACCTTCTGCATTCTTTTTTTTGTGCTCTTAGCTGTTCTGAGAACCAAGGCTCAGAGGGTTTTTTTCTTTTCGACACAAAGTTCTTTTTGGGGGCTGTCACGTCTAGTGCTGTTTTGATCCAGGTAGTTATTTTATTAACCCCAGAGTTAGCGTCTGAGTCTAGGCTTGGTTTTGATGCGCTTAGTTGGGCATGTAGTTTGGGAGTGTTTATTTTATCCCAGTCGTGATATACGACTGTGGTGTTGTTGCTATTTGATAGTATTTGGTGCCCGTTATTCTGTACCGTGAATTTTATAGCTTAATGATCCGACCACGGGACTGGAATAACTTCCAAAATCCTTACCCTTGGATTGGAAGTAAAAATTCCGCCCAGTGTGTGTCCTGCGACATGTGTCTCTTGCCTAACTATCTGTTCCAAGGAGAAACTTGCCACGGTATCAATGAGCGTGATAACGTTGTGGTCTTTTCCTTTTCTAGATGATAATTGAAATCTCCTAACACTGTGAAATCTTAATAGTTTATGCTGGACTCCAAGAAGGAGCTAATATTGTCAATTAAGTCCAGACTTTTGGTGGACGATATATAAGAAGTCCTTTTAGTGAATCATTATTGTTTAGTAGTATTCGGAAGGCTAATATTTCACAGTCCAGTGTGCTGCCCGTCGAGCATCCAGCCACTCTAATTTCTTCTCTGGAAATGATAGCTAATCCTCCCCCCGCTTGTGAGCTCGGTCTGCTCTGGTCATGGAGTAGCCCGTGGGAAGTGCTAGTATAAGCTCTGGATCTAACGTTGTTTCTGCCCAGGTCTCAGTTATAAAGGCTAGATCGAGCTTGTGAGTTTCTATCATTTCTGCGAGTTCCGAGGAAGGGACAAGGTGGATGCAAGCATCAGAGGTACAGTGGAGGTGGAGAGAACTTGAAAAAATCACTAGTGGACAGGTTATTTTGAGACATTGTATTGCTCAAAAGATGAGTCTTCACTTCTTCCCATAAGTGTCAAGTGGACAGGGACTGTCCGGTTTGGACTGGAAGGAGGTCTAAACTCTGGGGGCCTTATTTATGAGGCCCCTTGCAACAGCGTAACGTCACTTTTTGTGCCACTCCGATAGTGCAGGAGCCTGCTCCATATTTGCGAGGCAGCACTAAGCCACTATTTTAGGCTTAAGGCTGCCTCGTAAATACCGTTCCCTTTAAGCAGTTTTTTTCCATTAAAGGGGCATGCAGTGGGTGTTGCTGGGGGCGTTCCCAGCAACATGCATTGCTTTTTGACACTGCCCCAGATTTATGAGAAATCCCGACTCTGAGGCAGTGCCAAAAACGAACTGCTCTCCAAGGGAGGCATACGGGAGGCACAATGGGGAGAAATATCTTTATTTCTTGTAGTTTTTCCATTTCCTTTTGCATTCTGTAGCACACATAGCAAGAGGAAAAAGCCTCTTGTGATTGTTTTTGTGCAGGGAGGTTTCCCTTCCTGCACACAAATAATCATCCCCTCAATGCAGGCACTCTTGCATCATGGAGCAAAGGTACCTTCGTTGGCACACGGCAGCCCAGTGTGCAGGGGAAAAGGACTGGAATGCACCGTATCTGATAGATACGGCACATTCCTGCCCTTTTCTCCATAGGGCAGTGCATCAGGAAGGCCTGCTGTGCTGCCCTATGGCAAAACCTCATAAATTAGGCCTTGGGTATGTAGTTAAATTCAGCAGAAGATGAAAAGCATAATTACGTTGGTATATGGATGAAATCTAAGGTTCCTTGAGATAAGCCGTGCTAAGAAGACTGAGAAGATTAGGATGATTAGGAAGTTAGTCTTCAAAATAATTAGTGTTAAACACATGGACCGCCATCCAGCAGAAGTAGTAGTGGCACACATTGCACAAGAAATAAACATGCATGGCAAAATCATGTGCATCCATGACTAGTCAAGTTCAAATATTATAAATTCATTCAAAGATGGAAGGCATGCATGTGAGCATATACAGCAGACTTCTTTGAATGCATTTATAATATTTTAACATACATATTCTAATATGGTCTTGGGGGGATGAGAAAGAACCCGCTGCGTCCATCTTGAATGGGTTTGATAAACTATTTCAAACCCAATTTGAGATGCATGCAGCACATGCTGGTGCATATGCACTTTTGGGCGACCATCTAGAAATTGATTAAGAAAAAGCTGAGGACTGCTGGGGTTAAATCAGCGGTTAATTCATCTTCCACTGTTACTACAATGGACTTCTTTTTGCAGAGAGCAGCTGCTGTTATTGACAAAGAGATTGAATTTGTGAATAGGCGTCTTTCCAAGTCACCCTCTAATTGTTTGCACCCACCTACACTTAGATCTAGTGTGCCCCCGGTTGAACCTCCGTCTGTCCATTCCGATAGCTGCCAGGGGTCACCTGCAGTCTCCCTTATCACTGAAGGGTTACCACCTGTAAATGAAGCTCCCTCTCCAGCGCCTTCTCCAATTCCACATAGATCTCTTTCCCCGGTTGTCATAATTGAAAATAGAGGAAGTACTATTTCATCTCAAGGGAAGGACAGCACTAACATATTGACTCCTATGACCATTCATTTGCTCTTCCAGCTCAGAGGGGGTTTAATATCCAGGGGAGCACAAAACGGAAACTCCAAACCACTGGGGGTAAAGGAAAAAAATTAAAACTGACCCCGGCCTTCAAGCCTTCTATAAAATCTTTGGTGCCACAAACCCAGATATGACGGTTACCAAAGCCTTTCAAGATATAATGATTACCTTGTTGGATACTAAATTGAGTCCTATTCTGGAGAGGTTAACAGCAATTGAGAAAAGTCTTGCAGGGGGGGGGCCAAAACAGATATCCGTATAAATCACAGGGTTACAAGCGAGATCTTTGAATCAGAATCAGCAGTCAAACTTGGCCCAGGCATACCTAAAAATCCTACCAAATCACATGAAGACCAGCAGCTTGCACAGCGACATGCGGCGCTGTCAACTCAAGGGGCGATAGATTGCCAAAGGGGTGGTCAGATTCTTAGCAGGCCACGGGCAGTCCCTCCGCACAGGCGGGACCCTCACACCATTGTAGGCCAGCTGGACAGTCCCGTGGCACTGCCAGGGAAGGTTTGCCACCGCCCCACTACTATTCATCTTCCCTCAGAATCCACACCTTATGTAGTGGTCTTGGAGAACATCCCGCCTCTTCGCCCAGAATAAACGAGGATTATAATAAGTTAAAAAACAAGGTACTCCACTGGTTAACAACTAATACCCCCGCGGGTCCTGATGTAGAACGCAGTATCATTATGGTACGTCGAGTGGAATGGATAGGCAGCTCCATAAAGCTGAGAGGGGGTGACTGTGTTATAGTTAACTTCAACAGGGCCTCTGTAACCGAAAGAATCCTATCAGGTGATATTCGTGTTGGCCAGTCATTTCCTGGGTCCACAATACAGGCACTTCCATTGGGTTTCTTCTATAGAGCTGAATCTCATGGGTACAAAATGGGAAATGTGGATAGGGAACCCTCACAAGCCAGACGTCCTTATAAAAACCCTGTAGGCAACAATCGAGGGTTCCCACAACCATTGTACAGTACACGTTACTCATGGGGGCCTCACTTTGCTCCTGTCGTGCCTCCTACCCTAGCATTAGCCAACAGATTTTCTATGCTATCGGGGTTGGAGGAATGCGATTGACTGGATGTTTCTGACGAGACTGTAGTAGAGTCAATGCACCAACAGAGGGCCCACTCAATCCCGGCAACTGAGATAGAGACAGTGCACCACCACAAATAGAGATGACATCTTATGATGCGGACAGTAATGTTCTATCATGGAACATAGCAGGCCTGGCAGACAAGTTCCAGGATCCTTTATGGTTACAGTCTGTTAGGCAATTCTTAGTAATTTGCCTTCAAGAGACCTGGTTAGTGGACTGCAACTTGTTTCTGGAGGGTTTTAAAGCTTATTTTGTTCCTGCTTCCCCGTCACCCAGTGGTAGAGCCAAAGGAGGTTTGGTTATTTATATCTCCCTGGCCGTTGATTGCCAGGTACAAATTCGCCCTCCTTTTAGCCAGGGCCTACAGGCCATCACACTTAAGAAGGGGAACAATACAATGACCCTGATCAATTTTTATAACTCACCGAATAGTAAAAAGGGGGAAGGTAACATCATACAGCAGAGTCACTATCTAAGGAAGTTATGTGATCTCAGCTTACACCCCTTGATGGTGCTGGGAAATTTTAATACTCACCCCTGTGGCGACCTAAGGATCACAAATATGTCCGACATGGAATGCCACAGAATGAGGGGGTTTCACTTTGACCATTCAAAACAGGGTGTGAATTAAACAATCTAGTCAATGAATTTTACTTACTGACATTAATGTCCCTCTCTGCTCCAAACCATAAAACCCTGACTACTACCTTCAAAGGGAGAGGTACCGGATCTTTTATAGACCATATTTTAATTTCTTCCTCCTCTCAGTCCCTTTTTCAGAGGTTTACCATCAAGGACAGTGGCTATAGTGATCACAATCCCCTTTGTGTATACCTCTGTGGTGTATTTCTTTCCAGCAAATCTAGGGGAAGGGTACTGGGAACCATGAGACCTATAGACGGCGGGCGCTGCCTTAAATGGTCCCAGATTGACCCAGATGCTTTTCACAGGGAGGTGAGAGACTCGTGTGTAGCCGAACTTGCGCTTTGTGTCCAACCGGAGAGTCTACCAAGGGATGTTCTTTGTGCCTTCAGCGCCATTTCACGCAAAGCAGGGGAACTTCTGAGGGCTCCAGCCTGTAAGGTATCTAACTCAAACTCAAGATGGTTTGATTCCTCTTGCTCCCAGGCAGCACGTAAGTTAAAGAAGGCCCTGAAAGTTGTTCCGAGAAACACCCCATACATAAGGGCATGTCATACAGGATACAAGCAGGCTCTAGCTACCCGTAAGAGAGCTCTGAAGGAGGAGGCATGGAGGGAGTTGCTAGAGTCTAGCACATTAAGGAATGGCACACGGTTTTGGGGCATTGTTAACAGACCCCTGTTCTCCGAAGACACAGGCAACATCTTAGACTACCACATCACGGAAGAGGAATGGGTGGCCCACTTTTCATCAATGTTTAAGGGTTTCATGGGTCACCACGACCAGTTACCCCGGGTAACAAACACTGACTATCTGGTTTTTGAGTTAACAGAGGTAGAGGCGGAAATTGCGGGCCTAACCAGTAACAAAGCTCCTGGACCGGACGGAATTCCGCCGGACCTTTACAAATCAGATCCATCTTTCTGGGCCCCGATCCTGGTAGCTGTATTGAATGCATCGGCCAGGGGCGGTAGCCCCGAATCCTGGGCCATCTCTACCATCGTGCCAGTGTTTAAAAAGGGGGATCGAAACAATACGCACTGCTACCGACCTATCTCTCTCATCGACTCTGTAGCTAAGGTGGTGGGAGGGGTACTATTGCAAAGACTATCTTTATGGGCAGAGGAGCATAATATCCTTGCCGACACCCAATATGGGTTTTGTGCGGGGAGGTCGACGGTGGCCCAACCTTTACCTGATCCTTGGCAAGTACACGATGGCCCGCCCAGGTACGATCTACATGGCCTTCATGGACCTCTCTTACGCGTTTGACTGTGTAAACCGGGTCAAATTGTGGCAGTCCATGAGGGCCATGGGGGTGGAGGCCTCCATTGTGGACTTTCTAATGGATCTGCATAGGGATACCAAGGCAAATATCAGATATGCACAGGATCTGCGGGTTTCCAAGGAATTCAATATCGAAAGAGGGGTGAGGCAGGGCTGTATTCTTGCCCCCTTCCTGTTTAACCTATACATCAATGATCTTGAAGGAGCCCTGGTAGCTACGGGGGTGGATTTCCCACGTGTAGGTCACCGGGGTCTCCCCGTCCTCCTATATGCGGATGACGCCGTCCTGATAGCGAGAACCGCTAGAGGACTCCAATCTTTACTAGACGCTTTTTTGAATTTTATGGGGTCCCGTGACTTAGCGATTAATAATGCAAAATCATATGTCTTGCAGGTAGGGGCTCGTCCCACGCAAAAGTATTCTTTTTCCGTAGGTTCTGCGGAGGTCCCCACAACATCAGTTTTTTCATACTTGGGGGTCCTGTTGGATGATCGCTTGAAGTGGGGGCCCTTCATTCTAAGGAAAAAGGGGGAGCTTATCCGAATAACTGCCGCCATTTTCAACTTTGCTGCTAAGATGGGGAAGCGCCCAATTGCAGCCTTGCTGAAAATCTATCAGGCTAAGGGTATGTGAACTGCATGTTATGGCAGGGAAGTCTGGGGGTATACCACAGCTGATGTGTTGCAGGTGGCAGAGAATGACTTTTTAAAGCGCCTATTGGGAATGCCAACCTGTTTATCTAACCTAATAGCTCATGAAGAACTGGGGGCCCCATTTTTATGTAATACTCTTGCCTTGCGTCCCCTAGTGTTCTGGCTTAAGTGCTGGCCAAATAAGGAGCTAAAGCTCACCCAGCAAATCCTAACAGACTGTATGACCCTGGAACATATGTCCAGAATTCCATGGTTGCAATATGTTAGAGGTCGCTTTACGGAGTTGGGGCGGCCGGAACTTTTCTTAAAACCGTCAACTATAACAAAAAAGGATGTGGAACTGGTTAAAAAAGCATTTATTTGCACCAGGAAGCTAGAAAGAGACGAACAGGAATTATGCAAACCAAGTGTTCGTAAATTTCCGACCCTCAAAACCCATCCATTGGCTGAGCCATACCTTTTGGGAACATTGACCACCTATGAGCGGTTTTTACTGTCCAGGTTTCGTCTAGATTTTTTCCATTTTTTAATTGCCGTTCCGAAAGGGTGTAGCAGAGGACAGGTGTTAGCACCCTGTGGTTGTGACAACCTGTCTCCACAGGACCTGCTACACTTTATGTTCCTTTGTAAATTCTACGAAGTACCTCGGAGACATTTTTTACTCCCCCTCTTAAAGAGGCTTAATTTTAACCAGGTTCGCCCAGCACTTTTGCATTTACAGCTGTTGAAACCAGACTGTATAATCTTTATTGTAGGCTATCTGAAATCTTTGGTGAGAACCAGGGCCTGCCTGGAATATTTGTTATTTCAGGGGGAGGGGGTACTCATAGTTTTAAGGTATGCCTCTTATGTGTTTTCTATTTTTAGCACAGAAATGTACTTATTGTACCTGCCATATTTTATTCTGTAATTTTTTATGGCTATGGACTGTAAATTATTTTAATGTATTTTTTTTTTGGGATGTGTATATGCATTGTGACTTTTATGGTTTTCACACTGGAAAACCAAATAAAGTTTTATGAAATGAAATGATTAAAAAAAAGCATTTTAAGATGGGCACCCACCAATAACACAGCAGGCACCAAAAGTTAAAACAATATTAAAATGAAGTGGGAGAACATGCCAGGGAAGAGGGCTGCAAGCATGTGTCAACAGGAACAGCACTAGTTGATGGAAAGAGTGCTTGCAGAGAGGAAAATGAAAGGGAGAAAGAAAGTGAACATGGGAGATACATACATGGAAAGAGGAGAAAACATGTGCACTCCCTCAATTGCTCAAAGTTAAAGTAAAATGTAACTACCTGAATGCAAGCAGTGTCAGCAGTGGAAGGATAAAAGTCACCCAACGAGAACATTGTTAGACCAACATGCTGCTGCCTGGGTAAACCCAAGAACAGAGATGAAAACCATTGGATCAAGAGGAGACAATTAAGATAGACAACAATGCTATCCAATCATGAACAAGGGAAATACTCAAATCCCCTCTATGTATATTGGAAACAAAAACTCTGGCCAACAGCCAGCTGAAGTTGTGTGTGCAGCCAAGACCCACAAATGGTAGTGTCACATACATGGGTATAAGATCAATTTTATATCTGAGACATAGAATGAGAATAAACATGGTCAACGTTGCATAATTAGACAGTAAAAGACCTCATTAGACACTCCTGCCTGTCAATGCCATTGGTTTCTACTTGGTACATATAAGTATAAATACATGTTTTGTAATATTGTTTACATACCATGGAGTCAAAATATGATATCTGAGCATATGAGTGGGGGATGGTGATATAATTCCTAGTTGGTTGAGATGACCACATACCAAATATGCAAGGAAGTAAGGAGTAATGGTAGGGAAATTGCGAGAGGTAAACAAACGCCAAGATGCTCACTGGAATTCAGCAGGTCTATTTGTGAATCTGCATGAAACTCCATGTAATGAATAATGTTGGCTCCTATGAGCGGGTTGTGCACCTACCATTAGAGGAGAGGCAGTCAACCGCTGATGAATAGCGGCAATTGGATAGTGGATAGCAGAATACATGTGAATAACACAGACCTGCTTTTCCTGGATACACCCTATGCAAAAATCCCACTTTTCTTGTAATAAGCCCTGATTTACAGAATTCAAATGTTTGGCCGTCGCTCCCCTATACCCTCTTTTGTGGGTCAGGGCCTGACTAGCTCTCCGTGGCTCTTATCTAGGATTAATATTTCAAGGGGAGAAGGAAGTAGATCAGGGCATAAGCCCCAACTCTCAATGTAACTTTTTTTTAAAAACACTTTTTTTTATTTATAAACAGCCCAATTTTCTTTCAGAAAATCTGGCTGCGCAAAAATAGTTTACTTTATTAAAAACCACTCATAGACATGGTGGTCTGCTGACCCTTGCAAACTGCACACCCTCTGATTATGACCAATCAGATTGAGTCACATAGCTATCAAATACTCATTAGGTAGTTCAGATCGTGACTCAATCCGAACCCTTATTTATTCTAACTGACCTATTAGTACATAGACCAAGTTGAAAAATGAGTTTCTGGTTGCAAAAGACTGATCGCAAATTGTGTCCGCTTCTGGCAACCAGATACTTAATACATCCGGCTTATAACCTAAGCTGTGACTAGCTGGTTCCAAATAGAAATCTGCAGTTAAGTACATGAATTCATTGATCTATCTTTTTATGATTTAAAACTGTGACCCAGATGTTCCACACAGAGGTCTGCATTATTAAGTGCATCATCACACTGAGTGTGCTCGCTAGATTTATAACCTATTAGAACATTGGAATATTGGAAACCCCATTGAAAACAATGGAGAGCTCAGGGCTTATAATGGCTGGTATAAGCCCGGGGCTCTAACATTCAAAAGTTTCTTTGTTCACAGCACTGGCTGTGAACAAAGACTTCAGGGAGCCTGAGGGGATTTCAATCCCCTCGCGCTCCCTGAAGGCTTTGTTTTATTTGTTAGAACATTCTGCCCTCTAGCGGCAGAATATTCTTATAGCCTTATAGCCCTTCGCAGCAGGGCTATACTGGCTATTAAAGTCCTGCTGCTTTGTTAAAGTCCCTCGACTTTGGCTCGGGCCTTTAACGATGCAGTAGGCCTTTAATAGCTGGTATAAGCGGGCTATAAGGCTATATTAGAACATTGGAATGTTGGGAGCTCCATTGAAAACAATGGAGTGCTCTGGGTTTATAATGGCTGATATAAGCCCGGAGCTCCAACATTCCAATGCTTCTTTGTGGCTGTGAACAAAGGGTTCAGGGAGCCTGAGGGGATTTCAATCCCCTCGTGCTCCCTTAAGCCTTTGTTTAATTTGTTAGAACATTCTGCCCTCTAGTGGCAGAATGTTCTAATATCCTTATAGCCCTTCGTAGCAGGGCTATACCGGCTATTAAAGCCCCGCTGTCTTGTTAAAGTCCCTCGCCTTCGGCTCGGGCCTTTAACGATGCAGCGGGCCTTTAATAGTTGGTATAGCCCGCTATGGCGGGCTATAAGGCTATATTAGAACATTGGAATGTTGGAAGCTCCATTGAAAACAATGGAGTGCTCTGGGCTTATAATGGCTGGTATAAGCCCGGAGCTCCAACATTCCAATGCTTCTTTGTGGCTGTGAACAAAGGCTTCAGGTAGCCTGAGGGGATTTCAATCCCCTCACGCTCCCTAAAGCCTTTGTTTAATTTGTTAGAACATTCTGCCCTCTAGTGGCAGAATGTTCTAATAGCCTTATAGCCCACCGTAGCGGGCTATACCGGCTATTAAAGCCCCACTGTCTTGTTAAAGTCCCTCGCCTTCGGCTCGGGCCTTTAATGATGCAGCGGGCCTTTAATAGCCGATATAGCCTGCTACGGCGGGCTATAAGGCTATATTAATAGCAAGTTAATACACTGACGCATTACCTCATGTATATGAATGAGTGATGTGCAGAATACACAGAGAGTGCTGGAATAGGTACAGTAATCCCATGTGGTGCCTTACTCACATTTTAACCTACATACCATATTAAACTATAACAGTCAGAGACATTTTAATTTACTACTATTTTCTTTCTGTTTTCATTCCTTTTCTACTTCTTTATCCAGCTTTTCATGCACTGGTTCTCTTTTTTTTGTCAGAAATTGACTATTCACCTGTTTTTTCCCTTTATATGTCTGGGTTTCGCCAGTAGATAGTTATAGTTAGGACCATAGGAAATCCGCAACATTCTATTCCCAATAAGTCTGGCGCCGGTTGATGAATCCTCGTGAAATTTTTCAAACTTTTTGCCAGCTCTGCTCCGCTCCTACCCTGAAAGATTTGTGGTTATTTGTCAAGCGGGGGGCGAGAAAAAAGGGGGGTCCCAAAACGCATTTTCCCCATGCAATTTCCCATAGGATCTGTTGTTGCAGCTACAGCCCGAACCGCTGAACGGAATGACACCTAATTTGGCAAAGAGGTAGTCTTCAGTTCAGACTAGTGCCTTTTGCATATATGGTGTGAATCCGTTCAGTAGTTCCTGAGAGAATTAGAGTTAAAAGTACATAAATATCTATGGCCGGGGAGGATCCGCGGACCCTACCCGCACCGTGAGCGCACCCTCCCCGAACCGAGCGTGCATTCTCCCGATCGCGCGCTGAATGCTAATTGGCTGTCGAGTGTCTCTCTACATTCGAAACCAGGAACTGTTGGCGGCCATTTTCTCCCTCAGGAGAAGCGAGGCTGAAGAAGCAAGGGGAAAAAGTGTGTAAAACATATAAAGGGGGCAGATTGGAAATACTCTGACCCTCTAGAGGTGCTTAGGGGGTCCCAGAAGGACCCCCTGGGGCCCCCCTTTTTAAAAATAAAAAAAACGGCGAAGTGCGTGCACTGTGCGCGCATCCTAACGCGTTGGGTGCACGGATTCTCTTGCGTTGGGTGCGCGGATCCACGGAAATGTTTTTTGAAAAAAGACTAGAAATCATTGGTTGTATGACTACTTTCTACACTGAAAGGTAGGGTGTATATTTCTGTTTTTTAAAGGTATGATTCTTATTGGTTAACAAAAACAGATTGTAAGGAACATTATATATGATAAGCTGATATGTTGAAAAGTCAAGCACACTTCCTGTCTTGTATAGTAACATTGTGTGCTGAACTTGTGACCTGTGAGCTCAGTGCAGTGTTCCATGACCTGTTTCTATGGTAACAGGCAGAAAGCAGATTGGGGGAAGGGTTGAAATGTATTTCAGTTGGAAAGGGTTGAAATGTTTAACCAATAGAAATGTGTGTTTGCTTTTGAGTTTATGTGTGAAGGATTGTGATTTGATGTTTACATGTATATGTGTGGAAAATGAAAGGGAAACTTTTCCATTCTTTGTTTTTGCTGAGAGGTGCACAGTGCAGAGATTCTGTAAAAGAAAATATGGTGAGTGACTGATATACTTCTTCATCTACAAAAGAACTTGAAAGATGAGCTATTTATTTGTGAGGGGATTTATGTAGACTATTTTGATTTTAATCAGACTAATGTATTTCTCCTGCTAAAGTGCAGGGAGTACTTTTTTTCTCTACAATCTTATTGACAGTGTGGGTGCATGTAGAAACCATTCTGTGATAAGCATTTGTGTTTTTCACGTGTTTGCAGACAGATAACTGCTGTTTTTATATTTTGGTAGAATTAGAAACCAGTCATTGTTTATGAATTTGTGAAATGAGTTATGTTTCTACACTAAAATGTAGTACTCCTTCTAGATGAAGAAATGTGTTTTGGTATAGTGCAAGGGATAGTGTTGTTTGTCTAGAATCACACAGTGAGTCTGTGTGCATTTGGGAACCACTGTGAGAGAAGCATTTGGTAACATTGTGTATTTGCTGACAGATAACTGTTTTAACCTGTCATGTTGTGAAGTTTTAGTAGCATTAGAAGACAGTTATGGCATATGATTTGATTAAATGAGTTAGGCTTTGACAGAAAAGTGCAGTCCTGAAATATGTAGATTGTGTGCAGTTCCCTTACCACTTGAACTGTTGTGAATGAGTTTTGGTAAACTCCTTGGGATAGTGGTGCTTGTCTAGAATCACACTGTGAGTCTGTGTGCATTTTGGAACCATTGTGAGAGAAGTGTTTGGTAACATCGTGTATTTGCTGACAGATAACTGTTTTAAAACCTGTCATGTTGTCAAGTTTTAGTAGCATTAGAAGCCAGTCTTTGCTTATGCGTTGATTAAATGAGTCAGGCATTGACACTAAAGTGCAGTCGTGAAATATGTAGATTGTGTGCAGTTCCCTTACCACTTCCACTGTAGTGAATGAGTTTTGGTAAACTCCTAGGGATAGTGGTGCTTGTCTAGAATCACACTGTGAGTCTGTGTGCATTTCGGAACCACTGTGAGAGAAGCATTTGGTAACATTGTGTATTTGCTGACAGATAACTGTTTTAAAACCTGTCATGTTGTCAAGTTTTAGTAGCATTAGAATCCAGTGTTTGCTTATGCGTTGATTAAAAGAGTCATGCTTTGACACTGATGTGCTGTACTTAAATATGTAGATTGTGTTTAGTTCCATTAACTCTTCTAGACTAGTGAATGAGTTTTGGTAAACTCCTAGGATAGTGTTGATTGTCTAAAATCACACTGTGAGTCTGTGTGCATTTGGGTAAGGATTGTGAGAGAAGCATTTGGTAACATCATGTATTTGCTGACAGATAACTGTTTTAAAACCGGTCATGTTGTCAAGTTTTAGTAGCATTAGAAGCCAGTCTTTGCTTATGCTTTGATTAAATGAGTCAGGCTTTGACACAAAAGTGCAGTCCTGAAATATGAAGATTGTGTGCAGTTCCCTTACCACTTCCACAGTAGTGAATGATTTTTGGTTATCTCCTAGGTATAGTGGTTGTTGTCTAGAATCACACTGTGAGTCTGTGTGCATTTGGGAACCACTGTGAGAGAAACATTTGGTAACATCGTGTATTTTTTAGCAGATAACTCTTTTAAAACCTGTCATGTTGTCAAGTTTTAGTAGCATTAGAAGCTAGTCTTTGCTTATGCATTGATAAAATGAGTCAGGGTTTGACACTAAGGTGCAGTACCATGTACTATTCTGTTCACTGTGGCAGAACTGAAAATTTAAAAGTTTTACCTAAGCACTGTCCTACAAGTAGTCTGATTATTTAGTCAGTTTCTAAGTACCAAATAGATTGCTTCAAATGTCTATGCAGTATGCATGTAGTGTTCTAACATATTATACACTTGTCTTTTACACCTTCAATTCCCTAGTCCGTATCCATACACTTCCAGGAAACACCCTGTCACTCCCTTTGCAGTCCTCTAGTGACCCATTCAACACCATGTACTAATCCATTCACTGTGCCAAAACCCAAACACTTATAAATTCACCAAGATACTATCTTTGCAGTACTCTAATCATTCAGTCAGTGGCTAAGTATTCATGCACTGAGCCATTTCTTAGCACATGGACTGCTTCAAACCCCTATCCACTATGCATGCAGTCTTCTAACCACCTAGACACTTGTCTTTCACACTTTCAATTTCCTAGTCAGTATCCATACAGTCCAGCAAACATCTTGTCACTGTCTTTGCACTCCTCTAGTGACCCATTCAGTACCAAGTACTAATCCATTCCCTGTGCGAAAAGCCTAGCACTTATAAATTCACCTAGGCACTCTCCTTGTTGTACTCTAATCATTCAGTCAGTACCCAAGTAGTGATGCAGTGAGCCAGGCCTTAGCACATGGACTGTTTTAAATGCCTATGCAGTATGGATGCAGTCCTCTAATCACCTACACAGTTGTGTTTCACACCTTCAATTCCCTAGTTAGTATTCATACTATTCTAGCAAACACCCTGTCACTCACCCAGTGTGTCTCCTTATAGTACTGTAATCATTTAGTCAGTTAGCATGTAGAGTTTTAGTGAGGTAGGGCATGAACTGCTTCAAAGTAGTATGCACTATGCATGTAGTGTTTTAACCATCGTCACACTTGTGGTTCAGGGACATAGTTTCTTAGTCAGTATTTATATAAAATGTGTTTGTACGTTAATGGAATAGTATAATTCTGAAAGTTATTAATATACATTTATGTTTGATTCTTTTTTACAATACAGAACAGGAGTGTTTCTCATCTGTTTGCACTCTTCTCGTGCAAGATTGTTTGGATGAAGGGTCCTTAGGTGTTTCATCATACTTGCTGTGCCGCATGAGTACTTTTGTTAGGATCCCCTCGTAACAGAACTCTTTTGAAAATCTTGTGCATGAGAAAGGTGGTATTGGTCTTTGTTTGCACCTCGAGAAAAGTAGAAAATTTCCACATCACTGAAGCAAAACATTGTGGGCGTGGTGCATCCTCCAAAAATTCTACTTTAGATTTGGTGAATATTTTATAGCGACATCATTTACAGTTTTTGTAAGTTAAAGTAAAAAAAAATGTTAGCTGTGTGCAATTTATATTTCTGTGATTTGTATTTTGAGAATGGCAAGTTGGTTTTTTTTTTAACAATCTTTGAGATTGTGTTTTTTTTGCCCGCTGTTAAGTGATGAGTACTATTGAAATCACTATTTTTAGTGAAATTTAATATATTCTGAGAACAGCAAAAAAATGACTTTGTGGAAATTATGCTGTGTTGTATAAAATGTATTATTACATGTTATAATTTTGTTTTCCTTTTCTTTCACAGATCCAAATTTTAAAATAAGCTAGTGATATTTATTTATATTTGAATGAAAAACTGAAAAAAATGTATACCATTTTTTATTCCTATTACTGTGAAGGTAAGTTTAACTAAGTCTCAATATGCAGAATGAAGATGCCTGCAAGAAGCTACAAAGTTGAATCACGTTTCTAAAAACACTCTGTTTATGTAGTTTTGAAATCTGACCATAATCAGATATCATGTGACCTGCAAAAAAAGAGATTTGAGGGGTTCATAATATTTCACCTTTTTAGCTGTTGAAGGACCGCAATCATTTCAATCATTCTTCTTTGAACATCTTTGCAGACAAAACTCTGTGCTTACCTCCTATCATTCGCAAGAAAATTTAAAAACGGAAATATGTCACTTTTTGTAACATAGTTATTGTGCAAGATACTCTTTTATATTTACAAAGAGAGGAAAAGGCACTCTGTGCACTTTTTATAATCCATGTAAATATAACCTCATCATGCACACCACTTTGTGTTGAAAGGGTGTTCTATAATTGTTGTTGTGCATGATTGCACTTAATACTCATAGAACAAGACACATGTCTAGATTTATCAGAAATCATAAATCTCGATATGTGTGTGAATGCTGCACCATTCTAAAATTGGTGTAGGAAAGCACAACAAGGAGAATTGTTTTCATTTCTCCACATTTGTATATCTTCAATGCATGCTGAAATGTTCAGCATACATTGAAGGACAAAAATGCATTTTCTCATTGTTTTTTGCAGAAAGGTGTGTCTTCCTGCAGAAAAACAAACAGCACATGACACAGATATCCTTGCAGTTTGGTGCAAGGGTGCCTGTGTCACCACATGGCTGCAGTTTAAGCAGCCGTGCAGAGAGAAGTATAGATTTGCAACATATTTATGTACATATGTTGCATCCCTGTGCTTCGGAAGTACTACAGCACACTGCAGTTAAAGAGGTTACTGTGTGATGCTGCAGCACTTCCTCATAGTTCTGCACTTAAACATTCACCATACGCTACTAATGCATTCATTCAGTCAATTACATACTACACATACATTCATCTAAACTAACACTAACAAAGAAATGTAGCTCTTTTTTTAAACCAGGAAAGTTAGTTCTTACAAGAACTTTTCTTTTTCTTCTTTCTACTTTTATAATTTTTTGGGGGTTTTCTGAACAATTTTTAATTTTTTTTGGTTTTTCTGAAAAAAAAAAAAAAAACAAAAACAGGAGAAACCAAACAATGAACTTCAGGGAACAATAAAAAAATTTAAAAACTAGCAAATGTGACTTTCTTGGTGGCGGCAGATCAGATCGATCGACTGCTCACCATAGCACAAAGTCGCATTGCACCCAGTGCAAAATTGAAATTGAGGATGGATGTCCAAGGTTTGGGCTGATGGATGCACTCTTGATGTGCTCGGCTGCGATGAGGTGGATGGCGCAGGAGCAGGAGTGTTTCTCATCCATCGGCACTCTTCTCGTGCAAGATTGTTTGGATGAAGAGTCCTCATGTGCTTCATCATACTTGCCGTGCCGCAAGAGTATTTCTTGTTAGGATCCCCTCTCGATAGGACTCTTTTGCAAATCTTGCACGTGACCAAGGTGACATTGGTCTTATTCTGCCCCTCGGGAAAAGTAAAAAATTTCCACACCACTGAAGAAAAACGTTTTTTGAGTGGTGCCTCCGGCAAAAATTCATCCTCAGAAGTATGAAGCGATGCAGGTGATGCCTGCTGCCCTGAAGCCATTTTAGGTTGAAAGAAGTTAGAGCTAAGTGTAAACTTAGTCTAAAAAATCTTCTTCTCTCCAAAGAGAAGGTGCTCTAAAGAAGGTCAAAGAAGAATGATTGAAATGGGTGGAGTCTTTCAATAGTTAGAAGAGGAAGTGTAATGAACCAATCAAATTTCTTTTTTTGCAGGTCACATGGGATCCACGCACCTTGCGCTTACGCAGCACGCACCCAGCGCGCATCCGCGAAATTGAATTTAAAAAAATTATAGGATTAGATGTCAAAATATATTAGTTTTAAGACTAGTTTAGAGTTTGTCCTCAATTAATATTCACATGAAATACATATATATATGTTTTTTTAAATGTTAAATATTTCGCGGGATCCGCGCACCTACCGCGTCATAGATGCATATGACGCATCGCGGAAGTGCGTAAACGTCGTGTTACGTACATTGAACGTGTCGCGTATAGGCTGGGAGTCACGTACCGGTCGCATTGCGATCGCGCACTAAACACGCACCCAACTCGTACCATGCGTGGATGCTATCACGTAGGGATCGAGAGCGGTGCGCATAGGGTGCACGGATCCAAAAACATTGAAAAAATATATATATAAAATAAAGTTATGCACATATAGTTTAAAAAATATTTTGAAAAATATAAAAAAATATGTTTAAAAAACCCATTAAGTTCAAATAATATTTTTTAATTTTTAAAAGAATTAATTGAAAAAATAAGTTTAAAAAATGGTGATAAAAAAGTATTTAAAAAAAATGTAATTAATGAAATTGACACACTGAATTTGAAAAATATAGAAATCCAATCAAAATCATTAAACATGATATCTTCAGAGATAAGTTATAGATAGGAATTGGCATTTAAAAAACCTTTGAAATTCACTTAAAAAACCAAAGGTTTCAGGGGCGTTATAGTTAGGAATTGGCATTTAAAACACCTTAGAAATTCACTGAAAAAAACATAGGTTTCAGGGGTGTTATAGTTAGCTGGACATTTCCCTCTTACAAAACCCTAGAAATTCCCCTGTTATAGTTAGTTCAGCTAACTATAACTCGGGCACTCGCAATGCACTGCTGATGACGTCACATATTACATCAGTCATGACATGGTCAGTGACATTTTTGTAAATGCCAATTCCTAACTATAACGCCCCTGAAACCTTTGGTGTTTTCAGTGAATATATATATATATATATATATATATATATATATATATATATATATATATATATATATATATTGTACAAAACATACTGAGAACAATAATAATCAATATACTCAAAGTCCATAAATGATTGATCTCCTGCTTCAGTTCTTTCAAGATGTTTATTTTTCTTATTTCTTTTCAATGATCAGTTTATTCACTTTCTTTTCAATGATCATCTTATTTGCAAAGAACAATGACAAGGTAATAACGAAAAACACAGTAATTTCCACGTTGCCAACACGTGTTTCGCACCACACTGCGCTTCTTCAGGGCTGTCATATAAACAAAGTTAAATATATTTAAAACAAATTCATACATCTTTGATATACAAACAAACTTTTGAACAGTATAAACCAAATTGTTTCATTGATAACCCTCACTCATATGATCATAATCTATACAAAAAATGAACATAATGCATACAAACATAGATATTACACTGAAATATAAAGATGCAGGAAAGAAAGAAAAAAAGGCAGATAGGAGCAGAGGGCCTGTCTCAATAGTAACCTTTATATATTAACTAGTATATCTACATTAGTATTAATCTTAGTATATAAGTATTATTTAGTTAGGGAACAGAGATTACCTCTTCTTCCATTTATAGCTGCTAATTAATTCATTAGATAGCAGCCTTCATCCTTAGTGAGTAATTCTTATATTTTCAATTTCATTCCTGGAGACAAAATAATCCAAAATTAACTGTTATATTAAATGAATCATAATAGTAGATACTCTTGATAGACAGAAAGTCTCACCTTATTATATCATTAATATCAGATGATCATTTATTATATGTCAGTGATTATAGTTCGATTTTGGAGCCATGATACGATCTACAAACATAAATATAAGTGAATTAATTTAAATGTACTTGATGAAGTTGAGATAGTCCTAAGAATACATCTCTCATGAACTACATTTTATTAGAATTGCAAAAAGATTCCATGTGTGTCAGATACTCTATCTAGGAGTTAATATAAAGCCCGAGATAAAATTAATCGGTACTGAAAAAACAACGTTCCTAAACTGAATTTAGTTTAAATAGCAAAAAATCACATGTATGTCAACAACTTAATCTAAATTCAGAGGCTAGTTTGCATAGTTGGTTTTACCAAGTTTGTCTCCATACCGCTCATTCTTAAGGTCTTAATTTCTGTCCTTCTATCCCCTAATATACTCGCACCAGTTTATAAAACCATATGCTAAGGTTTAAAAGCCACAGATCTCCTTACCATTAGTTTTAAGTCCTAAGGACTTGAACAATTAATTTAATCATTTATATTTTCTTTAAAAATCTCTATATATAAATGTGTAAACATTTGGTATATATTTTAACAATCCAGGTAACGATATTTAATCATAATCGATGATCTTAAACCTTGGGAATTGTTCGTAACTACTAATAAATGGTCACCCAATCATCTAGGCTGGTTTTCTTCCCGCCGAAATTTGAAAATAGCCAATTGAGTCGTAGAGTATAAATAATGGTTGGAGTTCCCATAGGTTCGTATTGGTGTATCAAGACGGGAGGACTGAATCCGAGTCAGACTTATATATATATATATATAGTGATCAAGGCACTTTTGTGCTGAAACGCGTAGCGTTACCTTGTGAATAAACTCCCACTAGCTGTACCTTTCTGAGAGCGTGTTTTGCTTATCGTAGCAGAAAACTTTATTGACTCTTAACTCGGCGGTGGGATTGGCCGACTGCAACACGCCACCTGACAATGGGATATGGATCCCGGAAACGAATCCTCTTGTGAAGCGACGGAATATATATATATATATATATATATATATATATATATATATATACATATTCAGTGAAAAAACCATAGGTTTCACACATGTTATAGTTAGCTGGACATTTTACTGATAAAAAACCAATGAAATTCCCCCGTTATAGTTAGTGCAGGCAACTATAACTCACGCGACCGCAATCCTCTGCTGATGCTAATACTGTATTTAGACAATTATTTGCCCATGTCTTCTTCCATTAAATTTTAGCTATACATATATTACAAATATTTTTTTCTCATAAAGACACATATGTCATCAGCAGAGGATTGCGGTCGCGTGAGTTATAGTTGCCTGCACTAACTATAACGGGGAAATTTCATTGGTTTTTTATCAGTAAAATGTCCAGCTAACTATAACATGTGTGAAACCTATGGTTTTTTCACTGAATTTGCAAGGTTTTTTAAATGCTAATTCCTAACTATAACGTGTGTGAAACCTATGGTTTTTTCAGTGAATTTGTATGGTTTTTTAAATGCTAAGTTACTTTACGCCATTCGTGGCGTGCGCGCCCACTTAACGCAGTTCGTTCCGTGCGCGCACGGTGCGCTTCGTGCACCGTGCACGCACAGTGAGCACGCGGTGCGCTTCGTGCACCGCGCGCCCACTTTACGCATTTAGTGCCGTGGATGGGCCATGTACGCACGATGCGCTTCGCGCACCGTGCGCACATGGAGGACATATTATGCGCTTCGTTGTGAAAGGTAAGCTTTTAGATTTTTTACATATTACATATGCCATGCACTAATGGAGAACCTGCGGGCACCTTTTGCGCACGGTGTGGGGAGAGTGTGGATAATTTTTTTTTTAATAATTTTTTTTACCGTACGCGTACGGTAAGCGTAATCGGCGATTTTTCATAAAAAAATAAAAAAAATTTTTTGGCCTTGGGGGGACTTTGGGGACTAATGCTACAAGGCTAGATGGATAGGAGCTGTCTAAACAGTCCCTTTCCATGTTTTTTCCCTTTGTTTTTCCTCCCCCCCTCAGAGTGCGAGAGAGAAAATGGCGGCCGCCGCTTCCTGGTTTCGAACGATTCGAATGTTTACTAAGATCTAACAGCCAATCAGAATCGCGCTCGCGCACGGCACCGTACGCGTACGGTAAGCTTACCGTAAGCGCCCGGTAAGCGCACCGTAAGCTGGCTCAGATATATATATTGATTTAAATGCTATTTTCTCAGGAACTACTGAACAGATTTACACCAGACCTACAAAAGGCACTTCCTTGACCTGAGGACTACCTCTCTGCCAAATTTCAAGTAACTCTGTTCAGCCGTTCGGTCTGTAGCTGTGTCTAAAGGTCCTATGGAAAAATGCATGGGAAAAACGCGTTTTGGGACCCCCCTTTTATCTCAGCCCCCGCTTGACGAATCCCCCCGAGACTTTCAGGGTAGGAGCGGAGCGTAGTGCCCCACCTATTTTGAAAATGTCGCGAGGATTCGTCGACCGGCGCCAAAGTTATTCCAAATAGAATGTTGCGGATTTCCTATGGAAACAGGGTCCTAACTATAACTATCTACTGGCGACCGCCAGTAGATCATACATATATATAGGGGGCTTTTCGTCCTCCCATTTCATTGTTTGGCTTTTCTTGGCCAGTCTCTTTCAGTCTTTGGCTTGAAACGTTGATAATGAAATCTTGGATCAGCCCTAGAAGTAAATCTATCACCTAACGCCATTGGCTATTTGGGCGTATTCTTCTTCCTCCGATGGAGTGCATGCATTTACAAGTATTAGCACGTTAAACCCAGTTCTCTATTAGCTGTGCCAATGCTTATTTATGTTTTGATCTTGTCATTCTCTTTTCGTTTTTTTCTTTTCACTATTATTTTTACTTCCACATATCTTTGTCCATCCCCTTTGGTGTGTATTCTTGTTTTCTTGATTTGTTTCTTTCCTTAACTTCTTTTCTTGCCTTTACATAAACTGCCAGTGTGGTTCTAACTTGCACTGGATTGTATAAACTGCATATGAGGATCTTTTTATCAATTAAATGCAAGTGTGCAAGAATGCACTGTTTTTCTCCATTGACGTTATTTTGTCAAAGCATCAATGTATTTTTGCATTTTACCTATGCAGGCGAAATATAATAACTACATTTTGCTCCAGCAAAATGTAACTGATGCCACGAGATGAAATGAAGAAAACTAACATAGCCTTACAATGTGTGGCTAAATGACATCACCCAGGCATTTTATAAAATCCTGGTCTCTTTAGTACCATCAGGGTAGTTTGTGTAATCAAGCTCTGTGTGTTGTTTTTAATGATGTGTGTTGAGAAATCTTAATACTGTATTGTTTAGTAACTTGTGGTGGCTTTGAGGAGCCCAGATGTGATATGGACCATGTTGCTTTCAGAAATGCTGACATTTTTATGTTCATTATGGTGTTATTGAGATACTACTGGTAAATTACTGTTAAGAATTGTAAAGGAGATTTTTATGAGTTGTTGATATTTTAATGTGCTGTTGCTTGTGAATTCTTTGAGAAGGTGAATGTGATATTATATTTGCAAGAGTGATTATGAGAGACTGTTCATATTTTCATGCGATGTTGGGATGGTGTTTTAAAAAAGCTAATGTTATTGCTATGACGTGGCCCCAGAGGTGGTTTGAGAAGCTGTTCATATGTTCAAATATTAGTGTTGATACAGGTGGTCAATTGTATTTTACTGTGTTGTTGCAGATGGTGATTTTTAGAAACTGTTTTTGTTTGAGGTGATATTACTGGTTATGAGACATAGACATATTGTCGTGGGGTGTTATATGTTTTGTGGCTGCGGATCATTGTTAGAAGTGACTGGTGGTTTACTGTGTGGTACATGGATGTTTTGAAAGTTTTTATTATTTTTGTGTGATACTGCTGACACTGATATTGAGAAGTTATTGATGTTTCAATTGTTATCTTCAAATTGTTGAATATAGATGGGTTTGTTGTCGTACTTGCACACGGAGGTGCATATTTATCAAAGTTTTGTGTTGTCCTTGCGCCACACAATGGTGACACAAAACCTAGATGAGATTTACCAAGCCACACAAGCCCACCTTGTGTGGCCCTGTGGTGCTTGGTAAATCTGGAGTACCTTAAGACAGCACAAGTCTGTTGCCTTGCATTACTGTGTCCCAGGGAGGCGTTCCTTGGGTGGAGCCTGAGTGTTCCTACGCATCCATCCACAGAGTTTGGCACAATATCAAATTTCCCATGAGTGGTAGACCTAGGAAATGCGTTAAAATGCTACGCATTCCCAGGGGAGGCATAACAACGAGAAAAATCTGTATTTCTCCTTGTTTTTCCCTCTATGTGTGCTTCATTCTGCAGCACACGAAGAAAGAGGGAAATGCCTGAATGGATGGCTTTTGTGCAGGAAGGTGTACATTTATGCACAAAAAAAATCCTGCCTGCAATGTAGGAACCCTTGCACCATGGTACAACGGTGGCTGCATTGGCGCTAGGCAGACAAAACTGTGCCAGCACAGGGAGAGAGCAGGAATGCCAAATATCTTGATAGCTATGGCTCATTCCTGCCTCTCCCATTCAAACAGCGCAGCAAGCTGCACAAATGCTAAAAATGGCCCTTAATGTATTTGTTTAATTAACAAGGGTCAGCGCAAACCCAAATTAGACCATCATGACAATGAGAAGCAAAAGGGGAAAAAATACTGCACCAAGTAATAACACCAGACTCATGTAAATCATGTATAATTGTTCCCATGCCTTGCTAGCAATCAAACACAGTGGATTAAGTAATAAAACAAAGAAAGGAACCTAAAACATATAAAATATCCTCAATGCTTGAAAAAATCTGGCGGCTTTCCCTCTTGTTTGTCAAAACTCAGGATGTGAAAATCTCACATTGCAGTGTCAATTTCCTCCTTAATTCTTGCCACCTTTTTTTTCCTCATTTTGAAGCAGTAGCAGGTTTCCAATACTACAATTGAATACATTTTGAAAATTTGATTGGTAAAACAGAGCCTCTTGATTGCTTTCTGCTTCACATATTCATTTCCCCAGGTCCTAACTAATTAAAAAAGTATACTTTCCACTTCATGCCTTCTCTGAGCCTGAGCCCAATTCTTTGTCAGTAATCAAACAATTCTGGACATTTGAGCACTGGCCCGGATTATTATCACTTGGCACCAGGTTTACATTACCTTTGTAATGCCTGCCCTACGTAGAGTGCTTTGTCAGTATTTACTTTCCAATGCAAATCAGGATTTGGATTGAAAAGCTGCTGAAAGTAAACCAAAACACAGATATGTGGTCCTTTGACCTTTCTTGCATCAAGAGGAAATACCATGGGTAGTAGATAGGTTACCCATGCCACGAACCATGCATTTTGTGGCAAATCTACTGTGATTTCTAGACAGGGCATAATCGTTGAGCAAGTTTTAAAACTCCTGACATTTTTCCAAGATTGCATGTGTGCTGCACGTACAGCACACAAAAAAAGTGGTAAACTATTAAAGCATAGTTTTTCTTACTGGAAGAGTGCCCATCCAATGCAAAACCTAATGCTTGACTGAATCCACACACTCTCATACTATGGTGCAAGCTGTGTTCATTGACGTATGACAGCCTAAATTGTCCCTGCACCGGTCTCTCTCTTTCATGCAAGGCAGTCCATCAACTTTGATTGCTGCGCTGTGTCACATGAAAAGTTAGTAAATTTGCCCCTTGAATGTTTGATGGAGGGTTTGTGCACTCATACCTGAAACATCTCGCTACTCCCGTTCCCTTCAAAAGTCCTGGAGAAGGCCATTGACCTCCAACTCACCAAACACCTGGAGAGTTACAGCCTACTAGACCCCTCATAATCAGGCTTCAGAACCAATCACAGAACAGAGAGAGATGATTGCTGCATCACATGACATCCACACACTGCTGGACAGAGGAGAATCAGCAGCCTTGATCCTACTTGACCTCTCTGCAGCCTTCGACACCATCTACCACCACACACTCATGGAACGATTACACCATGTCGGCAACACAGACGACGCACTCTGATTGATGGCATCCTTCCTCACGGGACGCACCAAGAACGTCCAACTATCCCCTTTCACATCACAAGTCAAGCACAACATATACGGCATTCCCCAAGGCTCATCCCTCAGCCAACACTCTTCAATGTCTGCATGTCACCACTTGCTGACATCATCAGATCGCATGACATCAACATCATCCCTACGCTGACGACACCCTACTCATCCTATTGCTCTCCGCCGACACCACCACGACGAAGACTAACATCCACAACTGCATTGAAGGTGTATCAACCTGGATGAGGGAGAACTGCCTCAAGCTCAATATGCACAAGACTGAAGTCCTCATCGTCGGCAAACACACTGCCCTCTGGGATGACTCCTTGGGGCTTTCAGAACTCAGACACACCTTATACCAAAAGACCACACCCACAACCACACCCACAACCTCAGCATCATCCGTGACAGCGAATTATCCATGAAACACCAAGTCAACACTGTGTCCTCAGCCTGCTTCCAGAAGCTCGGCATGATTTTCAAGTGGCTGTTCATCAGCACCAGGAAGATGGTTACATAGGCCTTCATAACCAGCCGACTAGACTACGGCAATGCACTCTATGCAGGCACCACCTCCAATCTCAGACATAAACTTCAATCTATCCAGAACACAGCAGCCAGGCTGATACTCAACCTGCCCAAGAGAACCCACATCACCCAGCATCTGAAGGACCTCCACTTCCAGTTCAGAAGAGATGCTGCTTCAAGCTCCTGACCCCCGGCTACAAAGCACTCCACGACCAGTGACCCGCCTACACGAACCACCGCCTTCACTTCCACCGACCACCCAGGAAACTCTTCTCGGCACACCTCACCCTCACAGAGAATCCCTGCATAGACCGATGCCGAACCGGAGGAAGCTCTTTATCTCACCTCACAGCAAAAACCTTGAACGCCCTCCACCTCTGCACATCACCCTCACTCACCAACTTTATTAAAGGACTCAAGAACTGGCTCTTCGAGTAAGCCTGTGAAACATTGGGGAAAGGTCCATTAAGATATAATATCATGAATAAAGTATATCCAATATACTAAAAAACAGGGTGATTTGTTTCTCTTTCAGGCTGCTAGCGCCAAAGCATGAATTTGCCTACTTTGTGGCTCTCATATTCTTACCTCTACCCCCAGTATTTAATGTAGCTTTCCACTAATAGTTTGCTCCCCATTCTCAGAGCTTTTTATATTCTCAAAATATTTTACCAGAAAAAATATTTTATTACAAAAATTGAATAACAGAGATCTTCACTGTTAGAAATTGAGTTTCTTGTTGGTTTGGATATGCACCTAAGCCAAGCAGAACACACCACTCTAGTCAGGGTAAGGGAATTACACACTCAAGATAACCTCTGCTCAACCGCTTGGTAGCTTGGCAAAAGCAGTCAGGCTTATCCCAGAGGCAATCTGTAAAGCGTTTGTGCAACACACACACACCAGTGACACAATAAATACACCATAAAAGAGACACCCCACAGTAGTATATAAAAATACGTATCTGTATTGAATATAAACATAGACCAAAACACCATAAACCAATGATCACTTTGCCAACTAGTCAATTGACAAAACATCACAGTTAGTGGAATAAGATAAAGACATGTGTTGCTCACATCATAAAAACACCATCACTGTTCATATTATGCAGGTCCTGAAATGATACTTGTTATCCTGTCATTGCAAGGCATAACACGCCTATCATAACAGCCGGGTTGGATATTCAGCAATTAGGTTAGAATGAAAACACATAAATCACCATATGTCCCTGTAGCGTGGAAAACACAAAGCCATGTTATAAACATACAAGGAACAGCAACCGCCACTCCTACTTCATGGTATATGGTACTGTACACAAGACGTATGTTACAGGGACACATGCACACCTACCACAGGATTATTGTAACTTTAGTGAATGCGGCAAGTTTGAAAAGAACTTTGAGGACCTCCATCAAGGCTTCCCCCCTTGCCCTAGTGAACAGAAACTGACGCCCCCCATAGCAAGTCTAACAGGGGACACACACATGGCCTGCAGAAGCGAGGAGACCTCGCGGACGTGCCCAGAATAATCAATGTCCCCAAACAGTAGAGGGCCACTAGTCCCAGTTTAGGTGAGTCCGGCGCCCTTCGTGGCTGTTCAGATCGCAACGTTGGTCAGACAAAGAATTCCCACAGATCCACCCACAAAAGGGAGAGCAAGATGTCTTTACTGGTGCTGGAGGCAACCTCCCCCACCCACGGTACCTTCCTGTGGCCACACTGGAGGAATGCCTTCAAGTGGTGCCTCGTGAGTAGCACAGGTCTCCAGGGGCTTCGCTAGGTACGAGCATGGCGCTGGCGTTTTCCTTCCAAGCCAGGTCCTGCAGTCTGCAAGCCTTGCTCTCGGTGCCTCTCACGTCAGGGGGGCCTCTCAACAAGCGGGATTCAGATGGTCGGGCGGCAGCGCTCCGAGCGGGAATACATATTTAGAGCAGCTCTGCTCCCAGGTGGTTGGTCCTTCGCGATCCTTCTGTTGGGAAAATATTAGGAGCCTTGGCACTCCACGCGTTCCACTGAACTGGGCACAGCGCTTCTCCACGTGCTTCAGATCAGTCAGCATAGCTTTCCTCCCATTCTGGAGATAAAACAAGAGCGTTCAACACATGCCGAATGCATATGCACCTCGAGAGGCTGGACGCACAAGTTCCACAGCCGTCTTCAGATTTTTCAGCTGGTTTCCAAAGCAAATGGCAGACTCAGCACTCACCACGCACTGGGCTCCTCGGAATCACTTAGGGGCACTCGAGCAGGGAAACAGGCAGCAGGTCGGCACATAAGCCAGTGTAAAGTTATAGCAGCCCAGCAGACATTAGGCCACACAACAAAGCAGGCAGTCCCAAATGCCAGTTTCTCCTGGCAGCACAATAGTCCTCTGGCAAGGTGCAGCATGTAGAGCCAGCAGCATCTGGTCACAAGTCCCATACAGTGTCTAAAATAGTGAGGTCAGAGCCTTCGTACTTATACTCCAAAAGTCTTTGATGTGGAGGTAACTTCAAACAACCTTTAGAAGTGCACAACACCCCCGTTCAATCCCAGCACTGGCTCCAGACACACTACAGGAGGGTGGAGACAGCATTGTTAGAGGACAGCCACAGCCCTATTCAGGTGTCCCACCACTCTAGCTCAGGAAGACCCATCAGCCTGGTGATGGCACATCAGGTAATGTGGGGCCCAACTCAGCTCCCTTTGTGTGACTGTCAAGAGTGAATGCACAAACAGCCAATCAGTCTAAACCAGATTTTGATTGGAGTCAGCCTGCAAATGCACCAAGGGGCATGTTTACAAGAACTTAACGCCGCCGTAGCGTCAAATTGTTGATGTCATGGAGACTTTTTTTATCGTCTTATGTTTCCAGCGTAATCAGGATTTTCAAGAACGACACTTCTGTTCACGGGACTTAATGAAAATGAGATGCAAGGTAGGCATTCCCATAAAAAAGCTGCTGCTAACTACACTTTGCAATATTTACAATTAAATTCCCGTACGTCAGTAACCCCCCCAAAACTGCCACTAAGTCCAGTTAGAGGCAGTTTTTTAAGACCAAAAAATAGCTGGTGTTAAAATTGGTGCAAACACTTGGGTACACTTATAAGATGTTTGGGTGCTGGACAGCGACAAAACAGTGTTGCAACACTTTTCATTGCGCTCTCCTTCCGACACCATGGATGCGCAGTATTTACTGTACGGCGCTACATGTAGCAATCAATGACAGATACGTCTGGAATCCTGACGTATCTGTCCGCGCTAAAGTCAAGCTTTGCTGCAGTTGGGTCGCAAGTATGATGCAACTCCAGCAATGCATGGGGCCAGCCTATCCCTATGGCACGGCGTCACCCTTACGCCTGTCATGAGGCAGGCTTAAGGTTGTGACAAAGTGGCGTCCTAGATTTGTCGCAGTGAAATCTGAGAGATTTCGCTACGTCAATCCTACGAGGCTTTGTTGCGTGGGAATGCCCATCCTGCATACATCATACCTGATGAAGGTATAATGTGGCACAGGGCTTCACAATTTGATGCATATGCCTAGATGCATCACTTTTTAAATATGGCGCAACCTGGTGCACAATTCACGCTGCAAATTTGTCAAGAAAATTATGCACCAGCGGCATTAAACTGTCTGAAGGGGCTGAGGAATTAGCCCCCCTCTCTTTTTCCCGTGCGATGGCGCACAATGGCTGCTATCTGCCAATGCAGGTACCCTTGCGCCATGGTGCAAGGGTGACAGTGTTGCAGAGTTAAATGATGTTGTGGCTCCATCTCTTTTCGAGATGTCTGCAGGTGCCTCTGGACTAGTGGATGGCGGGAGTGAACCAGTTGGCCTTCTTGGAGTGTTGTTTGCCCGATTGTTTCTTGAGGGGTGCCAAGGTGTTGGTGCAGTTAGGGATCCATTGGTGGAGATTGTGCGCTGCGGTGTTAGTGTCTGTAAGCGTTGGTGGAGTGGTGGTGCTGAGGGATTTGACGAGATGTTTTTCTGTGGCCTTGATCCAGTTCTAAAGGGGAGGGGCAATGATGGCGGTGGAGTATGGTGGGCGTGGTGAAGATGTGATGTACACAATGATGGTTGGTCCAGGAGAGTTTGGTGGTGTGGCTCTAGTTGAATGTTCCCGCTGGCGGAGAAGACGGGTTCGAGCCTGTGTCTTGCTATGTGGGTTGGGGCAGTGACTAGCTGCTTGAGTCTGATGTTGGCGAGGTTCTCCAGGAGGGTGGTGGTGTTCTGGTCACTGGGGATATCCAGGTGGAAGTTGAGGTCTCCAATTAGGACAATGGCATCAGTGAATGGGGGATCATGAGCCGGGGGCCTGTAGACGAGGGTGCCGGCTTAGATTGATGTTAGACTTGATCAGGATCTGGAAGTAAAGGTGTTCAATGGTTGCTGTTGGGTCATTATAGTGCGTGAGCAGTCAGAGTGTGCTTTTGTAGACGATGGCAATGCCTTCTCCTGGGAGGTCGGCATGGTCCTTGCGGGTGATGTTGTAGCTGTCGGTGATGGTGATGGCGATGGCAATGTCCAGTCCGGAGTAGAGGTTGGTCCAGGTTTACATGAAGAAGGCAATGTCTGAAGAGTTGGCGTTGAGGAGGTCACAGAATTCTATGGCCTATTTGTGGAGGGACCACATGTTCAGGGGGATGCAGTTGAGACAGTCAGGTGCGCTGTTGGTCGGCTGGGCAGCGAGAGGCGCTGGTGTGTTGATGTGGCAGAAGGTGTGTTTTCAGTTTCGGCAGGCGAAGGGTGCAAGGGTATTCTTCTGTGATGCTAGATGGCAGAGAGAATGGCATCCAGGTTTGTGGGCGAGGAGGGTGTTGGCGTCATAGTGGTGGAGTGTCCGGGAGGCAGGGTTCCTTGCACTGGACGCGGTCCATGGGCGGACAGCTCAGACGGGCTTGCCTTTTGCACGCATTCGGCGCACCAGTGCACACCAACTGCGAATGGCTGCACAGCAGCCACCATTAAGAAGTGCTGCGGGGCTGCGGGACAGCTGGGAGGGGGAAAACACGGGAAAGGACACTGGAGGGGTGGGGCTGCGGGGGATTGCAGCGTCAATGAGGGAAAAAGGAACTGTACAGAAGACCAGGAAAGACAAAGCCAAACAAAGCACAGAAAAAAATACAAAGCCAAAGGTAGAAAGCAAGGGAGAAGAGCAGAAAGAGGGACAGGAACAGCAGAAAAGAGGGACAGGAGGGCAATCAAGCTGCAGAGCAGTGACGCGCTACCACTGGACCACCAAAGATGAGGCGTAGGATGGAGTCTGCAAGGGGAGGAGGGTCTCGAACACCTGACCTCCGGGTCAGAGGAACCAGCAGCAGCAGATGGGGACAGCAGCACCAGCTACCAGATGGGGCTGCGCTGTGGGAAGAGCAAGTCCACTAAGGGATAGTCCCCCATACACACAAGAGCTCACTACCAGGGGGCTAGGAAAGGCTAGCAGTGGCGTCCAGATTCCATGTTTCCCAGTTCCCTGGCGAGTAACGGCAGATCAAGCTGCATACCCAAGGGCCTGGGCCCGAATCGGCCCCCATGCCCCTGGCATCCACTGCCAACAACGGCCAATCTCAGCAATTTGAGCCAATTAGTGGAGTCCCCCACCAATCTTGAGCATCCATGATGTGAACATTTACTGTTGTAAAGCGCTCTGATACCTTCGGATCAAGCGAGCGCTATATAAAACTCTCAAATACATAAATAAATAAATTAACACTTTTTAGAGCTCTCACGTTTCCGAGGTCCATGCCTGAGATGTTCATCCAGTCCACGTGTTTTCTTTGCATTCTGGTACTTGTAGTCCAGATTTTAGGCTAGGATAACTACAAGGACAATATTATAAAGAAAAACCTAGATTAAACGAGCAAATAATATAACATAACATAACAGGTGTATTTGTAAAGCGCACGATTACCCGTAGGTGTCCTGGCGCTGAATAACAGATGTTTATTGTTACCCAACTCAATGGTACACATTTTATCGACCTCAGATGGCTGAAAGGCAGAGTAGACCCGCTGGGATTTGAACCTGTAACCATGAGGTCGAACACAGGCCCCTGCAGTGGCTGCTCATGGATAGACCTGAAAAACGTGAATTCTCTGAATTAGTGAATATTCCCCTAATTTGTACTGCATTTCACTAGCTAGTGCTCTGACGCTCACCTGTGAAACACCCACCAGTGGGAAACACGTTAGGATTTTATGTATGTTTTATGCAGTGCTGTAAACTGACGGACATTTGTGATGCGATAGTATATGTGTGCGTGTAGAACTTACAGTACACACTAGCACACACAATATGTGCTCATTGGTTGAATTTTTCTTAATCCTTCTTAATGTATGCACATTTTAAGGTGACTAACTATTGGACACATTTGTGAATAGACCCATGTGTGTGAGTAAAAGTTTTTTCTGGTTCACTTGCAGCGTAGTGCAGGAGACACTTTGTAAACTTTTAGAAGCTGTTCCCCCAGGTATGAGAGAGGTTGAGGCGGTTGTTTTTCAGAAGACGAGACATAAAAAATGTCCTTTATGTTGAGACTTGTTGCCTCATCACCAGTGCATGATATTATCATGCTTTCCCATGTTCTGAGTAGGGATGTGGGAATCTTTTATTATGCTTGCGAAACTCAAAAAGGTTTTGAATTTAGCATTGCTTGAAACTGCCGAAAATCAGCAGATTTCAGGGCTTATTTACAAGCCCCTTGCGCCACCCGTACGTCACTTTTCCAATGTTAAAAATGATGCAAAAGTGGAGCAAGGGGCTTGTAAACAGTGCTTAATTTGAGCCGGTGATTTCCGGTGCTCAGCACCGGGGCTATGACAGTCTGCCACATGGTGGCGCTGTCCTGCAAATTTAGGTATGAACACAACAACAGCAGTTTATTTGTTCAATTTGAATTAATAATGACTAATATATGCCTCCCAAGCCATTCTTCTGGCTTTGGGGGCCTATAATAGTCTGACTTGTCGGAGCGCGCTGGTTAGTATCTCTGTATGTACTGTCTTTGGCAGCGCTGGCAAGGGTTATGTGAGGTGCAAGCTGCAGTGGCCTCCAGACAAGAACACCGGCACTTATCCTTTTACAAATTAAGCACTGCGTGTAAATAAGCCCCACAATGTGTGAGCAATTCTAAATCCTCTTTTGAGTCACAGAGACTGTCTTGAGCAAAAAGTTCCTCGCAGGAGAAATGTTCTAATCGAGTAATCTCACGTGACTTGAACGTGTGCGATACCGTAAAATTAATTTTGTAAATTTTCATGGAACTTTGTGTAATTCTCAGCAAACTTCCCAAAAACAAAATTAGCACTTTTGAACACCTCTACTTCCTCGCTGCAACCCTCGGAATCTTGTACTAAGCACACAGTTATGTATGACCCGGAAGTAATCCTGATTTAGGCAGAAAGTCTCGATGGCACCCGAGTAGAGATTACTTGGGCACTCGAAACAGGAATAAATCACAAAATCACATCATCCACTTGCACATCAGAAGTGCCCCTCCCAGTTTCTTGTTCCGAACAGTGAGAGGCACAGAAGCCAGCTGGTACCCTGCCAAGGCAACTGACGACCAGCGTGCTTTCCCTATCGTGATGTAATTTCTCAATAGCTTCCTTCAACAGGGATTGTATGTCATCAAATGAAAATAGTGTGGTAGCGGGCATCCCTAATTATCCAAATGAGTTAGGTTTCTTGCTGCTGTGCTCTGCCAGGTCTCAGGATTTACCTAAGCGCCATCGACCATACGCGGGACAGACATATTGCGATGGGCTCAGGACGTGTCTACAGGTCACGTGTGAACAGGATATCCTTCGGCTGCAACTGCACCATGGACTTTGCCAATCTGCCCATCCTCCAGGTGAATGGATCCAATTATGTGTGCGCTTTCATGATCCGCCCCCATAATCCATGCCAGCGACCCGTCAAGCCTGGAGATGTCTTCCCAATAGTCCCATTAATTTGTCTCCAAATGGGAGATATGGCAAGGCAAATGTGGCATGTGTCGGCGCTTGGAGCAAGCGTCCAATTCGAAGGCATCACTCGTTGCACCGCGGTTTTGATCTTAACAACGGAAGCATTGGGACCTGATCTGCATAAGCCATTTGTATGAATCCCAAAAGCTGTCCAATCACATGGGCCCTCCTTCCTGGAGCCATATTTTAAAAAGAGCGGCTTTGAAGTGTTAAGTGCTTTTTGTCACTTGTATTCCTCATGGTGGTAAATATATGCATCCCCTGCACGGCTCAGTCACTCGAATTCATTTCTGCCCGGATTGATTTGCTGTCTACCCTTGGGAAGACATTCCAGATCGGTTCCAAGAAGTCCCATGGCAGGCAGGCGACAGCCATTCGCTCAATACGTTTCATAAGCGGAGGCGCATTGCTGGTAGGCACATCACAGAAATGCATAACAAGCCCCAGCCCTGCTCGTCCTCTTCAGGAACAGGATCCAGCATCAAATTCTGCTGCTCGTTAGAAGCCATGACAGCGGAAAATGATCCGCAGTGTGCAATTGTTATTGCGCGGGAACTGCCAAGGGCCATGCCCGCAAACATATCCATCCCACACGCTTAATGGTGTGGAGATCATCCCTGTCTACGCTTTATGTAAATTCAAGCTAAAGCATCAACATCTAACTTCTAACTGGAGTCAAAAAGACAACAAATTTTCTTTATTTAGGTCTTGCCTAGAGACAGCTTTAATATTCTCGCCAGTGTCGTGTATAAACAAATCTTAAAATAATATACCTGCCTTTAAACATTCATAAGGGGGCTTTGGGTGAGCTGTACAGATCCATTTGAATTGTCATTTGCTGTCTTATTACACCCATCACTGCATGCTGCATGCTGCAAAGGGTTAGCCCAGTTTAGCCGTTGGGTCACTTGCATTGTGAGTGACATCCTTTTGTCTGATCACAAGTGCACATCTGCCTAAATGTAGTCCCCTTTGCAAGAGCCGGTGAGCAAGCTTCTCCTTTTATTTCTCTTCTTTAGTTTCTATTTCTTAACTTTAAAACTTCCTTTTACAGAATAAAAAAATTAAAACGTGCACACTTGCCAGGATTAGAGCTATTGGCTTTGGCAATGGTTGTTTAAATATTTGTTGTGTAATATTATTCAAATTGACGAATAGAAATGTGTGTAACATGAGTTGTAATGGGCATTTTCAAACACCTACATCCTAAGAAGCTCAATATCCTGTTTAGAGTAAATACAAATCATGAGGATAAGCATTTCTTTGAGGGGCAGCGAATGTAACATCAGATGTATGGAAAGAGCCAGAGCTAACAAATGTGTCAGATGTACCCTCTGTGTTAGGTGGCAATTACAATCAATACTTCTACTAGTAATGCTCCAGAATGTTCATATTCAGTAGATCAGACAATAATATATCAACAAGAAATCAATCACTAATGAGATAGCTAGGAATACAAACATTTCTAACACACACTTTTTATGGAAACATCAATGCATTCCAATCGATTAAATAGATAGGTTATAACCAAAAATTGCAATTTGTGAGTTTATTCAACAACCCATATAAGAAAAACACATATTTTGTTCCAGTTTCACCCTGCTGGTTACCAGGGGAACAGGAACCTGGGAAACCTGTAGCTGTAGGGGCCCGCTGCTGCTCCCATCGCCTGCACCCCTGTATCCAGACGAGTGGGAGAGCCCACTGATGCCCTCCTCCCCTGTCTGCTGACGACCACTAGCACTGCTTCCCCTACTCTCCCCCATCCCCCCAGGGGAGAGGCGAGTCCCTGTCCCACAGGAAGAGGATGAACTCAAGCCGCGACCAACTGCGGGGGTGGGCTGCTGCTGACTCTCCAGTCTCTGGGACGCCGCGAGATGCCGGTGCAGGGAATATTGAGACTATGGTGGCCATATTGTAGGTGAGGAGACCTTTGCTGCGCACCTCTGCGGTTCAGCCTCCCCCAGCCTGGGGCGCTCAATCGACCCTTGGTGAAGAGGTTGGACTGCTGCACCTCGCTGATGCCTGGTGCAGTGTCGGGGCACAGCCAGGAAGATTGTCCTTCCTGGGGCACGTGGTCTACAGCCTGGCTTACTCCCCCCTACGTAGGGAAGAGGGGTAGCAGCTGGGGCCCTTGGATGTTGTTTGGAGTTATCTTCGAACTAACCAACCAGCCGAGACCATAATGTTATGCTATATAATATCATTATGTAATGTCTATATTCTTTGCGCTCACTTTCTGCCAATACTGGCAGAATATATCTATACTCAGTTTAAATTGCACATCTTTCGTAAACACCATTGTACCATTTTCCTTTAGTGTTTAGTATCTGTTTCGTATCTTATGTGTAATCCATGTACTTTGAAGTTCTTATGTAATGTAACTTGTTCTGTTGTAAAGGGCTCTGACACCTTCGGGTAAAGTATGCGCTATATTAAAACACATAAATAAATAAATGCCCATGTCATGCACTCTAGCACAATGGTGCCAGCGACAGCATTTAGTTATCATGCGTATATAGACATTGAACTGAGGCCTGACCTCCGTCATTGCATTAAATTGCCACGTCCCTATGGTCCTTCTGCCCCCCTCACTATTTACCTTATGAAATAGCACTACCGAAATGCACTGTCGTGGATCATGATTCTTGACATGTTAGCACAGTACAAAGCAAATGCCCATTGAGCCATTCAACTGCTTGGACTAGAACCAGATCCAACTCCACTCTGCACCCTTTGGCTTGATTAGTGTAAGTAATACCACGTGTGCTCGCTCTCAGCAACATTAATGCATAGATGGCACCTACTTTGTACACTTTGGGCCATATGTATCGAGCTAAATTGCGTTTGCAAATGCTGAAATTTGCGTTTGCAATATAGCTGTGTGCTATGTAGGTAGGCAAATACCTTCTCACAAAATAAGGAATCGCAAAAATTGTGATTCCTTATTTTGCGCTAGCATTTAGAGAATCGCAATTTGCGATTCCCAAAATGCTATGCTAGTAGGCATCGTAAATTGCAATATTGCCTGAAAGAATCGCAAATTACCACCAACTTCAAGTTGGTGGTAATTTGCAATTTCCTTTTAAAAAGCACTTTTTTGCTTTTTTCAAAGTGCCATGTGGCACACATACATGACGCCACATGTGCACAGGTGTCCTTTTGGAAACCTTGCACTCTTGAAATTGCGCGCACAATTTGCGCGTACCTATTGGGTACTCGCAAATTGCGTGCGCAATTCCCATTCATTCTTATGGGCCTCTTGCCCATAGGAATGAATGGGAAGCCATTCCTTAATTGCGACTCGCAATTTGCAACTCGCAATAAGGAATGCAAGGGAATCGCAAAAATATTGCAAATTTTTATCTATATATCGTTTTGCGATTCTCAAATAGCAATTCTCTAAAAATCGCTATTTGAGAATCGCAAATGTATCCTTTGATACAAATGCCTCATAGTGCCTGATTCACTTTTGTGTAAGTTTACCATTTTTTTTACATTCGCAGACTACGACTTTAATTTTACTAATAGTAAATTTACTACTGGGAAAACTGCCTCCCACAAAAAAAAAATTATATGCATATATTTTTATGTGCTGTCATAAAATTACTTTTAGTAAAATTAATCTAGTTTGTGAATACACCCAGAAAATAAAAAACTTACACAACAGTGTAAGGTTATATTTGTGAATTAGGCCCAGAGTGCCCAAAATGCTGTAAACTGTACATTTTCATCCTCGTTTTTAATTCTCTCTTTCTACTAACCTAGGGGCAGATTTACAAGCCCCATGCGCCACTTTTGAGTCATTTTTACCATGGGAAAAGTGACGCAAAAGTGGCGCAGGGGGCTTGTAAATCTGCCCCCCTAATGCTTATGTATGGAAAAATGTTGATCCCTTTTATCTGTTTGATACTTTCTTCTAGTTTTCCTGACCCTCCAAGCTAAATGTCTACCATGTTTATCAGTGTCTCAGCCTCCATTTGAGACACAGTATCAGCACTGTTGATCTACCCTTCATCCTTATTTCCTAAATTAATGTTCCCATCTCACAGCGTACCTTTCTATGCTTTCTGCTTTTTTCAAAACACCTGTCTTTGCAATTAATGGTTTCTCAGATTTTAATATATCTGAGACATGTGTAAAAACAGACCACCGGTTATCTTCTTAATTGATTGCATCTAGTCATCCTTTTCACATGCTTTTAATATGTATTCATGTTTCATATTGTACATTGCCATTTTATTCTCTGTGCTCTACATCAGTTCTGTGCTCACTCTCACTGCTTTTGCAAATTAAGTTAAATTCGCATCAGACTCATTGCCACATATTTTTGGAGTTTAAAATGTTGGAGTTTCTGGGCGAAAGAAAAAAGATCCACAGAATGACCTCAGATCTTGTAATTGTGATCGGGCTATTATCTCCCGTTAAGGGCCCCATCAGCATGGTAATGATGCCCTCATCCACCCGTCAACACAACCGCTACTACCTACACACAAAATGTATGTGAGAACAGTGGCGGCCGGCACAGGTAAAGGTGGTGGGCGGGGGTGGGGCGGGGCGGGGTGGGAGGGGGAAGCCGGCAAATGACATGATAGGTATAATTAAATAAATAAATAATACCTATTCCGTTATCTGTCGGCTTCCCCCCTGCCGTGCCCTGCCCTGCCTCACTGCACTTACCTGTGCCGGCCGCCACTGTGTGAGACAAATAGGAGAAGTGGGGAAAGGGGAATGGTCTAAAAAAGAAACCTGAGATACAGGAAATCACTCTCTGTCTTGACACGCTGCTGATCCTAAATGGTTGCAGATTGGATTGGACATCAAAAGGAAAAAAAAAGTGTTTGGTAATCTGTCATTAGCATCCTGCAACTAACTTCAACATTGAAAGGATATACCTTTAGAAAACAACTCTCTTTCTCTCAGCACCAAGCAGACTACCTGCAGCACAACAGGATTTAAGTGACCAATGTAATGCAAACTGAGCTCCCTTCCTATCAAAGAGATATCTTCTACTGACTTCCTACATGTGCACCTTCTGGAATTGGCTGGTTGGATGGAAAGACTGTGACACAACTGGAAAGTAATTAAACATTCATTAATGCTTCCTAAATCATTAACCTGATGAGGAACATATCTCTTATTAAACAGCAATGATAACTTAGTGCACATAATATTTACTTAAGGTTATCAATGATACCTTCACAATAGAATTTCCTTTGTTCCTTCGCGAAATAATTCAAGGTAAAAAGACTAATAAATTCATTTGGCTTTTCTAATCTACAACAGTGCAAATGATTGACTATCTAAACAAGCTTAAGTTTCTGTACCAAACAAGTTTACTTCCATGATACTTCTCTGTTGATGGGGTTGCCCTCATCAAACTTTAAGAAGATAACATTCCTCAAACTCAAATCACAAATCCATGAGTCAAGGGTGCAGCAACTCAACATCCTTTCAAGGATGCCGTTAAATGTGTTAAACACGAAGAAAGTTAGACCAAGTAATCCAAGATGTCCACCACATCTGCAAACGTTGTGGACTTCGGGAGTTATGGAACTTATATTTCACTGATGGGATGCCATTGCCTAGAGCACTCTCCACTAGCTCAAAGTCTTCTGCCAGGTACCACCAGTTTTTCCTTCACTTTAGCAACCTCAGCGTGGTTGTGTTTTGGCCATTGCACTGATATGGCCCAGAGAAATTGTATTTTCCTTCTCAGCAGCTGTGTGCCTTTGGAAGCTAAACACCCTATACACACCTGTACAAACATACATACAGACATGAATGGCAAGTCCTTCTTCCTGATCTACTTCCAGACATAGGCTTTCCACTATCTGTACAGAGTTGGATGACCATATTCTAGATAGGATTGGTAAATCTAGTAATTTATTGTTGTTATTTGTGGAAAAAAACTGATTCTGTATCATGTCGACCATTTGATGAGAGGGAAGATGGATGTTAGAAATTGGGTTTCTTGTTGGCAGAGGTTAGCGAACCTGTGTAAGTAGGGACCACAATCCTAGTCCGGGTAAGCTAGATACACACTTTAAACTCGCCTGTGCTCACACTGGTAGCTTGGCACAGAGCAGGCAGGCTTAAGAGGCAATTTGTAAAGTATTTGGGCAACACACACACACACAGTAACACAATGAAAACACAACAAAAAGACTCAACATGTTTAGAAAAGTAGAGAATATGTATCTGAGTAAAATAAGACCAAAACGACAAAAATCCAATCAGTAGAAGTTGATATATGAGTTTTGAAAGATTAAATAATAGTGCTTAGTAGCCACTAGAGGTCCAAAGATTACTTAAAGTCACGTGGGACTGGTACAAATCCAAAGTTTAGGCTGACTGCGATGGTGGGCAGGCCAGCTACTGAACCCAGACAGGTCCTGCTGAAATAATACCTTGGTTGGAGCGAGTGTCAACGTTGAGAGCCTACTGTGTCGAACTGCGCAAAGGGGGTCCTGCATTGTCGTCAAGTGAATGCAATGTGTCATCGTCAAGCCGCACAGAGCATCGTCGTCGAGCCACTAGGGCTGTGGATCCACTGTAGTCAAACAGCCTCTGTGTCAGCATCGAAGGGCGATGCAGTGGAATTTCTCATGCAGTCAAAGCAATGCATCGGGTTTTGTAGAAATCAGCTGTAGAACCCACTTCTGAGGCTTAAGACTGGAGGGAGCACCTACGGTAAGGGTAGGACTCACAGATGGCAGAGTCTAGCAGTATCATCAAGATTTCAGGAAGTCATGTGTGTCCCTGAGACTTCAGAAAACAGGAGGCTCTTGGAGTAAGCTCTTGGAGTAACTCTGGGTTCAAGTGAGAGGGGTTCAGTCCTTATCATCAGTAGGGTAGAGATCATCAAGCAGCACGGCAGCTCAGCAAATCAGAGAAGCAGTTCCTCAGAACAGTCAGTCAAGGTAAAGTGGCAATCCTTACAGCACAGCAGTCTTTACTCCAGCAGAGTTCTTCCCAGGTCCAGTAGTGTACTGATTTGACAGGGTCAGAGCCCCAGTACTTATATTCACAGGTGTCTTTGATGTAGGGGTGACTTCAAAGGATCTCTCTGAAGTGCACAAAAATCCCTTTCAACCCAGTCCTTTCTGCCAGGCTAACTGGCGGGGGAGGGGGGTGAATCAGTGCTTTGTGTATGGACAGGGAACTACCTATTGAAGTGTGTCAGCCCCTCCTATTCCTCCCTGCCCAGGAAGACCCATCAGAATGTAAATGAATGCAGATTAGTGCTCAGAATGCAGATGAGCCTCATCATCTTGTGTTTGTGGCTGTCTAGAAGGAATGCATAACGGGTCGCTGTCACCCAGCCCAGACGCATATTGGAGACAGGCTGCAGGCACACAGAGCAACATTTAGAGCAGAGAAATTACCACTTTCTAAAGGCAGTATTTCTAAAATAGTAATGTCAAATCTAACTTTACCACTAAAGAGGATTTGTCATTACTATGTCATAGATATGAAACATGATTTAACTACTTCTTTCTAATCAGGAATTACAGCTTAAAATTGTTTTAAGGAATTCCCAATGCTAGCGTTTGAGAGGCGAAGGCCTCACAGTAGTGAAAAACGAATATGGTTGTTTGTCACTACCAGGACATGTAAAACATAAAGGTACATGTTCTACCTTTTAGTTACACAGCACCCTGCCCATATAGCTACCTGGGGCATACCTAAGGGATGACCTGTGAGTAATAAAGGGGAGTTTAAGGCTTTGCAAGTGGTTTTAAAAGGCAAGTTGAAGTGGCAGAAAACTGCACATGCAGGCCTTGCAAAAGCAGGCCTGAGACAGGTTTGAAAGGGTACTTGTGTGGGGGGCACAATCAGTGCTGCAGGCCCACTAGTAGCATTTAGAATACAGGCCCTAGGTATGTGGTATAACACTTACCAAGGGACTTATAAGTAAACGAAATATGCCAGTCAGGTATATAACAATGTCACCATGTTTTAGGGGAGAACCACATGCATTTTAGAACTGGTAAGCATTGGTAAAGTGACCAGAGTCCTAAGGACCACAAAAGGATACAGCAAAAAGTGGAGATAAGTAGGCAAAACGTTGACTGAAGACAACCCTAAGGATGACAGGTCTACCAATGGACGACCATAGAAACCTGGATATAAACATTTCTAGAGGGTGTCCTTTGTTGCTTCTATTGTGAGTGTTTCCATTGTGACCTTGGGAGCTTGTGGCGTAAAGCTCCCTGACATCAAGACAGATGAGGTCATCACGCTCCTAAGGAAAGAAAATATCTTCATCCAAGTGGCACATGATGGCCGCATATATATGTGGTGATTGCACACTCCATTGCTGTCTTTGCCTCACAAGTATAAATCTGTGTGATGTCTCTGTGTCCTTCAATTGTTTAACAGATAGAAAAATTGCATTTTAATTCTTAGCACATGTGTGTATGATGCAGAATAAAAAGCATTCTCCAAAATATTAACCCAGTGTGCCAGTTCCTGAAAGCAGCTGCCCCTGCTAGTGATAGTAAACGAGAGAACGAAAATGTAATCCCTTCAAGGAGCAGCAATACTCAACATGTTAATATTTGCTGTCTAAATTGTGCCTAGATGGTAAATCAAAGATTACTGGTTTGCATTCTGGCATTGTTAGGGGTTTATTACTATTTTAATTTAAAATATGTGAGTATTAATGTTTGATAAACATAGGCACGTTTTGAAATTTAGGTTGCCGTCACACTCTACATTAAGTAATAATAATAAAGTCATTTGTACAGCGCATGTCTACTTTGCACCAAAGTTTCCTAGTGCTAGATAAAGTGTCTTGAGTACCACATAAAGACTGTAGATGGAGCCTGGCCCATGAAGCTAACCTAAGCAGCCAAGTCTTTAACTTCTTGCGGAGCAGTAGTTCTGAAGGTTCCTGTCTAATTAGTAGAGGCAGGGAGTTCCAGCGTTTGGCGGCTAGAAAACGAAAGGAGCAACCACCAGGAACCGATGCTAGCAGAGACCCGGCAGATCTTAGCCTTCTAGCAGGTACATAGAGCTTGAAGAAAGGGTGCAGACAGCCGGGGCCCTTGTTCCAGAGGATTTTCTGACAATAGTACATATCTTTAAAAGTTCGCCTAGGAAGATTCAATAGCAGGCGAGGTGCCAGGTTTTGTACACCCTGATGTCTCATCAACCAGAACTGCATAACTCCCAGATAGAGGACATTACAGCCTTAAAATGACCAAGGCCTGGACTACTGTCTTTCTGGCAACCTCAGGGAGGAGTCCAAGAATCTTGCTAAGGGATTTTAAAATCCCAAAGCACTCGCCGGCAACGGCTGGGATCTCACTATGAAAGGTAAGCTTGGCATTGAGCCAGATGCCGAGGATCTTGGCTTTCAGCTTGGGATGTGGCAAAGGGCCGAACACGTCTGGCCACCATGCAGAGGACCAGATACATGGCTGGTTACCTAGGATAAGCACCTCGGTTTATCCAGCATTTACCTTGAGAAAACTGAGGTCCATCCACTGAGCCACCTCCATCAAACACGCCCAAACAGTTAGTATGCATTTTTGATAAGGTAATAATCAATTGCGTATCATCAGTGCACGAAATAATATTCAATCTGTACCACTCGACAATATCAGTCAGGGAGCGCAAATACAGATTGAATAATGAAGGGCTCAAAGAAGACCCCTGGGGAACCCCCTGCTGCAGTGGGAAAACCTGAGACAGAAAAGGTTTTGATGCCACCTAAAAGGAACAACCCCACAGAAAGGAGGCTCACCACTGCAAGGCAGTATCCTCGACACCACACACCCAAAACCAGTCAAGCAAGAGTTTGTGGGACACGGTGTCATTGTAATAGCCTTATAGCCCATTGCACCAGGCTATACTAGCCATTAATGGCCCGCTCCCTTGATGAAGCGGGCCTTTAATGGGCGGTATTGCCTTCTAAGGCAGTCTAGAACTCTATAGAAAAGAACCGCAGGATCTTCACATGAGGTCAGAGGCCACACAGGAAAAAAATAATTTTATGTATTTAAAATTGAGATAGGGAACGGTGAGGGGAAAAGCGGCTGTCACAGAGGACCCAACAATGTTGTGGAGGAGAGAAGAATTAAAAAACAATCTTGGTTAGTTAACCTGGAGGAGGAAAAGGAGAACTAAAATGGTAGAGAAAGGGCCTGGGAAGCAGACAATGAAATGTAGAGGGAGGGGAGTATTTTAGGAGTTTCCCCAGCGGGACAAACAACTGAAAAAAAGCATCGCAATAACAAAGTTAGAGTGGATGACTTGGTGTGTCCCCCATCCAAACTCACTCTAACCAAAATGCAAAGAAATTGGAAAAGCAAACCTGAAAACAATCAATCTTACATGGGGTGGTATTCACGAGTCTGGGTTCATCAGCCTGATGCATGACATTCATGATGAAAATAAGATGAAACTGGTTCCATAAAGGACCTGTCAGAACCGGTTTCATCATTTTTGATTTTTGACGAATTTACATTTAGCTCCATTTACTGTCCCTTTCATCATTTCTGCCTCATTCCTCGGCCCTCCCATTTGGCAGAGCAAGTTGCAAGAGCAGCAGATGCAAAGCAGCAGGGCAGTCAAAGGTGACATAGTCCTGTCCAAACCTGGAAACATTGCCTGAGCTGGCCCCAGATTTACCAGCACGAGCATGCCTAGGCCATTGGAATTTAATGTGCTCAAAGGTTTGATAGTTTAGGAGGTGATAACAAGACAATGGGCCCTTTTAAGCTTGTCCTTTGGAAGTTGTCTTTGATCACAGTCTAAAAAGAGGTTTATTGTCTGTTGCTGGCCTCCGTACATGCGCTTACACATGGGAAGCAGCCAATGAGTCTAGCTGGGTGTGTTTAAATTGAGACAATGAGCGCCATATGCTATGTGGGGGCATCCTGCACCCAGCCAGCACTGTGCAGCCACAACTCTGCACTTGTGCTGTTAGTCGTTGTAAAATGTGTGGCTACTCATGGCTGCACCATTAAAGACTTGTTACCATGTTAGTTACTCTTTTACCTGCTAAAGTATTTCCAATAGCTGAGTCCTTATTTTTTCATGTAGCTATTGAGTTCACAGACCCTTTTAGTAACTATCTGGTGCACAGACCCTTTTTTCTCCTTAAATATATTTTAGGTGCGAAGAAATGACATATGTAGGTGCATTTCCAAAATCTTGATTTACAGACCTTATGCCTGCCTAAGGAACATATAATTGGAAAAAGCACACAAGCATAAGTCAGAAGTTTAGGATTTCGGTTTTGAAAAGGAGAGTTTCTTAGAGAAGAGAGGACAGCAGTCTTTAAAGTGGTAAACATTACATGTCCTGATCTGTGCTTAATTTGAGCCGGTGGTTTCGGGTGCTCGGCACTGGCACTTAATTGTCAACACCGGCACTTGTGACACTCTGCCATAAGGTGGCGCTGTCTGGCTAATTTAAAGATGACCACAACAACAGTTAATTATTAATTATTAATTCAATATACATTTAAAAAAATGACTATTACCCACAACACAAGCCATTCTTAGAGCTTTGCATGCAACGCTTGTAGGAGTGTGATGGTTAGTAGTTGTGTTGCTACTATCATTGGCAGCATAGCAGGGGCAACGTGTGGTGCAGGCTGCAGTGGCCTCCTGACGTGTGCCCGTGCACTTACTTTTTTTACAAACTAAGCACTGGTCCTGATGGCGTAATGTCACCCAGTTGTTATACAGTTGGAATTCCACCACCATTCTGAGTGTCTCTGGGCCCAGGATTATTTGTCTACAAACCAAGGACCTGATAAATCAAGTTTTGGTTACACAGGGCTCTGTTAGAAGACACAAGGGCTGCAGGCAGGATGACAGTCTGGCCCCGCACAATCCCTGCAGGAGTGTGGGTGAAGCAGACAGTGCTGTCACTGAACAGGCTGAAACCTTCCCTAACTCCCTGCCCCATGCCCTCAATAGCCCTCCTGCTGATACTTCCTGCCTGCTCGGATAAGTTAAACAAGCATTTGCAAAGCAATAGGTCTCGCATTTATGAAACTCTCGAAAATGCAAGATCTATTGCCTTGCAAATGGTTGTTTGCAAAAGTGCCCCATGTCGCGCTTTCACTTTAATGGCGGCCGTGCCCCTTTCCTTGGACGCGGCTCATCAAAAGAAAGGGGTGTGGCCGCCACTAACATAAAAGTGCGGCATGGAGCGCTTTTACAAACAAAGTTAAAAAATATGGGGCCACGTTTGTGCAGCAAATAAACTAGAGGTGCGGCCGCCATTGTGGCGTGCCGTGCCATGAAAAAAAAAAGCCTTAACAAAGAGCATGTCATGCCTGCAAAAGCAGACAGGTGAGAAGCATTTAACAAAATAGTGCTCGGAGGCTGTAATTGAGCCTACCGAATAACAACACACGCAACAGGGGATGTCCTCATGGGAGGTTACAAATGAGGACAAGGCGGTACTAAGGATGGACTAACAAGCCTATTAATGAATCAGAAGTCAGCATTTACCAAGGACAACGACACAAGCCAATTAAAAATATGGGAGGAGAGTGTGCGGAGCTTGAAGCCCATACCTGAATACCGCATGCCTCGCAGAGCAGTGCATCCGCTGCCCAGACTCGACCTAAAAAAGTCAGTGGTTTTCTCCTTGGAATCGGGGAAAACCACATAGAAAAGGGCCTGGTATTTACCGGTCTGTGCAGTTATTCCCCATTTTGGGGAAAAAGCTCGCAATCCTCCAGTTTCTTTTCACAAAACCAGTCACACTCATAATCAGGGCACAAGTCAGAACTTTGTGGATGTTTACAAAGCTTTGAACTAGACCATTTCACCCAACTTCGGTACATTATTACAAGTTGGTAAAATGTTTAAATAAACCTGGTGGAAAAGTTCCCTTTGGACCTCATGTTTCATGGATGTGTAGGGAAAATACTTTTTCCATGAGAAAAAATATTTTTGGGGTAAAGAAAAAAAGAAAGCGAACAGCAAATACTTTCAGCAAACTAACCTTTAAGTGGAGTCCACCATAGGAACTATTTGCAGTAATTTGTTTAGCAAAGCAGTAGTATGCATGGAAATCTATGACATGTAGATGACTAAGGTTTCTGTGTATTTTTTAAATTGACAAATAACCACACAATATTGATATATATCTCTGATGAGTAGATTTCTGACTTTTGAGAACCAAATTTTTACTTTCGTTTCTAAAATGACATTCTTGAATTCATCTGAAAAATTATTTGTTAAGACTAAAATAACTATATTATATAAAAAATCGGTAAAATAAATAATAATTAACAATTTAGGAGTGGATGTTTTACTATAAGTTACAAATCTAAATGCTTTGGTTTTCTAAAATAGTTTATAACTTTCCAGAACAGGTGAACTTGATTAAAAATTAAACAAGACATATAATATTACTTTGGTAAAAAAACAATCAATTAAAATATATTTTATTAAACGCTTGTCAATTAATGAATCATTCATGCTTATTGTATATAGCAACAATTACACCCTCATCAAACTCGTTAGAATCACCCTGTAGTACAGTCACACTGAGTAAACTTACGGTTTTACCCTGGGAGAATTTTACCGCCTAATCTGAGGTTTTCAGGTATCCATGAGGAAAAACTTGTGAGCCTGATTTCCACAAATGTTCATCATTATTGACCAATTTTTCCAACCATACAGAATTTCAGGTGTAGAAAATCTTTAAATTTGTTTGCATGTCTTAGCTTAAATTGTAACCTCCTTCAGCCATTTTTCTCGCTCGCGCTACTGTTGCTCACTGATGCATGTTGCGTTTTAATGCTTGAGGCGTGCACTTGTTAATCAACTTACTCAGGCAAAAACTGTCCACATCTTGGCCATTTCCACAGTCTTCATGAGCTCAGCCAGGCCCCTGCTTTTATTTATTTGTGAGAATTCTACTTTATGATTGATACTAGAGACCTGTGTGTTAGAGTACAAATTTGATTATGGCCACTGTTCAGTCAGGTTACCTCCACCGATCATTTTTGGGGATTTTCTTGTCGGTTGATACTAGGATCCACAGATTTCTCTGGCACAGGTCATTCGTGGGGGTCTTTGTGATTATTCAAAAACAATAAAAGAGTAACTGTTTAATCTAAAAGATTGGATAGCACAAAGGAAAGACTTATTTCTTTAAAAGAACCCTCACTCACCAACCTGGTTGGTGACATGCTTCATCATTGGGTTCCCACCAGAGAGGCCGAATGCCTCCCTGGTGTGCTACAACGCCTGATTTACAGCGGAGCAGGTTTTTTTTAGGGGTACAAGGATGTGAGTGTTATGAGTAATGTGAAATTTTAAAAGGCTCACCTGGTCAGGCTGTGCAGCGGAGTTCAGCGCTGCCGCCATTCCGGCGTTCATTGAGGCCACGCCCCCCTATCTTTCTCATCCGGAATTATAAATCATGTGCTTTTTTCGGCAGCGGACCAGCGCAGCGGGCGCGTCGTTGGCGCGCCGGAGGTGCGCCAGAGGTAAGCCCGTCTGCGCCCATCCGCGCCAGACCAAGCCAGGAGCCAGGCACTAGCGAGCAGTCGAGGCTTACATACTCCAGAGAATCCGTACACCATCTCAATCAGCCTCTCTTACACCTATGCTCCCAATTACTCAGAGCCAAATCCCATCGTACTAATTGTCCCCACTGTCCATTCAAACTCACCCCCTCTATAAACGAGCATAACCCTCAGACGATCACAAATATGGCTCTGATTAACTGCAGGTCACTGCCCAAACACGCCCACGAAATACATCTACTCATTGAGAGGTGGAGAGGTGTGGCTCACTGTTTAGAGGCGGCAGACCCGTAAGCAGAGAATCGGCCAGGGACCAGGGTTCAATTCCCGACGCGGCAGGGTCGTGGACCAGGGTCAAAACGGACTCGATAATTCTCGCCTTGGTACCTACTCTAACCAGGAACACACTCGGCAACTCTGGGCATTAAGCTTGCCTCATCTCTACAACGGCCCCCCACAGACGCCGGGGATACCTGGTTTCACCTTGGAGATACCCAGTAAGGGACCATCTCACAGGGAAAACCAGGACGGGTTCCCCAGCGGTCTTCAGCACCAGGATACTCCGACAGGAGTGATAGTGCGCTTTACAAGTACACACACATTTACATTTACATTTACATTGAGGAGCACCATCTAGAGATCCTGTTTCTCACAGAAACATGGCTTGCTCCAGACTCAGACGCCGACATCGTGCAGGCACTGCCCCAAGGCTTCCTTATACAACATCTGAACCGTCCGAAGGGTAGGGGAGGAGGAAGAGCCGTCATCTTTAAAGAATCCTTCTCTTGTAGATCTCTCGACAGCCCAATGACGGATTGTGAAAACACGCACTTCACTATCCAAATCTCCCCCTGTAACTCCCTTTCAGGAGTTCTCATCTACCGTCCACCAGGAGCCATGGGACAGTTCCATAACTCACTCTTGGAATGCTCCGTGGCCTTGGCTAGCACCCGTCCCAACTTCCTAATTCTAGGAGATCTCAACGTCCATTTTGACAATAGCAATGATGACACTGCAACTGATCTGATCCTAGACCTTGCAGCCCACCAACTTCACTTACAAAACAATCTTCCCACGCATAATCTCGGGCACTTGCTTGATCCAATATTTTGCAATTTCTCCGACCTCAGGGTGGGAACACCTATACCAGTGCCCTGGACCGACCACCGCCTTATCCCTTTCAGCTGGCGGATCCAGACCTCCTCTCCTCCCAACCAAGCACCGGGCAGACTCTCTCGCTCCTGGCCGAAACTTGACCTTGATAAATGGAAACATGCACTAGAGCATACCAGGCCACAGCTTGAAAGTAAACCTCATTCTGCGGACGCGCAGTTCACGTCCTGGATTGAAAACTCCCTTGATACCGTTCTGCCCAAAAAAACGTATCTAAAACCCAGGATAAAAGCCACCTCCCCGTGGTTTTCACATGAGGTCCGCCTCCTAAAGCAAAACTGTAAGAGAGCGGAAAGAGTATGGAGGAAAGACTTCGATCCCAACAGCAAAAGTGAATATAAACGGGCTATTCTCAACTACAAAAAAGCCCTCAAAAATGCTCAAACAGCCTTCTTTAATGATAAAATTAGTAAGGCATCCTGCTCATCCAGAGAAACGTTCCAAATTATGAAAAAACTCTTAAAAACCCCAGAACCATCCTGCTCATTTAATTTCTCGGACAACCACTGCAATGAGTTAGCCACGTTTTTTGATCAAAAAATACAAAACATCCTCCAACATCTCCCCCCCCCCTTCTTCCTGATGACCCCCCACCTACCCACTCATGGCAGACCCAGAACCCGAACACAGAACTTGATATGTTCTCTCCCATCTGTGAGGAAACCCTAAGGCCCATCCTTCAATCCCTCAAAAGCGGGTCCCCGCATGATCCAGCACCAGTCAGACACCTTAAACCAGTTGCTCCTACCATTCTCGCACCAATGGTGAATCTGATAAATTCCTCTATAGAAAGCAGTTTGGTTCCACCAAGCTGGAAGAAGGCGGTAGTCAAAGCCTTAATCAAAAAACCCAATCTCGACCCCAGTAATCTTGCCAACTTCAGGCCAATTTCCCTTCTCCCACGCGTTAGCAAGATAGCTGAAAAGTTTATCAACAGCCAACTATCAAACTACCTGGAAATCAACGAATTGCTAAAACCGTCACAGACAGGATTCCGCCCAGGCCAAGGTTCGGAAACAGCGATGGTGGCGGTTGTCGAGGAGGCTAGGAAGATCATTGACGCAGGAGGATCAGTGGCAGTGATCCTTCTGGACCTCAGCGCGGCATTCGACACCGTCAACCACAGTATCTTGGCTCAGCGGCTCAGTGACCTGGGAATCTCGGGGCCGGCCCTGTCGTGGCTAAAATCCTATCTTCACAACCGCTCTTTCCAGGTGGCGGAGGGCGACTTCATCTCCAGGGAGACTCCTATACGTTGCGGAGTGCCTCAGGGCTCCTCATTGAGCCCGACGCTCTTCAACGTGTATATGTCGCCACTGGAAGGGATTGTCATCCCGTATGGCATCAAACTCCTGACCTACGCGGATGACACCCAGCTGGTTGTCTCCCTCACCGGCAGGATAACCCCACTATCGATCTCTATTCCTGCCTGGGGGACATAGTCAGCTGGATGAACTCATCCCACCTAAAACTCAACGGCGACAAAACGGAGATAATGGTGATGGGCAACCAGTCCCATTTCTGCCCGGAGTCTCTGTGGCTCCCATGCATGGGCCCGCCCCCAACCCCCAAAGCCAAAATCAAAAGCTTGGGGATTTGGCTCGATCACAATCTTACCCTAAACACCCAGGCAAGAAAAACTGCTGGAACCTGCCTTGGTCTCCTACGTACCACCCGCAAGATCCTTCCCCTGCTCCCTTTTCAGTCAAGAAAACTTCTCTTACAGGGTCTCATCTTGTCCAGACTGGACTACGGTAATGCTCTATATCTCGGCTCACCTAAGAAAGTTACAGCCAGGCTACAGGTTGTGCAAAACGCTGCTGCTCGGATTCTTACCAACACTAAGATCCGTTGCTCTGCTAAACCAGCGATTAGAGCATTACATTGGTTGCCCGCTGAGCAAAGGGTGCATTTCAAGGCCTTGTGCCTAACCCACAAAATCCTTCAGGGAAAAGCACCGTCAATCCTTAAGGACCTTGTTGTCCCGCATACCACATCTAGAACTCTCCGATCATCGAACGCCCATCTAACCCAAATTCCTAGGATAAAGAAAGCTCGCTCCGGAGGCCGGCGCTTTTCCTATCATGCGTCCAAGCTGTGGAACACCCTCCCGCTTGACCTTCGGGCCCAACAAAATCTGCTGCCTTTCCGAAAGTTACTAAAGACATGGCTGTTCCCATAACCTTCTGCTCCGCAATCGGCTGATCTCTCTGGTGCTGGGACGCTCAAGGGCAGCCATGCGCTCTAGAAATCTCATTACAATTACAATTACAATTACAGGTTTTTACCAAAAATACATTTTAATGGCGGAAGAACCGGCGACCGTTAAAAGAAGTGTGACGGATGTTGACTGGCTGGTTAGGTTGACCAGGACCATCCGATTTGGTTAAATGAGTGAAAACAAATGGTCAACATGTTTCAGCTTATCTATGCACGTTCGCTAAGCATTCTTCAGGACAGAAAAAAGTTCCATGGCGGTATGCGCTCACTAAGGCGCACCCTAACCTATGGAACTGTGTGAATGGTAAAACTCACGGTTCTACCTCAGTGGGCTTCCTGGGATTTCCTAGGCCACTAGACTCTGTAAAATAAAAAAACATGACACACAAAGAGATTGTACAATACATTCAGTGGTCAATTTTTTTCAGTGCTATCAAGAAGTCTAGTGTGGCCGGGCTGTACGTTTTTGACTTTGAGTGCAAGCATATTTTGTCAGCAAGGAACCCTTATGCTCCCTATGTATCTTTTTGGAGAAGATACATAGATGACGTGCTGATCATCTGGCAAGGCACAGAAAATTTACTCTTGGAGTTTTTCGATTGGGTTAATACATGTGACCCCTAGCTGAAGTTCACGCATTCTTATGATAAAAACGAGATAGTCTTCCTCGACGTGGTCATTACCAAAGCTGGCAACCATTTCCAGACCAGGACGCATCATAAACCAACGGCCAAGAATAACCTTCTTCACTTCTCCAGCTACCATCCCCGTCCATTGCGGGAGAATCTCCCCTTTGGCCAATATCTTTTTATTTTTAAAATTATGTTTATTAACATTTTCCAATATTATCAATGTATTTTTGGCACTGATCATCATGAGACACACATTTGCAACAAATAAATGAACTTTTGGCCTATGACATATCCTTTTGATGACATTAGTAATATAACATCTCCTATTCCTCTATATATATATACAGTCTTTTCCACAATCATTGCTTCACTCCACTGAGGAAGGGTGGGAGTCTGACGGGACCCCCACTGCTGTGCCTAATTTCTTTTCGCCAGCATCATGCCCATTGTTACCCATGTTTGCGTCATGCGGGTTAGGTCCGACGGCTCCCATATGTTAAGGAGACATCTTTTTGGGTCTGGGAGAATCGTGATTTTTGTGACCTGAGAGAGGGTGCGCATAACTGCCTTCCAATATCGGACGATTGCTGGACATTGCCAAAGGGTGTGAAAGAGAGTCCCCTCTTCCCCACATTGTCTAAGACAAATGGTGAATCTGTTTGGTGCAGTTTATATAGGAATGTTCGGGTGTAATACGTACGGTGTGGAATTTTTAATTGTATCAACTTTAGTTTTGAGGGAATCGCTACTGTCTTAGGGGATGAGAGTGCGTCCTGCCAGTCTGTGTTGTCCAGTTCTCCTATCTCCGCTTCCCATTTGGATTTAAGGGCGGTCGGGGGGTCCGGCTGGTTGTTTATTATTTTCCGGTATGTTAATGATATGGCTTTTTTATTGAGATGTTCTGTAAGAAGTCTATCTTCTAGCGGCGACGACTCCGCTAGCTGTGTGCCTGGTGGGATTGCTGCCAGGAGAGTGTGTCTGATCTGCAGATATCGGTAGTTTTCAGTATCCGCCAAGCCATATGTATCCTGTAGGTGAGTAAATGTGACTACTTCTTTTTTCTTCCACAGATCCCCGACTCTTGAGATTCCTATCAGGTCCCATTGGTGGAAGCCCTTAGTATTACGCAGCATACCTAGCCGTTTCGTGTCCCATAATGGCGTCGCTTGCGTTATTTTTCCCTCCCATCCTAACGCATGTTGAGCCTCAAACCAGATTTTTACCGTATGTGCCGTTGGGCCCGTAAGGTCATGCCTTCTGACCTTGTTGTAAAGCACACCCATTACTCCAACAGTGTCAAGCAGATGTCTGTCCATACGATAGGCCGGGTCGTCACCAGGGGCATGTAGCCATTGGTTCACCACTGCGAGCTGTGAGGCCCAGTAGTACACCTTGATACTAGGGAGTGCAATATCCCCATCATACCAGCTTCTCGTTAATTTGTGGAGTGCTATCCGCGGCGTTTTTCCATCCCACAATAAACTTGTCACCTCTGCATGTATTGCTTTGATGTATGCAGGCGATACTGGGAAGGGCGTGTTCTGCAGTGCATAGAGGAATCTGGGGAGCGCCATCATTTTGTAAAGTGCCGCTCTACCCAGAAGTGTTAGCGGCAGGGAGCGCCAGTGTTTGACGTCTCTGTGGAATCGCAGCAGGGGCTGTGTAAGGTTTTCCGTGATGAAATGCAATCTGTCAGGTGTGACGTATATTCCTAAGTATTTAAATCCATTTTCCACTGTCTGTATTACACATCCCTTTGGGAGTCGTGGTGTGGAACCCTGCAGTACGTAAAGATGTGACTTTGCCCAATTAATGGTGTATCCGGAGACCCGCCCATACGACCTACAAATATCTAAGAGACTATTAATGGAGCGTGCCGGGGATGCCAGATATAATAATATGTCATCCGCATATAGAGAAATGCGGTCTTCCCATCCCACTGCCCATTTCAGGCCGCGGATCACCTGATCCTGACGTATCCATGACGCCAATGGCTCCAATACCATCGCAAACAAAAGCGGCGAGAGGGGGCACCCCTGTCGTGTTCCCCTCCCCAGCGGGAAGTCAGATGATATGCGGCCATTTACCACCACCTGGGCCAGTGTTCGCGTGTATAGTAGTCTGATCCAGGCACGGATCTTCGGCCCGAATCCCAAGTGCTGTAAGACTGCGAACAGGAATGGCCATTCAACCAGGTCAAACGCCATTTTGGCATCAAGAGACAGAATGATGGCGTCTTCCGCTATGGTGGACATACGCGCGATGACTCCATGGAGACGTCGCAGATTAAGAGCGGTATTACGGTTCGGCATAAATCCCGACTGATCCAGGTGCACCACTGTTGCTAGGTGCGCCTGAATCCTTGTCGCCAGCACTTTAGCCAAAATCTTGGCCTCCGCGTTGATCAGGGATATTGGTCTGTATGACATGCATTCGTGTGGCGGTTTGTTTGGTTTATGGATGGCTACTATAGTGGCCAGTCTCTGGTCCTTTGGGAGGATCCCCTTCTGTAGGCTGTCATTGTACATACGCAGTAAACGAGGGACCAGCTGTGGTGACGCTTTTTTATATAGTTCCACCGGGATTCCGTTTTGTCCCAGTGCCTTTCCGGTGTGGAGTGCCGCTATCGCGAATGTTAACTCTTCCTGCTCTAAATCTTTCTCAAGGGCCTCCACCACTGCTGGGGCCAGTACGGGCATTTTAATGTCTTTGAGGAATTCTAGATTGTCCTCTATTGTAGCCGAGGCCTCCTGTGTATATATCTGTTTGTAGTGCTTCGCCAGTTCCTCCGCCATCCGCTGAGGATCTGTGGTAAGATTCCCATCTTCCAGCTGGATCTGTGCCACCCATCTGGAAGCCCGCTCATTCTGTTCCAGCCAGGCCAGTAGCCTACCCGCCTTGTCTCCTTGTTCATAAATAGTGTGTTGTGTCTTGAGGTGTCTGTTTTTTGCCATCTCCCACATATATGACTTATACTCTTGTCGCGCCATGTGTACCTTATGTGCCGCGACTCTATCTGTCTTCAGTACATGATCGGCCTCTGCCATGGATACCTGCCTCTCCAAATCCTCTATCTCCTTCCTCTGGGATTGTTTGTAGTTCGCCACCGCCGAAATGGCCTGTCCCCTTAGGACTACTTTATAAGCTTCCCACAGTGTCATGGGGGATGTAACTGAGTGCTCGTTTTCTACGAAATAATTCTTTGTCGTCGCCATGAGGGCTTTACTTATTTTCGGATTTTTCAAATACCCTGGATGGAATGGGAACAACCTTTGTTTCTGCAATGTGGAGGTACCGTAGGCGACCAGTACTGGTGAGTGGTCCGATATGCCCCTGGGCAGGTGTGTGACCTCTGCTACTCCTGTGATCCCTGTCCCTGATATAAAGACGTAATCTAGTCTGGAGAGGCTATTGTGTGCCCCTGAGTGGAATGTATATTGTCGCCCTGTGGGGTGTAGAGTTCTCCATAGATCTATTAGGCCCAGTGCTTCAATGAATTTGTGTAATTTAGGATTAGTAATGCTGGGATCTCTGGGGGGCATTCTATCTATAGATGCGTCCATCGTTGCGTTATTAATTGACCGTGTGGAAGTGTTAATAGGAATTCCCCAAGATCTTGGAAGGCAGTTTGGCGGAGCGCCGGGGGGATATATACGGATACTATATTATAAACGTTCACCTCCCACTGGCAGGTCACTGCGGCAAATCGCCCCTGTTTGTCTTTCCGGGAGTCTATAACCATCAATGGGAAGCGTTTATTGATCAGTATACCCACTCCCTGTGACCCTGACGTAAATTCGGAGTGGACCACCATTTTGAATCCCCATCTATCAAGGGCTCTGCAGGCCGTGCCCGTCAAGTGGGATTCTTGGAGGAGCGCCACCGCCGGTCCCCTACACTTCAAATATTGCAGCACTAGCCCACGATTTATTTTGTCTCCTAGGCCATTCACATTCTAGGACAATACTTGTAAGTGGAGGGCAGGTGCCCGAGGGGTCTGCGTCCCGAGCCTCACATTACCAGTGGGGACTTATACATGTGGCTTATCTGTCATCTATGTCAGTCCGATGCTGTGCAGTATGTGCCAACCCCAGCATATCAGTGCTGCAAACGTCTTCAATCAAAATATTGTGATTAATAATCAAACCTAAAATTAAACTGCTAATTAACTCAATAAACCTTTCCCTTCCCTCCACCCCCCTCCCTGCCTCCCTGCATTGCGGACTTAAAACTACCCGCCTCCCCAACTCAGCAGAGTGCTTACTCACCATAACTTTGTACTTGCGTAAGGGGGGGGGTCGACACTCCCCGACCTCAGTCCATTCCCTGGTGATCTCAAAGTTCGGGGCGGAAAGTCTATAATGTAAGATAGTTCAGCCCAATGTCCAAATATTATAGCAAATGTTCCCGCTGTGCTGTCGATTAGAAGCCGTGGCAGCGCCAGGCCCCAATGTCCGCGAGTCAGGCCCGACTCCCCGACTCTGTCTGTTGTGAGTCCTCCAGCGCTCCTAGTCCATCTTCTCCCGACAGTGATGTTGTTTGGGGTCGGAATTTAGGCCTGGCTCCCGGTCGTTTTATGTCTCCCGCTGGTCGCCATCCTTCCAGCCAGTCAGAGGCCTCTGCCGGCGAACCATGTCTTCCCTTCCGCCTCTACTCTCAACTTTGCCGGATATAACATTGCATATTTAAGTTCTCGGCTGCGGAGCTCCCTTTTAATATCCATGAAGTCTCGTCGCGGTTTAGTGACAGTGGCCGTATAGTCCGGGTACAGCGTCACCGTGGCATTTTCAACTCGGATTGGAGGCGCAACCCTAGCCGCCTGCAGGATTGTGTCCCTATCGCGGTAGTTGAATATACGTGCTAGGATCGGTCGTGGTGGCACTCCCGGTCGGGGCCGCCCTCCAGGAACTCGATGCGCTCTTTCCACCGAGAAGAAGCTTGATAACCCACGTGGCTGCAGCTGGTCTGTAATCAGTGTTTCAACAAAGAGGTCTAGCGCCGGCCCCCTAACAGACTCTGGCACCCCAACCAATCGTATGTTGTTTCTTCTGGATCTCCCTTCCTGATCATCCAGCTTGGCCATGAGTTGCTTTTGCGTGACTTCCAGTGTGGTTATTTTGTTCTTCAACATTACCGTGTCCTTAGCAAGAGTTTCCGCGGTCGTTTCAACCTCCTTTAGCCTTGTGCTCATTTTGGAGAGGTCCGCACGTATCAGCGTGATGTCGGTTGAGATTGTCCCGATGGACATTTGTATCTGGGTCAGCGCGGCCATCACATCCTGAAGAGTCACTTCTTGTGGTGTAGACGGCCCCGGTTCCTGGCCGTCCGCCTCCGGTGGAGTCTGTGAATCCGGCTGTCCTCTTTGGTATGCGTACTTAGCTAACTTGGTGTTAGGCGCTGTCCGTTGGCCCTTTCCTCCCATGTCGATCAGGGCAGGCCGCACTGCAGGTGGGCTTAGTCGGGGGGGCACACCGGAAGAGAGAGGGCCGGCAGTCACCGCCGCCTACCACGGGGCCACGCCCCCGTCCGGCCTGTCGGTTTTACCGGCCCCTGCGGCGTATCCCCCCCACCGCCTGAAGTATTTAGTTGTAGGGACTGCCTTGTCTCTCGGAGCCCCTTATCTGGGGCGCTCGCCAGCTACCAAACTCCACGTGCCACTTATTCCGGGGTCCACCCGCTCCCCAGGTCTCTCCACGCCCGCTAGTGCTATGGTCCGTATGGGAGCACCGTTACTGCCACAACAGCAGCCTCCACTGGGGCGATGCCGCTCCCACGCACCGGCCCCGCCGCTCCGACTCACCAGCTTCACCTGTTTCTGCTCACACTGGCTCCCAGAGCACGAGACCGGGTCCGAGGTGCCCCAACAGTCCTACCGGTCTCACCAGTCTGCACGGACCGCCATTCAACGTGATGCGGGGATCTGGCTGCCGCTACGCCACACCACCGCCTCCAGGCCCGACCCCGTTGCACTCAGGGGCCCTCCCGTCGATAATCTGCCTGTGAATCAGGAGCGGGCGGCTCCATACCAACCCGAGCGGGTGTCGCTGCGTCTGCTGTGTACCTCCTGCGGTTATCTTTTGGAAGCGGCAGTTGTCCGGGCCCGGGCAGACGGGGAAGGCGCGCTCCCTCTATGTCCGGCGTTCCGTGCACTCGAGGCCCTTGCTTCACTCGTCACCGCAGGCCTCCAACATCGCTTCTCTTTCCGTTCTTCCCCCGATGCCGTCACCGGGTCCCGCTCGCTGCGGGTCGATGCTCCGGTCTTCTTGGGCTTTCGCAAGGGTTTGCACCGCCGCTTTCATCAGGATTCTTTACAGGATCGACGTGGGAAGGAGCTGAGCTCAAGGAGCTGTTCTAGGCTGCCGCCATCGTCGTTGGCTGCTGGCCACGCCCCTGCCTTTGGCCAATATCTACGGCTTAGACGCAACTGCAGCAAGATTAAGGACTTCAAAATACAGGCTGAAGACCTTACACTTAAGCTGCAGAATCGGGGTTACCCTGACAAGATCCTCAAAAAAAGCTGCAAGAGGGCTAGGAATCAAAACAGGGAAGCACTTCTAGAAGAAAATCCGATAAGACCTACCGAGACTCCACCTCTGACGTGCATGACCACATACAATGCAGTTTCCAATGCTGTCAGCAAATCTATCAAGAAACATTGGAAAATTTTGGAGAGTAATAACCACAGTTGGGAGCTGCCCTTGTTCTCCTATAAAAGAGCAAGGAGTATAAAAGACACAATCGTGCACACACGTCCCAGGATATTGGACAAGAATACCGATAGGACGATCCAAAGTGTATGGGGTCTGCCCCCAGTAACGGGACATTTCCCCTGCGGGTCATGCAGTGTCTGTCATTTAACCTCCATGACAAAACAACTACCTCTGGAATCTGGAAAACAATGGGTACAAAGGCCACACTAGACTTCTTGATAGCACTGAAAAAAATTGACCACTGAATGTATTGTACAATCTCTTTGTGTGTTATGTTTTTTTATTTTACAGAGTCTAGTGGCCTAGGAAATCCCAGGAAGCCCACTGAGGTAGAACTGTGAGTTTTACCATTCACACAGTTCCATAGGTTAGGGTGCGCCTTAGCGAGCGCATACCGCCATGGAACTTTTTTCGGTCCTGAAGAATGCTTAGCGAACGTGCATAGATAAGCTGAAACATATTAACCATTTGTTTTCACTCATTTAACCAAATCGGATGGTCCTCGTCAGCCTAACCAGCCAGTCAACATCCGTCACACTTCTTTTAACGGTCGCCGGTTTTTCCTCCATTAAAATTTATTTTTGGTAAAAACCTGGCACCTTTTAAAATTTCACATTACTCACAACACTCACATCCTTGTACCCCTCCAAAAAAACCTGCTCCGCTGTAAATCAGGCGTTGTAGCACACCAGGGAGGCATTCGGCCTCTCTGGTGGGAACCCAATGATGAAGCATGTCACGAACCAGGTTGGTGAGTGAGGGTTCTTTTAAAGAAATAAGTCTTTCCTTTGTGCTATCCAACCTTTTAGATTAAACAGTTACTCTTTTGTTGTTTTTGAATATATAGCCAAGGGGGAACAAGAGTGACTCTACCTCTCTATCCTGTTGTTCTTCATGGTCTTTGTGATTAGCAACACCCCTAGACTCGGAATTCAGAACAAACACCGGTTACTCCATGCTTTTGATTTTTTCAGTGGGTTTAGAAGGGACTATGATCTCAATTATTTAATGGTGGTGCTGCATAATAAGACACAATGCCAAAAAGGCTTGTGAGGGGAAAAAGTACACTCTATTTTATACTAGCCATAACCTCATGGTGGTTAGCATGGTACACAGGGTTATCTTGGCATGTGCTATAACCCTTTATTGCACGGTTAAATTTTTGCCTGTGATCTTACTACTGACAGCTCAAACTGTTAGTCGGGAGACAGTATTGTGTACCATACTCCACAGAGCCAATCCTTGCTCAAGCTTGGATGGCTATGTGTCATTCTTAGCTGCATTGCCCCTATTTATTGTTTCCTCACTTACTGCTTTTGACCCTCTGACAGGAGCTTTTGGATTTCGCCATTGGAAGAATCTTCATGCTTCCTGCTTCGAACACAGTATGACAAACCGAGCCATGTTTAAACAACATCAGTTGGCTGGCTTTCAGTGCTAACTATTGGTCATTAAAAAACTGCAGAAGAAATGGGGAAGATAAAACTGAGATCTTGATTCTTAAAAAACTACTGTTAACAAGCATTGGTAATGCCAATATGTCACTCTTGAACGTAAAAGTAAGAGTTACTGATTGGCAAATTCAGTGCTTTCTCATACTGTGTAGAACACAAGCCCCTTCTTGTAGTCCATCCAAATTAAAGTGCAGGGTAATTGGCCACTTCTAGGAGGGGAAAGATGATAGGAGAGGAGCCATCATAAAAAGAGGCGGGAGCAGGAGTTTGAACTATACTGTTAATGCTATCAGAGGAAGAACAACCTACTGGTACTTTTGGCAATAGGTTGAGAGGTCTTTGTTTTGGTACTCTTTAGTACTTGATTTTGTTCTCAAGCAGTCAGGGTGCACAGAAAACAACAAGAAGGTCTGATAAAGGAAGTTGCACACCATATACAACCCTTTCTGCACCTCTTCTCACAGAGACACTTTCCTTCCAGTCCACCCACAACTACCCTCGGTAAGGCAGCAGCCGATCATCTACACCACCTTTTGCAGCCATGAACGTCGAGGACTGTCTACTCACCCTGATCGAAGGCTGTAACCCTACTTGGAATCATTTTCGCTCTAAAAACAAGCAAAATGCCTCCCATAGATTTTACTCATTTGAAAGGGATCACCCCCAAAACGTTTCAATCTGACACTCTTTTGAGACGCAGGTTGGGCGGTATTAACAGCCACTTCTTTTTGCACTATATTTCTACTGTATTGTCCAAAGATGTGGTTGCCAGACCATATTGCCAAAGCGGGATCCACAGCCGTGGCCAGTGCAGGTAAGAGCGGTGGGGCCGGGTTGGGGGGGATTCTTCAGACGACAATGAGGGAAACTTAAATAAATAATTCATTTTCTCTCGTCGTCTGTCAAAATCCCCCTCAGACCCAGCCGCACCGCTCTTACCTGCACAGGCCGCGGCTGGGGATCCAGCGTTCAAGCAACTGTGGTGTAAACATGAAGGTGTTATATAGCACTTTCCCCACACTAAATTACATGCAGAGCAAAAAAATCTCACATAAAGGTTTTATGTGACTTTTCCAGTCCTATAAATCAATTAAAATCACACCCTCATTTGCAATTTCCGGCACACAGAATATCCACTTTCGTGCATTTGATGGATATATTAATACACAAAAAATCTCTGTTTTGCATTGAATTGAATTAATAGTCCTAACAGAATCTGTGAATCCCTGAGAATTTGCAAACTATGCTCTTCTTAGCTGTAAATTTCCAACATGTCAAGAAAACCCTTATGAATCCATTACTTGCTTATCACTATAGAAAAGTGCCTGATAAAAAAAGCTTTTGTGTAAGTAGTTGCCTCTTGCTCTTAGCTTAGGTGTGCATTTCTCCTAAATGTATTGGCATGATTCACAAATCATTTTTGAGAGCAGTCTTGTTTTAACCCAGACTTAGGTGTGACTTACTCTTGAATTGCCAGGAGTAAGACATGTCACTTCATGGACATGATTCATAAAAATATTTCCATGAATAGTTAGTTATGTCTTATCCATGGACATTTATGGGTTGATCTTACCCAATTCTGGAATAAGACACACACAGAGAATGTACTTTGTGAATGAAGTTCAGGACATAATCCCACCTAAAGCGAGAGTCACACACAACTAACACAAAAAAGCTTATTAGATCAGGCCTAGAGTCCCTTGTTTGTTGGTCTCAATGACATATATTGACTGGATTCTAATTAGAGGAATCTTGTCACTGATGTTACAGACCAGGGGTGTGGGAAGTAATGAAGTCCTCCAATCTGTAAATTTCCAAATGTTTTTTCAAGCCTTGCAAGTTTCATTAAATGTGAAGCTGAGAAGTTGAAAAGCACAGTTTCTTTTCTAGACGTCTAGGGGCAGCAGGCCATCCATCCATCTATTCATTCATCCATCCAGCCATCCACAAAATGCAGGGAATCCCGCCCCAATCAGCAGGACTTTTGGCGGGAAAGAAATTGAAGGTGAGCACTGTTGGGGTGGCAAGAGGCAGCACTTTTTCTTGCTGCTGAATAGTGCTCCCTGTTATTGCCAATTTTTATTTTTAAGTTTGCCTTGAAAGTTGCAACACCGAGGGCATTTTGCAGCCTTCCACACCGCTAGCACTTGTCGCAGTGCATATGCTCTCTAGTAAGACACTTACAACTTTAAGTAACCAATAGTTGTTATACAATATAAAGATTCACAAAGTATCAAGTCAGAATGGGACTGAAAATTGGCACATGTTTGCATATTGGGGCAGTTTTGAACTTGTAAAAACTAGCTGTATAAGTGTTTTGCAAGGCATGGTAGATTGCATACATTTGTGCTTGCTGCAGGCAATGTTTATTTTAATACTAGGGAAATCAACAATAAAAACTGGACCCATTGACCATTAAAATAGACCACAAACTGCCGGAAAAATAAGCATTTTCAATGCAATAGGTCGCGCATTTTTTAGAGTTAGAGCTTTTGACCTTGTAAATGACAATATCTTTTACACTCGAAATGACAAAAATAATATATATTCAAAAGGTATATTTACACATAATAATAACTAAGTGGTGCACCTAACAATCCACATGCACAGTATATTATACCCCAATGGGTGTATGCTGGATAGGGTTTATATTCTGTCCTGATAATGCCTCATGAGCCTTCGAAAACGGGAGGGAAGGGGTACCTATAGTCAAACAATTATCAAGGTTACCTCCTCACCAGGATACTACCTGGCAGTTATTATTATATGTAAATACACCTTTTGAATATATATAATTTTTGTCATTTTGAGTGTAGAATGGATCTTTTTAGGTCTTGATGAGAAACCAGGGGAGGGCTTCGAAACATGTCGACACAGGAGAAACTGCTCATTGAATCATAGTATCTCCATTTCATTCCCCACTTTTAACAATACCAGCTTAAAGGAACATTAAAATGTATATTTTCCGCCGAGCAAGGTATTTTTTTACTTTTCACTCTTTACACTCACTTTTGATCCTTTCACTCACACTCCTACACCACACATAGTATTGTTTTTTCAAAATCAGTGCTCTGGCGTAGTCGTAGGTCATAGCACGCCCCATCCCGCAGCGGGGCGGGAAGACCCCGATGTTGAAGCATGCCACCAAGGGCCCTTTTGGTGGGTGAGGGGTATTTAAACAAAGCTGTGTGCTTTCCACCTTTGTAAGAGACACACGTAGTCTGGAGGAACACTACTGTACTTCCTCAGAAGGGTAGATCCCTTTGTTTTTTGGAGCACTCCAATAGTGCAAAGTAATTTTACCTACATGAAGAATAAAACTCTGTGATGGTGGAGCAAGCTGGAGAGTGTGTTTTGGTGCACGTAGACATGGCTTGGGGAAGTCTGTTGCTGCGTGGGCTGCCCGTCCCGAAATAAATCTTAATGGAGCACATCAATAGTGCAAAGGTATTTTACCTGTATTACCAATATCATTTTTTAATTGTAAATGTGTTAGACGGGGTATGTAATGGTTCACTAACATCCCAGGACAGGCGATACTTTTTCCCCCACACGTGCATAAAATAAATGAATCTATTATGTTTGGGCAACCAGGTTCCTGTCAATCTTACCTATTAATAAAAAACAATATGGACAGTGAAATGACAGAGCGTGCCATATTGCAATTTACAAGGAGATATATCGCAAACAGAAAATGCATTTTATTACGGTTGGCTAAGTATAAGAGTGTTTTATGTTGCACTAAGAGCTAGGCTTTTAGCACTCAGTTGCTAAGGAAAACATAAAACATAGACCAAATTAAAAAGCAGAACTGTAGGTGAATTTGGATGAACGTATGAATGGAAGCGCTAGGATGTGTGAAAACTTTACGCACAAACAATAGATAAAAATCGGTTGCTGTAAAACTCACTTTAAAGCTAAGCAGAATTCAGTGTAATTAAATATCAATGCTGCATGTGTGCAATATCCCAAAAAGAATGTGCTGCGTGTGTGATGTATGGATTACATAGCACCGCCCTGCTAAACAGCAGCAAGCAGGATGAGGAGCGGGGGAGGGGTGGGTTGAGATATTCACAAGAGATACAAACACAGCAATTGTAAAGTGGGGGCCACTCGGCCCTCACGCCCACATGGCGGTGCGGCGCCCCCCCTCCCCCGGCCTTTCGGTGTTGGGGGTGTGTCGCGGGGCGATGACGCGCGCGGCGCGCCCCCAACACCGATTGGTTGATGCCGCCCCCGTGAACCCGGAAGCAGCCATTCGGCTTCCGGGGCAGAGGGGGCGGGACGATCGGGGTGCGGGCCCCCAGGACGATGTGCAGCCCCCTTTATAAGGCGCGGGGAGCGGGGGGGGCGCCCTCTTGCTCCTGGCTCGCTCCCCGTGTCTTCCGTGTGCCCCACGCTGGCGTGGTCATCCCTCCTGCCACCCCTGTGAGCATTGCTCCCGTTGGGGTCCCAACAGCCCCGAACAATGTTGTCCCGGTGGAATTGGCATCCCAGATAGCCGCTGTTTTGCCCTGGTTGCAGTTGGGGGGGGTATTGCCATCCTCACAGGATCATTCAGCCGAAGCATTGAAACTGGTTGAGATGATTAAGTTGGCCAGGGCGGGGGAAGGGGCACCATTGGCACCACTTACTTCCCCAACAGGTTCTACCAGCGGGCAAGCGGCGAAGAAGGATGGGGCGACGTCGCAAGGTATTGACAATGGTAAGGAGGTGGCTTTGCCATTACTTAAAGATGGTGCTATACCGTCAAGGAAGGAGAACTTGGGGCAACATGTGTCTCAGGCTGTGAAGGAGATGATCTGGGCGGGCAAATATGTCAACATTTTCTCCTTGCTGCTCGATAATAGGGAACTGAAATACGCCAAGTCACAAAAGGAATGGATGTTGCCCAGTGAATGGAGAACAGAGTTGGTTAAGTTCAGGGTTGAGGAGACATTTGTTAACTGGATGAGGGCCTTTTCCGTGTTTAGTGCCATTACAGCTGAAAGGTCGCCCAATTTACAAGCCGAAATGGCCTGCTACCAGAGCAGAATTGCCATGTGGAGCGAGACACAAGTGGGGAATGGGTGGAAAGAGTATGACATTTCATTCAGGAAGGCTAAGGAATTCAATCCTTCTCTAGCGTGGGATGTGGTGGATTCCTTGTCATGGTACAACCAGATATCTGGGGGGGAAGCTGCGATGGGGGCAACCACTTCGCAGAAAATATACCCGGCCAAGCCGCAACAGCCCCTTCGGCATGCACAAGGAGGTGAGCTTCCAGGAAAGGGCAAGGGTTGGGGGGAGAAAAAGGGCGTATGTTGGGATTTCAACAAACGGTCCTGCACTAGGGCAGCGGGCACATGTAAGTTCAAGCATGCCTGTTCCTTGTGCGGGCACCCCTCACACCCAGAGACTTCCTGCAGATTTAAGGGTGGCAACCAGGGTTCCAGGGGGAGAAGGAAACCTGATTAGGCTAGAGGAGGGTTTAGTATCGCACACTCCCATTGATGTCATGGCAATGATTCCCTGGCTGAACGGATACCCGGATCACGCAGCGGCTAAATTACTTCAGGAGGGATTTTCTTGGGGTTTCAGGATACCGGTGGGAGGGTACACAGGTAAGACTGAGTGCAGGAACCAACTGTCTGTAAAGCATAACCCAGGGGTAGTGGCTGCAGAAATTGAAAAAGAATTACGCCTGGGTAGGCTAGCAGGACCTTTTGACGAGTTGCCAGTGCCCAACTTTGTTTGTTCCCCACTTGGTGTGGTCCCTAAGAAAGAGAAAGGCGAATATAGACTCATTCATAATCTCTCAGCCCCAAGGGGGGCATCCTTGAATGATGCCATAGATGAGAATGTCTGCAGCGTAAAATATGCCTCTTTTGATCACGCGGTAGTGTTGCTTAGGGGCCTTGGTCCAGGGGCATTGATGGCCAAGTCTGACATAGAGTCTGCATTTCGTCTTCTCCCTGTGCATCAGGGGGATCACCACCTTTTGGGGTTCAAGTTTGATGGGAAGTACTACATGGACAAATGCATGCCCATGGGTTGTTCGATCTCATGTGCCTATTTTGAGGCGTTCAGTTCCTTCTTGGAATGGGTAATGAGGCAGGCAACCGGGCATCAGCAGGTCATGCATTACCTGGATGACTTTCTCTTCCTGGGTGCGGCTGGGTCTCAGAAGTGTGCACGGGCATTGGAGGAATTTTGCGTGCTCATGCGGGCTTTTGGGGTCCCGCTGGCGCCGGGGAAGACAGTGGGGCCAGCTACTTGCTTAGAATTTCTGGGCATTGAAATAGACTCTGTGGAGGGTTGTTTCAGGCTCCCAAAGGAAAAGGTATGTAAATTCAAGGCGGCATTACGCGCATGCCTGGCCAAAGAGAAGGTCTCGTTGCAACAGCTTCAGGAAACAGTGGGCCAGTTGAATTTCGCGTTGAGGGTGATACCAATGGCTCGCCCCTTTTCTCGCTCAATTGCGCAGGCTATGAGGGGCCTGCGAGAGAAACACCACCGCACTAGACTATCGCTTGAGGTACGCCAGGACATGCGGATATGGATGGCATTCCTGGAGGACTTCAACGGCAGGGTAGTGTGGTCCGGCCCCCCCATTACTTCAGCAGAGTTAGGTTTATGGACTGACGCTGCTGGGAGTGTTGGGTTTGGTGCCATCCTTGGAAACAAGTGGGTCACCCACAGGTGGCCGGACGAATGGGTGTACAGTGAGTTGACAACCAACATTGGTTTTCTGGAGCTGTTCCCCATTTGGGTTGCATTAATGGTCTGGCCTGACATCCTGCGTAACAAATCTGTAATATTCTGGTCAGACAACATGACGGTGGTGGAGTGCATCAATCAGCAAGCGGCACGCTGTAAGTTCATACTCCGCCTCTTGAAGGAGATTGTGTTGAGATGCTTGCGATTGAATGTTGTATTTAGGGCAAAACATGTCCCAGGTGTTCTTAATAATGCAGCTGATGCACTCTCTCGCCAAAAAATGCAGGTATTCAGGGAACATCTTCCAACAGCAGAGCCTACACCGACTCACTTCCCGTCAGCACTCTGGCAGATTGGTGCCCCAAATTACCGGACCTCGTGGCTGCTAGCTTAGCTCCCAAGACAAGGACAGCTTATGAAGGGGCGTTTGGTTCATATTGCACGTTCTTGGGGTGTGACTGGGAATCCAAATGGGCTTTGGAAAATAGCTTTACGGATTATCTGGGTAGTTTGCATCACGAGGGTTGCTCAGTGGCCACAGCGAACAGGCATAGGGCAGCTGTCTCCTTTTACGCACAGGCGAAGGGGGTGAAAGATCCGACTAACAACTTTGCGGTGCGGAAGGGTCTGAGGGGTTGGCGCCGCTTACAGGGCAGCACGGCTGACACTAGGAAACCAATAGGTTTGGAGAGGATGACCGTATTACTGCCTGCATTGCATGACGTCTGTAGCTCAGGCTGGGAGATACAATTGTTTAAGGCAGCGTTTACGTTAGCCTTTTATGGGGCGTTGAGGCTGAGTGAGTTGGTGGCAACCTCTAAGGCAGTTAGGCAGGGGGGTATCCAATTCCTGAGCACAACGATTCAGGGAGACACATTGTGGGTGACAATTAGGAGATCGAAAACTGATCAGGAGTCCCGGGGGGAGACTGTGGTACTGCACAGGGCAAGGGCCAATCCTTGCTGCCCGGTACACCACGTGGAGACTTTCATCAAGCAGCGAGGTGCACTGTTGGGTGGGCCGCTCCTATTACACGCGGACGGCACCCCTTTAACCAAATATCAGTTCAGAAGAGTCATGGAGTTGACTATTGCCAGGGTGGGCCTTGACCCGAAGGAATTTGGCACACACTCCTTTAGGATAGGTGCAGCCACCGAGGCAGTCGCAAGGGGTTTACATGTGAACAGTGTTAGAAGAATTGGGAGATGGTCACCCAATTCCAATTGCTACAAACGGTATGTGCGGGTACACATGTTGTAAAGTACCTAGGGTATTACTGACATCAGGTTTTTCTTTTCTGGTTTTGCAGTTCCTTCGCTCTGTGACGCAGGCGGAGAGCTTGCTTCGGGTCATCATCAGGATTCATCGGCGACTCATCAAGGTGTGAACAGTCAGGAACACGGGACGCGGTCAGCCAGGGTTTGGATTGTTGGTCATTCTTATGTCAATCGTGCTAAAAATGTCTTTTTTGCAGGCAAGGGTAGAAGGGAGCTAGAGCACGAAGGTTGGTCCATCTCTTTCTTTGGGAGGGGGGGTCTCTGCCTCAGTCAGTTTAGGGGATTCTTTGCTGAGTTGGTCGCCCAACATACAGCCCCACCGGCGGTGGTGATTCTTCATCTGGGGGGGAATGACCTGGCTAGACTGGGTAGGAGGGTCCTCCTGGAAGAGATCATTTCAGCAGCGGGTTGGGTAAGGAGGGTGTGCCCTGACTGCACTGTAGTCTGGTCTCAGCTGATACCGCGTCTGCAGTGGCGTGGGGGGGAATCTGTCAGGGCATTGAATCACTCGGTAAAGAGGATCAATACCAAGTTAGAAAAACTTTTCCGAACCTCTCACTTACAGACCATCCCACATGGGGCTATTTGGGGGAAGGATTTGTACTTACAGGATGGGGTTCATTTGACTGAGGCAGGGAATAGAATATGGTGTAATAATATCCTAGCTTGGTTGAAGGGCTCTCTGAGGTAAGGATGACCTTGAGGCAGGAGTTGTGGGGGGGGGCCAGATCGTCGGGAAACGATGCTGGCCTGTGGCAGTAAGGTCATGATCGGTGAGCAGCAATTTAAGGTCCTAAGGGGGGCGTCACCATCCACGGAGGGGGCGGCCCAGGGGGAGGGGCCACTGGTCCCTCCTAGAACTTCAGGGGCAGGAATATCCGCTAGCTGCTAAAAATGCGGGGGAGGGAGTCACGCTTTCCTTAGGCTGGTAGCCACCCCGCACATACACCATGACGTCAGCATATGACGCAAAGTGTAAGGGCCCTCCTTGTTGGTTAAATGGAGTTCACGATGCCGACGGGGTAGGCGGTCCTCTGTCGCGCATGCGCACCTCTGGGTAAGGGCGTGGTTAGTAGGACTTGACACCGGTTAGCGACCTTGCCGTCCGGCCAGATATGTTAGAATGCAAAATTCAGGCAGGATGTTAGATTCGGATAGGAAACACGCTGTATTAGACGTTTGTTAAGGTTAGCCTTTGATATTTGTCTACGATTCTGTAAATCTAATGTCATGAATTTTGCTTATTCTTGCATAACTGATGTAATGTTGATATTCATCCTTTTATTGTTTTGTATAATAAATACGGCCGGGGGGTCCCTGACCCCCCGCCTTCCAAAGATAATTTGCTTATGACAATTCTTCAAGGTGGTGTGGAAAGCTGGGAGGGGAGGGTAGCCAGTCACGGACCATGTGTAAAGTGGGGGCCACTCGGCCCTCACGCCCACATGGCGGTGCGGCGCCCCCCCTCCCCCGGCCTTTCGGTGTTGGGGGTGTGTCGCGGGGCGATGACGCGCGCGGCGCGCCCCCAACACCGATTGGTTGATGCCGCCCCCGTGAACCCGGAAGCAGCCATTCGGCTTCCGGGGCAGAGGGGGCGGGACGATCGGGGTGCGGGCCCCCAGGACGATGTGCAGCCCCCTTTATAAGGCGCGGGGAGCGGGGGGGGCGCCCTCTTGCTCCTGGCTCGCTCCCCGTGTCTTCCGTGTGCCCCACGCTCGGGGCGGATTAATTATTTCCTCACCCACCAGCCCTAAAAAACAAGCTACTAAACAATGCTAGCCAGGGGTGTTAGTAAGTTCGACATAGGCCTTTTTCCCGTTGAAAGGTAGGATTGGTTGTGGTTAGTTAGGAAGGTTGTCTGCACTAGGCCTTTTTCCCGTTATACAGGTGTGATTATGTTATTAAACAAGGTTGTGGGTACCTAGGCCTTTTTCCCGTTTTATAGCTGTGATTATGTGTCATTAAAAAGGTAATATTGTGTGTACTTAGGCCTTTTTTCCCATTAGCACAGCATGCTTCGTATCTATATTGTTGGTTTTAGTGTAGTGTAGTTGTCCTTTAGCGAGTTCTTTTTCTAGGTTCATCGTCGTATTTATTAGGGTTGGTCAGGCGGTAAGGTCATGATCGGTGAGCAGCAATTTAAGGTCCTAAGGGGGGCGTCACCATCCACGGAGGGGGCGGCCCAGGGGGAGGGGCCACTGGTCCCTCCTAGAACTTCAGGGGCAGGAATATCCGCTAGCTGCTAAAAATGCGGGGGAGGGAGTCACGCTTTCCTTAGGCTGGTAGCCACCCCGCACATACACCATGACGTCAGCATATGACGCAAAGTGTAAGGGCCCTCCTTGTTGGTTAAATGGAGTTCACGATGCCGACGGGGTAGGCGGTCCTCTGTCGCGCATGCGCACCTCTGGGTAAGGGCGTGGTTAGTAGGACTTGACACCGGTTAGCGACCTTGCCGTCCGGCCAGATATGTTAGAATGCAAAATTCAGGCAGGATGTTAGATTCGGATAGGAAACACGCTGTATTAGACGTTTGTTAAGGTTAGCCTTTGATATTTGTCTACGATTCTGTAAATCTAATGTCATGAATTTTGCTTATTCTTGCATAACTGATGTAATGTTGATATTCATCCTTTTATTGTTTTGTATAATAAATACGGCCGGGGGGTCCCTGACCCCCCGCCTTCCAAAGATAATTTGCTTATGACAATTCTTCAAGGTGGTGTGGAAAGCTGGGAGGGGAGGGTAGCCAGTCACGGACCATGTGATGTTGATGCCAGATTTTCCGCCTACTTTTTCTCATGTGCATGGAGGCATGCAGGCGCTGTAAGGTACATCTATCTACATACACTCTTCAGCTTCAGTGGAAAGACAGACACTGCATGCCCATACAGAGGCAGGGCTTAACATGCTGCAGACTTCACCAGAGACCACTCCCTGAACACCAGTACCGGGTACGAGCTGGTGGCTGGAAGCAGCGGCAGTGACGATTCACCATTTTAAAAATTAACTTGTGTACGCAGCGCTGCAACTGGTGCATGACAAGCGCATGACAAGCACAGCCCAAAACCAGCCAAAGGGTAGCCCAATCTCAAGCCAGTAGTGAAACTCCAGGGAAGGAGCTCGAGGACATACCGATTCTGGCTCCCAGTCTCAACGTGTGCTGCTATGGTATTTTATGTTTCATTACCAAGCTCCTCCCTTCAATTATCAGCATAACCCAGTCGTTGATTGTATTCTGCCAAATTACCGGCTTACCTTAACCCCTTCCATGCTCATGACGGAACGGTTCTGTCATGAGCATCGGTTGAGCTGTGCTCATGACGGAACCGTTCCGTCATGGCCCCGCCCGCGCTCGAACCCTTCAGCACCGTGGGGGAATCCGCGCAGCGCTGAAGGGGTTAAGGTTAGACGTACATAAATGCTGCAAGCCCCGTGAACATTGAATGGAGGGGAGCACTAGGATATGCATGAAAGCAGCGTGCCATACTGCTTTAATAGCCCAAAACCAGCCGAAGGGTAGCCCAATCGCAAGCCAGTAGTGATACTCCAGGGAAGGAGCTCGTGGGCTTGTGATTGCATGCCCATAAAGTGCTACGGTCGAGCAGCACGTGTGTAAACGGTACAATATTGTATGACACATGCTCCCTTTGATCCCGTTGTCCTGTGCGCTGATGGTCGCCATTGTTGTTGATTAGGAGCCGTGGCTCCGGGCTGCTTAAAATAATAAAGAAAGAAAGTTTCTGTAGCGCAGTCGCTAAAGTGAAAGCGGACCCTGCTGCAAATTAATTAAATAAAGAAGCGCGGCCGCTAGAGTAAAAGTGGACCGCGCTGCAAATGAAATAATTAAAGAAGCGCGACCACTAAAGTGAAAGCGGACTGCGCTGCAAATTAAAAAAACGAATGCATTAATAATAATGTAAAAGCGGGTGGCGACGTCGTGGGTGGAATAGGGGAAGACCATTTGGTACTCACCGACTAGCTAAAGCAGGTAGTGTAAGACCACAAGTAAAAAGTCCAGTCGTTATGGGAGGATACAAATGCAGACAAGGCGGTACCAAGGAGAGACCAGTAAGCCTATTCACAAATGAAAAGCAATGATTTTGAAAGGACTGTAACAGGAGCCAATTAAAAGAATTGGCAGGAAATGGGCTGAGCTTTTCTTCCATTCCTCAATACAGCATGCCGCGCAGAGCAGCGCATGCGCTGCCCAGGCTCGACCTAAAAATGGCCCAAACGTTCATTATGAGGCGAGGCGGTTGGGCGCTCCCTGATTGCCCTGTTGGCCAGTCTGACCCCTTGTTGACCACAATGTCTTGTATTAGCTCGTGTTTCAAAACAACAGTCGAACCGTGTTAGTTTGAGTCCAGCAAAGCTCTGAGGTCGACAAAGAACAACACTGGTTACCGTCACTCCAGTTAGTCAGACATCTTGTTTCTGGTCTGCAGAGAATCTGAGCCATTTCACCTCCTTCACCAGACCTTCTAAACCGGACTGGAATGTTCCACAGGCAAAGAGGAATCCTAAATAAATCTGCTACATTGTATTTCTAAATTAATGTGAATGTGCACTAAGCATAGGCAGTTACCAAAGTACAAGCAAATATAAACCCCTCACAAAATGTATAACATTTCCCTGGAACCAGATGCATTTGAGCTATTTCACATAATGCCCTAAAGACTCTGAGAATGTACTCTCCACCCCAAGAATAACCATTCTACAAAACTACAACAACATCTAGCCTGTCCCAGGTGGGTTAAGCTATGCAATGAGGATTAAATGTCATATAATTACATTATTTTCCTGTTTCCATCTGATGCATTCATGTTAGAGACCATGCACATGATCAACCCGGGAATGGTCAGAGCAGATTTCTGCAGGTGCTACCTTAGAACTATGAAAAACAAAGGAATAGATTTAGGAATTAAAATACCTGGATCTTAAGGCTGGCACACTGACTTCACCAAAATTGAGTTACCTATGCAAATTCACTTTAGCTCGCTGTGTTTAATTCATTTATCTACCAATACCGTGAGCTTGTAGAAGAAAATGAGCAAAAATAAACACGGATATTAAATATGTATTAAAAACCTGGACCATGGTGCTTAGCTTGAAAAGTGCTTCAATTTCCGTTCCAGGTCCAGGAGCTCTGCATAGTTCTACATTCCTTGGGTCAGCACCCTTCCCTTATGTAGGGAGTGCTACAGCTCCCTGCTCTGGATGCCTCCCTTCTATTTCAGACCCCATTCAGGACCAGAGTGACATGGAATCTTCTTTACCTACCTGGGGTTGGATGATGAATGTGCTGTGCAAAGGTGACATTATGTGGCCTCCAGGTGGTCACGTGGGAGGCTAGCATGGCATAGGGTATATGATGGCACATGCTGCAGTGAGGTGCAGAGTAGGTCTCAGTAGACCACGCCTCAGGTCATTTTGATCATACCCAGACGTGGGTCCTGGGCTCACTGTGCCACTGGATTCAAGCTATACTGGCTGATGAAGGGTGAAGCCCCGAAAACGGTCTCAGGATGCTTGTTTCTGGTCCAAGGAGGACCTAGCCTCGCAGTTCGGGCTGGACTGCTCCCATGAGGCACAGGGTCAAGGCTGATTTGCATATAGCTGTCTCTGAACTGGGGTGGCATGGTGAGCAAAAGAATGATGGATTATACCCAGATCTCTTGACTGGGGGGATGTTTGAAAAGTTTCAGCGCTCCGTCCATCATCTTGTTGTGTTTGCTGTGACATTTTGATCATGCAGCTTTCCCTACTGTTTCTTTCTGAGGCCCTCATTACGAGTTCCCCAGATTTAGGCCCTCTGCCTCCCCACCCTCGCAAAGGTACATTTAGGGTGGCAAGAATGTCTGAGTGGAATTGGGCATTTCCAAACATTGGAAGAGTAGAAAAGCCTTTCACTTCCAGGTCACGAGTGCCAGCAGTGCTCAGGTCAGGTGCCAGTGAAAGTCACTTGCATGTGGTGATGGTGAAGGAACTATAACAATACAAGTTATATTCATGTCTGCGGAACACCATTGGGCCCTATTCACAAAGATACATTTAGTTATAAATCAAATCACTTATGGAGGAGAAATCCACACTAATAAAGGCATCTACACCCGCCATCAATCCCTTTGTGAATTGTAGGTAGACCTCAAAAAGATACATTTGGTTTTTCACTTCCCTTTATGAGCGAATTTACCTTTGTGACTAGGGCCCATCATGTTATGTAGCTGCTCTCTGACGGTATTCTACCTTTACTACGCAATTATTCACTTCGTATTACCATTCCTACGCATATTTTAGTTCGCAGATGCCATTACTTAGCATGCATTTACTACGCATGCATTTACTACGCATGTTCCATTACTTAGCATGCACTTACTACACATAATGGAGTTACTGTGCAAATTAAAGTTTTGGGGTACAGGGGTATTTTTAGGGGTCAGGGTGGGTTAGGGTTTTGCGGTGTAGGGGGTATTTTTAGGGTTCAGGGTGCATTTAAGGTTTTGGGGTGCAGGGTATTTTTGGGGTTCAGGTTGCGTTTAGGTTTTGGTGTGCTGTGGTCATTTTAGGGGTCGGGTTGGTTAGGGTTTTGAGGTGTGGGGGTAATTTTAGGGTTCACGGTGCGTTTAGGTTTTGGGGTACAGGGGTATTTTTAAGGGTCAGGGTGGGTTAGGAATTTGGGGTGTAGGGGGTATTTTTAGGGTTCATGGTGCATTTAAGGTTTTGGGGTATTTTTGGGGTTCAGGGTGCATTTAGGTTTTGGGGTGCTGGGGTAATTTTAGGGGTCAGGGTTGGTTAGGGTTTTGGGGTGTTGGGGGTATTTTTAGGGTTCAGGGTGCATTTAAGGTTTTGGGGTGCTGGGGTATTTTTGGGGTTCAGGGTGGGTTTAGGTTTTGGGGTGCTGGGGTAATTTTAGGTGTCAGGGTAGGTTAGGGTTTTGGGGTGTACAGGGTAATTTTAGGGTTCAGGGTGCGTTTAAGGTTTTGGGGTGCTGGGGTATTTTTGGGGTTCAGGGTGCGTTTAGGTCTTGGGGTGCTGGGGTAATTTTAGGTGTCAGGGGGGTTTAGGGTTTTGGGGTGTAGGGGCTAATTTTAGGGTTCAGGGTGCGTTTAGGTTTCGGGGTCCTGGGTTAATTTTAGGGGTCAGGGTGAGATAGGGTTTTGGAGTGTAGGGGGTATTTTTAGGGTTCAGGGTGCGTGCCAGGGGATAGGTTACTATTACGATTATTTTTTTGTTTTAAAGTACCAATAACGCGTTGTAACGGTATGCGTAATAATTAACTGCGAAGTAAAAGCATTGTTATTGTATTTGTATATATTTGCGAAGTATAAGCATGCGCACTAAAATCATGCGTAGCAAAGGTATTTGCGGAGTAAAAACTTCGAAGTAAATACCTGCGGAGTAACGGTATGCTAAGTAACATCATATATTCCTCTCTGACATGAATGGACGCAAAGTTAAGTGAGAGGTAGGACACTTAGATATTTTATACCAGTGTGTGGGTTATTTCAAAATGTGTGAGTGCAGTGATGCTGCCTATGTGAGAACTGCCTGGTGTCATGTGTGTACAACAGAGACTGCTCAAACCATTTCACAGAAACCATCTAGCTGTACATATGTCTGGGTGTGAGAGACAAGTTTACAGCTTCCTACCACCCTTCCAATAATCTTTATCATGAGGACTATACCACATTGAATAAAGAGCATAGAAAGATGAAAGTGAGCAACTATTGGGTGGAATACTCTTACATTATCTAAAGGATATGTTCTGAGTAGTCCTTCTGGGAGAGGGAGAGAGCAACTTATAGGAAGGACATTATACAAACCAGCCACTACATATACTCTGATGGGTCCACTGTGCAGCAACAGAGGAGCCACCACAATATAATGATCTGTAGTATATGTCAGAGATGAATCTCGGGTGCGGTGGGGGTATCCCATGGTAGTGGGTACTACGAGATCATGCGTAGAAAGGCCAGTCCAGTAGCAGTAAAGGGGAAGCCCATTAGAAATAACAGCCAGCTGTGGTATATGCTCTGAAATGTCCAACCAGGAGTGTTAGAGGAGCAACTATTGAGAAACCATTAAAGAACCGCCATTTGTGGAATGTATCCACCAGTCAATCAATCAATCAAGGGGCTTGTAAAGCGCGACTACTCACCCGTAAGAGTCTCATCAGTGACAAACGAGCAACCATTATGCTGGCAGCCATAGAATACTCCTTCGGTGGTGCTCGCCCAGCAGAGACAGAACAGCAACAGATAGGAATGGATATTGATCACCCTGCCATGGTATGTGTTCTGAAGGATCCCCTCATGGGCACCTCAGAAGCAATCTATAAGAATACATTTCTTTAAACCACTCTGATATAGGCTCTAAAGAGTCCACCCAGTAGTAATAGCTGAGCTGCCTTTAGGAATGAGCATTATGTAACCCACCACGGTAAATGCTCCGAGAAGTCTAAACAGACGCTTGATTCAACCCACAGAAGTGGTGAAATGCTGACTGATCCTGTGAAAAGATGCAATTAATAGAGGAATATCAAAATAGGGTGGCAAAAGGAGGTGTTCAAGTGAGGCATCCATGGAGGCTAAAAGGATGTCCGGCCAAACACCACCTACATGGTCCTAACTGGCCAACACTCAGAAGGCACCACAGGAAGATACCCTCAGCCTCTGTGCTCTTTACTTGGATGCCACAATGGCCACTTTGGAGAAGGGGTCAAATTGTGTTAGACCAGGGGATGGCTGCCCAAGTCACACAAAGAAGACTGAAATGAGTGTGATAGTTCACCATTGGCTGGGGGCATCTCCCAATGGACAGGTGGGAGGGGCATGCGAGGTGCCGAAGGGGGCAAGGTAGGCTCTTTCCATCCAAGATTGGCCTCACAAGGGAGACAGAAAAGTACTAGAAAGGACGAATTGGTCCCACAATAGATCATAGACAACATCACAGTTTATAGCTAATAGCACAGTTGATAGTTTTACGCAGTCACAGCAGTAATCTACACCTAAAATAAAGTGAAGAAAAGCTACAATGGCTCACTTTTTTTGCTAGGCAGCAACTCAGTAGGACCCGAACTGGCATCCCCCTGTTCTGTTACTCTTCCACCACTGCCTGCCTAAAATGACTGCAGTTCTCGAGGTGAAAAGAGGAAAGTGAGCCCAAAAAGGTTGCAGAACTTCCTTGTAATTGTTTTGGGGGAGTTTATATAGCACAAACTCGACTCGAAGGTATGAGAGCGCTTTACATGAGCATCAGTTGCATGACAGACGGACACATTCATTTTTAAGCAGGGAGAGATTAAGGGCCTCATTTATGAGGTCGTCCTGCTGGGCTGCCCTACGGCAAAAGAAAAGGGCCGGAATGCCCCGTATATGTCAGATACAGCGCATTCCTGTCCTTTTCCCCTGTCCCGTCGCACAATGGCCTGCCTTGCACCAAAGCAGGCACCTTTGGGTCATGGTGCATGGGTGCCTGCATTGCAGGGAGGATAATTTTTATGCAGGAAGGGAAACCTTCCTGCACAAAAACAACCACAAGAGGCTTTTCCTCTTTCTATGTGTTCTTCAGAATGCAGCACACATTGAAAAAGGAAAAACGAGGAGAAATAAAGATATTTCTCCTCGTTGTGCCTCCATTATGCCTCCCCTGGGAGGCGTACGTTTTTTGCACTGCCTCAGATTTACGATTTCTCGGAAATATGGGGCAGTGTCAAAAAGCCATGGATGTTGTTGGGAACGCCCCCAGCAACACACATTGCACGCCCCTTTAAAGCAGAAAACTACGTTAAAGGGAACGATATTTATGAGGCCGCATTAAGCCAAAAAAAAGTGGCTTCGCAAATATGGAGCAGGCTCCTGCGCTACGGAACGTCACAATAAATGATTTGCCCAGAATAACAAGATGTTTGAGCCTCACCGTCAGACTCGAACGTAGCTCCTTAGAACGGCCGCCCTAGCCGTTAAGTCACACCCTCGCCACGCGGGAGATCTCGCAGCAGGGTCCTACTGCACTTGTTTTGGACTAGTCCTTTTCTATCGGCAAAGGATGCGCCGGGAGGAAGACATGGGTTCTATACCGGAGACCTGCACGGAACAGATGCACCACGATTGCAAAGACTGCATCTGGGCAGGACAGATGCAATTTTGCCCAAATATTTCGGGATTTCCTAGATCGGCATGTTGCACAATTGTCTCAGCATTTTATCCCCCTTACTAGTGCAGAAAGGAAATTTTGCACTGTAAATGCTGGTCCATAATTGCACACAAGTAGTTGATGTTCTCAGGGCTCTCCTAAGATTTGTTTGAAACCCCCGTGCAGACTAAAGTTGTGTGAGCATTCCACATTTGCTCGTGGCTGTGCAACAATGTCACAGTCACATTGCAGCAAAATTTTGTGTTTGGTCTCAATCACTTCCTTTCACCCATAGTGCACTTCCTATTGGCTTGAACGCTGCTAATTGTTTTTTCAGACGGCTGTAAATGTAAACCAACCTTTGGACGGGTACTTTGCCCTCCCAGTTGTAATTAATGACTCTGGTAAGGTTCCCTTGTTTTTTTAGTGCTCTGTTCACTCCCTAATTTCTAGCAGGTTTACACAGCAGAGGGCTTTGCATACATTTATTTCCAGCTGCTAAAACATCCCTGGCAGCTCCTCTTCCCTCTTCCTGTCAGTGCACCAGGAGATTACAGAAAGGAACCTCGTTTTTGCACATAATATGTTTACACTTCATCACTGCAGGTTTGGTCGATCAGCACTCAGAGCTCTGTTTCTCCCCACGAGAACACTTAAAGGACTACAGCTCAGGGGGTTTCAGGCATGCTAGATTCAGTTCAATTTCATGTATTGATCATGTTAAATTAACACAATTACAGGCACTGAATACAACACGCCATAAAACACATTAACAACCGAATACTGCCGCTCAGCTGCCCAGAAAAAAGTTATAATTAAAAAATCAGTTAACTTCTGCACCATCAACCCTAGTAGATTACAGGGTGTCCAATGTAAGTCCAGTCAGGCTGGTTCTTGCTGGATTTCTAAGACAGCCACATTAGGTACATTTAAACGGAATAAATCTCAGGGAAAGTCATTTATGTAGTCAATGGTTATTCTGAAAATCTGGTATGGATCCTTCGCTCCTGGACCTATGTTGGACACAAGAATGCACAGGTCTATAGTCTTTAGTGTACAGGCAGGGCCGGCTTTAGCGCTGGTGGCGCCCGGAGCGACAGTCTTTTTTGGCACCCTCCCACTGTCCTTGACCTCCTCCTTAGATTCCCTCACTAACACCTGGCAAAAGTGCCCCTCATCTCTCCATAGCCCTTCTCTCACATACATTAACATTTTTAGGTATCACCAAAGCCAGCGCATGCGCTGCTCTGGCGAGACTTTTAGTAAGCGGGCTTTAAAAAGCTCACCACACGCTTTTGCTTGTGGCCTAAAGCTTGCGGTTACGCGCACAGTTACGCGCAGAGGCGCATCTGGCTTTCCTCTCTCGTCATGGCTCATTAAGCACATTGCTCACCACTTGCCAGATGTGCCTCCTTTTTTTGTTTTTTAACTTTTAGCTCGAGACACGAGCACGCACGTACCACTCGCGTGCTTGTTTTCTTTTTGTGCACTCTCCCGCTTTCCTTTCCTTTAATTCCTCTTGTTCAATTTCTTTCCGCCTTTGCTTTCTCCACCTTGATTTCCCTCCTCTTCACCATTCCCCTCTTTCATCCCATTTCTCTCATCCCCCTCCTCTCATTGCCTGCCCTCTTTATCCTAAGCATTTCCTTGACTTATTCTCCGTACCTTTCGCCTAGCCTCTTCCTTTTTAAAAGCCAGCCTCGCACATTTCCGGCGCCTCTTTTGCTTGGCTTCAAGCGTCCGTTCTTCGGGTATCAAGTGATGTCGGCAGTCTTTTCATGGGGGATGGGGTGCCTTTCCTCGCCTCTTTGTCCTCGCTCGGTTCTGATCGCCTTTCGACATAAAGGATTTTTTAGAGGGACGTCCTCCACCAGGGTCCTTGAGCTGGGACTTGTTCTCCTTCTGGTGACAAATCAAACACAGGAGGGCTTGGGCTCATTGTAATGTATTTAGTGGTGCCCAAATCAGGCCCAGGAAAGCCAGTCAAGAAGTGTAGGTTACCTAGAGAATTGACATCAGTACATAATGAAAACCTGGCATGGATATTGCACCCCTGGACCTACGTATGACATCCCTCTATTAAACTATTAATAAACTGCCTACCCCTAACTTCATTCAGCACTACAGTCTGGGTGTCTAAAAAACATTGGTTGGTCATTTTCTGTTTAAACTCGGAAAATTGGGGAAATGTCAGCTTTATGTATCCTGGAAAGCAAAAAATGGGCAGACTTGGCTTCATGTACAGCAATATCATTAAAAAAAACTTTAAATAATTTGAAATCACAAATTCCCTCTGCGAAAACATTAGTGAGCCGAACAAATGCTAAATTGGTGAGAATTCATGTATTTATGAAAGGAAAAATACACATAATTTTAGAAAAGAGATCCCGTTTTAGCGCTTTCATTTTTCATGATTAAATTTTGACAATTTTTTAAGGTCTCTTTCTTAACCAAAAACTGCATGTTTTATGGCAGAAGTTTATTTAATTTTGCGAAAACATTTTACTAAGTGGAGAACTGACTTGCGATAGCGAGCACGTTGTAAAATCGACAACAACCCTTTTATGAGACAAATACTGCGATTATTTTGTTTAAAAAGTATAAAAAGTTTCAATGACAGGTACATGGGTAGGGCGCCACCAGCCAAACAGAATATTGTTAAAATTCTTCTTAAAACCACTCAATAAAATACAGTAAACTGGTCCGCAATCAGTCATTGGCGAACCACGGGACCGGAAAACGTGTGAACCTTAACTAGAAAACAAAACGAAATAGTTTAAAAGACATTGGTGAAGATTTCACTAATAGAATTAACACGAATGGCATCTTTGCTTTTCACCCAGGCTTGCTGGGAGTCACGTGGTTTTCACATCCTCGTGGAGTTTTTTCCACACCGGTGCGAATAACAGGCTTTTTTTCCGACGGTGAATAGCGGTGCGGTCTCTTTCACATGCAGATTAGCTTGTCTTTAGACTGTCTAAATAAATGGCGTTTCTTGCTGTTCTCGCTATTGGCTGTATGGCTCCAAGCCGATTCCATGCAAATTTACGTGACTCTATAATTGGTATTTTTCAACATCAGCCTCCAACATCCACGTTACGGAAAATAAAGTTACTCCTCTGCACAATTCTACAAAAATTGTTTTTGGAGTTTCAAAGAAGAATCCCTTTGAAAGCAGCTGTACGCCCGCCCCTTCACTGAGCCCCTACCTCATACCCCATCCCACCCCTGCAGGACCCCACCAACGGTTTACTGTTTAAATCTCATTACGTATAAGATGACTTCCTTGGTCGGGTTAAGGACCCCCTGTCAGGGAGACAAACATCGTCCCTTCTCCTCCTCCCAAGAAATTGTACCAACACAAACACCATTGTTTAAAAAAAAAAACATCCTCATGCACAAAACTAACAATTAAAAAACTCACTACAACAGAAATAACAGAAAACAAGCATTGGCTTAGCCAATAGGTCTCGCTTTTGGGACCTTATAAGTATATAGTTATGCACCACAATATCCTAAGTGCAACAACAACTGTTGCATGGCTAAACACGATGAGGGTGCACTCACCCTCGAACGCTGGATGAACAACTGCGCCAACACCATAGCCCCATTGAAAAATCCCACCAACAGAGACACCAGCAGAAGAGTCAGCTGGTTCACCCCGGAACTCCTCGACTCAAAACGCACATGCCGGAAACTGGAAAACATATGGCACAGCGACAAGACGCCAGACAGCCGCGCTGCCCACAAAGACGCCATCCTCAACCACCTCATCAGGACCGCCAAAAGGACCCCCTTCACAGACAGCCTTGACAACAACGCACAAAACAGCAAGGAGCTCTTCACCATCGTGAAGGAACTCTCCAACGCCAGCTCCAACGCCAACGACATTCCACTATTGCAAGCCCTGTGCGACTTCCTCGCCACCTTCTTCCACCGGAAAATCACCAACATCCATGACAGTTTCAGACCCCGGACGACCCCTGCAGACCTCGTCGCACCGAACCCACCACACCCCACCGCCCACGACACCCTGACAACCTGGGCCAACGTGAGCATTGAGGACACAATCAAGACCATGGGAACAATCCACTCCGGATCCCCGTCCGACCCTCTCCTGCACCACATCTTCAACAAAGCCAGCAACTCCATCGCACCCCACCTGCACAAAATCATCAACCTCTCCTTCAAGACCGCCACGTTCCCTGAGAACTGGAAGCACGCAGAGATCAACGCCCTACTGAAGAAACCCAAGGCGGATCCGAGCGACCTCAAGAAATTCCGACCCATCTCCCTGCTTCCGTTCCCAGCAAAGGTCATCGAGAACATAGTTAACACCCAGCTCACCCGTCACCTCGAAGACAACAACATCCTGGACCCGTCCCAATCAGGATTCCACAGGAACCACAGCACCGAGACCGACCTCATCGCCGCCACAGACGACATCAGGATCCTGCTAGACAACGGCGAGATGGCGGCCCTCATCCTCCTGAACCTCTCCGCCGCCTTCGTCACCATCTGCCACCACACACTATGCAAGCGCCTCCACGACGCAGGGATCCGAGACAAGGCCCTGGACTGGACCACCTCCTACCTCTCCGACAGAACTCAGAGAGTCCGCCTCCCCCCGTTCCGATCCGATGCCTCCGAGATCATCTACGGCGTCCCTCGAAGATCTTCCCTCAGCCCGACGCTGTTCAACGTCTACATGGCACCCCTAGCATGCATCGCCCGACAGCACGACCTCAACATAATCTCCTACGCCGACGACACTCAGCTGATCCTCTCCCTCACCTAGGACCCCCTAACCGCCAAATCCAACCTCCACCAGGGAATAAAGGCCGTCGTAGACTGGATGGAGGATAGCCGCCTCAAACTGAACACAGACAAGACGGAGATTCTCATCCTCGGATCCAACCCCTCCACATGGGACGACTCTTGGAGGCCCACGTCACTGGGGTCCCCCCCGGCCCCCACCGACCACGCACGCAACCTGGGAGTCATCCTCGACTAGAAACTCTCCATGACCTAACAAATCAACGCAGTCTCCTCCACCTGCTTCAACACCCTCCGCATGCTCCGCAAAATCTACAGATGGATCCCAACAAACACAAGGAAAACAGTCACCCAGGCTCTAGTCAGCAGCAGACTCGACTACGGAGACGCCCTCTACGCCGGAGCCTCGTCCAAGCTCATCAACAGACTACAGAGAATACAGAACGCCTCTGCACGCCTGATCCTCGACATCCCGCGCCACGACCACATCACCCCCCACCTGAGGAACCTGCACTGGCTCCCCGTCGACAGGAGAATCTCCTTCAAGCTCCTGATCCACGCACACAAGGCACTCCACAAGACCGGACCAGCCTATCTCAACAATCGGCTCTCCTTCTACGTACCAAACAGGAAACTCCGCTCCGCTGACCACGCCCTGGCCACGGCCCCGCGCATCCGGAGAACAACTTCCGGAGGCAGATCCTTCTCCCATCGCGCCGCCAGGACCTGGAACACCCTTCCCCTCTCCCTGCGACAAACGGAAGACCTGCTGACCTTCAGGAGACAACTCAAGACCTGGCTCCTCGACCAATAGCAGCAGCACCCCCCCCCCCAGCGCCTTGAAACCCTCACGGGTATGTCGTGCGCTTTACAAATTAATTGATTGATTGATTGATTAAGGTCCCAAAGGCGAGACATATTGGCTATGCCAATGCTTGTTTAATGTGCTGGTAAAGACTGGCTGTACTAATCCACTCAGCTATCCACAGAAAATACAGATCTGTTCTTTGCAGCAGGCACATTAACCCTCTGCGCTACTTTATGGCGAGTCTAAACAGCCACTAGTCACAACTCTGATTTCTCGCTCTCTCTAGCAGGAACATTAATCACAAGAGTTATCTTGACATTTGTATTGCTGCCTGAAAGCTGGAGGCACAAGGAACTCTGCAGCAGGTGCATTTAAATCATAACTTATTACAAAACACAGCGCCCAGTGCCGCTGCACCGGTTGCACCGCCCTAAAGCAGGCCCTGCCTACAGGCTAACCAGTGTGGCCCTATAGAATGCACCGAGACCGCTGTTGCCAGGCCCAATTCACAGAGCTTTTGATTCGAAGGATGTCTCTTTTGTCTTCATAAACACTGTGTACACTTCTTGTGTTAATTCACACTAAAGCATCACTGGCTCCCATCAATATTTCCTCAACCTACTGTATTTTTCAAAGTCAAACATTCCAACATTCACAGCAGAAAGTTCCCAACCACACTGGATTCATGCATATTTATTGTCATGTGTGTTGGACATTAAAGTATTATTTAAGGTACTTATCGACAAATTCAGTTTATTGCTATTGGGTTGTATTCATTAAGAAGTCTCCATTTTTATCTATCTTGCTAACTTCACTGTAAGTGACTGTAGTAATGTGTAAATGACACTATGATGTCATCAGTGCCAAAAGAATGTTAAGACTGTAGGAATGCTCAAGGGGCATTCAATAGATGTACTGGGATAGATGTGGAAGCTGATTTACAAGCTCCATTAAAGATATTACTAAACATCTTGGATTGTGTCTGGAAGACTCTTTACATTGGCGACGAGGATGGGATTAAGACACACACATGAAGAGTGAAGATTTCTCACCAAAAGGAGAGGTGCCATAGACGTTTTAAAGCGATTACAGCTGACTGGTGGCAGTTTGAAGATTTCAGAACGCTGCAAGCTGCAAGCTGAATCTCATAATTACAGGAATCGCATGAACTACATAAGACTTACATTGGAAACAAACTGTTTAGTGACTTTCTCTCTCTTTAAAAAAAAAGAGACAACTCTACAAAGAATTCTGATGTAGGCTCAAACTGTAAGTAGCCTATAGATTGACTCTAAAAGATTTTACTTACAAGCAGCAAGTGGATTTTTTTTATTTTCTCTATTCTTAATTCAAAAGAAATGAATTATTCAGTGACGCCATTGATCCATTTCACACAAAGCACATCCACACTCAAAGTAGTTCCCTTACGTGCATGGAACTGCAATTGCAAAGTGTGCTTTTGGAGACCAAAATAATATCTTTGCTTTCAGCCAATGTCTGATGTTGGCCCACCAGCTTTCCCAATGATAAAAAATGACAAAACAAAACAAGCAAAGGCTGGTGGCTGATATAAGACCTAATATTTTTTTACAAGATGGTTATCGCTAAACCTAGAGCTGCATAAACTATATCCTTGTGAGTCTGCCTCAAGGTTTGTTACTCACAGTCAGAGTATCAGCATTCCCCAGTGTCTGTGCCTCCCAGACCTAGTATCTGTACCTCACTCTCCTGCGTCTTTGCCTTTTTGGGCGATACCTGTGGCTGACATTCTGACACAGTGCCATGAACCTAACTGCAATCCAGGAAATGTGGCCTGTGTATAAGGGCCACAGACCAAACCTGTTGAGGACAGAGACAAAACCAACACTAATGGAACTTCACTCCAAATGCACACCTCACATATGGTATATAGAACAGAAACCTAGGGCCTTAATCCGATGTCAGTGGGCCTGCCACCGACAGGTCGTCGGTGGTGGGCCCACCCATATCTACAGGAGCAGTCCGACGCTGGATTCTGATCCTGCGGTCGGAGGCATTGGGCAGAAGGACCAACGGCTGCTGTTCTGCTGGGCATGCAGCGGTCGAACCGTAATCCCTACAATAGGGGCGGTGCCTGCTTAGGCACTGACACAGGAATTATGATGCTTGTTTCCCTCTGCCTTTTCATGGCAGTCCAGCTGCCATAAAATGCCAGACGGAAAGGGACTCTGGGGGGCCCTAGCAGGGCCCCAGTCCCTCTTGGGCCCCTGCTATGGGGCCTGGGGGGCACATGTGGTGCTCCCCACCAAACATCTATGCACAGTGTGCTAGGCACCACATGGATTGATGTTTAACAATATGCCTTTTTCAATTACAGCTTGTGTTGCGGACCTTTTTTGGGCCATAGTACAAGCTGCAAATGAAAAAGGCAAATTTACAACCTCCGTGCTGGCGGTCGCATTGGAAAACGGGGAGTGGAACTGCCGACTACTAGTCGGGTGGTTCCACTTCCACTGCAATGTCGGTCAGAGCCTGTCCGACCAACATCGTAATGATCCCTCTAGTCTCATACCCAACCTGGTCACTATGCAAAGTGGCAGAAACCCACATGAACTTGCACACTCCCTCAAGCTCCCAAGAATGCTGAATATTGCTCAAGTACCCGTTGAATCATGGAAATGAGCCTGTACCAAATTTTAAGCAAGTGTAATGTAGTAAATCCAGAATAGTTTCAAATGATTTATTTCAAATTTCAGCACAGCAACATGGAGCAGTCTTATCTTCATTAGGCCCAGTGCAAGTGACCCTCAGATACAGAGTATTCTAAAATGAGATTCTTAAAGGAACTAGAATGTGGACCAAAGTAGCATTCCTAATACATGAATATTGAGATGTATCACATCTCCCTTTTGTGGAAAAGAAAATAAAAGAAAGAAAGAATAGAAAATTAACCAGACAAACACTATCTAACAAAATCTAATAATTTCATAGGTTAAAAACCTTGAACGTGTAGAGTCCTTAACTCTACCGGCAACCGAGTCATTGTGGGAAAACGTGGTACCAGTGATGTTACGTTGTAATCGATGTGAATTGGTTGGCATGGCCAAATCAGAACAAAAATCAGAATTGTTAATTTCCTTTGATCCAATTGTGGTCCCAAAACTTCCAGGACACTTAGAAACACGTCTAACATTCCATAACTTGCCATCCTGAGACTATTTCTAAAAACCTTAGTGATCTTAATAGGTTTAGAAAACGTATTCATACACTTACCCACAAAACCTGGTTTCCTAATTCTCACAAAATCTCCTACTTTGAAATTATGCTCCATGGTATACCACCTTTTATCATAGCACACTTTATACCTATTTTGTTTTTCTTTGACTTTTATACTGGTATTAAGCATATTATAATCATTAGTTATAATATTCTTGCATTTCTCTTTCAGCCACCAGGGGCAAATATTAGAAGCAGGAACCCTGCCCTTTAAAAGGTGGAATGGACTTACTTCTGTAATGGAATGTGGGGTAATTCTATACATCCATAATCTTTCCCTCAATAAATTTTTCCAATCATATCTCTGTTTAACCACATCTGCAATGTAACTCTTCAGAACCCGATTGAAGCGTTCCACTTGACCATATTCATGGGGTGCATACAGGGATGTGGTAACATGTTTTATGTTGTGACATTTAAGGTATTCCTCCATCTCATTAGAAATTAGTTGAACACCATTGTCAGTTACAATGGTTGAAGGTCAACCTTCCCTTGCAAAAATGTCTTTGAAAAATTCCAGGACGCTATGAGTTGTAGAAATTGGAACAAACTTGACCTCTGGCCACTTTGAATGATAATCAACTAACACTAAGGCATATCTTGAATCTGATGGAAGATTAATAAATGGGCCAGAAATATAAAATGCTAATTTCTTCCAAGGTTCTTCTGGCCACTCCGTATTCTTAAGAGGAGGAACATTAAGTTTGAGAATTTTTTCACTTGTAATGCATACATCACGTTCTCTCACTGTACGATCTGCCATGCGATCCATTCCTGGCCACCAAAAATAAGATCTTATGAAACGTTTCATAGCCGACATTCCAGGATGGGAACTATGGGCTAACTTAAGAATCACATCCCGCACACCAAAAGGTGGTACGCATTTACCATTTTTGTAAACTAAATCTCCTTCTAATTCTAACTCCTCTGCTACATTAAACATTGGCATGAGCGCTTCTCTGATATTTTTTTTTGTTGGCCAACCTTCTAGAATGTACCTCTTGACAGTTTGCCATAAAGAATCATCCTCTTCACTGGACCTCCATTTCTCCTCTGAAATATCTGCAAAAGCCCCAACCACAACATCCTGAATGGAAGTAACAATTTCTAAATCAGCATCCTTTTGGGACAGCTGTATCTCACATGGATGACCTGACAAAATATCAGCTGTGACATTTTTCTTATCTGGAACAAACTCAGTATTAAAACAATACTCTTGTAATCTGGAAGTTAATCTAGCAATTCTCGCAGTAGAATTCCATCCTCCACCTGGCAAAAGAATATTAACTAAAGGTTTGTGATCTGTCCTTAATGTAAATCTGCACCCTATATATAATTCCTATAGTGTTCAATTGCCCATACACATGCAACTAACTCTTTTTCAATAACAGCATAACGTATTCCTGTTTCATTTAAAGTTCTCGAAGCAAAACATACATTCCATTCTTCTTTGCCACACTTTTGCGACAAAACCCCACCTATACCATACAAGCTTGCATCTACAGTGATAACACAGTGTTTGTTAATGCAAAAAGGTTTTAAAGTGGGTGCATTTATAATATCTTGCTTAATGATGGTAAAAGCATCCTGTTGATCCTTACTCCAGTCAAACATGGCATTGTGACTTAAAAGCTTCCTCAAGGGCTCAATTTTTGAGGCAAAATTAGTCACAAACTTGCTATAATACACACACATGCCCGCAAAGGACAATAATTGTTCCTTGTTATTTGGAGTGGGTGCATTTACAATGCTGTCAACATTAGATTTCTTTGGTATTACCCCATCACCAGTAAGAGGGTGACCTAAATATTCAACACTTTTTTTAAACAATTTACATTTGTGTGCCTTAAGTGTCAAACCAATTTGTTTTAGCCTTGAACAAACTTCTGACAAATGTTTGAGATGTTCTTCCTCATTAGCAGAAAATATTAAAATATCGTCATGGAAACACTTTACATACATATTTATTAATGTCTCTGAAGATGTTGAACATGACTCCTTGAAATACCAATGCCGCCGAGGCCAAACCAAAGGGCATTCTGGTATATTGGAATAATCCTTGAGGAGTGATAAAAGCTGTTAACGATTTTGATTCTTTAGTAAGTGGAACTTGATGGTACGCAGACCTCAAATCAAAAGTAGAAAATACTTTTGCACCCTCTAACAATGAAACCACCTCATTAATGTTGGGCAAGGGGTGACGGTCCACAACAATGGCTGCATTTAAGGCTCTTAAATCCACACATAATCTAAATTTTTTATCCGGTTTGCGAACTAAAACAATGGGTGAAACCCACTCAGAGGAGTTAATTGCTTCAATAATCCCTTCTGACACAAGCTCTTTTAACATGTCTCTTAACTCTTCTCTAACATTAATGGATACTGGTCTAATATTTTGTCTGACAGGTGTTACATTACTCTTGAGTTTGATCTGATGAGAGAAATCTTTGAGTTTTCCTAATGAATCAGTAAATACTTCCTTGTAACTGTCTTTTATAAGTTTTTCCATGTCTTCACAACCTGTAACTGAAATATTATTAGTACTCATAGATTCATCCAACATGACTAGTTCTTAAGTCTCAGATTTAAAATTATCCCAAGCTTCCATTGGTCCCTCCAACCAAGTACATTTATCCCTTTGACAGAGACATATAGCTGTATATTAGCCTTTCTGTTTTTAAAACATAACTCTGTGTAAAAATAACCTACCATGTCAATGCGAGAACCGTCATAACTTACAGGGTTTATATCAGATGGGCAACATTTTATGTATGTCGAAAACACCGCTAAGTTTTTCTTCCAAATATTGTTTAGATATAATAGTACATGGAGACCCAGAATCAGCCATCAGATTTAAATCCACTTCTGATATTTGAACAATACACATAGGCGAACTATTAATAGGCATGTCATCTGGATTTTTTTTACATTTGCTATGCTATCAACTAATGACACAACAAAACCTCTATTTTGTGACGCATTATCATCTCCTCCATTTTGTAGACTTCCTGTAGGTCCTTCTAATGTACATGAGACCCTTGCTCGATTTTGAGAAGTGAACTTCCTTTGATCTCTACACATATTTGGAAAATGTCCAATCCTCCCACAGTTCTTACATTCTCTTTTAATAGCTGGACATCCTCCAAACGAAGCCATATGGTTTCTGTTTCCACACCTGTAACAAACTAAATTCTTCTCATTTCTATCAAATCTCTTTAAATAATCATACTTAGAACTGTGAGCGGAATTAAAATAAGGAGAATAATTTTTAACTTCAGTTTGACGTTTGAGTGCACAAACTTCTTCTGATTTATCAGATCTGTTATTTACATTCCTTACAGTATTCATCCATTTTTCTGTTTGCTCAAACGCTTTTGCAGTGGAAATGGCTTCCGATAGTTTGGGATCACTCATAAGTGTTCTTGAGTTTTTTTACACCTCACATGGTCAATAATTTGGTCCCTTATCATTTCGTCAGACATATTCCCGAAATTACAATGTACACTCAAAGTTCTTAAGGATGTTAAAAAATCATCAAATGTCTCATTTTCCTCTTGTATCCTTGTATACAATTTGAACCTATTCAGAGCTATATTACTTGTAGGTTTAAATCTTTTTTCCATCCAGAGTAAAGCTTCATTGTAAACATTAGTAGCTTCTCCATTTTCTGCAATAACAATTTGCGGTAAAGCTCTGAAAATCATCTGTCCCTCCGAATCTAGACAATGTAAAAGAATACTTTTCTTTCTTTCCGCACCCATTCTATCACCATCAATGGCTTTCATGTAGTTTATTAATTCCTCCTTCCATCTGGACCATGGTAAAGGAGGATCACCTTTAGATTGTAAAAACTTAGCTGGTGGTTCAAATAGCATAATTATTAAAATATGTTACACAAAAAAAATGTAAAAATTGAAATTCTGTAGTTTCAAGTATTTTATTTTTTTAATTAGCAAGAAGTAGGTTTGGATATAATGAAATACGTTCCTTTGTAATATATAAATTATTTCCTTTTCTAACTTTGACTCTGTTGATAAATTATACTTCCTGAAAATATATATTCCTTGGTATTTAAATTAAAACTACTTACTTTGTAATTTTTTTTTTTTATGTAGAATCAGTTCTTTTGTTTATAATATTCCTCATAGGCAAAACGATGTAAAACTCTGTATAAAAAACTCGTGCCGCGTAGTGGTTGCTATGCAGGTAGTCATGTACACATAAAATGGCCACCACGTCGTGTGTGCAGTACGTCTATTCGTCACGCATCCCACAATTCATTGCGCTGAGTGAAGACGTACTGATGTTATTTGGATTCGAAACAAATGAAGAATGGCGCTCTCTCCTGCGTTCCAAGCCGTGGAGATTCAGCGCACACGCTCCAAACAATACAAAAACGTTGCGGATCAGTGTGCCGAGATAAGGTGATTATGTTTGATATTTTAAGTCGCGCAATATTAAACATTTAATACGCGCAATGTTAAATGCTTACCGTGAATTCCTGAAGTCTAAAACAGTCCAAAAATCACCATTAACTCACGGTTTAGGGTGCTCTGACCCTATTTTCTTCTATTCTTATTGAATATTTTCCTCGTTCCTCACAGATGAATTGATGACTTTTAAATTCATATATAAGGGAATATACTGGTTCTGGAACACAACTCTTCTGTGCTGCAGCTCCTTGTTGAGAATTGTGTTCATCCCATCCTCGTCGCCAATTGTAGAAAGTATTAAATCCAGAATAGTTTCAAATGATTTATTTTAAATTCCAGCAAAGCAACATGGAGCAGTCTTATCTTCATTAGGCCCAGTGCAAGTGACCCTCAGATACAGAGTATTCTAAAATGAGATTCTTAAAGGAACTAGAATGTGGAACAAAGAATAAGTAGCATTCCTAATACATGAATATTGAGATGTAACATGTCAGCAAAACCAGTGGGTCTAGAGTTCATGTGCTAACGCATGGAAACAGAGGCATGTACAAATGCTGGTCAGCACATTGTAGCCAGTCCTACTGGCTTTGTCAATGCTAGGAAAAAAAGTATCTAAAAATTATTGTTTTCGGCATGGAATCTGCATAGAAGATTAAAAAAAACTGAATGAGTGAGTGTAGATATTGAGTGTAATTTTCAGGGGTGAAACGGTCTGTCATGTATTGCAATGGAAGCACTTCCCAGAAGGCAGAATTATACACCAAACATCAGACAGTGAAGAGAGAGTCATCTGTGCACAACCAAGGCCCACTTTTTTATTTTAAATATGTGATATAGACAGATGAGCAGTCAAGCCAGACCTAAAATATCTTTCTATCTGCTTAGAGTAACATTTCCACAAAAAAAGGAAATAAATGAAGAATTGTTTGATTTTCAGGTATGCTTTGAACATAATAATTCTGATAACAATCATATTTCCACAAACTATGTAATTATTGATATCACGTTTTGCAATATTTACTTAATCATTTGGGTAGGATTTGATTACAATCTTATGAGTTTTCTTAAATTTAATTTATCCATGAAATATTTTGATTTCTCCTGGCATAAAGATTTGGAAACTAGACACAACATCTCGAACTGGCTGTGTGAATAACTGTCAGCCGATGCAATCCTTGAAAGGAGGTGTAAAGTGGGCAGATAGTGCTCCCTCACGGATTAAAGGGACTGCAGCAATTTGGAATTCACAAAGTTGCTATAAGGATTCTTTTGTTAAGAGGAAAGTGTAGAGATATATATTTTGGGCAAGCAATACGCTTTACTACCCACTGGTTGTTACAATGACAGAAAGTATTGGATTTGGGAAGTCACTTGGGCATCAGTGGGGTCTGATTAGTCTTGTCAGGCCATCGAACCACCAAGCATTATTTTGTGTCTCATCCTCAATTGTGATGGGTGTGAGTCTGGATACGGCAGTGCTTAATTTGTGCCGGTGGTTTCTGGTGCTCTGCTCTGGCACTTAACTGTTAACATTGGGACTTATGACAGTCTGCCGCATGGTGGCGCTGTGTATCTAATCAGTTGTTTATTCGTTCAATATACAGTAAAAAATGCCGCCCAAGCCATTCTTTTAGCATTGAGGGCATGGAATAGTCTGAATTGTCATACTTGTAGGAGTGTGATGGCTAGTAGTTATGTTAGTACTGCCATTGGAAGCGCTGGCAGGGGCAATAGGTGGCGCAAGCTGCAGTTGCCTCACGACCAGGGCCCTGGCACTTGTTTTTTTTACAAATTAAGCACTGGGCTAGAGTTACACCCTTGATCTGACTGGGGCCGCCCTGACTGAATGGTCTGACTTTAGGAGACTTTAGCAGCATGACAGGGGCTGGGGGGACGAACATTGCTCAATACAGACCTCTTTCTGTTTGGGTGGGGTATGGGAAATCTGGACAGATAAATGGTTTTGTAGGTTTTGCTCAGGTCACCAACGTTGGTTGCTTTTCTGAATGTTATCTTGCTCATGTGGCAATAAGAGATAGCAGGAGGCAGTGTCCCTTCCTGAAAAAGAGCAGTTTCTGCTCATGTCAATAACTTTGATTGCTTTTGAAATTCCATTTGACCCTTTTTTCAAACTATCATTCAACTGGCAGTATCCCAGCCATAAAAAGGTTCCCTAGCTTCTATGCATGATACCATGATAACTATTAGGCTAGCGGTAAAAACAGGCCTAATGCTCTGCTCCCCTCGTGGCCTGGATGGTGATATGCCATTAAGCATGCAAGAAACCCAAAGGCCTGACACCAAGCAGTAATGAATACCACAGAGAAGGTGGCCTTGATAAAGCTGCATAGCTTCTGTGCATGTTGCCTTCTGCCTCACCGGATCTACAGGTATGTGCACCTACACATTGTTCAACATGCCCCCCCAACTAGTTTGGCACTGTGTAGATGCCTATAGGCATATGAGAAACTTATATACTGGCCAACAAGAAGTAACGAATGCTATGGCCAGATGTCAACAAACATACATATGTCCAATAGAACATATTAGACAGACTACTTTGCCTATATCCGACACAGCACATGGTATATCATCAGGGGTGTAACACAGGCCCCCGCATCCCCCGCAGTGCGGGGGGGTCCCAAGCTCCAGGGGGCACTCTCAGCACTGCACTTCGGCCAGGGAGCTCCTGAAAGAGTCCAGAGGGGGCCCCCCCACGTACCTTGCAGGGGGGCCCCTCAATTATCGTTACGCCACTGTATATCATACATGTGGACATCACCATACTCACAACAGTACTTCTCACCAAGTATGCCTTGACCTAAAACACAAGAGAGCACTTAGGGTAGAACTCCTAACATATATTCAATAAGACCTATACACTCAGGGACATATTTATGATAGGAGTTGCGCCTCGCTTGCGACGCAAGCCCTAAAACGCGATTTATGAAGCTACGCAAGGCCACCTTGCGTGGCCCTAAGTGGCTTCATAAATCAGAAGTAATGCAACGCAGTGAAAATCACTGTGTTGCAGTACTCTGCCCTGGAAAGGCGTTGCATGGGCATTGTATGGGTTTTCCCACACAACTCCCATAGTTTTTGACACATTCCTAAATTTACCAAAAGTAGTAGACCTGGGAATGCGCCTAAAAGATATGTATTCTCACGGGGGGCGTAGCAATGAGAAATATATTTATTTCTCCTTGTTACTTCCTCTTTCTACGTGTGCTACATTCTGCAGCGCACATAGAAAGAGGAAAATGCCTAAGGGGATTGTTTTTGTGCAGGAAGGTGTGTGAAAGGGGAGGCATGAAAAAATAAAAATAAACTTACCTTCTTTGCCGCCGTACGTCTCTCCTCCAACCTCGCTCTCTGCCATTGGAAGCACCTAGGCCCATAAGGGGGTGCATTGCAAGCAGGGGTGGCAGAAAAGAACCCTAAGGGAGGGAGGGAACGGAGTGGGTTGGGAACCAGCGGGTAAGGAAGAAGGAAAGTGTAGGTAGAGTGTAAACCAGGCTACACTTTAATGATTTGTTTTTTGAAGAAGAGTGAGGTTGTGAGGTTTTTCTGAAACCCACAATGGAAGGGGTCAGTTGTATTTCTACTGAGAAGGTGCCCCAAATTCTTAGGGCATAGCAGGAAAAAGACTGACATCTTTTCTATTTCTTGCTTCTCCTGCTCTCCAGCATGCTGCAGATGATGCAGTGGGAATAGAGGATGTCTCCAGAATACTTGACCTTGAAGCCATTTAACAGAAAAAGGGGGGTATGCCCAAATGACCCTCCTATACCTGGGCATAGAATATCTACAACATGTAAAAGGAAACAGCATCTTGAAGCCCTTTAAGGCCGTGTAACTTCATTGACTACTTTGAAGATGATGCAGCTGAACTTAAAGTTCATGGAGATATCCAGTTGGTGTTAGTGGAGGACTTTGAGTGTGGGTGTTATATTGAAGAACATATGGATGCCTTTGCCCTGGCATGGATCACCATAGAGGTGAGCAAGTGCATATCTGGGGTATGGGCTAACAGGTTATTTCCTCCCTCAATGTGGAAGAGGACTAGTGCTTGTACGGCTATTCTGAAGTTTTCATCAATGAGATACGGTCCACAATGATGCTTGCATAGTCAACAGTTCAATGCAACCTTGAGGAAAGAGGAGGCAGCCTCTCTCTTCACTTGGAGATGTTGGTGGTATGATGGAGAAATAATGAATCACATGAGCCTTGATGCACAGCCTGGACATCTGCTTTTCAACGCACGGGTCTGTCCAGCTGTTTAATATAAAATGAGGCCCCCAATGCAGAATGTGAAGAGTGGGCCCTGAGTCTCCCATATATCACATATAATCAATCAATCAATCAATCATCATTTGTAGAGCGCGGCACTGTCACCCCTCAGGGTATCTGGGCACTAGGGTGCGAGGTCTCTGACGAAAAGCCAGGTCTTGAGGAAATGGCAGGAAGAGGGAGGGATAGAGCAGAAAAAGGGAAAACAGAGGGCAGTAGAACGAGCAGAAAAAGGCAAAACAGAGCGCAGAAAAAAGAGCAGAAAAGGCTAAATGTAGGGCAGAAAAATTAGCAGAAGAGCAAAAAAACGAGCAGAAAAAGACAAAACAGAGGGCAGGAGGCAAAACTGAGAGCAAAAAAACTAGCAGAAGAGGGCAAAACAGAGAGCAGAAAAGGCAAAACATAGGGTAGACAAATTAGTAGAAAAGTAAAACCAGAGAGCAGACGAGCAGAAAAGACAAAACAGAGGGCAGAAAACAAGCAGAGAAGGCAAAACAAAGCAGAAAAAGAGCAAACGAGGCACAAACAGAGGGCAGCAGATAGACAGGCAGCAGAGGGTAGCGGACTGCTCAGACTGTGTTAAGACAATGACCTCTTCCCATGCAAATGGCTTTAATTGATTTTAATTATCATTTAAATAAAAATTGCGCAGAAAGCTGGTATATTTTAAAAAGAATTGAAAAGGAGGCTGATAGGTCTGGTGCCGACAGTTAGCCTCAAATGGTTGACTGAAATCTATGAGGTGGATTTGGTCAAATGTGGGTGGAATTATAGATGAAAAGATGCATTGGGTTGTCAATTACATTGATAGTTGGTAATGCAAATAGAGCGAAAGAAATACCCATTGTGAGCTTGTTCCTGGAAATAAAGTGATCTTTTGCAAAACTTGCCCAGTGCTTTCCACCAAATTCCCAAGCTTCTTTCATTGCATTGCTAGAGACAATTGACCACAACCAGCATGAGGGCCTCGCTTCCACACTCATTCTAATTGTTATGCTGTTCATCTCTTTTCTCTCTTTCAATTTTCTCCTTCTATTTTGAAATGTTTTACCTCGCCACTTTCTTTAGCTTTGATGACACAAAGCTCTTAAGTCATGTGGGCCTGCGTGAAATTTTAATTATTCAGTTGAAATGTGTAAACTTTCTAAAGTTTGTGCTACATGAAGTTGGCAAAATATAACGAAATTTCACTTTTCCCAATTTTATGTAAATGTAATTAAGCAACTACACACCTCATGTAAAACAGTCTCACACTAACCAATCAAAACACTGGTTTGCAGAGAGATTGTCTTGCCAAGAGACATTATCTGTTGAAACCAGACTCCAGCTGGTATGTTCGAGGACTTACTTACAGGTGGTGCGTATTTGCTTAAAAAAGGGAAAAAAAATACAAGAAAACCACATTTTCTCTCTGAAAGCATAATTTTACAAAATTGTCAAGAAATGTAGTGAAATGTCATGGATAAAACTACTATATTGCGTACACCTCTAAATTATGTTATGGTTTCTTGAGTAACACTTTATGCCCCCCTAAAATTGCCTCAAAATGCACTTGGGGACAAGAGATGGAAAAAATGTACAGAAGAGAAAGGATAGCAAGTAACAAAAGGAAGAGAACGTCTTTGTAGTACTCGTCTCTATCTTGAATATTTTCCCATTTTTAGTCGATGCCTTCCAGACAAGGCAGCTGTCTGGTTTGCTAACGGCATCTTGGGAACATTCATAAAGCTTCTCTGGGAATGCATTCTGCTTGTTGCTTACCATTGGCTTTTTGGGTTGTAACTCACATGTTCTTGCTTTGCATTTTCTGGCTTGCTTTGTTTTAGGCTGTCCAGCTTGAGTTTGTCCATTTGTTCCCTTGCCCAAATCCTATTTACAGTATCTTTCAGAGTGTTCCCTTTCCTTAAACAGGCCTTTAAATCTTGTTCTTATCTTGTCACATATGCTGTGCATTCAAAGACAGAGGTCAAATGTCAGGCTCTGCCCTCTGAGGGAGCTTGGTGTTTACTTTTTTTCTCTGACTTTAACCCCTTGCATGCCCGCCCCTTTCCCCGCCCAGTGCCGCGCCTTTCATTAGCGGGCGGAGTTCATGACGAGCTGGGCTCGTCATGGGCACAGCGCCACCGCAGCCCATGACGAGTCCAGCTCGTCATGGGCACTGAAGGGGTTAAAGTGAGAGGATTTATGTGACAATCATGCTGGCTACTGGGGGTAAAACTGAAGTGTGGTGGTAACAAATATTTTAATACCATAAAAACAAAAGGAATACACTAGGTGAGGACATCTCCACACATTATGGTTTGTGCGCTGTAAACTTTTATCAGTAAAATTGCATGTCTGTACAAATGTAACGGTCATTTCAATTGAACATGTGCTGTCTGCAATGGCAGTGTACTACCATACTCCACTTTACCCCACTCCATTCTATGCTGCACCACTCCACGCCACTGCACTCTACTCTTCACCACTTCACACTACGCCACTCCACTATACACCACGCCACACTGTGTCTCTGCAATCTACTCTGCATCAGCCCACTCTACGCCACTTCATTCTATGCCTCTCTACCCTACTCTGCATCACTTTGCGCCAATGCACTCTACCCCACTCTGCTCTACTATGCACTACTGCAATCTCTACCACTGCACTTTTCACCACTGCACTCTTCGTCACTGCACTCTACACCACTCCACTCTGCAGCCCTGCGCTCAATGCCAGTGCACTCTACGCCAATAAACTCTACTCTGTACCACTGCACTCTACACCAGTGCAATCAATGCCATTCACTCTACGTCAGTCCAATGCACTAAGCACCACTGCACTCTAAGCAACTGCACACTATGCCACTGCACTCTACCCTTCACAACTCCAATCTACAGTGCACCATATCTGCTCTACATCACTTCACTCTACTATGCAACAATCTACTCTGCGCCACTCTACTCTTCAGCACTCTACTCTTCTCTGTACTACTCCACTGTGTACTACTCTACTCTATGCCACTGCACTCTTACCACTGAACTCTATGCCAATGCGCTATACACCACTTTACTCAAAAACACTGCACTCTACGCTACTGCACTCTACGCCAATCTACTCTACACCACGGCACTGTACACCACTATACTCTGTAACAATCTACGCCACTGAACTCTACACCATTGTACTCTGTCACTGCACTCTATGCCACTCTGTTCTACTATGCACCACTGTGCTCTACACCACTGCTCTCTGTGCCACTCTACTCTGCACCACTCTACTCTTCATCACTCTACTCTTCTCTGTACTACTCCACTGTGTATTACTCTACTCCATGCCACTGCACTCTTAACACTGAACTCTATGCCAATGCACTGTACACCACTTTACTCAAAAACAATGCACTCTACGCCAATTTACTCTGCACCACTGCACTCTACGCCACTATGGTCTACTCTGTAACACTCTACGTCACTGAACTCTACACCATTGTACTCTGTCACTGCACTCTATGCCACTCTGTTCTACTATGCTCCACTGTGCTCTACGCCACTTTATGCCACTCTATTAAACAGCACTGCACTCTACGACAGTCTAGTCTGCAATGCTGCACTCTCTGCCACTGAACTTTATGGCACCCTACTCTATGCCACTGCACTCAATGCCACTGCAGTCTACTCTGGAATACTCTAGTCTATGCCACTCTAGCCCACTGCACTCTAGGCCACTCTACTCTGCATCACTCCACTCTACGCCACTGCACTCTATCCTGCAACACTCCATTCTGCACTGCTACACTTTACAACACTACACTCTACGCCAATCCACTCCGAGCCACTCTTATCTACACTACACCACTTCACTCTATGACACGCACTCTACCGCACTCTACTCTATGCCACTACACTCTACGCTGCTTCAGTCTACTCTGAAACAATCTACTCTATTCCTCTGCGCTCTACGCCACTCTATTCAACTCTGCACTATTCCACTCTATGCCACTACACTCTACATCTCTACTCTCTACGCCAATGCACTCTACACTACTTTACTCAAACACTACACTCTACAGCACTGCACTCTATGCCACTATATTCTATTCTGCAACACTCTACTCTATGTCACTGCACTCTACGCCACTGCACTCTATACCACTTTACTCAAACACTACACTCTACAGCACTGCACTCTATGCCACTCTACTCCACCCAACGCCACTCCACCCTTGCCACTCCACTCTGCGCCATTGTACTCTACGTCACTGCAATCTATGCTGCACTACTCCACTCTACTCTACTACGCAACACTCTATTCTGCATCACTCTACTCTATGCTCCTGCACTCTATGCCAATGCACTCTACACCAATGCACTCTAAACCACTGACTCTATGCCAATCTTCTCTGCCCCACTGTACTTTACAACACTTCATGTTAGGCCACCCTACTCCACTCTACAAAACTCCACTCTATAATGATCTACTGCTGTGGTACTCATAACACGGCCGCGGGCTGCCAGCGGCCCGGCAGGCCTTGATTGGCAGCCCGCGTACCTTACCTTGCCGTGTCTACATTTCTATTGAGGCCAGCAGTTAACACAGAAAATGACCGCAGGATCATACGTAGTGATTACGTATTAAGTAGTGATTACGTATTAACAGGGTATTCACTACGTAAGCTCCTGCAGCCACCTTCTGTGTTTACTGCTGGCCTCTGTGACCTCACAGCACCCTCGGAAAGCTTCCCAAAAGGCCCTTTAAAAGTCAGATGTAAGCGCTTTCACAGCTGACATTTAAAGGGCCTTTTGGGAAGCTTCCTGTTTGGACTGAAACAGATAGAGGCAGAGACAGATAGAGGCAGGGACAGATAGAGGCAGGGACAGATAGAGGCAGAGACAGAGATGCAGATAGAGACAGAGACAAATGGAGACAGAAACAGATGGAGATAGAGACAGAAAGTGACAGATAGAGATAGAGACAGAGAGAGACAGACAGACAGAGACAAACAGAGACAGATAGAGACAGAAACAGTTAGATACAGAAACAGACAGAGACAGTTAGCGACAGAGAAAAATAGAGACAGATAGAGACAGAGACAGCTAAAGACAGAGGCAGATAGAGACAGAGACAGATAGAGACAGAGAGATAGAGACAGAGACAGATAGAGACAGAGAGAGACGAATACAGATAGAGACAGAGACAGATAGGGACAGAGAAAGATAGAGACAGATAGAGACAGAGAGAGACGAATACAGATAGAGACAGAGACATATAGGGACAGAGACAGATAGAGACTGAGACAGACAGAGACAGACAGAGACAGAGACAGACAGAGGCAGAGAGAGATAAACACAGAGACGGATAGAGACAGAGACAGAGAGAGACAGATAGAGCCAGAGAGACAGAGACGGATAGAGACAGACACAAATAGAGACAGACAGATAGAGATAGAGACAGAGACAGATAGAGACAGAGAGAGATAGACAGATAGAGATAGGGACAGAGAGACAGATAGAGACAGAGAGAGACAGGCAGATATAGACAGAGACAGATAGAGACAGAGACAGATGGAGACAGATAGAGACAGAAACAGACAGAGACAGAGAGAGAGAGAGAGAGAGAGAGAGAGAGAGAGAGAGAGAGAGGGAGGGAGAGAGAGAGAGAGAGAGAGCGAGAGAGAGATAGAGAGAGAGAGTGAGAGATAGAGAGAGAGAGAGAGAGAGAGAGAGAGAGAGAGACAGATAGAGACAGAGACAGGGAGATACAGATGGAGACAGAGAGACAGATAGAGACAGAGACGGATAGAGACAGAGACGGATGGAGACAGACAGATAGAGACAGGGACGGATAGAGACAGACATATAGAGACAGAGACAGACAGAGACAGATAGAGACAGAAAGACAGGCAGGTAGAGACAGAGACAGATAAAGTCAGAGACAGATGGAGACAGAAAGAGACAGAGACAGACAGAGATGGTAAGAGAGAGAGAGAGAGAGAGAGAGGGAGAGAGAGAGAGAGAGCAAGAAAGATAGATAGAGAGAGAGAGAGAGTTAGATAGAGAAAGAGATAGAGAGAGAGCGAGAGAGATATACAGAGAGAGATAGATAGATAGATAGATAGATAGATAGATAGATAGATAGATAGATAGATAGATAGATAGATAGATAGATAGATAGATAGATAGATAGATAGATAGATAGATAGATAGATAGATAGATAGATAGATAGATAGATAGATAGATAGATAGATAGATAGATAGATAGATAGATATGTGTATGCTGGGTCTGGTGGCTCATTGGACGAATGCGTCCCCTGCAGGGGCCTGTGTTCAACCTCATGGTCACAGGTTTCTTTTTTTTGCTCTAGCTCCGCCCTCCCATTGACTCCACCCCCACCGGTGCGGTCCTCGGCTGTACATTTGGCCCCCGAGAGAAAGTTTGTGAGTACCCATGATCTACTGCATTACACTCTGCTCCACTCTGTCACTCCAATCTACAACACTCTACTCCACTCTACTACACTACTCTGCTCTATACAGCTCCCTCTATGGCACTCCATGTCACTTTACTCCACTCTATTCTACAACACACTACTTCACTCTATTCCACTAATCCACTCTGCGCCACTCTAGTACTCCACTCGATGCCACTCCACGCCACTCTATGCCACTCCACTGTGACACACTGTCACTCCACTCTACAACACTCTACTCCACTCCACTCTACCCCACCCTGTGCCACCTTCTGCCATTCCAATCTACTACACTACTGCACTCTATACCACTCCACTCTATGACAACCTACTGGGCTCCACGCCACTTTACTCTACAACACTCCACTCCAATCTACGCAACAGCCTCTACTCCACTCTGCTCTACACAACTCCACAACACTCTATGTCACTTCACTCTATGACACTCTACTCCAATCTGACACTCTACTCAACTCCACACCACTCAACTCCATGCCACTCTATGCTTGTCTATGCCCTCTCACTCTATGACACTCAACTTCCTCCACAACACTCTACGACACTCCAATCTATACCACTCCATGACACTGCAATTCTCTCCACTCCACGCTACTTAACTCTACTCGACACCACTCCACAACTCTCTAAGCCACTCCATAACACTCCACTCTACTCCACTGTACTCTACTTTACAACACTCCACGCCACTCTTCTTTACGCCACCTAGTTTTAGCTATGCCAAACAGCTGCCAAGCTGCTGTACAATATGACAAAAACAAAGTGGCAGCGCCAATAGCTCTTGCATAGTCAAGACCTATTGGATTTGCCAATGCTTGTATCTCATTGTATTGCACCTTGTTTCTTTCCTGTCTTACCCCACGTTCCCTTTTTATGTTCAGCCTGGGAGCGCACTGCAAATGCAGCGTTTCCTCTCTGATTCTGGTCTGACATTCCCAACTGTGTGAAAACAGAAATAAAAGCCTGGTCTGGAAACCTGATGAAGGGCCAGTCTCAGAGAACACAGAGCTCCACTCCTGGACGCCTTCCAGGAACCCCATTTTGCTGTCTCCTTCTTCTAAATCAGTTTCTACATCTATAGTCATAACTTTTGAACCTTGAGCTGGGCTTTGGCCAACGAAAGCATCAACAACAATGGCGGAGCCAGCGGAAGGCTGCCAAAAATTGGGGGGACTGAAGGAGACATCTCCTAAAACAACCGGGCTCGGTAATTTATTTTAGGAAAAGTTTAGTTCATTAAATTGTTTTAAGAAATTAGAGAAGGTGGGGGGAGGGAAGAACGGAGTCAGCCTGCATCTGTGTGCATTTGTGTGCTCCTATGCATATGCAGGTCTCTGTGCATGTGTGTGTGCGGGCGCTTACAGGTGTGCATATAGGTGTGTAAATGTGGATGTATGCGTTCGTGATTGCAGGTTTTTGCGAGTTTGTTTGCCTGAGCATATTTGTATGTATCGATGTGTGTGCACACGCGTGTGTATGCATATGAGTGTGTGCATCCATCTATATGTATCACCGTGTCTGCATTTGCTCATTTGCCCATGTGAGTGCACACACTCACACATCTGTGTGTTTCACTTATAAGTCTATATGTGCATGTGTGTGTATATATATATACACTCACACACACACGCACACACACACACATGTGTGTGTGTGTGTGTGTATATATATATATATATATATATATATGTGTCCCTGTGTCTAAGTGTGTACCTCTATGCCCATGGGTATGACTTTACATGTATGTATGTTGGTTACTGAACAGTTCCCGTGGTACAAGATAACACAGAGAGAGGGAGGAAGTTAAAGGCACTTTAGAACAGGTAGTACACTCCAAGAAGGAAGGGAACCTCCCCAGCGAGGGCAAGGTTAAAAATTTACCAGCATTTGGCATGTTCTTTAGTGTATATTCCATGGTGTGTAGCTGTGAGATTCCAACACGGTTGTGTATATGTCATAGGTATGTGTGTGTCTGTGTGCATGAGAACATACATGTGTATTTGTATGCATGTATGCACATACGTGTGTGCATGTTTGTGCAAGTGCACATAGCAAGTGTGTATATGTGTGCATGTTTCTGTGCCTGTCTTTGTGTGTGTGTGTATGTGTGTGTGTGTGTCTCTCTCTCTGTTTGTATCTGTGTGCATGGATGTGTGGTATTGTCTATAGATGTGTGAGTATATATTCTTTGTATTGTGGAGTGTGTGTGTGTCTCCATTTGCTCAATTGTACGTGTATTTGTTAGGCCCGGGCATGAAATTCTGCTCCGCTCAAGGAGTTTACTGAGTTTTTCCAACTCCGCGCTCCACGTAACCTGCAGAGTTCTGAAAAACCTTTTTCCTTGCTTGTGCTCGCCAACGTTCAGTTGGCGAGCAAGGAAATCTTGCTTCAGACCCCCTCCCGGTGAGATTTCTCAACCCGTGCGGTTGCGGATGGCCGCTACCGGTCGCGTTCAGAAACCTTCTGTTCGCGTTGAGGAAGCTGCCACTCGAATAGAACCTCTACTCGAGCGGCAGAAAGAATCACTCCCCACTTGCACCGCGTATGGTGCCGTTCGCACAGATTTTACAGCGCAGGACAAACATCGAGTGCTAATAATCAGTGCGAACAGTGCGACCCAATGCACTCACCTGCTTGCGGAACTCCATGTAGCGCAACAGAGTTTTTTGGTAACTTCACCCAAGCCTAGTATTTGTATGCATGTATTTGCATATGAATGTGAATACTTGTATGTGTGTGTGTGTCTGTGCGTGCAGCAAGCGTGAATCTGTGTATTGGAGTCTGTGTGTGTGTTTGTCTGTCTGTGCTTGTACCTGTGTGCATGCACAGGCGTTTGTCTGTAGCTCTGCGAATATCTACTGTACTGTGATGTGTGAGTGAGAGTGTGCGTGCTTATGTGTGTGTCTTTGTGCGTGTCCGTGCATACGGGGGTGTCTGCATGTACATAATAAGAAGGGGCATTTTTTGTACGTGTGTGTGCAGCAAGTGGGAATCTGAGCATACGTGTCTGTGAACACTTTCACCGAGGAACCTCACTTTCATCTGAACTGATTTCAGGCAAAATATCATAATTTAAAGGTGCTGTCTTGTAAAGAGCAACACCTCTCAAAGATGTTCACAAATCATAGACACGCTTCGCCCTATTGCGGGTCATCCATTACTGCAGACGGTATGCTTTGACACTAACCAATAACACTTAAATAGCTGGTGGATAAATAGAAAACTAAAAGGGCATGGTGTTTAAAATAGGGCAAACACCGCTGTCGTGTGCAGCAGTCTAGAGGAAACTTTCTCCGTGATTATCTGCACACGACAGGGCTCCCCCTGAGCCACTTCAGACGCCCTCGGCCTCTGCTAGAACCTCGTTTCTGAACTGAAATGCCTTGACGTGGGGCTGCAGGGGGCATGGAGCGGGCAGGTGATCTCCGGGGCCTTTCTGTCATGTTTCAGCTGTCTGTGGGTTGAAAGGCACGTGAGAGCTTTCTTCTATATCTTTAACATTGGTGAAACTATATTTCTGATGTTATACAGGCGAATCATCCGCTGAATTAAAGGCAGACGCCAGGGAGAATGAGAAATAATAGGGCACAGTGAAGGATGCTGCCGATCTGGGAGTTTTTCATGGTTTCTGGAGGGGGATTTTGAAGTCCCTCTGGAGTGCTGGAACCGACAAAAGACGATTCCGTTCCTCGCAGAGCCTTTTCATCGAAAAAGTCATGCTGAGTTTAACATTTTTGACGCACCCAATTAGCGCTTTGCTGAATAGTAAGGAATGTTTAAGGTTTTGCTACAAAAGGGTTATTTTTAAAGGCGCTGAGGCTGAAGGCTGGCACCGCTGGAGAGGCATCTCTGGGTCCCGCCCTCACAACATTAGAACCGGAAGTCGACTCACGTCATAGACAAACATGAGTCTACCAGGTGCTGGTGAGAGCACCTTCTGGGCAGACCCACTCCCACCAACCCGAGTCCCTTTCAGCTACCTCCATGCTTGGGAATACATCGTTCTGGGGTGAAGATAAAACTGAAAGGGTTAGAGGAAGGACGTAATCAGTATAAATAAGAAAATTAATACATACATAACTAAATAAATAAATAAATGCAAGCGTCAAAGTTGTCATAAGATCCAGCCAGCCGCTCTGCCGAATTCCTGGCTAGCTGAATAACCAAAGGTGTCTAGATTTTTTGCATTTCATGCTTTTTCTCCCACCATCTTGTACTTCCTGTCTCTTTATATCTCTGCTTCAGGCTCACTTCATCTCTGTTTCCCCCTTTGTCTCAGTTTTCCTACCCTTCTCTTCCCTCTTTTTTTCTCTTTTATGCCTTTCTCTGCCTCAAGTCAGGTTAAAGTGTATTGATGAAAAAGAGGTGAGTGGTAGCGACCACCACCGGTACAAAATAACAAGCATCTACAATGCAATAGGTCTTGCATTTGCGAGAGTTTAAGCTATTGGCATTGTAAATGACAATGCCTTTTATTGATCTGTTTTGATAATGACCACATAAATAAAAGGCATTGTCATTTACAATGTTAATAGCTCAAACTCTTGTATATGCAAGAGCTCGGCCGCCATTGTCCTGGACTGCTTGGAAAGTGAAAGCGCGCATGGCATGCTGAAAGTTGCAGGAAAGCATGTCGTGCCTGCAGTAGGAGAAACGCATTAAAGAAAACAGTGCTTACAGACTAAATAATGCATACTGTGTAACAACAGAAGTGAAAGGGCCAGTCCTCATGGGAGGTTACAAATGAAGACAAGGCGGTACTAAGGAGTGACTAACAAGCCTTTTAACGAATCAGAAGCCAGCATTTAGAAAGGACAATGGCAAAAGCCCATGAAAAATATGGGTGGAAAGTGGGTGGAGCTTCAAATCCATACACGAATACAGCATGCCTCACTGAGCAGCGCATGCGCTGCCCAGGGTCGATCTAAAAACTGATTGGAAGTCGGATTCCAAACTCCAGATTTCCAGAGGTCACTCCCTTGAGAGCATCAGAAGATGTGAATTTGGGGATCCTGCTCACCACCTCTCCAGAAAGATGTGCAGCATGGGGGGTTTTAGCTCTGAAGTATGTGTTAACCTAGCAATCCAGATCCAACAGGAGCGAGGCTGATCTCCACACTTACCTGAACCACCAGACAACCAAGAAAAGGATATTTATGCTGTCAACTGTGGACCTGAGAACAGGGAATGAGAGAAGACAGAAAACAGAGACACTGAGGGGCGTATTTACAAGGGCATTGCGCCACCCGAGGGTCACTTTTTAGGACGCTCCTGTGGCACAATGCCCTGCTCCATACTTACATAGGGGCTTTAAGCCACTTTGCTTTCCTCAATGCCGCTTTGTAAATGTCATACCCTTTCATGCCGGTATCTGAGTGAAAGGGGCATGCAATGGGTGTTGCTGTGGGCATTCCACCACAACATCCATTGCTTTTTGATGCTGCACCTGATTTACAAGGATCTGTAAATCTGAGACAGTGTCATAAACTAACACCACTGAAAAGAAGGCGTTAGATTGGCGCAACGAGGAAAAATACTTTTATTTCTCCTCCTTTTTGCTCTTTCTGTGTGTGCTGCATTCTGCAGCACATGTAGAAGGAACAAATCGCCTTTAATGACACCATCCTGCACATGAACAATCATCCCTACAACGCAGGCACCCTTGCACCATCACGCAAGGGTGTCTGTGTTGGTGCTAGGCAGCTTTTTTTAGAGTCAGCGCCAGGGAAAACACAGGGGTGCTCCGTATTCTTGTGAACATGGCGCATCCCTGCCTTTTTTTAAATGACACAGCACGGTGCTGCTAAAAGGCTTGCACCACCGTGCTGCGCCATTTCTGTGTAAATATGCCCCTGGATGTCTACACTCTGCCTTTTGTTACATCTAGGCCCAATCCGCACTGCGGCCGTGCTGACCACTATTACAAAAAATAACACTTAAAAGTTTTGTTACTCTGATTCAAGCTTACCATTCCTCGTATGACCTATGATATATTTTATGACATTTTATTTTCATTTCCAACTCTATGGCTAGATAAAACTCTGTGACTTCTCAGAGTTCAAATACTAATAAACCGTGCCTGATTTAAGAAGTAATAACCTAATCTGTAATACACGTTTCGGCACGAAAAGCCACCTTCTGTGCTTCGCAAATGAAATGTGTGATCCAAGTGATTCTCAATGTGACGAGATCATGAGCTGTGACATAATGAACAAAAATCAGTATGTTGCATTCCCTGCTAGCAATGAGCAATCACTTCCCACACCACTGTCATTGTCCTCGTGCCTCTTATGAATAAATAAGAGCAGAGTTAGAGTTCATAAACCTTGGAAGAATGGCTCCAATTATAGTGTGTAATATCAAAGTAGAAATTCATGACCTTGTATTTAGTTCCAAAATACTCCTGTCTATACAATAAGCTCTCAATAACTCCAGGCAAGAGTTATTGGGTTCCAGCGTCTGGAAACAGGGTTTCCGGTGGCAACAAGTAAACCTTCCAAGTCACAGATGAGTCTGGGCTGTGGATAATGACATTAGCCTGAGGTGAGCGAAATTTTGCAATTGCCTTTTTGCCAACTGTGAGAACAAGAGAAAGATGAAGACGAAGAAAGAAGAAGGAAGAAGGTAAAAAAAAAAGGAAGGATGTAGTATTCCAGTTTACTATCCATTCTTCTGTATGTCATTTCCACCACATGCCTTGCCAGTAGCATGTTACAGTATGATGATGTCTACGGAATGTTGAGTGACTGTCAAGAAAAGCCACAATTATGATGGGGCTGAGCAGCATGCTGGCTGCTCCTGGTGGGGCTCATCTACTTATCTTCCATAAACCATCGTGCACAATATCTCTTTGTTTGGACTTCATCACTACAAACGATAAGAAAAGAAAAAAGAAGAAGAGGAAGCAGATGAAGAAGAAAGAAGAAGGAAGAAGAAGGAAAAAGAAGAAGAAGGAAGAAGAAGAAAAGAAGAACACGAAGAAGAAGAAGAGGGAGCAGACTAAGAGGATGAAAAATAATAATAAGAAGGAGGAAAGAAGAAGACAATGGTTTGCACCTTGCTAGACTCACCAGTTAGGTGGCATGAGAATGAAAGTGCCGCAAAGGAATGCTAATCGGAGTTCTGTCTGCTAACTCTGCTGTATAACACAGATGAGTGACATCAGAATACCAATGAAATGGCCAACACACTCAAAAATCAAGATTTGGCAACTTAATCGCTAGGTGTCGTCAACTACTGTCCATCATCTTGAGGTCTGAGCTCTCTTTCTCAGTCAGAGGTTGTCAGGGATCTTTGCATAGACTAAATCAAGGACTGGCCTGTGTCCTTGGAAAGACTGCCGGATTCTTTGAAGCCCTCTCTTGAATTATTAGAGCATTTCAAGCTCTAAGTTACATCACCTTGTGTTGGCTCCAAGAAGCACAAGTACAAAAACCCTTAATATCCATGTTTTTACTCACTACAGAACCTCAGGTGTAAAAGGTTTCTCAATGGTAAAGATAATGCTGCAATTGAATGCTACAAAGGACTTTTTTCAATAAGGCCCCTGGTGTGGTTTTGCCTTGAGTTTAAACCCAGGCTACTAAAAGAAACAGACCTTAATGCAAGCCAGGAAAATCCCTCCTGTAACAACATCGTGGGTGGTAAAAGAGAGCCAATGGTTGGAGGACAGTGGGTCCCTTACGTCCCGGGGCCTTGGTACCACCGCATCTGCTGCACCATTGAGAGCTACCCTCCTGTCCCAAGGTGCATCTGGGCACCTCTATTTTGAGTAGGTGGATGATGGGTGTAATAGAAGCCTCCCTAAATAATATGAAATCTCCGGCTGCTCCTCCGCCTTTATTCTGCTGGTGTCTTCACCGATAATCGGTATTTAATGATCCTCTAGGTTACCCGGCATTATAACAAAATGGGGGTTATATTACAAAGCAAATATCTTGGATGCTCTCCATGTGCATCATCAGAGGAGGTCATTCCTCATTTAAAGAGAATTTAAACAGATAGATAACTCCTCAAATGAGCGATAGATTCCAATGTCGTAGGTGGACCTTGACATCACATCCACTTACCAAAATCAAGACTGTAAGCAGGTGACACTAATCCATCCATAGGTTGCCAAGTAAGGCACAACCCCTATGACTGGCAGAATCACTGTCTCTCCAGCCACAGAAAGGCAGGTTGCAATGTACAAAGGGCATATTGAGAGCTGGAAAGGACGCTCAGATTCACAAATTGGCTAGCATAGCTGATTGCGATTTAGCAGGAGGAGGGAGCATGGAAGGGGTGCCCCCCCACCTGATGATCCACAGTAGGATGTATCAATGAGTTGTGACCAGACTATCGGTCACCGTTCAATAATCTGATACTGACTTTCCACAATGGTGCCTGGTGAATGTGTGGTTTGGCATCGCAGGGAGTAGGCAGTGATGTCGCCTGATCCCTGGCATTCACTGAATGAATGAAGCACCCACTGTCCCTTAACGGGAGAGAGCCGGCTTTAAGAACCACAAATCAGAGAATGCAAATGCAGGGATGGAGGTCTCATAAATATTAATGAGGCTGGAGTTTTTGAGACGTCCTGGCAATGATCATCTTACAGTACAACTGATCACTCATGAATATAGTTGTAGAATGAAGATGGGGTTACAAAGCAGCTGGTGTGCAAAAACATAGACTGTTTCACTCCATCACAGTAGATCCATCGTACTTTGACTCCAACACAGTAGATCCGTCGTACTTTGACTCCATCACAGTAGATCTGTTGAACTTTGACTCCATCACAGTAGATCCATCATACTTTGACTCCCTCACAGTAGATCCGTCATACTTTGACTCCATCACACTAGATCCGTCGTACTTTGACTCCATCACAGTTGATCTATTATACTTTGACTCCATCACAGTAGATCCATCGTACTATGACTCCATCACAGTTGATCAGTCATACTATGACTCCATCACAGTAGCTCTGAAATACAACGACTCCATCACAGTACATCAGTCATACTATGAATCCATCACAGCAGATCAGTCATACTTTAACTCCATCACAGTAGATCCGTCAAACTATGACTCCATCACAGTAGCTCTGAAATACAACGACTCCATCACAGTACATCAGTCATACTATGAATCCATCACAGCAGATCCTTCATACTTAGACTCCATCACAGTAGATCCGTCAAACTATGACTCCATCACAGTAGCTCTGAAATACAACGACTCCATCACAGTACATCAGTCATACTACGAATCCATCACAGCAGATCCTTCATACTTAGACTCCATCACAGTAGAGCAGTCATACTATGATGCCATCACAGAAGATCAGTCATACTTTGACTCCATCACAGTAAATCAGTCATACTATGACGCCATCACAGCAGATCAATCATACTTTGACTCCATCACAGTAGATCCGTCAAACTATGACTCCATCACAGTAGATTCTTCATACTTTGACTCATCATTGTAGATCAGTCATACAATGACTCCATCCTATTAGATCAGTCATGCTATGACTTAATTACATCAGATTCATCATACTTTGACTCCATCACAGTAGATCAGTCATTCTTTGACTCCATCACAGTAGATCAGTCATACTTTGACTCCATTTCAGTAAATCAGTGGCGTAATGAGGATTAGGAGTTTTAGGGGCAGGGGACATTTCAAGTGAAGCAACTTAATCTACAAGAGCTTTAGAGAGAGAGAATTATTTTCACTAAAAGTCCATTATTTTGAAAAAGCCTTTAAAATTCTACATACAAATGCACACGCCCTACCCTTCCTGTATGCGCAATCTGAGATCTCGAGCAGCGCCCACGTGCACGCCAGCAAAAGAGGAAAGACCTGGGTGATTAAAAGGAGAGGAACAGAGGCACCAAAACAGGGAGAGGGAGAGAGAGAAAGAGAGAGAGAGAGAGAGAGAGAGAGAGAGAGGGAGAGAAAGAGGAGAGAGGGAGAAATATATGTATATATATATATACATATTTATATATATATATATATATATATATATATATTACCTACTGGCGGTCGCCAGTAGGTAGTTATAGTTAGGACCACGTTTCCATAGGAAAACCTCAACATTCTATTTTGAATAACTTTGGCGCCGGTCGACGAATCCTCGCGAATTTCTCAAAATAGGTGGGGCGCTACGCTCCGCTCCTACCCTGAAAGTCTCGGGGGGATCCGTCAAGCGGGGGCTGAGATAAAAGGGGGGTCCCAAAACGCGTTTTTCCCATGCATTTTTCCATAGGACCTTTAGAACGAGCTACAGCCCGAACGGCTGAACAGAATTACTCAAAATTTGGCAGAGAGGTAGTCCCTAGGTCAAGGAAGTGCCTTTTGTAGGTTTGGTGTAAATCTGTTCAGTAGATTCTGAGAAAATAGCCTTTAAATCAATATATATATCTGAGCCAGCTTACGGTACGCTTACCGTACGCTTACGGTAAGCGTACGGTGGCGTGCGCGAGCGCGATTCTGATTGGCTCTTAGATCTTAGTAAACATTCGAATCGGCCGAAACCAGGAAGCGGCGGCCGCCATTTTGTGTATTTCACTCTGAAAAAAAAAGAGTGAAAACAAGGAAAGGGGGCAATGAGGAGAGTTACAGACCCCCTAACATTTGTAAGGGGGTCAAAGAAGGACAGAAAAGTACAAAAAAAACATTTATTGATTTTAAAAAAAATCACGGGGTACGCGTACGGTAAGCTGACGGTAAGCGTACGGTAAAAAAAAAAAATAAATAAATGAAAATCAGATTTAAGAGTTTAGAAATTAGGGAGCTCTAAAAAGAGCTGTTGTGTTTATGGAGTCATTTTTTTAGTGGTACCTACAAGTAAGTACCGATGCAGAGTCTAAGGTTCAAGAGGAAGACTCTGTTCCCTTCATCATTGAAGTGCACACCATCTCCTCTATAAATGTCTTGCATGTCGTAACGCAAGTTGTTGTGGTAAATGGCACCCATACCATAGTCACGGAGGAAAGCAGAAACAGATTTGTTGACGTGCTTTCTTGCTTTGTCAATCTGTGGACAGAAATGATTGGGCCAGTTCCATTTTTGCCTTTGGCATATGTTGGAAAACACAAAGGCAGTTTTAGGGAAAAGTGTAAACAGTTGTGCAAAGGTGTCCTTCATAAGCATTTCCAGACCTACCCCAGTCAAAGTGCCTAGGTCATTGCCACCACAGTGCACTATTATGAGGTCAGGGTGTTGGATTTGAATGAAGGATTTCACCAATGGCATCAATTGGTGCCACTTTAACCCTCTCTGACCAATCCATTTAATGTCTACATTTGGCAAAGCAAGGTCTCTCACCATATCTGTTTTCTCTGCAAACTTTTCACTCCAGAAGACATAGCTGTGCCCTACAATCCACACTGTGAACATCTTCAAAGGAGAACTGGATGCACTCAGGAGGTGTCTTTCAGTAGAATGGCAATATGAAAAGAAAGACAGTTTGGAAATGGAGGCATACATATTTTTTACAAAACAAAAAGAACTGATTGGCTGTTTCATACCATTCTAGAAAAAAAACTAGGCTGTATGTGAAAATTAATAGAAGCATGTTTTGTATTGGTACAAAAAAATGTGTAACCAAAGAACAGTACTATGGATTTGCTGTTAGGATTGAAAAGTCAAGCACTCTTGCTCTGTGGAATTGAAACATTGTGTGTCGAACTTCTGACCTAACTGCACACAGCAGTGTTCCATGAGCTGTTGCTATGGTAGCAGGCAGAAGTCAAGTTGGGGGAAGGGTACTAGGCAGAAGTCAAGTTGGGGGAAGGGTACTTTTGGAAAAGGGTTGGTTTTCAACCAATAGAAATGTGTCATTACATTTGAAAAAAAGGGGGAAGCACTGAGATTTGAAACTTACATGTATATGTGTGGAAAAATAGAGGGAAAGTTTGCCATTATCTGGTTCTGCTGAGAGGAGAGAGGTGAACACAACAGAGATCCTGGCTCTGATAATCTGCTGTTTGAGTGTCACATTTCTTTCACAACTAACTAATTTTAAAGGTGAGTTTACAGTTTGAGAGGGGATGTATGTGGTAACTTAAGAAATGAATAATAGAAATGGGAATTGTTTTTGTTGTAGTTACACATGGTGGTTTCATAATGTGTCAGTCTGTAAAAGAGATTTTCACTTGGCCCAAAAAAAAGAGAGCAGTAAGTGTGCTTTCAAATTGGCAAAGAAATTTCGTTTTGGCACTAATGTGAAAACATGACTCTGTGTGCATAGAAGAATTATAGGCAGAGATTTATTGCGTCTTGTTCTGGTGATTTCACAGTTGCAGTAGATGGAAAAGAGGAGCGAATTTTTGGGGGAAGAAGCAGAGGCTTAGCACACACCCATGTGCTTGCCATGTATAGTCATGCACAGTAATTAGAAGCGAGTGGGGTTTTCAGGTTTAAGTCTGTAATGCAAATACATTCAGCATCACTAAGGCTGGTTGCCCCTGCTGGAGTGTAGGCAGTCACAGAGAATACACACGGTGGTGGTCTGAAAAAAAAACAGCTTGGACATGTGCATTTAAATAAATTTAAAAAAAAGGTTTCAGAATGTGTCAGTCTGTAAAAGTGATTTCAAAGTGTAAAAAGAGATTTTCACTTGGCCCGAAAAAAAAAGAGCAGTAAGTGTGCTTTCAAATTGGCAAAAAAATTTCGTTTTGGCACTAATGTGAAAACATGACTCTGTGTGCATAGAAGAATTATAGGCAGAGATTTATTGCGTCTTGCTCTGGTGATTTCACAGTTGCAGTAGATGGAAAAGAGGAGCGAATTTTTGGGGGAAGAAGCAGAGGCTTAGCACACACCCATGTGTTTGCCATGTATAGTCATGCACAGTAATTAGAAGCGAGTGGGGTTTTCAGGTTTAAGTCTGTAATGCAAATACATTCAGCATAACTAAGGCTGGTTGCCCCTGCTGGAGTGTAGGCAGTCACAGAGAATACACACGGTGGTGGTCTGAAAAAAAAACAGCTTGGACATGTGCAATTAAATAAATTTTAAAAAAAGGTTTCAGAATGTGTCAGTCTGTAAAAGTGATTTCAAAGCGTAAAAAGAGATTTTCACTTGGCCCGAAAAAAAAAGAGCAGTAAGTGTGCTTTCAAATTGGGAAAGAAATTTCGTTTTGGCACTAATGTGAAAACATGACTCTGTGTGCATAGAAGAATTATAGGCAGAGATTTATTGCGTCTTGCTCTGGTGATTTCACAGTTGCAGTAGATGGAAAAGAGGAGCGAATTTTTGGGGGAAGAAGCAGAGGCTTAGCACACACCCATGTGCTTGCCGTGTATAGTCATGCACAGTAATTAGAAGCGAGTGGGGTTTTCAGGTTTAAGTCTGTAATGCAAATACATTCAGCATCACTAAGGCTGGTTGCCCCTGCTGGAGTGTAGGCAGTCACAGAGAATACACACGGTGGTAGTCTGAAAAAAAAACAGCTTGGACATGTGCATTTAAATAAATTTAAAAAAAAGGTTTCAGAATGTGTCAGTCTGTAAAAGTGATTTCAAAGTGTAAAAAGAGATTTTCACTTGGCCCAAAAAAAAAAGAGCAGTAAGTGTGCTTTCAAATTGGCAAAGAAATTTCGTTTTGGCACTAATGTGAAAACATGACTCTGTGTGCATAGAAGAATTATAGGTAGAGATTTATTGCGTCTTGCTCTGGTGATTTCACAGTTGCAGTAGATGGAAAAGAGGAGCAAATTTTTGGGGGAAGAAGCAGAGGCTTAGCACACACCCATGTGCTTGCCGTGTATAGTCATGCACAGTAATTAGAAGCGAGTGGGGTTTTCAGGTTTAAGTCTGTAATGCAAATACATTCAGCATCAGTAAGGCTGGTTGCCCCTGCTGGAGTGTAGGCAGTCACAGAGAATACACACGGTGGTGGTCTGAAAAAAAAACAGCTTGGACATGTGCATTTAAATAAATTTAAAAAAAAGGTTTCAGAATGTGTCAGTCTGTAAAAGTGATTTCAAAGTGTAAAAAGAGATTTTCACTTGGCCCGAAAAAAAAAGAGCAGTAAGTGTGCTTTCAAATTGGCAAAGAAATTTCGTTTTGGCACTAATGTGAAAACATGACTCTGTGTGCATAGAAGAATTATAGGTAGAGATTTATTGCATCTTGCTCTGGTGATTTCACAGTTGCAGTAGATGGAAAAGAGGAGCGAATTTTTGGGGGAAGAAGCAGAGGCTTAGCACACACCCATGTGCTTGCCGTGTATAGTCATGCACAGTAATTAGAAGCGAGTGGGGTTTTCAGGTTTAAGTCTGTAATGCAAATACATTCAGCATCAGTAAGGCTGGTTGCCCCTGCTGGAGTGTAGGCAGTCACAGAGAATACTCATGGTGGTGGCCTGAAAAATAAACAGCTTGGACATGTGCATTTAAATAAATTTTAAAAAAAGGTTTCAGAATGTGTCAGTCTGTAAAAGTGATTTCAAAGTGTAAAAAGAGATTTTCACTTGGCCCGAAAAAAAAAGAGCAGTAAGTGTGCTTTCAAATTGGCAAAGAAATTTCGTTTTGGCACTAATGTGAAAACATGACTCTGTGTGCATAGAAGAATTATAGGCAGAGATTTATTGCGTCTTGCTCTGGTGATTTCACAGTTGCAGTAGATGGAAAAGAGGAGCGAATTTTTGGGGGAAGAAGCAGAGGCTTAGCACACACCCATGTGCTTGCCGTGTATAGTCATGCACAGTAATTAGAAGCGAGTGGGGTTTTCAGGTTTAAGTCTGTAATGCAAATACATTCAGCATCAGTAAGGCTGGTTGCCCCTGCTGGAGTGTAGGCAGTCACAGAGAATACACATGGTGGTGGCCTGAAAAATAAACAGCTTGGACATGTGCATTTAAACAAATTTAAAAAAAAGGTTTCAGAATGTGTCAGTCTGTAAAAGTGATTTCAAATTGTAAAAAGAGATTTTCACTTGGCCCGAAAAAAAAAGAGCAGTAAGTGTGCTTTCAAATTGGCAAAGAAATTTCGTTTTGGGACTAATGTGAAAACATGACTCTGTGTGCATAGAAGAATTATAGGCAGAGATTTATTGCGTCTTGCTCTGGTGATTTCACAGTTGCAGTAGATGGAAAGGGGGAGCGAATTATTGGGGGAAGAAGCAGAGGCTTAGCACACACCCATGTGCTTGCCGTGTATAATCATGCACAGTATTTACAAGCCAGTGGGGTTTTCAGGTTTAAGTCTGTAATGCAAATACATTCAGCATCACTAAGGCTGGTTGCCCCTGCTGGAGTGTAGGCAGTCACAGAGAATGCACATGGTGGTGGTCTGAAAAAAAAACAGCTTGGACACGTGCGGTATTTTAAAGAAAAAAGTATTGTTTTTAGATGATATTTTTTTAGAATAATATGCATTTCTGTAATGATAAGTTTAAGTGAGAAGAGATTCTGGGCTTTTTTAATACAATCTTTGAGATTGTTATTTTTTTTTGCCCGCTGTAAAATGATGAATGCAATTGCTTTCACAATTTATAGTGAAATGCAATATATTCTGAAAACAGCAAAAATAAGGCAAAAATATTTTTTGGTAAAAAATGTAAATATGTGTACTGTATTATAAAATGGTTTAAAAATATTAATACTTTTTTCTTTTTTTTCAGATCGATATAGAAAATTTTCGAAAACAACAACCATTTTAAAAACTATTTTTTAAAAAAACAAATGAATAAATATTTTTTTGAGTGAGTATGGTAAGTCAATAATAATAATTGTAGTCTCTCAAGGACCTTGTAATGTGATAAATGATTTTTAGTGTTTTTTTTAAAAAATAAAAAAAAGGTACGCTTACCGTACGCGTACGGTAAAAAAAAAATAAAAAAAAGTTTTTAAAAACATGTAAAAAAAAGATGAAAGATAAGGTTGGCTCTTAAAAGAACCGTTGTGTTCATGCAGGGACAGAGGAAAGGAACCATGGGAAAATCATTCAAAGCTACAAATGTGCTGATCTATTTTGTTGTTCACTAGGGAAACACTGGTCTCCCTATAACAAATTAGAGCTTTACAAAATGTGCAATGAATATCAACCTTCCGAAATCGAAGGTTCATTTCCAGAGGGCCAGCAAAAGGAGATTCTCCCCCCACAGATGAAGGGCTCACCTGACCTGCAGAAGAAGGAGTAAGCTCTGCAGATGATGGTCCAGGCTGAGCTGCTGTGGATGTACTGGCTCGTCTTTCTGAAGAGTTACCTCCAAAAAGATGACCATGTGTCCTTCTGTGTACATCCTTGAGGTGTCTCTTCATGGTGTGATTCCCAAAGGAATACTTCCTGTCAGGATTACCTCTAGAAAGTACACGCTGACACAGCCTGCAAGTAACTAAGGGTGCATTCACCTTTTGCTGGCCTTCAGGAAAAGTAAAATAATCCCATACATAAGAGGGCTTTACTTTCCTCGCTCTCTGCCTCAAGACAGTGCTGCTGGTGCTAGCCTCACTCTCAGAAGAGCTCTGCTGTTCTGCCATCGTATCCCAAAGACAAACCAGCTCCTTCTCCCAAGGGATCACAAGCAGAAATGAGGGGAATGGGTGTGGTGTAGGAGAGTTCTAGAACTGAAAGTAGTTTCAACCAATCAAAAGTTGTGTTTCATGATCACATGACCTACCGTACGCTTACGGTACGCTTACGGTACGCTTACGGCAAAAAGTACGCATGCGCGTAAAAAAGACACTCGCTTGCGCGCATGCGCATAACAGTCACTCCCCGGCACTTCCGCGTAACGTGCGCGTGTGGCGTAAGCGCGCACGCGTCCCACGCGCAGTCCGTGCGGCCACGCAAAGTACGTAACTATACGCAAGCAGCGTAGATAGATTACGGACGTTGCGTAAACCGTACGCTTACCGTGAGCTTACGGTACGCGTACTATAAAAAAAAAAAAAAAAAAAAATCTGGAATTAAATTTTACATGTTTATTTTAAAAAATATATTAAAAAAAAAATATTTAATGATTTTAAAAATTTAAGCACAGTCTTTATAAAAGGTAAGAAAATTAAAATAAAAATATGTTTGAAAAAAATGAAGAATAAAAAAAAAAAATAGCATTTAAAAAACCTTGCAAATTCACTGAAAAAACCATGGGTTTCACACACGTTATAGTTAGGAATTAGCATTTAAAAAACCTTGCAAATTCACTGAAAAAACCATGGGTTTCACACACGTTATAGTTAGGAATTAGCATTTAAAAAACCTTGCAAATTCACTGAAAAAACCATGGGTTTCACACACGTTATAGTTAGGAATTAGCATTTAAAAAACCTTAGAAATTCACTGAAAAAACCATAGGTTTCACACACGTTATAGTTAGGAATTAGCATTTAAAAAACCTTAGAAATTCAGTGAAAAAACCATAGGTTTCACACATGTTATAGTTAGCTGGACATTTTACTCGTAAAAAACCAATGAAATTGCCCCGTTATAGTTAGTTCAGCTAACTATAACTCGCGCGCCCGCAATGCACTGCTGATGACGTCACATATTACATCACTCATGACATGGTCAGTGACATCACTCATGACATCACTGATGACATCTCAAATGACATCACTGATGACATCACTGATGACATAATCCTTGTGATAGAGTGGCAGACCTCCTCTCACCCTAATATAACCTTTGATACACACATTCAAAAATAGAGACTAAAATTTTCAAAACAATGGACATACCAATACCAATTACAACAACCTCTTCAGTATTTCTAAGATTCACATACACTTCCACTCATTCACCAACAGTCCTATACAGTCACTCATACATGTACTCACTCATCATATGTACTCATACACCTATACATCCTGTTACACAATGCCACTCATCCATAGAGTTACTCACACACATAGTCACTCATGCTAATAAAGAATCAAACATACATTCACCTGCATATACAGTTATACACACACCACCACACTTACTTCTACGGAAACTTACACATACTTAGTCTTTTAAACAATCACTTATAGAAACACATACTTATTCATACAGGAACTCTTTCAATCTCTCCCTCTCACATATACTCACATATATACACCAATAGTCACATATACTAGTTTAAAACATATGTAGTTACTCCTGAAGACACTATTGACACAGTCATTCACTCACTAACACACCCATACACACACTCATCCACCCATACAGTCCTGCACACATGCTGTGTTCAACACATACAAACAGTGAGTCACTCATTCATGCACCTATGCACTACGTAATACCCCCCACCGAACCATGCAGACACTCAGACTGATACTCAAAAAAACAACTAATAACCTATATAGACACCCATGTAGCTACTCACCAACCCATGCAGCCACTTATACACAAAGTGAGAGACTGTCACAGATATTTATATGTTTAAACATTACTCACTAAACCATGTATTCACTATGATACACTTAAACAGTCAGTTACACAATCAATTTTTCAAAAAAAAAACAACCATTTAGACACTTATATACCCATTTATTCTTCCATCGACCTTGAGATATACATATATAAAACATATTTAATTTTCAGAAAAACACACATTCACTGGATGATGTCATCAGTGATGTCATCAGTGATGTCATTTGAGATGTCATCAGTGATGTCATGAGTGATGTCACTGACCATGTCATGAGTGATGTAATATGTGACGTCATCAGCAGTGCATTGCGGGCGCGCGAGTTATAGTTAGCTGAACTAACTATAACGGGGCAATTTCATTGGTTTTTTACGAGTAAAATGTCCAGCTAACTATAACATGTGTGAAACCTATGGTTTTTTCACTGAATATATATATATATAGAGAGAGAGAGAGAGAGAGAGAGAAATAGAATGAAAGAGAGATAGAGAGATAGGGTGAAGCAGCAGAGCAGGAAGAGTGAGAGCGAGACAGAGGGAGAAAGGGAGAGAGAAGGAAGGAAAGAGACAGGTGAAGCAGTACAGCAACAAGAGAGAGAGAGAGAGACAGAGGGAGAATGGGGGGAGGGGGAGAGAGAGAGAGAGAGGAGGTGAAACACCAAAGCAGGAAGAGAGAGAGACAGACAGAGAAGAAGGGAGGGAGCTAGAGAGGAAGAAGGCGAAGCACAGAGAGAGCGAGCGAGAGAGAGAGACAGAGAGGAGGTGAGGCACCAGAACAGGAAGAGTGAGAGAGAAAAGGAGAGAGAGACAAAGAGAGAGAGAGACAGAGAGAGAGCGAGCGAGAGAGAGAGACAGAGAGGAGGTGAGGCACCAGAACAGGAAGAGTGAGAGAGAAAAGGAGAGAGAGACAAAGAGAGAGAGAGACAGAGAGAGAGCGAGCGAGAGAGAGAGACAGAGAGGAGGTGAGGCACCAGAACAGGAAGAGTGAGAGAGAAAAGGAGAGAGAGACAAAGAGAGAGAGAGACAGAGAGAGAGCGAGCGAGAGAGAGAGACAGAGAGGAGGTGAGGCACCAGAACAGGAAGAGTGAGAGAGAAAAGGAGAGAGAGACAAAGAGAGAGAGAGACAGAGAGAGAGAGAGAGAGAGAGAGAGACAGAGAGGAGGTGAGGCACCAGAACAGGAAGAGTGAGAGAGAAAAGGAGAGAGAGACAAAGAGAGAGAGAGACAGAGAGAGAGCGAGCGAGAGAGAGAGACAGAGAGGAGGTGAGGCACCAGAACAGGAAGAGTGAGAGAGAAAAGGAGAGAGAGACAAAGAGAGAGAGAGACAGAGAGAGAGAGAGAGAGAGAGAGAAAGGGTAGTTGACACACAACAGCAGGAAGAGCGAGAGAGCGAGAGCGAGAGAGAGAAGAGTGAGACGACATACAGCGAGAGGAAGACACACTGGTAGGAGGCACATCTGTTAAGCTCCAAAGCAGGGGGCGAAGGGGGCAGAGAGAAGTTAAAAAAGCTGCTTGTCATAGATGATTGGTGATCACAGTTCTTATATCATACGTGTCTTGTCTATATGCAGTGTTCAGTTTAGATTTGAGTGCTTAATACTATGTGTGTACGTGTTTATACACACACACAAATAAACACAGTAGAATGAGTGTAATTGTTTGTCTACCATAGATAAATAAAAGCGATTTTCTATTTATTTACGCTGCAAGTGTGGTTGTGTGATTGGCTATGGTGTATTTGTGTGCGTGGGTGGTTTTGCATTTTATGACGTGTTTCATAAATGTGAGCAGATTTCTATTTTGAGTGCTACTTAAACGTGTTTGATTGTGCATCTTATGTGTACCTTAGACATACACGTTTCTATGCTGTGTATGGGAGCTGTGGCACTAGGAACATAGCACGAATAGTTTTTTTGTGTGCCAGGAATGAATTGCAAAGTGTACATTTGTGCACAGTTTGCATAAGTTTGGTATTCTGCTTGTGCATGCTTCATGCGTATCTTGCAAATCTCTGGGGGTTGTGTGTTCCTTAGAAGAGTGTGTATGTGTACAGCCCGTCCATCTTTGAAGAGTTTGGCTGTGCAAACTTAGTTTAGGATTCTGAAGATATGTTTGCGGTGTTTATTTTTAAATGTGGATAAAAACGGAAATTGGGCGATTTTTGAGTGATTCTAAATACACTTTGTCATAAGTGCCAGGCCAATAACTGTGTGGATTGATAGGTAAGTTATTTACAAAAAAAGGAATTTTAGTGAAGAGGCTTGAACAGCAGTATATATGCACAAGGCTGATACTGAAATGTGCATATTTTCTTATAGGTGCATCGATTTATCTTCTGCGGGTGTTCATATCACTGAAACCTGGCAGGCACTGAAGCATGACTGTATATTTATTGGTTAAATAAACATGGAAATATACCAGTTTCAGCCTTATTTTTTTCACCAAACCCATAATAAATATGGATAAATACAGATAAAGTTGACAAAAAAATAAATATGGATAAATTCAGACGGAAATGTCAATAAAATAAATACCATAAAACCAGGAGCCCTAAAATAATAATAGGCTTTTTCTAATGGATGCCAGCCTCTCTGAATTAGGCTGTTACTTAAGATGTCCAGCCCTCTGTGTGTGAGGTGGAGGACGGCGGCATGTTGCTTTGGATGGCTTCCATGTTGATTTGGCCTCCTTCCCTGCAGACTGGAGACACATTAATTAGGTGAAACCTTCCTACTTAATTAGGTGAAACCTTCCTACTCACTGAGCACTGCATGGCCATTGCCAAGACCACGAAGGAAAGACTGAGACAAGGTTTGCCATTTATAGACTAGTCACAGAAAGACATGCGGAAGCAATCAGTGCACCGGTTGCCAGCCCATCGCTGGCTCATAAAGAACGCGGCCTTGCACCCCGTGTGGTTCTGAGCGGCTTGCATGTCTGTGGAACACAAAGAAATTAAGTAGTGCCAAGAAGCAGATAGACCATGAAATGCAAACTTAGACAAAGGGTCACATTAATTCTGAGACTTGTATTCTGGCCTGCACCGTGCTAGTGTATCTACGTGTCCATGGTATTCGGTGAACAGCACAGTGGGTTGAGCGCTCACTGTGTGTCAGGTCACATGCTTGAATCCCCTGGTACTTAGACAGCAACTCATCTTTTTGAGACTAATACGAGTAACATTGTAAGAGCAGCTCCAATTTAATCTCATTGGGAGTGCAGATAATGTGTAGTTTCTCTCTGAGCTCTAAATAACTTCAATTCGGGGTTTTGATACAATCTAGTCTCATTGAGAGCGCTTGAAAATGCCTAGACTCACTCAGAGCTTTCAATAATGCTTAGAATCATTCAGAGCTTTTCATAAAGCCTGGATTCACTCAGAGATACTGAAACAGCCTAGAAATACTCAGAGCTGTCAATAATGCCTTGACTAACTCAGAGCTATTGATAAAGCCTGGATTCACTCAGAGATCTTGAAACTACCTAGACTTACTCAGAGCTCTCATTAATGCCTTGACTTGCTCAGAACTCTTGATAAAGCGTGGATTCACGCAGAGCTCTTGATAAAGCCTGGATTCTGTCAGGCATTGACGAGCCGCGCCTACCCGAAAGAGCAAAGGACTACATTTCCCAGCGATCCCCTCCGGAGGGGAGGAGCCACGGACATATACTCGCGTACGGCGCTGGGATCGTCGTACGTGATACTGACCAGTTCTTCGCCAGGGTGCGTCTGTTTGGTTTTTTGGCGTTCTCGGCGAGAACGCGAAGAGCGACGAAGCCTCGCTACCCCGGGCTCGATACAGAGCCATTTTTGCTGGCCCCACGCTCGGCTGAGCGTCGCGTGACACCCAAGACCGCGGTGTCCCTTTGGCGGCTGCAGCGGACCATCTGCTTCCCCCCACCCGACGCGGAGGAACCCGCCCAAGTCCAAAGCAGTTTCCCGCCGGACTGAGGCGAAGTACCAAGGGGGGCCTTGTTCCTAGTAAGGAGTGATTACCGGGGGGTCCCTGGACCATTTGGAAGGCCCGAGAAGAGATCGGTAAGCCTCTTGACGTCCGTCAAGGAGGTTAAGAGAAACATTAACGTTTTTCATTTGCTTGTGGTTAAAGCCTCTAGACTTCCGGTGAGGAGGTTCAAAGTCAGGCTCTTATTCTTTGCGGATTTACGGGCGAACTATGAGGGTGCCCGCCTACTGACTTAAGAGGCCATTCTTGTTGTGACCTTTATAGGGTCTGTGGCGAGGGGACATTGGGACGTTGGAAGGAGGAATTGGTTTTTGGAACTACAGTACCCGTTTTCGCAATACAGCCGCCAACTCAAAAACTTTGCCTACCGTAGTGGGGGGCCTCGCTTTCCTTTCTTTGGTTCCTGGAGTTGGCCGAGTTCCTATATGATTTAGAGGGATAGGAACGTGTTACGTGTGTGGAGGGATAAGGGGGCATTTGTTATCAGGAACATTGAAAGAACCAGTCGCTAATATCAGTCTTGTCTCTTGTGTGTCACAGCTTCCCATTGGTGAGAGACACATCTTACTAGCAGCACGACTGAGGGGAGGTTTTCACACCCAGAGGAGGAAAACTGCATTTGGTACGAAAGTGACTTAGCAAGAATGAAATGAGAGTAGACAGGGAACACTATATTGTTAACCATTTGTATTTCTCGTTTCAGGTATCCCTTCCCTTGCTGTTCCTACCCTACCCTATCCCTCGCTTGATTACCTCTATGCTCTGTAATTGTTTGTCTAGTCAGAGTGTGGGGAAATCAGGAGGTGGACCCCTCTGAGCATCACCCTGATCCTGAGGAGCTTGGACCATCGTGACAGATTCACTCAGAGATACTGAAACAGCCTAGAATTACTCAGAGCTGTCAATAATGCCTTGACTAACTCAGAGCTATTGATAAAGCCTGGATTCACTCAGAGATATTGAAACTGCCTAGAATTACTCAGAGCTCTCATTAATGCCTTGACTCGCTCAGAGCTCTTGATAAAGCCTAGATTCATTCAAAGCTTTCGATAATGCCTAGGCTCATTCAGAGCTCTTTGTAAAGCCTGAATTCACTCAGAGCTCTTGATAAAGCCTGGATTTACTCAGAGCTCTTGAAACTGCCTAGACTTACTCAGAGCTCTCAATAATGCATGAACTCTCTCAGAACTCTTGATAAAGCCTGGATTCGCGCAGAGCTCTTGATAAAGCCTGGATTCACTTGGAGCTCTTGATAAAGCCTGCATTTACTCAGAGCTCTTGAAACTGCCTCGACTTACTCAGAGCTTTCAGTAATGTCTAGAATCATTGAGAGCTCTTGATGACACCTAGCCTCACTCAAAGCTTTCGATAATACCTAGACACATTTGGAGTTCTTTGTAATGCCTGAATTCACTCAGACCTCTTGATAAACCTTGGATTCACTCAGAGCTCTTGAAACTGCCTAGACTTACTCACATCTCTCAATATTGACTGGACTCACTAAGAGCGCTTGAAAAAGCTTGGATTCACTCGGAGGTCTTGAAACTGCCTAGACTTACTCAGAGCACCCAATAATGCCTAAACTCTCTCAGAGCTCTTGATTAAACCTGGATTCACTCAGAGATTTTCATAAAGCCTGGATTCACTCAGAGATATTGATGCGGCCTAGAATTACTCAGAGCTCTCAATAATGCCTTGACTCACTCAGAGCTCTTGATAAAGCCTGGATTCACTCAGCGCTCTTGAAACTGCCTAGACTTACTCAGAGCTCTCAATAATGCCTTGACTTACTCAGAGCTCTTGATAAAGCCTGGATTCACTCGGAGCTCTTGAAACTGCCTAGACTTACTCAGAGCTCTCAATAATGCAGGAACTCTCTCAGGACTCATGATAAAGCCTGGATTCACTCAGAGCTCTTGATAAAGCCTAGATTCACTCAGATGTCTTGAAACTGCCTAGACTTCACCAGAGCTCTCCATAATGCCTAAACTCACTGAGAGCTCTTGATAAAGCCTGGATTCACTCAGAGGTCTTGAAACTGTGAAAACTCACTCAGGGCTCTTGTTAATGTCTAGATTCAGTCAGAGATCTTTATAATGCCAGGGGTTATATCAAACTCCTGATAATACACAGGCTTTCTCAGAGCTCTTTATAATGCATACACTCACTCCTAGCTCTTGATAATAAGAATACATACTGCATGGGCTGGATAATATGTCAGCACACTCGGAGTCCGGGATAAGACCTAAGCTCCTTTAGGGCTCTGGGACTGTGCAATCTCACTCAAAAGTATGGAAAACTCCATGGCTTATTTGTTGTTCTTAATACTTTCTAGGTTCACAGATGGCTTAAGTTAATGTGTAAGTTCATTTAGAGCTCTTTCTAAGACCTTGACTTACTTTAGGACGTCGAAACGATCATGCCTCACTCAAGGTTCTTAATATTTTTAGCTTCACTCAAAGAATGTGATATTGTGATTCAATCAAAAGGAGGAGGAGATATTAAAAACAAATTCAAACAGAGGAACCTATGGTGGATGATCTGGTTCCAATCACACCGACAGAAAAGGAATGAATGACAGGTCATCATTTGCCTGTTTTATGAAAATGTTGTAATATAAATTCAATATATCATATAGAACGTTCTTGCTGTCACCTTTGATGAATGAGGATTTGCACCACTGAAAGTCCAAAAAACAGGGCTCAATGGTCTGCTTTCAAATTTGCCATACAATAAGCCATTTCTGTGTTTCTCAAGGTCCTTATCACTAGCATCCACTCTCGTGCATACTTTCTTACTTACTTAAGATGATAACTTTACACAATTCTTCTTAAATCCTTTTAAATGCTTTATCCTGTACTTTACCCCATGAGCATAATTTCTTTCGTTAGCAATTTGGTTGACGGTTCTACTTTGTATGCAATATTCTGAACACATTTCACAGAGAAATTTCACAGCTCCACAAACTACATGTCATTATCCCTACAATCTGGTATTTTAACAAACTATCCTTGGATTTGATTCCTTCTGGTGTTAGCACATAGCCCGGGTGTTCTACCTTTCCATGCCAAATACACATTTTTCCCTTTTTAGTCTCAGATCATTTTCCAGCAAAATGTTATGGTTTTCTTTCACTCTCTGATCATGCACCACTACACTCTTGCCAAAAATGTAAATATTATCCTGGAACACTTGTTCCAAGTACAGCCCTTTCATCACTTGAAACGATGGTGAGCAGTCTCAGGGTTCAGAGAGAGGTTAGTGTGGGGGTAAGTAGGCTCAGCACTCAATGATATCATGGTCCAGTCCAGTACTTCTCTTTTGAATAAATATACTTTACACACATGATGCACAATATTACACACTACACCAATACATTAGATACCCAATGCTCGGTGTGAGGCCTGTGTCTTGGGCACTCTACCTCTTCCATTTCTCTGTAAGCTTGGGGCTTTGGTGGCTTAGGGCCATATGTAGGTACCTAAATACCGGTCGGTAACGGCCGAAAATCGGTAAATATCCCGTTACCGACCGGTATTTAGGCACTTGAGATGTAGGTGGCTGATTTTCAGGATTCGGTAATTTACCGATTCGGAATTTTAAGAAATCGGTAAAATACCGATTCGGTAAATTACTGAATCCTGAAATGCTATGTAGGGGGCACTCAAGTGAGTGCATCTGGATTCGTTATTTACCACCAACTACAAGTTGATGGTAAATGACGAATACCTTTGAAAAAGCAATTTTGTGCTTTTTGGAATGTGCCATGTGGCAGACATACATGCCCTTAGGGCATGTATGTGCGCCACATGTGCACACCTGCACGATTCAGGGGTGCAACAGGGTGTCAATGTGACACCCTGCCACCCATGAATATGCTCCCCCTATTACCGATTCGGTATTTACCGAATCGGTAATAGTGAATGGCTTCCCATTCATTCCTATGGGCCTCCAGGCCCATAGGAATGAATGGGCAGGGATGCATTATTACCGAATCGGTAATTACCGATTCTTAATTACCGAATATTACCGATTCGGTAATAATTACCGAATGGTTACCTACATTCTATTTACCGATTCATAAATACCGAATCGGTAAAATTCGGTATTTAAGAATCGGTAAATATAATTTACCTACATATGGCCCTTAGTCTCTAGATCTAATTCATCCCCTTTCTCTGCACCGTTATCTTTTGGGGCTACATAGCAGTATAGTTCTTCTTCTGGTGGCGTAGAACGATCATGGGCCTCCTGTGGGTGGGCGGGCTCACCATTGGCAAGTAGCATCAAGGACACTGCTAGTGGGCGTCCTCCACAGGTGGGGCGGCTGCAGGCCACGCTGTGAGACATTAGAGGGCAGCTCAAGGACACTGCTAGTGGCCGTCCTCCACAGGTGGGGCGGCTGCAGGCCACGCTGTGAGACATTAGAGGGCAGCTCAAGGACACTGCTAGTCGCCGTCCTCCACAGGTGGGGCGGCTGCTGGCCACGCTGTGAGACATTAGAGGGCAGCTCAAGGACACTGCTAGTGGCCGTCCTCCACAGGTGGGGCGGCTGCAGGCCACGCTGTGAGACATTAGAGGGCAGCTCAAGGACACTGCTAGTGGCCGCCCTCCACAGGTGGGGCGGCTGCAGGCCCCGCTGTGAGACATTAGAGGGCAGCTCAAGGACACTGCTAGTGGCCGTCCTCCACAGGTGGGGCGGCTGCAGGTCTCGCTGTGAGACATTAGAGGGCAGCTCAAGGACACTGCTAGTGACCGTCCTCCACAGGTGGGGCGGCTGCAGGCCACGCTGTGAGACATTGGAGGGCAGCTCAAGGACACTGCTAGTGGCCGTCCTCCACACGTGGGGCGGCTGCAGGCCACGCTGTGAGACATTAGAGGGCAGCTCAAGGACACTGCTAGTGGCCGTCCTCCACAGGTGGGGCGGCTGCAGGTCTCGCTGTGAGACATTAGAGGGCAGCTCAAGGACACTGCTAGTGGCCGTCCTCCACAGGTGGGGCGGCTGCAGGCCACGCTGTGAGACATTAGAGGGCAGCTCAAGGACACTGCTAGTGGCCGTCCTCCACAGGTGGGGCGCCTGCATGCCACGCTGTGAGACATTAGAGGGCAGCTACTGAAGTGGAAGGTTCTGGTGGTGTCCATCTTCTGGGTTCCAGTGGGCCCCCACGCAGACATGCCTCTCAAGCTCGACAGGCACAAATCTTGCCCTGAGTGCGCTGACAGTGGGGCCTCCCTCGTAGGAGGCATTTCAGAAGTCCTTTCTCCAGAAGCGAGGCTCTGGAGATGATAGGGTATTACTATGCAGCACAATGACAGCCGTCCAATCGGGTGCAGGGGTCTTCGGCACCTTGGTTGCCAGATGCTAATTCAGAATGTGAGGCTTGGTTCTTCAGAGAAGCAAAGTCAGTGGCACCGTTGATTTTCATCAGAATAGACACTGTTTGGAACAATCTTTACAGACTTATAAGAGCATGGAGCAGAAGGTTTTAACAACTCGCGTCCACCCTTTCATGACTTTTTATTTTCATTTTATTTAGTGTTGGAAAAAACGTTGGGTCTTTTAATAGTGTCTTTTATTGTATAAGAGCTAGATATTTTATTTTAAATGTATTCATGTATGCAATGGTTTTAATTAATCAAGCATAATAAAATGTACTTACTTACAGTGGCACCGTTGAAAGTCGGTGGCGGTGCTAGCCACTCCCGGGGGGGGGGTGGGGTTAATCCTCCGTGCCCTAGGTTTGCAGTCTTCACTTTTGGGGCAGCAGGGATTGTGTGAAACACCATCTAAGGTTCATTACATGATCGATTGTTGATCTTGACTGCATTCAAGCCAAATGATTGGGCACACTTTTGCAAGTGCCATGACAGTGGTGACAGGAATGGCATGGGATGCCACTCAGGCACACTTTAGAAGTGCCACAATTACTCAGAGCATATACAGGAGTGGAATGCATCTTTCATAATGCCGTTCATGCAATCTGTGAGTCTCTGGAGGCCCAACCCCTGCACCAGTGTCATTTCTAGCCTCTTCCAATGATCAGCTCATCCCGCTGGATTGTCTTTTCTCATTTGTTCGAGCAGGACTCCTTGGATTTCTAGGACTAGTCAGGCAGATCTTCCCAATCAGATGCCAGTTTATCTCCCATCACCTATGGGCAGGTGGCTGCCAGGCAGAGCACAATCCTGGGTGCCAGTGATCCTCTCTGTACCCTGCAGAGAACGCTTTCATTTGTCAAAGTCATATTGGAACTGGGACAAGTAAGTCGCCAGCTCCCACTTTTATACAGAGTTACCATACTATGGCTGTAGATTCACCGTCCATTTTTGCAGTACCAGTTTTGGTTAGTTCTCTTTTCATGCGTCCTTCTCAGGCTGTTCTCCAGCCTCAACCTTTCTCTAGTTGCTCCTCACAGCATGGGCTTCTCCAGGTTGGAACACCCACAAAAAAGGTACAAAGAGAAGTTAGAACTCTGCACCTGATAGTCAATAGTCACATTTGATAGTGATCAGAAAGAGAGACACTTAACACCCTGACAACAGAAGGTTGTGTTCCCCCATCTCTCCTGCAATCCACCAAATGGCAGTATTAGGAAAGTATTTTAGCAGCCCTTTATATCCGAAGGCACCTCAAAAAAATATTCTAAGAGGAAGCTTTTCACCTTTTTCCCTTCTTTGGTGTCTGGATTCCCCCCTCCTGTCTAAGGAGTGTAAACAATACTCTTAAACTTTCTGGGAGAGCAATCACACCTACATCTTGTGCACACTAACAGGCTTAGGGCTTCCAAAAGGGAACCTTCAGGCCTTGTCCCTCTGGTTCACTGAGGCACTCATATAAAACCAAGATTCACTAGCTTATATGCAGGCACATGGGATCTTGGCTTTAGGATCCCGGGTTCACCGTCAGCAGCAAGAACTTTATTTGAATGAGCCAGTAAGCTGCCACTCACATGATAAAGGTAAAAAGGCTTCAACATGCTATAGGCTCTACACACTTGGCATGCTGCCACCATAGTGCTACATGCGTGGACCTGTGACAGGAACAGTAGTCCTGTTGTGACTACAAAGCACCCTCTTTGAGCATCCTTCAAGGTCCAAGACAGTTTGGGGGCTTGTACAAAGTCAAGGGCAGCTCTAGACTTTCCCACACATGCTAGATTAGCATGAATCTGGATCCAGAATATGAGTTTCTATCTTGTATTCTGAAATACCAGATACTTGCAGCTGTGCTCACGTAGCAGACATAACAGCCGTACACCATGCAGGGGACAGTCCCATCCCAACAGTCTACCACTTTGCACAATCAGTACTATTTCATCTATTTTGGGTAACAGATGGCCAACCACCCAGATCACCTTCTTCAAGCTCCTTCAATCAATGTATACCCATAATTCATTGGTCATCCTCTTTCCGGTAACTACAAAAGGAGAGGCCCGCAAGGAAGATACAACAGGTTCAATAATTTTTTCTTTAATTACTTTTACCTAAATACTTCCCCAGCTCTTCCAATTGGTACACACCAAAGTTGATGTTTTGCAGGTATTGCTCCACTCTCAGTTTGATGAGAGAAAACCCTCTGAATTCTCTCAGCTTTTCATCAAACACTTCCTTAAATTAACTTAGCATATTCTCTAATCTGTCTGTACCATCCTGCTGTACTCCTTTCACTTCTCTCACACCATCCACGCACTTCATTTCCTTTGCACTTTTTTCTTGAGAGCACATGAATAATTGCAGTAACCAACATTTAACCACTGGATTAACCACTAACCTTGGGTTCCGGAACAGCGTGCTCCTCACCGTAAAGCACGTCAATGCCTTATCAGGGGTAGTAAGTGCCATATAAATGCGATTATAATGATATCTTCAGCCACTTTATTAACACATTCTACGATATCTAATACTTCCTTCCAAGGCTTGAGCACAATGTCCTGGAAACGCTAGTGCAGTAACCCTAGAATGTTCTAATCTTTTTTGGATCCATAAACGTTACCTTCAATTACTTGACTAATAAAGCTGAATGAAGCTGTAAAATTACAGTCACGCAAAATGTTCTGTTCTGTAAAGGCTTTGGGAATCACATCTGCAGGCATCAACTCTGCCCCTCCACACTTTTAAATATTTTTCTGTGATAATTTTTTTAACCCTGAGTCTAACATTAGTTCAATCTATTTTTGTAAGGTTTTTTCCATTGGGTTGGGCGTGGTTTCTGTAATTTTCGACGCGCCTTTCCTCTTCTCACAGCGCACTGATTGCTTGCAGTCCAGGACACAGCAGCGTCCTTGGGTAGGCCATCTTTTTTTTCTTTAACATGATTTGGGTCCTTCAAGTCCACATGCAAAGGACTATGGGGCAATCACTCCTACATGTCGGCTTCATAGTTACATAGTATGCATGAGACTAAACAAAATCACTCCATATTTAACGCTGATATATTGATACTTATTTTGTGAACCTATTGAATTATGTTTTATTTTTCCCTGCATTGCACCAATATTGTATCCTAAGAATTGAATGTTTAGTATTAATTTAATTTCCCAATCCAAGATGGCTGAACCAGTTCCTGAATTACATCACATCCTGTTTGGTACTAGAACAGGGAGTTTACTTTGAGTCCAGTTGTGCCGCGATTGTGCTTGCTTAGTTGCTCGCTCACTGGACTCATGGAATCTCTGCCTTCTTGATTTCCTGCAAATTTTCGTCTTGTTCTTTGCCTTGCTGCATGGCTTGGACATTTGGAAGGATTTTCTGGTCTCCAGGTTTTTTCCTCCCTGCTAGATATTATTTCCTGGAGCAATTCTAGACTTCATTCCAGTGTCTTGATTTGCTTCCAGAGATAGTAGGCCATTTCTATTCATGAAGAAGACTCTACACGCAGTGCCAAGAAGTCCTGCTGTCGACAATGAATAGCTGTAATGTCACAAATGTTGTCTTCTCCACCCTGACTATTTATTTTGGTAACTTCAACATATAGTACTAACCAGTTAACTCTCTCAGCTGTAGCATCGTCTTCTTCTCCAACCATTGGTGCCCCAGTTTGGATGTATGACGTTACAACGCACACTTTTACAACGCATGCACTTACAACGCATTTTTTACAACGCATAATCCATTACAACGCACTACACTTACAACGCATGACACTACAACGCATTTTTAAAAACTACCTTTACAACGCATACCATTACAACGCATAATATTAAATTGCATTTAAGGTAAGTATTAGATAGTATAGGGGTAAAAATTACTTTTCTAACTCCAGGGGGTGCAACAATAGGGTAAATGTTGGATAGTATAGGGGTAAAAATTACTATTCTAACTCCAGGGGGTGCAACAGTAGGGTAAGTGTTGGATAGTATAGGGGTAAAAATTACTATTCTAACTCCAGGGGGTGCAACAGTAGGGTAAGTGTTGGATAGTATAGGGGTAAAAATTGCTATTCTAACTCCAGGGGGTGCAACAGTAGGGTAAGTGTTGGATAGTATAGGGGTAAAAATTACTATTCTAACTCCAGGGGGTGCAACAGTAGGGTAAGTGTTGGATAGTATAGGGGTAAAAATTACTATTCTAACTCCAGGGGGTGCAACAGTAGGGTAAGTGTTGGATAGTATAGGGGTAAAAATTACTATTCTAACTCCAGGGGGTGCAACAGTAGGGTAAGTGTTGGATAGTATAGGGGTAAAAATTGCTATTCTAACTCCAGGGGGTGCAACAGTAGGGTAAGTGTTGGATAGTATAGGGGTAAAAATTACTATTCTAACTCCAGGGGGTGCAACAGTAGGGTAAGTGTTGGATAGTGTAGTGTAATATTATGCGTTGTAATGGTAGGCGTTGTAATGGTATGCGTTGTAAAGGTAGTTTTTAAAAATGCGTTGTAGTGTCATGCGTTGTAAGTGTAGTGCGTTGTAATGGATTATGCGTTGTAAAAAATGCGTTGTAAGTGTAGTGCGTTGTAACAGTTGCGTTGTAAAGGTTGTTCCCCCCCAGTTTTCCTCGCAGTACTCCCCTAAACTCGGCTGATGTGTTTTACCAATCTATAATTGCTGTATGTTTTCTGTAAGGCCAGGAAAAATTTGGAACCCTCTCGGTCCAAGGACCCACAAGTGTAACACATTATTCCTCCCGACTGTTAGATCAGCCATCTCTTTAGCTTTCAATTTCCCTGACCCCCTCCTTATGGAAATGTTTACCAAAAGAAACATTCCTAGTATCTCTTTTTTCTCACTCTTGCTCCCTCTCGCTCTGTCTCGCTCTCTCTCTCTCTCTCTTATCCTTGTGGTGACTGTATACTGTTATTTGTATCAACAGCCTCTTGAAAACAAAGGATCTTTGCTAGATAATAGTCTTGTTTGGAACATTTGATCAAAACACCTCAACACAAGTTGATCTTTTATCAAAGACTCTATGAGATGTTCAAAACCACCTTTCAACGCTAGTCTCCTCGGTGTGGTAATGTGTGTATCAACCTTTTCTCCAGCCATTTGTTCTCTAGGTCCAAATTTATATCTCATCTAGACTAACATCCTTTGTGTGGAAAGTTGCTTTGCCAACTGCTTAATTGCTCTATTGTACTCTTTGAGTTCCTCCTCTTCAGCTGGGAGAATTGCTGGTAAATTAGTAAATATGTTTGTCCTTCCATCCATACCCAAACAGTGCTCTAAAATGAATGTCTTCCTATTGGACCAGAAACAATGTCCATTCACAGCACACAGATACACGTTGAAGGTGAGCTACTACTCTTGCCACAGAGTAAGTGGTTCCGCTGGTTCTTGGAGGAACAATGGGGATGGCGGGTCAATTAATCCATGGTAAATCTGATAGATGATCAATCATAAGTATACTAGCTATCATTTGCCAGCAAATTCCAAATCTAATAATAGTTATTTTCCCATATTTTTCATTGTTATTAAACACAGCACCACCCCATATTTTGAAAACAACATCCAATGTAAGCCTTACTTAAACCAATGGCTTTGGCGTGGTGCACCATGACAACACAAAGCAGGGGCATAACACAGGTGCCTGAAGCCCCCGTGGTGCGGGGGGAGACCCTCAGCACAGTACTCAGGCTTGAGAACTCCGGTTTAAATCTGGAGCGGGAGCCCATCCGTGTACCTTGCAGGGGGGCCTACTCAACTTTCGATACGCGACTGACACAAAGCAATGGTAAGTGGATGCCTCCAGGCCCCTGCATGTCCATGCATGATGCTAAATGAGCAGCTCTGGTCTCACGGTCAAAGTGATGCAACAGTGCTTAAAGAGCGCACCTTGCCTAGATATCTCACAAACCCTAGTGTAGGGGTTCATCACCTGCCTGACTCACCTGGCCTGTGATGCCGCATCCTCAGCATGATCAGATAATCTTTGAATGACTTCATATACAAATAACTCAGTATGTCGCACCATTAGACGTGCAATGATTGTTGCTTGTGACGGTGACACTCACTAATAATGAAATCAGGACTCTATTGGATCCTCAATCACCACATCAGAGTAAGACATCGCGATCACCTAGTTGCTGCACACCAAAAGTACTCTTGTACAGTGGTGACGGAGTGCCTAGTACCCTGGAGTCCGGTGAGTTCAGAATCTCATCGCCAACAATAAATAGTCACCAGACATTTCTCAAGTGATAGATAGTGGCTTCTTCTGGACTCACAGCAGCTACTAGGCAACATGCAGGTTCAACACCTACTGATTTTTGTCAAATCTGCTGCACTCAGGACTTACTAAAGACTTACGTTACCAACCATTGCTCTCTCTCTTGTGGTATCTACAAGGACAGAGGACTAAGAACAATGCTTACCTAGTGGTTTTGATCATTCCTTGGTTCACCAAATGTGCTAGATATCAAGCAAGGCTATTCAGAGGTTCTGATAATGCAGAACACCTGTCGGACATCCCATGTCTAATAATGGTAGGATTCTTGATAATGTTTTGTCCTTCTCAGAAATGTTGGCTATGTCTAGGTTGACACAGGGTCCTCAATGCTATTTAAGCTTATTGTGAGCTTTTGACAATGTACAGACACTCAGATCTTCAGCTTCGAATACTGGTAGTTCTCACTTAGAGCTCTGAATAATGTGTGGTTAAACAAAGCTCCTACCTATGAGAATATTTTATCAGTGATGCTTAAGTGCACATAAGACTCTCATTAAGAGCCTATGATTAATAAGGTATGCTCAGAAACATTATCACTGCATATTGGGCCAAAACATTAACCACCATAAGCATACACCATTATACCTGGAGCCGCAACATCTCCCGAATGGAGTTGAAAGTATGTAGTCTCTCAGCTAATTCTCAGTCCTGGGATTACAGGCTCTGAAGTGTGTGTGTCAGATTGGCCAGCTCTAGACAGCCGGCCAATCTGACATGCGCACTTGCATTAATAGTACAATTCCATTAATGAGTCCCGCCCCCTGCCATCGCACTGTAACAGTGCGAGCCTGTGACACATTGATAAAATGGTATTTATTACCATTTATTAATGTGTGTACCTGCTGCACTCACAGCAGGCCGGGTGACACTCCTCTGCCATAACAGAGGAGCCGTCCCTAGAACTCGCATGTGCATAGGTCCAAGATTCCTCATCAATAACGTCAAGCTGCTAACCTCACAGACAGCAAAACAACTTTAAGTCCCATGGAGCACATCTGTCCTCCATGTGCACCACACCAAGGTTCTTGGACACCACCACAGTCCACACAGGTTCTCGGCTACCACGAGCCAGTGAGCCACCCAGAAATCTAGTATGACCACAAAACCATGAGTCGAATCACCCCATGGCTCCCACATGGTAGACCAGTTTTGACCATCTCAATGAAAAGCACACTTGGAATCAAGCAACATGAGATTTTATATATTGGGGGCCATATTGTCTCAATATAGTGCTCGGTTACAGATCTGCGCTGTGAGCACCTTCATCAGGTACACGTAGTGCAGACTTAGAGTATGCACCATTTAAAAAATGCTTAGTCCTAAGTGCAGACACACAAGCTTGCATCTACACTGGGACAGTGTAGCACTGAAAGATGAATCAGGTGTTTCAAACCTCTGGCACAGCATCCAAAGCAAGGGTTCTGGCCTGATTTTAAATATGGGAAGGGATTCCCCCAAAGGCAAGTGCAGAGTATGGTGTCAACCACCATTCGAGGTACTCTTGGGCAGAACCCCCACATCTTTCTCAAAAGCTGCCCACAAAGGTCACACTTTCTGCATCACATTCTATATGGTGCACAGTCCGGTATGTCTTCCAAGAGCCTGTTCTCTCCTTCCCCCTTTGGGTCGCCATGCGCTCTACAAATCCCATAGCATAGCACAGCATAGGACCCACCTCAGGAACACATTGCGCACCCAGCTGGCCATACTGCCATACAAATAAGGAAATACTAGCTTGAGATTAGGCTAGGAGTGGGCAGAATTTGCGTAGTCGGACTACGTAAAGCTCAGCGAAACAGTAAAAAATCTCAGCAAGCATGCAAAAGTTCTGCGAACATGCGGAATTGCTTGTTCTGCTCGTCCGCGATGCTTTTTTCTTGTTCGCGAACGCTGTTTGGGTGCTCAGGGAGAAATATCTCGCGAACATGCATTTTGAAAGCGCGAACAAGCAAAAAATTCCGCGAAGCCGCGGATTGAAGAACTTTTGGCAATTCGGCGTTTTCCACGGGACACAAAATTACCCAAATTCCGCGAGCGGAACGGAATTTACCGCCCAGGCCCACTTGAGATGCACTGACAAAATCCATGCCCATAGATCAGTGTTACCCAGGGGTCTCACAAGCATCTTTGACCCCTTCTGCAACCGCGGCCTGTACAGGTAAGATCGGCCGGGCGGTGGGGGCGGATGGGAGGGGATTTCAACAGACAACAACGGGGTGATTTCATTATTTATTTCATTTTCCCTCATCATTGTCTGTCGAAATCCCCCCTCCCATCCGGCCCCACCGCTCTTACCTGCACAGGCGCGGCTGCTCTTCTTTAAAGTGCAAGTGACCCGTGAAATAAAGAAAATGTAAAAAACCCTTTGTATCCTTGGGACACTTTCTTAATATGCACAAAATGACCCTAGAGGTTCGGGTTCCCATGGAAGGTGCTGACTCCTGATAATCAATAGGAGAGAATCATTCCTTGCAACACCAGAAGGGCTGAGTCCAAAATTCACCACATGAAGAGGAAACTCACAGAGTGACTCCTGTGCAAACATGAAATACCACTATTTTTCCAAAACATATTTTATTGTTTTTTGAGTTAATATTCAACCAGTCAAACAAACTCAAGTAAAGTGGTGAAACACTCACAACAGGACAGGTTTTGATGGATGTAGCACTGTTGCAAAAAAAAAAAAGAAAGTTAATTCAACTTAAACAGCTCTTTCTCTTCTCTGTCCTGATGTTTTACTTTTATAAGGAGCATTTATCTTCCTGGAATGGTACCCCACCACCTATCCCTAAAATGGATTTTCCATATAAAAATACTGCCTTAGATATGCCGCTCTACAATGCTGGGAGCTGTTATAAATGGACACTGCTCCCCTGATCCTGCTGGGAAATTAACATAGTACTCCAGGGACCCACTTCCTTCCTACAGGTAAGGTGGGTCATAAGGAGAGGGACAGGGAATGGAGAGTCAGAATAATGAAGATTACCAGTAAGTAATCCAAGCATTACTTTTCAGCAGGACCAGGGACCTCTGAGATGAGGAGTTCCACTACTTTAAACACTGCTGAAGACCCCACTCAGACCTGCAAGTTCTCCATATGCATGCATGACTAGCCGCTCCAGGCCAGGTTTTTTCAGTGAATATGAGGTCTTGTGGACTTGTTTATTTCATTGTAAAACCAGAACTACAAGTCCCACAATTCAAAGAAAAAAACTGGACTGAAGTAGCTCATCGCGCATGGACCTGAGGACTTGGCAGCTATAACTACTTGTCCTGTGCACATACTGCTCATCATAAAGATGTAGTGCATCATTTACGAAAAAATTATGCAACGCGGCTCGCAAGCCATTTTGCTGCGCCGAGCTGCATCGTTTTAATAAGCACAGGGATGCATTGCATTAAGAACAATACTACACATCCCTGTGCTTTCCCCTGCGCTGGCACATCACTGGCTGCCATGCGCCAGCACTGGCACCCATGCATCATGTAGCAAGGGTGCCTGAGGTGCGGGTATGATTGTTTTTGTGCAGGAAGGGACATCTTCCTGCACAAAAACAATTATTGATGGCGTTTCTCTCCTTCTGTGTGTGCTGCAGAATGCAGCACGCATAGAAAGAATGAAAAAAATGAGGAGAAATAAAAGTATTTCTCCTCGTTACGCCACTCGTACGCCTCCCCTGGGGAGGCGTGGGATTCTGCCTCAATCCCTGGTTTACAAAACATTGCAAACCTGGGAGTGTGTCCAGGGCCGGACTGGGAACAGAGACCGGCCCTGGCAAACTGCTCAGCCGCCCCCCTACCCCCCCGGGGTGAGGGGCCTGCAGCCGAGCAGTTTGCGAGGGCCGTTTTCAGCCGATTTTGTTACAGGGGACCGCTAATGCCGACCCCCAGTTACAAAAACAGCCCCCCAGGGGGCCAAAACCGGCCCCCACCCTAGCGGCCTACTGCGGAAACGCCCGGTGCCCCCTATGGGCAGTCCGGCCCTGAGTGTGTCGGATTCTGTCTAACAAAAGTGACGCACAAGCGGCGCAATGGACTTGTAAATGAGGCCGCAATGTTTCAGAGTCACACGGTACGCATTACTCAGATGGGTGCATATGTCTGCACACACACACACCACATTGACACAGGCACAAATACACACCCAGAAAGGCAGAAAAAACAGCCAAATTCTGATGCGTAAAATCATTTACATAAATACACTCCCCCACCAAAAAAAACCTCACATATACAAAGAGTACATTGTAACGGATCAAGCACACCCAGAATATTTCACCAAACATATATATGCTGAAATCCAAGAAACAGCCACTGATTTCCAAGCACACATGCACCTGACGTTAATATACGACCCAGCCCCTCAGCTGTCATCACCCAACCTAAAAACACACGCAGGCCCACACGTCCCCCTCACACATGGTGGCATTCCGTGGCATTTAAGAAAGACAGAAAGACTAGAATGATAAATCCTCGCAGCCGATTATTACTTATGACTGAAAGTTCATGATTGACAAAGTCCCTGGTGGCCCCCACTGGCTCAGGAAGGGGCTCTCAGAAGCGGTTTAGGTGCCATAAAAACCAATAATGCTGGTGATTGATGGTGCCTAATGAATACCAAAGCCTCTCTTGACAGACACAGCCTCATAATGGATGTAGGCCCGGATGGCTGCCGAAGCCACATGCTCGAGGAATCACTGTGCCTGCAAATGTCATGTAACTGCACACAGCGCCTTGACATGAAGGCGCTCGATTCAGGGTCAGTCCGGGGTCCAGCAAGCACGTGTTGATTACAGAAAATATTAATGCAGCAGAGAAAGAAAAAAAAGTGTCGATGATCAGAAAGAAAAGTGCTCAGGAAACCCAAGCCCTTACAAGACGCGCCAAGATACACAAAGTTAAGCATAGAGCACTAACCGCGCCCCCTGAAAGTGGCTTTTAAATCCTCCATTGACAGAAGCGCCACAATTGTGAGAATTAATACCAGCGGGTCCCGTTTTAGCCAGCTAGACCGAATCCGTCAACAAGGCCGGTCATACGAGAAGGGCCGGCTTCAAGGCGGCGCTGAGCACTTTAATCCACTGAAAAGCGCACTCACCCCTCCAGCTCACTCGTTCACTTTCCCTCTCTCAACACCCACTCTCATAGACGCAGACACCCAGACACGCTTTGAGTAATGCACACCACACTCAGCAGCATTCAAGTGCAGGCATACATGCATATGCTAAAATGGAGCATAAGGACACGTGCATAGAGACATTGAAGGGATACACGGGCATTAGGACACATATCGACCATCAGACATTAGACAATCACACATACATGTAATGGGTTTTGTGGCGCTATATAAATGCAAACCTTTTCCCCTTATCTAGCCCTCCACTATACTTATCAATCCAAATAACTAACATAATTTTTGTATCTCACTATACTAATTCACCACTAATCCTTTATGGGTTCCGAAGTAGCATGCTACTCACCAAAAAAAGCGCTGTGACACCTCATCAGGGATGGCAAGAGCGATATAAATGCAATCCTTTTCCCTCTTCTATCCCTCCACAATCCTTCTCAAGCCAAACAACTGACTAAAATATCCACCACTGAAATTACTTTCATATTTCACTATATTAATTCACCACTAATCCTTTATGTGTGCCGGAGTAGCGTGCTACTCGCAAAAAAGCTCTTGGACGCCTCATCAGGAGTAGTAAGCGCTATATAAATGCAATTGCAATACAATATACCAACACACATAGGTGTGTGCATACACCACTGCATGCAGGCATAAATAGGTTTATACTCAGGCAAACATAGTTCTGCACATGCAGACATTGCAGGAACACATGAACACCATACATTTGTAATGTTTTTAATGTCGTTATTTTTATTGTGTTTTTATTGTCTGTCATTTTTTTAATCTTTTATGATCTACTTTTGGAAGATCGAATAAAGAGTATACTGATACACCATGCAGAGACGGCACACAAAAACACATAAACATACAGACACATACGGACACATGTACCTCATTTACACACTAAACCCAACACATGTGCACAGGACAGACAGCATCGCAGACACTCAGAGGTATTCATACATACACATGCACGCACACACATGGAAACACCCCTTGCTCCACACTCATAGCAACATGTATCACTGAAGCACAGACATGCCAGGCTCAAACCATACATAAAACACACACATACAGCTCACACAGACATGTACACGGACAGACATTGCATGCACAGCCAGAAATTTCAGCAAATATTTGCACAAACTTTGAACAGGATGCACCACACACTGGTTTGTGCACAGGGACCTTAGGCAGACACTCATTCATGCACATAACAACACAGACCTGAAGACAGAGAAATTGAAAGCAACCACACATTCACAAACCTGCACATAACCTAAACAACTAGCAACACACACAGATGGTGCAGGCTTATACTAAAGCATACACATATACAGGCTCACTCTCTCACCCAGACACTTTTTCACACTCACACACAAATCCCAAAAGCACACACTCAAAGCAAAGTGCCCCACGTGCAGACATATGCACACTCACATTATTAAAAACATAGAAACACACATACACAAGCACACTCTTGGACACAAGACACCTGTGTATGCATTCAGACAGGCACACACACACCATGAACATACTTAAAAACACACATGCACACACCGAGAGACATCCACAACAAACACACGGAAACACAGACAAATGCAGAGACATGCATATTATGCGGTCAATAGTAGGCAAAGCATGCATCAACAACACAAACGGTGAGGGGAGGGATTTTGTTTAGCCACTGGCAATCGTTCAGGATGGCATCCCCACCCATCGTTGTTTTTCCCACCATGCCACCTCATTTCGGACCCAGCCATATGCAAATCAGTCTTGACCCTGCTCCTCATAGGAACAGTCAAGCCGTAGCTGCCAGGCCAGGTCTTCCTTGAAACGAAACACATGCAACCCATGACCGGTTCTGCTCTGATTAGGGATCATCATCCAGATATAGCTTGGTTCCAGTGGCACAGTGAACACAGAACCCAACGTCTGGGCTTCACCCCTTAGGTTGGTGCATCAAACACACAAAAGGTGATGGGAGGAAGGCTTGCAATTTGTCTAACCACTGGAAATCGATCAGGGTAGCCCTCACCCACTGTTCTTTTGCTCACGATGCCACCTCAGTAGGCAAAGCATGCCCCGGTAACCCCCAGACATGTGCATGCACTGCATGTACACAAACACATGCAGCAGCACTAACACTGCAACACATAAATAAAATACAAAGCAAAAACAAATGCAGAAAGAAGCTCATCTATTGGGCCTCATAGTCACTCTGAGACATGCAGATGCAAGAACATATGTGCACCGACAAACACGTGAAAATGCACACCAACATGTGTAAAGACAGAGGGGAGGATACCAGTAACTGCAAGCACGTCTCCCCCATTTCCCACTTAAGCTTCTTAGACTCCACTGGGAAATGTCTGAAGCACCTCCATGTTGTCTGAGTACAGACACTGCAAAGAGAGGGGAGGCATTGTTTCTCACTCCACAGCATTTCCCCAGGGATAGTTTGCCTCTAAAATTACAGGTTACTTTCATCCCTTTCACATCCACTTTTTGTCACAAGTCCATGGGTGTAGCTCCAGTGGAGGTGTTTGGGGTGTGACAACCCTCTAATAGGGGTGTGTGTAGTTGGGTCCAGGGGCCTGCAGTCGGGCTAGCAGTGTCCGTGATCGACTTTCCACTCGGATTAGCAGCCCTCATAGCACAGACACACGTCCCGATGAAACCTTGCAGGGCTTGCATACACCCACCCCTCCTCTTCCCTCTCACACAAAACAGGCCAAGGATAAACAAAGGACTGGATGGCTCTTTTGTGGAGCAGAGAAGCCTTTTAAACTACTTTCATCCATTTTGCCATTTCAATGGCAGTGATGGTTGGGAAATCTCTGTTCCACACCCCCCAAATCTAACTGTTTAAGCTACGCCCTTGCACAAGATACTCACACACTCTCACACTCATATGTGTTTCTGAGGCATACACAGAAACACATACCTGCATGATTTCATCTATTCACTCTCTTTATCTCTCTTTCTCTCTCTATCTATCTCTACCTCTCTCTATATGTATATATGGAAAACAGCATTTACAACACTGTAATTACATCCCGCTACTATTTCAATGTGGTCGTTACAACGACCGCGATGTTAGTACGCGATGCATTTACATCGCTAGTCATTACAACGACTTGCACTAGGGGGCGCTGTAGTATTGGAAATTAATTCCAACACCTTCCCTGCTGTTGCACAAACTGGAGTATGAATAGTAATTAATACTATTCCTAAATGCAGCACGCCCCCTAGTGCAAGTCTTTGTAATGACTTGTGATGTAAATGCATCGCGTACTAACAACGCGGCCGTTCTACCAACTGCGTTGTAAAGGCACACAATGTAATACATCGCGATGTAAAGAGCCATATTCCTATATATATATGTGTATATATTATCTACTGGCGGTCGCCAGTAGATAGTTATAGTTAGGACCGTGTTTCCATAGGAAATCCGCAACATTCTATTTGGAATAACTTTGGCGCCGGTCGACGAATCCTCGCGAAATTTTCAAAACTAATGGGGCGCTACGCTACGCTCCTACCCTGAATGTCTCGGGGGGATTCGTCAAGCGGGGGCTGAGAAAAAAGGGGGGTCCCAAAACACGTTTTCCCCATGCATTTTCCCATAGGACCTTTAGTCCGAGCTACAGCCCGAACGGCTGAACAGAATTACTTGAAATTTGGCAGAGAGGTAGTCCTCAGGTCAAGGATGTGCCTTTTGTAGGTATGGTGTAAATCTGTTCAGTAGGTCCTGAGAAAATAGCATTTAAATCAATATATATATCTGTAAGCGCGCTCCGTGCGCTTACCGTAAGCTTACCGTACGCGTACGGTGCCGTGCGCGAGCTCAATTCTGATTGGTGGTTACATGACTGTAAACATTCGAATCGGTCGAAATCAGGAAGTGTCGGCCGCCATTTTCTGTCTCTCGCACTGAGAAACAAAGGTGGGGAACGTGAAACGGGGGCAACGAAGAGAGTTGCAGACCCCCTAGTGTTTGTCAGGGGGTCCAAGAAGGACCCAAAAGTACGAAAAATAAATTTAATAATTTAAAAAAAAAAACGCGGGGTACGCGTACGGTAAGCTTACCGTACGCGCACGACAAAAAAAAAAAAAAAAGAAGTAACAATCACATTTATTAAATAAATTAAAGGACCCACAAGGGAGAAAAAAACAAATGTTACTGCGTAAAAAAAGGCGAGGCGCGCACGGCATGGACTGCGCAACGTGGGCGCTCGGTGCGCGAAGCGCACCGTGCGAGCAGGGTGTGCGCATAGTGAAAAACCAGAAAATAAATAAATAAATAAATACATAACTTAGCATTTAAAAAACCGTACAAATTCACTGAAAAAACCATAGGTTTCACACACGTTATAGTTAGGAATTATCATTTACAAAACCTTGCAAATTCACTTAAAAAACCATAGGTTTCACACATGTTATAGTTAGCTGTACATTTCACTCGTAAAAAACCAATGAAATTCCACGTTATAGTTAGATCAGGTAACTATAACTTGCGCGACCGCAATCCACAATGTGAAATTTCAGATGTCATCATTGATGTCATGAGTGATGTCACTGACCATGTCATGAGTGATGTAATATGTGACGTCATCAGCAGTTTATTGTGGGCGCGCAAGTTATAGTTACCTGATCTAACTATAACGTGGAATTTCATTGGTTTTTTACGAGTGAAATGTACAGCTAACTATAACATGTGTGAAACCTATGGTTTTTTAAGTGAATATATATATATATATATATATATATATTTCTTTTTTTTACATAGGTAAGTCTTTCCCTCTTCATACCTCCTGTAAACACCAGGATGCCACCCAAATAACAAGCATTGGCATAGCCAATAGGTCTCGCCTTTGGGACCTTCTAAGTGTTTAGCCATGCAACAGGTGATCAAGGCCGCTGGGACGGCCGAAACGCGTCTTGACATCGATGGGGAAATAAATAAATAAAACTGTTTTGGCACTTCAAGAGGTCTGCGCCCGTGATTCCCTATCGGGGAGTTATATTGCGAGTTGTTTTGATGTATATATATATATATATATATATATATATATTTCTTTTTTTCACATAGGTAAGTCTTTCCCTCTTCATACCTCCTGTAAACACCAGGATACCACCCAAATAACAAGCATTGGCATAGCCAATAGGTCTCGCCTTTGGAACCTTATAAGTGTTTAGCCATGCAACAGTTGATGTTGATGCACCAAGGATATTGTGCTGCATAACTAAATACTTATAAGGTCCCAAAAGCGAGACCTATTGGCTATGCCAATGCTTGTTTAAAGGGGGCCTCGAAACGGGTCTCTATCGGGCTCTGTTTTGTGCCCTGGCACAGGCGGTCTGTTTTTTCCGGACTGCAGTGACAGCAGGCACATTGATGTGCGGTGCTCTCACTGATCACTTCTCACAAGTGGAGAAGTTACGGCATGACGTCATGCCAGGTGAGCGTTGTAGAGGAAGGGAAATCCTTTAAAGAGAGACATTTTCTCTCTGGATTTCCCTTCTTTCTTTGAAACTCAGGAGCAGCAACATTGTCGTGGTGTCAACAGGGCTGTAAGCAGAAGTTTTTTCAATATTATATACAAGCCATAGCTGCTGCTTATTTATCTTATGCAACTAACAACCATTGACAAAGCCAAAAGGCCTGGCTTTTTGTAGGTATGATGTTACTTGTTGTATCAAATATCTGGATGCATTGACAGAAACAGCAAACCACTAGTCGGGCGGCTCACTCTGCTAAAAACAGATTTTTATCTTACGTGTTTTAAGCCTCGCCCTTAATTACATTGACCACGCCCCTTTGAGAGACCCCCAGTTTTTTCATTCCACTTAAAGCCCTGCCTATGTATATATGTAAAGCACACTTCTACCCATCTGAGTGTCTGATACACACAATATAGATCTGTAAATAAATAAACTGAAAAAATGTCCCCCAGAAGCTTCTTCCAGTAAGGTGGGTCTGAGCATGTTGTGTTGTCAGCGTTTTATCCAACCGTGGTAATATGTACGCATTTGAAGAGATGAGTGAACAGCCTCTGGGGACTCCAATGCAGTGGTCATCACTGACAGTGCAGTGTATACAAGATCCATTACATATATATAGTGCATAGATTAACACTTTAATTAGTCTATCGATGAATGATGTCACAATGCATCTGTAAACTCCCAACACACGTCATCACAGAAAGCAACATTGTGGAAAGGCTGATGTTCTCCATTGTCAGCATGCAGTCCTGAGCAACGGGAAGTATTTATTTACATAAGATGGGCCCCCATGAGGCACAGGAGTGTGAAGTATTCTGTACAAAATCAAATTGTTGCAGTGGTCAGAGGCCATCACCTACAGCACACGAGGTAAGAGGTGAGGACTATTTCACAAGAGCGTACATGTGTGCACGCACTGTAAGGAGCGTGACTAATCGCATGACATGTTATTGACTAATACTAGTAAGGTCATTTCAAAAAGTATTTACAAAGATGGAGACTCACATACACGCCACAAGAGTTACTTACTTCAGCCCTTCCCCACCAATCCGGACCTATGGACACTCACTCACAGCACTGATGGTAAACCCAGCAGCCACACTTCGCAGAATCATTCCTAGGCCAACCCTGGAAGGGATTACAAGGCCAGGTGTCAGACCCAGCTAGAGAAGAGCGTGCACGCTCACCGAGCCTGGGTGTGTTCGCAGCACTCTGGTATGTGGGCTCCTCTTTGACTGCCCAGTTTAAAACTCAGCACCACGTGCACCAGAAGGCAGAGAGACCCCTTGAATGGACCGTAAACTGGAGATCTGGAACTGAGGCCTCAGAGTGAAAAGAATAACACAGGTGCCCTGTTAGCAGTTTTCAAAGGGACATCTGTGCTTGCTGCCAGTTTCAAAACTGTCCAATATGTGCTTTGTTGTTCCTCAGCCCCTCCCACTGCCCCCCACACCCACCAAACAGAAGGCCAACCGAAGGCGCTACACAAAGAGTGGTGGCCCTCCGCTGATCCTCAAGTGCTCTGACTAAACTCGAGGCGGTGCGGATTCCCATCAACCCATGGTGCCTCGGCCCAGGTTGACGACTGAGTCACCGGGGCCAGACTCCCACCCAGAGCCGCTCTCCCACTGTGAGGCGAGCTGGACTGAACTCACTGGCGCGAGGCTGGGGCTCACTGCGGGGAGTCGCTGTTCTCATCGATGTGACTGGGTAACCAGCGTGCCTCACCCGTGAACCTGGGAGAAGCACGTACATGCAAGGTCAGCCCCACAGAATGTTCTATGGAAGAGGGTGTGGTGCACTGGCCAGAGCTGACGACCGTGGCACTTGGTAACCAGATACCAGTCTCAGCGTCGCCTCAACAGAAATTAAACAAGCATTTGCAATGTAATCGGACCGATTGCATTGCAAATGTTAAAGTTTAAAACTGAGCGTGGCGCCGCTTCACGGACACCGCGCTTGATTTCTTTATATATTTCTTAACTTAAACACCGAGCGTGGTGACCTCGAAGCGGGCGCTACGCTCAGTGCTAAAGTTAAGAAATATATAAATAAATCGAGCGTGGTGTCCGTGAAGCGGCGCCGCGCTCAGTTTCAAAGTTAAACGAGCGAGACGCTCGGTAAACAAGTGGGAGGTGTGGAGGGAGTGCAGCCAGCAGGGACGCACAGCGTTAACCTTGTGGGAGCGAGTGCGATAATTGCTAACAGATGGCGCCTCTCGCTCCCGCAAGGGAATCGCGTAACGTGCACGTGTTGCAATAGAAAGCAATACAAAGTGTGCATGTTTGTGGCCCACAAATCTTATCGATTCCAAGAGATCCCCTCCTATGCAGCGCATGCGCGCTGCGTAGGCGAGACCAAAAAAGGGATGCTCAAACGCGGGTAACATCAGGTGATGTGCTAGGCTGATCCATCATGCCAGCTTTTCTTACCATGAATACACCATAGTCAAAGTAAGCAATGCTTTCATATTTCCTCATGAAGTATTTATCAATGCCTTCAGCTTCTCGACATGATGGATATACATCACAGCAGATATAGCATTGCCTATCTTTGTGATCATCTGCCACAAGAGAACCAGGATCACTACTCACCAGAGATGGAGTTATCTGGCTCACTACTCCAGCAATGGGAATCACCCCTGAAAGCTGCACCAAACCTCAGGAAACTGCGAAAAAAGCAATGCCTTCTTTGGAGAACAGCTACTGGCTGATCTTATCACTCAAACCCAAAGCCAGCACACAACTCAGAATATCATAGATTCTAGACAGAGAAAGCCCTTTAAAGTTTCAAACCACATACCTCTAATAACCCATATTTGGGCTTTCATCAGACATTTAAACGTACTCTAAGCTGACAGTAACACCACATACAGCTGTTTTATTGCCACCTTTATATGGTCATATTTAGAAACTACACACTAGACCCAGCCTCCTAACCATCTTGTGCACAACACAGTACTAAAGCCCCATGTTTGACAACGCCTGTAAAATGAAGTCATAGAGCATACAGACCCCCAGAAACATGCAGATAAAATAGCCTGAACATAGGACACCTCGCCCTACAACATCAAAACCCTGCATCATGACACGGAAGTTTTCTGATGCGTGTATAAAAAGCGCTATTCTCTGACAGAGAACTGTTACCCATTCTTTCCCCCAGTCGAGAAAAAAATGGAAATTTCTTCAGCACACCAACGCATGATCATAAAACACCATAAAAACTATTAAAAGTGAATAAGTTTACTTTTACACTAACTGACAAAACCATTTGCATCTTACTGGGGTACAAAATCTTTACTAAACGTACAGATCTAAGCTCCAACAAACAGTGGCGGCCAACACTAAGAAATACCGGCGTGGCGGGTGGAGGGGGCGTGCGAAGGGAGGGGGAGAGGGGGCCAGTGGAGAGCACGCAGGGGGAGCGCGCGGTAGAGGGGATAATGATAAAAATAAAAATAAACACTTACCTCGTGCTGCCGTCCACCTCGTGCTCCTCTGCTGCAGTTACTGTCCCATGAGTCCCTTGTTAAAGCATCCCGGCTACCATCCAATCCCTCCACTGCTCTCATATGAGAGCAACATGGGGATTGGCCTGAGTCGGCTGAAAAGATGTTCCGCTCAGGACAGGGAGACTGTGGGTTTCCTCCAGCCCGGCTGTTAAATACAGTCGGGCTGGAGAAACCTAAGTGGGCATGTCAGTTTGGCCGGCATGAGACAACGGGCCAAACTTACATGTGTACTTAAAAGTGAACCATAGTACTCCTCTTCCCCCCTCAAATGCCCCGGCACCACCCCTCCCTGCACAAGCTGGCTCAGACCCTGGCAAATGAAAAAAAAAAAACGATCCTAAGATATCCTTTTATTTTTCACTTTCTGGCTCTGAGCCTGTGGGGCGACTCTGCCAACAAAACAACAGACACCATTAGATGATGGCTTCTCCAGTGCATTTGATGTCCAGCACACAACACACGAAGGAGCATATTTACAAGCCCTCAGCGCCACCCGAGTGTCCCTTTTTTTTACGCTTTGGTGGCGCAGTGCCATTTTCCATATTTACAAGGTGGCACTAACCCACTTTCACTTTACATGGCTTTATGCCACCTTGTATGTATTCCCCTTTCCGCTGCATTCCACTGCAATGTGGGCGTTCCACTGCAACACCCATTGCTTTTTGACACTGACCCACATTTACAAGGCTGAGGTAGCGCCAAAAATGAATGCCATGGAATACCAGGTGTTAGTAGGGCACAACAAGGAGAAATTATTTATTTCTCCTTGTTTTTGGCTCTTTCCATGTGTGCTGCATTCTGCAGCACAGATAGAAGGTGCAAATCGCCAATATTGATTGTTTATGTGCAGGAAGGTGTCCCTTCCTGCACATAAGCAATCGTCCCTGCAGCACAGACAACCTTGCAACTTGGCGACAGGGTGCCTGCCCTAGCGCTAGGCAGCTTTCTTTGCACCAGTGCTAGGGGAAACACAAGGGTGTGCCATATCCTTGTGAATATGGCACATCCCTGTGTATTGACAGTGTAGGAACTCGGCGTTGCCAAATTTTGCGCAGCTCCGCGCTCTGACATTTACTTGTGAATATGCCCCGACGGGCGCCCAAAGCGAGACTGTGCTTGGTGCCATAACAAGAGTAATTAGTACAATACACTTGTGAATAACATACACTTCTACAGCTAGGCACATACAAGCAGAAAACTGCTTCGAAGGACATGAATATGCAGAAAAAAGCACACAAACATAGGTGCAAAAATTCCCACTTATTCATACACAAACAGGTATGTCAGAAAACAGACACAAAGATGGAGGCATTTTGACTCACTTATCAAGTTCTTGATTTTGTCTCACTTTCTACAGAATGGAAGTCTACACACCCCCTTTCTCCACCCTTTTTTGTATTACTTTCTCCACAATATGTGGCCTCCTTTTCAATAGCTAACACACGTTTTTCGTCTATTATTCACTTGCACCCTCCTTTCCCATTATCTGTCATTGTCTTCCCTCCTTGCTTCTTCGAACACAATAACAGGTCTGCTGCAAATATTAAAACTAGTATTACAGCAGAACAGCTGCGAGACAATGCAGTACATCTCCACCGGCCAAAGCAAACATAACTCCAGGATCCATTCGTCCTAACGCCCTTGAAATGTCTGATTCACTTTTCATGGTGGGAAGCAGGCCTTGTGTCCAATTTGTGCGGGAGGCCTTGAAATGTCTGCTCCACTCTGACTGTGTATAAAGGGAACCGCCCAGCCACTGTGGGAGTTGTGGGGAAGGGATAAGTTCTCTGACTGCACAACAAGGAGACCTGATTTCTAATCCAGCCTTCTCAACATGACCACATTGTGTGGCCTTGAGAAATCCCTTTGAATGCTTGCACCCTCAGCTGCCAAATTAGAGAGTGGTTATGTAATGGCCATTTATATAAGGCGCTTGAGACTTGGTGGTTGCATATTTCCGAAGCCTCTTCCATCATGAGGCTTTTCATGCCCTGTATTTTTTGTCGCCCACAAATTTTGAGGTTATCAATGAAGAAGTATGTACAAGGTGGGCTGCAGTAATGCTTTCATGCCATGCCAGGAGGTTATACAAAAGTCACACAAATGATGGACGGAATGCAGAACAAATCAAAACATTCACCCCCCGTCAAGAGATCTGAGTTAAAACCATCGTTCTTTTGCTCACCATGCCACCCCAGTTTAGACCCAGCCATATGCAAATCAGTCTTTACCCTGCTCCACATGGGAACAGCCCAGCCTGGAACGGAAACAAGCATCCTGGGTCCAGTTTTGGGGGATCACCCCTCATCAGCCAGGCTAGCTTGAATCCAGTAGCACAGTGAGCCGAGACCCACGTCTGGGCATACACGGTGCACTTAGGGCAAGAAAGCAAAAGACACACAAATGATGGACGTAATGCAGAACAAATCAAAACATTCACCACCAGTCAAAATATCTGGGTTAAATCCATTGTTCTTTTGCTCTTGCTTGTTATGGCAGACATGAGTGGATTTACTTGGTCCACAAATATAGATAAAGGCTCATAGAAAACAGCAAAGTTCATTTCTTGTTATTTGCACTAGTGCATCCCATGCGATTTTTGTGTGAAAATGCTAGAGTGAGCAGACAGTATTCAAATCTTCGCATTTCTGTCTATAGACTTTAGGCAGAGAATGTCTGTGTTTCACATGGCATTGGTCTTAGTTTCTCTTGCCAAACAGGCATGAAGAAGTCTACGCTTCCGCTGCATTGCACTTTCATGTATGTCATCATCATCAACAGCAGGGTTCTCCAAAGTTGATCCTGGAGGGCCAGATCCATGCCAGATTTTCAAGATAACTATATTTTTCTAAATGGGGATATGCTAGAAACCTGGCATGGATCCGGCACTACAGGACCGACTTTTGATAATCCTGTGCTAAAGCACTTGATTGTGTGCATAGAGGTAATCTTTGGGCTAAGTTGGACCCTTGGTGGATTTCAGATCTCTGACTGACTTTGGGTCAGGCATTATACACAGAAGCCTGAGTGTTAGTGTGCTGTGTGTAGGCTAACAAAGGCACTTGTACAACAGAAAAACAACAGATAGGACTTCAAGAGGGATATCTTGTTTCTCCCCATCCATTTAAATCTTTATATAGTGTTATATCCTAGGCAGTGGGTCAGGTTTAAGCAAACCAAACAACTTCAGGTGTCAGACCTCTTCATTACACATCTATGTTTAGATGATACTGTATAAATGAACAGTACAAAATGGCGGGTGTTGCTGCAAATGTCTTTGCATTAGTTGAAGAAAAATTATACAATAAAATCAATCTGTATCAATTTAGAAAAAAGAAGAATCCATTTTTGGCTAGTTTTGGAAAGGATCATGGTTGTTCTTCGGTAGGTATAAACTGGATCACGGGGGGCCATAATCAATACTTTCTAGATACGTAGTGTCTTCATTAAAGCCACAAAAGTTAAGCAAGGGCCACAATGGTTTAAATTCTAAATGTTTGTGAAATACCTGTTGGAGCTGGTCAGTAGTATCAATAAGGTCTACGTATCGGGCAAAGAAAGTATCAATGTTCATTGATGTGTTGCCCATTAGGGTTAGTTTGTAGAGAATCTGCATAAAGTAATGCATGCATCACTATCATAATTCATTTTGCAAGTGTTTAGACTTGGAAATTCTTTCACGTAGAGTGCTGGCTGTGCAAATAAGTACACATTGGGTGGTTTGGCCAATACCATGCTAATTAATGGTCCCAGGTAAGAGGTTATGATGGTCAAAGCTCAGTATTTGGCCCTTAATGGGTATGGATTAGCTTGTTAGGATTGGTTGGGTAAGAAAAGTGTGAGAAAAGGCCAGTAGTAATGTTACATAACTGTTCGAAATTGGGTTTCTGGTTGGCAGAGGTATGCACCCTGTCCAAGCAGGAACCACAATCTAGTCAGGGTAAGTATAGTACACACTAAAGGTTTGCCTGTGCTCACCCTCTGGTAGCTTGGCACAGAGCAGTCAGGCTAAACTAAAGAGGCAATATGTAAAGTATTTGTGCACACATATACACACACACACACACACAGTAACATAGTAAAAACACCACAAAAGTACTTCACACCAGTTTAGCAACAGAGCCAATATTTATCTGAGTAAAACAGGACCAAAATGACAAACATTTAACAAAGACAAGTCAAGTTATGACTTTCGCAAATTAAATCCAAAATTCAGTGCTTAGAAGTCAAAAGCTCTAACTCGGGCTATCTCTTCACAGTTGACTTAGGCAAATCCAGAAGTTCAGTCCGAACTTGATAGAGTGCAGGCCAGTTACAGGAGTCACGCTGACCCACTGACAGTACTTTGGATGCGTTGAAACTCGGGGACAATGCATTGAAAAACAGAGGAGATGCATCTCTGTTGAAGCCGATGTTTCGGTTCCGAAGTCGGGCAATGAGCATCGTGTGTTTCCGAGGTGTCAATGTCGATCCACTGGGCTGTAGGCGATGCATGGTCGTGAAGCAGCGCAGGGCCGCGAATGGGTCAGTTATTGTGTCGCAGACATCGGCGATGCAGTGTGCGAGAGTAATGCACCAGTGGTGATTTGGAGGCGCTGCGTCATCAAAGTTGGGGCTGCGTTGTAAGACGAGGTCGTTGAGTGGTGCAGTCAGCGAACGGTGTCCACGGCTTCAGAGCAGGCAGCAGCGATGGGTCAATATCGCAGAAAAATGCACTGGTTCCAAACAAGGCTTCGGTGTTAATGCATTGGTTTCTTGGGTTAAAACAACAAACATTCACTTCCAAGGGCCCATGACTGGATTTGGCACCACTTAGCAAAGCAGGACCCACAGTAGAGATGCCCAGGTGCTTAAAGCAAGATGCAGGAGAAGTCTTTGATATTCATGAGACTTCAGAAACAGGAGGCAAGCCCAACAAGCCCTTGGAGAAACTTTAGAGATGCAGGATGCAGAGAGTCAAATCCAGTCCTCTCATTCCCAGGCAAGAAGTAGCAAGCAACAGACCAACACAGCAAAGTAAGCAGCAAAGTGACAGCCCCTCCTGGAAGCACAACAGCTCTTCTTCCTGGTCCTCAGTTCCAGATGGGTTCTGAGTATATGGTGTCAGAGGTCCAGTATTGTGTTTATACCCATGTTATGCTTTGAGGTTCAGAGACTTCACAGAAAGGCCTTTGTAGTGCACAAGACCCTGCCCTTCCTTACCCTGGCTCCAAACACTCTACAGGGGGTATACAAATCTTTGTTTGGGGAGAGGCACAGACTTATTCAGGTGTAGGTGTCAGCTCCTCCATCTCACTCTAGCTCAGGATGACCCATCAGCCTGGTGATGGGCCATCAGGATATGTAGGACACACCTCAGATCCCTTTGTGGGTGATTGTTAAGAGGTAATGCACAAAACCTAGCTGTCACCCAACACAGACGTGTGTTCGAGAGACAGGCAGATAAACAGAATGGTTAAAGTACGAAAAGTGGCATTTTCAGACTTGCAATTTAAAAGCCAACTTCACTAAAAGGTGTGTTTTTAAAATTGTGAGTCCAGAGTCACCAACCTTACTCTTCCTATCTTTTTTCAATTGGAAGTTACACTTCTAAAGTGTTACTAGGCAGCTTCAATGCTAACCTAAGGGAAAGATAGACCTTGCTGTAGTGAATAACAAATTTAGCAGTTTTTCACTAACAGGACATGCAAAAATCCAAGTACATGTCCTACCATTTAAATACTCTGCACCCTGCCCATGGGGCTAGCTAGGGCCTACCTTCAGGTGACTTATATGCAATAAAATGGAAGGTGTCGGCCTGACAAGTAGGTGAACTTGCCAGGTTGAAATGACAGTTTAAAACTGCACACACAGGCTCTGCAGTGGCAGGCCTGAGACATGTTTTAAAGGGGCACTCATGTGGGTGGCACAATCAGTGCTGCATGCCCATTAGTAACATTGAATTTACAAGCCCTGGGCACATGTGGTTATCAGTACATCAAATATGTAAATCATGGAAAAACCAGAAAACATCACATTTTAGCACTGGTCAGCAGTGAAATGCACCGAGTCCTACAGCCAGCAAAAGCGAAGTTCAGCACACATTAAAAACAGGAGATCAGAAGGCAAATAGTCAGGGAAACCTCGTCAAAAGATGCCAGGTCTAACAATATCAAAGGCAACAGATAATCTACAGGAAAGCATTAACCAACGAGGACAAACTGGTAGCATCAGGGAGAAGACTACTGTGGTGGAACTATGTTATGATTTACAATACAAGTGCTCCCCAACATTTTCAAAATGAGCTTTGCTGCTTGCAAGAATGAGCAGAGACAAAGCCAATAGGCCTAGCCTTGGCAGGCCTGCCTTTATTTTTCTTTCTTTCTTTGCAAAACATATGCAATAGACATTAAAAGTATAAAAGTAATAAAAAGTATAAACACTGCAGCATGGTGGTGTGCATGTCTTTAAAAGTGTAAGAAAAAATGAATCATTGCAGGAATAAATAAAACAAATCAATTGAGAGCAGAAAGTGTCTCACACACTCTAGCAATGCAGTGGACAACTTTTTAGGTAGACATGCACGTGTGCAAAAGCAAAACGTCATCACTCATGATGAAGACTGCCAGAGACTGAAGATGGCTGACCCATTGCCCCTTCCTGTAGATTCTTTTGGGGCAAAGCAAAATGTGAATGTCACTTTAACAGGCCAATGGATGACGAGACCAGGCCGATTGCTTTCCCCTGTTTTTCATGTATATTTCTTCCACAGAAGTGGAGACAAGCACTGGCAAATCAAATTCTTCTGGTGTTGGCTGCCAGCCTTTTGGCTTTGTCAAAGTTTGTTTCGGCATGTTTTTGTAAAACTCTATTGTTGGAGAAGCTGTCAGTGAACACCAAATTAAAAATAAATTGGCTAAAATCAAATTTTTAATTGGGCTCCTAAAGCACATACACTTATTACTCCTTGCACCTGCGGTAACTACGTAGTGCCAGATTTATGAAAATGTAATTTCGCATTTCCTAAATAGTGACTCCATAGAAATTGCTATTTAGGAAATGCAAAATGATATATATCAAATTATTGATTTCCTGATAGTGATTTCTATAAAGTAGGAATCGCTATTCATGTCATTTGTACCAGTGGGCCAATTATGAGTTCCCTAAATAGTGATTTCCAATTAGGAAATCACTATTTCGAAAATGCTAAACCCATGGACGTCATTTAAAGCTAGTTAGGGGTCACAGCTGCAACCTCTAACTTGCTTCCTGCTACTCCTGGCACTTCCTATGCGACCCCTGGCTTCAGAGGGGGGGGGGCAAGGTTTGGCTTCTCTGAGGCCAGGGGTCTCAAAGAAAGTGCCAGGAGTAGCAAGGAGCAAGTTAGAGGTCGCAGCCTGACCCCTAACTAGCCTCAAATGATGATCTGTGGCTAAACCAAGGATGGCTATGGGCATAATGCCCTCCGTAATGCGCCCCAAAACTAGTGGTGCACTTGTAGAGCACACATATGTCCTAGGGGCATGTGTGGGTTCTATTGCACCTTGGGTGCTTTTTTTAAATTACAAATGTTTGCAATCGACTTTGAGTCGATGGTAACTGCATTTCATAAATGCTCATTTTGCATTTAAGAAATTCTTTGTACATGTGCTAAGGAATCACAAATAAGAAATCTTTATTTGCGTTTTCCTATTTAGGGAATCCAAAAATGCGATTCCTACTGGGTAGAAATCGCATTACAAATCGCATTTTGCGATTCCCTAAAGCCCTTCGTACATAGGAAAAAGCTGTTTTGGATGTCTTAATGGGCAGAACTTGCGATTCGGCTCATTAAGAAATGCAGAAGGCCTTTGTACATCTGGCCCTTAGATGAGTTCCTTGAGAAAGAGCAGAATGCTATCACTCTCAGGGACGTTAGCCAATGGCCGAAGTGACTGCGCTATGTGACAGTGGATGAGTGAAAAATGTGAATGACACAACATGAGCCCGGTGGATGAAGAGGGCTGACTGAAAGCTGCAATAAATATGTAATCATATAGGTAATTTTAGTCCGTTCAAAAGGCCTTGGCTAACACAACAGCTAATAAATGTGGCCCAATAAAACATGTTATTTAAAGCAACTGTACTTACAAACACAGATTCAGTAATTTATTATTGTTAAAATGTCAAATTTGAATTTATTAGGACAGTACAGCAAAACTGACAGGAGAAAACACTTTTTACTGCCTCATGGATCACATGTAACAATACCTATACCTCGGGAAACAACTCTTGTATTAGTCGTGAGGTCTCTTCGGTGTAATTTCATCTTTTTGCACATATTTAACCCTTTGTACCTTGGTTTTGGTGAACTAGGTTCTGTTAAAAAAAAATAAAAAGGTACACATCAAAAAATACCATAGTATAAACCAAGAGAGTATAATATTCTATTTACTACCATAGTCGAAAGAGGGGAGGCACAACATTTCTCACACAAGGTTTCCCTTTTTGTGAGTCATGGCACCTGTCCTCACTCAACAATTATACTTTGCATATATTCTATATATTTCTTTCAATTTTGGGGGGGAACAGATGTAGCTGGTGTAACTATCTTTAGGGTAGACCTAAAAGTTTTATACATTTGATTACATTTGGCACCTTTGTGCGAATTTGGAAAGGCTTCTGTGGGTTGCCCAATACAGGAGAGATTATGTAGCTCTCTGGGATCCATTTGGAATATTTGATGCACACTTAAACCCTCTTAATTCTATGCCACTTCTCTCTATGCCACTCTGCAACACTGCACTCTACGCCACTGCATTCCATGCCAATACATTCTACGCCAACACACTCTACTCTGTATCACTCCACTCTACACCCCTGTGCTCTATGTTAATCCAATGTACGCCACTCTAGATTACTCTAAACCATTGTACTCTATGCCACTGTACGCTACACCACTTTATGGAATTACTCTACCCCACTCTACTCTATGACACTGCACTCTACCCTGCACCACTTCTCTCTATCCCAAGCCACTTCACTCTACCCTGCACCTCTCCAATCTACGACAGTTTACTCTACTCTGAAACAATTCACGCTATGCTACTGCACTCTGCAGCACTCTTCTCTATGCTACCGCACTCTATACTACTTTACTCCACTCTGCACCACTCCACTTTATGCCACTGAACACTGAGCCACTCTACTCGAAACTACTGCACTCTACGCCAATGCAATCCATGCCAATGCACTCTACGCAACTGCACTCTACATCACTACAGTCTTCCCCACTGCACTACATTCTGAACCTATGTAGTCTATGCCACTGCTCTCTATACCATTAAACTCATTGCCACTGTAATCCATGCCACACGAAACCACTGCACTCTACAACACTCTACTCTGCAGCATTGCACTCTCTGCCACTGAACTCAACACTTCTCCACTCTGCTCTACTACACTCTACGCCACTCCACTCTATGCCACTATACTCTACTCTGCACCACTCTATGCCACTGCACTCTAAGCCACTCTACTCTGCACCACTCTCCAACAATACAATCTATGCCACTCTACTCCACACCACTCTACTATACTCTGCACCAGTGCACTCTACACCACTGTAGTCTACATCACTGCGCTCTATGCCACCATGCACCACTCTAATCTACGTAACTGCATTCTATGATGCTGCATTGTACACCGCTGAATTCTATGCTACTGAACTTTGCGCCACTATGCTCTGCTACACTCTAAGCCAAATTGACTCCACACTAGTCTACTCTATGCCCTTCCACTCCACTGTACACAACTCCATGCCACTGCACTCTACTCTACTCCTGTCTACTCTACACCACTGCATTCTAAGCCTCTGAAATCTTTACCACTGCACTCTTCACCAATGCACCAGACCCTCCACCACTGCACTCAATGCCACTACACTCTATGCCACTCTACACCACTCTACTCTATGCCACTGCACTCTTCACCACTGCACTAGACCCTCAACCACTCACTCAATGCCACTACACTCTATGCCACTCTATACCACTCTCCTCTTTGCCACTGCACTCTTCACCACTGCACTAGACCCTCAACCACTCACTCAATGCCACTACACTCTACACCACTCTACTCTATGCCACTGTACTCTATTCCACACTACACCACTGCACTCTACGACACTCTGCTCTGCAACACTTTACTCTCTGCCATTGAACTCTGTGCTACTTTACTCTGCACTAATGCATTCTATGCCAATGCACTATATGCCACTGCACTCTACGCTACTCTACTCTGCATCACTACACTGTACACAACTGCACTCTGCAGCACTCCAGCCTATGCCACTGCACTCTAAGCCACTGCACGCTATGGCACTATGCTCTACTGTGCACCATTCTATGCCACACTACAATGCAGAACTCTGCACTAGTCTACTCTGCACCACTCTACACCACTGTACTCTATGCCACGCTACTCTACACCACGGCACTCTATGCCACTGTACTCTACTCTATTCTGCACCACTGCACTCTACTATGCAACACTCTAATCCACGGGTACTCATAGTACGGCCCGCGGGCTGCTGGCGGCCCGCCCGGCCTTCCTTGGCGGCCCGCGGACCTTGTTGCTGTACGAGTCCTTCCTGATACGTTTAAACACGGAAGATGGCCGCAGGAGCATACCTAGTGAATACGTATTCAATACGTGTTCACAACGTTTGCTCCTGCGACCATCTTCTCTGCTTACGCTTGCCTCCGATTGGCCAGAGCCTCTGTGACGTCACACCCGGCACGAAGCACAGGCCCTTTAAAAGTCAGCTGTAACTAGCGCTTGTACAGCTGACTTTTAAAGGACCTTTTATGAAGCTTCCTGTGTCCGTGGTGACGGCGTCGACGTCCTCGCAGCCCTGGGGAATCTTCACTGCAGGCGGAAAACCTTCAGCGCCACTTTAACTACAGGTAAGTGTAACGGTGGTACTATGGGTCACAGACATTGTTGCCAATTATGTTTAATTTATTACCACTATTATAATTAACATGTCACCTTTTCCTTTTGTAATCATCGTATTTTGTTTGTTTTTGATGCATGCACAATTGTCGCTGTTGCCTTGTGTAACGTAACGTTTGCTTTTGTAACATGCCCATTAGTAATTTTCTCCTCATGTATCAGTACTGTTCCTATTGTGAAAAAAAGAAATCACTCGTCATGAGCCGCGCTGTCCTCCTCTGAAGCTGCGCCCCCCACCCCCCCCTTTCCCCTGCCCTCTGTGTGATCTCTCTGGGGCCTCTAGGTATGCTTAAAGTCCCCCTTAATGGACTCGGTGCCTTTCGCCTGTTCACAGCAAGACAGTGGCTTCCACGGCTTGGTGACATTTTGAACTTGATAAAATCTCATCTAATGTTCACAAAAGATGTGGCACGTCACTCTTATGATATTATTGGGGTACAATTTCAAGTGGCGTCAGATGGTGGGATATTATATCGGCAGAGCTCACGTGAATTTAAAGGACATGTCATCTCCTCTCAGGTCTGCTATGTCAATGACTGCAGTGAAATAACGTTACGTCTAGGGCACGACCAAATATTCTGTTTAAAAAAAAATGTATTTTGATCTAAGACAGCTGACGGGAATGTACTTTCTACCTGCTTGTGTGTGTCAGCATCAGTGACTCTGCAAGCTGAATACTATATTAGAACATTGGAATGTTGGGAGCTCCATTGAAAACAATGGAGTGCTCCGGGCTTATAATGGCTGGTATAAGCCCGGAGCGCCAACATTCCAATGTTTCTTTGTTCACAGCTCTGGCTGTGAACAAAGGCTTCAGGGAGCCGGAGGGGATTTCAATCCCCTCGCGCTCCCTGAAGGCTTTGTTTTGTTAGAACATTCTGCCCTCTAGTGGCAGAATGTTCTAATAGCCTTATAGCCCTTCGTAGCAGGGCTATACCGGCTATTAAAGTCCCTCTGCTTTGTTAAAGTCCCTCGCCTTCGGCTCGGGCCTTTAACGCCGCAGCGGGCCTTTAACAGCCGGTATAGCCCTGCTACGGCGGGCTATAAGGCTATAATAAAGGCATTGTTGATTTGGTCATTATTCAGTTATAAATCAAATATTTTTATACTTGTTGACCTGAAATAGCAGTTCACCATTAACCCGACCATTAAAGTGCGCAGTTCTTATATTTAATTTACTGTCTGTGAGCAGTCTTTTACCTTTTTTTTCCCCCTGTTATGAACCTTCTGAGAGTTCAATAACTGAAAGCCATAATCCTGCTGTGTCAATTGTGTCATTGCCTTAAACTAGATAGTTTCAATAAAATGTTTATTGCTGCTTATATGGTGCACTTGTGTCACTCAGGGCAGGACTGGCTATACCGGGAATTCAATACAATAGAAAAGCATTGAGTCTGGGTGGGACGGTGGTAGGCATGCCGGCTGTGAGTATCCTCTCTCTTTCTCCCCGCCTGTCTCACATGCCATTGTAATAATGTTAGATCAAAACAGGAACTCACATATGAGGAATGGGAGTGGTGTCACAGACATTACTTGCAGTAATAGAAGTGAGCTGCAGCTGTGTTATCTTGCCAAGGCTAGACCTTTTTGGCTTTGCTAATGCTTGCTTTGGCTGGTTAGCGCTTCTATCCAAAGGTTCTGAAGTTTTTGTTTTCCTCTTATTTCTGGTAGGGGCTGTGTCACATTTTAGTTGTTTGTGAAAAGGTGCTTTTCTTCTCCCCGCAGTTTTTTTTTTTTAAAACTAATAGGACTTCTCTCTTTTCTTTGTGGCGTGAATTGTCCTTGATTGATGATGGGTGCACTTTGGTTGATCCTGTTTTACGGTAGCTTTGTGCGTGCCCTTGAATGTTTGATGGCTCCAAGTCGTGGCAGCTTTGACTTGCATCCTTGTTTTTACTTTCAGCTAGCTGGAGATATTTAAGAAACTGCATTGGTTGAATTATATAACGTAATAAGCTGTAACTGGGCAATGAAGTGCCAAACAAATACAAAAAAATGGGATGTTTTGCTCCCTCTGGCCACACCTGACTTTGCCCACTGGCCCAATCTTCTGGTTATTCCCGCCCTCTGATTCTCCGCCTGCTCTACTAACCCCCCACCTGAAACCTGGCCCCTCCCCAGCCCCCCTCTACAGGCTTGACCATTGTATCTGAGCCTTTCAGATTCCTTTAGTTTGACAGCTGCTCCACACCAAATAGCGCTGTCCAGATTAGCTCCTTCCATATGTGTTTCTACTCTGTGTCCTTGTACTGTGTGCAGGCCGGGTCTGGTGGCGCAGTGGACTAATGCGCTCGAAGCAGGGGCCTGTGTTCTACCTCATGGTCACAGGTTCAAATCCTGGCGGGTCGTGCCTTTCATCCATCTGAGGCCGATAAAATGAGTTGGGTAGCAATAAACATCTGTTATTCACCGCCAAGATACCTATGGGTGAACTTGTGCTTGTATAAACGTGTGTGTGCATGCCATTTATTTAAAATCCCTATTGAGTGGCACATTTCATGCATAAACCAATGTTTAACCCCTTGTGTGCCCATGACGAGCTGGACTCGTCATGGGCCGTGGTTGCGCTGTGCCCATGACGAGTCCAGCTCGTCATGAACCCCGCCCGCTAATGCAACGGCCGGCACAGGGCGGGGAAAGGGCGTGGCACACAAGGGGTTAAACAAAACATTACTTTGCTGTTGCTCACAGATCTATTGCGAAAAGTGGTGTTGGTCCATCGGTCGTGACGTGGTGTCTGTCCAGCGATCGTGTGGCGTGGCGTGTCGGTCCATCGGTCGTTGGGCGGTGTCGGTCCATTGGTCATCTGGTGGAAATTCAGATTCCTGGTCCTTGTTACTTGTTGCATAGTAACAAACTAGCTGGAGATCTCCGCAATGGCCTACAGTCCAGTTTCCAAGCCTTGCAAACGACCCAGATCGATACAGAGCGAACGCAGGACCTTCCAGGAAGCATGGGAAGAAGAGTACTTGTTTGTAGAATGTCCAAAAGAAAAAGCCACCTGTTTGCTTTGCAAAGAGAAAGTAAATGTTCTTAAGAGGTATAACCTGGAACGTCACTACAAAACGCGGCCCTCTGGATACACTGCGAACTTCCCACTGAACTCAAAACTGCGATCTGCAAAAGTGGCATCGTTGAAGCAAGCTCTTTTTTCCCAGCAGAAGATCTTCCTTTGCCAGATGAAGGAATCTGAGGCTGTAACAGAAGCGTCTGGGCAATGGGACAAAACATCCAGGAGCAGGTGATCAATGCAGTGAGAGAGTCGCCGTTCTTCAGCATTGCCATGGATGAGTCCACAGACATAGGCGATGTGGCCCAGTTATTAGTTTGGGTGAGGTATCTGGACCAATCGCTTCACCCCACAGGAGAGCTCCTGTGCCTTTTACCACTGAAAGGGCACACAAGAGGAGAAGATATACTGGACAGCATGTGCAACTACTTTAAAACAAATGACATACCACTGAATACTCTTGTCAGCATAACAACGGATGGGGCTCCTGCCATGGTAGGCCATGACAGAGGCTTTGTATCTATGCTTAAAAAGAAGCTCATAGGACAGACTGTGATAGACTACCACTGCATTATTCACCAGGAAGTATTGTGTGGAAAATTAAAGCATGGAGAACTGAATAATGTCCTAAAAGGTGCAGTGAAAATTGTTAATTTTATCCGTGCCAAAGCTCTCAACCATAGACTTTTTAAAGCAATGCTGCAGGAATCTGAAGCAGAATATACCGACGTCTTGATGCACACTGACGTGCGTTGGCTAAGCAAAGGGAAGGTTCTGGAGCGGTTCATCGCATTGCTTCCTGAAATTGAACTCTTTGTGAACAGTAGAGGCCAATCGTTCCCAGAACTAACGGATGTGAAATGGCTTGTTATGCTCCATTTTCTTTCAGATATTTTCACACATTTTAATGCTCTTAATTTGACCCTGCAAGGTAAACAACAGCTTGTGTGCTCCCTCATGAATGGTATTTATCCTTTTGAAAGTAAGCTTGTGCTATTCAAAGAACAACTGGATGATAGTGACTTCACCCACTTCCCAAAACTCTTAGCTGTGATGCAGAGGTTTCCAGATGCACAAGAAATTCTGTCAAACCTAGACCTTGGTGCATGTCTTGAGGAAATTTCTGGGGAGATCAAACAACGATTTGCTCAAATCAGAGCCCTCACCCCTCTGTTCAGGGTGGTTGAAAACCCCTGGATGGTGAGTGCACGAAATCTTGACGTTGTTGCCCTTATTGGCATGGAAAGGGCTCAAGCAGAAATAGAGCTCATTGACATGCAGCACAATTCAGCCCTCGAAGCATCTTTTTTGGGGCAAGCACCCGAAGAATTCTGGAAAATTGTGCCCCCTGACAAGTTTCCTCTTCTTTTTACAGTGGCCCAGAAGGTTTGCGAATGTTCATTTTCCACAATGGGGCTGTTGAAGAGCAAACTCAGAAATAAACTTACAGACATACATCTGGAGCAGCTTTTAAGGCTTGCCGGTTCCAACTTGGTACCTGATTACAGAAAACTAATCGGTGACATGAAATGTAAAATAAGTTCGTAGTGTTTGTCTTTAACATATCTATTTTTGGGACTCTGAAGCCTGTGCTGCACTGGCCATGTGCTGAATACCCGGTTACTGCAAATTGCCATGCAATCCCACTTAAGATTGCTATTGTCTGCTAATAAAAAAAACATTTAAACATGTGCTCCATGTATTTACATCTGCTTTGGAAATACAGTATTGTCTAGTAATGTTTTGAAATGGCAGCGATTTTTTCCCCCCTATAGCCCCGCCCCCACTGACCCCGCCCCCACTGACCCCACCCCCAACAGTGCGGCCCTCAGCCAGAAACCACACTGTAAATTTGGCCCCCGAGAGAAAGTTTGTGAGTACCCATGCTCTAATCTATGCCACTGCATTATCGATGCTGAATTGTATAACAATTAATTATATGCCACTGCACTCTACACCACTTTACTCTGCAATACTCTACACTAATGCACTCTACGGAACGGCGGTGGTAAAACGGGGGAGAGGAAAAATAAAATGAAGACAATCACTTACCTGATTACGGCCGCAGCTTCTCCTCCATCCTCTTCTCTTCTTGGCTCCCGGCAGCACACATTGCTCCCCTAAGCCAATCACAATGCTTCTGTCACCAGCATGATAGCAGCGTCGTGATTGGTCTGGGCGGCCTGTTTGGCCGCTTACACAGTGGCTGAATGCCTTGGGACTGGTCTCCACCCAGCTCTGCAACACAGCCAGGCAGAGATATGCTAAGTGCGTGTGCCTGTTTGGTCGGCCCAAGACGTCCGGCCAAACAGTCATGCACACTTATGGTGCATACATATTTCCTCCTCCTGTGACCCCAGCCCTGCCCTGCCCTAACCTGGCCCTATCGCCCATGCTAAAAATACAATTATAATAACGTTGTGTTATTATCATTTTATTCTTCCACTGCTCTGAGAGCAGTGGGGCGATGCTCCTCCGCCTTAGTGGTGGAGCCGCCGCTGTCCGGAGGAAGTCAATCGCAACGGACAACACAAGAAATTCAAAACAAAATCACATTCTTCAAAGCAACACACTACCCCAACAGTTGTGTGACACTTTATATTCATGTTAAAAATGTCAAGGTACAAGAATCTTAGGTCTGCAATGTTAACTATCACATTATCTTCCAGGTATGTGTATGCAATGAAGTACAGACCCACTAATCTTAACTCCACATTTACTAATCTTGAAGCTACAGTCAATGCTGAGCATATGATATTCACGTAGATAGATATTTAAACCACAATATAGTCACCACCCACCTTTGCCCGTCTCGCGACGCAGGCCTCAATATAGCGCCAGCGCGTGCCCAGAAGCGACTGTCAAGATGCATACAGCATACCAAATGACATCCCTGGGCATAGACACATATCCAACTTAGACTTTGTGATTATGATTGGCAGTCACTGCTGCCTGAGATTAATGACTTCTCCTCTCTTCCTGCAAATAGAGCACCGCTGTGTCAAGTGTATGCATTAGTGTCAATTTCATTTCCTTACATCCGGACACCGATAGAATTGGCCTGTATCAAAGATGACTTGTTGAGGTTAAATACTGCATTTGAAGCAGCCGCGTGCGCCCCTAGCGGTCGCAGGCGGTAAGGACACCAGGGTACCGCACTGTTCTGGACTGATCGCTGACATCATCACGAATGAAAGGTTATGATGCTCAAACAGACGTCTCGACAAAAGGCGGCAGACCGTGAGTAAAAGGAACGTAGAAACTTTGGATTATGGAGTATAGGAGAGCTCGTCACTGTTAATCGACTGAAGATATCAGAAAATAAATGATTATCACTGGTAAATGGGCAGAATATTCCCTTAAACCTTGCTGACTTGGGTAATGAAAGTAAGCAGCATATTAACTTGTCATATGCCTTCAACTATTAAACTCTTATATTCCCGCAAAGTGCTTCAACGCCTCAGCAGGGGTAGTAAGCGCTATATAAATATAGTTTACAATTACAATGACACAAAATGAAAGCAGCTGCAACTTAGCAACGTGAGGCTAACCTTATGGAAACAGGCTGTTAATAACAATGACTTGTTTTTATATAGCACTTCACACCACATTTCTGCTATTTCTAAGCACTATAAATAGGGTTCACTACTGGCTAATTTAATAGTACTTAATTTACTGACCTTTGAAGGATGGAGGGCGGAGTATGCCTTGCCAGAAGTGAAACCTATGTCTACCGAAGTAAGATTAGCTCTCTGAGGCAGTTTTCTTTCACTCAAGGAGGTGGCAAGCACCAGACACCAGGGGCTAAAAATACAAACCTTTTTGTGTGTGTAAGTTAATCTTAGAGCACTAATTTGCCATTTGCAAGCATCCATTCTGGTCTTCGGTATCAGACCCACTATTGGTGGGATATTCTTTGTAAATGGCATTTGTGGAGGCAGAAATTGATGAAGTTTCTGAAATTGCAAATTTAGCTGTAGGGGAAGATGCTTGGGATATCCGCCAAAAGAAGAAAAACATCCACAAACTCGAATAATTTTGAGTATTTTTATGCCTCATGCAGGTTGCTTCTTGCCCCAGAAACGCACGCACAAAGGGTCTCACTTACTACAAAATGACACAGCGCGGCGCCACAAGCCATTTTTCTGCACCAAGCTGCGTCATTTTAGATGCACAGGGATGCTTCTTATTAACAACAATATGACACATCCGTGTGCTTTCCCCTGTCCTGCACACAATTGGCTGCCATGCGCCAGCGCAGGCACCCTTGCATCATGTTGCAAGGGTGCCTGCGTTGCGGGGATGATTGCTTTTGTGCAGGAAGGGACACCTTCATGCACAAAAACAATAATTGATGGCATTTTTCTCTTTCTATGCGTGCTGCAGAATGCAGCCCACATCGAAAGAGGAACAACGAGGAGAAATAAAAGTATTTCTCCTCGTTGCTCCTCTCCTATGCCTCACCTGGGGAGGCGTGGGATTCTGGCGCATTCCCAGCTTTATAAACGTAAGTCTGCAAATGTGTCAGGTCCCATGGATGTTGCTTAGAAACACCCGCAGCAACACCCATGTAATGCCCATTTCATGCAGGGTTAATGTGTGAAAGGGGCCCATATTTACAAGGCGATGAAAAGTTGCGCAGGGTGACTTTACGTGGAATTGTAAATATGGGTAAGCCTATTGCGCTGCTAGTGCGTCAAAAAAAGCAAACCACTGGCAGCGCAATGGGCTTGTAAATGATGCCCAAAGGAGTTAGGGACATTTCAGGGACCTGGGAGGAAGAACTCCCATATTTAGCTGGAGTAAGGCAACGGGTTCCTCTACATTTAACAATGGAGAAAAAAGTCAAAGGTGAAAACATACACGTGTGTTGTGTTTATGCGTGCAGTATTGTCCACTCGTTGGAAATTCCACATGCAGAATTACTATGCCAGTGGGGTAAAAAGAGAAATCCTTCACGGTTGTTGGTGTTTTAGCGTTTCCATGAATACTTTGACAATACTACAAAAGTTGGACATTTGCTGGAAATGTAGGTGTGGTCTTTAAGAAGCAAATTGCTGCCTATTAAAGTCCTGGATTTGAGAATTGCACCTCAAACGAGTCCTGTGATGTTAGAAGTCATCAGATGTAGTCAGTGTGGATCAGTGGACTGTGGCGAGACTGGATAAAAAATAGAGTTATTAATACATTTATCCGTAGGGTCATGCCAGAATCCAGGCCTCACCTGGACCAGCCCAGTCCTCATCAGTGACACAAAGCAACTACCTTGTGAATGGGTCAACTTCTTCTTCACTGCCATGAGAAGGTCAGGCAAATCAGCTGTCTGGAGAAAGCAAGAGATTGGGTAGCGATTCACAAACTCAGGATAGGATTTCAAGGTGAAGGAAAATGCGACAGTGTTGGAGAATGGGTGAGGTTTGTGTAAGTAGATTGAAGGTAAAATGAGGATTGGATGGTGGTAAGGAACGTCTACAAGAAGAGGAAAAATCTGCATTTTCTGAAGAAAATACAAAAGAAGTGCTCTTATGTTAGTGAATCAGAAAGATATCAGTGTGAATCTAGGACATCTGATTTAATTATGAAGTATATTTTTCTGGTCCTGTCCTCTGTTTCCTTGAGATTGTTTAGTTTCTTTTCGCAGATAGGGCGGTGTGCTGTGATCCATGTTCTGGGCTGATTTGCGCTTAGCGTCAATGTCAGCTAGCTGTAAGGTTTTCCTCACCATCCTGATCCACTGTTTCAAAAGCCTTGAACGTTGACATTCACCACTCAGGTTTTCTTATCCCAAGATGAGTACATTCAAGTGTGACATCCAGGTTTGTGTCTCACCCAAGCAAAGGAAAAGGCCAACTACCATGATGATGCTTCACAATACTTTGAAAAGGTGGCTGTTTTTAATGGAGAAATAAAAATGGCATTTAGTAGTAGTCCAGTGCCTCATTTGTGTCATTCATGAGGCGGGTACCGGTAATCACCAACTTTTGTTTTCGCGATTAGATTTTGAGCAGAAGGAGGAAGAGAACGAGACAGAAGAAAGGGAGAAAAGGAGCAAAGAGGAAAGAAGAGAAAAAATAGGATATCAATGACAATGGTAGCAAACATTGGCAAATTCCAATAGGAATTGACTATGCAAGAGCTTTTGGTTTTGTTGGTGTGTTTTAGCCATGTTGTACAGCAGCTTAACTGCTGTGCAGCACTGCTAAGCGTTAGGGAAAAGCGTTATGACGCAGCCTGGCTGGAGGGGGTGGGGAGAGGTGGCAGACAACAATATACAGGCGGGTCAAGAGGCTAGTGTAAGCAACGGTTGGGTGCAGGCAGGAGGGGAAAGAGGGGTATGGGCCAAGCAACAACAGAGGAAGCGGCAGCGGGACAGGGCAGGCAACAACGAGGGTGGAGGCAAAGGGTATTAGACGCAACGACAGGGATAGGGCAGTGGGGGAGTGGGAAACAGGTCAAGCAACCACATAAGGGGGTGACTAAGCAAACAAAGACTGGGAAATGGTGCTGGCGAAGACAGTAGAAGCAACAATAGTGGGAGTGAGAACGGATCATGCAACAATATGGAAGGGTGGAGAAGAATGGGGCAAGTAACGTTGATGAGGCAACAATGCAGGATGGAGTCACAGCAAGCAGCAATGCAGAGTGGGATGAGATAAGAGGAGGGGAGCTAGCCTACAAACACATGCACTCAGTGAGAACTGCAAGTTGAAGAAAAAAAGTAGCTCAGACCACAAAGCAAGAGCTGCAGAAGGACCTTACAAAGAAAGGAAGGAGGCAGTACTTGGGCCATGCTCCAGAGAAGAAATAAACACAAGAAGAGGAAGTAAACCCAGCATGCGCTGACTTAACAGGAGCCAATAAAAATGGCTGACGATGAAGCCAACAAATGGTTAGCAATGGGAGGGCTTTAAGCCCCTTTTAAGCAAACAAAATGTCTCACATGCAAAAGCAGGAGGAAAAAAGGCGTGTGGGAGAAAGAGATAGAAAGTGCACAGTGGAAAAATAGAGGCATGGGGATAAACCTGGCTACCTTTGTACCACCCAAGCTTTTGGTATAGTCAGACAAAAATGTAGATCATTTTTTTTTTTACAAATTAATGACTAACACGAATGCTTCCAAATCTGCGTCCTGTCGTTAAATACAAATGTCTTCCTACTTGTATACCTTTCCACCTGATAGTACTACCAAGGAGGACATATTCTTTGTCATGAAATACTGACATGCTTGTTCAGAAGCTGTGCCTACATCTATTTCTAATCATTATAGCATCTGCTTTTATACGAATAAGTAATATCAAAATACACACTAATGTACCACTAATTTTATAAAACGTTATTTTTTTTTAAATCACTTTAGTCTCCAGTGAAAATAAAAAAACTCAGTCTACTCGATCCAGATCATTGTTGGGCTAGTCATTTGTTCAGAGGTATTTTATGTGATTTAATTTGTCTGTGGCATAGTATTTTGGATACATATTTGCATAGGGTAGAGCTGGTGTTTGCTCGACACTTAATACGCCCCCACCACACTCTTATGATCACTACTGCTAATGTTTCCGAATATTGTGGACTGAACTTTTGAAAGCAAATTCGTTTTTTTTTCGAGCTCTTCTAGTAGCTAATAAATCAATTTAAGTGAGGTGGAAAAGCTCAAAAGCCCCTAATATAAACGACCTTGTAATTGAAATATCTTTACAACATAAATATGAGAGAGTTATGTGGTTGCATCAGTGTCGGAATAATCTTCTTTTGAGGATTTGGGGAGCTTTTAATGAGTGATACTAACACGGTAGATGAGATATCTATTCTTTATTTTTTTTTTCTTGCCTTCTGTGCCTGTCTCCTATTTCTTAAGTTAGAACAGGCATACCTTGAGCAAACATTGCTTTATATTGTTTTTTTCCAATATTTAAACAGTTGCTGGATGTTCATTTTAATTAGGTGTATATGTACTGGTCTTGCATCTAGGTGAAATTCAGAAAAGCACAGAACTGACAGAGCTTATCAGGCAGAATGAAAAATTTCCTAGCTATCGTAACGGAAAGTTTCAATTCTATTAAGGACTCGGAGGCGAGGATTATGCTTCACTTTCTCCACTTTAATGAACAGCAGCCACCTTAGGTTAACAGAACAACTACTATTCCCATGAAACCTAGGGAATAGAGCAAAACAACAATAGAGTCCATAGGTAGAGCGTCATCTCCCTGCACCAATCACAGGCTCTGTTGTGGATAAAGTCCTCTGTCCCTGTTCATTCCTCCTCTTTCGTCGCTGTAAGTCAGGCAGACAGTAGGTATCATGAATCTTGTTTTCCAGAATCGCCTGAAGGACAAAAAAAGGAGTATCAGCGATAGCCATGGCTAAGGTTTCACCTGTAGGAGAGAGGGCATCACCAAGCAACAGCTAACAGAGTAATAACAAGAGCAGAAAAATCGTTACTTACCCTAGTACGAGGGTGGGAAGGTATCACGGAGGACCGCGAACCCTGGGTGGGATAATCCTCGCCTCCGAGTCCTTAATAGAATTTAAACTTTCCGTTACGATAGCTAGGAAATTTTTCATTCTATGTCAGGACCGGAGGCGAGGATTATGCTCGTTTAAAGCTTGCTCACCACCAAATGAGCCATATCAATAATCGGTTTGAAGTAAAACCGCTTAAATGTAGAGTCTGAAGACCAGTCTGCTGCATTCAGAATGTCTTCCAGACGAGCTCCCAGGGTAAAAGCCTTAGAGGCCATTGCTCCTCTAGCGGAATGAGCCCCAAAGGCTCGCAGATCAATCCCCGCTTCCTGCATCACCCACCGCACCCAACGGGCAATGGTGGGAGAGGAAACTGCTTTATGAGGCTTCCTGAGCGCAATAAGCAGCTGTTGTTCGCCCGGCGGGCGAAACTCTTCTGACATTTCCTCGTACGCCTTGAGGCAAGAGACGACACACAACTTGGGAACATCCGGAAAAGCCGGATACGAAATGGACGTTGTCCCACATTTCGTCCGTCTACGGATCGTGAAAGTAACTCCCGAAGGGGAAAAAACTCTGCCGGAAATATCCAAGGCTCTCACATCAGACACCCTCCTGCAGGACACAAGGCACAGAAGCATTGCTAGTTTCGCCGATAATTCCTTCCGTGATAAGAACCGGTTAGGTTGCCAGGAAATCAACAAATTTAGAACTTGATTTACATCCCAAAGAGTGGAATAACGGGGTTCAGGAGGTAAAGAAAGGCGAATGCCCCGAAGAAGCCTACACACCAAAGGGTGTTCGCCCACTGGAGAGCCGTCTATCACCGCGTGACCAGCGGAAATGGCTGAACGAAAGGTATTGACGGTTCTATAGGCTAAGCCTTCCTCCGCCAGGCCTGCCAAAAAATTCAAGATGAAGGTTACATCTGTTGCCACGGGATTGAGACTCCGTCGCATACACCAACGACACCATCTCCCCCAAGTTGACCGGTATCGCTTGATGGTGCTATCGGCCCAAGCCTTAGACATGAACTTCTCAGCCGCTCCCGATAGGCCTGGGATCGCCCAGCGTCCCCTGTAATCCTCCACGCCATGAGGGCGAGTGACCCTTGCGCTATCAGAGGGTGAGCCATGTTGTCTGGACTGAGCAGAAGATTCGGAAGACGGGGGAGTGGGATTGGAGAATCCCAGGAAAGTTCCAGAAGAACTGGAAACCATACTTGAGATCTCCAAATTGGAGAGACTAGGACCACGTCCGCAGTTTGGCGGCGGACTTGAGCCGACACCCTGGTCAGCATCGCAAACGGAGGAAAGGCATAACCCCGCTCGTTCTCCCAATTCTGAAGAAACGCATCTGTTTGAGCCGCCAGCGGGTCCGGTCTCCAACTGAAGAACCGCGGAAGCTGGTGATCCAATCGGGAAGCAAACAGATCGACCGAAAATGGACCCCAGAGGCTCTGGAGGTCCGAAAAAATCCCTGGATGTAGCTTCCACAGGCTCCCGTCGTGAAAATGACGAGAATGAAAATCCGCTACCTGGTTGTCCTGACCTGGCAAGTACTCCGCCGTCACCGACACGTGGTTCTGAAGGCAGTACCGTCATAGATTCGACGCCAGGTCCGAGAGTGCTCTCGATCTCGTTCCCCCAAGATGATTGATGTACCGGACCGCCGATACATTGTCCATTTTCAGCAATACACAAGACTGAACGGAGTTCTTGGTCCAGCATTGGATCGCAAAGGACCCCGCCAAGAGCTCCAGACAATTGATATGTAACTGTTGCTCTTGTAGTGACCACACACCGCCTGATGTGAACTCGCCGCAACGAGCACCCCAGCCGGATCTGCTGGCGTCTGATTCGATAACAATATCGGGCGCGGAACAGAAAATCGCTCGCCCGTTCCAGGCCTCCATGTTGGCCAGCCACCACTGAATCTCCTCCCTGGCCTCCGCCGAGAGGGGCACCTTTTGGGAATAGGAATAACCCTTGCGAAGATGGTATGCTTTGAGGCGCTGCAGGGCCCTGTAATGAAGCGGGCCTGGAAATATGGCCTGGATCGACGCCGACAGCAAACCCACCAGACGTGCCAGCTGCCTGAGAGAAATTTGATGCTGTACTAGCGCCCTCCTGAGTTCGTGGCGGATCTTCGCCAACTTGCGGGAGGGAAGACTGAGGGTCGCCGCCACCGAGTCGATCGTGAACCCCAGGAAGACTACAGTCTGGGACAGAACAAGAGTAGACTTCGCCTCGTTGATCACGAAGCCTAAACCCTGAAGCAGATCGACCGCCATTTGGAGTTGACGAGATAAGGTTGAGGAACACTGCGCCATTAGAAGGATGTCGTCCAGATACACAATGAGACGTATGCCGGACGCCCGCAGCTTTTCGATCACTGGACGGAGAACCTTGGTGAAGCACCAAGGGGCGGATGACAGACCGAAGGGAAGGGTGGCGAATTTGTAGGTAACGCCCTGCCAGAAAAACTGGAGGAACCTTCGGTGCGGGGGAAAAATGGGAACCGTCAGATACGCGTCCTTGAGATCGAGACGTACCAGCCAGTCGTGCGGCCTGAGCAGATCGCGAAGAAGATGGATCCCCTCCATCTTGAAGTGACGGTAAACCAGCCACTCGTTGAATTTGCGAAAATTGATCACTGGACGCTGACCTCCGTCCGCCTTGTCCACTACAAACAGGTTGCTGATAAAACCATTGGGGTGAGGAAGAGATTCTAGAATAGCCCCTTTGACCAACAGGGAACGCACCTCTTGGTCGACCAGCGCAGCGTCGGCGGAGGAAAACGCGAGAGGGCGTGGAGGGGATGCCTGGACGGGATTCCCGAGGAACTCTATATGAAAACCCTGAATGGTTTGGAGAACCCATGCATCCCCCGTGAGAGAAGTCCAGGCCGGGAAAAAATGAGCCAGACGGCCCCCCACCCTTAGAAGGGAAGAAGGGAGAACACTCACCGGAAGAATTGGAGTTGGAGGCTCCTCCGCCTCTACCGCCTCTGTAGCGCCCTCGCCGTCCTCTAGTAGGGTAGAAATTCCCGAATCAGGCTTGGTCTTGGTATTGTCCTTGATTGGAGCCTTGTCCTCTTTGTTGATTAGGACGGCCGGACGAGCGGCCCCTGCCTCGGCCGGCCCCCCGGAAAACCCGAGGGCGAAACACCTTCTTAATTGAAAACTGCGCTCTATCCAGAGACGTAAAGGTGTTGACAAAACGGCCCAGTTCCTTCATAAAAGGCTCACCAAAAAGGCCCCCTTGAGCCACACCGCCAAGTCCCCCAACTTTGGATCCACCTTGATTAGAAGGGACCTGCGCCGCTCTGTAGAAATGGCGCAATTGGCGTTGCCCAGAAACACTACCACACGTTGGGCCCAGGAGGACAAATGTTCAGGGGAAATTAGAGAACCGGAGGCCTTGGCCTCCTCAGCCATGTCCAGTATATTAGTGACGGGTCCCAAGGCGTCCAACAGTTTGTCTTGGCAAGCCCGCCAAGACCTATCAATGCCCTTTTTTGGGTCTTTTACAAATTTCTGCAGAAAAGTGGCCATACGCGGGTCAATATCAGGGGTGGCCGCCACTTTTCCTGCCAGTGAAGGGCGAGGGCACTCCGCCCTGAGACAATTCCGAACAGACGCCTCCAAAGGCTGACGAATATGGCTGGCCACATAGAGAGCAACCTTGTCACAGGGCGCCCATTCCGAGGACCTTGGATGCAGTATATCTGCCGGGTCTAACATATCTGCACACAGATTCCCCTCCTTGGGGTCCAGTGATGAACCTGCGGAGGGATCAGGACAGGAAGGGCCCGCAGCAGAGTCGTCGGCTCCCTGATCAGGATCCACCGGTGTCTGTGTATCTGGGATGGGGTTACTTGCTAAAAAGGCCTGTTTCAGGCGAGCAAAGGCATCCAAATCCACCCCTGCCTCCCTAGGTCGTTTCGCCGGAGGAGGCTGAGAACCCATTGGGGTAGCCCCAGAACTACTAGAAGACGCGGTTTGCGTCGCCCTGGCCAATTTGTCACAGGCTTGCTCAATTTTTTGGGAGAGACGATCCTCCAGAGGCCCCATGGCCTGCTCAACCGCTTTTAGTATGGAGGAATCCACCATATCGTAGAAGTCGTCGTCATATTGCAGAGTAGCGAGTGGGTCATCCTCCCACAGCTCCTCAGTATAAGTGTCATCCTCATATGACTCCATAATTACTCAAACTCGAAGAGAAAGAACTGATATATGAGGGCAAGAGTGGGTAAACTCAGTAAGGGGGGCTGGGTGACAGCCTATTTAGGCAAGCAGTGCTTGCAATCGGGTCACAGCCCTGGCCCAGCAGCCCTGGTGCAAGGAATATAAAAGGGCGACCTGCCAAATATGGGCCCGCAGGAATAAACCTGCTTACAGACTCTTGAGAGCGTCCTCAAAATATGCCTATTACCGACCCCTAATCAGCACAGATTGCAACAGAATTCTGTCAGGGGCGTTCAAGTTATCTGGTGCCTAAAGGCATGTACAGACCGTAACCACGGCGTCAAGGCAGGCCCAGGCTCACACACGGTGCTGCTTTCCCGAGATCAAACCAGCGCGGAATGCGCGGAATCTCGGGAAAGCACACCGTAGGAAGGAACGCACACACGCGCGCCCTCTAGCGGCCGCAAAGCGCACCGCGAGCCGCACCAACAGCGCAGCCGTTAGGGAGGAACGCTCCCACGGCTTCTAGCGAGTCCGCCGAGTAGCGGTGGACTCACCACAGAAAGCACACACAAAACCGGGAAGACCGCGAGGCGCGTGTCGAACCGTGACGGCGCGCGCCTCGCGTCTGAGGCACATTCCGAAATAAACACAGTGCCAAAATACACTACCAGCAATCGCTAATAGGCAAATAAGCAACCCAGTGCGAGCACATCACGGCAGCATGCACATCACAATAATGGATCAAGTCATGAAAATATAACAGAATGTACATCACGTTAACGGATGAAATCATTAAATTCTAACATCGTTTTACTCATACAAACAAACAATTGAGTCACGAGAAAAAACAGGACTTAACTGGCTGCAAGCAGCGAAGAAAGAGGAGGAATGAACAGGGACAGAGGACTTTATCCACAACAGAGCCTGTGATTGGTGCAGGGAGATGACGCTCTACCTATGGACTCTATTGTTGTTTTGCTCCATTCCCTAGGTTTCATGGGAATAGTAGTTGTTCTGTTAACCTAAGGTGGCTGCTGTTCATTAAAGTGGAGAAAGTGAAGCATAATCCTCGCCTCCGGTCCTGACATAGAATCTAGGAACAAACAGGTTAACCATGTATCTGAAAAGATGAATGCAAAGTGGTCCTGTGTGTGAGCAGGCAGATTCAAAGATAGACAGCAGAACAGGGTACCACATGCCCCTTACAGGTATGAGAAGGTAGCTTCAACGTCCATCATGACTCTCTGAGGAGGCTGCCAACAACAGGCCTCTACCTGGAGGCTGCTAACAGGAAACTGCTGTGTGAAGAGTCCATTTTGTTAAAAGTCACACTTGCGTGTTTGGGAAAAAAAAACAAGGCAGAGGTATAATTTGCAGGCTAACCATAATTGGCCAATTTCAAAGGGCGTTCCATTTTATTTTGTGCCTTAACTTCACTTCAACTGTGGCTTTTTAAAATAAATTCCTGAGGTTTTTTCAAAGACATGAGTTAATGTATTATAAGCAGAACAAATACTAATTTGCCCTTAAGAAAGTTTTTCAGGCATATTTTGGGGGTTTTGAGGATGTTCAACAGCTACTTCTTATAACTTACCGCTGCTTCACAGCTCAAGGCCAGGCCCGCGAGCCCAACTTACCACACACTCAACCTTGCTATGTGGTTGTTTCCTGCAGGCCGCGTGCCCAATCTTCAGTGCACCAAAGCTCCGCTGTACTTTGTAGTGGACGTGCATATGTTAGGCCACTCATAGGAAGCAGGCTCTGAGCTAGCCGCGCTGCCACTGAACTAGCTGCATACACACAGCCTCACTCCATGCATGGTGGGCAAGGTTTCTGTTGCGCTTGGACATTGGCACGCATAGTAGGAGCGTGTTAATTGTTTTGAGGATTTTCAAATAAGAGAATATTGATTTGTTTTCTTAAAATGTATAGATTTACCATACTTTCTTGAATCCGCAGATCCGAATGTATGCACAATGGGCAAGGTTTCTAGTTTGTGTGGATGTTGGCATACATAGTAGGAGCGTGCTAATTTTTTTCAGGATTTAAAATAAGAGAATATTATTTTTTTTCATAAACTGTATGGATCTACCATAGTTTCTTGGATCCGCAGATCTGAATTTTTATCCAAAAATCACATGTGAAAAATTGGAGGTGAGGGTTAATTTTTGAGGGCTGTAACTGCCTTTCAGGCACCTAGCCCTGCATCCTCCCAGGGGTCAAAGTATGCTCCTCCAGCCCCTTAAAACACCCACCATCAGCTTTTTCAGACACAAACTTCAGTGCCTTCTAATGCCTTCTAGTGGAGAAGTGTGGCTCAATGATTAAAGCGGCAGACCCTGATGCAGAGGTCTAGCCTGGGACCAGGGTTCAATTCCCCGCCTCGGTGGGTCTTGGGCTCAAAAATTCCACGGACCTGATAATTCTCGCCTCGGTGCCTATTCCAATCATGGAGTCCCACTCTGCAACTCTAGGCAATAGCTTGCTTAATCTCCACAACAGCCCCCACAATGCTAAGGAGGCCTGGCCTCCACCTTGGGGGTGCCCAGGAGTGGAAGCCTCACAGGGAAAGCCAGGATGGGTTCCACCACGGTATTCGTACAAGTGCCTTGAGACCCTTGCAGGTGAGTAGTGCGCTATACAAGTATCAATTTACATTGCTACAACAACATTTTTCACTTGCTTCCAGCTGAACAGATTTCCCAGATCTTCAAATCCCCATGGACCTCTCCTTCAGCTGGATTTAAAAAATATATGTATTATTTTCAGAGGATCCAATAATCTGGATCCATATGTTACCAGTGCTTATATCTCTAGAATTAACCCTTTGAAACCCACCCAACATCTGTTTGTAATCCAAATCTCTCATAAACAACTGAACATATTTTTTTCACCAAACCAAGACAAGACACTTCTCTGTAGTCAAGCTTCATGCTAAAAGTGGAACAGTTTTGTTCAGCATTTTATGATATAGGGGAAACAGACGTTCACAATGAAGTCAAAATGGAAAAAATGCACATTTTTCGACCCCATCTAGTTGAGCTTTCACCATACTGGACACATTTTGTTCACAAAACTTTTATTGAAATGTTTAGGGCACTATTGCGCCACCGGATCGTCACTTTTTTGACATTGCAGTGGCGCAATGTGCCACTGGCATATTTATAAGGCCAGGTAAAGACATGTTATGTGGCTTTTCATGGCCTTATAAATATGTGCCCCTTTCATGCAGAAAACTGCATGAAAGAGGCATTCCATGGGCGTTGCTGGGGGCATTCCCAGCAACATCCATGGCTTTTTGACACTGCCCCAGATTTACGAGTTATTGTAAGTCTGAGGCAGCGCCAAAACCATACGCCTCCCCAGGGGAGGAGTAAGGGAGGCACAACAAGGAGAAAATCTTCATTTCACATCGTCTTTCGTCTGTCTATGTGTGCTGCATTCTGGATTCTGTACAACATGCAGAAAGAGGAAAAAGCCTCTTGTGTATATTTTTTGTGCCCCTTGCACCATGGTGCAAAGGTGTGTGCATCGGCGCACGGCAGCCCATTCTATGCCGGCGCAGGGGAAAAGGACAGGAATGCGCCATGTCTAATAGATACGGAGCATTCCTACCCTTTTCTGCGCTACCCTACGGCAAAAACACATAAGTGAGGCCCTTCATGTGCTGCACGCCACATAAGTCATCTGACTGAAATGTTTTGTGCAGATTTGGTATACAGCTCCTGCACAGATATCTTGATCATAAAACATGCACTGTAGCCTTTCAAATGCCTTTAACGCTTGTAAGAATATGCATTACTCATGCATAAAGATTAAAAGCCTTTAATGTCTATATATTTTAAGATGTGCTGCATTGGTGTGTTATCCTTGCTGATGCATGATTTGAGGTCATCACCACAGTGGCGTAGGAAGGGGGGTGCGGTGGGTGCGGGCCGCCCCGGGTGTCATCACTGAGGGCGATGACAAAATGGCAAAAATGTCCTTTTTTTAAAAAAATCCTTCTTTTAATAATTTCAATGTGGGGGGTGACATTTCAATGTGGGGGGGGGGTGACAAGAAATGTTCCGCACCGGTTACCACCTGACCTTGCAACGCCACTGCATCACCAGCATATTGAGAGCATTTTGATTCATTAACTAGCAAACCATAATTGGTAATTTCAGTGATATTAATGTTTTTGATTGAAATCTTATCCTCCTTTCATTTGACTTTTTTCAAGGGAATTTTCACGAAGATATTTAATATTGTTAGTCACTCAAACTTAGAAGATAACCACAGCAGTGTTTGATAAAAAAAAAACATTTTCATTGAATATATGTTTATTTTCCAATAATAACAGTTTCTTTTGTGTTGTTACATATATTCCGATTGTTAAAGCATTGCTTTTCTTGTTCCAGAATGAGGGGCATCTTGGTTTAGCGCCTTAATTCTGCAAAGATTTATTATTCAAGCATGGCATTACTCATAGAAACGTGGCAGAAAGACACTCGATATCCTTAAAGTGTGAGAGGATAATTTAAAAACTACAAAATGGACCTGCCACTCAGCTTCTGTGTTTTGATCAATGGTTTCCAATTACAGAGCATCCTTCCCACATTCATTAACACAAAGACTAGTCAATTCATGTCAGAGGCTCACTAATCTTTCATCCACCAAAGAGCCTATTATGAGCTATTCTAGAGTGATTCATTTTCTTCCTAATTAATTTCATGGCAGAATTCAATATTTAATGAATTAATAAAAGATAACTGCTAGTCGTGTTTTCTTTGAGTTATTCATGTGCTATAACAGTGGCAGATCATAACATTTGTTAAATTTTTAATAAGCTAAATCATGTTACTTTCTGGGAGTCTTGATTGACTGGACTTTGGTTTGGAAATACTAGGGGCGGTGAATCTGGCTGCAAATTACAGAGTTTGGTCAACAAGTATATTTACTACTGGAAACTGTTTTCTTCCTCACCAGGGTGGCAGGTGAGAGCTGGTTTACTGAAGTACTGCGATCAGATGAATAAGAGCAATGAAATGGTTAATGAGATAACACATGATAGGGATTTTGACTTTCATCCTAATTTGCTGTGACGTGTTGAACAAGGAGAATACCAAGATGGCCGACAGAGAGGTGATCTCCTAAGAAGCTCCGGGCATGGGATCAACATCGCGCGCAAATCCCTAGTCTGGCCCTGCCATCCACCGCTCTGCCATCTATCTGTGAAACGAACTTTACAATGTGTGTGGTCTGGTGTGACATAGCTGTAACTAAGTGAAAATATTGAAGACATTTGAGTAAAAGCCTACTGAAGTCTAGAGGGCGGCTGCATGCCGACACGGTCCTTCTGATGGTCCAGCTGATGATCCAGTCAGTGAAACTGCAGCACATCCTGCACCAGACTGATCATGTCAGCAGTCCCCGACACATCCATGGTACCAATGCCCTGCAGAATCATGCACTCAGTGACAGTGGAGTCCAAGGAAGCCAGGTGAGTGAACCCCAGTCCTCTGAGTGGGGAAAAAGGCTGAAGATCGCTGCCCCGGTGAGAACTCTACATCCTTTGCCCTCCGAGGCACCTGATCCTGCCTTATATCCTAGTCTTGCTCATGTTGGCGGCGCCTGTCCCCTGAGTGCTGGAACGGCCATTTGGCATCTATTACCGCCGCATCAAAGCATTCTGACTGCCTTCTGGTGGCGGGTATAGCCTGCAGAAAGATAGGGCCTGACAAAAGTAGACGTGCCGGAGGTGACGCAGTCGTGGCTCGCCAGGGTGAACGGACTCCCACCTCACCAGACTGAATTTGCCTCTGCCCCCATATTCACAAAGACACAGTGCCGCCATCTTCCGCTGACGGGATCATGGTAGCGGTGAGGGGCACCTTCCGGCAATCAGCAGCGCTACTGCTACCTACGCCGTTTATGTCACTCGAGGGCCTGAGAGCGAGAGCCCTATTCTACTGTGACTGGGAGAGGCAGCCCTGCCTGATGCACAGGAGCGTGTCTATTCAGCACTGCACATGGTCAGCCCCGACCCCCATCCTCGAAAGAGGAGAGATGATAAGCCTGTCCAGGCATACATTGCATTCTTAATGGAAACCTTTCTCAACAAACACTCTACCCCTATACTAGACTTGCTCACACCACCTGGCTATATGGCTATAATATCATTAGAGAGCACAGGCCACGGCAAATAGGGGGACGACTAGCAATCATACACAAAGTAGAAATCCAACTTAACACTCTTAAGACCACAAACTACTTGACCTTTGAATACCTCGGAGTTGAACTCACAACCAAAGGATCCACTCCTATCAAATTCTACACCATATATCACCCCCTTGGGATCACAGACTTTTCACCGAAGAACTAACCAACCTAATTACGCAGATCTCCCTAACTGGCACCAATGAAGTATTCTTAGGCGACTTCAACCTACACTGGAATGAATAAGAAGACCCCACAGTCTGTAGCCTAATAAATATTCTTGAAATCAATGACCTCAAGCAACTCTGCAATGAACAGACCCACACACAATAAAGGCATCACTCTAGATGAGATTATTGCCAGATCTAAGCTTCTCTTCCTTTGATCCATCATACCCATTGATTGGAACCGTCCATCATCTAATACTGTTCATTCTCAAGGCTCACCCCATAATCTACCAAGCCCCGTGCAACAAAACCACGCACTGGACATGGAACATCAAACAAATCCCACTATCAGAGCTGGAAGCCAAGATCAGTGCCTAACTACACTCGCAACCACTCCTTCACACCGTTGATGACCTCACCGCCCACTTTAGCTCAGCGATGAGTGATGTTCTTGACCAAGTGGCTCTGCTCAAACTAAAGCGATCTAGAAAAATCCAATGTAGATCCTGCTTCAACTTAGACCTCAACAACGAGAGGAGACAACTAAGACTGACTGAAAGGCTATGGGGATAGAGCCCATCACGTCACACTTCGCACTCCTAAAATCCATATGGCTCTCCTACAAATCTTTAGGGAAAAGGCCACTTTCTTTTTCAAACAACTTGACCATGCGAAGAACAGACCATGAGAAGCCCTTCAACATAATAAAACAACAAACTACCCTTACATCCCAGCATGAAACAACAGCCACCAATGAACGCTGTAAAGAAATAGCCAACTTCCTCATGGACAAAGTTGCAAAAAATTGAACGATGCCTTATCATTGACACAAACCTGACATCCCAGATTGCCTGCTTCACTGACACACAAGTTTCCATGGAAATGACCCCCAAGACCTAACTAAAGACCGCAGTAACACAAGAAAAACTAAAGACAATAATGATTCCCCACAACTGAGAAGGAGAAATTTCAAAATAATCGTGAACTTGATACCCACACTGCTGATCCCCTCTCATCCACCCTAGTACAGAACCTCAACTCTATCACCTCCTCATTGTGGACCAAAATCATCAACCCCGCTCTATCATCTGGCCATGTTGCTGACTCCCTCCAACTAGACCAAGTCACACCCATTCTCAAAAATCCAGGAGCAGACCCTAATGACCTCAGTAACTTCAGACCTACCACTAATCTCCCTTTCCTAGCTAAAACGATGAAGAAGTGCGTCCTACTACAACTCACCCAACACATAGAGGAATTCAACCTCCGCGACACATTCCAATCAGAATTCAGGAAAGGCTGTAGCACAGAAACTGCTATGCTCAATATCTTGGATGACATTCACAGATCCTTAGATGAAGGTGACGCATGCCTCCTAATCGTACTCAACTTATTGGCGGCATTTGATACACTGAATCATCCAGCTTTACTTGAGACACTCAAGAATCACATCGGCATAAATGGCACAGTACTAAGATGGTTCATGTCCTATCTGCAACATCACTCTCAACAAATAAAAATCAACAGTTGTCTCTCGAAACCTGTACCAGTCTCACAAGGTGTACCCCAAGGTTCAATTCTCTCTCCAGCAAAATGTAATCTCTTTTTGGAACCACTCACAGTAATTTTGATCCAAGCAGGTACCAAATATCACCTATATGCTGATGGCACTAAACTCTACTACAAAATAAAATCACCCATTGACATCCGGCCCCTAAATGCCACAATAATTAAAATGCAAACGTGGCTAAACACCAACCTCTTTCAGCTGAAGCCCAACAAGACTGAACTACAACTTCTCTCCCCAAAAAATCAGCCTTTACCAATACAAGACTGGCTCAAGAATTTGGATGCCCTAAGCTGTTCTCTTTCACTTTCTAACTCCGTAAAGTCATTGGGTATCACCCTGAACAAAAAACATGTCAATGAAGGAGGACATCAACACCTCAGCCAAAGGAGTGCTCTTCACCCTTAAACATCTACAAAAACATCAAACTGTGTATTCTTCCTGATGATCTTATGACGTAGTGCAATCACGAGTTCTCTCAAAACTTGACTACGGCAACGCCTTCCTCACTGGAACTCCGACAAGTCACCTTGCGCCCCTAAGAGCAGTTCTCAATGCGGCTGCCAGGCTCCTCACAGGAATTAAGCGGTTTTGATCACAGCTCACTTGCCCTCCATTGCCTTAATTGGCTTCCCATTGAAGGAAGATGCATCTTCAAGACCGCCTGTATCTCCGAAAAAGCCTTCACACAAAAAAAAACCAAATACCCAGAAACCAAACTATCAAAAACAGGAAAAGCCCAGGCACTGAGAAATTCCAGCTCTCTTCTTCTCATACCTCCTAATAGGAAGAAAATTCATCCAAGGTGCGTTGTTTCTCGGGAAATGCTCCTAGGATCTGGAACTCATTTCGCAACCCCTATTTTTCTTGCCTCAAACGGAACCTCAAATCTCTCCTGCTTAATAACTTCTTTAACATGGGCACACGCTGAACTACATTTCCCAAAGACCCAACCCAAATCGTCAGTATCTATTGAAATAGTTGCCTGACTCTTTCAAACGCTATTCCATCTCCAACGATACTACCTTAATGCTATATTGTAATATACTTTTCGTGACTATTCTGACCCCCCTAATGGTATATTGTTTTTATACTTTTTTTCTCTGACTGTTTGTAACCCGTTTTTATCTCCACATGTACTTCTGGTAAACATATGCACAGAACATGTAAAGTGCTCCGATACCTTTGGGTCTTGACATTGCTCAATAAAACTAATACAAATAAAAAAAATTAAAAAAAACAAGGCTTTAAGAATGGCTCATGCTGCCCTCACCCCTGTGCTTGTGCTCAAGCAAGGCTGCCCTGCAGAAAGAACAGCCTCCCACAGTAGTGTAGAGGTGAATGTGCATTATCTGTATGATTTGTACTGGATGCATACCACTATGAATTACCATTTGTAAACAAACAGAGAAAGATCTCATGCACTGAATGACTGCTGTGCAATGCAGAATACATGTAAATCTTCAGTTTTTCAGAGAAATTACCTCATTTTTTCCTTGTTTGTGCCTGTGTCAAGTAGGCAGCAATTTTTGATGCAAAACCCAGTCTACCCATCTTAGTAGATTGATCTTAGTGGCAAAACCTTGGGAGTTTATCTGCTCAGTAGCGCCCCCTTAAAGCAGAGTGACATAAAGCAGCACCAGATGTTTTCTGCTATAAGAAAAGGGTATGTAAATAACTTCTTTGGCATTGCCTTGTATACACTGGAACAAAGCCTTAGTAATGTTGCCCCTATAACTCTGACAACAGTCCAAAATCCACGTGGACACATCCCTATGTTTGTTCAATATTTGTCCAATGCAGTTGTCTTCAAAGATTGTCATGTCAACTCCCTCATCGCACAAAAAAATGTGGTCAGGCCCCACAGAGTTGCAATTAAATATTTCATTTTCTCAATAATAAAAATAAAATGTTTAAAATTGATAGATGATTAAAAAAAATAATGGTGCTTAAGCACATTAGATCACAGTAGTTAAAAATGGATTATCAGTGATGCTTTTCAATGTATCCCAGGTTCTTTTTACAATGAAAAACAATGCAACATGGGCAATTATTTCAAGTGATATTGGACTGAAAGAGGGTATAACAAAGGTACACAAATTATGTTCTGTGCTTCACTTTTTTCATAGAATACATCCAACATGTGAAATAAAAATATATTGCAAGTGAGATAGACCAGTCTTCCAAGAAACTTTAGCGGTTCGGTGTAGTTCCCCACAAAAATGTTTCACAGTAATTTGTCTTAACAGGGGGGCTCGATTCACAAAGGTAAACTGAGACAAAAGTCTAACTTTACGACCTTCAGTATTCACAAAGGGCATTTCCGAGTAGTAAAGTTAGACTTTTGTCTCAGTTAAACTTAAGTTTTGGACTTAAGTTTAACTGAGACCAAATGTCCTTAGACTTAGACCAAAACTTGAGTTTAACTGAGACAAAAGTCTAACTTTGATACTCGTAAATGCCCTTTGTGGATAATGAACGTCGTAAAGTTAGACTTTTGCCAGGTTAAACTTAAGTTTTGGTCTTAAGTTTAACTGAGACCAAATGTCCTTAGACTTAGACCAAAACTTGAGTTTAACTGAGACAAAAGTCTAACTTTAATACTCGTAAATGCCCTTTGTGTATACTGAACGTCGTAAAGTTAGACTTTTGTCTCAGTTAAACTTAAGTTTGGGTCTTAAGTTTAATTGAGACCAAATGTCCTTAGACTTAGACCAAAACTTGAGTTTAACTGAGACAAAAGTCTAACTTTAATACTCGTAAATGCCCTTTGTGGATACTGAACGTCGTAAAGTTAGACTTTCGTCTCAGTTTACCTTTGTGAATCGGTCCCAATGTCTTTGCCAGGTACACTGACCACAATTCTATTGTTTTCACAGACAATAGTAAAATGGCTAAGGAACCTCCAATCTGCCTTTCTGCAAAGCCACACACTTTGCTGGACATTCGCTTGCGTCTAGACCTTGCTCTCCAACCCCAGGAATGAGTTACCACCTAGGAAGGTGTTATCGAGGTGAAGGGTTTGGCACAGTCGGTAATATTTGAAAGCCTCGCTAATTTATTCACTAAAAATTAAAGCTGATATTGCGAGATCTGTAGACAACACACATTTGTTAGGAAAATTGAGTTTATTTACCCAAAGTGAATTATAAGCATATTGGAGAGAAACATGCCGTTTTCACCACAGAGTATGAGGAAAATGTATATATTAAAAAATAACAAAAGGCTTGTGCTTTAGGCCAAACTTTGTACATTTTAGGAAAATTGTAAGCTTATGTTTGGGGGAGAATATTAATATTGCAATTCTGCACTATACATAACGCTGATATTTGAATTATATTTCTTAGGCAGCTCGGTTAACATATTGCTAGTGCGATTTCATGGATGCCAGAGGACTCTTGCTGCTATGACTGTTATTTTATGACTCCTTTAGTAACTTTTCATTATCTGGATTCATGTCTTTATGTTGTTTCATAGCATGATCACTAGTAAGGCATTGTATTCTATGGTTAGCATAAACAAAGTGGAATATATTCCTGTCTAAACATGTAGGTTCACAGACAGGCTAATGTCTAAAGTCCTTATTTAGATCTTGGCGGATGGAATACTCCATCACAAATGTGACGGGTATCCCGTCCGCCTTATTACGCTCTCCATAGGATATAATGGGATCCTAATATGGTGGACGGGATCTCCATCATGTTTGTGACAAAGTATTACCCTCCACCAAGATCTGAATCACGCCCAAGGTCGGATAGACCTGTATATCCTGGGATATAGTTCAGCTACCAAGAGATGAGAGTCAGCGGTGCATTAAATGTAATTTTCCCACAATGCCCTTTTCATGTGGATTCTTAAACAACTGGAATGGGCAGAATGGAAAAAAAATAAAAGGAAATGGAACCTAGGAGTCCTATATACAGTTTGAAAATTGATACAAGATAATATTGTTGCATTCCTGATGACTTGAACTTCCTGTTAAACCTATGACACTTTATCCAATTTTATTGCAGAGTTCTGGAAACACACTGTTATTCCATCATTTTTACAATGTTTTCTTGGGGCATGAAATTCCAGCCACCACCACCCCACTTCCATCTACATACCTGCTTGAAACAACTCAAAAACTATTCCAAAGTAAAGAACATACCACCAGCCGCAGCACCAGGCCTGCAGCCCATCTCGCATACTGGACGCGAAGTCATATAAACCATTAAAATAAACACCCTGGTTAAGATAAATAACTGGAATATCTATTAACCGCCTTAGGTTGTTTAGACTAGGATCATATTTACTGTTTGCTTAGACGACAGAATAAGAACTGCTACGCACTGCTCATAACTTAATCAGGACCAATGACTGTAAGCTTCCACTGGCCGCGGGTTCAGATCAACACCACTTAAGGCTTCCATGAGTCTGAGTATCTCAGGCGAGGCTCGAAGGCCTACCTGAAGAAACCAAAATGGAGTCCTGCTTACTACACCAGGCACAGGCTATGGCGTGCTGGATGTATTGCATCCCGCACTGTTTGCCCTGCAAATCTATGGAGGGTACATTCTTACATACTGTGTGGGCCTGCCCAGAACTATCTAAATTCTGGAGGGGGTAGTCGAAGGTTCTGGGATGGGTTGTTGCTTCCTCACCGAGACTGGCTATATTACACATCATGGAGAACATAGGTGGGAATAGATACAAGCGCCATCTTCTCTTTCTGGGCCTAACACTGGCCAAGAGAGATATCGCCCGGGCCTGGAAGGATGAATCCTTGCCGTCGCTTGGGGTGTGGAAGAGGGACCTAGATTTTTTTATGGGCCTGGAGCTCCCGGTTTTTGAGGCAAAGGGCTGTCCCCATACACATTACAAAATTTGGAAGCGGTGGGCTGCCTATAGGGGACTATATCTAGAGCACGATGTTGGCGAACTTATATAATGATCTTGGTGTGATAGAGCGTCATGTTAGTCTGAAATTTGTAGGGGTGCATCATATTCACTGTTAGTCAGCACCCGCATATTAATCGATGTAGGCTAAGAGTGCCATAGAAATGTATCATTAGAATCATTTAACATAGAGGTGATTAGAATTGTAATACGTTTGTAAAGAGCAATGTTGCAGATTATCGTGAATGTATTTAGTAAATGCATAATGATTTGTTTATGTAATGCAATGTATTAGGTTAAAACGTGCGTCATGTTAGAGTTACACGTGCAAGTTGCTTACTCACGTATATGAAAATAATGAACGAATGCTTAGCGTGTGATTTAATAGTGTGTTTAACAGTGTAAAGGCCTGATTGCATATACGTAAAAGAGAAAGGCCTGTTCATTTCTTATGTTAGCTAACATCTTAGGCCGAAAATGGTTTCCTTTGGTAAAGGCTTTGGGTTGCAGGGAGATGTAAAATCTTAGAGACGTGAAATGTTTTCGTTCCCATGTTTCTGTTGCAGGTGCAAGGACATTTAGCTCGTTAGTGAGACTAGGTCTTTGTTTTAGGAGTTAGGATGCTGCGAGAAGCCAACAGGGGAGTACATTGGAATGTGAAGATGATACTTTCAGCGGAGAAGGTGCCTGGGACCCAAGGTCAAGCTAACCGTCGTTGGATGCCAGACAAATTTGTAGGAAAAGTACTGGAAGAAGACATGGCTGAAGAGGTGGGTCGAAGGGCGTGTTCTACGTTTTTGGGGTTTTGTATTAGGGACAGTGCCCCGTGTGTTGAGCAGTTGAGGTTTAGACGGGAAGCTAGAAAGAGCATCTTAGATCGAGCTCTGACTAAGTGAATGTACTTCTTAGGAAGTCTTCACTTCTGATACCTTTAATTCTCTTGCCTGGGAAGAGGAATGTTTAAGTAGGGAAGTCACCTTAGAGATAGAGTAGGGATAGACTAACATTTTTTTTCCTTTCTTTTAGACTGATGATTCCTAATGTGGATATTGGCTTAACCATTGCTTTCTTGATGCTTTTAGAGTCAGTGATTCTTTTTGTTTTGAGTCGGATGAGAATTCTGCGTAGGCTTGCATTTGTATTAGTGCCCATTTATCTTGTACACCTTGTATTAAGGTGTTTGTATGTTCAGTTATTCTTGGTTGTAATAAAATCCTATACATTTTAGATTCGGAGTCAGTGGTCCTTTCCAAATGAAATCTAATTTTGGCGATTATGTGTTGATAATTGTTTTTCCTCCCCTCTACACTATTTAGCAGATAAAAAGATCCTGGCAACCTGAGAGGATTCTTGGAAATAATTAGGTAGTCAAGAATCCGGCCCTATCAGTTTCATTGGCATATATTTAGTGCTTGTAATCGATCTGATTATCGATGGCAGCATCTTTCTTTTCATTCAGAGTTCATATATTTGGTGAAGGGAAGCAATGTGGCGCAGTTGATTTTTTCTTCTTTCTTTTTTTCTTCTGTATTTTTAGTTTATCTTGAAATGTATCTGTTTTGGAATCAATCCTTTATTAATACTGAAAATGTTGACCCATATATTTGTTCCCATGTGTATTTCCATTGGGTGCCCGCTGAGGCCCTTGTGCTATATTGGATGTCGACAATAAAATTATACCGCGTCAGTGGCAGACACCACATACAAAATGTAGTGAGGCGCGGGTGGGGTTTCAGGCGCACGGGAGGGGTGCGGGGGAGGGGGGACTATGATAGTAATAAAAATAAAAAAAAGTCAAACTTACCTGCTGCTGGCCACGTTGCGCCTCCGTGCTGGGACTTCCTTGTCCCAGCAGACACAGTGACTACGTCACACACTGCCTGTCCAATCCGATTGGCCTATGCTGGCTGGAAAGACGCTCTCCTCAGGTCAGAGAGTCTGTGGGATTTCTCTAACCCGGTTGTTCAATACAGTGGGGTTAGAGAATCCTAAGTGCACATGGGTGTTTTGGTTGGCCTGAGATGGCCGGCCAAACACACATGACTTAGCACTTAGGGAGGGAACTTAGCACTCCTCCTCCCCCTTCCATGCCTCACCCCGCCCCTCCCTACAAACGCTGGCTTAGCCAACGGCTTAAAAAAAAAATGATAACGAAATATCGGTTTACTTTATTGCTGCTGGCTCTGAGCCAGTGGTGCGACACTCCTCTGCCATTGCCGGAGGGGCCGTCACTGCCTGCAAGGCTCATGGGCAGGGCCGGACTGGGAATTGAAAGCAGCCCTGTCAATTTGGTTGGACCAGTCCCTGGGGATAGTGGTGCAAGTATGAAGCACTGCTGCTTTTGTTACTGGGGGTCTATATTGCAGCACCGCTGCAAATTTGGCATCCAGTAACAATCCCCCCACACTGGTGCAAAACTGGCCCCCACCCTTCCAGCCTCCTGTGGAAACACCCAATGCCCGGTACGGCCAGCCCGGCCCTGCTCGTGCGCCATTGTTTTCATTTGGGAGTTGAACGGCTGAGGAATAACTACAGTCTGCTTCGTCACCATTGATCTACTGGGACAGATGGGAGGTTACATCAGCACTGGGTTCCATAATTAGGCCTCTGCAAAATTCACCTAACTACCTGTGCAGAAAGAAATTCACCCAAATTATGCAAAATTATGCAGAATGCCTATCCAGCATTTTGGCCTCTCTTATATAAAAGAATGTACCCTCTCGTTAAAAAAAGCACAAAACTGTGCATGACCCGAACAGCAGCTTAAATTCGCTTGCTGCATTATTCCTGTGCTCCCACAACAGGATTTTATCAGAATGGAATTTCAATGACATGTCGTTATGTTATATTGATTTGCATAGTGTACTAATCACCCGAGAGGATATCCATGAGTTTGGGCAGGTGTACAGGTTTGTCGTCCCCAAGGTGCTTATATGAAGAATCGGGTTTTCAGCTACTTGCGGAACTCAAGAAGTGAGGAGGAGACTCTGATGTGTTGAGGGAGGTGGTCCCATATCTTGGGCACGATGTTAGAGAATGAGCGACCTTCAGTTTTGCTTTAGCGGATGGGAGAATATGTGTGAGTGAGAGTGAGGGAGAATGTAGGTGTCTGGTGGGTTTGTGAAAGTGCATGCGGCTGTTCAGATATTCTGGTGATGTGTTGTGTAGGACTTTGTATGTGTGAAAGATTTCGAAAAACAGTTGGGGATATGCATTTTCCCATTGACTTTGATTGAAAAAGAGGCAATGTTAGGTGGGAGACAGCTAAAATGGATCAATTTTTGGCTTAAAAAACTGGGAGTCTCCTGTTTGAAACGGTCTGATGGCACGTATGATCCAGCCGCGGCCCGTGGAGGGAGTTCCGTGGGACGGAAAGGCGGGGTAGGGGCAGGGTCGGGGGGGGTACTAAAAACTGGAATATGGATAATTGGAGGTAAGTAAACAATTAAATAAATAAAACGAATTTCGTTGCGTGACCTGCATCGCAAAATGCGATGCAGCGCGCGCTACGAAATTCGTTTTATTTATTTCATTGTTTACTTATCTCCAATTATCCATATTCTGGTTTTTAGTACCCTCTACCCTGCCCCTCCCCCGCCCCGCCTTTCCGCCCCACGAAACTCCCTCCACGGGCCGTGGCTGGTATGATCCATGATCCGGTGCCGCTCTCTATATGTAATGGCCTTGGTGTAATTGTCAAACAGGTTACGCCACTTGTCATATGGACCTTTGGCTACCAAGTGAAAGTGAATGAAAGGAGCTAGTATGAGCAATACAATTCAAATTACAGAAAAAACAATTTGGCCCCACAAGAACTACAGAAAGGATGGATTCCAAACTATGAAGGTTTTTGCAGATTAGTCAAAGTTACAAATTTAATCAATTAGTAAATTATATTATCAAATAACCACATATATGATTTTGGGATTGCAAAATGAATTTGTATATCATACAGAAAAAGATGCTGAATATAATCAAATACAGAATACAGAATAGAAAATACATGGGTTCCATAAAGGAACTTCCCTAATCTAATAAGGCTTTGAAAGTGGTATGGGAAATTCTAAATGGAAGTTGTCAGCTTCAGTTGAACCAAATTATGGTTCATGGGAAATAAGATCAGGTGCTCAAGAGCAAAGGGTAAGTAAATTCAGCAGAATTGCGAAAAGGTCTTCCCTCAGCAAAGTCAGGACAGGACCTGCTGTTATTCTAAAAGATGCACAATTATTTATAGAAGTTTTGAGATGTTTCACCAACTCCCTCTGGATGGGCCAATCAGGATACACTGTCTTCTGGGGGCAGGTAAACTCCCTGAGTTCCCATCGCCAAACAAAGAAGCAAACAGCTGCACAACCTTGAAGGTATCCGTCGCCCAGTCTACCAGGTACAGGAGTCTCTCTCCCATCCTCACACCCAGCACAAACCACGGCTAGACTTCAATTACCATCTCCTGATCTAAGAGTTTCCCAACCTAAACAGAAACTATTCTAACCAGCTGAGTTGAGAGGGCATCTTCGAATAAAAGGTAAACATGAGATATTTTGAAAAGAGCATCACATTCAGAAAATGGGAAGGACTTTTAAAAGGATGTTGGTCAACACAAGGCCCACTCACAATAAAGCCTGTTTTCCCAGTGCATTTGGTAATATGAATATTTCATGAACTAAGGATTAGTCGAAAATTATATGAATGTGGCTTCTTCACATATTTGGTTAGTAATATTATGGAGCATTACATTTTTCTGCACCATACATCCACTGGATAATAAAAAACCTACCTATCTGAAACTTCCCTGAGAGCAACAATCTTTTGTGCACTATGTACATTGTTGTAGGCTTCAAAGCTTTAGTGTCTAGAATCAGGAATTACTTCTAATTCAGATCCTAAGGTTTACAGATTTCTTTTCCAGTAGTTAGGTTTTTGTCCACTGCAGATGCTACCTACAGGATGGTTCAAGACCCTTACAGAGAAGAAGCACCTGAGAGAACATTCAGTTCTTGCAAATAGTCTGTGGATTCCCTTTGATAAAGATTTTCTTTGAGGCAAATCCTTCTAATTTTAGGTCAATTCAGTAGTTAAAGGCGCCAATCTCTAACGTTCCCAAAATCCATAAACTCCTACAACTACTCCAGACTGACCTTTGGATGCAGCTGATAAGATCATGTTCATCGTCTCCCTTGGATCATCACCATCAAGCTAAAAAACTACAGATCTGGTTCTGCATGGTCCAAAAACCTGCGGGGAACATCTGTTCCTTTGACCAGCGACAAAAATACAATAGGATAAAAGAAGGCGGATCCTTGGGGTCCAAGCACCAGGATATTGGAACACCCTTAATTAGGATCTGAGTGCCTCATTTATGCGTTTTTGCCGTAGGGCAGCGCAGCAGGCCTTCCTGCTGCGCTGCCCTATGGCAAAAGAAAAGGGCAGGAATGCACCGTATCTATGAGATGCGGCGAATTCCTGTTCTTTTCCCCGGCGCCGACGCACAATGGGCTGCCGTGCGTCAACACAGGCACCTTTGCACCACGGTGCAAGGGTGCCTGCATTGAGGAGATGACTTTTTTGTGCATGAAGGGAAACCTTCCTGCACAAAAACAATTGCAAGAGGCTTTTTCCTTCTTCTATGTGTGCTGTAGACTGCAGCACACATAGAAAAAGAAAAAACAAGGAGAAATAAAGCTATTTCTCCTCGTCGTGTCTCCCTTACGCCTCCCCTGGTGAGGCATGCGTTTTTGACGCTATCTCAGATTTACGATTTCTCGTAAATCTGGGGCAGGGTCAAAATGTCATGGATGTTGCTGGGAACGCCCCCCAGCAACACCCATTGCACACCCCTTTAACGCAGAAAACTGCGTTAAAGGGACTGATATTTATCAGGCAGCAATAAGCCAAAATGAGTGGCTTTTGCCTGATAAATGAAGCCCTGAGGACCTCATTTATATGGTTTTGCCGTAGGGCAGTTCAGCAGTCCTTCCTGCTGCGCTGCCCTACGGCAAAAGGAAAGGGCAGGAATGTGCTGTATCTATGGGATACGGCGCATTCCTGTATTGTTCCACTGCACCGGCGCACAATGGGCGGCCGTGCACCAACGCAGGGACCTTTGCACCATGCTGCAATGGTGCCTGCGTTAAGGGGATGAGTGTTTTTGTACAGGAAGGGAAACCTTCCTGCACAAAACCAATCGCAAGAGGCTTTTTTTTTCTATGTGTGCTGCAGACTTCAGCACACATAGAAAAGGAAAAACGAGGAGAAATAAAGATATTTCTCCTCGTTGTGCCTCCCTTATGCCTCCCTGGGGAGGAGTAAGTTTTTGGCGCTGCCTCAGATTTATGATTTCTCGTAAATCGGGGCATTGCCAAAATGCCATGGATGCTGCTGGGAGCGCCCCCAGCAACACCCATTGCATGTCCCTTTAACGCAGAAAACTGCGTTGACGGGGACAGTATTTACAAGGCAGCATTAAGACAAAAAAAGTGGCTTAGTGCTGCCTCGTAAATATTAAGCAGGCTCCTGTGCTACAGAACGTCACAAAAAGTGACGTCCGACGGTGCAAGGGGCCTGATAAATGAGGCCCTAAGGGCCTCATTTATATGGTTTTGCTGTAGGGCACTGCAGCAGGCCTTCCTGCTGCGCTGCCCTACGGCAAAAGAAAAGGGCAGTAATGCGCCGAATCTATCAGATACGGTGCATTCCTGTCCTTTTTACCTGCGCCAACGCACAATGGGCTGCCGTACGCCAATACAGGCACCTTCGCACCATGGTGTAAGGGTGCCTGCGTTGAGGAGATGATTGTTTTTGTGCAGGAAGAAAAACCTTCCTGCACAAAAACAATTGCAAGAGGTTTTTTCCTTTCTCTATGTGTGCTGCAGACTGCAGCACACATAGAAAAAGGAAAATCGAGGAAAAATAAAGATATTGCTTCTCGTTGTGCCTCCCTTACTCCTCCCCTGGTGAGGCATAAGTTTTTGGCGCTGCCTCAGATTTACGGTTTCTCGTAAATCTGGGGCAGTGCCAAAATGCCATGGATGTTGCTGGGAATGCCCCCAGCAACACCCATTGCACAGCCCTTTAACCCCTTTGCTGCGGGGGTAATTCCCCCATGGCGCGGGGGGGCGGCGGCGGCGCTGTGCTCGTGACGAGCCTAGCTCGTCATGCTGCACAGTGGAGCTGTGCTCATGGCGAGCTGGGCTCGTCACGACTCCGCCCACTAATTGATTCTCCCGCACAGGCGGGGAATCAATTACGCGTGGGAGTGGCGCAACCGTTATGACGATCCCAGCTCGTCATGAGCACAGCTCCACTGTGCCTCATGACGAGCTGGTCTCATCATGAGCATACAACGGGTTAACGCAGAAAAACGCGTTAACTGGGACAATATTTACAGGGCAGCATTAAGCCAAAAAAAGAGGCTTAGTGCTGCCTCGTGAACATGGAGCAGGCTCCTTCGCCACGGCACGTCACAAAAAGTGATGCTCCGACGGCGCAAGGAGCCTCATAAATGATGCCCTGAGTTCTTAACACAACCACATGCTTTTCAGTAACAACTGAAAGCTGCACTGCATAGACTTGCCTTCAACAATGCACAGGGGACAGTGCTCACAATGGAAGTACGTTTGCTTCACCCACCAGCCATCTGATTAGATTCCATTGCTCCCTGCTTCCTCTTTTCCTATGAACCTCAATAAACTATGCAAGCGCCCTGCAGTAACCATGAGGGCCACACATAGAACCTACCAAGAGTCCTAATTGAAAAGAATGTACATTTATGAACAATATCAATGGTGGACACCTGCAGTTACAGGTAAGTAATATTTCTCAGATGCTTCTCAGCTTCCTAAGGCCACAATTTAAATATTCCGTTCCAAAGAATGTCAAGATCAGTTATTAAAAAAAAGAACTTTTTAACTACACAAAAAATAGTACAGGAATTGTTCAATTAGTTGGACAACGCATTGGAGATTAAAGTTTAATCACATTTGGAAGGGAATATAGTTGGTGAATAACTGTTCACATTGCAACCGAAGAACTTCAACAATTCACAATTGAATTGAGAAGTTACATTATCTAAAGAATGCTTATATGTGAGCATATGGGCATGGGAAAATGGTAAGCATGCGTGCATATTAGAAACACCTTCCTTTCTATTTGGAAAAGAGGTGGGAAGATGGAGTTAAACCAGGTGCCAATGCCCATTGGTGAGCCATCAAGGCAGTGACGTAACATAGGCACCCGCAGCCCACGCAATGCGGGGGAGCCTGTGCTCGAGGGGGCCCCCTCAGCACAGTACCCTGGCCTGAGAGCTCCTGGTTGAGTCTGGAGGGAGGCTCTCCGTGTACCTTGCAGAGAGGCCCCCCTCAAGGTTCCTTTCGCTACTGCGTCAAGGTGTACGGAAGTTGTAGTCAACGTGGCTATGCAACTACCGCACAAGGAATGGTCTTCTACACGGGCTTAGTGCGCGTCACTGATTAGATCATGTGGATGTATTTGCATAAAAACGGGGGGAACATGTTGGACAGAATGAGTAGGACATAGCTGGCAAAGTCAGCAGGCTGTAGGGGCTTAGAGAAACCGTTGTTCGTAGTTCTTAAATTGTGGCGGTGGTTGCCGGGAGATGGTAGTGGTATTCATTTTTGTGGAACTGGACTTTTTCATTATCAGACTTTGACCCAGAGCAAGAGAGAGAGAAAGGCTAAAAACAAGAAGGAATTACGAAGAAAACTGAGGACAAAGATGACCAATGGAGAAAGCATAGTTGAAAGAGGCGTGATGTGTAATCATGCAGTTTCCTCTGCTCACGAGTATATGTGATTCCCTATACCTCTCCCTTATGACTGTCCACGCAGCAAGAGAAATGTGTCTATCAGTCAGTGGCATGGTCAATATGACATGTGCCTTAGTGGAAGGAAGGATACTGACCCCTTGGCTGCTGTTTGAATTGCAAAATACAATAATAACCAGGGTTCGCTGGGCACGTCAGACTTCTGGGCCCCGGTGCCACTGCACCTGCTGCACCAATGGAAAGTACGCACCTGCCATCAACCCACTATCTGTAAGTCATACGTGAAACATTCCTAGCACAATAAATCTCACATGATATAAACCATTTTCACTGGTCACATCTATCCGTGTTCTGGAAGTCATACAGAAAATTTAGCTAACACAATGCAACTCAGTCAACATACATAATAACATAACATAACGTGTACTTGTAAAGCGCACGTTCACCAAAGGGTATCTTGGCGTTGAATAACATATGTTTATTGTTACCTAACTCAATGGTACTAATAAAAAAATGCATTAAAAAAATCTGGCCTTGTGTAATGTAATATGGTGTTCATGTAAAGCTCTCTGATGTCTCTGGGTAAAGATTCAGCTATATAAAAGTGCAAAAACTAAATACATACAATTTCACAGTTCCAAAACAGTTATGCTGCACCAAAGCCACATGATTGGTGTAAGAGTAAAAAAGGAAACTACGTGAAATAAAGGCAACCCGATAAGGACGATCTGGCCCAAGCAAGTTCCCCAAGACCATGAGTAATGTGCTGTCCCAGTCAAGGTTTTTTCACTGAATTCTGGGACTTGTAGTCCTGTTTTGTAATGGAATAAGCAAGAATATTAGCCCCAAAAACAGTGGCACTAGGACAATTTTGAGAGAGGGGTGCTGCCATCCATTTTACACACAATTGATGGACGGAATGCAGAGCAAATCAAAACATTCACCCTCAGTCAAGAGATCCGGGTTAAATCCATCATTCTTTTGCTCACCATGCCACCCCAGTTTAGACCTGGCCATATGCCAATCAGGCTTGACCCTGTGCCTCATGGGAACAGTCCAGCCTGAACTGCCAAGCCAGGTCCTCCCTGGACCGGAAACAAGCATCCTAGGACTGGTTTCGGGGTTTCACCCGATCATCAGCCAGGATAGCTTGAATCCAGTGGCACAGTGAGCCCGGGACCCACGTCTGGGCATACCCGGCGCACTTAGGGCGAGAAAGCAAAAGACTCACAATTGATGGACAGAATGCAGAACAAATCAAAACATTCACCCCCAGTCAAGGGATCTGGGTTAAATCCATCATTCTTTTGCTCACCATGCATCAATGATGTCCTATGGATCATGAAAAGTCCAAGCATCACCCAAAGAACAGATATAGCAAAGTAGTTACTCCCGTTGAGCAGGAGAGAGGTAAAGGTGTGGCATGTAGCCGGCGGTACATTTTGGAGCACACTGTCACAGATACATTACTAAAGCATGGCTTGGTAACATACCATCTTTTACAGCCAACACATTTTGCATTGAAATGGCCACAAAAACCGCACTGACATGAAATTTTACTGATAAACCTAGATAGCGCACAAAAGATAACGTGTGGAAATTGTTTTTCAGCAAATATTCACCATTTGCACATCATCAAATATTTACCATTAACACATCACCAAGTAAAGTGTTTCGAGCATGATTCAGAATTACAAAAAATTAAGCTTCATTTGTGCTTTCCTAACTGCTGATATACTTGAAATATTTATGCAGTTATTTTACAGATATTTAAATATGGCTGTGTTTTAAGAAAAAACAGACATCCTACAGTCCTTCGTTTCACAGCTCCCTGTACCCCAGCAAGAGTGTCAGATAGTTCTTGTTAAACATTCTCCAAATTTATAGTCAGAGAAAGAAAAGTAAACACTCATCCCCATGTTAAAAGAATAAGCATCAATTTGTCAGAAGACATAGGCTCTGATTATGAGTTTAGGTGTTCTTTATCGCACATGCTTAACAACGATACCACGGGGTATGTTATTTATCGTGTGCAATAAATAACACCTATCACGAGTTTGTGGGGAATAACACTCGGATTTTGGAGTTTATTGCACCAAAATTTGCATGGTACAGTATGTATCGTACAATTACCCGTGTTAAATTTGACAACAGCTGAGGTATTTAATGCATCTGATAATTATCGAATGCGCTAAATACAACCAAACTTGTAATTCCTACCCATGCGTTTCGTAATTTAGTGGCCCACCAGTAATAAAGCCCATAGCCTGACCTTTGACCTCTGTCTTTGAACGCACAGCAAATGTAACAAAATAACAATACATTTTAAATGTCCTGGTATTGCTCATTCAGCCTCTGTTATGAACTCCAGCATGGTTATTTTGAGGGTGCTGCAGCAACCTCCACCCAAGCTGCACCCGATCCCTCTCCCTTCACCCCTACTGCCAACGCCTATGGCCAGAATTTAAAGAAAAAAAACCTGGACTGGAGCAGCACATCACGCAAGAACCTGGGAAACTTGGTAGGTACGCAGATCCACATGGCCCTGTGCTGCATGCTAAAAACTATTTAAACACACCCCTAATTAATATTGATAATCCTAGAGATATAGAAGCCGGTCAAGCATTCACAAAGAAGGGGATACCCGAGAAAGAGTTAAAGGAATAGGTCAATACGAAAAACAGGGAGTCGACAAACCTATGAGACCAGTGACGAGTCCATGAAAAAGGTAAATGCATGTGCATGCAATAAAGTTTCAGGGAGGTAGGCCTGGGCGACAATCAAGGGGCGTAGATTTGATTAGGGGGCAGGGTGTTTGATAAAACAATACAGCTTTGGACATTTAGGCTCCTAGCTGTTTGTTCAGGGTGAGTGCCAGGAATGGTTCACTTGTAAACTTTGTTCCACTAATACAATGCACCCGTTTGTTTACTTAAAAGCGCGTCCATGTTGGGTCATGCCTGTGCCCCAGTATCGTTACTGGGGTGATTACTGGGGAAGTGGACCCCTTAGAACAGGGATTTTCAAACTGCGGGACGGGCCCCCCTAGGGGGGACTCAATTGATCCCAGGGGGGGTGCTAGGCTCTGGCCAAACGAAGCATTATGCTGATAGCAGTGCTCTGTTTTTAGCGGAGGGGAAAAATTAGCATCAGTAACGGGCCATCGCTAGCTTCTGGAAACATATTTAAACATTGACAGTTTAATAGAATAATTGTGAAAAATCTGAGGGGGGCATGATTCATTTTATTTCTTTACTGGGGCACGCCGCAATAAAGAGTTTGGAGACCACTGGCACTGCCTTAGATGAACTAACAGCTCTGATGAGCCCCTGCGACCCTGCGAGACGCAGCCGAATGACGTCAGGCTGTCCACGTTTCTTAGAAACGCGAGCCATGTGCTGCTGGGAAGAGGGCCAGCCCCACGTGCACAGTGTCAGGGGCAGCTCCGGCTGGCAGGGGACATCTGCTTTCAATCCAGCACAAGTTAACAGAGCGGCTATTGTCAAGCGTCCTTTGCTTGAGCGAGGGGGACGGCCTTGCGCCTTTAAACAATTGCTTTCAGCCCGCAGCCCCCTGGGAGAGGCTTGGCTCTCTAATGCAAAGCAGCGCATAGAAGCCTCTTCGCCAGAAAAAGAGCTACTTTCAGCTAGGCAGCTCGAGCATCTGCAGCTGACGTAAACTAAATCAGAGTTGTTTTGCAACTGGTTACGGTTGCTGGTGGCTTCTTCTGGGTGCCGGAATCAACATAAACCATGTTGTCATGGCGATGCATTATATTTCATGGTGGTAGCATTGTTATAGCGCTGCCCTAACTCTTGTCACGACCCCAAATCACTTTCCCAATAGTCAAGGGAAAAATTTCTACTCCCATAGTGCATGGGTGGGAGAAGGGTTTGGCATGAGGTTCCCGCTAGCTGAGTTGAGGTTTGGTGTGATGATGAAGCCCAGAGAGTGTGCTACGGACACAGCGCGGCAGCGTGTAAGGCTTGTAAGGAGAGGTGAGCGAAACATGTGTCACGATAGCTTCATGAGCTGCATAGACAATCCGCATAAACACACCGGTCAAGATTCTGGTCACAAGTTTAGTTGAGTCCTGATTTTGAGAAAAGCCAGGGTCCAAATTTATCAATGGTTTAAGACTCTCTTGCGACAGGCAGGGTGACACAGGGAGACGTAAAACCTAGATTCAGATTTACCAAGCCACGCAAGGCCACCCTACGTGGCCCTGCTTGTTTTCGTAAGTCTGATGTAATGCAAGCAGCACAAGTCACTGCCTCGTGTTACACTGCATAGTAGGGGCGTTACATGGGCAGAGTGTGGGTGTTCCCGCGCATTCTCCTACATATTCTGATGCATTTCCAGATTTACCAACACTGGTTGACCTGGGGATGCATCTCAATTGTACACCTCCTCACCAAAGGCACAACAGCAGTAATATCTTTATTTCTCCACGTTATTTCCTCTTTCTAAGTGTGCTGCGTTCAGAGAAACATGCCTCTGAGGGTTGCTTTTGTGGAGGAAGACACTCCAAAACCAGCAGAACAGACACCATCCTGAATAAGTCAACCTGACTTAAATGCCTAAAGTCTCGCCTGGGGTCTTGAAGGATGAAACCCTAATCAGCTCTGCAGGAATCTCATTACAAATGAATATGATACCCCAGTAGGGTCAGATGGGAACGCCATTAAGTATTTCCAACATAAATTAACATTTAAAGGGTTACCTCAGGAAATCTGTAAAAGTAAATTCTTAATACAACTTTCTTCTCCTCAAACCCATAAAAGCCCGACCCCCACCGACTTGGCAAATATGTAAGTAGCGTAATACCTTTCTTTAGACACAAGGAAAGATCAAATTACGGACAAAGCGAACATTGTCACTACATCTTTTCTGCTTGCATTACAATAGGATTTAAACGCATTACGACTATCATCAGTGAACCTTTCAGGGTTCATATTTAAGTTCCTTCCTTTATGGGTTTTGGATTTCTACATCAAAGACATGAACACACATTGTGTCAGCACACCCCATAAAAACATTGATCGAGGGCTTGTGTTATCTTAAGCACCGACACCACTTGTGTTATCTTAGGCACAGACACCACTTGTGTTATCTTAGGCACAGACACCACTTGTGTTATCTTAGGCACAGACACCACTTGTGTTATCTTTAGCACAGACACCTTTTTACTGTAATAACAGCTCAGATCACCTGTCTGGTGTAGTGATAGCTCTTAGTACAAAGACTCCTTATTACTCGAGGCGTGGCTGACACCAGCAGGAAACTGACATAAGCCCTTACTTGCTGTGCTGTGCAATAACTATCCAGGTAGGATATCTCCCCAGGGGAGTAATCAGTTACTGATAACCCATACTTCCTTAAAGGGGAATCCTACAAAGTGCAGGATGTTGGGTGAGAGGTTAATTTGTCCCACCCTCAGACTATCTGAGAGATAGGATTAATGCACCTTCTGGGCTCACTCATCTCACTCACTCCGCCTTTCATCCATTACACCTCACTGGCGGTCTTCAGCAAACAGTGGGAAAACTCCTTGTCAGTCCCAATTATGTGGACCCTTCCACTTCTTACATAAGGGAGAATTATGCGAGTTTATTTTGAGTAAACAAAATCGCCAAGCAGGTGCATCAGCCATGGCATTGGTTGGGTAACCTTGAGTGCCTTCAGTTGGAGCAGGGCCACTGGTGGAGCCACACTGGGCAGGGGTGACTCCTCCGTTCGAGCAGAGGGGCGTCGCACCACTTAGAATCCCCCAACAACCCCATGAAAAAATAAATGGATTTATATTACCATTTTATTTTTCATCCCCACCCGAGCTAAGCATCAGGACGGGGCGGGGTTGCTGCTGAGTGACAGCAGCAGGGAGGAGGGTGCGCTGTCTGTGCACTTATGTTCAAAGTGTGCACGTCTTTTTGGCCGGCCGTCTTGAGATGGCCAGTCACACATGTGCACTTTAAACATCTCTAACCCAGCTGTTTTAAGACAGCTGGGTTCGAGTCAGTGCAGGCCTTCAGGCCGATGGGGAGCGCCGAGTGAGGCCCTTACAGCATGAGAGCAGCAACCTGGTTGGTTGAGGGAGAGTTCCAAGCTACAGCTTCCATTTCCTGTGAAGGCCGGGGCGGAGCACATCGCGTTCGCCTGGTACCTTTTTTTTTTTATTGATTTATTTATTTTTGCGTTCGCGCTCCCCCCCCCTCTCCCTGTAGATGCCAGTCGCTACTGGCACTTGGATCTGACATGGGGGAGGCACTGATCTCAGGGGTGCTGTGTTTAGTAATAACAGGATTTAAAAGCACCTGCTGCAGAGTTCTTTGTACCTCCAACTTTCAGGCAGCAACAAAAATGTCAAGATAACTCTTGTGATTAATGCTCCTGCGAGAGAGGGAGAGAAAGATCAGAGTTTTGTTGAGTGTCAATTTTGACTGACCATAAAGTAGAGCAGAGGGTTAAATATGCCTGCTGCAAAGAACATATCTGTATTTTCTGTGGACAGCTGAGTGAATTAATAAAGCGAGCCTTTACCAGCGCTTTGAAAACAAATGAAATGTATGTGAGATAGGGGCTATGGAGAGACGAGGGTCACTTTTTCCGGATGGTAGTGAGAGATTCCTAGAAGGTGGTCATGGGGGAGGTGCCAAAACAGATCGTCGCACCGGGCGCCACCAGCGCTAGCGCTGTCCAAGAGTGAGACCCCTGCTATGGCAGCTCTTCTGAAGGCACAGAGACCTCCCTTTGTCTGGATGGGATCTATTATTATGACTGGTGGTCTACTGGTGACCTGACAGTGACCTGGCAGCCGCTGACAATATTCAGCAAATAGATGGGAAATTTCCTCGCGGCTGAAGCAGAGTAGAACGGAAAATGGTGCAATTTTGCACATTTGATGCCTATCATCAGGTTGCACGAGATAAAGAGAAGAAAATAGCATCTATTTCGAGGCCTGGATTTCAGACTCGATGCGGTTAACCTAAGCAGGCAAACCGAAAATAAGGCATTCAATTCACAAATATGAGCTTTTACATGCACCAAGGCCTGCAATGCCTCTGTTCCATTGGCAATACAAAGATGCTGCAGGTGACTGTGGTCAATTCTCCAAGTGTCTCTTTCACCATACCCAGTCAGACATCCTCAGATTTCTGTTATGACACCAAAGGCTCTGGCCTGCTCAGCTAAAGTCACAAGAGCAGCGCAGCACCAGCACTGGGATTTGTACTCAGTGAGCGAATACAGCCAGTTATTTAATAAAAGTAGTAAGACTGACCCAGGATTGGTCACCTCCATGAACCCTGCCTTCACATCCCCATGGCCTTAGAAGATGCTGGTGCAGATCACAGTGCATCTGTTCAGTATTACAGGCTCAGAAACCTCCTTTAGTGCATCTTTCAAACACCTAGAGTAGCTTGCTGTGTGCCACGCGCAGTCCTAGTATCCCATGCTGCAGCAGGGCAGAGAACCCAAAAAACACAGGACCACTACTCTCCTGGAAGATTGTAAGACAGAGACAGGCATGGCTGAACCACATGTGCCTCTACAACACGTTCGCAACCACGCATGCGGTTTAACCACGCATTCCTTTACCACGCAAGCCTTTACATAATTTTCATTGTAAAGGCATGATTGCTAAAGGAATATGTGTGGTAAATTCGAAACTAGACTAATTCTATATGCGCGAAACTGAAACGGGCCCTCATCCCTAAACTCGGGGAACCCTAGCCCCCTCCAACCCTAGGCCCTAAAAACTTACCCAGAGCGTCCCCGGAACCCTGAGCCCAAAAATCACCCCCCCCCAAAAAAAAAATACTCCCCCCTCCCAAACCTGGCCCCAGCCCCTCTTACCTGTTCCCATCAAGCTTTCTGTCCAGATGCTACCCGTTTCTATCCCCGACCATCCGGACATGTAGACTGCGCACTGCGGAGCGGGTTTTTTTGGTTCGTGAGGGTGCTGTGAGTGTGCTCTGAGTGAGGTTTAAAATACTGTCCTGGGTGTCCCAAAGACTGTTTTAATGGTGGGCCCCAGGCAGTCCTTGTATGTGTGGGGTGTTGCAGGGGTAGTTATGAGTTTGTCAGTGCCCTGTGTGTAAAGCACACGCTACGGTGCTTATATGTACAAGGTCCTGACGAAAGCCAGTAGAAGAAAAGGCCTGGCTGAAACTAGTTGACCGCACAGGACGTCGGAGGCCATAAGCCTACCGTGCACGTCCGACAGCCTTTGTTTTTATCGACTGCCTGGGGCCCACCATTAAAACAGTCTTTGGGACACCCAGGACAGTATTTTAAACCTCACTCAGAGCACACTCACAGCACCCTCACGAACCAAAAAAACCCGCTCCGCAGTAATCTGGCGTCGAAGCACACCTGAGGTACACTCGGTACCTCGGGTGGGGCCCAATGAAAAAGCATGCCACCAACTAGGTTGGTGGGTGAGGGCCTTCATAAAAAACCTAATGGTTTTTTTCCACCCGCAGACATACAAACAATTTAAACCAGAGCTAGTTCTCATTGATTACTAACACATAAACTGGGGAAACGGACTAGCCTCTCTAGTTCTCCTCTCTCTTTTTGATTATAACATTAATTTGAATCCATGCATCTTACAGAGTGCTGTGATATATATTGTGTGAATTAAGAGTGGAAAATGCCTCACTTTCAAAAGACACTCAAGAGTTTGAAAAGGAGACTGGTTCATGGAGAAAATGTCTTTTGAGACACATTATTTTCTCAGACCCATCACCCGTAAGACATCAACTGCTCATGCCAATCTAATACAGCAAACAAAAAATTGTGCAAAATATTGTATTCAGATAACTTCTGTATTTTGCGACCCTGGTGAACAGCTACAAATGGAGACTAAGGGCCATATGTATCAAAAAAGAGTTTTGCGATTCTCAAATTGCAATTTTTAGCGAATCGCAATCAGAGAATAGCAAAATGCAATGTATGTAGGATTTGCAAAAAATGTTGCGAATCCTACATATTCCTTATTTGCGAATCGCAAATTGAGATTCGCAAATAAGAAATGCCCATAGGAATGAATGGGAAGACAGTCTCAATTTGCAATTACCAATTAGAGAATCGTAAATTGAGAATGCAATTTCAAGGTTGCAAGGGTGCCAAAAGGACACTCTGTTGCACCCCTGAAATATGCATGTGTGGACATTGTGCGCACATACATGCCTTAAGGCCATGTATGTGCGACATATGTCACTTTTAAAAAATCCAAAAAGTGCGTTTTTAAAGAAAATCGCAAATTACCACCAACTTGAAGTTGGTGGTAATTTGCAATTCCTTAAGGCCAAATAGCAAATTACTGGTGCTTCCAGAATTGCATTTAAGGAATCGCAATTTGCAATTCCTTAATTGCATTCGCAAAATAGAGAATCGCAATGCGATGGCCTTTTGGGATGATACATCGCAAAAGGCTTTTTCCCATTCGCAAACGCGCAGATTCCCATTCATAAACGGGAAAAAGGCTTGATACATATGGGCCATAGTGAGTTGCAAGGGTTAGTAGACCACGATCCCTGCGTTTGCTTTACTAAACAATATTTTTTTTAAGTCGCACATTTACAGTGAAGATTCAGGCCCTGCTATCAACAAAAATGTTTCCTGTTTTTAGGTCTCGGCTAGACACAAATGCTCTATCTCTTTGAAACTATTGTATACAACACAGAGCTTGCAGCCCGCCCATTGTATTCCATTTGTTGACTTGATTGCCACTCTTCTTTGCTGCTTAGTTGTTGGCCAGCACTTGCAAGTCCTCATTTCCTTTTCTTTGGGTTGTAGATTGATTCACATTATTTAGAGTGTGTCTGTCGCTCGCGCTGATATTCAGGAACTTTTTCTTCTCCCACCCACCACTTTTCCCTGATGTTGCCCCTGTCCCTCCAGCCCACCCATCCCCGTCTTTACGCTAAACATTAGCACACACACTTTCAACTGGTCGTGTGACTCATTTCTCCAACTGTTACCTGATTGTAAGAAACACACTTGCATGGCCACTCTGACTTAAAATTCAACATGTTACCCTATTTTTAAATCAATGTACTTTCACAACTATTTACAATGCAAGCATATTTCACACAACACATGCCATTGCCTGTGTTTCCAAGATGTGGAAGCCACATACCATCGCGACCACATTAACTTCAGATCACTCCTCCAGTCATAGTTGGAAACTTCAGACATCTTTTGTCCATGACGTAAGTCTGCGCACGTTTTCACAAACACCTTTTCTTTATAAAAAAAACAGCCTTCTTTTCACCAGTGCTGTTTAACCCTTTAGGAAGAGCTTCCCTAGCTACCCGAGGCATTTTATTTTTTCAGTGTAATGACGATCGTCACGCATGGCTCGCCAACGTCATTACACTGAAAGTGAAATGCAGCCGATCGTCTCATTTCACTTTCACTGCTTACGTGCTCTCTGGGCTACCTCAGCCACGAGCATGTAGGGCAGATGGGAGAGGTACATTTAGAAAGGAGAGAATATCTCCTTTCCAATGGTACCCTTCCCTAGTGGATCGCTGCAGGAGGGCAATACCCAAGCAGGGATCCACCACTAGACACCAGGGAGGGGGAGTGGCCCTGTGGGGAAGGTCCTTTGCTCCCCCACCAACTCCTTTGGGCATTTCCAGTCTTTCTGTCCCCCTGATGGGCTGAAAGCACACTAGGCACCAAGGATAATTCCTATTTCACTATGTAGGGGTGGGGGCTGCCCGAATTGGGCAGGCCAATGACCCCACAATCCCACAAACTAAAGGGACAGTCTTTTGGCTCCTCCCCGGGGGCAGAAGGGGGCAGTAGCCCCGATCTTCCTCCCCTGGGATCAAAAAAACACTCTAGGCACCAGGGATTTTGTTTTGCTTCGAATATGTAGGGGTGGGGGCTACCTAAAATGGGCATGTCAATGCCCCCATCCCACCAAACACATATGGAACAGGCTTTCTGCCCTTCTGGGGGGCAGATGGGGCAATAACCACCGATCTCTCCCCTGGAAGGGGGGCAGAAAAAACAGCAGGCTCCAGGTTTTTTAAAATTTTAAATATGTAGGGGTGTGGGCAGCCCAAAATGGGCATGCTAATGCCCCCACCCCACCAAACACTAAAAGGGCATGTGGCTGCAATAGCCTCCCTATCTGCCCCCCTGGGGGACAGAAAGCCCACTAGGAACCAGGGATTACATTATTATTTAAATTTAGGGGTGGGGGCAGTCCAGAATGGGCATGCCAACGCCCCCACCCCACTCAAAAACAAATGGACAGTCTTTCTGTCCGCACTGGGGGCATGTCGCTGCAATAGCCCCTGATCTGCCCCCCCCCCGGGGGCAGAAAGCCCCCTTGGAAGCCAGGGACAATTTTTTTAGTAGTTCTGGATTGGAGGCTGCCTAGTGTGGGGATGCCAATGCCCCCACCCACAGTATTTCTGCCCTCTCTGGAGGGCACATTGGGGCAATATCCCTCGATCAGCCCCCTGTGGGGGGCAGAAAGCCCACTAGGCACCAGAGATATGTTTATGGGTATGTAAGGGAGCAGCCACTTAGTCAAGGGTTGCTCCCCTTTTTTTGTGTACACATTTTGCCCATTTCTGCCTACCTTGGGGGCAGACCAGCAATATTTTTAGGCTTGTCTGCCCCCAAGGGGAGCCGAAAACCATAGACACTAGAGAATGTTTCTGTGTGTGTTTGAACTGGAGTTCGGCTGATGGTCTGAGTGCACTGGCGTTTTGCTGGCTGTGTGTGAACCTGCTTTTTACTGGCAGTGTGTGTGGACTAGCGCTTGGCTGGCAGTGTGCGTGGACTGTCACTTAGCTAGCGGTCTTCCTGGATGGCATGTGTCTGGCAGTGTGCATGGACTGTCACTTGACTGGTGGTGTGCATGGACTGTCGCTTGGCTGGCAATGTGCTTGGATAGCGCTTGGCTGGCGGTGTGCGTGTTTGGCTCTGGGCTGGTGATGTCCGTGGATAGCACCTGACTGGTGGTGTGCATGGATGGTGCTTGTCTGGCAATGTGGCTTGTGAGGATCCTCTAGCGTTTTATTACTCAGAATCCCATACTTAGCTCAAATTTAGCTAACAATTCATACTTCCCTCAGATTTCTGTGTGGAAAACTTGTTGGATCACTGCTCTGGCACACATTTCCCACCACCCAGCATTCCCCTCAGTCTCCTGATACAAATTATACCTCACTTGTGTGGGTGACCAAAGCAGAGAACCCCAAATGTATAAAATGAAAAACTGAGGGGAAACCAAAGTGGGTCCAAAAGGGCAGTTTTTTTCCATAAGTTGTTATGCTGACTCTGCTTTGGGCTCCCACACAAGTGAGGTATCATTTTTATCAGGAGACTGAGGTGAATGCAGGGTAGTGGGAAATTTGTGCCGGCGCAGTGATCTCAGAACCTTTCCACCCAGAAATTTGATAAAAATGTTGACGTTTTAGCTAAATTTGAGGTTTGCAGGGGATTCTGGGTAAGAAAATGTTGTGGGATATACGAACCACCTGATGATTGAGAACCACAGGCTCTGGTAAATGTATACAATCGCATAGTTCTGAAGCGAAAGAGTGTGAAAGGCAGGCATGTAGTCACAGTTTGCAAGTATGCTTTACTATTATTTATATTGACAAAGTAATTAGAGCAAATGTAAAAAAACATGCTGATGAACCTTGTATTTGCTGGATGCCCAGTTTGCGCACTGACTGGTTTCAGAATGGGTCTGCTGTTTGCGATGTGACATATATATGAATGGGTAACATCACAAACTATCCACTCACAGGGGATCGCTAAAGGATCTGCCTAATGATTAATAATAAAGCAGGACACAATTTGTGATCCTCTGTGATTGGCTGTGAATGAAGGGATGAGGCCTGCAAAGGACAGCAGACTTCCATCTCTGAATTTGCATTTCAAAATGAGAAATATGTGGAGGGGGCGCTGAAGGATGTGATGGCGGCTGCACGATGGGGTATTTAATAATGATGTAAATTTAAGGGATAAAATCTATATAGCAGGTTCTCAGACAACTGGATCTTTCTGAGTGAGCTGCATCTTGTGTCATGAGAGGACTTCTGCCAATGTCATCTCGCTAACAGTGAAATTGCACTCAAGCCTTTTCAGGGGTTACATCATGAGGGAGCAAACTATCCTGTCTTTAAAACATCCTTTGAAAGTTTTCTTGGCTTTTACATCTACATTTCAAGACTCTCACACATTCAAGTTCCTCAGTAGGAAAACTTTAACAACAGTACTCAGACTCCTTCAAATGAGTTTGTAAAAGGCTGCCAGCTTTTGGTCAAAGGATCTCCCTGGGTAGTGGCCCAGCTTTTAAAGAAACCATACCCAGTTTTATAGGTATTCAATTAAAAGTTCCTTATAAGGACCAGATTATGTTTGTTGCATCACTTTCAGTTTCCTTTGTGTAGAAGAAAGCTCAAATAATTATATCAGAAGACTGTACGTTGAAATTCTGCATGCCAAACTTTCTCAGAATATGACCAAAAACCATATAACATCTTTGAATTGGATACGGATGCTGGACACAGATAAGCAAACGACACACAATTGATGGACGGAATGCAGAACAAATCAAAACATTCACCCCCAGTCAAGAAATCTGGGTTAAATCCATCATTCTTTTGCTCACTATGCCACCCCAGTTTAGACCTGGCCACATGCAAATCAGTCTTGACCCTGTGCCTCATGGGAACAGTCCTGCCCGAACTGCCAAGCCAGGTCCTCCCTGGACCGGAAACAAGCATCCTAGGACCGGTTTCGGGGTTTCACCCCTCTTCAGCCAGGAGAGCTTGATTCCAGTGGCACAGTGAGCCCAGAACCCACATCTGGACAGATAAAGCCCATGCTGCTCCACTGGCTGTTCTTTGCTTATCAAGTGATAATTCTGCTGTGAGGGATCCCTTATGTTGCTGACCTGGTGTCAGGCAAGGGGAAGTGACCATCGCTTTACAGAGGGGCCAGGCCTACCCTGTCTCTCACTGTTTGTGGTGATTGAGCCAGTGTACAAAAAATTCAAAGTCACGCTTGGACCACACTGTGTGTATGGCTGAGGGAACGTTTTGCTTTTTTCCATGCATGCACTAGGAAGGAATGGGGTTCGCTTAGCTCGCCCAGATGTGTGAAGTTTGCCAGTTGTAAAAAATAAACAGCTTCTGCAAATGCAAGTGAACTTTAGAGTAAACTTCTAGCCAAATGGTGAAACTTTATAGCAGAGCTTTCAACATTTTTCAGCCAAGGATCGAAATGCTAGTCACTCCAGCTGAGAGGTGGGGATGTTTGTCTTTTATTCATCCATACACAGGAGACTGAATAGAAAGCTGTCTTTCGAAGTTCAAGGAAGGAGGTGTATTCCAACGCATTTCAACAGTGGCCACTTTAAACATATGCAGAATTTCAGTGAAAGAAATTGGACTAAAACTAGCAAATATGCCTCTTTCCTGGAAGATTCAACCCGAAATATTGAGCATTTACTTAAAATAATAAATGAAGGCGTGGAGGACTAGCTCAAGACCATCATGCAGATTTATTTGCAAGAGACATTTGGTGAGTTTCATATAAATGGCATCTTTGGGGCATAGTTATTACTACCAAGAAATGGAGTGACTTGGTTTGGCAGTTCAGATAATGAAATCAATGATTTGAAGTGTTTGTATGTTTGGTGTGTTAGGATTTATGTTAAGAAGTTCAGAGGAATTACCTTGCTGGATTTACTAGAGGTTCCCGGGGTGTAGCGATTCTCATACATCGTAACATCCCCTTTATACACAGCAAGACATGGTTGGACCCACAGGGTAGGTTTATTGTGATTTACAGAACATTGTACGGAAAGCCCATGGTTTGGGGTAGTGTCCATGCCCCTCCCCCTCTTAACTGGACCTTTGTAGTGTGGCTGACAACACTCTGGACCGAACTCCCACCAGGCCTAACGTTGATCGGGGGAGATTTGAATGATGTTCTCTGCCCATTACTAGACAGATGGCGTGCCACAGTCCGAGCGGCGGCACCCCAGGATTCCAAATTACTACCCTTGATACAGGGACTGGGGTGGGTGGACTTGTGGAGGACGTTGCACCCCACCTCACATGAATACACATATTTTTCTGGAGTCCATGCGTCCTTCTCTCGCCTTGACTACATTTTCCTTTCTGGGTCCCACACCCACCGGCTACTTTCAGCGAACATCCTCCCTAGGGGTCTCTCAGATCATTCACCAGTCTCCTTGGTCCTGTCTCTGGATCCCAGGCGTTCCCAGTTCCGGTTGCACCTATCGCCATAGCTATTACATGATGAAAAATACAGATCGCACATCCATGGGTCCCTAGTGGACTATTTTACACAAAACACGGGTACAGTAGATTCCCCTGTTACGCTTTGGGAGGCGATGAAGCCAACTCTTAGAGGCGCATACATTGCGTTTTGTGCCGCAAGACGCCGACAACGCCACAATAAATTATTGCAAATCAAAGCCCAGTTCCTTACCTTGGAGTGTGCATGTAGGACCGAAGGGGGATGTATTGCGCACACAGAATTGTTGAATATGCAGCAGTCGTATGCCAGAGAGATCCTGGATGAGGCCTGGCTGTGCTGGCTTGCCACCCGAAGCCAGATATACCAGTTGGGGGACAAGTCTAGTGCACTGCTGCATCACCTGTGCCCCCAGACGCTCCAGAGTATTCAAAACTCAGATGGGTCGTCTCTTACCGAGCCATCACTCATTGAAGATCATTTTGCCTCATATTTTGAAAAACTATATACCCCCCATGAAACCATCTCTGCAGAACTCATCCAGAAATTCATTGATGACTTCATGACTTTCCCCCTCGAGCTATATCTGATGAGGTGCGGGAGGCGTTGGATGTACCCCTGTTGGTAGATGAATTACTGGCCGTGCTACTCGATATGAGAGCAGGAAAGGCGCCCGGTTTTCTATGCAAATATTTTCAGAAGTATCATCCGCAACTGTCAACTCCCTATTTGAGGGCTCTTGAGGCATCCCCGGAGGGTGGAGGTCTCCCGTTGGACTGGAGACATGCAGAGATTGTTGTCTTCCTGAAGCCGGGTCGATCCCCCGAACAATACTCGTCCTACCGCTCGATATCCATGCTAAATGTGGAAGCCAAGCTCCTGGCCAAGGTGATCGCAATTGCTTGGTCCCCCACATCACAGATCTGATTCATCCAGATCAGGCGGGCTTCATGCCTGGCCGCCCTACATGACACAATATCAGACGCGCACACAGCGCCATAGCTGCGGTTGACAGACTCGGGGACCCGGCTGTGCTCCTCCTTGCAGATTTGAACAAGGCCTTTGATTCTCTCAGCTGGACCTATCTCTTTGCATACTCGGTCGCTTCAATAATGGTCCCCGCCTAGTGAATCTTATACGTCTGCTTTATACAGCCTTAACAGTATCGGTCCGAGTGGCCGATTCGGTCTCCAGACACTTCTCCATCGGGCGTGGAATATGTCAGGGGTGTCCCCTCTCCCCATATCTCTTTGCGCTGGCTATGGAACTGCTGGCGGCCTGGATAAGAAATGACGTTCAGGTGCATGGCTTCGAGTGGGCAGCAGGAGTCTCTGACCGCATAGCACTGTATGAAGACAATGTGTTATTCTTCCTCACAAACCACGAACGGACTAGTCCACGCCTCCTTCATATTATGCAAATTTTTGGGGAGACCTCTAGCTTCTATATGAATAGGGTAAAATCCTTTTTGTGGCAGCTGAGGGGAGGAGACCGGTTGGGTGACTGGTCGCGGGAGGTATTGGTGGTCCCAGATGGCTTCAAATATTTAGGCGTGTTCCTCTCAACGTCGCAGACTCTGGCATGGGACAGGAATCTTACTCCCCTATGGGCAAAGGTGAGCGATCAGATGTGTGTTTGGTCTCACATGCCCGGATCTCTCTTTGGCCGATCTGCCATTTTCAAGATGGTCTCCCTACCCGTCTCCTCTACCAACTTCAAAATCATCCATATCCAATCCGGCTGACGTGGTTCCGTCAGCTAAATGCCATTTTGGCCCGCTATCTATGGGGGGACGGTGCGTCACGAGTGGCCCTGAGGACCTGTTTTCAATCCACATATTCTGGGGAAGTGGCCACCCCAGATATAACGGCATACTATATGGTCGCACACCTTCTTGTCCTCAACGATTGGTGGTACGGAGACCGGAGAGACTCGGCTTATGCCATGGAGCGTTGGCTACTAGGAAATACCTCCCTACATACGGTCCTCTACTCGGTGACATTGCTTGGGTGGCTGCCGCCCGCGACCACTACGGTCTTCAGGGTTTGGAAATCTGCACTTCGCATGATGGGCTGGTGGGGAGACTCACGCGGGAGACTCCTTTGTGGAATAATGGGCAATTACCACAACTGATGCAGTTATCTGGCTTTCAGGGTTGGGAAGCTGCTGGAATAGATACGGTGGGCGCGGTTATACATGGTGGCACCTTAAAGTCTTTCTTAGAAATTGAAACGGAGTATGAGATGCCCCGTACACAACTCTACCGATAGCTTGAGTTCGGCATGCCTTCGCTCCGTACCATTTACAACACCCAGAGATACCTGAATTCAATTCCATCGAGGCAAAGGTCTTTATGGGCGAGCTGGGGGACCATAAAATAACTAAAATGTATTGTACACTCATTAACAGCATGCCTACTACATATATTTACATAGAGCCAATTACAACAGGCAAAGACTATGGTGTGCTGGTCTGATTGCATCCCCACATTGCTTACGATGTGGGTCTACGGAGGGAACATTCCTACATACGGTGTGGTACTGTCCAACATTGACGAGGTTCTGGAGAAGAGTGATCGCATGCATATCTGAAGTTCTGGGGTGGGATGTCCCATCGTCCCAGCGACTAGCCCTGTTGCATATCACGGAGGGACTGGGTGGTAATTGGTACAAGCGTCATTTATTGTTCCTTGGTCTTGCGCTAGAGACATCGCCCAGGCTTGGAAAGATGAATCTCCGCCGCTGATCGGAGTCTGGAAGAAGGGCCTGGACTTTGGTATGGGTCTTGCAATCCCGGTCTTTGAGGCGCGAGGATGCCGTCGGAAGCATTCTAAAATTTGGAAAAGGTGGTCAGTCAGTCAGTCAGTCAAAAAACACTTTATTCGATTAATAAAAATCATAAAAGCACAGAAGATCATAAAAAAGGCATGTACCATAATATATCCAATACACAATAAGGTTACAATAAATCCATATAGTAAAAACAACATACAAAAAGGTGGTCAGACTATAGAGGGATATATATTTGGAGCCTCCTTCTACTACCGAAGAACAACTGATATGACTGTGCAGGACTGGGATTTACACAGTGTGCGTGCTGGACTTGGGTATGGGTGGCTGGAACTTTCCCTCTCTCTCTATGGGACGCTTTTACTTTTCAGGTGGATACTATGTGACACTTTTACTCAGGTGGATACTATGTGACGCTTTTACTCAGGTGGATACTATGTGACGCTTTTACTCAGGTGGATACTATGTGACGCTTTTACTCAGGTGGATACTATGTGACGCTTTTACTCAGGTGGATACTATGTGACGCTTTTACTCAGGTGGATACTATGTGGCACTGTTATTTGTTTTTTACAATGTTATTTTGCAATGTATTATTTGTGTGAACAATGTTCAAGTATAATTGAAAATGTTGATATCAATGTATGTCACTCTGCATATGCATGGCAGGTGCCCTTTGAGGCATCCACAATGTCTTGGCTGTCAACAATAAAATGTTGTTGTGAAAAAAAGAAGTTCAGAGGAAAACACGCTCTTTCTGTGATAATGGAGACAATATTGGGATGGCAGGTGGGGGTGTTTATTGTTGCCCTGGCCTCTTTGAGGACACGAATTGCCAAAAGTTTACAGAATTTAGAAATGTGTCTATTGATTGCTTACAGAAGATTGACTGATAATGATCTTAATGTGATAGCAAGGCAGACACTGAGCTGTGGAGCGATTAACTATTCACTATGCCCTTGTGAAACACTATTTTCCACATTTTATGGAATATTGCGTTATAGATACAACCGAATGCCTTCTTACCTGCGGCACTTCACGGCTTCAAGTATTTAAACCCCTCTTCGCGGACTGCGCATAATGCACTTAGGCTGGTGAGTTGCATAACGTACATACGATTTACTATGAGCAGGGTCACTGGAATTATGTGACGGGGAGAACCAAATTATGCCGCAGGATTGACTAAATTATGTCCCAAGAAAAGGCAAATTACGCAATCTAATGCGACCCGTTTTCTGACAGTATTTCTGCGATTTTGCAATTTCTTCCACCTGTTAACACGGTCTGGGAAGAGGTTTTGCCTCATTAATATCTGTTGAACATCCGAATACAGTAATAAGCAACTGAAAAATGATCAGCCTTTGCCGGAGGTCTTCCGCTGCTTGGCAACACAGGTTTTTGTATTTTTGATCCATTTGATCTTGAAACAAAATGTTTCGTCTGTTAAAATCTACAGATTATGCTGCAGATGATGGATTATGTGGCACATGCGGCAAATCCATAATTAGTGCTTTATATGAGCCGGTGGTTTCCGGTGCTCGGCACCAGCACTTATTTGACAAAGCTGGCACTTATGACAGCTGCCACATGGTGGTTTAGTTTCTGTAATTTAGAGAGGAGCAGAACAACAGTTTTTTTATTAAATCAATATACATTAAAAAAAAAGTAATAAAAGCCGCCCAAGCCATTCTTATAGCTTTGGGGCATCAAACAGTCTGCATAGTCACACTTTTAGCAGTGTGATGTTTAATAATTGTTTAGGTGCTGTCATTGGAAGCTCTGGCAAAGGCAATGGGGGGTGAAGAGGGCTCTGGAACGTATTTTTGAACAAATTAAGCCCTGTTTATAATTATGTGGAAAACAATGCAGAATTGTATAATAGTTTAAACTTATGTTTATGACACAGTAAACTGTTATTAAATTTGTTCCGTCTTAATCTGTAAATAGTAATACTTTTTTTATTTATTTATTTTTGTGGGGGGGCAAATTTCATAATTTTATAACTTTTCATCTGTTAATGACTCTTTTTTTAACTGATTGCTGTGTTTGTATATTGTTACTGTCTTTTATGATCTCAATTGATCGAAATAAAGACTATAAATTGGAGTAAATATCACATGTATGGAAACATGCAACTTTTGGGGAGTTTGAAGATAGATTTTTCTCAGCAGGAAGAGAAAGAACAGTATTTGCCTTTTGACAGCTTTGAAGTAAAGAGCATTTTTTGCACGGGGAGCTGGAATAAAGAAAACGTTGGAAAAATACCAACAATGTGGTTTAAGTAATGCAATTATCTCAATTTTGATAAAATTCTGACTACATAGGGCTCAGATGGATGAGGCAATGCACCTTGTTAGTAATGGGGTTTTTAGTTGACAGAGGTATACACCCTGTCCAAGTTGAGACCCACAATCCTAGTCAGGGTAAGTAAGGTATTCAGCAAAGACAATCAGTGCTCACCCCCTTGGTAGCTTGGCACAGAGCAGTCAGGCTTATCCCAGTGGCAATGTGTAAAATATTTGTACAGACACACAGTTACACAGTGAAAACACTGCAAAAGTACTTTGGTTCCGATAGTGGTGCGATGTCGATGAAGCTTTGAGGTGAGGCATCAACTTTGCGGTATCGATGTCACACCACGGAGCCACAGGTGCTGCAACACAGTCAGGCGTCATGGACTTCGGTGACATGGTACTCAAGACTCACACTGTGACAATGCTTCGGCGGCATCGGGCCTGCGTTCTAAGTCGCAGTCGTTGCGTTTAATGGGTACCGCGGCTCTAGTGCAGGCAGCGACACAGTGTTGGAGATTGACACCAGTTTCAAAGTCATGCTTGAAGTATGCATCCCCGTCCTCCACTGCTACATGCGGGGTAAATTCATGTGGCCTGAACCAATAGTAGGCGTATTGCGCCTGTGCACAGAGATAATAAAGAAATAGATCAGGTGCCCTGAATCCGCCCTTTGCATACGGAAGCGTCAGTATGGTCCAGCTAATTCTCGCCTGCTTCCCTCCCCATAGCAACCTTAAAAGTTGTGTTTTAACTTTGGCAAAGAAACGACTGGCTAGTCTGATAGGAATGTTACAGAATAAATACAAGAAGCGAGGCAATACCACCATTTTAACCACCGCAACCCGATCCGCCAAGGATAAAGGGAGATGTAACCACCTTTCCACCTGTTCCTCCAACTGATGTAGAGCTCTCCCGTAATTCTCTTTTATGACTATCTCTGGATCCCGATGCACCCAGACACCTAAGTATTTGATAGGTTCGGTCGTCCAAATCAGTGGAAATTCTAAGGGGGGGGGGGGGACGCGTGCATACTGTTAATGGGAGTATCACTGATTTTTCCCAGTTAATAGAGAGCCCAGAGAAGCGACCAAATCTGATGCATTCCCGCAGCACTGTGGAAAGGTAGGTCTGTGGTTCCCGTATAAAAAGGATCATATCATCCGCATATAGAGAAATCCCAACCGGCCTTTGATTAAAATTGAGTGCTGTCTTTCTGTGGCATTGACGGAGAATACAAGCGAGCGGTTCGAGCATAAGAGCAAATAATAGAGGCGACAGCGGGCACCCCTGTCTAGTGCCTCTGTCCACCCTAAAAGGAGCCGACGTGAGGCCACCCACTCTCACCCTCACCGATATGTCAGTATATAATAGTTGCAGCCAGCGTAAAATGACCTTGGGAAGGCCCATTCTCTTTAAAATATAGGACATGTATCCCCATTCGATGGAGTCGAAGGCCCTTGCGACATCAAGCGTGACTGCCGCGGCTTGGAGATCGGGATTGTACGGAGGTTATTGGAGGTGGAACGACCCGGCACGAAACCAGATTGATCCGGTAACACCATGATCGTGAGCAGTGGTTGCAGCCTAGTGGCCAGTATTTTTGCTAGTATTTTAGCATCAAGATTTATTAACGATAAGGGGCGGTAGGATTCACAGAGCGTCGGATCTTTATCCTTTTTTAATAGAGTGATAATAAGCGCCTGTCTGAGTGATGGTGGCAGTATCCCCGAGTCGTGGGCTTCCGCGTATACCTCCAGTAAGTACGGGGAGATAATATCCGCATACTGTTTATAGAATTCGGAAGTCAGCCCATCCGGGCCAGGGGCCTTGCCGTTAGGAAGTAATTTGATGGCTTCCTTAATATCAGACTCCCCGATAGGTTGGCCTAGATATTCCCGGTGGCCGTCCGCAAGCCACACACAGGCCACCTCCTCTAGATATTCGGACAGAGCAGCTTCATCACATGTGCCACGAGAGGTATAGAGCTTGCTGTAAACAGTCTAAATTGTTCCACAATGTCCCTTGGTTGATAGTGCTCTTCCCCATTTCCGTCTACTATTTTATGAATATGATGGCGGTGATCGTGAAATCGCAGGGTCTCAGCAAGCCTTTTGCCAGGGCGTCCAGCCTCACCATAAGCCCTAGCCACATGACGCTTCGATCGATATTTTATCTCTGTGTCCGCCATCGCATCATATTCTTTCAGTAAGGTGTGGAGCCTATCAAGAGGAGCAGAAGCCGGGTCTGTGCAATATTGCGCTTCAAGGGCAGTGAGTTGTGTTTCAAGCTTCGCCAGCTGACCCCTGAGATCCTTCAAGATTCCCGAAGTGGTGCTTATACAAACCCCACGAATTGTGACTTTGAATGCCTCCCACAGAGTTGCTGAACTGTCCACAGTCCCCTCGTTTAGTTCAAAATATTGCTTAATCGCACGTCTAATTGTGTCCTCATAAATGGGGTCTAATAATGCCTCCGCTCTAAATCTCCAAGTGAAAGGGGAGTGCGTGTTGGTCGGTATTTAGACTTCAAGAAGTATAGGGTTATGATCTGAGAACGTATGAGGTAAATTATATACCTCCGTTACCCATCCACTAGTGTCCTCATTTAATAGCCAATAGTCCAATCTGGACCAGCTGTGATGCGCAGGCGTTACATGCGTGCCCGTTCTGATTGTTGCATGGCGTAGTCACCAGACATCGACCAAACCCATCTCTGCTATAGCATCCCGCACACACTGCGCAACTTTAATCGTACGCGCTCCATGAGGGTTGGATTTATCCAAGGACGGATCAAGGTGTGTATTAAAATCTCCTCCCTATAATATCGCGGCATCTGGCCACGTTCGAAGCACCCCCAGCAACTGCACATAAGTATCTGGCTCATCCACCACTGGGCCATATACATTGATGAGCGTAATCAGTGTATTCCCCCGTCTGCCCTGCATTAGTGCCCAACGACCTTCACTGTCAGTCTGTGTCCGCGTTGGAGTAAATGGTAAGCCTTTTTTTATCAAAATAAGAACACCCCTGGCGTATGTTGAAAATGAAGAAGCAACCCTGTGCCCCGCCCACCTACACGCAATACTGCTCTCTCTCTGCTTGGACAAATGTGTTTCTTGTAACAAGGCAATATGAATCTTGTGTCTATCTAGGTATGCCAATACTTGCCTAACTTTCTTAGGGGTATTGAGCCCTCGAATATTCCATGTGATACAGTTGTATCTCTCACCCATAACCACAGGTACACTGCGTTAGTCTGCATACAAGTACTGTTGACTGCAAACACCATAAGAGCCAATAATGATCTGTGTCTGTCTCAATTATGTGCAAAAGAACGACCCCCCCAACTGATACAACCCCCCTCTCCCACCCCCCACCCACTTTGGCAATCCCAATTCGCCAAAGACAGTCCCTACAATAGCCTCCCCACCCAACAACAAAATGACGAACTCCTAGAACAGGATGGGGTATACCCATAGAGGGGGAACGCGGTGTCGCGCATCATACTCCCCCTGTTAGAGGGAGTGGGCCGCCACCGGCAGTGCAGCCATTGCTAGTACACCCCCCGCACCCGGAACCGACATATAGCCTTCACCACCATGCTCACATCCAGAACGGTCAGATATTTTCCCCTCAACAACAGTGATTCTATTTATCAGCGTATTCCTCCGCCCCAAGGAGCACATCATTCAGAGGTGAGATCGGCAGCAGCCCCTCCCAGCCCGAGCCCATCAAAAAGAGATCCCGCAGCCGAGGCAATCAACCTTAGGCAACCCTCATATGGACAAACATCCTACCAATGCCACCCCGAGCAACTTATCCAGTGTGTGAAACTCAGGCCAAAACAATGTGACAATTAGCAAACAGGCAGACGATTACACCACCCGTATCTGTTAACCCCTTCCCTGCTCATGACGGAACCGTTCCGTCATGAGCCACGGTTGGCGTGTGCTCATGACGGAACGGTTCCGTCATGACAATCCTGTTGGCGGCCGCTCCGCCTGCGCGGCGCTGTTTCCCCGCCTGTGCGAGGGGACAACGCAAATGGGCGGAGTCATGACGGAACCGTTCCGTCATGAGCACAGCTCAACTGTGGCTCATGACGGAGCGGCTCCGTCATGAGCACAGGCCCGCCGCGCTGCCCCCCTGCCCCCCCCAGCGCTGCAGCGGAATGTCCGCAGCAGCGAAGGGGTTAACGAAAAACAGTTTCAACAACATAGCACTAATATACAGTATTACTAGTCAATGTCTGAAGTGTGATCGGGTCCTTTGTTCTTTCGTCTCAGGGTTTTCGCATAGTCCATAGCCAGTTTCGGATTATTAAAGATTTTTGCCGCATTGTCCACGCCAATACGCAGGCGCGCGGGGTACAACATGGCGTAAGGCACCTGTTCCTGCAGCAACACTTTCTTTACCCCTTGGAACTCTTTTCTTGCCGCTTGAACCGAAGCTGTAAAATCCGGGTAGAATGAAAGTTCACTCCCTTGGAACTGAACCTTACCCTTCTGGCGGGCCACACGCAATACTGTGTCTCGATCACGAAAGTTCAGAAGACGCGCAATAATGGGCCGGGGCGGCGCGCCCAGAGGCGGACGCGCCGCCAGAGATCTATGAGCATGCTCCACCACCAGCATATTGGACAGAGTATCCGGCCCGCACATATCCCGGAATAGAGCCTCGACGTATTCCTCTAGCTGGCCTACATTTGTGGCCTCCGGCAGCCCAAGTATGCGCACATTATTGCGCCACGAGCGCGCTTTAATATCCTCATTCTTGTCCTTAGTGATCGCCAGTATCTTTTCAATATCCGATGTCTTAGCGGTCACCTGCCGCAAGCCATTCTCGGTGTCCGAGATTCTTTGTTCGGCTTCACCCAGACGGACCCCCTGTTTATCCAATTTAGCTGAGATAGTGTCCATGCGACCGTTAAGCGCTTCAATCTTACCGTCTATGGACTGCAGGCTGGACTGAATCGCCGCCAGGGTCTTCTCCAAGGGGGAGGGGGCTTGCTCTGGCGTGTCCAGTTCCGAGTCCGACGCCGCAGGCTGCGTGGACTTGCCAGATTTACGCGACTCAAAGTGTAGTCGAGGCTGATTTTTGTCAGGCTTCCCCATTGTATTAGATGCAGTAGTCCGCCAGGACGGAGGATCCCCCAGTTGAGGACAATATTCCGAGTCAGCTGTCATACAGTGCAACCAGGCCCACGACTCTTCAGCAGGGCGCTAGGGCGCCAGATCCCAATGCCAATCCACGTAGAAGCGCAGGTGCGGGGCGACGCCGAAAGGGCACACCTACACGGTCACCTCCGACAACGTCGCACACATCATTGGACTCAGCAATTCCGCACCACCTGGCCACAGCAGGAATACTGTATCCGAAGAGGAGGGTCACTCACCACTGGTCATCGAGCTCGCAGTTTCAGTCCCCACAGCCGCAGATGAGTCCCACACAGCAAAGCAGCTGCACCCAGGGCCGCCACCATACACCGTAGCTCCAGCGCCGAGGCCAGGACAAGCAGAGCCACGATGGGATCCCCCAGCAGGAGCAGACAGCTGCTAATATCCAGCAGGCAGTGGCAGCTGCAACAGGCCGCCCCACGAGGCCTCAGGCACTCCTCACTCCAACTGGCCAACACCGGGGTGCACTTCAGGGGCAGAGAAGGAAGCGAGACAGTCAAGTGCCCCGGGGGGAGAGCCACGCCGCTCCACTAGCGTGCCCTCCAGAGTGTCCTCCTGCAGGGCGCGGCCCAGCGCGGCACCGCGAGCCGGCCGCTCGCGTGCGACACGCCCCCGGAGGCAGACCCAGAGGCAGCTGTCAGCTCGTGTACCTCCAGACACCGCAGCGGATCAGCTCTCCAGCCGCAGCTGCCGCCCCTGGGGCTCCCGCCGCGCTCACCAAAGGATCGAGAGTGTGCTCTGCGGTGGCGTAGGAGCGCAGGAGGGCCCAGCTCACCGTCAGCGTCACTCCCGTCTCCGCGCCTCCGCCATCTCCCATGCGACCCCAGCACACGTCGCGGTTAAGGGCTGAGGGGCAGCGTCTTCCAGCAGGATTCGAGGTAGGGGACCGCCCCGAGGTCAGAACAGCTGGTCCGTAGTTCCGGGCACTCGGGAGGCCACAGCAAGGCAGGATAGTCGCAGGATATTATCGGCAGCCGGCTGAGCTGCACTACGGCGCTGCCATCTTGCCGCGCGCCAGACCACGCCCCCTCTCCTCCGCCTTTTACGGATGAGCCGCACCTGGGGTTAGAATAGCCATACCAGGCATCAGACATTTCCTCGGAAGGGTAGAAGGCTGGGGCTGGTTTTTCAGCGGTGGGGGCCTGTATTGTTGCTAGGGGCTAGTGTGGCAGCAGTGCTGCAATATCAGCCGTAAAAGCAGCAAGCACGTGTTTCCAGCCTCCTGGGGCCAGGCAGGGCTTCCCCTGGGGCTGGTTTGAGAAAACTGCCAGGGCTGCTCTGCGTTCCCAGTCTGGCACTGGTCAATAATGTAATTATAGGTTTATCCTAGATAGTGAAAAGTCACGCAATGCACTGTCTGAGCGGCAAACGAGGCCGCTCAGACGAGTCCTGGCACTGCTGTCATGCTATGGGAGCAGCGTCTGGATTGGGTGGGGAGCCTGTGCCTTGAAGGCCCAACGCCTTTCGGACGGACGAGAGGAGCAGCGAGGCCGCCAGCCGCATCTGCAGGAGCGGAGCGGCAGGTAAGTCTTTTTTACTTTTTTAATATTATTTCTCTCCCCCTCCCCAACCGAACACCCCCCGCCCCCTCCCAGGGCCACGCTACCAATTTACATAGGTGGCAGCCGCCACTGTCCGGCCCTTTTATTGACACGCAAATCTTCCAAACATCACACGAGCCGGGTCTGGTGGCTCAGTGGACTAATGTATCCACTGTAGAGGGCCTGTGTCTGACCTCATGGTCACAGGTTAAAATTCCAGAGGGTCCACTCAGCCTTTCATCCATCTGAGGTCGATAAAATGAGTACCATTGAGTTGGGTAACAATAAACATCTGTTATTCAACAACAAGATGCCTACGGGTGAACGCGTGCTTTACAAATACACGTTATGTTATAATAACATGTAACTGTCTTCTGTGTGCTGCTTTTCTCGCAGTGTGTAAGCAGAACATTTCACAGCAGCTTTTAGAAATATATAATAATAATATATAACAATAAAAACATTTTTTATGTTGTGCTTAGTACAGAGTTTTTTTGCCGAATGGCAGCAACACAAATAACCGATATTACGATTATCAGATCTTAAAGACTCACTTTGTCGACCTTTGAAAATGAAGGGCTAAATCGGCCCTGCTGGAATTCGAACTTGCATTCAGTAGATCACAAATGTCTGCAGCGAGCACTTAGCAACATTGCAGGTTATTAGTTAATTATATGTTAATTGCATGGCAATATTGTGCCAACACGTTAATAACGTGTTAACAAGCACAGTGCAATTAGGCCCTGCTGTTCTTTCGCCTAATCCGAGACTGCTCAGTTTCCCGTTATGTTCTAAATTTGTTTATTTAGCTGAACCAGCATATTTACATCTAGAAAAAGACTTTGCTATATACCTTTACAAATTGGAAGTGGCCCATTAAATCCAAACAGAGCAGGCCCACTGCTTCCCTGCTGTGTCCAATGGGTGTCATTTTCTCAGCGACGTATTTCCGGTGAAGTTGACCTCCTTCCAGCTGCTGCAGTACACTTTTTTGTTTTCTTTTTTCTAGCATATCACCTGGTAATTGAGAAACGTTTCCGGTCGGTCTTTGCCCCAGTTTCTTGTTTTATTATTTTTTAACATAGTGCCACATCTGTCCAGGTCTCCTCGTCTTACACTTCATGGGCCTCTAGTGTTTTCACAAAACATGTCCTCCCACCCTCACCTGGCTCCCTGAGCAGTCTGGGATGCAGTTTATAAGGCCCAGCTGATGTGTATATGTCCATGCTTTGTTGCTGACCCAGTACCTTCTTTCCGCTGTATGCCTTTCTGTTTTTTTTTTTTTTTTTTTTTTGTATTCTTCCCAGAAAATACATTTGCTGACAAAGTTAACAGAGGTCTGGCAGGTGTTAACTGTGTCTGAGTTACAGCACACGAGGCATTCATTAGGCATTTACTTATCCTATTAATAGAAGAAAACGTTTTATAGATCTACAGATAGGCAAGAAATAAGGAAACAGTCTCATTCTGGAAATTTCAAATTATACTCAGTATCCAACAAAGTGTAGCACTGGTGCGTATTTATTTTTAAAGATAGGTTTGTATTTTAAAATATAGATTTAAATGCTCAGTGATATCCATGTTGCTAAATTGTTTTACGGAATGTGCTTCGTTGGCAAGAGGTTACATTTGCCCCCACATTCCATATTCTTTAAACAGGAGGTTCCTTCTGCACCCTTATAAGTTTACCTCTCACTGTCTACTCCTTTGCACATACCCATGATAATGTTTTAAAACTATTTATACCATTAGTGGCTGGTGTTAGGGCAGAGGGGCAGGCAGGTGTGGGCAGTCGCGGCTGGCATTACTCGTGGATGGGGGCGCGGGGGGACGCGCCAGAAGCGTGGGTCACGTGAGGGGGTTAATTTAATAATTTTAAAAAATGTAACATACCTTCCCGCCGGCCGGATCCCGCGTCATCTCTGCTCCTCTCCTGCTGTCCTGCCTCCGGTGATTGGTCAGGACGCCACCCAGCCAGGGGCAAATGGCTCAGCTATGTTCTCCATGTAGGCTGTTTTGCAGCCTGCAAGGAGAAGGGCAGAGTGCGCATGACTGGTTTGGTCGGCCCCAGAGGGCCGACCAAACCAGTGATGCGTACTTAGGACTGCTACAAACCAAAACTGGGCTTTGGCTCAAATGACCAGCAGAACTGAGCCGAAAACAGTAAGAAACAAAACACCTTGTCCTAACTGGATTTGGTTTAACCAACAGAATGTTGGTTAAACCAAATCCAGTTAGGACAAGGTGTTTTGTTTCTTAGCGTACTTAGGACTGGGCACACCACTCCTCCCCTGCCCAGCCCTGCTCGCAGAGCAGCCCCGCCTATCAGCCCGTCTACAACCGAACCCTTCTGCTTCCTTGCAGTGGGAGAAGCAGAAAAATAAAATGGTCGTTATTACCATTTTATGTTTCTGGTTCTCGCACTACGAGAAAGCAGTGGGGCGACGCTCCTCCGCCCTAGTGGAGGAGCCGCCCCTAGGTGTGGGACGTGAGTGGGTTGGGGGGGGCCCGAGAAACAAAGAAGTAAAAACAAGCATTTGCAAAGCAATAGGTCTCGCATTTGCGAGAGTTTAAGGTATTGGCATTGTAAATGACAATGCCTTTTTATTTATATGTTTTGATCAATAACACATAAATAAAAGGCATTGTCATTTACAATGCCATTAGCTCAAACTCTTGTAAATGCAAGACCTATTCAAAGAAGCGGCCACCATTGTCCCATGTTACTCGTACAGCGAAAGCACGCATGGCGCACTGAATGTTGCAGGAAAGCATGTCGTGTCTGCAGTAGGAGACACCATTAAAGAAAATAGTGCTTACAGACTAAAAAAGACGTATTGTGTAACAACCGAAGTGAAAGGGACAGTCCTCATGGGAGGTTACAAATGAAGACAAGGCGGTACTTAGGAGGGACTAACAAGCTTATGAACAAATCAGAAACCAGCATTTACGAAGGCCAATGACACAAGTAAATGACAAATATGGGCAGAGAACGGGCAGGGCTTCTATTCTCCAATACAGCATGCCGCAGAGCAGCGCATGCACTGCCCAGGCTTGACCTAGCAAGAACTTACCTGCCGCCTGCAGCCCGCCGCATCACCGGTCTTCTGCTCCCCTTGTGGCTACCCTGCAGACAGATGCTCCCAGCCTCCCCTGCAGCCAACCTGGAAACTGCTATCAAGCATGAGAGCAGCTTCAGGATTGGCCTGGGCATGCTTTATTTGCTCTCCCATGGAGACTGGGAGCCTCTGCCTGCTGCCTTCAACCTGGCAACGCAGCTCTGTTTGGAGACAGCTCAGTGCGCATGTGGGTTTGGCTGGCCTGAGAGGACCATCCAAACCCACATGCGCACTGATAGCAGTGCCTACCACTCCCCCTTTGACTGTCCCCGCGATGGCCCCACCACAGAAAATGCAGCCCTTAGAAGTTGAAAAATAAAACGATAATAAACCTGTTTCATTAGCGTTTTATTTTTCTACTTTTGAAGCTGCTGGCGGGTGGGGGGCGATACTCCTCTGCCATAGCGGAGGAGCTGCCGTTCATTTGAATTACTTGTAGTGTCTTCTCACTGTCCATCTCTCCTCCCACCAGCTTCTTCACATTGTTCAGCACAAGAAACACATTTTATTTGGTTTTGTCGAATCACAATAGTTTTTCTTTTAAAACACATTAAGAATAAATGCAATGAAAAACAACAATCAGTGCTTCTTTAAAAAAAAGTATTTTTAATTTTGAAAAGTTTTTTTTTTTTTAAACAAAAAAACAAGCCCTGTTTCCTTTAAGGACCACTCCCTACTTCCCCCAAATGTTGCCACCTTCTTTCCTATAGATGAACTGGACCAAAAGGAACATTCCCCTTTGTGAATCAGTAACCACTCTAACTTGGTGCACGGTAAGTGGTCAATGGCTTGTGACCAAATGTTCGGTTTTAACCATTGATACATAAGGTACTGATTCACAGTTTGGAAGCAATGCTCAAACTATGCCCCTTACAACTTGAGAATTGATAATTGCAAAATGAGTTTAGCAAATAAGAAAAAGTGATTTAGTGATTGCAAAGGCTGAATTTAAATAATTGACAAGATTTAAGACCGCCAAAAAATTTAGTTCATCCGACTTTATATTCTGTAAGCCAATTTCTATACAGACATCACAGAAGAATTGAGGAGTCTGCTTTCAGCTATGATTTTATAACTCAGAATATACCTGAGAATTGTCCACACTATCATTCCTTGTGCACCTCAATTCCTGGATATATTTAATAATTCTATCTGCAGAAAGGATCATGCTCTGTATATATCATGAATCGCAGAATCCAAGTCTGCATCGAAGCTGAATAATGGCGTCACAGGCTGGATCTGGGAACGACTCTGCTGAGGTTACTCTCTCATCAGGCACACTGCCATCTTATAAACCACAGCTAGAAAATTCCTTCCAGCTCCCATCATTATATTATGTTAATACCATATTATGATCCATTAGGTCAAAGGCTTTAAAGAAATGTATGTAAAATGCCCCAATGATGAACCACTACCCAAGCAAAAAAAGTCATTTCTATCATTAATAAAGCAGTGATTAAGGCGTGGTGAGGCCAGGTCTCCGACAGGTCATTATTTAATAGAAAATCCTTTAGAGTCAAATTTACTAGGTGATGAAGCAGCTTTTTTCTCCTTGAAGCCTATGTAATGTTCAAAGAATAGTAATCGTCCTGATATTGTGGAGGATTCATCCATCTTGTCTTTGGTCACAGACCAGATGGGCCATGTTTTTCCCTAAGGAGTGGAGTCCTGAAGAATAAGCAAGATGCCCTCCTTCAGCTAAAGGAATACTAATAAAATTTTCCTAGCAAATGCAGTCATATAAAAGCCGGCAATATGGCCTGGATGCAATGGAAAATTATTGAAAATTATTATCTTCATCATTTTAAGCTCATACACGTCTTCGAAAATGTAGGTTACTCCTGACGTGCAAGAAATGAGTATAGCATCACCATCGGCAATCAGGTTTTGTATAGGGCGCACTTATCCGTATGTTTGCCTTTGCACTGCGTATGATACTTTCATGTTGTTTGCTACACTGATTGCTGGAGGTAAGTGCTTAGCTTCTGAGCTACAAAGAAGGGAAACATTTCCTTTCCTATTTGTTAGATAAACCAATGTCATGTAAGAGTCTTGTGCGAGCCTTATCACCCTGAAGACAGTTTGTATACCCTTCTGCTAGTTACTCTTTTAGCCCTCGAAATATAGAGTCACTGGCGCCAGCACAGGGGTCACCAATGCCCAGGCTAATTCATTGGCCTAATGCCCACCTCCAACAGCCCATATATGAAATCAAACTACAGCTATATCAGATTGGGGTGGAAATACTCGACCCAAACTCTGGCTTCATTAGACAGCAAGGATTGAGGTGAAGTAGCCATACTGCTTCTCAGCTCTGGAATGGAGTACGTTCTTTTGGCCGTCTACTTGGGGCTCATGGATTCCTTGAAAGGGGGAAATGATTCCCTCACCCCAATATCTTTCATATTATCTTTCTGATTACCTTTCTTCAGGTGCACAAGTACCTCCCTAGTGAAAGGATATCCCTCCGACACACATGTGATTTCCAGGAAATCCACAGGATTCACATTCAACAGAGGGGCACAAGAGCATCTCATTGAGGGTAATTGTAGGTTATCATGGCCCCTGTCACCTGTGAATCTATGTGATTCAACTCCTGATGCCTTTATGCAAAGGGAAATCAAGCAAATGGAAAGAGTGGAAGTGTCCATGTGACAGATACCTACGGTCCGACTCCATCTTATGTAGGCCCTGACCCCATCCTAGTTTATGGCGGCCGCCATCTTCTTTAACTTAGATAATGGTCATCACCATATTTCTTGATTTATGCAGAATCATTGTCATGTCTACCTTTTAACACAGATGTCACCAGAACATCTCTTTCTGGGAACTGTGAGATTGTCAAGTTTGTCGATTAATGATATAGATACAACATCTGATGGGACATTCGTCTGGGTAAAACGTCTCCTCTTCACCATGTCAAGGTTAAATAAGAGTACATACAGATACATACCTAAAATAAAGTAGTCTGACTTGACGTCCTTTTGCTTTATATGTTCATAAGGAAACATTTGGGATGCATACCTTGATACACATAATCTATGTCAGACATTCCTAAATTTATGTCAGAAATTCTATTTTCTGATAAGATTAAGGATATAAGGACAGTCACTTTGCCCAGATTATCGCTTGAGATTCCGCCAGAAACGGTCTCACCTACTGGCAGCCCACTTCTCACTTCGTGTATGCTACATCTCGCCTGATGCTGATAAAGCCAAGTCCCAGAGAAAGACGACAGACAGCTTCCACAGTGGGTGTTTGCCCTTTGCGGGAAAGACTGCCTTTGCGCCGCCGCTGATAAAGACAGCCTTTTGCTGTCAACAAGGTATGCAGTGCATCTTTTCTCCTTAGGAAACTCTAGGGCCTCATTTACAAGGAACTGATGCATCTGCATAGATGCATCAGATTCCTTGTGCCAGCTCCAAATGTCTTTGCGCCACCATGGATGCGCTGTATTTACAATACAGTGCTCCATGGCGCAAGGATTAACAGATGCGTCAGGAATTCTAACACATCTGTTGGCACAAAAGTAACGTATTGCTGGAGTTGCTCATGAAAGTGACGCAACTCCAGCAATGCCCCACAACAGATAACCTAGTCCCATTCAAAAAGCCCTGCATCATTCCTCATGTCTGGCCTGAGCAGGGGTAGGGATTTTGACGCAGTGAAGGCATAGAGTGACGCAGTGAAATGTTTTAAATTTCACTGCATCAGTTCTACATGGCTTTTTGCAAGGAAACGCCCACCCTGCATACATTATACCTGGCACAGGTTTAATGTCATGCAGGCCTCTACAAACTGACGTATTGGACCCAATGCGTCAGTTTGTAGATATGGCGCAGTGTAACTTACTGATTATGCAACCGCTGCGTCAGAAAAAAGTGACGCATCGGTGGCGCAAGGGGCTTGTAAATCTGCCCCCTAGACTGCAAGTTGCTCCACCTTTCGTGCTGACATAAAATAGTACATAGAAGAGGCGTTAGGTTCTAGATGACGCTTAAATGGCATTTTAATAATGCTAGAAAGGTTCATTTTATTCTCATTATTTATAACGTGTCTCGTTGTTTTTAGGTCGAGCATATCTGCAAGGCATGCTGTATTAGAGTATGGACTTAAAGCCCCGCCCACTCTTCGCCCATATTTTTCATTGGCTTGTGTCATTGTCCTTAGTAAATGCTGGCTTCTCGTTCGTTCATAGGCTTGTTAGTCTCTCATTAGTACTGCCTTGTCTTTATTTGTAACCTCCCATGAGGACTGGCCCTTTTACTTTGGTTGTTACACGGTGAGTCTTTTTTAGTCTGGAAGCACTATTTTCTTTAATGAGTTTCTCCTACTGCAGGCATGACTTGCTTTTCATACATTCAGCACGCTATGCATGCTTTCACTTTCCAAGCAGTCAATGCGAGACCTATTGCATACCAAATGCTTGTTATAATATTGTGTGTAGTTGTTTTAGATGTGCTTGGAAACAAATTTTCCCTGTAGCAATAAAAACTTTTAACTTAAGTGTTCATTCTTCTTAGTAATGTGTTGATACAGTGAGTAACTAAATAAGGTTTATTGCTGTTTCCACGATGCCCCTGATCCCTTTATGGAAGAGGTGTGGCGCACCGGCCAGGGCGACTGACTCCGGGGATCACGGTTCGATCCTTGGCGCCGGCGGCAGATTTGCCTAGCACCATGTGACTCTGGGCAATAGCTTGCTTAATCTTCCTGACGTCTCCCAGTGCCTAGAGACCGTTACGGGTGATTGTTTGCACTTTACAAATGTGGATTATTATTATTATGGGATTGTTAGTAACCCAAAAGCGATATTTCTATATCAATTACACATTGAATAGTGTTTTCTGGGTCTACAATACCTTGTCTTTAACATTCATTGCTGTTGCAATGAACCAAGTTCAACCGTGGCACCTGTGGGTGGGAAATCACACCTTGTAGAATTACGCCAAAGTTGTAACTTATGCAACACATGTTTTAAAACTGGTGTGGAATGGGGCTGCAAGTGGAGTCTCTTAACTTGAGAAGCAGCCTGTCTGAAGAAGTGGCGGCCACCACAATAAAGAGGTGGTAAGGCGGGTGGCGGGGGAGCAGGACGGGAGCGCGCTCTTGGGAGGGTGGGTTAATAATTCTTTAAAAATGAAAACCCACTTACCTGGAGCTGCCGCTTGCCTCCGACATTGCTCCTCATTCTTCCTGGTCCCAGCAAGCACTGGGGCCACGTCACGGGATCCCTGCCATCCCAGCGCTGCTCTCATACTATGAGAGCAGCGCGGGGATTGGCCTGAGTGGGCTGGAAAGACACTCCGCTCAGACCAGGCAGTCTGTGAGGTTTTCTCCAGCCCAGCTGCTGCTCAATGCAGCCTGGCTGGAGAAACCTAAGCGCGCGTGGGTGTTTGGGTCGGCCTGAGACGACCGGCTAAACAAATATGCGCACTTGGGGACTGCACAAAGCATTCCTCCTCCCCATGCCCCGCCCCTCCCTGCGCAAGCTGGCTCAGAGCTGGCAAATGAAAAATAAAAAAATGACATCATTTTATTAATCATTAGGTCTCGCCTGACCCAGCACATGCGTTGGTCTGGCGAGACTTTTTGAGAGGACTCCAAAAAGTGCTACCAGGCCAGCATAGAACTACAGTGCATGCGCGCGGGCGCGCGTGCCGCGCTTGACCGCCATTACTTTCACTTTTGCCGCTCTGAAGTTTGATCACGATCACTTTCGCGGCCGCACGGCCGCTTGGCATAGCAAATAGGTCTCGCTTTTGGGACCTTATAAGTATTTAGTTATGCAACTGTTGCATGGCTAAACACTTATAAGGTCCCAAAGGCGAGACCTATTGGCTATGCTAATGCTTGTCTGTTTTGACTTAGATCAATGAGTTTTGATGACAGCCATGCACTTTGTTCTTGTCTGTGTAACCTCCATGTCCCGGCCCTCCCAAAAACTGCTTGTGTGTTTATGCTTTCTAAAGGAAAATATAGGTTTGAACTGACATCGCTCTTTTTTAAGTAAATAACTATTTCTTATCTCTAGTTTCATTAGTCCTAACATCAAGTTTGGTAATTGCAAGTTATAAAGATGGGAACTCATCAGACGCTTGCGTAACTTGCGTTTTTGTAGTATTTCCTTTTGGACGGATTACAATAGAAATGCGAATAGCAGCCATGATTTATCCTTCTCCAGTGGCGCCGAAGCAAACGTCCATAAGTTTGGTTTACGTAGTAAAACATCTACCAAAGACTAACCCCAGACTGCTGTCACTTTCCATCACGATCTTTTTAGGATGAAACGATTAGCTCAAATATTGCTCTCTTTCGTGGTTCTTGAAATTGATTAAGTTCTGCAATACAAAGATCGGACGTGACTGAAATTACACCAACTGCTTTGTCATTCTTTAAAGGTACTTGCAGCAGACCTGCTGATAACTACTTCTGTCGCTCAATTGTTATCGGGAGTATGCTATGGATTGTAACTGAAAAGTGATTTACATCTTTGAAGCCTAACACGCAAGAACTTGTTTAATCGATCGCGATCACTTTCGCGGCTGCACGGCCGCTTGGCATAGCCAATAGGTCTCGCTTTTGGGACCTTATAAGTATTTAGTTATGCAACTGTTGCATGGCTAGACACTTATAAGGTCCCAAAGGCGAGACCTATTAGCTATGCCAATGCTTGTTTTTTACTGGCTCTGAGCCAGGCAGTGGGGCGACGCTCATCCGCCATTGCGAAGGAGCCCCTGCTGCTCTGAAGCTGGCTTTAGAAAGGTGTCACCACCTTCTCTGCTTCCTTCTATGGGTGTTTTTTTTTTTTGTGCTAGCACTGGACGCCTCCTCAGGGGTAGCTGTGCGCTTTATAAATGGGATTGTATTGTATTATGGTAAATGTCATTCTCTAACATATACTTGATCACAGACTCCATAGTGTCACCTAAGTCATTCAGATAAAAAATATTGATATCTCAGTCATACCCATAATTAATTCATTCAATAGATTTGAACTGTGTCTTGAAACTGGACAAAAATACAATTTACACAATTTATTTTATGATAGTCAATGGAGGGACGATTATCATTTGTGCCCCTCTATTCACCCACTGTGCACTGCCCCCTCGGGGGCCTGGTGTGTGGCAAGGATTATTGCTTCAATGGAAGCCAAATGTTCTGCTGTGAAATGTTCAAATGTTGACTGCCATGAGAAGCACTGCCGTCCGCAGTGGCGGCTATCGGTTATAAAATATCGGTTATAAAATATGGTGAGGCACGATGACCCCAAACTTACAAAAAATGCTGCCCTTCTCCCCGGTGTTCCAACCAATCCTGGAGCTGCTCTCATCAGCGTGAGGGCAGCTCCAGGATTGGTGAGAGGAGGCTAACCCAGCGCTCATTTTGCGGCTGGGGACCTGTGCCAGCAATACCTCAGCTGTTTCACAGATTGCTGGGTCTACAGTGCGCATCTCAGGCTGGACATAGGTAGCCAGCCCTCAACCCAACACGTGCACTGAAAAGGGCAGCAGTAATCCTGCAATAGCAGGTTTCAGCCCTGCCCCAGCCTCACGCTTGCGTTGTACTCAAAGCGAGATGGTGGCAAAAAAAAAAATTGCCATTATTATGCAATTTTATTTAAGTGTCTTTGTCTTTTGTGCTCGCAGAAGGCGGGGCAATGCTCCTCCGCTCTTGTGGAGGAGCTGCCGGTGGCCCACGGGCGTAACAAAACTTGAGGGGACCCCCCTGCAAGGTACATTGAATGGGCCCCCTCCAGACTCAATCAGGAGCTCTCCAGCCAGAGTATTGTGCTGAGTGGGACCCCCTGGAGCTTGAGGGCTGTGTTATGCCACTGTGCTGGCCATCCGTAAAAAAACAGTTTGAGTTTGCTTCAACCTGCAGTCCCCCACTGTCTCTCAAACTACCACTCCATATGAACTTTATCCCACTGCTGGCTTCCGAACACTCCTTCAAATTTAAACTTGGGGAGAGGAGTGGGCCTAACGGCTAGGGCGGTCGACCTTGAATCAGGGGAACCGGGTTCGAGTCTCGGCAATGACGCTGAACATCCTGTGATTGTGGACAAATCACTTAATCTCCCATGCCTAACAAAAATGAATGTATCCTCATGTAACGCAACTGGTGCTATATAAAGCGCTCTGATACCCGATTCGGGTCAAGTTCGCGCTATGTAAAATTCAAAAAAATAAAATTAAAGAAACAGACTGAGAAATATATTCTCCTTTTAATTGTAAATAGCACATAGTTTTTTAACACTGAGAATTTGCCTTCATCAAAACACACTAAAATCTAACAGATAAAGGAAACTTAAAGAAAGATTACCAGCTGACCCTATGTAATCGGGGACATCGTATTCTAGTGCAGTTTGTCTAGAGCTTTAGTTCAATTCCGTCAATTGTAGTTAATCAGGACTGCAGCTCCCAGAATGCACTGGGTTACCAAACAGAATAACACAACTAGAACACAGTGCCCTCTGGCCTCCAAGTCATCAGGTAACCTCGCGTGGAAGCTCCCAGTCGGGTTTTGGTTCACAGCTGACCTCTCCTTCTGGCTTTCTTCCGTTTGAAAGTCGACCCAAGGGCAGAGTTCAGGGGAAAGTCTCCCCCGGCGTATATCTCCAACACAAACATTCCGGCCGGCCCTGAGTGACGGCCGCCTGAGGGAACGTCAAAACCCCGCTCATTATACCGCGCCGTTCCTTGGAGAGTTAACATTAAGTCAACACGGGGACTACCAGCGCTCATTCGTCAGGGTCGGTGTAATCAAGCTAATTACAGATGCGCAGCCAATCGACAGAGGCCCTCTAGAGTGCCAGAAAGGGGCAGAGGGGGAAATTCATGAACAGAGGGCGGGGGAACCTGACCCCACAACTAACCAAGTGCAGTTGTGGGACTTTAAAGCAGCGGTCGACGGGTCGTATGAGGGTGGTTGCGGGTAATGGGGCCTGTTGGGGTTTCTTTTCAGCTCCCCGCTGTGCCTGACAGCTCCCCCGGTGCCTCGGGAACTCAGGCATCTGTGAAAAACAGGGCCCCGGGAAGCTGTCAGCCCGGTGTGGCTGTTGAAAGAGGGCCCGTAGCAGCAGCTATGACAGGCCTTTTGCCTTCAAAGGGAGCTGTGTAGTGAGTGATGGCGGCATGAGCAGCTCCGCAGCTCCACACCTCCGGCAGCCAGCCCCAGCTGGCTCAACACCGCCTAGGAAAGCTGCATATTTTTTTGCAGTTTTATATAGCGCAAACTCGGCCCGAAGGTATTGGAGCGCTTTACACGAGCAACAGTTATATTACCTAAGGACACATTCATTTTTGCGTCACTTTCCCTGCCCTGAGAAACCCTTGCGCCACCATGGATGCGCCGTATTTACAATACGGCGCACCATGGCACAAGGACTGACGGATGCGTCAGAAATTCTGACGCATCTGTTTGGGCAAAAGTCACGCATTGTTGGAGTTGTGTCGCAAGCATGACACAAGTCCAGCAATGCATTGTGAGGCCTATTCCCACTACACTGCGTCACTCCTTCCGCCTGCTCCAAGCAGTAAGGTTTTGACGCGGTAGTGTCCTAGAAGTGACACAGTGAAATCTTGTAGATTTCACTGCGTCACTTCTACAAGGCTTTCCTGCGTGGTAAGTTCCACCCTGCATACATTATACGCAGGTATAATGTGAAGCAGGGCTTTGCAAGGTGATGCATCTCCCTAGATGCGTCACGTTGTAAATTGGCCGCATTTTTCAAGCTGCCGATGTCACAAAAGTTATGCAACGGTGGCGCAAAAGTGTCGCAAGGGGCTTGTAAATCTGCCCCTAAGTGATTTGCCCATAATCACAGGATGTTGATCCAATGCTGAGACTCGAACCTGGTTCACCAGTTCTAAAGTCGGCAGCTCTGGAGAGGGAGCGGGAAATAGCACCTCACTCTGGCCGTCGCATGGTAGAACTGTAGAACAGAGTCCAAAGTATGCCCCAATTAAGGGACCTCTTCAACACGTTCCAAAATGGGACAAGAGGGCATCCAATGGCATTCACACTTGTAACTCTAGAAATATTCGGATTCCTTACCGGTAATCCCATTACTTTGAGTCATTCATCCTTTTTCTGGTCCTCACTTTTGAGGAGCCTGCCTTCCTACAGACTTGTGCACATAGTCTCTTTGCTCTTTCTTCTTTGGAAAAGAGACAAGCTTCTTCTCCCATATATGGCTCCTCCCCTTTCCCAGGATTTCTGTAATATCTAAGATTACAGATTGAGAATCCTTGGGAGGATGGATGGGTGGGTATCAATGGGTCTGATGCAGTGGTGGCTCCTCCGCTGTGGCGGAGGAGCGTCGCCACCCTCAAAACTGGAAAAACAAAACGATAATAAAACATGTTTATTATCGTTCTATTTTCAAGGTTCTGAGGGCTGGGTGAGTCTTGGGAGTGGGGCCATTGCAAGGGCAGTGGCAGAGGAACTGGTCGCATTGTTATCAGTGGACATGTCGTTTAGCCGGCCATCTTAGGACGGCCAAATCGACATCCGCACTGAGCGGTCTCCAACCCAGCTGCGCTGAGACAGCAAAGCACAGGCTCCCAGTTTCTCGGGGAGCACAAATTACTAGCACTCAGGCCAATCCTGATGCTGCTTTCAAGCATGAGAGCAGCGTCAGGATTGGCCGCAGGGGAGGTTGGGAGCCTGTGCTGCAGCAAGGACACGGAAAAGAGCGGCAGGCGGAAGAGAAGTTATTTTTATTTTTTAAGTTTTAAATGTTTATTTGTTAACTGTTTCCTCTCTCTCCCCCCAGCCCCCACAAGCCCTGCCTCCTGCACAGCAGCTGCTACTGATTCCCACCCTCCTTTTCTCTGTGAGTTTCTCCTGTAGGGTATCACCTTTGTAATATGAGCACAACATTAGGCAGGTTCAGAGTCTTCAAAGCAGCTACAAGATGACGTCGCAGTTCCGTGTGCATTGGCCTTCTACATGGCCTGAGTGTATCCCAAGCAGGCTCATTTCAGAGCATGGCCTTAGGAGGCAATGGAGACGACCTCCTCCTTGGGGCCGCGGCACTCACCTTACGAGCACCGGCACGGCAAGGGCTTCAGCAGAGCGCTTTAATCGAGTGTGCCCTCCGTTGTACAGTCTGAGGACACATCGGAGTGCGGAAGGTGGGCGGGCATGAGCAGCACTGGGAGAGAGGCAGGTGGCAGCTGCGGGCCTTTGCAGTTCACGGTTTCCCTGCGGAGTTGCCGTAAAGTGGATAAGGCAGTGCAGTGTGGCTAAACCTCCTCAGCACTAGATGTGAAGGGGCGCTTAGGCCTAGAGTCCTATGGCCTAGCACCACGACAACAATTATGAAATTGAACACAGCACATGCAGTTTGGGTGTGGTTCCGAGCGACATACAATCCACTTAATTTTTAATCATCGCCTGAGTCCGGCCTCCAGGTGTATGGTGCATAATAGGGCATCAGGTAGAGGCCGGGTGGCACTCTACAATAACCATGGTTTATGGTGGGCACCGATGACAAGATGTTGGCCCTGGCACAGTAGATCTACCTATGGGGGCACCCCTTGCACATTCTTTAAAAAGTTGGGGTCAACACCTGGAGAGCTTTTGGACATATTTATGTGAAAAGTGCACTTTAAAATTCTCTGTTTCACCCCTTTTCCCAAGTTTTCTCAGTCCTTTCCATATCCCCCTGGAAGATGTTGAGTTGGTTTGCTTCACTCGCTGAAATTCAGGGCAAAGATTATGCCTCACCACTTTCAAAGTTCACCAGCCACCACTGGTCTGATGACTCAGAGTAATGGAATTGCTTGTAAGTAACCAAAATCATTACCTCTTTTGTCTTTTAACCTCTCTCAATCCTCACTTTTGAAGCAGACCAACGCTTTGCTTTTGGGTCATAAACCCAGTGCTTAGTTTGTAAAAGAAAAAGTGACGGGCCCTCGTCAGGAGGACACTGCAGCTTGCACCATCCATTGCCCTTGCCAGCTCTATCAGTGACAGGTCCAATAACAACATCTAACCACCACACTCTCACAAGTGTGGCAATTCATATTATTCCAGCCCTCAAAAGCTATAAGAATGGCTTGGGTGGTAGGTATTAATCATTGTTATTGTATATTGAATTAATAAACAGCTGTTGTTGTGCTCATACCTAAATTAAACAGGCAGCACCACCATGTGGCAGAGTGTCATAGGCTCTGGTGCTGATAATTTACTGCCTGTGCCGAGCACTGGAAACCACCAGTTCAAATTAAACACTGCATAAACCACAATGCCAACAATGCAAACAACATGTATTCAACATATTTCAAGCACATGTAAGCAGTTGCAAGCTCACTTCTACTAAAGCATTCTTTATCCAAAAACATCAGACATGGTTGGGTTACAAAACAATCTGCAGTTCCTCACAAAAATGGAGGATAAGCTCACGTAGCCACCCAGTAAATCTCTAATATTGATGCACCTTGGTCATCAGCCCAGGAGGTCCCCAGATCTACCTTGAACTCCACCCAGACAAGGTAGTCCCTTTTTGCATATGCACAAATAATAAGAGACCTAATTCATCTACTTAGATATGAAGCAGACAGGTGTAAACCTTTCTTGACTGACACAAAGTTGACAAACAGGGAATCTATATCAGTAATTCCCTCTTCACATCTGAGGTATGAAGTGCTTTTTGTTACTCAGATACTGGACCTGTGAAAAATTGAAGAATAAATTACCTCTTGTTTTCTATGAAATTGTGAAATTGGAAACTGACCTTTGGCACAAATGATGGGGCGAGAGAGCACTAACATACCTGGAAATAACTTCAGATGTGGTGTCCTGCAAGACAAAGCTCCCAGCTCGCCGAGTCTTCTTGCTGAAGTAATTGCTACCAGGAAAAAAGTCCTTCCATGTTAAATACTGAAGGGGCACCTTCTGTACGGGTTCAACAGGTGTGTTTGAATGGCATCCAAAACTAGTAATCGATCCCAATCTGTGCCAACGTATTACTGGCTCGTCTGGCGATCAGTGGCGTAGCAAGGGGCGGGCAGTGGGGGCGAACCACCCCGAAAGGCACAAGTTTTGGGAGTGGCAGCCTCCCCCCACTCTTAACTGCCGTTCTCAGGACGGCAATGCCCCCCCACCCCCACTCTTTAATTGGCCACCGAGGGGCGGCAAAGAGGAACAAATCCTGCCAATACCCCCCCTCTGGTCTTTGATTCGGTCGCAGCGGGGAAGCCAACATGGGGACCACCATGGGCGGCCAAAGTGCTTGATACGTCACTGCTGGCGAAAGAAAAGCCCTATAGCCATCCGGAAAACATTTGCCTCTATCTGTCTCCATCCTGCTTAAGGTTCTCTGATAATTCTAATGGCTGATCATTGGACACTCAGGGTCGACAAACCCAATGTAAAACCTTTTTTGTAAAAAGTCCAATATTTCCAGCTCATGACACGTAATCGGGTCACCATGTTGTCTATCACACCGTTCCCGGAAAGAAGCCCAACGTTGAGAATAGGCTTGTAAGGTAGAGGGTCTTTCTTGGGGCCTGGACTGCCAGGGCCAATTCCTTCGACAATCCTTTCTTCCGAAGACCTTTCAATTTCCAGGTCATTAATGTCAACCAAGATAGAACCTCCCTGCTCAACACTGGTGTTTCCAGAGTAGACTTCAATGGTAGAATGCATCTCAGGACACTCCCCGTCTTATGTCTAGAGGGATGTTGGTCCAGGTTCATCAGGCCACTAGGTGGAGCCCCAGAGCGAGATGTCTTTGCCAAAGAATAATGTCTTTCACAAAGATAACTACTTCCCTCTTGTCTGTGTTGAACTTAAGGTACTTGCTTTTCATCCATCTGGCGACTTCGGCCATGCAGACGGAGCAATTGGTATGGGTGTTTGGCATCTTGTCAGAGAGGCAGAGTACGAGCTGGTTGTCATCAGCATAGGATATGATGTTGATTCTGGGGTTCTGATGATACTGGTGAGTGGCGGCATGTAGAAATTTAACAGGGTGGGGCTGGGTGAGGATCCTTGAGGAACTTCACAGATGAGGTTGACGGTGTCTGAGGTGAAGGGTGCCATGCTGACCGGCTAGGTGCGACCTGTCAAGCAGGATTAAATCCAGCGAAGTGCAGGTCCTTGGATGCTCACTTCATACAGTTGTTTGAAAAGGAAGGGGTGTGAGATTTTGTATAAGGCTGCGGAAATGTTCAATAGGATGAGGACCATGGTGTCACCTTTGTCCATGAGCAGCTGGATTTTGTCCGTGGCGGCGATGAGAGCGGTCTCCGTACTGTGGTTGGGCCTCAATCTAGTGGTATTAAGCTTTGTGGTCTGTGCATAGAATGACTACGGGGTCAACATGTGGTCTACACAAGGGTCTATCTTGTCCAGTAGCACACCGCAAGAGCCAGAGACTGTGGACTCCCCAACAGTAACTTGCTCTCAATAATATCTGAGATCCTTTTATCCGGATGGGGTATTTCCAGATGGACCGGTCAACAGACATCGATTGGGCAAACAGGGAGCAGGTGCACGGGTTGCTGTCTGTGCTGGTAGGTGTGCGGTGTCATTCTTCACGTTGCTGTGTATTGTGAGGGTCTCCTCTGTACATTTATGTTCTTATATAAATATATTCTACACATCTACTTGCGTCCATTTATTTTGCAGGTGAGAGGAGGACAGTGAGCACGTCATTATCAGAGGAAACCCGTGAGATTAGGTACATTCAGTGGCGGCTGCTAATGAATAGTACTGGGGGAGCGAAGGGGGGCGGGTGGATTTGAGATAAAATATTTGACTTACCTGCCACCGTCTCTCCTCTGTCGACGAAGCAGGAAGCACACAGGCTCCCAGCAAATCACAACGCTACTGTCACCAGCCTGACAGCAGCGTGATTTGGTCTGAGCTCCCTGGTTCGGTGCTCAGACAGGGAGTGGGCATGCTCTCCACCCAAGATGTGCAATGCAGCCGGGTGGAGAAATGCTAAACGTGCATGATTGTTTGGCCAGCCCAAAATGGCCGGCCAAGCCGTCATGCGCACTTAGAAAGTGCCTACGGCTCCTACCCCGGCTGGCTGTGACGACAGCCCAGCCTCGCCTCACACTGCACCTAAAATGCAACCAAACTGAGCCAGTGCGGAAAAATGAAATAATAATATCATGTTACTATAACTTTATTTTTTGTTTTTGCACTGCTCAGAGAGCAGTGGGGCGACGCTCTTCCGCCTTAGCGGAGGAGCCACCGCTGGATACATTCCAGCTAAGAAATAAGTTATTTAGCAAAAATGCCCTTTATTTCTCCAGCAGCACAACATCTGGGCGAGGTTGTGTTCCATTGCACCACAGAATGTGGTCATTCGTTTCATCTCCAGTGGAGAACACATAGCGCCAGGACGCGGAACTGGATTCCAAGAGCATGTTGGCACTACACTGCGCCTCGGATACAAAGCCATGGCGTAGCTGACCCCTGATCCCCAAATCCAGATTCCAATCAGCAGAAGAGGACAGCAAAGCTCAGAATCCAGGGCTGGACACCGGAGAACGTATTTTCCTGTGCACATCTGGCCAGCGGGCCACCCTGTTTTCTGATACTTTGACATATCCCTCTGCGGAAGTCACAGGCTCCGGCTGCCGGTTCCCCTCTCCTGTTTTCAGAGCTTTCAGTACTGCATAAACACAGATATCTCTGTTAATACAACTGTACAAAGGCAAACCGCACAAAGCCAAGGGGCGGGTAGGAGGCTGGGGCGCTTGGACGCATTCCACTGCCATCACTGAGCTAGAAAAAATAGTTATTAAATTACGAGCAGGTACGACAGGCTTTTACTAACAGAAAAAGAGCTCAACTTGGCTTAGAAACTTAAGCTCCGGCTTGTTCAGGTTAATTAAAGCAGCACCGGTGCACTTCCAGGGCCTCAGTTCTCGTTTTAGTGTTTTATTCCCCACCTACCCCTTTGACAGAATCGGCCTTCCACGAGGGGGGGGGGGGGGGGGCGGGGGGTTGAAAATGGTCCACAGAGAGGAAAAACGGATTTGTTTTTGACCCATGTAACTTTTGTTCCTCTTTTGACATGGATGGGGGGTTTTCTTCTGAGTTGGGGGGGGGGGGGGGGGGGTTCTTGAGTTCAGAGTACATGAGAGAGGGCCACTTAACTCGAGGAAAAAAAGACACGCGACAGAGCAAGGCTCTAGATGTCAACCAGCATTGGTACAGTGCTTAATTTGGTAAAAAAGAAAAAAGTTCCAGGACCCTTGTCCAGAGTCCACGTCCACTTGCACCGTCTGTTGCCGCTGCCAATTGCAACACCAACACAGCTACTACCCATCACAATCCTACAAGTGCGACAATTCTGACTTTACCAGTCCTCCGACTCTATAAGAATGGCTTTGGCGGCAGGTATTAGTAATTTTTAATGTATGTTGAATTAATACACAACTGTTGTTGTTCTAGTCTCCAAACTAGACAAAGAGCGCCACCATGTGTAAGACTGTTACAAGCGCCAGTGTTGGCAATTAAGTGTCGGTGTCGAACACTGGAAACCACCGGCTCAAATTAAGCACCGGCATTGTCCTATCTTTATGTCTAGCCAACCTAAAGTTCTCCCAGAGAACAGACATCAACTGACAGGTTGATTGCAGTAGCCCTGTCAAGGTTCCCATGTCCATGCGTGACGTGCTTGCTCCAGTCCATCATTTTTTCTTGAATTCCGGAACTTGTTTGAATGCCACAATGTCAAGGACCTGTACAGCCTCTAAAGTTTTCCATGTGTGATGCGTTGCTCCAGTCCAAGTTATTTCCTTGATTTCTGGGGATTGTACTCATGTTTAGCTCATTATAAAACATTCATTATAATACAAGTCCCAGAATACAAAGAAAAACCTGGCCTGGAGTTGCACATTACTCATAGACCTGTAGCTATACAGGTGCCTGTTGAAGGTTAGCAGAGTGCATCAGGGCTGGACTGGGAACCGAACCCGGTCCTGGACAACTGCTCATCTGGCCCCCCTGGAGGGAAGGGGGGAGCGGCCGATCCGTTTGCTAGGGCAGGTTTCGGCCAATTTTGTTACAGGGGGCCGATATTGCTGACCCCCGGTAACAAAAACAGCCCCCCAGGGGCCAAAACTCGGCCCCCACCCTAGTGGCTCACCGGGGAAACGCCCGGTGCCCGCTACGGCCAGTTCAGCCCTGAGTGCATTGAATCATCAGACCCGTAACATACCTGTCAATCTTGAGACAAGTGGCGCAGACCTGTCACTTGGGAAGGGTATCTGTGAGGCACGCAGCACATCCCAACCTTAGGCCTGTTCACATGGGCGAGGCGGTGTGAGACACAGAACACTCACAGGCCTGTCAAAGGGGGTGGGAGCACATGAGACACACTCTCAGCACTGTCACAATAGCTGAAACTCACCTGAGACATACTCAGAATTATGACCAAAGGACAGAACGTGAGGCCTTTTCCTGCCCTCTTAGTAGGAGGGATCAGTGCTTAATTTGAGCTGTTGTTTGCCAGTGCTCTGCACTGGCACTTAAATGTCAACACCAGCTCCTGCGACAGTTCCCCACATGATGGTGCTGTTTGTCAACGTTTGAAGTGAACACATTAGCAATGTGTTTAACAACAAATGTACATGAAAAATCAAAAATGCCATCGCATTTTGACCAAATTGTTGCACTTGTAGGAGTGTGATGATTAATAGTTGAGTTGGCACTGGGTAGTGGTGTAGGCAGGAACCAGTGTACACATCTCATGCACTGTGCTTTGTGTGTATGTTTTAATGGAGAACAGTGGTTTAAGCATTTCTGGCTGAGATCTCTCTATGATCTGCAGGCTACAAACTCCAATCCCAGCGGTCAACTCACCTAATCTAATCAATTTGTTTCTTTGGTCGCAGACAAAGAAATGAGTACTTGATGAACAATAATTCTATAGAATTTTATAGAAAAAATTAATAAATTATATGTAAACTCTTTTTTGGGCCTGTAGCTCAGCTCACTTGGCGATAGGACCCAAGCGGTACCTGATTCACGAGGACCAATAAATCCAAACCTTGTCTGGGATTTCTTGGGTTCCTGGATACAGGGGACTTCATGGTTCAGGTTGGGCTGTAACTTTTGGACAGGGCCAGGGCTGATTTGCATAGGGTTGGTTAAGTCTGTAGTGGAAAGTTAGCAGGAAAATCAATCACCAGGAATGCAGCCCAATGTAACTACTAGTGATGAACCTTATTTCAAGTGTTCCAGCTATCACTTTTTTGATTTTGAATGAATGAATGAAGAAAATGCATAGAGCGCAAACTGATATTCAAAGTGGAGTCCTAGTGCTGGGATTTCGACACAACATGGGACCTGAGATAGGTCAGCTGATAAAAGCCAGGTGTTGAGGTTGTTGTCGAAGGACAAATGGGGGTCAATATTAAGGATTTTGAGGCTCAGAGAATTCCAGGACTTGACTGTCAGAAAAGAAGAAGAACGGCAGCCAAGACATGTCTGAAGCTGGGATGAGTAAGAAGAATGGATGAGGATGACCACAAGGAATGACTGGAGAGATAACACTGGAACCAATTCTTGAGATACATATGGCCAGTTATGAAGTGCCCAATGCAAAGACAGGAGACTTTGAAGATGGAACGCTTAGCGATTTGTAGAGTGTCAAGGTTTTACAGATGGTTGGACGAAAGGGAAGTGCAAGAGAAACCACAAATGATGACAAGTTGATGTGTTCTGGACAAACTAAAGACAGTGAGATAGCTAGATGGGGATTCCAAGGTAGAGCTGGTTCTCTTAGTCCAGCTGGGAGAAGATAAGACCATGCACAACAGTTTTCCTGGAGGAAGGTGGGAGGAATGGAGTGAGTTTACAACACATACGACGATCGTAGAGAATCGGCAGATCACGTGGTCTGCTTGACTTTTAAGTAATAGAGCGGAATCAAAAATACCTATTTTTTTAGAATCAGTAACTTGGGGCCAATGTGGAGCCAGATTTAGGGGCTCACATGAAAAATTAACTGATAGAGATCTGACCTCAGTCACCTTCTGTTTGCTTTTGTTTTCAGATGTAAAATATAGATAATTTGAGCACAGTAAGGAAGAGAAAGGTACCCTGAGAAGCAGTGCATACTTTGTAAAAAAAAATATATATATATATATGTGCCTGGGCCCTCGTCAGGAGGCCAGTTCATCTTGCACCATCCATTGCCCCTGCTAAACAAGTGTGACCATTTATTCTATTCCTACCCTCAAGGCTATATTAATGGTTTGGGTGGCAGGTACTAGTCATTGTTAATGTATATTTAATTAATAAAGAGTTGTGCTGATTCCTAACTAGGCAGATAGCGCCACCATGCAGCAGACTGTCATAAGAGCTGGTGCTGACATTTAAGTGCTGGTGCAGAGCACTGGAAATCACTGGTTCAAATTAAGCACTGCTGAGAAGCCACACTCTCAATATATTAAACAGCATACACTTCAGCAAAAGCCTTGCTCAAGGGCTGTGGCGGGGACTTCCTACCTGCCAACAGATGCATCCTGGAGCCCTTGTGCCATGGTCACATGGCTACTAAGAATGTGCATTAATCCAGAAGTGGGAAATCCATGCATACAAAAGCTGCAATACAAAAGCTGCAATGCAGCACAATGTATGGAAACAGCCACAAGGCTGTGCTGACACAAACACATGAGTTATGGGAGGTTTGCTCTGTGGAAACACTGTCCTTTCAAGAACCCCAGCCGTTCACGTCATTGGTTGTCCTATGGGTGATTCGTGGGTGAGAATAAATCCTTTGGGAGCAGCCAATAAAACGCGAGTGTCCCGTTCTCCTTTTATACTCCTCCAATCTTTCACTTTTGGTTACCCGTAGTTTGTTTAGCCACTTCGGGCCCCCCTGAAAGGTTAAATTATCTCTGTTTCTGCTCACACGTTCCACAGAGCAGCCTCTCCAGGTTGGCACTGCCAATCACTTCATAACGCCTGGCCTCACATTTATTTTCACACGCAGAGAACTGTCAACACATGACGTATGCCAGGAGCTTCAGGTCCTGGGGAAGCTTGCTGTGTTATTCTTGAGTGCTGCATGCAGCCCTAATGCAGCCCCTCCCTCACACCCCCCCACCCCCACCCCCATCTCCTTGTACCCATAAAGAACCCATTGTCCCTCTTCTCACTGGGGCTCTGTGTGCCACCCTAAAACCCCAGGCCGAGGCATCAACGCTTGACACCGGCGGACCCGGCGGCAGGAGTGAGGCCGACAGGACAGACAGATTCCAGAGGGCAGGCGGGGGCACGTCACGAGCAGCAGCTTTGGACGTTTGGACGGGCGGACTTGGATGTCACCTCCGTACCAAGTTACAGAGCCGCATCCTGTTACCGCCGCGCGCCTCGCAGGGTCAAGGCCGGAATACGGAATGAGAGGAAAAGGCCCAGACTGAGGGAGGCATCGGACGGGCTTCCGTCTGCAGGGGGATGTGACGTGTCCCGCTCGCGGGTCCCTTCACTCAGATCAGTGAGCGGACTCAAGAAAATAGCTTTGCTGGCTTCCCACCCAATGAGCTCAGGGGGTCATTCACCCCAGTTTACAGAGGATATCGCAGGGATTTAAGTGGGCCGGGTCCTGCCGGTGCTCAGCATCGGCAGTTCTAAAACGCAGTGGTGATGAGACGGGTACTCTCCATTTTTGCTCTCAGACCGAAGAAAAAAATCTTAACTCTGCAGCAGTGCCACCCTTCGCTGCCTTTGAGGTAACTTCGAAGAGACTGGTTGTAGGTCTTTCACGGGCTCATCATTTTAGAACTGAAGCATTTTTAATATTCTATGCAACGAAGCCATAGTTGGTGCTTATTTATCTTACACTAACAACCATTGGCAAAGCCAATAGCCCTGACTTATTTAAGGTGTAATGTTACTTGTATTATATATCTGTATGCAATGAAAGGAACAGCAAAATACCAGTCGGGCGGCATACTATGCTAAGCACAGAGTTTTAGCTTGCATATTTTTAAGCTACACCCCTAATTACATCGGCCACGCCCCTTTGAGAGACTCCCTGGATTTTTCTTTCCACTTAATGCCCTGGTTATAGGAGAAAAGGCTCATCCCAGCATGTGAAGGATCCTATTTATTGACCAAAGAACTTAACAATCTTATAATGAGAGAAAATACTTTGCAGCATCTGAAATATTGCTCTGTGCTGGACTTGAATGAAACCTGACATCACAGCTACATACAGGGCCTCGAATTATGCGGCACGAGAGCACCAAATTGTGCGGTAGAGGAGCATCCAATTATGCACCAAGAAAAAGCTAATTATATGGCATTATGCGGCACATATTTTTAGGTCTCGGCTAGCGAAGGCTGCGCTTGCGCAGTCTCGCTCGCGAGATTTAATGACTTGGAGAAGAGGGGCTTGAACGCGCCCTTCTTCTCCCCTGTTCTCCATTGGCTGGCCTCTTGAATGCTGGCCAGCCATTGGAGAAGAGGTCAGTCATTCCGATTAGGCCCCGTCCTTTTCAGATCGGGGGCGTGTTTTTTGCAAGAAGTCTCATTCTCTCCTCCAGCCAATGGCTGGAGGAGAGAAAAGACAAACACGCCCCCGAATCCGAAAATGCCGCTGCCTTTCTCCGATGCATTTCTGCTCTGCCTCGGAGAAAGGCAATGGTGTGCCTTTTGCTCTGCCTTGTTTTTTCTCTCGCCATCATCATGAACCATATATGACCTCAGCGATTTAACACCCTTCCCCGGTCTTTTGGGGAATTGCTTTCAAGGAGACTACTTTGTTATGTCTGAAGCCTCAATCGGGAACTATAGGCACCTGGTAGTGCTCGGAAAGCGCGCGCCGCGGACTCTGCAGGGGGCCAGAAGGGGTAGTGAGCAGAGCGCGAGCGCTACGTCACCGAGGCAGCGATTAGCGCGAGCTCTGCCTGTAACACCGAGGCAGCGATTAGAGAGAGCTCTGCCTGTAACACCGAGGCAGCGATTAGAGAGAGCTCTGCCTGTAACACCGAGGCAGCGATTAGCGCGGGCTCTGCGTGTAACACTAAGGCAGTGATGAGCACGAGCTCTGCTTGCTGTAACACCGAGGCAGCGATTAGAGCGAGCTCTGCCTGTAACACCGAGGCAGCGATTAGCGCGAGCTCTGCCTGTAACACCGAGGTAGCGATTAGCGCGAGCTCTGCGTGTAACACTGAGGCAGTGATGAGCACGAGCTCAGCCTGTAACACCGAGGCAGCGATTAGCGCGAGCTCGGCGTGTAACACTGAGGCAGTGACTCGCTGCCGAAGGATGTTGGGACATTTTCAGTTGATCAGAATAAGGGGGGGGGGTGTAAAAGGAAGGATAAAGCATTCCGTGAAAACCCTTCTGTCTCCGCAGGTACTGTAATAGAGCGCTCACTACCACTGATGCAAAGTTCCGTTGATTTTTTTTTTTTTTAATTTCTAGTTCATTGCACTCTGTCACTGTGATAAACTCTTGGCTGTAAGGTCCCACCTCACTAAAACACAAAGAAATGGGACTTGATCAGTAAAAATGCTCAAACATTCCTACCCTCTCACACTGCTATCACAAATCCGTCGTTACCTCTTTAATTGCTTTGCACTCTGGGGGCTAGCTGTCATTGCTGCACCCTTGTGGGATTTGTATGCCTTCATTCGGTACTACTGGCAACTAGCTCATAAAATGTGTCTGTAGTTTTAAATACCAGTATTTCCCCTCAACAATGCTTTTCAGACTTACTATTCATATTGGCACAGAAAACGTTTCTGCATAGACGTAAATGTATTATTGCTTATGATTTTGTGAAAGGAGTGGTTATGAATTTGAGCAACACAGGATTCTAGTCCCCTATATGAGGCCACCCCCTTGTTACGGAGGCCGCGCCCCTTTACTGGACTCCGGTTTTCATTTTATTTATTTATTTTATTTAGTGCATTTTTATAAAGCGCGGACATTACCCAAAGGTGTCAGAGCGCTTTGGAGACCCCACACCCTTTCCGTCCCATTTAAGGGACTGGATATAACAGTTCAGAAAATCCGGTTGTGTAGTTCCCCTTGTGTATGATTTACATCCTTGTTATGGTAACAGATTTGCCCAGGCCCGTATTACCATTAGTACGGTCTGCAGCGCTAGTGGTATCTTTCTTCAGATCTACATTTTACGTCCTTTCGTTTTCTGATACCTGCTCCTTCCAAATAATTCATACTATGGTTGATAATATACTTGGATTAGGAATGGTAGAAAAATAAAATAAAGTTTTCCAATTTTCCCATTCACAGGCCTTGGACAGCAAAGTCAGACCGTTTTTACAGGCTACTACAGCTGTTGATTAATTTACAGATATCTCACAGTACCAGACATCAGATAAATTACACCAGTTCGTGGTACTGATGCCATAAAAATTTTCATTGTAGATGATGAAATGCCCATACACGAGTCAACGGACCAGCTATAGCAGTAAGTGTGGAAGTACTTGCTTGTATCAAGGAACCAGAGTCTCCTGTAAGCCTCTGGAAGTCAGTGCGAATGATCAGAAGTGCATATATTATGTATAGATCACTAGCTTACCTTTTCCTGAAAATGGACACATTGTGTTATCTTGTACAGAATTCTCACTAGGTATAGACAAGCTCCAATCTCTCCCCTACCCCAAGGCCATTTTCAAGAATAGAACCCTATCTTTATTCCAAAACACGCACATTTTTTTACAAAATGCACGATTAGGCTCCCATACTTCAATTTGTCGATTTCATCATACACATGTACTATTCCCAAACATGCACAGATTCTAACTTAAATGATGGTTTATTAGCATACAAATGTGATGCCCAGCATACAGCTTTGGTTTCCACCATTATGCCAGAGGCTGCCCGAGTATTAAGTCATGAATGCCCACAATAAGCCATGGATAGGACCTTTTACACCATGACTAGCCACAATTATGTTGCAGTCTCTAAAGCTTATACTATTTCGATGATGAGCATCATTACGCCAGGAGTTCTCCCATTTGCATCTGATTCTAACCCGTTGCTCTATTTCATCATCCAGACTTCCAATCGGGACCTCGCAGTTGAACTGTATCGCAGTGTTCTGCAATGCTTTCGAGAGTTCAGACTGTTTTCATGATTGCACTATTTCCATCCCCTCCAAGTGCTCTGAAGAAGCCTCAAGGTGCTATATTAGCACCATATAACTCTCTTAAAATAAATCATGTCAAGAATGCTTCTGCAATATCAACGATGCACTACATTAAATGAAGACTTCTATCACTCCTCTACTAGCCAGATTTGCTATGTGCTCACAATATGATGGGGATAACCTCAGTTATTTCATACTTACTTATGCCTGCTACCCCTCTTGGGGTAAAAGCCGCCAACCAGGACTGCTCAGCAGTCTCTGTTGTAGACTTTTCTTTCAGTCCCGCTCCAGGTGTAACCCATCTCCTTGCAGTCGGCCTCGAAGCCAGGTGTTTCTTGGCCGTTCTCTTTTCTTTTTCCCTCCAGGGTTGTAGGCCAGGGCTTGCCTGGTGGTGTTTGACGTGGGCTTGCGGAGCATGTCCAGACCTTCATCAATTCCTGTCCGAGGAAAAACCTCAAAATCTGCTGGCCAAACATCAGTTACTTCATAAATGCCCACAATATATCAGTAGTAATCACAACAAGCATTTACAATGCAATGGTCTCGGCATTGGTAAAGTTAGAGCTATTGGCATTGCTCATGACATTATTTTTGTTTATGTTTTTGTTGTTTACAATGTCAATAGCTTAATCAGTGTGTGTGTAGGTGGCTCTGTGTGTGGGTGCAAATGCAACAGGTCTCGCATTTGAGAGTGATTAAGCTATTGACATTGTAAATAACAATGCCATTTCTTTAAATGTTTTAAAAACAAAAACATAAACAAAAATAATGTCATGAGCAATGCCAATAGCTCTAACTTTACCAATGCCGAGACCATTGCATTGTAAATGCTTGTTTTGTAGTATTACTGCATTCTTTTGAATGTTTTACTCATTTTAATACTGTCTGGGCAACAACTTCACCTCATTAGTCCCAGTTTAACAACCAAATACAGAAATAAGCAATTCAAAGATGACCAGTCAACCTTTGTGAAGGGCCTTCCACTGCGCGTGAACGCCTGTTGCCACGCTTTTAGTAACTTTTGATCCACTTGAGCTAGAAGTAAACTTTTGTTGTTGTTAAAATCTGCAGATTATGCAGCAGATGATGGATTATGTGTCATATGCGGCATATACGTAGTTATGCGGGAAAAGCCACAGCCACAGAATCACATAATTCCAGTGGCCGTTGCTATATAGAAACCAGCCTGCATCACTCACAAGTTCCTTTCCTTCACACTTGCACTCCTTGATATGTGGCGGCCACACTAAAGAATCCAGCTGGTGTAGACTATCTCGTAATGCTAATGCACTGATTCTAGAGCCGCAAGCATCACAAAGCAACAAACTATTCTGCAATCCTTGTCAGAGAGTGTTACCAGAGTCTGGAGCACTATACCTGTGGGTTTACGTAGTATTACCTCAAGGAAGATCTTTGAATCTGAACTCAAAGCCCTCCTGTTTGAAAGCCATTTCAGTTCATTTCTAATCTCCCTACAACCCTCTCAGATTTTACTCTGCACCGAGCCCTGCCCTCTGGATCAGCTTTCTACCTCAATAATGTATGACACTTTCTCTAGCCTTGTCCCTGTTCAGAGCTGGAACTCAATTATTTAACTTTGATCTAATTGTTGCTTCTCATGTAATGTCTGGTTCCACCGCAAAGCGCTCAAACACCTGTGGGTAGTGTCCGTCCTATGTAAAACTGCAGAAATATATCAATAAAGCACTTTGCCCCAGTAATGCATGTCTGTTCCTCCTACAAGGTATTCTGCCTCTCTTGCTCTGTCTACCTCATCGTTGACAAAAACCACTAATGCCCACTCGCTTATGCCAAATGAACTCTGAGAAAAACTCTGTACTATCCTCACCCAATGAACTCTAATCACAACTTACTCTCAGTCGATGAACTTTAATGCCTACTTCACCCATGCTAAAGGATCTTTGGAGCTCACCTGGCCCCGACCAATGAACTCCAATGCCCACCTCACTAAATAAACTTTAAAAGACAACCTCAGTCTCATCAAGTGGATATTAGTGCCTTGCAATCGTCGACAGTGGCGGAAGGAGCCGAGACTGTGTTGCGGCTCCCCATACTTTTCACGGTGTGGAACTTTTGATTGCTCCTGGTTTGGCCGACCCAATATGTGTGTGACCGAACTAATTTTCTTACTTGGACACATTTGGAGTCCGTTTTTTTATTTCTAACGCATAGCACTGGTTCATTCATACTAAATAGAGCGAATACAGAGTGATCCATTTCCATATGCTGGTTACATTTATCCACCACGGATACCCTGATGTTATATGTTAGCAGTGCCTTGTATATGCCCTGAAGAAGTCCAATTCTTTGGACGAAACGCGTTAACTGTTCTACTCAACTTGATATGTTTAAATTAACTAAGAATAAATAAAGGAAGATTTGAAGAACAGCCTTGGACACAGATTTCATAACTTTTGCGTTATTTTGCGTTATTGTTCATTAAGTGGTGCACCATTTGCTTTTGTTTTGTTGAAAATTAGTGCCTTCCTCTTTCTCCCCAATGGCCTCTAATCTCTAATCCGGTCCTCCCAATGATCCATAAAAAAGTGACCCCTAATGCCCCTCAGTGACCATACTGTCTATAATGCTTTCCCCATTCACACAAAATAGGTATCTTATCAAATTATCTCATCCTTGTCCACAATGATTCTACCGACCTTCTATTCACACTTTGTCCTCCCATTGCCTATAATGCTCACCAGTACCTTCACAGTTATGAAGTAACATTGCACATGCCACTATTCTTAACATCCTCTTATGCTACAAATGCCGCCTATATCCTCCCAAACTGCCTCGTCATCCCCCCTTAAGCCCTTCAGAATGCATCCCTCACCCTCACTCCTTAAACCCTTCTGTAGTTATATGCCACCCTCACTCCTTAAACCAACAGAATGCATACCACAAGGTCACTCCTTAAACCCTTCAGAATACATCCCTCATGCTCACTCCTCACGCCCTTCAGAATGCATCCATCATGCTCACTCCCCAAGCCCTTCAGAATGCATCCCTCACTCCATAAACCCTTCTGTAGTCATACACCACCCTCACTCCTTAAACCAACAGAATGCATACCCCAAGGTCACTCCTTAAACCCTTTAGAATGCATCCCTCAAGCTCACTCCTCAAGCCCTTCAGAATGCATCCCTCATGCTCACTCCTCAAGCCCTTCAGAATGCATCCCTCACCCTCACTCCTTAAACACTTCTGTAGTCATACACCACCGTCACTCCTTAAACCAACAGAATGCATACCTCAAGGTCACTCCTTAAACCCTTCAGAATGCATCCCTGATGCTCACTCCTCAAGCCCATCAGAATGCATCCCTCATGCTCACTCCTCAAGCCCTTCAGAATGCATACACCACCCTCACTCCTTAAGCCCTTCAGAATGCATACCTCATGCTCACTTCTCAAGCCCTTCAGAATGCATACCTCATGCTCAAGCCCTTCAGAATGTACCCATCACCCTCACTCCTCAAGCCCTTCAGAATGCATACTTCATGCTCACTCCTCAAGCCCTTCAGAATGCATAGCTCATGCTCACTCCTCAAGCCCTTCAGAATGCATACCTCATGCTCAAGCCCTTCAGAATGTACACATCACCCTCACTCCTCAAGCCCTTCAGAATGCATACCTCATGCTCACTCCTCAAGCCCTTCAGAATGCATACCCCATGCTCAAGCCCTTCAGGATGTACACATCATACTCACTCCTCAAGCCCTTCAGAATGCATACCTCAAGCTCACTCCTCATGCCCTTCAGAATATTGCATACCTCATGCTCAAACCCTTCAGAATGCATACCTCATGCTCCCTCCTCAAGCCCTTCAGAATGCATACCTCATGCTCAAACCCTTCAGAATGCATACCTCATGCTCACTCCTCAAGCCCTTCAGAATGTATACCTCATGCTCAAGCCCTTCAGAATGTACACATCACCCTCACTCCTCAAGCCCTTCAGAATGCATACCTCATGCTCACCCCTTCAACCCTTCAGAATGCATACATCACCCTGACACCTTAAGCCCTTCATAATGCATACCTAATGCTCACTCCTCAAGCCCTTCGGAATGCATAGCTCATGCTCACTCCTCAAGCCCTTCAGAATGCATACCTCATGCTCACTCCTCAAGCCCTTCAGAATGCATACCTCATGCTCAAACCCTTCAGAATGCATACCTCATGCTCACTCCTCAAGCCCTTCAGAATGCATACCTCATGCTCAAGTCTTCAGAATGCATACCTCATGCTCAAACCCTTCAGAATGTACACATCTCCCTCACTCCTCAAGCCCTTCAGAATGCATACCTCATGCTCACCTCTTAAACCCTTCAGAATGCATCCCTCACCCTCACCCCTTAAACCCTTCAGAATGCATACATCGCCCTGACTCCTTAAGTTCTTCAGAATGCACACCTAATGCTCACTCCTCAAGCCCTTCAGAATGCATAGCTCATGCTCACTCCTCAAGCCCTTCAGAATGCATACCTCATGCTCACTCCTCAAGCACTTCAGAATGCATACCTCATGCTCACCCCTTAAACCCTTCAGAATGCATACATCACCCTCACTCATGAAGCCCTTCAGGATGCATACCTCATGCTCACTCCTCAAGCCCTTCAGAATGCATACCTCATGCTCAAGTCCTCCAGAATGTACACATAACCCTCACTCATCAAGCCCTTCAGAATGCATACATTACCGTCACTCCTCAAGCCCTTCAGAATGCATAGCTCATTGTAAGACCTGGCATCTTTTGCTGCTGTTGCCCCAGGCGTTTTGTATTCTGACCTCCTGTTTTGAGTGTGCGCTGAACCTCTTGTTTGCCTACTTTAGGACTATGTGCACTGAGATTCATGTCTCCAAGGTTATGCCATCTCCTCCTAGTAACAATATCACTCGATTTGCATAGTCCCAAGACACTTGTACTCATTCCCTCCTCATGGATACCAGGCTGATGTGTGGCCTCTCCTCTCATCTCACCAATAATCTTACTTTTCATATTCTCTCCATGTGATAAATGTCCTTCGTGTTGTCTTCTTCGGGAACAGTTCGTTGGTTTTCAGCACTTCAAGCAAATAGCATTTTGTCTGCTGGAGTGCTCCCCGTGATGGGAGTGTGGGATGGCTTTCTGAGAAACATTCTAGGCACCCGCACATCTTTATTTATTTATGTATTTACAATTTTACAAATTACGCACTGAGATGGGGCCATATTCAAGACCACGGGCCTAGTTCTCGGTTAGAGTAAAATTCAGCCCCGGGTAAGTGTGTCCAACTTTCATGAAGCGTTTGCATTACATTTTTTTTTTTTGGGGGGGGGGGGGGGGGGGAGAAGACGTCAGAAAAGTTCATAATTCCATCCAACAGATTTTGGGGGTCAACCCACATTTTTAAAGTTGAAATCTCCATTGCCTAACATTTGGAGAGAAGATGAAAGAAAAAAAACAGGTCGTTTGTCAGTGTGTTATATATTCCAGATTCTACCATTATATTTAAAGCACAACGCGATCTAGTTCTTGAGGACCTAGCGTATTTTTGTGTATTTATTTATTTATTTTTTTACCTTTTCTGTACTTTGAGGCATCCAAGTAAGGATCAGCCGGAGCTGGTCTGTCCAGTAGTACATCTCGGTACGGACAATGCACCTGCGTGCTCCATCACACCCTCTAGGGGGCGCGCTGCGTCACCGCGAAGCAGGAAGAGAAAAAGCAGGAGGGAGAGAACGAAAACCCGTGTAAAGACATCCAGCCCCTGAGTCAGCAGAGACGGGGGACCGGTGAAACCCAAGCCGGCGCTGGCGAAGAGAAAGGCCGATTTAGTAAAGTGCTCCGGCCCCAGCTCGTTCATGTGGTAAAAAGAGTCTTTTCAGCCGAGCAGTGGCGTAGCTAGAGCTTCTGGCGCCCGGGGCTATCCCTCAGATTGCCGCCCATGGCCAGTAGCAAGGGGCGGGCGGAGCTGGGGAAAAAGGACGGCGAGCAGCGGGGGTGGATTGGCAGGGTTTAAGTTACGACACCACTCTCTACTCCACTGCAGGTGAAAGCAAAGGTCGGAGCTGAGTTTGCTGCGTGCGTCCACCCACTATTCTCAAGGTGAACGCCGTCCACCCTGCCAAGAAGTTGGGCCACACAGAAATATGCTGAACTTGTCCCTGTATCATTTTCAGACTCCTGGACAAGTTACACTCATTGTGAGATCCTCTGCTGGCTTCTTGTGAGGCATAAAATACCCCATTGATTGTACACCGCTCTATCTAATCTTTCTCTCCTCTTTGTATCAGGGATTCACTTTAATAATACAGCACAATGTTAACTTTGCACGCCACAAATAAACATTTGCTGAATGTCCTCAGGAATAAAGTAGCTTCCTTTTGGGACAGGGCCTTCTAATTTGCATTGGCTAGAAAATGACCTTCCCCTATTGTGCATAAAATAAAACTTAAGACTTGTATGTAATCTGTATTGTATCATTTTGATCTATAATTCTCTATGATTTTCCTTGTTTTTATTACACTGTTTTTTCCTATTAAGTTGTTCTATAGTGCCAGGAATCCAAGGTATTCATGCTTGTATTAATAAACCATAGCAGCATAACATCAAATGTGAACTGAGCTCTCGGAGAGCGGCCAGCTGCTGTTTGCTCTCCCAATTCTCAGCTCGCAGTTTTGAACTGAGCACAAAGAGAACTGTGAACAGTTCACTGCTCACTGAGTGCTCAGTTCACAATTGCAATAAGCGTTTTGAAAGAGCTATTGGTTGTTCTCAGCTGAGGAAATCCTGAGGAGGTCATGAGGGAGAGCCCAAGAAGTGTCACTTGCATGATACTCCCACCTCAGAAACCTCCAATTCCCATCAAAGAGACATTACAAAGAAATATACTCTATTTTGAGAACGATAACATTTAGAAAGGGATTTGGAAAGAAAATAATGTGTATTAATGAGCCCTTGTAAGACTAAGGAGAGATAAAGGAGGGCCCTGAAGCAGGCCTGGCATATAAGTAACGATCGGGCGTGCAGTGGCCCACCCGAATGTATCCTTGGCCCACCCGAATAAAAATTCCTGTAACAGGGCCTGTTGGGAAGAAGCACTGTGCGGCAACACGCATGTCATGGGTTCAAATACCGGTAAGGTGGGCAAATCGTTTGAATCTGGGCAGAAGTAACTATCATTCAAGCGCCTTGGGACAATTTTCTGTTTGTGCGCGATATGACGACAGAACATTTGCGGTCATCCAAAAGGTGACTAAACATGGAGCCGAAAAACAATTTCATCCACACACTTTTGCAAACAATCCCCTCTAACCCAGGATAAAAGAGTATCGCGCGCCACAAGGAGAGGCCCTTGCGTATTCCCGCCATTCTACGTTCCACTCCATCCGTTCAGTGGAGAATGGTTTGATTTCTCACAAAAAGTACGCACCGTTATCGCCATTGGCTAAATCTGTGACTTGAGCAACACCTACAGGCTATGTTCAAATTATGACTACGACTGCCATGATTCCAAGCACAAGTTCAAGTGATATGGTCAAATGCTATGTGGCCACACTTCCAGCTTGTCTTGCCTTTTTGGCCACATTCTAGGAGTTGTAGTTGCGTTTTAAACATTGAAAGTATGTGCCAAAAATATTATCTTAATAGCCAAAACTGGTTGGCGGTGTCGCACATGACAGGCACTAGTTGGTACATATACATTTGTACTCTTATAATTTAAAATTTATAACGCCGTACATAACAAGTGTTATTAGTGCACTAGTCAATAAGGAACTCGATTTATCGACCCAGAAGTAAATATAGTGTGGACCACGACGTGATTAATACTAATCAGCTGCTGATAATACAGACGAGCTGAGAATTGTAGCGCGCTGCAATGATGCATTTTACTCAGATAATGTGCAGATGGCCTGCATTCGTGCAAACATTGATCAGATCAAATGCTCTTTTGGACAAGTTTTGCTGTTTGCTTTTAAGGGAATGGCTCAAGGGGGTTGCTCGTGTCAATATTATGTCAACTGATGAACCAGGGTAAAAAGGGATAACAAATAAATTCCAAGATGCAACCTATGTTCATAAATCATTTTATGCGAAGGTTTTTCAGAAATAAAAACAGTACACAAAATAACAAAACAAAAACTGATTATAAAATAATAGGAAAGAAGGAGAGAAAATATATTGGTTACATTTCTTGTTACACAAACAAGGCAAATCAGAGAAAATTCAGTATGCCCCACATGCAAAAACCTGTGCGTCCTATGGACTGCTATAACGCCTGGTTGCTCAAACGCTTGAACGCCATTGGCGACGAGGCAGTCACCCACTCTGCTGTTCACATACAGTGGAAGAGCTGCGCGCTCAACAGACATCCAATGAAAGCACTTCCTACCCAGTAACACTGTGGTTAAGGGAAAGGAAACAGACCGGACATCCGACCCGTGTGAAATGCAGACAGTGTCTGCAGCAAATCTGTATTTCCCGGCACGAGACTCCTCCACTCAGAAGAGAGCGCACGTGGTGGTGTGCGGCGTGCGCGATAGTGTGCATCACCGCTGCAGCGCGGGGCTGGCCAAAAATTATGCCCAGGGCCATCAATCTTGTAGCGAGCATCAAGCGCTACCAATGACCACATAAACAGTACGCCGGCGCCGCACCACCACCAAGTTAGGTGGAGGTGGTGCAGAATTTTGTGTGGTGCGGCATTTGGGTGCAAGCAGGTGAGCTTGTACTTACAGTTACACGTGTGGTGTACTGGCTGCTCAGCGACAGCACCAGTGCCACGCAGCTGCCGCTGGCCACCACGAAAATAGTGCTACGCCACTGATTTCACTGCGCCACTTCTACAACTTGACTGCATCACAATCCTTCCGCCTGCTTCAAGCAGGCCTAAGGACTGATGCAGGGCCTTTCACGTGGGACTCGCCCATGGTCAATGGCACATTGCTAGAGTTGCCTCAAGTTTCTGGCACACTCCAGCAATGCGTCATTACTGTGCCAACAGATACGTCAGGATTCCTGACGTATCTGTTGACTACCTGGGACATGGAGCTCCATACAGTAAATACGACGCATCCACTGTGTTGCAAGGAGGGCGCAATGAAAAGTGTTGCATCGCTGTTTTTAACCAGCGATGCCACACTTTTCATAAACGAGGCCCTAAATTATTATCAATGGTTGTTTACAAAATGTACCTAGAAACGCTGCCTTTGTCACAGCTTTCCCCAAAGGAGTGCTGAGGGGGAGCACACAATACCACGTCTAATTACATTCATGTGTGTTTACTTTTCAGCAGTTGTATTGGAGAGCATTTAACACATATTTACTGAAAGTAGCAGTGTCCCTTGCTCACTGTGCTTTAAAATGTGCCATTTCCAATATATTATTACAAACAGTTGTAAATATAGAATAATAACAGTTAAAAAATACTTCAAAATGTGCAACATTCTTTTAAATCTCACCATATTATGTCTTTCATTAAAAGATATTGTGAGGGATCGAAACCCATGCCCATCACCAAGACCCAAGTGTTGTTATTGGGGATCGTGCCCCCCCAAAACACCTACCTCCGGCTACGGGCTTTTTCTGCACCATCTTCCCCTCTGTCTGCACCATCTCTGCCTGCACCATCTCACCATTTGCATGCACCATCTCGCCCTCTGCCTGCACCATCTCGCCCTCTGCCTGCACCATATAACTCTGCCTGCGCCATCTCACCCTCTGCCTGCGCCATCTTACCCCCTGTCCGCACCATCTCTCTTTGCCTGCAGAAATCTCCCCCTCTGCCTGCACCATATAACTCTCTGACTGAACCATCTCACCCTCTGCCTGCATCATCTCATCGCACCCTCTGCCTGCACCATCTCCCCCTCTGCCTTCACCACCTCCCCTCTGCCTGCACCATCTCACTCTCTGCCTGCACCATCTCACTCTCTGCCTGCACCATCTCACTCTCTGCCTGCACCATCTCACTCTCTGCCTGCACCATCTCTCCCTCTGTCTGCACCATCTCTCCCTCTGTCTGCACCATCTCTCCCTCTGCCTGCACCATCTCACCCTCTGCCTGCACCATCTCACCCTCTGCCTGCACCATCTCACCCTCTGCCTGCACCATCTCTCCCTCTGTCTGCGCCACATCACCCTCTGTCTGCGCCACATCACCCTCTGCCTGCACCATCTCCCCTTTGCTTGCACCATCTCCCCCTCTGCTGGCAGCATCTCCCGCTTGCCTGCGCTACATTACCCTCTGCCTGCATCATCTCACTCTTGGCCTGTACCATCTCTCCCTCTGCTGGCACCATCTCACCCTCTTCCTGCACCACGTCCCCCTTCCCTGCACCATCTCGCCCTCTGAGAGCACCATATAACTCTCTGACTGCACCATCTCTCCCTCTGTCTGCGCCACATCACCCTCTGTCTGCGCCACATCACCCTCTGTCTGCGCCACATCACCCTCTGTCTGCGCCACATCACCCTCTGTCTGCGCCACATCACCCTCTGCCTGCACCATCTCCCCTTTGCTTGCACCATCTCCCCCTCTGCTGGCAGCATCTCCCGCTTGCCTGCGCTACATTACCCTCTGCCTGCATCATCTCACTCTTGGCCTGTACCATCTCTCCCTCTGCTGGCACCATCTCACCCTCTTCCTGCACCACGTCCCCCTTCCCTGCACCATCTCGCCCCCTGAGGGCACCGTGTCACCATCTGTCTGCACCAACCCCCCCTGTGCCTGCACCATCTCACCCTCTGCACATCTTCCCCTCTGTCTGCACCATTGAACCCTCGGTCTGCACCATCTCTCCCTCTGCCTGCACCATCTCACCCTCTGCACATCTAGCCTCTGCCTGCACCATTTTCCCCTCTGCCTGTCCTGTCTCGCCCTCTGCCTGCTGCACCATCTCACCCCCTGCACATCTCCCCCTCTGCGTGCACCATCTCCCCCTCTGCCTGCACCGCCTCCCCTTGTGTCTGCTTCTCTTGTAACCCTATTACCTTCTATCCACCCCCACCGATGCTTTCTGTCTCCCAGTTCACAGCTCTTCTCAATGTGACGGAAAATAAACTCTCGGGAAATGTGCTTTGAATTCGTGCACGCGATACTAAATGAAAAGTTTAAATAAACAGAGAAGACACACTCACCCTCACCTTCACTCTGCCTTCGAACACACCGCAGGGACTGGGGAGGACTGGTCGGGCTGGGAGCAGGAAGAGTCTAAAACGAGGGGGTTTATGGAGAAGGGAAAGATAGGCATGTAGCTTTGCTTGCAGTAGACACCGCGGGGCTGGCCACAAATTGTTCCCAGGGCCGTCATTGGTAGCGCTTTACGCTCGCTACAAGATTGACGGCCCTAGGACCCACATAAACAGTAAGCCGGGCCCGGCGCCGCACCACCACTATGTTAGGTGGAGCAGCATTTTGTGTGGTGCGGCATTTGGGTGCAAGCAGGTGCGCTTGCACGTACAGTAACACGTGTGGTGTACTGGCTGTTCAGTGACAGCACCAGTGCCACGCAGCTGCCGCTGGCCGCCCCGAAAATAGTGCCGCCAGGGGCGGACCGCCCCCACCGCCCCCCCCTAGCTACGCCATTGCAGCCGAGCCTCCGAGTCCTGACCTCAAGGAAAGTGGAGAAAAAAAAAGGGAACGCAGCAGCGAGTAACAAAAGACAAAGCGTGAATGGGACGAGAGACGAGAATGCCAAATAAATAAAGCCGGAGCGTTGGGACGGTAGACCCTTTGGAAAGTTACTATTATTAGCGTAATTATTTATTTATTTTATAGTGCCTACATTTCTTTAGTGCCTCAGAAACACGGAGCACAAGCGCACTGCGAGAGGAGTAGCACGCTACACCAATGGGAGTGCTTGTTTGGAAGGGCACTGAATTACAGTGCGGCCTCTGTGAGAAGGGATTTTGTGGGTACCGGTATGGGGCGCTTAACTCGTCACTGGTGCGTCGCTTAAGCAAAAAGTGGGGGAAAAGAGTAGTTGGGGGAACGCATGAGCTTTATATAAAATTAATTTAGGATTGGTTTGGAATGTGTTGCGCAAGAACCACACTCCACGCTGTTACTTGAAGCGTAAACGGCCATTTTATTAGGACAAGGTTGCAATCACTTAGACTTTATTAAACAGTACATAAATATATAAAAATATACTTTCCCCCTCCCATGCCGACTCGTTCTCCTTTCATCCGTTCTCAAAACCATCTCACCTGTTTGACTCCTCCCCATTCACTCGGTGACCTCCTTCCTCTCCCCATTCTCACTTCACTTGCCCTCCAAGCATCCTCTGTTGAATTTCCTTCATTGGTCATTGCTTCCCGCGCCCGCTATCAGTCACCTGTGTACCATTCTCCCCCACCCCCCCCGAAGGGTGTATCCACCCGTATGTGACTCACCACCCCTCCAAAGTACTGTAATGACTCTGCTCTGCAACCTGCCCTAAACTGGCACACTCGGCCCAAAAATTACCCCAACCCTTTGCTTAACACCTGTAGGGTGGGTGGGTGGACAAACTTTTCAATTTTTCCCCCGGTGGTGCTCAGGTGTCAGGAAGAGGCCGGATCTTCCTCTCCTGACACCTTTTATACCCTCCCAACTCCTGTCCCCTCCTTCACTCCTATGGTCCCACCCCCACCTTGTCCTTCCGGCCGTTGCGCGAATACCCTGGGGTAAGACTGGTCTGCGACCCTCACTTCCTTCGGGGGCCGTCATTGGCAATTAAGCCTACTCACATCATGTCATTTTGCAGCCAAATCGATATATGTATAATTATGTATTTAGCACATTGGCCACAAACGCCTACATCTGCTCCGTAACTGGCAGATTTTTAGAAATTGTTTTTGACTCAAACGGATTAAAAGTAACTTAAAAAAAAAAGCATGGCATGTGGTGCCACTCGGAGAGATCTTTTGCCAGGGTAAATAAACTGTTACTTTCCAGTTGCTGATTGCAGTACTTAGGTGTGTAGCTGGTACTAAAGAAATTAAATGTGCATTAATGTGTGTTAAACCTACAGCATCTTAAAATGATGCTGTCGGTCAAATAGTGCCCTATAAGCATCAGGGGCTATGGGCATTCCAGGCTCACCGCTATAAAAATACCCTGACAATAGTTTTTAAGATAACTACATGTAAACACCATGTGTAACCAATCCCCGTCGGCCTGGTTACACCTAAAACAGCTAGATCCGGCCAACGGGTACATTTTTTGAGTTTTGGCAGGTTTATAATGTAGCATCAGTTTGCTATGAAAGTCATCCTTCTCAAATTAGCTGCACGTACCGCCTTGTGACATAACCTGTTGTAGAATTGGCCCAGGGAATGATCTAGTCAACACCCCACGAAGCTCCAATAGATTGAAGCAAATCTACAATCATTGCAGGGAGGCAATGATCCTGCTTCTTCAGTACTATCACGAAAACACCACTGTCGGGTGAATCCGCTCACTGTATTCCTCATGGGATTTACTTACCTATACTGTGTCTGTAACCTGAGGATCTCTAGTACCATCAGGTCTGAGCTCTGGGCAATGTGAGTGCAGCCTGGGGTAGAGAGAGTTTTTTCAACCAGCTAGTCTGGTATGTCGGTTTGTATGGTCTTAAAGATAATGCATGAGCGAACCAGTGCCGGTTCTGCATTTACTACCTTTCCTTCCCTCCAATTGTAAAGCGCTCTGATATCCTTCAGGATCATGTTCGCGCGATATAAAACTTTATAAATAAATAAAATAAATGCCACATAATTGACCATTTCTTACCGCATATCTAAATAACCCTGCTGCACATCTGGGTCGTCCATTGCCGCATAATTCAGGTGCCACTAGTAATGAGTGTGCTCCATGTGGAACCGGTATCGGGGATACGCTTCTCGTGTCGCTGTGATCATGTAGCCGAACCTATGCCTCGAGTGGAATGAAGTCAAGTGAAGGGACGTGCAGCGCTGCACAGTTTAAAGATGAGTAGATGAGATCAGGAACAGTCCACATTCCCTTCAAATTGCCATTATACTTACGATCCGATAAGTACGTCGAGTACACCCCACACCAGGAGCACTGCTGTCATCTCAAGCACAGCTCTAAAAGGCTCAGTCCTAACCAACACCTGCACAGCCCAGGGGCTTTGCAACTGGCAAATGTTTTTCCACAGCAAATTGTTTATTGTGCTTTAACTTGAAAATCTTCATGAACTTCCTGAAGTTTGAGAAGTTGACAAAAAATAGTTGGATAAATCTTCCTCTATCAGTAGGTCTAGAAAAGAAAACCTCTGAGGATAGAAATAACTTTGGGGCTCATTACGATGGCGGACTTCGTTGAGGTTCTGGGACCGCCCGCCAGACAGGCGGCGGTCCCACCACACATATTAGGATGCGCCCGCCATACTGGCAGGCGCATCCTGAGCGTTTAACATTGTGGACGGTGCTGCTGGTTGCAGCACAATACGCAATGTTAAAAGTGCTTGCACTGCATTTCCCTGCACTATGTGGCAGGCACCACGCGGTGCCTGCCACTTGGTCATGGAAATCCAGGGGGGGTGCCATGGGTACCCCCCCCCAAGTGCACCCCCCGCCGCAAAAAGACAGGCGGAAAGGGTTTTCGTAATCCCTACGGCGGTGCCTTGCAATGCTGCCCCTTGTCCTGGTTCCCCAAAGCGGGCGGAGAAGGACTGCCTTGCGGAACCGTGGCGGGCGACTTTCTGTCCTCTGCGGACACATTGGGATTCACACCGCCCCCAATTAGGATGGCGGTGGGAATTTCCTGTGTGATGGCGGAAGGACCGCTACCACCGGCCCGGTGGTGGCGGTCTTTCCGCCATCATAATGAGCCCCTTAGAGCGGAGTTAAATTAACATTTATAATACAATAATAAATATTTTATGGCACATGTTTCGAGGGAGTGCACTTCCAAAGCTCCCAGGGCCTCAAGGGGATGGACCCTCTTCCTTTTGAAGTCCAAGGATGAGAAGTGCTCCAAAGATCATATGTCTGATCCTCTGGGTGGCCTCAGGATCATAGAAAAGCTAAAGGGGACATTCTGTGAAGAATTCCAGCTGACCCGTGACAGAGAGATCGAGCTTTTCAGGTGACATCTCCCCCTTTTACATCTTCTAAGAGAACTCTAGAAGACGATGCTCCTCAAGACTCGGCCCTAAATACCACCCTCTTTAACATCGACTGGCAGACGTGGTGAAATATTTTGGGATTTCTTTGCTGTCCTACGCAGATGATACACAGCTTAGTGTCTCTCTGTTGGTGGGGTCTACGGAGGGTGCTGTCAAATTTCAGAACTGTATGACCGCCATTGCTGATTGGACGCTTTTTACCTGCCTAAAGTTCAATGGCAAAAAAACTGATTCTCTTGCTAAGAAAGCATTCTCAGGCATGGGGAGATCCCTGGTGGCCGAGGGTGCTGGAGTCTCCTTCTAAGCTCAAACCAGTTGTAAAAATCCAGGTGTCTGAGTCGATGATGCGCTATTGTTTGAGCTACAAGTAAAAGCACTGTCGGCGATCTGTTTTGGCACACTTAGAAGCTTTAAAAAGACTACTGGCTTTTTTTCATCCTCTGGCCCGGTGTATGATTTATCAAGTCTTTAATCGCCTCCCGCCTTGACTATTGCAATATTCTATATTTGGGTGCTACTAAGTATGTAAAAAACAGGCTACAGATCGTTCAGAACGCAGCAGCAAGATTATTTTTCCATCTGCCTAAATTCAGCGCTCCCTCTAAGCTGCTTTGTAAACTTCATTGGCTCTTAATAGAGAAACATGTACAGTTTAAGGCTTTGTTCGTAGTTCATTGGATTATGAAGAAGCGGGGGGGGTGCCTAGTTTGGCATCCATGTTGGAGCCTTTCAACCCTACCACGCCCTACGACCAGCTGACTTGAATTTGGCGGTGATACCTCGTACTAATAGGGCCAGGTTAGGGGGTTGGTCCTTTTGAGCCATTGCACCATTTTTATTAACCAACCTGCCTCTATATTTACACAATACTCATAACAATCTCTGTTTTAGAAAGCAGCTGAAGACCTGGCTGTTTGCAGCGTACATCTTTCTGTTTCAGTTCTGTGATGAGTCATCCTGGTTGTAGTAGACCAGTGCTGGAAAGCCCCATTGTGGGGCAGCGATGTGCTTTATAAGTTAGAATAACATAACTGGACCTGGACTGGACTTTACTGTTGTCCTCGGCCTGACACAGCAAGAGTCTCTAAGGGCTCCTACTGAGGTACTAGGGGCCTTGGGAGTGCACTTGTTTGTGCACCAAAAGAAGTTTAGAAACTTTATCAACAGCTTCAAGGGGACCAACCATGAAAAGCCCCTGACCGGCAGTTCCCCGGCACTGGATTGAATTTCAGGTGTGTCTCGCAAGAAGAGTTTTCCTCAGAAAAACAACAGACTGGGACTTACAAACATTTTCGAACTTCCCTACTTCCAACCCCTAGCGGTGCCAAATCTTCTTGTGGTATCCAACGTCCGCTCAATTACGGTCCTCAAATAGGACCTCGATCCCAGTCTGTCGCAATCATTGACTACAATTGGTCCTTTTCAATTCTTGGAACTATTTTATCTCTAAAATCTTCAACAAAAAATCATATCTCCAGTTTTTCTTATTGAGTTTTTTGTGTGTCATTTTGTGCATTGAATTTTACTCTATGATTATATATTGGAGTGAGGTGTTTATTATGTTGTGGTCTCAGCTTTCTGGCTGTTTCGGCACTTCTAAACTCTTTATTCTTTTTTTTTTATGCCCGTTTAGCCTTTTCCATAGCTACCAGGGGTTAAACTCAGGTTTAAATTATTGAACCTTTGACTGGATCTAACAAGTTAATGACTTTATTACTTGAGGCGGACATCAAGCCACCCCAACTAATAGACCACTTTCTCACTTTTTCTTGGAAAATATGTCAGTGAAATGCTCATGCATTAGTGCTACCATAGGTGCAATTATCCCCAGTATAAGAACATTTCAGGGGTGCATTTGGATCTCGGCCGTGGTGCTGGAGGTACATGGCTGACTGTGTTGTGTGTCTGCTCGGTGTGTCAGGCAGTGATGTCACCTGGCTGTGGTACCTGTTTGACTTCTTTGTGAGAGCAGTGTAACTGATGTTGTTGGTACATGTGCTTGGAACAGATTAAAATGTCACTTGTAAGAAACACAGAAGTGATGAATGATGTGCCTTCTTCCAGAGAGTTGGTGCTGCAGGCACAGTCACTTTGCATTCCAGACAGAAGAACCTCCAGAATCACATTCCACTTTGCACTCCAGACAGATAAACATTCCAGAAAGAACAACTGGTGTACCCCCAGGATAACAGGTAGAAGCATAACATGTTCCTTCTACAGCACTAGGTGCTGGGGCACACACAAGCTGATCTTGCCCCCTCCAGCAGGCACTGCGAGAAGCTCAAGCACCCTCCAGCATGACTGTTGCCCCCTCTGGTTGTCACGCGGAGACAGTCAGGGCTGCCACACTCCAGTGGTGGAAGCGCTTCAAGCCGTCACAGGTAACCACCAGTCACCTGATTTCCCTTCACATTGGAGGCATCTCTTTGTCCTAGACACAAAAAAATTGATAGGTTCTTGCATTTCACTTTGTTATCAATTGGCTAACAAAACCTTACCTGGCAAACTAGGAGCTCATTTGACAAGAGGAAAAGCGAAGACTACTGTTTGGTTAAAAAAATCCCATGTGAGACATTTGTAAAGCAGCTGCTTTTACCAAACATCTCTTTCTGGAATCAGCATCCAGCATGAGCGCATTAGTTGGTGAAGCTACTTCCAAATAACTCTTTGGTTCATGGAGGATGGCTATTAATTTGCAAAGGCTTACGTCTCTTCGCTACTTAATTGTGTGGCTCAGTAGCTATCCATTGATATGATCATATGTAGAGAAGGTGCTGGTGGTTGGATGTGGCAGCTTTAATAGGAGGAAATGTGGAAAGATGTGGCTCTCATCGGTGATTGCCAATGTAGGCGATGGGAAGTCTCAAGGTCACTTCCTCTTTGCCATGTTTTGCGATGGCGGATCCTGTGAGTTGGGGCAACCAATCTCATGAGTTTTGAGATTGGTACAAGTGTTTACAGGAATCAACCAGCTAAAGAGAATATGATGCTGGGTTCAATCTTTGTGGAAGATATTATGCCCCACTCCTCGCCAGCAGTGAAGTAGAACAGCAAAGTCCTAAGGAGCTCATTCAATTCAGCACAGTTTGTTCTGCGTGTTCTTACGAGGGCCCGCCACATGTGTGGATCCAGCCGTTGTGGTTGAGGAATCAGTCCAAGGAAGTGGAAAAAAGTGGAAACATCTCCGACACCACGACTAAGATCCACAGCCCCATAGGTTCCCCGGCCAGTACCATATCTCTTTTATTTTTGAGTTCTCAATTAAGATTCTTGTCTTTCAGAGAGTTCCTTGATCTCCAACATTCATCAATCAATCTCAACACTCCTTCTTCCTCGAAATTAATCTTAGCTTATATCAGCTTCCATTTCATCTCATTGGCCATCATTTAGAGTTTCCCAAGACCGGCGTGCAATCTGGGGCCGTGTAGGACGTTTTGGCCAGCAGGCCATATCTAGAGTTATCTCCTGGACTGGCTAGTTCTTCACCCCTAATGCCGGAAGGAAAAAACTGTGAAAACAGGTCCACCATATCATTGCAGCCAGTCAGACCTTTTGCTTTTTGTAAACTCGAATACTCAAATGAAGGGGTCTGTCTTTGGAAAAAGATAATGAAACTAACATGGCCCTGCCCCCCCCCCACATGCACGGGGCATTTTCTAGGACTGCAAGGGAGTTTTGTGCATTTTTTCTCTCTGGGATCACCATGGTTCACCTTGTAGTTGCAGACAGGAAAGACGCTGGTGGGAATGGCGTTGGAACAGCTGCACTCAATAGGGATAACTTTTCCACTGGTATGTGGTCTACGCAATGGTTTTCCAGACAAGAAAGTCGGTTGTGACGTCACCGTAAAGGCAAGCACATTTCACTATCCTCTAAATGAGGTGGGAAATGACTGGTGGGGTGACAGGTCATCTTCAAATTGTTGGCGTCCGTCTTTTTTCCCGGAGCAACCTCAACCTTACCCAATCACTTTAGAAGTGCGCCCTTCTGCCTCCTTCATGATGCTTCTACCCTCTTTACTCTGGAATCTTCTCCTGTGCACAGCCTTGTGACTGAACCATTTCAAGGATTACTGTGTGAACACGTAAAATGTAAATGTGGTTCTCACCCAAACCCTCTCTCCATATTGTCACCATCTCTGCCCTAGTTATGGGTGAGTCATGTTCTCCTGCCTGTCTAGTTTCACTTTCTGTTCTTACTCTGGAAGGGCTGCTTCACTCCTGACATTATGGCCTGCCATATCTCTCTTCTTTTGGCAGAAAAGACTTGGACGCAATTGTGTTCCCCATCTTACCTCTCATAATAAACCGTTTTACCTTCTTTTTCATGATGTTGCCTCTGCTCATGAGAGCATCACCACAGAGTTATACTTTATCTATCTCCCAGTTTCACCAATTCTGTTCTAGAGTGAGAGTCCTGCTGCCTCTTCACATATTATCACATCTGTTCAGAGTTTGCCCTTCCCCTTTCTTATAAGACTCATGCAAATAAACAAACTCCATTATTCTTGTTTTGCTGCTTGTTATATTATGGAAATCAGTCATGTTTGACCCGGAATCTCAACTTTCTCTTATCTGGTTGCCAAAATATTACCTTCAATAAAGCCAAAATGTACGTTTTATGAACATTAAAATATTCTATTTATCAAAAGAGGGGGACACTAGGAGCCATTAAAAAGGTCCAGTGACCTGTGCTTCCGAAAGTAAACTTATAGCAAAAGGGAGTCACCGTTCCTAAGTAGAGAGAGAAAGAAGCGAAGTAAGAGATACTCTTGTAGTTTGCTACTCTAATTGCAGGGGCAGTGTGTCCTCATCTTGATGCCCTCACACACCCCGAAGGATGTCATGCTTCATCATTGGGTTTTTGCTCCTCGTCGGGCCAGCACTTCAATGCCCTACAGGTCCCCCAAAGGGTCTCTTTTTCGGAGATCTTTTGATGAAGTCGTATGGGTGCGTGGGTGTAAGTGGCAGTGAAGTCCTGGAAGGTGTATTAAAAATTGGCTGGAGGGAGAGTGAATAATTTTTATTAAGGTGATCCCTCTGTCGTTATTAAAACAAAGTGTATGGTGCTGCTTTAAGGGGTATTATGTCCCTTGGCAGCTGGGTAACTATATGTCCCTAGTGGGCATATGTTCTAGTCAACATATTTCGTGCTTTAGTGGTCTCACGGGGAGATCCAGGGTGCTTCATCAGGACCGAGTAAGAAAGTTGTATCTACAGTGGCCCGAAAATTTCGGTGCCCCCGGATAAACAAAGGGAGTAGAACTTCCATTAGTAGGTAGGGTAAGATCCCATGAGATCAGTGAGGGTCACTTGAGAGTATTCTCTCGGTGCATCTGGGCTGTGTCACCTGTGTGCCTCTCGCTGTCTCCCCTGCCTCTACTTAGGAACGATGACTCCCTTTTGGTATAAATACATATTAAAATATCCACATTGCACTTGCACCAAAATATACTAGGACTCAAGAGAATAAACTAAACAACCCCATTCTATATGTTAAATAAGTGCATATCGACATAAGTGTAGCCAACATTTTCATGTTAAGGTTTCACTTCGGCAGGTATTGGAATCAAATCGGTGGTTTGGGAATTCGTCTAATTGTTAACTTGTCTACTTACTCTTACTTTATTTTTGTATAAGTCAGGTTTTGCATCAAGGTGATTCCTAATTCAAAATCCCATCCAAAAGTCTAAAGCTCTAATGATTTAGGGCTCGAGGCATCTGAAAGTGTTGAGGTACATCTGGGAATCCAGGAAATATCAGTAAAATTCATGTCACAAGCAATCTGATGTATGGAAGATAAACAACAGAATGTTTTGGAGGCTGTGATGATTATATTTCCTGAAAGAACAAATAAATACATGTCAAATTGGAAATCCCAAAACCTGCCCAGATACTGGCAGTGTTCTGTGAATTGAGCTCACAAATTTGTGACATTGTTTAGCAATCTTTTTTTATTTATTTATTTATTTATTTTTTATTGCGGGTATTACAAAAATTACTTACATGGTTATTTGCAGAGAGGGAAATTTACGTTAAACATAGGACATATAAAGTAAAATACATACCTACAAGATGCAATTAGGGAGAAAAATAAGAAGATTAATCCATCAAACTAATGTACATATAATTTAAACATATTGCAGTCATACATTTGCATTATTATTCTTCCAGGTTTCTATCGGTTCCCAAATCATATTCCCTAAGGCTCTCGCTTTTTTGCCTTTACATGCAAAGATAGCTTTCTCCTGGTTATACATAGCCAGTAACCTAGCTAGCCAGACCTGGAAGTTGGGGCAGTCTGTATCCTTCCAGCGGGCTGTTAGAATTATCCTATAAATTGCAGTCCCTAAAAAGAGACAGATTTCCTCTCTCTTTGTGTGCCCGAGTGTATTATCGTAACCGAGCATATAAAGAGTGGGGGATTCAGGTATTGAGTGTCCAAACACATTCTGCCAAAAGCCAGCTATCAGATCCCTGAGAGGGGCGAGTTTATTACATTCATAGAGCATGTGGAGTAAGTGTGCCCCGCTTTTACCACACCTTGGGCATTCTGAATTCACCCTTTTCCCCCAAGAATAAAGCTTCGACGGTGTAAAGTAGAGATCATATATGGTCTTGTATAGCTGAGCTTTAAGATTGGATGAAACAAATAATTTTGTTGAAAGATACAAAGACATATCAATGTCTACATTGGGATTATTCAGATTGCAAGACCATCTCCTTTCCGTTTTTTCCAGATCATCCTGCTGATTTTCAACTAATATTGTATATACAGTACCGATCTTGGTTGTAGATTTAGCCATGCATTCAAATATGGGGATATTACTCAAGACGAAGTCAGAACTCCTTAGTTTTAAGATTGAGTTAATCTGAATGAATTTAAATATATTATTATCCGGAATGGAAAATTTACGTTGCAGCACTTGAAAACTATTAGTAGTGCCTGGTAGCAGAAAATCCCCTAGCGTTATAACTCCCAAGTATTCCCATCTTGTAGCCATGATATCATATGGGTGTGATGGTAAAACTGTAGAATGCCACAAAGAAATATATTTGTTATATTTAGGTATGTTAAGGTGACGCATTATTTTCCTCCAGGTGGTCCAAGCACTAAATATAATCTTGAACTTAGTTTTCTTATAATAAGAGGGTTCCAGCTGTTTAACTAGGAGGCCATTAGCCTTATCTCCTATAAGAAGTTCATAGATTGATGGTATACATTCACCCCCTATTTCTTCTTCTGGGATTTTGACGAAAAGTAACGAGGTCATCTGTTGAATCAAAGTGGCCCATAAATAAAATCCCAAATTCGGAACAGAGAGGCCACCTCTCATTGTTGGTAAGGAGAGAAAGCGAATTGATCTCCTTATTTTTCCGTAACCCCAGATAAATCTGGCCATCTGGGATTCCATGGCTTTAATAATTTTATCGTCAACTAATATCGGGATTGCGCGAAATAAATATAAGACCCTAGGTAGTATATTCATTTTAAGGAAATTCCCTCTTCCAATAATTGATAGATGAAGACCATCTATCCTTTTTAGATCGTTCGTGATTTTTTGGAGGAGGGGATCATAGTTAATTTTAATTATTTCCTCTATTTTTGAGGATATCCGAACACCTAAATATATTGCACTATCAACTCTACTTAGGTCAGCGAATTGGGTGTTATGAGTGCAGATAACCATTGTTTTATCTCTGTTTAGCGAATATCCAGAGAGGCGACCAAAGCCCTGGGTAATCTGTTCGATAGTAGATAAAGCCTCAGTGGGATGGGATGTTATTATAGCCACATCATCAGCGTAAGCAAGGACTTTAGTATCAAAGGGGCCAATAATAATAGGTTTAATAGACTCTGCTTTTAACAGTTTCAGAATTAAAGGATTTATATAGAGGGCAAAAAGAATCGGAGAGCATGGACATCCCTGACGAGTGCCTCGAGATATATCAAAGTAGCCAGACTCAAGACCCATTGCCAGGACCCTAGCTCTTGGCATAAAGTACATAGCCTTGATGGATTTCATAAGACATGGCCCGATTTTATTTTGCTCAAGTATCGCCCATAAAAATGCCCATGAAACCCTATCGAAGGCTTTCTCCGCGTCTAGGAGGATCATCGGCATCCGGCCGCCCGAAACCCCCATGGCCTCAAACAGGGCAATAGCACGGCGGATGTGATCCGTAGTGCCCCTACCCGGAATAAAGCCATGCTGCCATGGGGAAACCAGACGCTCGATGATCCCCCCGAGGCGATTAGCCAGAATTTTGGAATAGAGCTTTGAATCTGTATTTATAAGTGAAATTGGGCGGTACGATGTAGTTAAATCGGGTGGTTTGTCTTTTTTAGGAAAGACGACTATATTCGTTTCCCTCCAAGAACTGGGGGGAGTGGCACGTACCTGAATACTTATAAATAAATCTAGGAGAAGTGGTGTTATGGTATTTCCAAGAATCTTATATAGCTCCAAAGGTATTTTATCTGGGCCTGCGGCCTTACCTGGAGCAAGCTCTGCTAGGGCGGTTTGTAGCTCTAGTAAGGTTATGTCTCTATCAAGATCTTGTATGGTGGCCTCTTCTAGTCCTGGATTATCCGTCTGGTCTGCTGCCCACCTAACCAATTCGTCCTTGATTTTTAAAGAGTCCAGCGTATCCTCATTTTGGTAAATTTTCTGGTAGTATTTTTTAAATGCTTCTAAAATGGCTTCGGCTGTTATATGGTCTTGGCCGTCTGCCTTAATACTGGTAATTTGATTTAGAGATTGTTTTTGTCTCGTGCGGAGAGCTAATTGCTTACCAACCATCTCACCCGCCTCATATATCTCGTTGCGATGAGATTGATAAGTCTCTGCTGCTCTCTTAGTTAACCTGCTATTAATTGCCATTTTAAGAATCATCATTTCATTTAGAATCTGCCTTCCATCACCACCTTGCATTATTATAGCGGTATGTTTCTCCTCCTTCTTCGCTAGTTCTAGGAGAGACAACTCGTTAGCTCTAACCAACTCCTTCCTCTTCCTGGCCACGTAGCTTATTGTTTCGCCGCGAACTGAGGCTTTAAAACAATCCCAGACCACATCCCGTGGGGCACTGTAGCGATTAGCATCTATAAATCCTTGTGCCCATACTTTAATATATTCTAGATAGTCATTATCAACTAATAATTTTCTGTCGAAGGACCAACTTGACCGGGTTCTTAAGATATTATTGGTCCTTAATATGAGCACTAAGGGATTATGGTCCGAGATAATTTTTGGTAATTTATTTATTTGTACCTCGTTGAGCCAACTACTTGTCACCCATATATAGTCGATACGGACATATTTATTATGTGGGTGTGAAAAATGGGTATATCCCGGATCCTGATGTCGTTTCGTGACCCATGCATCCACTAAGCCTAGACTTTCTTTTAATTGCAGTATGGCTCTATATGCCTTCGGTTTATATCCCACATATTTAAATTGCTCATGATTATGAATCAGGGCCTGGTGAGTTATAGAAATATTAAAATCGCCACAAAAAATTAATGTAGAGGGCCAGGATGCTAGTTCCAATTCTAGATTGGTAAAAAAAGATGGGTCATCCTGGTTAGGTGCGTAAATAGAACATATGGTGATACCTGCTTTGAGCTCAACAATCACCCACCGGCCTAGAGGGTCAGCTGTCTTACGTGTAGGCGGTCCTAAAAAAGATTTTACCAAAATAGCTACACCTCTTGTTCTAGTAGTATGGGGTGTACTCACCATTAAATCAAACCCCGGGACCCTCAGTATGTTTCTTTCTGCCCAGGGAATATGTGTCTCTTGCAAACAGATTATATCAAACATATTTTGGAAAGTCACTCCCCACATTCGATCCCTTTTCCCCTTATCATTAAGGCCCGCTATGTTCCATGAGCATAATTTTAAGCTAGCCATACTTCGTTGAATCTATTAGCCAGTCCAATTTTAGCAATCTAATCGAAACTGCACACTATGGTGCCGATTAGGATCCTGGAAAAACCGGGTACGAACCGTCGGTCGGAGGGTTTTCTCCGTCCAACTCGTACCCGGTTGTAAAACTTTACAAACATGGAAGTACGATTCGTACGGAAACACCATTTCCGTACGAGTCGTACAAAACACCGACCAACGAAAATATACATACAAATGTGATCCGGGGAAAGCGCCGACGTGACGTCGGGACGCTTTCAGGCAGCGTTTCACGAACCAGGAAGTACGATTCGAACCAACAGCAGTCCGGACGGCAATATTTTTACGGCACCCAAAAAGTGCCGGAAAAGCGAAATACGCCGCGAAACGACCAGATTAGGGGGCCCGGTACGTGCCGTACCCCCCCAGCCCCCGTGAGTATGCGCCGTACCCCCCGTGTATGTACACCCGTGTACGTACGAGTCGAACCCCCACCCGTGTATGTACACCTCTCCGTGTATGTACACCCGTGTATGTACACCCGTGTACGTACGAGCCGTACCCCCCGTGTATGTACGGTGCGTACCCCCAGCGCGTACATACACGGGGGTACGACTCATACGTACATGGGTGTACATACACGGGGGTACGACTCGTACGTACACGGGTGTACATACACGGGGGGTACGGCACGTACTCACGGGGGCTGGGGGGGTACGGCGCGTACTCACGGGGGCTGGGGGGGGCCGGCGCGTATGCGGGCACAGGTCTCCATGGTTGCTATGGGAGTTCGGTCCGTACGGTGCATTTTCCATACGGTTGTAACATCGGACGCACAGGAGTGATCGTACTTGCGCGGTCGGACTTCACTTTTCACATTTGTACGGTAAATCGTCCGGGGACGTGTCGGACACATTTTCCGACCCGAGGCCGTGTGGGGAATTATTCCCAATGCGATTCGTATGGACTTTTTCCCATACAAATCGTACTTGGCAGTTTGTACGGCACTTGTATGATTCGTACGGTAAAAAGACCGGATACGAGTCGTACGGGGACATTTTTTCCAGGATCCTAATCGGCACCTTTATGTATACTGCAAGCCACCAATGATTTCTGTGACCTTATATATGAGGTAAAGTAAATCTCCCAAAATGGATGCTACCCGGTCCCTTCATTGTGGGCGCAGTACTTCGTCTGTTTGAAGGGGGCAGCAGTATCATGTGGAAAGACGGCATCAGCTCAGTAAGTCAGCAAGGTGTCACATGAATGACCAGAATTCTGCATTCCAGTAGTAGATATGAATTAAAGACTACCCTTTATTAGTATAATCATATTAATATATAAGGATCTGTTGTGTAAATGAAACATGGTTTATATGCAAGTTCTGAAAAAAAAATATATGTCTGTATGTTTGAATGAATTTTATAATGCATATGAATGGATCAACATTAAAAAAAAAAAAAAATTAAAACAGCAGCCGGGGCGGGCCAAATATTTTTATGTTTCATATTAAATGAATTGTGGATATGTGGATATGTATTTTAAATGTAGAAGAAAATTGAAAAAAATGTGGCACCATTAACTTATTTTGAATTAAATATTTAATTAATTTAAATATATTAACCTAAATTAAAATTATTTTGCTAAAGTGTAAATAATAAAGAAAATTCCTTCCTGAAATTAGAAAAAAAATAGTATGTATTAATATTTATTAAAGCGATGAGTGGAATTAAACAAACATGATTTAAATACATTTTAATAAAAACAAGTTAATAAAATATGTTAGCATAAAATAAAAAATATATTTTTAGAGGTTTTTAAACATTAAATGAAATGTATTTATATTTTTTTATTAATTAATTTAAATAATTTAATTGATGCAATATTATTTACTATTGGGTTCTATTTTATGTCCCTATGCCTTTTTAGAGGAGGGTGTTGCAGTACCAGTTGTTGCCCCTGTATGGTGGTAGGCTTACTCCAGCTCTGATTTGGACTACATTTAAGACTGGTTTGGGTCCTTTTTGGCAGTTTGACTTTCAGTTTGTGAATAGCAGTGGTCTTCCTCCTTTCTAGGTGGGTGCATGCCTCACCCTAAGCGCACCCAACACTCTCCAAACCCCTCATAACTTCTACCCCTCTAAATATGTCCCTTGCTCCAGCCCCTCCAATGCCCCCCCATATTCACTAATGAGAAGTAAATTTACATGTGTGAGGATCTTCCCAGAGAAAAGATATGAGAGGTATGAAAGATATGGGATTCACATTTCATGTTTCTGAATCGCATTTTGTAGTTAGAAATTTCTTTACGTAATACAAAATATTGTTGTGAAAAGGACCCTCAAACTTGCGCTAACCTAACCTAATTGAATGCTAATTGCACATGTACAACATCATGCTCCCAATGTTTCCAAAACATCAAAAGTTTGGGAAGGGTTGCTACGGTGAGAAGATTTGCCCAGAGAGAGAAAGGCAAGGTCCTGAAGATATGGTATATATGATAATCACATTGCTAGGAGTGTCCACTCGTGTTGCCATTTTTCACATAGTGCCTAGGAGGAACAACTCCTTCTGTAGCAGCAGAGATGTATCTGTGTCACGTCTGACACTCCTTCAGCCCTCTCTCCATCTCACAGTGCCTGCCTCTGAAGTACAAATAGAAGTGATGGTTGGGTTCTTCAATTATTCTCAGCCACTGGTGACAACTTGGGGCCACATCTCAGTCCATCGTTTTTTTGCCCATAATACCACCTCAAATTAGTAAATCGGCTTTGATCCTGGTCCAATAGAACAGTCCAGTCCGAACTGCCAAGCCAGGTCCTCTCTGAATCGGAATAGATGCAACCTAAGAACAGTTTCACCCTAGTTGGGTCTCAGCTTGGTGAGAGTGGCAAAGTGAGCACGAAGCCCACGTCTGGGCACACTCATTGCATTTAGAGCATTGCTCTGAGGTATATAAAATAGTAATGGGTAGGATGCTTGAGTTAATCTCAGTCACTGGTAAATACTTGTACGCCATCTTAGTCCATCGCCATCTCAGATTAGTTCCAGCCATATGCTAATCACCCTTGAATCTGATCCAATAGGAACAGTCCAGCCCAAAATACCAAACCAGGTCTTCTCTGAACCAGAACGCAAACAATGCCAGTACGTATTCACTTGTCAGTCAGCTGCAGCTGGGTTCCAGTGGCAAAAAGAGCAAAGGACCCACATCTGGACATACACATATCACTTAGGCCGTCACACTGAAGTACACATAAAACAGTTAAGGGTGAGATGCTGAATTAATCTCATCTTGCAGTAACTAAATAGAACACAGCAAGGACTTACCACAATTCTGTGGTGTCTTGCTGAACGCATAGACCCAATACAAGTCCATGCACTACTTTGGTAGTGTGGGGCCAAAGCTGTGTTAATGTGGAACGTACACTTTTAGTTTTCAATTGTCACTTGGCAAAACAGGTTTGCATCTAACTTTCCATGATTCACTCTGAGTGAAATGTTTTGTGTCCTGACCTTCATAAAAGTAAGGCAGATAGACAAGTTCAGGATGCTTAGGGGCGTACGTACAAGCCCCTATCGCCACCACAACGTCACTTTCATCGACGTTGTGGTGGCGATAGGGGTTTAGACCAATTTACAAGGCAGCATTAAGCCATGTAATATTGCTTAACGCTGCCTTGTAAATCAGGCCCCCTTTCACGCTATGGTTTGCGTGAAAGGGGTGAACAGTGGGTGTTGCTGTGGGCGTTCCACCGCAACACCCATTGATTTTGATGCTTCCCCCTATGAACAAGGGCAGCGTACATAGGAGGCAGCGCCAAAATTAAGACCAGGTAAAACCTGGTCTTAAGTTGGCGAAACGAGGAGAAATGCATTATTTCTCCTCATTTTTGCTTTTTCCATGTGTGCTGCCTTGTACAGCACACATGGAAAAAGCAAACTGCCATGGATTGTTTATGTGCAGGAAGGTGCCCCTTCCTGTACATAAACAATCTTTAAAAAAAATGTGATTTTGTGACTTTCATGTGTGCTGCATGAAGCAGCACATATGGAAGTCACACAATGGCATTTTAGGATTGTTTATATGCAGGAAGGGACACCTTCCTACACATAAACAATCCTCCCCTGCATGCAGACACCCTTGCACTATAATGCAAGGGTGCCTGTGTTGGCGCTACACTGCTAAGTGTAGTGCCATCGAAGGAGGAAACGCAAGGCTGCACCATATCGTAAATATGGTGCAGCCCTGCGTTTCAGAAGTGGCGGAATAAGGCGTTAAGCCATGATGGCTAACACCTCACTCCGTCACTTCTATTGTACATTCGATAGCTAAAATTCTGCCAGTCCAATGATCTTGTTCACTTTGCCACCATAGATAGGGATGAGCCATATGTAAATAAGTCGAAGTCCATCCAACAGAAATATTCCAGCCTAAACTACCAGGCTATGGACGAGAACACAAGCAACCTCAGACCATAACCTGATTGGGCCTCGTCAATTATGGGATGTATTGAGATCTAACCATATCGAGCTATGGGATCAATATCTAAGTAGGAAGATGCTGAGGAGCATGTATCGAGTCTAGAGCTCACTCTGCCACAAGGCACACATTGCACCCACTAATGTGGCCCAGCAAGAACTTGTGAATAGCAGTGTTCTTACTCTTTTGTAGGTCTGTATTGTTTTGGCCTGGCTCTCACAAACACCTTGTTAAACTTCCCCAGGCCCCATACATTTTTTATTCATTTTCTCCCATTTTCCCACCAGTTCCTTCTGCCACCCCCACACTGAGTACTAAGTAGCATGCTTATGTGCGGAGCAACCCGCACAGATAACATAAGAGCAGCAGAGGCGAACGTCTTCGGCCATATATTTGTGAATTGCATTTTGTAATACGTGAGTAGTTCTACTGCAGTATTTCTTTAGGTTCTACAAAATAGTTTGTGAATCGGGTCCCGAAATTTTGGTTGAGCTCTTCTGTTGGAGTGGGTGGCCCACAACACCACCAGTGGCGGCTCCTCAGCTAAGGCGGAGGAGCATCACCCCACTGCTTTTCAGCAGTGTAAAAAGGGAAAATAACATGATATAACATGATGTTATTGTCATTTTATTTTTCCCTACTGAAACAGTTTTTCCGGGGTAGGGTTGCTCTGCTTACAGAGGAGCAGAGGGAGGAGTGGTGGGCACACTGTAAGTGTGCATGGTGGTTTGGCGGCCATCTAGGTTTGGCCAAACAGTCATGCGCACTTTGCATGTTCTCCACCCAGGCTGTATTACAGAACAGGCACAGGCTCCCACTGCCTCTCTGAGCACTGAACCACAGCGCTCAGACCAATCACAATGCTGCATTGCAGCGTTGTGATTGGCTTAGGGGAACCAGTGTGCTTCCTGTTTCTGTTCCAGCCGGGAGAGATGCGGATAGACGATGGAGAAGAGACATGGTTAGGTAAGTGTATTTTTTTTCTTTCTCCCCCTCCGCCTCGCCGCCCCCGATCCGTGCCAGCCGCCACTGGACAACACTGATGTCTAGAATGGTAATGGTTCATTTATGAAAGCATTAACATCATTCCTGTATCACGAGTTGTTTTATGCATTTCATTCCATTGTCAAAAACGCCATGCATCACACAGCCACTTTGTTTAAAAATATGGCGCCGCGACTACTTCATGGCTCAGGCAGAGAACACTGTAACCTACTTGGGCGCATTGTATTCTACTGGGGAGTAATTCAGTGGTCCCTTTATTGCCTCCGAGAATTACAAATGAACGGAGTCCGTACCCCCGGGGCACAATGGAAAGGTCACTCCTGATTACTGCAGCACACAGAAAAATGCACTTTCCCTCCAGTAACTCCTGGCGCCGTTTCTCAAGAGGAATTGAAAAGGCTCGGGCTGGACATAAAAGAGCGAAGTTCACCCGAGGACCCCTAATTATTGAGCTGTAGAACACATTATTTTACAGCATTAAAATCTTCTGTAGATGTCCCAGCAGCCGGCAGATTCACTCCGGCAGCCATGTGTGGACCTCGGCTAAGGCCACTACAATCAGAGTGGACCCCGCTGTTCCTTTGAGGCTGTGGGAAGTTCCTGCCTCGGTGCATCGGGCTTTGATAGCGGCCGGATCTGTGCCTGCTAGGATGATTAAAGGGAAAGTCAAAGGCTTACTGGGGAGACCAGAATACGAGCCCAGCAGTGCTGTCCAATCTATTGGCATATTCAGAAATAACAGGAATCACGTGTAGAAAACGGAGTGTCCATCTTTGGGGCGATAGCAGAGGTGTAACACAAGGTGAAGGCGCCCCGCTGCAGAATGTGATGAGGGGCGCCCGAGTCTCCTGTTTTTAAAAGATGTATTGGCCCTTGGGTTAAGTGGGCCCCTCTTGTAGGGTTGGGGGACAACCGGTAGTGTGGGGACCCCCTACACTGCAGGCGGCTGTGTTACCCCCCTAGGTGAGGGTCTTTACACTGTTTCCAAACAAATTGCATTCTAGGTTAAACTGAAACAAAAGAAGGACAAAATAAGCTGACCTGCTCCTCCTATGATGTAGGAACAAGGTGAGCTAATTCCAAGTCGGTCAGAATAGGATGAAGTATTTACCACACCTGTTAAGTACCACTACCCTGAATGAAGTAAATCGCTTATTCCAAGTTGATTACTTGGATATGGGACATAACATGCTTAATCATGTTTTAAATCTGTAAATTTATCACATGACTTGTGATTTCGATCCCTGTGGAAACTGCAGTTTCCATAGAAATTTAATTCAACCCACATTTTGCGATTAGGGTTTTAGTTTCTGTTTTTGGGGATATTAAAAAAAGAACCAAATTCTTTTTGCATTTGCTTCAGTGGCCTCTTCACAATCACTGGAAATGCGTCTGGGATGGCAGATTGAATCTACAAAATTCTCCTTGATTCGCTGGGTTAGCTTCGCGAGCATTCAAGATGTCGCTTAGGTAATGGTGGAGGGACAGTTGAGTCAAATGGTGCAGAACACATGTATTGCAACCAAAATGAAACTGAATGGAAACACAGTGCTATAACCAGAATATAGCTAACTCTTAAAATTATGGAGCTGTACAAAGGAGACATTGACAGTAGATTCTGTTTCGAAACTGAATTCTTGAAAAGTTATTGTCAATCTGAACTTTTCATCCGTTTCACATAATGTTTTGCACAGCTGATGGCCTCCCTGTGAATTTTGAAGATTACAAATTTTGAAGAATTTTGAAGATTAAAAATTTGGAAGAATTTTGAGGATTCAAAATTTGGAAGAATTTTGAGGATTCAAAATGTTGAAGAATTTTGAAGATTCAAAATTCAGAAGAATTTTGAAGACCTCTTGGTTCAGCTAGAGGTGCCAACTCATTGCCAATGGTTCTTGTTGCTGGGTGAGGTCTTAGACCTGGCTACTACCTCAATGTCAAGAAGCTGGTCAGTGCCTGGACACACAAAGGGACCTTTGTCTATCTTTGAGTGCAGGGTGGTGGGGCTAATGGGCCTCCCAGGTGCTTTGACCACTGCAGAGCCCAGCTTAGTAAGGAGACCCCAGGTGTGCCTAGGTGACTCTACAACTGGCTAGGTGTGGCCACGGGCCATCACTAGCCTCTGCCTGGATACTAGGATAAAAAGTAGCATTGGCAAAGTAACGTATTGGAATATCATCCCTGGCACTGGAGTGATCGAGTTGCCGTTATTCAGAATTCCGTTGTCTACCTGGTCCCCAGGGGAAGATCTACAACCAGGTTGCAGTGGTGCAAAGTCACCAAAAGTGAACAACACTGTTGATAAACTTCCTAGTATCCAGTGCAAAACTTTATTTGTGCTGAAAAGTAGCCTATGAAGCAAACAAAAATAGCAATTTGCACTACTGTGTGTCAAATGGTCACGTTGGGTGGTACCTGGGTGATCCCACGCTACCAGCCACGGATTTGGATGCAGAACCCTATCTACTGTGCAAAAAATAAGGCCTCCTCAAAGCAGGAATTAAGTTGGAGAAATCTTTTACACTTTGCTGATGTGCTACACAGTACAGCACACAATGTGTGAAAAGCATTAAAGTTTGTCTAAGCATAGTATTTTGGAGTGGAAGTTTACTCTTCCAAATATAAAACCTTATGCTAGAAGTCATATAAAATCCTATGCACCTTTACACAATGGCGTCTGCATGCCACTAGGCTGCTTAACTGTGTGCCAACGCTGGGGAAGGGAGAAACAGCACCAGGGGCCTCATTTACAAGCCATTGCGCCACTGGTGCATCACTTTTTTCAACGCACCGGCAGTGCATTGTGCTGCCACATATTTACAAGACCAGGTGAAGTCACCCTGCATGACTTTTCATGGCCTTGTAAATATGCGCCCCTTTCATGTGTGAAAGGGGGGAAACAGCCTTTACACCGCAATTGTTACAATGCATACATTTACCTCACATGCCGTTGCAACGATAAAGGTGTGTGGCAGTGGGTAGAAGGTGTTGGATTTAACTCTAACACTTTCGCTACTGTTGCACACACTGGAGTTGGAATAGAAAATTAATATATTCCAACTTCCAGCGCTCCCCCAATAGCAAGTCGGGGTAAAGTGTGGCGTTGCAACGGCGTGCGGGGTAATGGCATGCGTTGTAACGTCACATAACTGTGAAAGGGACTTTCCATGGGTGTTGCTGTGGGTGTTCCCATGCAACACCCATGGAGCCTGATTCAGTGGCACGACGAGGAGAAATACTTTTATTTCTCCTCATTTTTTGCTCTTCCATTGCAGCAAACACATGGAGGAAGTAAAATGCCATGAATTAATGTTTTTGTGCAGGAAGGTGTCCCTTCCTGCACAACAAAACGTTTCCCTGCAATGCAGGCACTCTTGCACCATGGTGCAATGGTGTCTGCGTTGGCACACGGCTGCTGTATGTGCACGGGCACAGGGGAGAAGGACAGGAATGGGTCGGATCTTGTGGCTACAGCACATTTCTGCCCTTTTATTTTGACGCATAGCAGCACAGCAGGAAGGCGTGCATCAAAGTATAGTAAATGAGTCCCCTGATTTTTTGTTCCACTCAGGAGGAGTTAACTACAAACCCGAAGGCCTCGCCCGCCTAACCTATTCAGAAGAACAACTCAAATACATTCCCTTTCCCAGCATTGATAGGCTGTCCGGTCAAATAACTGAGCGATGCAAGGAGTGGCCGGTGTCCCAAATGGTCAGCGCATTATGGGTACTAGAAGATGTTTTTCATGCAAGCAGTAGTGGTAGCAAGTCAATTTCAAGAAACATTTAAGTTTGTTATTCATAAACCAGAGTTGTGATCATAGTTGTTGATTTACCAAAAAGCCACATTTATCGGAAAAGACATCACAAGCCCTCTGACCCTGTCACCGTGAAGGTTTCTGCACTGTGTTGCACTATGGGCACAGAGCATCGCAGAGCCATATCTTCTAAGATATGGGACCACATATATCAAAAATCCATTTTGAATTCTTTAAATAGAGAATTTTTGGTAATTGCTATTTAAGGAATGCAAAATGGTCTGTAACAAAATAGTAATTATCTAACAGCGATTCCTAAAGATTCGCTAGTAGGTCATAGTACTCCATTCATTCCTATGGACCGAAAGGCCCATAGGTGCGAATGGTTTTGAATTACCTAATTTGCAATTACCTAATTGGTAATTGCAAATTAGGAAATGCAAACCTAAGATGCTTGGGAGCCTTAGGCCCCCCGCAGCATCCCCCCACCCAAAAAAAGAATGTACACGTAAACCGCTCATACATCCTAGTGGCATGTGTGCGCTACACTGCACTTTAAAAAATGCTTTGTTGTGCATTTTTCAACATTTGCACATTGAGCATTTTCCCAAATACACAGTTTGTATTTAGAAAATGCCTGGTGCATGTGCTAAGGGATTCACAAACTGCGGTTCCCTAGTTGTAGTCGCTATGTTAGGTGATCGCAATTTTTTGCGATTACCTAGAATTGTGACTACAAAACCTTGCAAACATCTTGAAAGGCTATTTTGCATTCAAAAACGTGCAAAATTACCGATTTGCACCATTTGCGAATGCAACATTTTTGATTCATGTGGCCTTATGTGTTGCCAAGACCTTTGGGAAGCATCTATGGTCATCTCATGTTAGCCATCTCACAAACACACACAGCCAACCCAAATGTGCACTCACATATATTTAGGGGTTTTATCATCATGGGATGAGCTCATACAGGTGGTGTTGGGGTGCTTAACACACGAATGCTTAATAAGACCTAAACATGTGGCGTCTTTAAGGGGTTGGTAGAGCGCTTGAACCTCACTTCGGTATCCTCTTGGCGCTGTGTGTCTTGGAATTGAAAATGTTAGTGGATTCAGCATAAAACGCTTGGCAGCATGTTGCAGACGACATATATTTGCATATGGGGCACACATGCTCCAGGGTGTTGGTGGGTAGTGAGCCAAGAGGAAGAAACAGTCAAGAATGTTTACCAAAGGTATGGCTTGGAGGCAGGATCAGAACAACTGTTTCGGTTGCTTACAGAATGTGTTTTTTGATCACGGCTCCTGCCCCAGGGAATTGTGATCAGTCTGACAGGCAGAACAGAGGAGCCCTGTGTGGGGAGGTTATCAAGTAACATGGAAATTGATGCAATGTCCACCCACGTGCAGGCCCCTCCAGCCTGCTGTACACAATCAGACAAGCACGCCTTTATGCAATCAGATGTTTCTCTGATGAACAGACGTGTCAGAGGAAATGTGCTGATGGGGTTGCAAAGCTGCTATTGGTCACCCTGGATGGAGAGCATTCTACATTGGAATGAGTGAGTGAGCATGAGATGACAGTAAGAGGGTAAATATGTGTGAGTGAATGAGAGAGGGACATGGAGTGAATGAGTCAGTGAGAGATTATTAGAGAGAGTAGGTGAACATGAGTGGGGGTGTATCATAGCATGGATATTTGATTGCGCAAGAGAGTGCAAAGTAGAGAGAGATCATGTGACTAAGGGGCATATTTACAAGTTACTTTTTCTGAAGCTCCGGTAGCATAGCGCCATTTAGCATATTTACAAGGTGGCGCTACGCCACTTAACATGGCTTAAGGCCTCCTTGTAAATATGCCCCTTTCCGCCACAGTCTGCTGAGGCAAAGGGGCAGGCAATGGGTGTTGCTGTGGGCGTTCCACCACACTGGGGCAGCGCCACAAACGAAGGCCAAGTAATTCCTGGTCTTTGAATGGCGATACGAGAGGAAATTATTAATTTCTCCTCGTTTTTTGCTCTTTCTATCTGTGCTGCATTCGCAAATCGCCATTATTGATTGTTTATGTGCAGGAAGTTGTCCCGGTCCTCAACATTAACAATCACCCCTGCAGTGCAGGCACCCTTGCAACATGGCGCAAGGGTGCCTGCTTTGGTGCTAGGCAGCTTTTATTGCGCCAGCGCTAGAGGAAACGCAGGGGTGTAAATACAGAACATCCTTACATTTCTTGTAAATATCTCAATGAGTCAGCAAAAGAACATAACAATGAGTGAGCATGAGATTGAGTGAGTATGAGAGTAAGCGTGAGAGCAAGTGCCTGAGTGATGGAGGATGAAAGTGTGTGAGTCAGCAACAGAGTGAGGCAGAATGACAGAACGGAGGACCGGTGGAGCATGAAAGCAAATGTACAAGCGAGTGGCCAAGTTTGTGAGTATGAGAGCAATTGAGCGAGTGATTGAGGGAGTAAGATTTAGTGTGTAAACAAGCATGGGATTGCACTCATAAGGCACGCTGTACTGAGACCACAATGTAATCTGATAATATGTAAGGAAGAGATGCTACTTCGCAAACAGGACCGGCAGCGGGTTGAGTGGTATTGTAACTTAGCGTCCACAGGGGAGCGATTACTGATCGCGGACTAGAAATAAACAAAGCTGTAATTCATACTGGGACCTGCACTCTGAGTGTATACAGGGATAAATAGCGGAAAAGTGACTCAAATAGGTCTTCGCCAGCTGGATTTAAGAGCTTGTTTTTAATAATCCACAGGGGTGAATGCAAACATACTGAACCTGATTCACCGCACATGGTCTTCTAATAGTTTCTGTAAGAAAATCCATTCACAGTCCACTCCAAGTGAAAGACGTGTACAGAACTTCCCCCCCCCGGAGACCCAAGGGTTGATTTTCATAGCAATCCTCAATAGAGAACTCAACCCCATCAAAGATTCCAGACGTTTCTAACACAAACAGTCCATCCTAATGAAACCACACGCCTCCCCCAAGAACCCACCATGTATCGATGATTTTTATTGAGCTGGGAAAAGTAAGTGTGGAAATTAGATTATATCATCCCGTAGACACCTGCAATATCTCTTTTTAATAATCTTAAAGAGAAGCAATTGGAGCAATTTTAATGGGTCTAAGACCTAATAAATTTGATAATGGAAACTCTGCAACATTTCTTGGTTTTACTACCTGAAAACATATTGATTGTTTCTGTTAAGAAAACTTAGGGGCTGATTATGATGGAGGGCGGACTTTTGTCCGCCCGCTACCCTGTCGCAGACGGGACTGCCCGACAGGCTGTCTGCGGTCCTGCAGTAGGCAATAAGATGCGACAGCCACCACAGCGTTCACAATGCCTATCTTTTGCATTGCAGTAGGTGCTGCTACGTGCAGCACCTGCCGCAATGCATAAAAGGGACACCGTACATATCCCTGCCCTACGTGGCAGGCACCATGCGGTGTCTGCCACATGGTGCTGGGATCCACTGCTCACAGCTGGGGGCCCCCAAGTCCCTTTCCCATTGCATGTTCATGGCGGGGTAACCGCCATGAACAGGCGGGCAGAAAGCAACGTTGTATTCCTTACGGGGGCTCCTAAACGAGCCCTTCGGATGCATGGTGGTCGGGCTTCCTGACTGCCATCTTTCACCCGCCATTATAATATGGCAGGTGGAAAACATGCAAGCGATGGCGGGGAGACCGCCACCAAAAGGGTGTCGGTGCCGATCTCACCGTCATCGTAATCGGCCCCTAAATTTTTAGAGTTGAAAGAAAATGTGTACCACATATGAAAGTATATCTGATTTCTCTAGAGCTGTGTGTGCCCTGGACACTGTGCATCTCCTATTGGTTGTGTGTTTGGAGCTGTTGCTCATTTTCCTACTTTTTACACCTAAAACCTTGACTGAAATGAAACAGAGATTCCAGGCGTAACTATCAATGTTTCTTCTAATTGAGTATGGGTCAACCAAGCCTTGTTTTCAAAGACACTGGCATGGACCAACTCAGAGCATCTGTCAAAATGAGATTCAGGAAATGTGCATTAAAGGAGTATTTCCTGGGACACCACCTAAAAGGAAGGTAGCCACACAACTGTGGATGCAGACATAAGCAAGCGATGCCTTTGGAATTTGTGGCATGAAACTGTCTCAATTTTTGTCCTGGCAAAATATATCAAAAACTGTTTTGCCATTAAGATATGTGAATGGAATTACAATAGCCCAAGAAAACAAGCTGTGCTAGAAAAAAGAACTGAATGGCTTTAGATTGGACTAAAGGACATGAAAGATTAGCATCAGGTGGTAACAAGTATCGCTTGATGCGAGCACGATGATGGGGTCTAGAAAGAAAACTGAAAAAGCTTTGCATGGAAAGCAACAAAGTCAATTTTCAACTTTTCAATTTTTATCAAAAAGATAGGAGTTTGTTCGAGCAGTGGTTTCCTATAATTCCCTTCAAATAGGGATAGTTAAGAAAAACAAGCTGCTCTTCAAGAATAGAAAAAAAGATTGTTTTAAGGAGGTGAGATAGGAATTTGCATCCACTGCCATGAGATTTGATATGGTCCCTTACCCAAGTGGATGGTGAGTGGCCTCATAAGAACTTCTTTTTGCCAGTAAGGTATTGAGTGGTTTAATTCAGCTCAGCCTTACTTCATGCATGTTTGCCACAGCACCAATATGAAAACCTATTTGATTTCCTCTATAAAAAGTTCCTAAGCATCCAGGGAGCCATTAATAACAGTACCTTCTTTTTTAGGTCTCGTGAGCCAAAGGCTCGAAGAGACATTTTATAACTGGGCTTTTCAAAGTGCTGCCGTGGCCTAAAGCTACAGTGCACGTGAACGTGCACGCGCGCAGCCGCCAATCACTGCTGCGCGCGCACCACTCGCGTGCTTGCCACACAGCGCTCCCGTCCAAGCGATCGCGATCACTTTCGCTTTGATCGCGATCGCTATTACTTTCGTTTTCGGCCGCGCGGCCGAATGCTTGTTGTTTGTTGCATTGCTTCATGCTTGTGGCAGTGCTCGATGCACGTCTGTGTTGTCCTCCCGACTTTTGTCTCCCCCCCGCACAGCCACCCGCCCTCTGTGTACACTCCCCCAGTGCCACACGCCCGTTTCTCCTTCTTTATTCTTTTTTTTTGGTCAGCTTTCTGCATGCCACTCTGTGGGTCCTAGTTGTTTATTGCATTGCTTCATACTTATGGCAGTGCTCGATGCACATGTGTGTCGTCCTCCCCACTGTCACTCCCCCACCGCCACCCGCCCTCTGTGTGCCCCGCTCACTGCCACCCGCCCGTCGCGCCTTGTTTTAATTCGTACCTTCCTCTGCCGCTTGTCGCTGCTTGTATTTATTGCTGCAGCAAGGGATCCTTTACTGGTGCCGGCACCCGCTGTGCTGGCTACAGAGTTGCGTGGTACAGTCTCTGATGCCACGGGGACGACGTCACGTCGTGCTGCAGAACCGGTGTTTGTTATGGGAGGGTGGCTGGACAGTTTGCTCATGGCAATCATGGCTCTGGCGGTGCTGCCTGAGTGCTTGCACCAGCCGCTGTCAGCTGAGCTGCAGTATTAAAATCAATGCGCCCCCACAAATTCTATTGCTCCTGAGGCGAGGGAGAGACTGATTGTGACTGTTGCAGCGGCCAGTACTCTGGTGGTGGACTCAGGAGGCGGGTGGCAATCCCTCAACTGCTGCGGTGGCTGGCGCTACAAAGTTAAAGCAAGTATAGACAGTAGCACTAGCCACCCGAGTGTGTTTGTAATACCATGGAGTCAGACCTCAAAAAAGGCACGTACGGTACTGCTGCTGGTCTCTTGAGATGCAGTGACTGTGTGCCTTCACTTTCTGCACTTTTATTTGAAATAGAGCCTGCCTTCCTCGAAGGAAGCATGTAGGGTACTTTAGGCTGCTGGCCTCCTGGGATGCCGCGACTGTGTGTCTTCACTTTCTGCACTTTTAATTGAAATAGAGAATAGCCGGTTTGCCTTCTGCCTCGCCATCTCTAACACTCCCGACCAGAAGATATGTGTTTTAGAAGTGGGGTGTGCAGTGGGGGACTCACTGCATACCTGAGACAGCACATTGGACAGCTCTTCGGGAGAGCGAGTGCAGACAAACATGCAGAGTGCCGCACCGAGAGGTCTCTTGGCACATGTCCATGCGCTGATGTCTACAGCTCTCACACTTTGTAAACTCAAAGGCTGTGTTGAACCACTATTCATCTACGAGCTACAAATCTCACATAATTAGCCGCAGATTCATTCACTTTCTTGCGCTCTCTTTCTAAGTGTCTCCCTCTCAAAATCTCGCTCTACCATCCTCCCTCTTTCTCTCCCAATTTACTAGACCACCCATGTCTCCCAATCTCTCCCTCTCTCTAGTCCCTCTCTCTTTCTCACATTTCCCTATCGCTTCTCCTCATCTCTCTCTCTCCCTCCCTCTCTTTCTGTATCTCTCACCTTACCCATCCCTTTGTCTTTTCACCCCACGCTCACCCTCTATCTCTTATTTAACCCACCCATCCTTCTCACTCAATATCTCACTCCCTCTCTATTTATCTTTCATGTAACCCACCCCGTTGTTTTATCTCTCCCCCTCTCTTGCTCTCGTCTTACTACTTACCCCAAGTCGCACCATCTCTGTCTCTCCTTCTCTTTCTCTATCACCTTACCCACTCACCTCTGTCTTCATCTCTCTCCCCTTTCTCTCTCTCCTTACCCACTCACCTGTCTTCATCTCTTTCCCCTTTCTCTCTCACGTCTGTCTTCATCTCTCTCCCCTTTCTATCTTGCTCTCTCTTCGTGCCCATTCACCCATGTTGCCCCATCTCGTTCTCTGTCCTTAACATCTCTTGTTTCTTCTCATCTATTTCTCTATTTCTCCCGTCTGTGTTTTCCGTATTGCTCTCCCCCATCTAACATACTTAGCTCTCTTTTGTTTCTCTGTCTGCCGAAGTATCTGCCTCTTATCTCCATCTGTCTCTTGTTTCTATGTCTGCCACCCTATCTGCCTCTTGGCTCCATTTATCCGCTGCCCCAGTCAGAGCACTTCAAATGCTTACATTTTCCAAAAATGTAAAATAAATATTTCATTTAAGCTACCTTATAGGGGTGAGGCAAGACACACACCAGAGTGTGTGCATGTATATGTGCGAGTGCATACCTGCGTGCATGTGTGTCTGGGTGTGCACATATGCACAGGTATGTGTGAGTGCCTTTGTGCTTGTATATATGTGCATGCATGTGTGAGTGTGTAAATGTATCTCCTCTTGGTAATGCTGTATATGTATGTGCATGCTTACTTATGTGCATGTCTATGTGCACGTCTGTGTCTGCTTGTATGTGCTTATGCCTGCATGCGTGTGTGTGTGCATGCTTGTGTGGTTGCATCTGTGACAGTAACTACTGGCTGGAGAAAAGATTGACCACATTAGTACCAGTTTAATACTTGAAGTAAACAATCAACAACTGTACGATGACAGATTAAACTTTCAAGAGACCATGCCAGTGCCCAGCACCACGTGTCATGCTTTTTTGTTTTTGCTTTCATTTGAGCTACTATGTGTTTGTTGTGTGATCTGAGATTATGCAGTAGGTTGTGGATTATGTGTCATGTTTGTGAAATAAATAGTCCTGTTTAAAATCTTGTGGCTTCAGAAGCATATAATTGCATTGTTGTTACTTGTTTTCTATCCAGCATATGATATTACTCTTGTCTCCCCTCCCTCATAACCTATTTCCCATTTTCTGGTTCTACAGCACCACAAGGCGATACTAATGGCAATAGTACTATGCAAATATCATCACTACACTACATACAAAAAACAAAAGTAAAAAACATTGTCATTTCTAACACCAAGAGCTCTAGCTTTCAAATATGCGAGACCTATTGCATTGCAAATGCTTGTTTTTCTTTTGAGCTTCTTATTCCCCATATACTCCCCTCCTCTCTAACCTCCTTCAGGTCTATGACGGAGAAGGAAGTTCCAATTCTAGACAAGAAAATAAAAGTTTCAATCTACCCAAGTGTTCACGCCCAGCAGCATGCATTAAAAATACTTTACCTCGCAGGAGATGTTACAAATCTAATGAATGTCTCCATTATTAGATGCACAACACCTGATCGACTGAAATGCACAATTATCAACTCCATGCTTATGTATAACCAGGGGCGTAACACAGGTCCCCGCAGCCCCCGGGGTGCGGGGGGGCCCCAACCTCCAGGGGGCCATCTCAGCACCTCACTTTGGCCGGAGAGCTCCAGATTGAGTCTGGAGGGGGCCCCTCCACGTACCCTGCAGGGGGGCCCCCTCAAGTTTGGTTACGCCACTGCGTATAACGTATAGGGAAGGAAAGTAACGGCAGGAGGACGTTCATTCTCATATCAGGCAGCTAAGCAGTGGAATGAACTACCCCAAGATCTACGCCTCACCGCTGACTATATAGCATTTAGAAAGAAACTTAAAACTCATCTGTTCCCCAAGGCCTAAGATCTGACAGTCCCACCACACGCATCGGCGGCCCGAGTTCTCGCTACATAGCGCTGTGATATCCTTCTGGATGAATTCTGCGCTCTATAAATAAATGCTTAAAGACACTTTACGTATGCCCTCTTTTTCTATTATATAACTATTACGTACCATGTCATTATTTTCCTTCTGTTTATATTATTTTTTCCCCGTTTAATCCAAAGTTTTTATTCTGAATGTTCATCTTTGAAAACATCTTAATCGGTAGTGCTGCATTTTCATATCTGAGTGGATTATATTCTAAAAGACAAGGTACCAAAGTTGCATTATTTCTCAAGTGGGTATCCCCACTTTGAGGTGAACTAATTGTTACATTAATTTTTCTATTCCTTATTCTTCACAGATTACGGAGAATCAGATGCAATACATTATATCTGACATGATTTGGTAATCGTTGCTTTCCTCCGACACCGTTTAGTAGTTATACATTTCACATGTGAATAGAGAATTAATCACAGGTGAATAGAAAATGTATTATTTTACTTTTCAATTTCGTCTATTTCTGATGTCTGTAGGCACGATACTCAAGTATAACAACCTGACTACGTTTTTTCCATTTTTTAGCTATATTAAGTAATTCAATCATATATGTATTATGGGTCAAGACTAATTTTATAGCATCCTCGGTATTCTGCAGTTCCTGTAGTGACTTTTCTGATGAAGGCGCTTGGCGCTGAAAGGCGCGCAGATGAAGATTCATCAACATTCTAAAGCCACGTATAATGTTGTTTAATGACCATGTTCTGACATTAATTTTAATTTAAAATGTGTGTCTAATCATACAATTGTGTGTATTTATACTCTAAATCATTGTCGTGTTGTATGTTTGTATGAACATTACGTACAGCTTTGTCATTCGATGTAATACTATTTACTATTTTTTTCTACTTTTGTATAAAGATGTTTTTTTTGTACTAAGTTAATGAATTTATAATAAAAAATATAAAATGAATTCCAAGTATTGTGTCTCTTGACCCATATATATAAGTTGTTAATATTTATAGTCGCTCATGGAGTCTGTTCTTACATTATTGTGTTGAGTTTGTTCATACATTATTGTGTTGAGTTTGTTCTTACATTATTGTGTTGAGTTTGTTCATACATTATTGTGTTGAGTTTGTTCTTACATTATTGTGTTGAGTTTGTTCATACATTATTGTGTTGAGTTTGTTCTTACATTATTGTGCTGAGTTTGTTCATACACTATTGTGTTGAGTTTGATTGTGTTGAGTTTGTTAATACATTATTGTGTTGAGTTTGTTCATACATTATTGTGTTGAGTTTGTTCTTAGATTATTGTGCTGAGTTTGTTCATACACTATTGTGTTGAGTTTGTTCATACATTATTGTGTTGAGTTTGTTCATACATTATTGAGTTGTGTTTGGTCATACATTATTGCGTTGAGTTTGATTGTGTTGATTTTGTTCATACATTATTGTGTTTTATTTGTTCATACATTATTGTGTTGAGTTTGTTCATACATTATGGTGTTTCCCTGCCCTGAGAACGGTATGTGTTATCAGGGGGTCCCTATTTGTCTACATTGATGAACCCTCTTTACAAGTCCAGGTTGGTAACGATGATAACCAGATGCTATTCACCAGGCGCGCAACACCCATTGGACTCACAGGGCTTCAGCCGCCCCCCCCCCCCCCCCCCCCCTCGAGTGTGGCAGCCCGGGATGAGACAGATCCCGGGCAGACACACAACCGCACCCGAGCACTTCACAGGTCTTTAAAAGACCATTTGCATGTTAATGAGGCCTCGCTGTGGTTTCACCCCTTCTAAGAGCCCCTGCAGCTCCACTCTGCCTATGGCTTAAAAGATTTAGCCCCCCCCGAAATTTTTTCTTAGCCCCCCCCCCCCCGAAATTTGGCTCTAGTTGCGCCTCTGCTATTCACTGATACAGGTAGAGGTACACACGAGCACTCTCTCGCCCTGGGTCTGCGCGCGCTCCAGGATGCGTCAGGCCCTGACGGATGTTAGCTTTTCCCGCCAAACTCTTTTACAAGAGTCCGACGTGGTTCACGTTTCCCCCGCTGCTGATTACAGGCCGCAGCCTGCGGAGGGGGTTCCCTCCTCCCCCCTCATCTTGGCCGGATCGCCTTTTCCCTTTCAGACAGACTTCCAGCTTTGGCCGGTTTTCAATGTCATGTCCAATTTGAGCTCTTCACAAACCTTGGCGCAGGCAGGATTGCTCGGTGCACTGCAGTTTACCCCACACATTAAACGAATCAAGTAATGTTCCTGGCGTGGCGCAATCAGTCGGCGTAACCGTATAATTTTCATCTGCAGTCAGTCAACTGAGACAAATTCCTAATTTGTTTATCTTCCGTGCGCTCGTTCAAGGGTTCTATTGAATCATAAAAAAACTTCAAACATCATCACGGAGAAGAGAGGAACCGGAATACAATCCACTGAGACCTTTCCTTCCGTTTGTGGGTGCCTGTTCCCCTGCCTCTTTTCGCTATGCATTGTGGGAATAGCAAACCTAGGCACCCTGTATTGGATGCATGATTGATTGTAGAAGGAACATACAGTTTCAAGTCTTCTACTTCAACGGATGGGTAACTTATCCAGTCTAGTATGTATTGGCATTCTGCGATTTGTAGAACTGTTGTAGTTCTGAGCCTACATAATGAGATAAACGGGACTACAAATCCCAGAATGCAACGTAAAACCTGGACTGGGTGAGCTAAACCTGTATTGAAATAGGAAGTTTAAGGCCACTGTCTTTTTCTGGACAATCAAAATACTCTGTCATCGACTTCCATGAAGGGAAAGCAGCAAGCAGGGATTGCAAAACATTTTCCACGAAATGGAGTCTGTGTCGTCACTTGGCTTTAACTATAAGCTCCTTCCACAATTAAATGTGATGTACGAATTTGCAAAGTTTTTTTTGCAACTTTCCCTTAGTTCTATGGGAAGGTTTGCAACTTAGTGGATGATGTGAAGTTTTTCTCTTTGGCACTTTTTCACTTTCCTCAAGCCATTACCTGTTTGGTGTGTCATCCCTATGGAGTGCTTGTTCTAAAACGCAGGGCTACTGGAATTATGCGACAGAGAAGGACCGAATTATGCGGCAAGATTGACAGAGTTATGCGGCAAGAGGAAGCAAATTATATGGTTAAAGCAGGACATTTTGTGACAATATTAATTTGTATTTTGTAATTTTTACACAAGCTAACACTGCCAGGGCAAGGGTGTCATCTCTTTAGTATCACTTTAGCACTGAAATACAGCAGTATGCAATTGTGGCGTCTTGGGCCCTAGGCCCACATGCCGGAACAAGGACCACACAGACACGGTAGTATATTACTGGAACTGGCCCAGGGCACGTGAGCGCAGCCCCTTTTATTAGAAGGGTCACCTGACCAGTGACACCTGTGATGGGTGTGTGTGCGCAGTGTGGTGGTGCAACAGAGCAGGACACTACATCCCTCCCAAACTTTAATAAAAAAAGAAATAAACAAGAAGTCCAACCTAAAAAGAAATCAAACAACAATACACAGCACCAATGAGTCTCTTCAGGCTGTCTGCTGGGCGGTACTAGAGTTCTGGACCACAAGGTCAGGAAGCTTTGGTCCGCCTCGGGTGATGAAGTTCAGACCAACCTGGTCTTGCGGTGTTGGAGTCTATTTACAAAGTTCAAATGGCGGTGCATCTGGAGCGGTGGTGCAATCCACTTTGGAGATCTTCTTGCAGGCGCTCAGGCTCCGGCGGACAGCCAACCTGCAAGCACGGAGGATGACCTTGGTGGATGAGGCCCTTCCTTGCAGGCTAAGTACTTGATGATCTTTCCAATTCCCTATAGCCGAGCAGCATCAGACTCGCCTCTCCTGCCTGGACTCCCCTCTTACAGGTGTTTCCTGGAGGGCCTTCCTGCCGGGCTGCCATGGTATCGTGCTGGCTTCGTGTAGGCTGTGCAACGGCGTCGCTGAGGAACTGCTAACAGGACCACAGCTAAGTCGCTCATGTAGCCGCAGAGGGTGGTGTCTCAGTCTGTGTGTTCTCGCCATCAGGGCTCAGGTTCTGTGCCTTCCTCAAATGGTCTTTGGGTGATCAGTCTTCATTTGTCACCTCCATGCTTCCCGGTGCCTGTCGTGGAGCTGCTGCTGACGCATCTCTCCGATCCAGATTCCCCTCTCACAGGAATTCCATTGAGGCCCTTACCCCTGGATTGCCACGTGACCACGTGGGCTGTGCGGGCCTTTCGTAGGCCATGCGGAGAGGTCGCTGCAGAGCTCCCAACGGGGCCACGGCCAAGCCTCGTGTAACCCCAAGGGTGGATGGTCCAATGGTCGGCAATGCTCTTCTTCGCCTGGCTTCCGGTTTATGGGGAAACACAGTAGGTTCCTGGGTGGCACATGTCCCACAGCACCAGGAATGCCTCGTTGACCTCCAGCTGTCTCGAGTGGTTGGATCCACTCTGGTGGTAAGATGCTCCTTTTATGTTCTTGGTGATGATGGCGAAGCTGTCTCCAGTGATGTCTCTGCACCCCCGTGGCTGGCTTGTGCTGTTGAACACCTTCTCCAGTGCTGACATGAGTCCTCTGTCCTGTCGCTCTTCTCCTTTCCTTCTTGCGCGCCTGTGGTGGTTGTTTGCCCTGTGGCATCCTGCCACTCTCCTTCCTTTCTTCACGGAGTGGTGTCATGCCACGGTCTTCTTCTTCTGGCCAGGTTCGTCACTTGGATGTGGCGTCCTGCCACGTGTCTCATGTTAGCACCACATGGGCATCTTGCTGGTCGTGTTCGGTTCTTGGGACGGTCTTTACTTTGCTGCTGACCTGTCGCAAGTCTGTCCTGTTGGTAGGATGTGCATCTTCTTCTTGACGACCTCTTGCAGGCCCCTTCCCCTCCTCAGGGGTTTTCGCTCTGTTCCTCGCTCTTTATTCGGGGGCGTCGTGCTTGCACTTCGAGGTAGTGCCGTCGTGGCGCTTGATCCTGCCTCCATTCGGATATGCTTTGCGGGGTTGATTATTTTGTGTGATGTGCTGCTGGCTTGCTGTACGTTGTGGTGTCCGGCCACATGTCGCATGTCATTTGGAGTACCTGTTGCGGTGGCGGTTTGCCACATCGAGTGTGCACCTCTACTCTTGCCTGTCTGGGGCCACTGGCGACTGCGTCTTGGGGCAGTGTGAGGGAGGACACTCTTTGCTGTGTTCGGCCCACTGCGGGGCTTCACTAAAGCAGTGGAGATGTGGAGGCAGTCCTTGCTGCCTTCAGCATTGCTTCTTCTCTGTGGATGTGTCTCTATCTCCTGGGCGCCTGCCCGTGCTGTCAGGTTCGCTGGTGCGTCTTTCTGCGCAGTTCTGGCTTTGTGTGCTCTATTCTCTCCGTGGGCCTCCTTTTCTGACAGTTGGCACTTCCTTATCCTAGCTTGCGGTGGTGTCTGTTCCCCACTGACGGTTTGCACGCTCTTGGTTGCTTGACGCTTCTCTGGGCTGGGACAGCTTTGGGTTCTTGACAATCTCTGAACTGGGGCCGCCTTTTTTATCGGTGCTGCACTCTCTCTCTTTCTGCTGCCTCAATCTTCTCTCTCTTTCTGACCAGGTGCTAAGTGTTGGAGCATGGAAACATTTAGAGTGCTGCTGTAGGGCTGTGCGTGAGAGTTCCTTTGCTGCTGCTGCCGATTACCAGTCACCAGGTAGAGCTGCAGCTGTTGCACCTTGCAGGCTGAAAACAGCTTCACCGATGCAGCGGTGTTGGAGGTACTGGTGTCGTGTGTCCAGCGCCCATCTGGCTGTATCTCACTTTCTCGGTCTCCACACTGATGTAGAAGCGGAGCTGAGGCAGGGAGGGGGGGATGCTCAGTCAGGGGTGGGGAATGTGGCTGCATTGGTTCCTGCAGGCCAGCCGGAAGCTCTCTTGTGGCTCAGTGTGAGGCTTGTGGGTGCAGGGGGCCTCCTTCATGTGGTGCTGGCATCAGTTCACCCGGGCCTTCCTGCAGCGCTTTCTTTATTTCTATCTTGTCTCACAGGAAGTGTTGTGGCCCTGTGGCCACTGGGTGGGCTGTGGATGATTTCAGAGAGGTCATGGCAGCTTTCCTGATACCGAGGGCCTCTGGAGAAATTCTAGCTTCTGAGTTGTGCTTTACTGCTCCTTTGGTGCTGCAGTGGTAGTAGGTGGCCGCTAGGGGGCTCAGGATACGCTCCCCTAGCACCCTGGTTCAGCACGTGACAGTCTCAGTACCTGGCAGGTCATTCTCCCTTTTCCAGTGCCTGTTGTCTGGGAGGAGGTCGCTGATCCCCTTGGTTGTCAGGGTGGCTGGTGCACTACACTAGGCCCATTCAGTACAAGTCACGTACTTGTTTCCTAGGCCGTGGCTGACATGCAGTGCAGTGGGGTGGTGCAAGTGGCTCTGCGGACCCTTATGGTTGTCTCGGGTGATTTTGTGTGTAGACCGTGTCTCTTTCCTTGTTTGTAGAGTTGTGGCTGACAGTTCTCTTTGCAAATTCAGTCCTGGACAGGGCTGCCGCATGCAGGTGTTTCTTGTGTGAAGGCAGTGTGGATACACAGCCACCATGGTGGCGCTGCAGCGCCGTCTCTCTATCGGCAGCGGCAGTCTTTCTAACAACTGCGGGTCTTGGAAAATGTTGAAGCCGATGCTGGGCTTCCCTCAACGGTGGTGCTTCGGCTCATGGCACCTTTTCGCTGGAGCAGCTGGCGGCGGGCAAAGGAGCTTCCGAGCGCCCAAGCAGGTATGGAGGGATGGACCTTTTCACTGAGCTGCCGCTGCCTCGCCTTTACCTCATCCTCAGGCCTCCCCACGTTGGCGGCATTGCTCAGGACCATCGCCAAACAAGATAACGCTTACCCTTTCTGAGGGTACTTTTGGGGGCATATGGGGCGACCCCTCACACAGGGGTTGTTCCGCTTGCCAGTGGGCTCGGTCTTTCGCTTCCTAGGGCAACAAACAGCCGCACAGGGTAGTGAGTGTTGGTGTGGGCAGCCTGTTCACAACGTTGGGGAGGTGTCGTGTGCCGGGGGGAGGCGTGGCAGGGCCAATCTCTACTCCTCACACCTGGGCACTCAGTCAGTCAGAGGGTGGGCGCAGTCCTCTCACAACACACGGGCCATGCTGGTGTGGGGTAGGGTCTCGATTCCTGTGGTCCCGATCGCATCGCATGTGGTCACCTCAAGCCTGGTGCTAGCATCGGCATTCCGCCACCTTCCACGGATCTCTCGCTGCTGGGCCCGTCAGTGCGGCTGGCTGAAGCCGGGTCAGCATACAATCAGATGCAGGGGCAAACTGGAGGCCGCGTGTTCAGGCGTGCCACAGCTCCGGTGCTGCGGTCGCTTCAGCAGCAGGTGCAGGGCTGCCCTAGGTTTAAGCTACACTTCCCCCACAAGGAGACCTGCTGACCTTCAGGAGGCTCCTCAAGACCTGGCTGTTCGATCAGTAGCGGCCCCCCTCCCAGCGCCTTGAGACCCTCACGGGTATGTAGTGAGCTCTACAAATGTTTGATTGATTGATTGATTGAACCGGGAAGCAGCCGCGTCCTCACACATGGGATAAGACCCACTCGTCGACATTGTGGTGTCTTGGGCCCTAGGCCCACCTGCCAGGACAAGGACCACACAGACACAGTAGTATGTTACTGGAACTGGCCCTGGGCACGTGAGCCCAGACACTTTTATTAGCAGGGTCAACTGACCGGTGATGCCTGTGATGGGTTGGTGTGCAGTGTGGGGTACAACAGAGATAGAACACTAGAACGTGTCCAGCAGGACACTACAGCAACAAAGTACTTTTCATAACAGTTCATAATCAACAGATCGGGCGATTAGCCATAATCATTGGCTTGCCACGTAGCCAACTCAGTACCGTGGTATTGAGTAAAAGCTTTGCCACCAGCCAAAAAGTGCAATACAAGCCCTGTATTTAGTGACCATAAACAACTTCGACTCAATCAAACTCACTACTCGGGGAAACCAACGTGTGGCTGGAGCTTAAGATCATCTATCAATAGTAACCTGAAAGCTTTTTTTTGTTGATCACATAAGTTCAAGCGACAGCTGCACTGTCGAGGTGAACCGAAAATATGTGTGGATTACTGTAGCCCTGGGCATCCAAGGGGATCTATGCTGCTGCCAGAGAAAAACAAACATCATAAATTATCTGCCATTTTAGACGTTTTAAGAGTGCCATGCGAGTGCCTCTAAAAGTTTACGCTTGATACATTATGGGTGTTATAGAGCTTTTTCTAGGTAGGCATACTGCTTCTGGTTCATGCAGCTGGATAAACAAACACAATAGTCACAGATATGTGGGGGGGTGGGACTTTTTCTATGGAAGCACACCATTTTTGCCCAATCAAAAATGTACTTCTGTCTACAAACAAGTGGACGGAGCCAAAGCCCCTCTTTGTAAAACTTCTGGAAGCTATTTTTAGGTTGCTCACATAAGGAATGGTAACAGTTGTGCTCTCAAGCCACCAACGGAGGCCCCTCCATTAGAGCGGAGGAGCGCTGCCCCCCCTTCCCCCCCACCCCCAGCCGTAAATAAAACGATAATAAAACGGGTTTGTAACCCATTTTATTACAAAAAATGTGAATCCCGCGGGTCCAGGGGGATAACACCGTGGTGCAGGAGTGCACTGCGTATTCAGGCCGGGCAAACACCTCATGTGCGGTGAAGCTTTCTCTAGCCCCTGATACGTTGCTGGGGCTGGAGAAAGCAGGCATAGGCTCCCAGTCTGCCTGGGAGCTTAAAGTTGTAGCACTCAGACCAATCATGACGCTGCTTTCCTGCAGCGTCGTGATTGGCCGTAGTGCAGTCTGGGAGCCTGTCCCAGAATCAGGAAGAGCGGGATGGAGCGGACTGTGGAGGCAATCAGGAACGTTTTTTAAAAAAATTTGTAAAGTTTGTCCCCCCCCCCGAGTCTACCCCCACTGAGTCCCTTCCTCCCACCCCAGCCCATCTCCCTCCTCCGGCTCACCCTGCAACTTTGGCAGGGGACGGGCCGCGACTGCACGCCACAAGAACAAAACAGAGAGCATTGGCCAGATTTCATAGATTTTGCTATGACCAAGTGTGACTTTCTCCTGTAGTACCTGTGGCTTACTCCTAAGTTTGAAGAGTAAGCTAATAGTCTCCTTACTTTCTTCTGGCTTACACATGCAATTCTGGAGTAAATGGTGATTTCTACAAGAGTAAATCTCACCACAATCTTTGTGAGTAGGGCCCACACAACATAAATTAGTGATGAGCTACAAAGTTGTTTAATTTTTCCAACAAAACCAGATAGTAATTAAAAACTAGAATTGCAAAGCTGAAAAGCAAACGTCATGAAAGAAATAGCGTAAACCACACTAGTTTTTGCTTAAGATTTTTTTTTCACTTTTTTCATTTTCATAACTAGTGCTTTTAAAGAACTAAACTTCAGAAGAACAATGATCTCTATTGTAGCAAAAGTATTTAGCCCAATATCATGAGAAGTATATCCACCCAAACAATGTTTAATATAACACAATGTAAAAATACAGTATATGTACAAAAATGACACTGAAGTGAAGTAAAAACCCATGCTCGCGTCACAGGGGGGAGGGCCAAAATGTGAAATATGAGTGTCATCATCTTCAAAGAATGAATAGAGCCCACCTACTTTGCTTCAAATTATTATTACGGCGGGTGTTTACAGTCTGCTGAACACGTTTCGATTGACTGAAATTATCGGATCATCATCAGGGCTTAAACTGCAATATATCCGAGACAGTCAAAAGTTAAATGAAAAATGATCAAATCCAAAAATTATGGATAGCGATTATCAAGACAAAAAATGTACACACATGAAAATAAATGTGCTGGAAATAGCTTGACCATTGAATGGTGCAAGCACAAGAAGTGACAACTAGGGATGGGGTCATTGGAGCAGCATACTGTGAAAACAGTGATGGGATCCGAAGGATTGCTCTGGCATGGGCGGGAGAGTTGATGAGTGAACCCCGTGACGTGCTTCCACCTTTTGGAATATAGTTTGTAGTATGATATTTAACAATACGCATTTGCATATAGGATGACACCTCAAAAAGGCGTTCCAGATGAACACACATGAAGCAAAATGTCAGATGCAAAATCAGATAATTCAATGAAAACTGTCCCCTTCTTACCACAAGAATGTGGTGTCAAACCAGAACATTGTTGTCAGAATATAGTTTGAAGTAACCATTATATTATTTTCAAAAATATCACCCCATTGGTGTTAATACTTGAAAATCTAAAACCAATGGGACGATATTTAGGGTAAATTTAGGGTATTTAAAAAAGCATTGAGGACATCAGCAAGACTAGATTTACACTTTAATAGTAAGGGCATGCTTTTCAACAAATCCAAGAATGTGGAAAATGACAGAATTCCCAGACTGCCAGGGCATATACACCAAAGACAGAGTTATACCATTACATGTGTCAGCCTCCTCCCTGGAGAAATATTTCCAGGTGAGGGGGTGACATTTTTGTCCTGTGAACAAATGGTCATGGAAAGAAGGATGTGTGAGATGAGTGTGCTACCATCCATCCTTCCAAATTGCTGTCTATGTGATGAATACAGGCCCCAGCTAGGCCCGCAGGACACAAGGGTTCGCTCTCCTGTAACGGAATCTATAAGGAAGTTGGCACGGAAACTGCAAAGTACAAACACAGCATTTATTAACCCTTAAGGGTGGTCCTACAATCCACACAACACTCTTCAGTATTGCATGGAGTAGCACACAGAACATTCGTACACAGTCCCCTTTTATACACAACAGAGGGGCCCATAAGTGGGTGGATACAACATGAGGCCGAAGAACATTACCATTTATGGTCATTCTCAATACTGAATCAATACATGGGCGGAGCCAACACACTCCTTGAGCCCGCGAAACACATGGTCAAGCAAGACTAATTATAACAGATGTGGTCAAGTCTGGGCATGCGCCAAATGGACAAGGGAGAGCTATTTATAGACTGTTACTAGGCAGATTACAAGAGCAACTAACACAGAGGTCGGACTCTCCTCGTGGTGAACACATGGCAGCATGTCAATACAAAATGGAGTCCAAACTTCGGTCAACATAACGGAGAAAACATGATCTAAAGGGAAAGCATTAATGTCGTCAGTAAATGCTTAATCACATTGCTGTTCTAATTTACAACAGACGACCCTTTCAGCATTTACTGAAGACATCCGGTTTCCAAAAATCATCATATATGTCAATTATCATCATTCCTTTAACCTCTTTGGCTAGATGATTCTGATGAGCAACATCGGCAATAGCTTTCTTATCCGGAATGCAGAATGAAATGCATACAGAACAGAACAATGGTCCACATTGAACACACATACAGAGAAAGAACAGAATTGCTATAATAATACAGAGACCAGTTAAGACCTTCCATCCCCAGGCAGTAACCAACGCCCAAAACCATCCAGAAAAGGACCAAGTGCCGTTTTCTGTGTGGATTTCAGCTGCTATTTTATGCAGCTTGTTAATGGCGTTATAAACGGATGGCGTATGATCAGGGATGAACACACAGCAGCTACTTCCAATAATTTTACAGGCTCCACCTCGATCAGCTAGCATTACATCTAATACCATACGATTCTGTAATGCAACAATCCTAGTTATTTGTAACTCTTCCGTAAGATTCCCAAGAGCAGCAGCAGTCTGATTGGTCACAGCTTCTACCACTCTTGTTAATCTTCGGATCTTCCTACTATTCAAAGCGGCTCCAACAAAGAAAAACAGTCCTAAGTTAAAATCAATATACTGTTGCAAGCTGGTATCAGTTTGATCCACATCATCAATTGATAGAGTACGTTTATACCTATTTACAGTCACATTATTCAACAATTTCAAATCCTTATGATATGACGCGGGTGCTAGAAATACAGGAGGTAATAGGAATGATACATAGCATACCCCAGACCACCCAGCCGGCAAACGGTAATAACCCTTATTTCCACATACAAAGTAAGTATTATGGGACGCTAGGAAGGTACTGTTGTTCAACCCGTCAATATTCAGTACAGTTATGCAATCACTGACACCAACAGGGATAAAACCCACACTCTGGACACACAGGTCCGCTTGAGCTTGTGCCACTTGGATCACGAATTTGTCCTTCCCCACAGTGTCTCTGGTGTTCGTGAAGATATAGGGAATGGATTCATTGTCCGGTCGGTACTCTTCCCATTCCCAAATTGTCCCATTCGCTTGTGGATACCCATTCTTGTCTTGATGGCATTCTCTATTAAGTCTAAAAAGCAATCGACCCACTGTCGGTTTCCGAGTGGCAAAAAGCAAAGTGTACCATGCTCTACAAGAGCCATTATGAGAGAAAGGGAGTGGTATGAATGGCGTACCTCCTTTCTTCTGATGAGCCGGCATCATCCCACATATCCAACAGTTCGTAGCGTTCGTAGCAACGTGGGTATGATGCAGCATCTGGATGAAAGTGTTGTTCAAGTAAGATTGTCGATGCTTCAACTCTTGATACGGTAATGTATAAAAGTAGTGCTCCTCAGGCACCGGAGTTGTCAACACAAGTGTTTTCCGAGCAGGAGTTACCTCCTCCACAAACCATGTGGTTATCCCAACAATAGCTACTGTTAGCATGAACCCCAACGCACAAAGGATTTTCTTCTTCTCCATGTCAAAGGAAACGATACCCTGATATCTTCCTGAAACTAAAAAGTCTGTCAGAACTCTTCCCCTTGGGCAGTGGTTGATTTCTTCACCAGCGGGCCAAGACGGGTGTCACTACACTAATGCAGGGCTGATCCCCCCCCCTTGCCTCATCGGCTCTCCGTTTCACTAACCCAAGGGCCATTCTGACAGTATGTCCCGGTACTGGAAACCTCACTTCCTGGGTCGAAGATGATATCGCCTTCTTCCAGAAGTCGCGTGGTCCGGAAAGAGCTCCTCAGTGTCTCGTGGCTCAGCAGCACGTTCTGTCTCTGCTGCTAGGATTTCTCGTTGATCGGTCGGTCAGCACGGCAGACTCCACCAATCCGGGCGGTACCTTTCGACAGTGCAAGGAATGGATCCAATTCTTTCGGTTCGAGACTCGCACAGCCGTCCTCGTTGCAAGGAGGACTTGTTCAGGTCCTACCCATCTCGGCTCCAAACTGTTCGTTCTGTCGAAGACTTTCACCATAACATGATCTCCAGGCCGGAGACCATGTCCTTCGCCGGTAGACCGATCAGGGAGCGCCTCTCGGACCTGTTGATGAATAGAAACCAAGTTATCCGTTAACTGTGCCAGATAATCGCTCATCATTACACAAGGTACATCATACACAGCCTTAGGTCTTGGTGGACCCCAAATATTCATTGGGCGTCCAAATACTATTTCGTACGGCGTAAGGCCGGTTCGAGAGTGTGGCACTGACCTAATCGACAATAACGCCAGTGGCAGGGCGTCTGGCCAAGTCAAAGACGTTGAAGCTTGGATTTTGGCTATCTTAAGCTTCAGTGTACCATTATACTTCTCGACTAGTCCGGCAGACTGGGGGTGAAACACGGCATGAAACTTCTGAGTGATGCCTAGGCCCTTCAAGACATACTTTATAACATCCGCTACAAAGTGAGGGCCATTATCACTCCACAGAAGTCTACAGACGCCGTATCGAGGGAAAAACTCTTTTAGCAGTAGCTTCGCCGTGGTCATTGCAGTATTGTCTTTCGTAGGGTACGCCTCAACCCATTTGCTGAAAGCGCAAACCACTACTAGAACATACTTCAAATTGTTACAGCGCTCAAGCTGGATGTAATCCATCTGCAGAACCTCAAAGGGTGCAGTAGGTGTCGCAAATCCTCCTGCTGGAGTTCGAGTGCCTTTCCCTGGGTTATACTTCAGACAGATCATACAGGTCTGCACCACCCTCTTTGCTGTGCTAGCAATCTCTGGATGCTCCCAGACTTGGGTAAGCAATTTCACAATTGCGGAAGCTCCAACATGTGCTAGCCCATGTGCCATCTGAACCATAGGTTGTACAAAGGCCGTGGGTAATTTCCATCTATCCATCTGTTTATTTCTCCAACAACCCTCATCATCCAACTCTCCCTCGCTAGCCCATTTCTCCCGCTCTTTATCAGAAGCGGTCCTTTGCATTTCTCGCACTTCCTCCTTCGCATCACGCCATCTCTCCACCTGTGATTTTACTACATACATGGCAGTAGTACCGGGCTGCATCGCAGTCTCCCGTGCTACTCGATCCGCTAACGCATTCCCTTCTCCAACTTTATCAACCACTTTCCTATGGGCGCTACACTTAACGATAGCAATTTTCTTTGGGTATGTCAATGCAGTTAAAAGATTATGAACTAACTCTCCATGCATTATCTGTACTCCATGTGACGTTAAAAACCCTCTCTCCTTCCAGAGTAGGCCGAAGTCATGCGCTACTCCGAAGGCATAGCGGCTATCTGTATAAACATTCACACATAATCCTGTACTGAGCTCACATGCTCGTGTTAATGCTATCAGTTCCGCTGCTTGAGCTGATTTCTGTGGTATGCGTGCAGTCTCCACTATCGTTTGTAATGTGGTAATTGCATACGCTGCTGAAGTCGTACCGTCTGGTAGCTTCAGACAGGATCCATCCACCCACAGTTCTCCATCTACATCTAGAAAGGGCGTATCCTGGAGATCAATACGACCCTTTGTTTGTTCCTCAGTCACAAGAATACAATCATGCGCTTTCTGCGCCTCAGGCTGGGTCTCGGGGTATGGCAACAATGTGGCCGGGTTTAATGTCACGCACCTTTTCAATGTAATATGAGGAGCCAAAAGCGTCAACTCATATCCCGTTAAGCGGGCACTGGTCAAATGCTGCGTCTTTGTTTGATTAAGCAGGGCATCCACAGCATGAGGAACTAACACCAACAATTTATGGGACAACACAATTCCTTCACTTTGGCGTATTGACACAGCTGTCGCCGCTACCGAGCGAAAACACCCTGGTAATGCTCGGGCGACAGGATCAAGCACAGCCGAAAAGTATGCACAAGGGCGCTGCTTGTCGCCGTGCATCTGCACTAAAACTGACAATGCACATCCATCTTTCTCATGCACATACAACGAAAAGGGTTTTGCATAATCAGGGGTCCCTAACACTGGTGCTGAACAAAGGGCCTGTCGCAGTTGCTGAAAAGCAGCATCACACTCATCTGACCAAGGGATTGGGATAGGCGTGTCTTTTGTCAAAAGCGCTAGTAATGGCTTAGCTATATGTGAAAACCCCAATATCCACTGTCTACAAAAAGAAACAAGGCCCAAAAATGCACGCACATCCTTCTGCGTGGATGGTCTCAGTGTGTCCAAAATTACTTGGATACGATCTGGTGTGAGTGCACGCCCCTCCTTAGACAAAAGGTGACCTAAATAAGTCACCTTTGGTCTACAGAATTGCAATTTCTTCCTAGACACTTTATGATTGTGGGATGCTAAAAAGGAAAGGAGGGATAACGTGCTTTTCTCACACAACTCAGGAGTGTCAGCCGCCAACAAGATGTCATCGACATATTGAATGAGGGCGACCCCCTCGAGTAAAACAAAGGAATCCAACTGTCGCTTCAAAGCCTGACTATAAATACTAGGGCTTTCTGTATAGCCTTGGGGAATTCTACAAAAACGATAAGATCTATTGTTTAATGTGAACCCAAAAAGAAATCGGCTATCAGGATGAATGGGGATGGAAAAGAAGGCATTCTTCAAATCAATCACTGAAAACATGGTCGCCGTAGGCGGGACCAAGGTAAGCAACGTCGTGATATCGGAAACCACCGGGTACTGAGGTATCACGATCTTGTTCACCTCCCTCAAATCAATTATGAACCGATAGACCTTTGCATCCGTGTCCTTTTTCAGAATAGGGAGAATCGGACTGTTACAGATATTATAGGGAACTTCTTCCACTACTCCTACTGCGATCAAGTCTCGCACAATCTGTATGAGAGCCTCCTCGGCCTCCTGGGAAATACGATACTGCGGGAGGCGTGGTAACACCGCCCCCTCCTGGACACTAATGTGGACCGGAGGAATCACCATTTGTCCCACATCTGTGTCCGAAGTCGCCCATAAAGCACGAGGGAGGGTAGCCAACAACGCATCCTCTGATATCGTACACATCCGCCCTGACCGGGGGTAGTTGTCATTTAAGATCACCCTCACACCCTCAGGGGAGCAGCGGATTGTAGCCCTAAAGTGCTTTAACATATCAAGGCCCATGATGTGATCCGGTGTATACGGAGCAAGCAGAAACGGAGAGGGCGCAGAAAAAGAATCAACCTTAAATGTAAGGGGCTGTGAAAGAGGGCTTCGGGAGAGTGTACCGTCAAACCCTACCGATGTAACCACTGAGCCGGATGGGGGAGCCCCCGGAACCAAGTACCTAGACAATGCACTACGTGTCGCTCCTGTATCTACTAGGAACTGATCAGTAGAACCTAAAACCTCAGCCGATACATAAGGACCCGTCTGATCGACCGGCACCTCAACTGATTCAGACCCCCATCCAACGCATTCCTATGCATGCTGCGAATCGCGATATCCCGATCGATCGATGTCCGACACATGATACTGGTGCTGGCGATCGAAAACATTTGAGCTATCTCGGTGCTGCCCAGCAGTATCGAAACGAAACATGATCGTTAGAATTCCCTCTAAAGTTCGAGGAACCCCCTCTACCTTTCGGGCCACCCGGAGTATGCCCCTGAAGCGAAGCACGCAACACTGGGCAATCCCTGGCCCAATGGCCCAATTGCTTACAATACGCACACTGGTTCCTATTCAGATCAGATCGGCCCGAAGGGGGACCATAAGATCCTCCCCTTCCTCTATTATTACCCCGTCGGGGCGGGCCATATACTTGTGCCAACATTACCTTAGTCTTAAGATCTTTCGATTTCTTTTCCTACTGGCCCTTCGCCTCATGCTCCTGACGCTCATAATACTGAGCGATAGTCAGAAGGGCCGTCGGCGTCGCGGAGGACCAGGAACTCTCGCTCGCTTTTAACCGGGCCGCAACTGCCGGTAGCAGATTAGCCACATATTTGTCCGCAAAAAGGTGGCGGCCCGTGTCGTCAGTAAGCGACTGGCCACTAAAATCATGAAACGTCTCCTCAAAGCGCGTAAAGAAGTCCGCAACTGACTCGTCAACTTTCTGTTTACATGCAGCTAACATATTCCAGTCAATCTTTTTAGGGGGGATAATCGTCTTCAACTTAGCCACAATAGCCGCAGGGAGATCTAAAATATTCTGGGGTGGTTTCTGTGCAGGCTTCCGTTCCCTATCCTCATCCTCAAGGTCAGACCACCGGGCCTTGAAGGCAACCGCATCATCTACCTTTCGGACAGAGCGCCACGTATCCGGCGGTAGGATAAGGCCAAAGAACAGGTCTATATCCGCTAAGGTCATAATGCAAGAATTCAAGGCCCCCTCGACTTCTTCATAGAAGGCCGCTGGATTCTTGCGGGGGTCAGGCAGCGCATTCTTTAATGCCATAACATCGGCCCTATGCCATGGAGTGTAAACCCAATTATATACAAAATATCCCCTTGCATCGGCGGAGTTAATATCCGAGCTAGTCCCTGCTCCCTTAGGAGGAACATACAAAGGCGCCGCCTCTCGCATTGGTTTAGCATGCACTATGTCATCCTTATCTGACTGGGAGGCGGATGGGTGGCCCCCTGCTGCAAACGAATCCGACTGTTTCTCCTCCTCCGTTTGTTGGCGTGCTTTCTCTCTAAGGGCCAGCACCTCGTCCCGCAAAGCGAACAGCCGCCGAGCCGCCTCAGGAGCCTTAGGGGGAGAAAAAACACCATTACGTAATGCTCCGGCATCCGAAGACACTTCGTCAGGCTCAAGGACACTAGAATATTTTCGGAAAGCAGCAATTACTTCATCCGCGAAATGAGACAGAAAATACACCCTCTCTCTATCTTGCCACGACCCCCAAGTATGGAACAACTCCTCCTTAGACATCTTGCCCTTAAGTGCACGGAGGGAAAGTTTCCGAAGCTCAGCCATATGCTCGGCCGATAACATGGACCGTGTGTCTACCTTACCCGAAGCCGGGCCAGAATCTTGCGGCCGCGGAGCGGATGCGCCAACATAAGGGGGCGGAGAGCGATCTAGTAAATAAAAATCATCATCAGGATTATTAAGGACAGGATAAAGTGGCTGGCGAACAGCATATTGCCCCGAAACTTGTAGCCTACGCTCTTTCTCTTGTCTGTCCGTCTGCTCTCTGTCCTCCCGATGCTTCGCTTCCTGCGCTCGCACATGATCATTCTTCCGTTGCTCTTTATCAAACAGCGCTTTCTCACGTTTCTCTCGCTCACGCACTTCCTTCACCCATAATCGCACACATTCAAACATATCCTGACGAGAACGTCGCTTACACATACACTGTTCCACATACTCAATCTTACGTATATCAAACGATCCATACAAAGGCCATCGCAACTCAGGATCCTTCTTCGTATATTTCCTCCATACTGTGCTGTACATTATGGAGGAAAGACCATGCTTCACATACATATCCCTATTAGGCGTCCCCTCTGGGGGAGCCGGAGCAGATTCCTCGAGGTTCAACCGGTGTCCAAAACAGCAGCACCACTTACGGAGTGCGCTAAAAGCAGGCATGCTAGAAATAATGCAAAATATGCAATATTATAAGAAAAAAATGGCACTTAATTGTTGCGCCGTTCAAAGTTTACACAGCTCCGGAGAAATCTCTCCACATTACCTGCCTATATGTGTTGCAACGCATATATTTTCACAAAGACAAATTCAAAATATGACTAGTCATCATCAATCAAACTCAAATAGCCAACCCAGGCTTCAAAAACTCGGAGCAAGTACCGTACAACGGTTCTTACCAATCAAGAGTCCAGGTTCCAACTGCCAAGCTCCACAATCGCCCAAACGGCTCTCACGGCAGGACCGACAGAAGAGGTCTCAGTCGATGACCGGCGCCACCCAGACGGTCAGCTCGGAAGGGAAGGAAGAAAAACCTCGGGATGCCAGGGCTAAGACGCCGCTGGCAGTGATCACGTCCCCGGCCAAACTCCTCACCTTCGTCGCGACCAGTCCTTCGAGCATCCGAGTCGCCGATGAGCCCCACGTGCCGGGCGCCAATTGATGAATACAGGCCCCAGCTAGGCCCGCAGGACACAAGGGTTCGCTCTCCTGTAACGGAATCTATAAGGAAGTTGGCACGGAAACTGCAAAGTACAAACACAGCATTTATTAACCCTTAAGGGTGGTCCTACAATCCACACAACACTCTTCAGTATTGCATGGAGTAGCACACAGAACATTCGTACACAGTCCCCTTTTATACACAACAGAGGGGCCCATAAGTGGGTGGATACAACATGAGGCCGAAGAACATTACCATTTATGGTCATTCTCAATACTGAATCAATACATGGGCGGAGCCAACACACTCCTTGAGCCCGCGAAACACATGGTCAAGCAAGACTAATTATAACAGATGTGGTCAAGTCTGGGCATGCGCCAAATGGACAAGGGAGAGCTATTTATAGACTGTTACTAGGCAGATTACAAGAGCAACTAACACAGAGGTCGGACTCTCCTCGTGGTGAACACATGGCAGCATGTCAATACAAAATGGAGTCCAAACTTCGGTCAACATAACGGAGAAAACATGATCTAAAGGGAAAGCATTAATGTCGTCAGTAAATGCTTAATCACATTGCTGTTCTAATTTACAACATATGCGTAACCATCAGATACATTCAAGCTGTCCCTAAGCTCTTGTCAATTAGTCCAAAGTGGTCTTTAAGGCCTCTTGAGAAAGTGCAAGCACATTTAGTAGTAAAAGCTAAGGGAGAATTCAGAGACTGACTATCTAATGTGCTCCCACAGGACTTCTTGACAGAGGGTAGCTTATAGGCGACTTGCTGAAACGCTCTATTTACTTACATATTCTTCTTTATCAAAAATGCTAATAAGTTATCAAGTATATCTGCTGGTAGGATTGGATGACATGCAGACACTGGCTTTGGAGAATTCTCTATTTTGCCACCTTCTAGCTGGATAGGAATGAGCTGTTTTGTGGAGTAGTGGGCAACATAGTTATTTGGAGCTAGTTTGTTGCCCACTGAACCTCATCCTAGGCCTGTTTTACGTCGCTATCCTCAGCACATCTGCCGCATGGACGTTGTTTAGAAGTTAGAATCGTCCAGGGGTTGCAATCCCTACCAGAAGGATTTCCACCACAACCTCTGTACACTCAAATATGTGAGCTTTCAATTGAGATAGCTAGGGACCACGGCGGATGCGATATCACAGCTTAAAGGTAAGCCAATCAAAGACCATGACCTTGCCAGTATCATAAAAATAAGGGTCTTAAGTTTTTTCCTTAAAATAAGGTGACATTGAATATTTTTCATCTACAATATTAAGGCTTTCCAACATCTGGAGGGGTTGGGGAGTTCTATGAAAGTTTTTGCTCCAAGCGAGATTTAAAGAAAGCAAAGATATACCAACAAATTTAATGCGGCTGTTTGAAGCTTTCAAGATGGTTAATATTATATTTTTTTGTTCTCAAAGAAAGGAAGGGGCTTTTCCTTATTTGTGCACCAAGCACAGTGTAGTAAACTAAATCCTGCTAGGAACATGCCTCCAATGAAGGTCAACGAGAGTAGGTTTAGCTTTGGTTTATCACCATATTTTAGATTGTAGAAGTTGTGTAGTAGATTGCCACTTATTACAGGAGTTTTTCTCCTCTTACTGAAATCTCAGCTCAAAATATGTATGATATCACTTTTTGTGTGATGTGCTATGAACTGCATGAGGGACTGTTTTACAACTGTAGCCCTCTCTGTCCTTTCTGCTGGCTCCCAACTGTGTGTCTCCCTCTAATTCGTCAACACTGCATGTGTTAGCATAGTTAGAATTTTGCCAATTCTTGTTTAAATCACAGTAATGCCCACCATGATAGCTGATGCAGCGAGTCCCATATAGATGAGGAATTAGCTGTGATTGCTATCATAAAACAAAACATTTTATAGATAAGTTTGTCACAAGAAACATTTTTATGTCATTCTCCTACGTTTCTTCTTCCCACTCCTGTTTAAACTGAGATGCTTTTTCCATATTAGTAAAGTATGGGGGAGCATGATGGAGTCAAAATCATGAGATAATGGGTAAGTAACAACTTCACTGTGGGGATGGGGATTTGAATTTTCCAGTTAAAAATGTGAAGCTAAGATTAACAACATTCACCTTGATTTTGGCTAAAAAGCTAAAATTAGCTCATGGTGTCCAAACATACAGGTCCACAGGCATCTATGCTGACATTACAGAAGAACTGACTAAAAGTTAGGTGTGCGTGAGGTATTACTGGGATGGGAATGTCCCTTGCATGTTAGAAAGGTGCGTTCTCTTTCCCCGAGTGCCTGACTGCATGTGAAATTGATAGTTTGTGTGAGAAGTTGGCCTGGTATATGCTGCCCACTAGTTATAATGGGCACCCTGTACCAGTCCAAACAACCCCTTATTGATGATAGGTTAAAGACAACCTTTATTGAAAGCTATCCTAGTGGTAGCTATGGAGAGCAGCCTTCAGGCTAAGTCTTGAAGGAATGTAAAGCAGCTTGTTTTACCAGTCTATAATCTCTTGAATGGCTAAATGAAAGACAACCACACCAGATATATATATATAAAATATATGTATTTATTTCTAAACTTGCCCTGCTAGTCTCTTTATGAGGATCAAGGTCAAAACACATAAGTTGCACTTCAAATATCACAGTAATAAGCACAAATACACATCAGGCCCTAGGGGCGAGCCAAACCATATACTAAAATAGTGGTATAAGAACCACAACTTAACTAGACACAAGGCGTAGAGCCTGAAGAATCGCTGGTACCCCAAGGAACCACCCAAGGTAGTGACACAGGGGACTCCAATGCTTGGGTCAACTTTCCGCCCCTAACCACTGGCACAGCAAATTGCATTTGCAGTACATTTTCATGTTATCTTCATTGCTGAATCACATTCTTTTCCATCGTTTATTCACTCCATTTTTTCACCATTCTTGTACTCAGAAACTTTCCAATCCGCATGCAAGGTAGTATGGCACTTTCTCAAATTTCTAATGCTCCTGTTGGGCCATCCGTACCTCTCATCAAGAACATGACAAAAGCCAAATTCATCGATAGCAGTCTATTCAAACCCAATGCATTTCGGGCCTAAAGGGGCCCTTCGTCAGGGGAAACTGTAAATGACAATTAATCAATAATTAAAATTCCATTCCACCAGTGTATACACAAATGTTTCATTTTTACAAGTTTTTCTTCTTGTCACAGACTCAACTGTTCATAACCATTTAAATGTATTATTAAATTTACTCGATACAATCACCCTTTAAGGACCTCTGTCCAAAGCTCGGTCTCTTCAGTTTACCATTAGTGTTATAAAACTTAATTACGCACAGTGATGCATTGCTGTATTTCCCCCTGCTTTTGCCTCCTATCTCATCCTTCCCATCAGCTTTCACTCAACTAAACCTTCCCTTTCTCCTCCCATCAAATCATTCCTCTTTACACTTCCCTTTGCTCATTACACCCCTTTCCCTCGCTTATCTTTATCACATTTCTAAACAAACTTTCTCCACTCACCCTCATGGAAAATTCTCCTTTTCCTTTGCACCCGCCTGTTTTTAAACACTTTTTACTCCTCCCATCTCATCCTTCCCCATCAGCTTTCCCCCAACTAAACTTTCCCTTTCCTCTCCTCCCTTCAAAACATCCCTCTTCACACTTCCCTTTGCTCGCTCCACCCCGCTTCTTTGCATATCTTCATCACGTACCTGCTTAACAAACAAACTTCCTCCACTCGCCTTCACGGAAAATTCTCCTTTTCCTTTGCACCCCCCTGTTTTTAAACACTTTTCGCTCCTCCCATCTAACAGCCTGCCTCCTAATCTCCACATAATTATCACCTGCGTCACTTTCAAAACCCCCAAGCCTCCTCAAAACACTACTACTCCCATCATGCATTAATTTGGAAGAAGTATCGAGTACTAAATACATGTAACATTTATAGCATTTCAAAGCAGCTGTACTCGTTTTAAAACCATTGTCAATTGCATACATCATGTGTGCAGATCAAAGTTCATGTTGGAAAAAATAATCTAATCATTTCCTATTCTTCTGACAACAGAAAATAAACATGCTTCATGAATTTCGGTTTTCCGCCTTGCATGAGGATGAAACACATGATTACTAAACTGTTTCTTTTTATGCATTTTTCTTTTTGGGTGCTAACCCGGTAGGGCATGTCTTGCGTAATCATTATATATATGTACGGGTTGCGACGCCTATTTTTCCGCAATTCATCAAAATCTTTAAGAATGTGATTCAGCAATGAAGATAACATGAAAATGTACTGCAAATGCAATTTGCTGTGCCAGTGGTTAGGGGCGGAAAGTTGTCCCAAGCATTGGAGTTTTGTCATACACGTGCCTGGTGGGCTGGGCACGATACCATTGAGCACGCCACGTCATAAAGGACTCTTAAAGATTTTGATGAATTGCGGAAAAATAGGCGTCGCAACCCGTCCATATATATAATAGTGACACAGGGGACCCACGGGGGCCGTGTGCAGTGTGAGAACACAGCCACAAGCTCCCGTTAGCTTCTATGGGGAAAGTCACGGTTAGATTTTTAAAGATTAGGGACACTTAGAAATGAGTCAGGACCAAACCCTTTGGGACTTAGGAAGTTCTAGGGTCAACACCCACAGGAGCACTGGAGTACTCGAGTTACCTCACCCAGGGAAGCCCGGTGCATAGGTGTCAAATGGTGTCGGCTCGTGTTGTCGATTTCAATGGGAGCTGGCAAAGAAGTGCTGCTGCCGGGAAGGTGCGAAGTGTCCGAAGAGTTCCAAGCCTGGATCGAAGTCGAGAAGAACCTGAAAACAGAGGGGACAGAGTCTGGGTCACTAGCCAGTGACCAGGAGGATGATAGGCGAATGCCCACTGATGTCGGGTGATTTCAGGTGAAGAAGGTGAAGCTTGACTCTTCAGCCACGAAGGTGTCAAGGACAACCAGGAGCTGGATTTGAGCTGTCCCACAAAGGATGTCGAATGCTGCAGCATCGGTGCCCGGATTGGACACAACAAGCCTTGGAAACAGCAACCCAAGTGGAAAGGAGAAAGATGCTTCGGTACAGACCAGCAAGGTCTGTGGGACTCACCACTTGGTAAGGAGTCAGGGCACGTCTGGAGCAACCAGGGAAGCCCAAGGAAAATCAAAGTTGCCTTCACAGGGACCCACCAGTTGATGGACCAGGGATCGCGAAGGAGCCTCAAGATGAAACACAAAATGGCGGCCCACGGGTCACTCGGGGTGACTAGGCCAACAATCTTCGGTGGATTCTCTGCTTGAGGTGGGAGCTACAAGTAACCCCAAGCACAACCTCAAAAGATGTCAAGAAGTCAATGCACTTGCAAAAGTGCACGGTGACCAGGAGTTCCGGCTCCACGCTACTCACGAGGGCTGCGGGTCTCAGCTTTGCTGGGAACTCGGTCCGGCCTCTGAGATGTCTGGAAATCCTCTTCCTGGGCTGCAATTACTTCAGAGTCCAGCGGGAGCTTCGTAGATGCAGACCGGCAAAATGCTTTGTTGGTGCCTGCCAAGCAGGAGAGTCACTCCTTGACCCCAAGGGAGATTTCTTCAGTCATCTAGTCTTTAGTAGAGCATCAAAGATCCAGGATTCAGCTTCAGAGTTTCATCCAGGGATATCTAAAGTTCTGGTTACAGAGGTTCCTTACTTATACCTAAGGAAGGGATTGGACTAGCTCTAGGGACCCACCTATGGGAGGGTTTGGAAAGAGGGGTGGCTACACCCATTTCCTTTGTCCAGTTTTGCACCAGAGCAGGGGCTGGAAGTCCCTGAACCAGTTTGAGCTGGACTATGCACAGGGACACCAAATGTGCCCCCAGTGCAGGACTTCAAAGCACTCAGAGAGTGCTCCCACCCAGCCCCAATACACATAAGCCTGTCTGGGAGGTGGTTACACCTCCCTGTGACAGGAAACCTATTGTCCTGGCCTTCCCTGTGGAGTTTCGGTCAGCAGCAGGAGGCCAGACCTGTGTCCGTGGCTGCAGCATCCATTTTGTGATGCCAGGGCTCTGTTAAGTTTCTACCGGGTATACCAGTACTGCCGTGTCTCTCCCGCTAGAAGGGTGAGATCATATTCTCACATCAGGATTTGATGTGGGGGTATGATTCCAAGGTGTTTGACACCAAACACGACAGGTTTCCGTGCAACCAGTCCAAAGTTAGCATTAACCGTTTTAGATATAATGCACTTATGAGTATATGGTCAGGCTGCACCACTGACAATCCCGGAGAAGAGATTCCGAAGGCTGCAGAGGGGCTCAGCTCATGCCTGGGCACCCTCTCACATATAACCAAGCACCCTGCCTTCAGTATTGATAAGGCCTGCCATAGGGGTGACTGATAGGTTACTATGTGCAGTGATAGGTGAGATATAGTGCACCTATACCTCAGTAAGGAGTGCATGCACCACCTTATACAGGCTGCAGTAGCAGACCTGTGGTGTCATTTTGAAGGGCTTTCCAGGGGTGGCACAATACATGCTTCAGCCCCTGGTCGGCCTCTGGAGTACCTATGCCCTGGGTACATAGTATACCATATACTAGGGACTCACAAGGGTGCCCCAGAATCCAATCTGGAGTGTACCTAAAGTACATGCAATCAATTTAGAGAGGAATCAGCTAGACTGGGGCCCTGAATAGCAGGGTCCCAGCCAGACTAAAGTCGAAAAACTGTGAAACACCAGCAAAAAGTGGGGGTAACCATAAGAGGCAGATCCTACTCTCCTACAGTTTGGTCCTAGCGTCAAGCAAATCTAGCATTTGCACAGAGGCCCCGGCCTGCCTCTGACAATGCAAGGTCCACAATATGTTCTCTGACCTGCAGGGGTGCACCTAACATGCCCTCTGACTAGCCAGTGGATTACTGTCCCTGCCTTGGGTACATCATGTAAATGGTTGGTGGTAGCATTCTGTGTTTTAAGAATTTGCAGTGTGTTGAGCCCTTTCCTCTGTATCACAGAGAGTGCAGTCTACTGACCACTCTTATGTAGAGTTCTGCTATTAAGTGAATCCCAGAACATGATGGTGACATACCTCGTGCATGTCAAGTGTGTGTGCGGTGTATGTGTAGTATGTGTATGGTACTCATACCCTTGTGTGTTTTATGAGTCTCAAAACGAGGGCCAATGGAATCCATGTTAGATGCCCCTAGTTTAGCATGGCACAAAATGGGGGGGGGGGGGGGGTAATAACTTCCCTAGGCAGTGAAAGTGTATTGCCTTCATTTCTGAAGTTGAAGCATAGAGGCCCAGACATTTAAGTGAGCAGGAGTTGGTAGGACACTCTTTAGAAGTCCCATTAAGCTCCTGATAGCAAAGGACAGCTGATTAGTTCTTACTGAGCATTTTCATTTTGCAAATGGTAGAGTTTAGGGGTGGAAGTGCAAGTGCTGTTCAAGGTGAGGAGGTATCTAGAGACAGGACCTGCCCTTTTGTCTATCTTTGATCACTGCTTCAGAAAATCTGAACAGCAAAGTATATTTACCACACATGGGTGGGACCGTGGATGATCCCTTGTGTCCACTATGCCCCTTCTGCCAATATTAATACGTGCTCTTTATACATGCAGTTACTGTGCACAACTAGGACAAAAACGCACAGAAGAAATAAAAGAAAATTTAAGGAGTATAACTGGTGTGTTAAAGAAAGGCTATATTGTTGGGCTAATTCCAATTTGTTTTTTAATTATTCACAAACACTCATATCACCACTCCCACCTTGTAACTTGCAAAAAAATCTGTTTTTGTTTTATTCATAGTGTTCCACTAAAGCATACATTCAGCCCTGAGGAAGAACTTTGTGAAATTAGCATGCCCAATGATAAGGTCAAAACGCGTCTGCGTATTATAAACATAGCCGGCGGTGCACATTTGCACAAAAAAAAGTAGATTATGGGATGATCAGGGAGAATATCCCTAACTTCTAGATGCATTGTGATATAAGGATTTAAGCTAACACGACCACATAGGGCCGCTTGGTACCTATAGGACAAATCATCCAACACTCACTAGATTTCCTTCAATGTTTTTATTTGGACTCGTGTTTTTAATTGTTATGTCACTATTCGTACTATACATTGCATTGATGTGGACAAAAAAAGTATTGTATTGGTTGAATTATTTGTATGTCTAATACTCCTGCTAGAAGCTAGCTCCATTGCTATGTGCTATGAGAACTGTGGCTTTGTTCAAAGGCTGTGTCTGGGGAGTAGACTGGAAATGGCATGTGAAATGAAACCAATTCAGCTCAATTCTGAAGCCCCAGACAGTGGATCCACACCTCTGGCTGGAAAATGTGCACATCCAAGCCATCCCACTTTGTTGCAGTCCCAGGTTCTTGTCCAAGGAAGGGGGTGCTACGCCGAATACTCAAAGAACGGCTGTGTAACCAGGCTGGTCTCTTCCTGACAGGCAGTCTCCCAGAGGTAAAGGGACGTCACCTGAAGTCTGCACTTTCTGCTGGAAGAGCTGAGGATACACTTAAAAAGCCTAGAAGCCTGACTGCTTGCTGAGAGAGAGAATGATTGTACCTGGGCCTGTAGAAGCTTGTTCCTGGTGACTGGAGCACCCAGAGGAAGCTGACGAACAAAGGAAGCAAGCCAGGAGTTACACGTGCTGCAAAGTGGTCCCGTGGTCTCTCTATGCAGTTCAGGAGTGACCTGTATCACAATTGCACCAGAGGAAAGATTCCTATCTTGTCTGGCAGCCTGACACAGGCTTGAAATATTGGTACTGCCAGCTAAGAAAACAAAAGTCTCAACACCGCCGAAACAGGGAAGCCATGTTGGCCTGCAGCAGAGACATCATTGTGAAGGAATTTGGCAGAGAAGCTGCAAGTGCTGTGTCTGATCACTGTTTTGCGCAAAAAATGGAAAGGGGGGGCTCTTGGCCCCCCCGCCTGCATGGCGGTGCGGCGACCTCCCCCGGACCTCTCGGTGGTGGGGGCGTGTCCACTGGGGCGCGCCCCACCACCGATTGGCTGTTTACGTGACCCGGATGTCGCTAATCGACATCCGGGTCGGAGGGGAGGGGGGGCGGGCCACTGGGGTGGGATAAAGAGGTGGGGAGCGCCCAGGTGACCCCCTTGTTGCCTGGACGCTCCCACACACACCGGACGTGCCCCGGCGCTCAGGGCGCTTAATTTTCTCTCTTTTGTTTCCCCCCCTTGTAGGTGCGGCGATTCCGGTGAGGCTTTCTAATTTCCCGCGTGTGGAGGAAGGCAGCTGATCCGGCTCCTGCATTTGCATTTACCGGATTGCGGAGCGCGAACGCGGACGTCGCGGAGAGACGGCTTCTGGAGTTCATGATCAGAAGCGGCGCCGGGTTTACACGAAGGTAGAAGGACACTTGCTGGCATATTCCTGTAAGTACGCGTCGCGGTGCAGGACAGGCTGCCAGCGCCACCGGAGCGTTTACACTGAACAGGGGGTGTGTTCAGTACAGTAGGTGGCCTTGTGGTCGAGCGCGCGCGTGTGCGGCGCTTTGGACGGTAGAACGAGGGGCAATTAAGGAACGAGGGAAGCGCGGGCATTTTATCTAAATAGTGAAGGCAGGCATTTTTGAAAGCAGGCATCAAAGCACAGGGGCGTGTTGTGAACACGGGTTGTGTGCACCTGGGGCTTGTTTTTGACTGTGGTGTTCAGGACAATTTTGAAAGCGTGAGTCACTGCCTGCTGAGTGTTTTAGCTTGTGATATTGCAGGTCCCCAGGAGGCAAAGGTTCTTTTCCCAGCAGTGCCTCACAACAGCCTGTGAATTTCCTTTGGTTAACCTTGTGCTACCAAAATTGTGCTATAACCACGGTGGGGGGCACAGCTAAGGCCACGGGAGGGGTGGCTAAGAAAGGTCCAAGCTAGCCGTAGCCAATTGCCTGTGAGGTTGCTGTGGGAGGTAATTAAAGTTTAGGCTACATACCTTTGTTTGAACGTGGTGCAGTCCGTTTTCACCGGCTGGTTGTATTTAATACTAGCATGTATTAATGCATTTTCTATTTTAGGCACATTAACGCGGTATCCTATATCTCACGTAGCGAGCGGAGTGGCGGACGTCAGTGTGGTCGCGGGCGAAATTCCGCCTGGAAGTGCGCCGGATCCTGAACGGTAAGAGGAGAGCGGGGGGCTCGCATTGCATTGCCGCCGGGTGGGTCTACGTTAGAGTTTACTCACCCCTGACAAACCGGATAAGCCGGGGCGTTGCGGTTACGGTTGCATGGTGCTTACAGCCCCCTGTATATCCTCCATCTGGTGAAGGTAATAAGCGTACTTACGCCTGTATTAGGGTATCAGTGCAGGGCGGTGCACCCAAGTCATGGCGGGGCCAATGGGTGGTGAAGGGGGGTCCAGGATGGAGGCTATGTTGCAGGCCATGATGCAGGAGATGAACAGCATCAATAGGAGATTGAGTAAGGTGGATGAATTGGAGGCCCGCATGAATGAAAGGTTTACTGACACCCCAGTTTCCTCTGGCAGGCCCGCGCGGCAGCGGAAGGCACCCTTGTCCAGAGGGGATTTTGTTAGCCCGCCCAAGACGTCCAAGGCTAAGAAGCGAAGGCGCAGTGCCCCAGCCCCAGTGGTACCGGTTTCGATCCCACCCGCGGTTTCGGTACCCCTTGTACCTGATCCGGTACCCCTTGTACCTGTCCCGGCACCCGTTACATCGGCTCCTGCCATGCCGCCGGCGCTACCTCCTGTGGGGCCTACTTCCCCGCCCGTGCTACCGCTCCCAGTGCCGGGTCTGCCGCCACCGGTCTCTCCTTTGCCTACTATGCCAGTGCCACCGGCTATGCCCCTCGGGGTGCCCGTAGTCCCAGCAGATAGCCCGGACTCGGTCCCGCCTGAATTGGTATCTCAGATAGCGGCTTTATTACCTTGGCTAAAAAAGGGGGGTGTGTTACCAGCGACGTCAGATCATGCAGCAGAGACAGCACAGTTGGTAGAAAAGATTAAATCAGCAGCGGCAGCGGATAGAGCTGCGGTTCCCCCCTCTTCTTCACTTGCAGGTTCCAGCCCCGCCCTACCGAAGGCAGATGGTGGTCAACCGGCCGCGGCGCAGGAAAATGGTAAGGAGGTGGCACTGCCCCTCTTGGGCGATGGGTCATTGCCCTCTAGGAGTGAGAATTTGGCACAACACGTGTCCCAGGCAACGAAGGAATTGATTTGGGCGGGAAAATATGTTTACATTTTTTCATTGCTACTGGATCACAGGGAGATGGAACAGGCAAAGACACTAAAAGAGTGGATGCATCCAAGTGAGTGGAGGGCACAGTGTGCTAGATTTAGGGTAGAGGAATCTTTGCTCAATTGGGTTAGGGCGTTTGCAGTGTTCACGACCATAATGGCCGAACGGCCTCCTAATGTGCAGGCGCCATTGGCTTGCTACCAGAGTAGAATTGTGGGGTGGAGCGAGCAGTACCCGGGGGATGCCTGGAAGGAATATGATGTCAATTTCAGGAAAGCTAAGGAATTTGACGCATCATTGGCATGGGATAAGGTGGACTCTGTGTCATGGCATAGGCAGTTTTCAGGGAGCTCTGCCCCACTTCAGTCCACCACTGCGGTCAGGGGGTACTCCACCAGACCTCAACACCCCTTTCGGGCGGCTCAGGGGAGTGAGGTCCCGGGTAGGGGTAGGGGGGGGGAGGGTTTGAGAGGAAAGGGGTGTGTTGGGACTTTAATAAGCGCACTTGCACGAGGGCCACGGGCACCTGTAAATTCAGGCATGCATGTTCGATCTGCGGTCAGCCCTCCCACCCCGAGTCATCTTGCAGGTCCAAGCAGGGCAACCACAGTCAGAGGGGGAGGGGGAAGCCAGTGTAGTGCAGATATTCGGGATATCCCAACCCCTATAGATGTTTTGGCAATGATCCCTTGGTTGAACAGGTACCCGAATCACACAGCGACCACTCTACTGCAGGAAGGTTTTTCTCAAGGTTTTAGGATTCCGGCGGGGGGCTACACAGGTAGCGCACATTGCAGGAACCAACTGTCGGTGCAACATAACCCCGCAGTGGTGGCTGCTAAAATTAGCAAGGAACTGTCCCTGGGTAGGATCGCTGGCCCTTTCCAGCAGGTGCCTGTCCCTGATTTTGTGTGTTCTCCACTAGGGGTAGTGCCCAAAAAAGAGAAAGGGGAGTTCAGATTGATCCACAACCTATCGGCACCTAGAGGTGCGTCACTGAATGATGCGATTGATGAGGGGATTTGTAGTGTAAAGTATGCTTCATTTGACCAGGCAGTGGACTTGTTGCGGGCACTGGGGCCAGGGGCGTTGATGGCAAAATCAGACATAGAATCTGCCTTCCGCCTCCTCCCAGTCCATCCTCTGGACCACCATCTCTTAGGTTTTACGTTCGATGGCAAGTTCTATATGGATAAATGTATGCCCATGGGCTGTTCCATCTCATGTGCTTACTTCGAGGCGTTTAGCTCATTTTTGGAATGGGTCATGAGAGAGGTCACGGGCCACCGGCAGGTGATGCATTATTTGGACGATTTCCTTTTCCTAGGTGCGGCGGGATCTCAGGAGTGTGCCTGGGCGTTGCAGGAATTTTGTGTGCTCATGCGGGCTTTTGGGGTCCCGCTGGCGCCGGGGAAGACGGTTGGCCCGTCCACCTGTTTGGAATTTCTTGGTATCGAAATTGATTCAGTGGAAGGATGCTTCAGGTTACCCATGGCTAAGGTATCTAGCTTTAGAGCAGCCCTACGACAGTGCTTACGCAAAGACAAGGTTACATTGCAACAGCTACAGGAGGTGGTGGGGCAATTGAATTTTGCGCTTCGGGTCATCCCAATGGCACGCCCTTTTTCACGCTCTATTGCCCAAGCTATGAAAGGGCTACTGGAGAAACATCAACGCACGAGGTTGTCATCTGAGGTTCACCAGGATATGCTTATTTGGATGGCATTTCTGGAGGATTTTAATGGCAGAGTAGTGTGGCCGGGTCCTCCCTCCACATCGGCGGAATTGGGCTTATGGACGGACGCTGCTGGGGGTACCGGCTTTGGCGCCATTCTGGGTACCAGGTGGGTCGCCCAGCGGTGGCCAGCGGAATGGAGAACACAGGGACTGACTACAAATATTGGCTTTCTGGAGCTCTTTCCGATCTGGGTAGCATTGATGGTCTGGCCAGAACACTTACGCGACCAATCCGTGGTGTTCTGGTCGGATAACATGACGGTTGTGGAATGCATAAATCAGCAGGGGGCACGCTGTCCATTCATACTCCGTTTACTGAAGGAGATTGTCTTGCAATGCTTAAAATGGAATGTGGTTTTCAGAGCTAAGCATGTCCCTGGCGTCCTCAATAATGCAGCTGATTCCCTTTCTCGCTTTAAAATGCAGGTTTTCAGGAAACATCTTCCGGCGGCAGATCCCCAGCCGGCGCAATTCCCGGCAGTACTTTGGCAGATTGGTGCCCCAGATTACAGGACCTCGTGGTCGCTAGCTTAGCCCCCAGGACCAAGACAGCTTACGAAGGGGCGTTTTTGTCTTACCGGGCTTTTTTGGGGCAGGAATGGGAGGCTAGGTGGGCCCAGGAGGACAGCTTTGCAGCTTACCTAGAATCAATGCACAGGGAAGGGCGCACAGTAGCAACTGCGAACAGACATAGGGCAGCGGTCTCCTTCTTTGCGCAGGGTAAGGGTATGCGTGATCCCACTAACACCTTTCTGGTGCGCAAGGCCTTGAGGGGTTGGCGCTGTTTACAGGGTTATCGGAGCGATAGGAGAAGGCCCATTGGATTGGCACGGCTGACGGCCTTATTGGGGGCACTGCACAGTGTTTGTAGCTCCCAGTGGGAGGTTATCTTGTTCAAGGCGGCATTTTCCCTGGCCTTTTACGGGGCTTTGAGGGTTGGGGAATTAGTTGCTGGGTCAAAAGCAGACAGAGTGGGCGGTCTACGGTGGGCCGGGGTGGAGATCAGGGACGACGTTATGAGAATAACAATTCAGAGATCGAAAACTGATCAGGACTCTCGGGGTCACACCATAGTGCTCCACCGGGCGCGGGCCAACCCATGCTGCCCGGTTTCTCACGTGGAGGCTTTCTGCAGGCAACGGGAGCACACAGCGGGGGACACGCTGCTGTGTCACGCCGATGGTACACCATTGACTAGGTACCAGTTTAGGCGAGTCTTGGAGTTAACGGTCAGTTTGGCAGGGTTCGATCCAAGGGAATTCGGCACCCATTCATTTAGGATTGGGGCAGCAACTGAGGCAATAGCGAGGGGTCTCTCAGTGGAGAATGTGAAGACATTGGGGAGATGGTCGTCGGAACGTTACAAAAGTTATGTACGAATTGACATGTTGTGACAGAATGGTGCTCACGCCGGTTATGTTTCTGGTTTTTTGCAGTTTCTCAAACCTGTCACGCAGGGGAGGAACTCGTCACCGGGCGCCAACGACCGACATCGGCACAACACGGAGAACACAAGAAATTGGTGACTTGGATTGTGGGCCACTCTTATGTTAGGCGGGCGGAACATGTTTTTCTTTCAGGAGACCGTAGGACGCGTGCACTCAAACAGGGGTTTGTTATATCATTTTTTGGGAGGGGGGGTTTATGCCTCAGCCAGTTTCGGGATTTTTTCCAGGGACTCTTAGCTCAGCAGCGGCCCCCCCCGTCAGTGGTGATACTTCACCTGGGGGAGAATGATTTGGCAAAATTGGGGAGGCGCGTGCTTATTGAGGAGATCATTTCCACTGCGGGTTGGGTGGCCAGGGCTTGCCCGGGTTCCACAGTAGTTTGGTCTCAACTTATCCCTCGATGGCAGTGGAGAGGGGGGGTCTCGGTCAGGGCGTTGAACCACTCGGTACGGAGGGTCAACACACAGTTGGACAAATTATTTCGGACCCCCCAGTTGCAGACAATTCCACATGGGTGTATCTGGGGCGAGCAATTCTACTTGAGGGACGGGGTGCACTTGACGGAGGCAGCGAACGTCTTGTGGTCTAATAACGTCTGGGCTTGGTTGGAGGGATTTGCAAATAAGCGCGCTCTTGGTTTAAGTCTAGGTAAAGGGGGAGGCCAGATCGTCGGTGAACAATGCTGGCCTGTGGCGGTAAGGTCATGACCGGTGAGCAACTATTTGAAGGTCTGAGGGGGCGGGCATCATCATACGGAGGTGCCCGCCCAGGGGGAGGGGCTATTTGCCCCTCCTAGAACTTCAGGGGCAAGGTAACTGGTGCTTCAAAGGGGCGCGGGTTGAGGAGTCACGCTTTCCTTAGGCTGGTAGCCACCCCGCGCGCGCATACTCATGACGTCACCGGATGGCGCAGAGTAAGGGCCCTCCTTTAGTGGGTAAATGAAGTTCACGGCGTGGACCGGGTAATTACCGGGCCCGGCTGCGCATGTGCACACCTTGTAGGGGAGGCGCAGCTAGTAGGACCTGACACCGGTTAGCGACCTTGCCATATGGCCAGAAATGTTAGTATACAAAAATGCAGAGGAGGATGTTAGACTCGGTTAGGAAACAATCTGTATTAGAGTCTCTGTTAAGGATAGTCACTCACACCTGTTGACAATGATGTATCTAATGTCCTGCTGAATTTTTGTATAACTGTTTATCATGCAAATTTAAAAATTTATTGTTTTTGTACTTAATAAATACGGCCGGGGGGTCTCGCGACCTCCCGCCTTCCAAAGATACCACGTCTATGTGCTGTGTCCGGGGGTGGTGCGGTTACAGGGGGAGGGTGGTAGCCAGTCACTGACCATGTGGAAAGGGGGGGCTCTTGGCCCCCCCGCCTGCATGGCGGTGCGGCGACCTCCCCCGGACCTCTCGGTGGTGGGGGCGTGTCCACTGGGGCGCGCCCCACCACCGATTGGCTGTTTACGTGACCCGGATGTCGCTAATCGACATCCGGGTCGGAGGGGAGGGGGGGCGGGCCACTGGGGTGGGATAAAGAGGTGGGGAGCGCCCAGGTGACCCCCTTGTTGCCTGGACGCTCCCACACACACCGGACGTGCCCCGGCGCTCAGGGCGCTTAATTTTCCCCACCCACCATCCCTGGAGTACGTGGTTGACGCATTGCTAGCCGACTAGCGGACACGGGGCGCAGAAAAATGTTAAGTAATGTCAGTTTCTGATGAGGTTTTCTTTTAGGACTTTTTTCTCCCATTGTAGTGATCAATATTGTATTGTGAAGTTATGTTCTTGATTATGCTTTCTCGTAGGCCTTTTTCTCCCAAGGTAGTGAAGGATACTGTATTATGTGTAACTGGTGCAGTCGTGTTTAGGCCTTTTCTTTCCCTTGTAGCTTTATGATGTTATACATGACGTGTGATTTTAGTCAGTGTAGTTGTTCTTTAGAATTTTCTCCCATAGGTCGTCGTATTTATTAGGTATGGGGCATGCGGTAAGGTCATGACCGGTGAGCAACTATTTGAAGGTCTGAGGGGGCGGGCATCATCCTACGGAGGTGCCCGCCCAGGGGGAGGGGCTATTTGCCCCTCCTAGAACTTCAGGGGCAAGGTAACTGGTGCTTCAAAGGGGCGCGGGTTGGGGAGTCATGCTTTCCTTAGGCTGGTAGCCACCCCGCGCGCGCATACTCATGACATCACCGGATGGCGCAGAGTAAGGGCCCTCCTTTAGTGGGTAAATGAAGTTCACGGCGTGGACCGGGTAATTACCAGGCCCGGCTGCGCATGCGCACACCTTGTAGGGGAGGCGCAGCTAGTAGGACCTGACACCGGTTAGCGACCTTGCCATATGGCCAGAAATGTTAGTATACAAAAATGCAGAGGAGGATGTTAGACTTGGTTAGGAAACAATCTGTATTAGAGTCTCTGTTAAGGATAGTCACTCACACCTGTTGACAATGATGTATCTAATGTCCTGCTGAATTTTTGTATAACTGTTTATCATGCAAATTTAAAAATGTATTGTTTTTGTACTTAATAAATACGGCCGGGGGGTCTCGCGACCTCCCGCCTTCCAAAGATACCACGTCTATGTGCTGTGTCCGGGGGTGGTGCGGTTACAGGGGGAGGGTGGTAGCCAGTCACTGACCATGGGACCAGTGCCACGAGAGTAGGAGCATGTTCCACTCCTGATCTACAGCCTGCCCTGCAACACAACTAAGAAGAGGAAAACAGAGGACATATCATGCATATGGGAACAGAGACTTAGGGCCTGATTTAAATGTCGGCAGGACCACGACGGAGTGGGCTTTTTTGGCGGTCTTCCCACCCGCTGCCCTACCGGTCGACCCGCCCGATTTAGATGCAGGCTGGCAATGGGAAAGAAGACTGCCACGGTCCAGCCGACTCCATCAGGAATTCGCTGTCCGCTCCTACCTCAGGATTGGCTGCAGCAGGAGGCAGCAGGACTCCAGCCAGGATTCCCACCCTCCAGATTTTGCTAAGGGCTGTTTCGAAGAGAATTCCAGCAGGGATACTTCCTACTTCGAGTCTGCGGCATGGGACAAAAAGGGGTGAAAACTCACCTTTTTTTCGGGGTACAGCCTGCAATTTCATCCTCTACTCCTTCGCCCAGGTCCCCCAATACCTGCTGCATCTTGACCGTGACAGACTGGCACCCGTTTTGTTGGATCCGAAGGTAGGTGTGTGGGGGTATACATTGCATGGTGTGCGTAGGTTGGTGGGGTGCAATGCAGAATGTATAAAATATGCTCACTACACATAACCTACATATACATATGTACCCATACACAACATATATGTGTTCTACGTAAATAAAAAAAAGTTACTTACCTGTCTCCCCACCACCACGGTCGCCCGCTGTCTATACACGGCCGACAGTACAACGGCAGCCCAACAGGAACATCCAAATCTCCTCGGCGGGACCCAGCTGTCGAGACGGCTACATCTGGCGGTTCGCCAGCACAGAAGACTACTGTCACAGCGGTCTTCTGTGTATCACGTATACATCCAAATACGGCGGGTGGTAGACCGTCAGCTCAGCGGAGTACTCAGTCCCGCTGCCGCAGCGGGATGACTGGATTACTGCCAAGAACTAAATCAGGCCCTAGTCGTATGGGCAATACCGCTGTAGACTTTTTAACAAAGGACTGAAAAAGACCTTGAACCAAGTTACTCAACTAACGAGCGATACTGCTTTGAATTATCTGCACCTTTGCCTAATCATTGCCTGCTCTATATAACTTTGGGAACTGTAGAGACAGAAACTCAACCACAGCGAAGGCGAGAGGTGGTACGGAGAATGGGGTGGTACCGCACTTTACTGAAGGTGCAACTGGTTACAACCCTGTACTGAACTCTCAAGCTTTTGATTAGTATTTAATTACCCTGTGTGATTAAAGCGATTTCTTTTTCCTTAAAAGATAACCACCTTGGATAGTAAGATATTGTGTCTGTTGGTTGGCCGTTGAGTTCTGGGCTCTTGCTCCCCACACTATTTCCCTGAAAATTCTGTGACTGCTCGCCCTCGCTGCTCTGAACGTCAAGTGCGGAAAGCGATGTATTTGGCCCCGTTTCAAAATCCATAGTAGGATGAACAACAGGAAACCAGTGGCAAATGTGCACAACCACCATGATTTGGACGCCTTAGACTCTGCCTTCCCTGTGGCAACCGGGACAGGGTCTGACAAGCTGTGAAGGACAAATTTACCAAAGTTTTAAAAATTCAAATGGGACGGAGAAAGGTCTTGTTTCAACGCCGACAAAGCAGCGGGACACGGCCCTGCCACTGCCCAGAGTCAGAGCAGCAGCAGCAGGTAAAACGATGCCGCTCACCATCTGTGCGGGGTCCTTCTGGCTGCGGTGAATAACCAGTGTGTGCATGCTGGGCAGCAACTGTTTACCCACTGCTACTCAAGTGTTACAGCACCCATGTGAGATAGTCCATTCGGTTGCAACCAGGGTCGGATTGGTAACACGGCACTCGGGAAATGGCCCGAAGGGCTGGTAGCGGAGTTCTAGCTGAGGGCTGCTTTTTTGGGCAGCCTGGGGGCTGTCTGCGCTGTTAGGATGCCGCCAGCTTCCCAGTGGGTGCTTGAGTGGCCTTTCTAGAGGCAGATGCGCTGATGTATCACTCCCTTTCTCTCGCTGGGGGCCTGAGCAGAAGTGGTCTCACTTGCATTCATGTGTGGTTCAGCAGTGCGAACTAATCTGTGCATTTTTTACAAATCTAAGTGAAGTTAATAAAACATGCCCCCCAACCCCTTTTCTTTTCCCAAAACTTCACTGAAGCCGTGTTTTGCGGAAAGGCAATACGCAACCGTGGGCCAATTTTTTGGGTGTGTGCCCGGGCCGATTTTTGATCCCAATCCAACCCTGGTTGCAACTGTCCACAAAGTACATTGGGTATAGCTGTGCAATGAAAAACTCTCTGCAGCTGGAAATACTTCACTTCGTGGGCGGGACATCAGTCTGCAGGAAATCGTCTGCTATGTGGCTAAAGCTACTTTCCACGAATAACAGTGACGAGCAAAATGTCTCAAAAACCCCTCTTGCCACTTCGGGGGAGGGGGGAGTGGGAGGGGGGAGTGGGGTCCGGAATCTCTGTCTACCTTTGAGAAGGGCAACCTTTCCTGACTTCTTCATCCGACTTCGAGGCCACCTCTAATAAAATCAATTACACTTCAATGCGTTTCAAAAGCAGCTGTCATCTGTGGTGGAGTTAGTGCTTGCCACTTTTCATTTCACCACGAGACTCATTATTTTTAGGTCAATATGTCTAGCGATTTTCTCTTGAAGAGAAAATGCAAATTTCTCCGCCGCGTTCTGCTAAATGTGCGGAATAATGACAGAAGTCCTCGTCAGTGTAAAAATGCTTTATTTGCATTTAAACATCAAATTACACAATTAGACTCCGTTTTAAATGGGATGCGTATGGTTTATGCGCCGCGCGCCGGGATGTTTTATGAACCCCTCTTCTGATATCGATGTCGCGCGGATCGCAGTTTTGGCGCGCGGGAGGCGGGAGCAGAGGCGCGCGCGGCTGCTCTGAAGGCGGAACAGGCCCTCGCGCCTTCTGGCTGCCGGCCCTAAATAAACACTGAGCGAATTTGCCGATCTTTTTTACGAGCCTCGTGCTCGCAGCCAACCCTGCGCCAATTAAACTTATTTCTAACGCATAAAACAATCAAAGAAAACATTCCACATCTTGCCCCGAGTAATGATATAAACTGGAATACCCCCCTCCCCCCTGCACTTTCCCAGAGGGGATTACGACACAACCGTGTAAGGGAATCGAATGAATGGTGTCTGTGTCTGTCAGCGCCAAGCTTTCACGTAAAGGGCAGACACCTGTCTGAGAGGAACCTGTCTTCCGAAGAGTTCAGGTGCTGACTTCTTACTGTTTTCTACGGGGTTTCCTGTCAAGTAAAAACCCCAGGGGCTCCCCTTTTGTGTTCGTTCACATCCTAAAGCAACAGCTGAAAAGTACCAGGATGTGTCCACTTTGTAACAAAGGGCCTGATTTAGAGTTTGATGGACGGGTACTCTGGCTGTCGCACACCTGAGGGATTTCCTGTCCGCCATATTAAAAATGCATTATGACCAGTGCTTTAAATGGGCAGGTACTGTCCGGTACCGAGTACCTGCACTTCTTTAATTTGAAAGGGAGAGTACCTGCACTTCTCAGCACAGCAGCAATACATTTAATGGGAGAGTACCGGCACTTCTCAGGAGCGAACAGGTACTCTAAATATTGAGTACCTGCTCTTCTATATTTCCATGTAAAGCACTGATTATGTCCCACTGCATTTATACAAAGGCAAACGGGATATCCGTCAAGTTTGTGACAAGTACCTTTTTGCTGAACTCTAAACCAGGGTAAAAAGTCAGCAAATAAAGACATGTGCCCATCCTGGTGAAAAGTCCAGTTGACTTGTTACAAAATGTTTGCACTCAATCCAGATGCTGGTTTTTGGACTTCTAATGACTAATGGATATTTTGGTTATGTTAAGCCTGTTCTAGAAAACAAGTTTGTAACTTATGTTATGCATCAACATAACATGTATTTGTAAAGTGCACATTCACCCACAAGGGTATCTTTGCGCTGAATAACAAATGTTTATTGTTACCCAACTCAATGGTACTCATTTTATTGAAATCAGAAGGATGAAAGGCTAAGTAGACCCGCTCAGATTTGAACCTGTGACCATGAGGTTAAACACAGGAACCTACAGTGGGTGCATTAGTCGACTACGCCACCAGACCTAGCAGGTGTCTGTTACTGTGAGCTGTGTCATCTGTTGTAGATTTTCACAAAGGGGTGCTCATTGGGTTTGTGTCTTGTGACTGCCCATTACAGCAATGAGGTTTACTTCAGAGGGCTCCGCGCTCACTAGTTATATATTTTCGTTAAGCGGACTATGGGGACAGAGTCTCCTACACCCTGTGGCGTGCTGGTGTCCCCCTGGTTCGTGGGATGCCTTTGTTTTTAATGTTCTAAAACATTTGATTATGTCTCACACCCATGTCTTTGTCACCCTCTCTTGCTGTCATTGTCTTCCTGGGAGTCTCTGTATCCGAATAGCCACTTCTGTGTCAGTGTCCTTTTAGCACTCATGTCCATGTCAGCGTTCCTCTGTCCCGTACCACAATCTGTCTCTTCGTGCTTCATTGTCTTGGCTGTGTTTCCTTGCCCTATAGTCTGTGACCATGTTTCCATCCTGGAAAACGTCACTCTGCCCAGTGTTGGTGTCTCTTCCACCTGTGTCAGTGTCTCCATGTCAACAGTGTCTGAGTTTTCCTGCTTCAGTATCTGAGTCTGTGTCTTCTTGCTACAGTGCATTAGTCTGTGTCTCCTGGCAACAGTGCTTGAGTCTGTGTCTCCTTGCTACAGTGTGTGAGTCTGTGTTTCCTTGCTACAGTGTGTGAGTCTGTGTCTCCTTGCTACAGTGCTTGAGTCTGTGTCTCCTTGCTACAGTGCATGTCTGTGTCTCCTTGCTACAGTGTGTGAGTCTGTGTTTCCTTGTTACAGTGCTTGAGTCTGTGTCTCCTTGCTACAGTGCATTAGTCTGTGTCTCCTTGCAACAGTGCTTGAGTCTGTGTCTCCTTGCTACAGTGTGTGAGTCTGTTTCTCCTTGCTACAGTGTGTGAGTCTGTGTCTCCTTGCTACAGTGCTTGAGTCTGTGTCTCCTTGCTACAGTGCATGTCTGTGTCTCCTTGCTACAGTGTGTGAGTCTGTGTCTCCTTGTTACAGTGCTTGAGTCTGTGTCTCCTTGCTACAGTGTGTGAGTCTGTATCTCCTTGCTACAGTGTGTGAGTCTGTGACCCCTTGCTACAGTGCGTGAATCTGTGTCTCCTTGCTGCAGTGCGTGAGTCTGTGTCTCCTTGCTACAGTGTGTGAGTCTGTATCTCCCTTGTTATAGTGCATGAGTCTGTGTTTCCCTTGCTACAGGGCATGAGTCTGTGTCTCCCTTGCTACAGTTCATGTCTGTGACTCCTTGCTACAGTGCGTGAGTCTGTGTTCCCTTGCTACAGTGAGTGAGTCTGTGTCTCCTTGCTACAGTGCGTGAATCTGTGTCTCCTTGCTGCAGCATGTGAATCTGTATCTCCTTGCTACAGTGCATGTCTGTTTCTCCTTGCTAAAGTGTGTGAGACTGTCTCCCTTGCTACAGTGTGTGAGCATGTGTCTCCCTTGCTACAGTGTGTAAGTCTGTGTCTTCCTTGCTACAGTGTGTGAATCTCTGTCAACTTGCTACATAGCGCAAGTCTGTCTCCTTGCTACAGTGCTTGAGTCTGTGCCCCCCTTGCTACAGTGCAGGAGTCAGTGTCCCCCTTGCTGCAGTGCATGAGTCTGTGTCTCCTTGCTACAGTGGGTGAGTCTGTGTCTCCTTGCTGCAGTGCGTGAGTCTGTGTCTCCTTGCTACAGTGTGTGAGTCTGTATCTCCTTGCTACTGTGCGAAAGTCTGTGTCTCCCTTGCAATGGTGCTTGAGTCTGTGTCTCCTTGCTACAGTGCATGTCTCTGTCTCCTTGCTACAGTGCATGAGTCTGTGTCTCCCTTGCTACAGCATGTGAGTCTGTGTCTCCTTGCGACAATGCGTGTCTGTGTCTCCTTGCTACAGTGCATGAATCTGTCTCCTTGCTACATTGTGTGAGTCTGTGTCTCCCTTGCTACAGTGAGTGAGTCTGTGTCTCATTGTCACAGTGCATGGGTCTGTGTTTCCCTTGCTACAGTGTGTGAGTATGTGTCTCCTTGCTAAGATGCATGAGTCTGCATCTCCTTGCTACATAGCTCGAGTTTGTCTCCTTGCTACAGTGCGTGTGTCTGTGTCTCCTTGCTACATTGTGTGAGTCTGTGTCTCCCTTGCTACAGTGCCTGAGTCTGTGTCTCCCTTGTTACAGTGTGTCAGCCTGTGTTTCCCTTGCCACACAGCACGGGTCTGTCTCCTTGCCACAGTGCGCGAGTCTGTGTCTCCTTCCTTCAGGGCATGTGTTTGTGTCCCCTTGCTACAGTGAATGAGTTTGTGTCTCCTTGCTACAGTGCATGAGTCTGCGTCTCCCTTGCAACAGTGCATGGGTCTGTGTTTCCCTTGCTACAGGGCATGAGTCTGTGTCTCCTTGCTACAGTGCGTGAGTCTGTGACCCCTTGCTACAGTGCGTGAGTCTGTGTCTCCTTGCTGCAATGCATGAGTCTGTGTCTCCTTGCTACAGTTTGTGAGTCTGTGTCTCCCTTGTTATAGTGCATGAGTCTGTGTTTCCCTTGCAACAGGACATGAGTCTGTGTCTCCCTTGCTACAGTGCATGTCTGTGACTCTTTGCTACAGTGCGTGAGTCTGTGTTCCCTTGCTACAGTGAGTGAGTCTGTGTCTCCTTGCTACAGTGCAGGAGTCTGTGTCTCCTTGCTACAGCATGCGAGTCTGTATCTCCTTGCTACAGTGCATGTCTGTGTCTCCTTGCTACAGTGTGTGAGTCTGTCTCCCTTGCTACAGTGCGTGAGTCTGTGTCTCCCTTGCTACAGTGTGTAAGTCTGTGTCTCCCTTGCTACAGTGCATGAGTCTGTGTTTTCCTTGCTACAGGGCATGAGTCTGTGTCTCCTTGCTACAGAGTGTGAGTCTCTGTCTCCTTGCTACATAGTGCAAGTCTGTCTCCTTGCTACAGTGCTTGAGTCTGTGCCCCCTTGCTACAGTGCAGGAGTCTGTGTACCCCTTGCTACAGTGCGTGAGTCTGTGTCTCCTTGCTACAGTGCAAGAGTCAGTGTTTCCTTGCTGCAGTGCGTGAGTCTGTGTCTCCTTGCTACAGTGTGTGAGTCTGTGTCTCCTTGCTACTGTACGAAAGTCTGTGTCTCCCTTGCAATGGGGCTTGAGTCTGTGTCTCCTTGCTACAGTGCATGTCTGTGTCTCCTTGCTATAGTGTGGGAGTCTGTGACTCCCTTGCTACAGCATGTGGGTCTGTGTCTCCTTGCTACAATGCGTGTCTGTTTCTCCCTTGCTACAGTGAGTGAGTCTGTGTCTCCTTGCCACAGTGCATGAGTCTGTGTTTCCCTTGCTACATAGCTCGAGTTTGTCTCCTTGCTACAGTGCGTGTGTCTGTGTCTTATTGCTACAGTGTGAGAGTCTGTGTCTCCCTTGCTACAGTGCCTGAGACTATGTCTCCCTTGTTACAGTGCATCAGTCTGTGTTTCCCTTGCCACACAGCATGAGTCTGTCTCCTTGCTACAGTGCATGAGTCTGTGTCTCCTTGCTTCAGGGCATGTGTTTGTGTCCCCTTGCTACAGTGCATGAGTCTGTGTCTCCCGTGCAACAGTGCGTGGGTCTGTGTTTCCCTTGCTACAGGGCATGAGTCTGTGTCCCCTTGTTACAGTGTGTGAGTCTCTGTCTCCTTGCTACAGTGTGTAAATCTGTGTCTCCCTGTGCTATAGTGTGTGAGTCTGTGTTTCCCTTGCTAGAGTGAGTGAGTCTGTGTTACCCTTGCTATAGGGCAACGAGTCTGTGTCTTCTTGCTACATAGCGCAAGTCTGTCTCCTTGCTACAGTGTGTGAGTCTGTGTCTCCTTGCTACAGTGCATGTCTGTGTCTCCTTGCTACAGTGCGTGAGTCTGTATCTCCTTGCTACAGTGCGTTAGTCTGTGACTCCTTGCTGCAGTGCGTTAGTCTGTGTCTCCCTTGCTACAGTGCGTGATCCTGTCTCCTTGCAACAGTGCATGAGTCTGTGTCTCCTTGCTACGGTGCATGCGTCTGTCTCTTTGCTCCGGTGCGTGAGTCTTTGTCTACTTGCTACAGTGTGTGTCTGTGTCTCCCTTGCTACAGTGTGTGAGTCTGTGTATCCTTGCTACAGTGCGTGAGTCTGTGTTTCCCTTGCAGCAGTGCGTGAGTCTGTCTCTATGCTACGATGCATGAGTCTGTGTCTCCTTGCTACATAGCGCAAGTCTGTCTCCTTGCTACAGTGCATGTCTGTGTCTCCTTGCTACAGTGTGTGAGTCTGTATCTCCCTTGCAACAGTGTGTGTCTGTGTTTTCCTTACTACAGTGCCTGAGTCTGTTTCTCCCTTGCTACAGTGCGTCAGTCTGTGTTTCTGTTGGTACAGAGCATGAGTCTGTCTCCTTGCTACAGTGCATGAGTCTGTGTCTCCTTGCTACAGGGCATGAGTTTGTGTCCCCTTGCTACAGTGGGTGAGTCTGCGTCTGCTTGCTACAGTGCATGAGTTTGTGTCTGCTTGCTACAGTGCGTGAGTCTGTGTCTCCTTGCTAGAGTGCATGTCTGTGTCTCCTTGCTACATAGCGCAAATCTGTCTCCTTGCTACAGGGCATGTGTCTTTGTCTCCTTGCTACGGTGTGTGAGCCTGTGTCTCCTTGCTACAGTGCGTGAGTCTATGTCTCCTTGCTACAGTGCATGTCTGTGTCTCCTTGCTACAGTGCGCGAGTCTGTGTCTCCCTTTGCTACAGCATGTGAGTATGTGTCTCCTTGCTACAGTGCGCGAGTCTGTGTCTTCTTGCTACAGTGTATGTCTGTGTCTCCTTGCTACAGTGCGTGCCTATGTCTCCCTTGCTACAGCATGTGAGTCTGTGTCTCCTTGCTACAGTGTGTGTCCATGTCTCCTTATTACAGTGCGTGAGTCTGTGTTTCCTTGGTACAGTGTGTGACTGGGGGTCTCTCCAAGGGGCGTGTCTAATGTAATTAAGGGCGTGGCTTAAAACAACTGAGCTGAAAATATGTGCTGAGCATAATGTGCCACCCGACTGGTATTTTGCTGTTTCTATCATAGCTTCCTAGCCATGACTATTGGCTTTGTCAATGGATGTTAGTTGCATAAAATAAATAAAAAAGCAGCAACTATGGCTTCGTTTTATATAATAATATAAATGATTCAGCTCTAAAATGAGGAGACTGTGTATGAACTATAACTTCTTTTTAGCTTTGTACATTAGTTTTGTACATTGCTTCCATCTAACCCTAACAGAATGCCCTGCCCTAGACTGTGGCAGGAGGCGGCAACCACATGCTGTAACAGCCCAAACTGGCCCATTGTCATTCTGTATGTGACAATCAGCCGCAGACAGAATGACAATGGACTGGGTAGGGCTGCTCTTGTGCTGCGAGGATGAGTGCAAGACACCCCCATCAGGGAGCTGACGCCTCTCACAGGGGAACAGCTCTGCTCCCTGCAAGGCCCAACATTACGGAGAAAAGGCGTCATTAAAAGGGTTCCTCACGGACAACGGATGTGAGGTCCGAATTACGGATGGTCCGTAAAAATTATGGACCGCTGGTCACCCTAGTCATAAGTCGACTTCAACTGCCCCACCGGACCGCCCTACCGCTCTTACCTGTACTGGCCGTGCCTGTCTGTCTTCCCATTTCAGTGTCTGTACGTCCCTGCTCCAGCATCTGTCTCCATCCTTTATACTGTGTCTCCCAGTTTCAGTGTATTAGGTACACTGCTTTAGTGTCTGGGTATCCCTGCTTCAGTGTTCAAGTCTGTGTCTTCCTGCTTGAGTGTCTAAGGTGTCCCTGCTTTACTGTCTGAGTCTTCATATTTCAGTATTTGTGTCTCTCTGCTTCAGTGTCCAAATCTGTTTCTCCCCCTAAAGTGTATCTCCCTGCTCCACTGTCCCAATCTGTCTCCTTGCTGCTGAGCCTGAGCCCCTTCCCTGCTTCAGTGTCTGTGTGTTTCTGCCTGTGCCTCCCTCCTTGTTGTATTATATCTGACATAGGTAATGTTAGAGTCGGGGATCTCTGGTTGCCGCAAGGTTGCCCTTGTGTCAAGCAGGAACCCTCTCCTCCACGTCAGGGCGCAGGATAACCCCTCGCGAATGACCCTTGCTCACCCTCTAGGTGCGTGGCGTGAGCAGCCAAGGCGATTCCTCAGGCGTTGTTGGTTAAGCACTTACAATCATACACACAGTAAATACATCAATCCCCCCAGAAACGGACACCAGACTTGGATATATATAAAAATACGTTTCTTTATGTAAAAATAAGGATATATCTCAGCAGACTTATCACAAGACCAATAACGTTTTCGCTATGCCGCCAGGTTGTAAAGCAGGCAAATGTTCTTTGTACGTAGCTTCAAATGGAGACCTTGTAGTCACTTGTAAATGTTACTTGGGGTTCCAGTACTCACAGAGGTCGGCTCCTGTGAACGGGGAAATAAGGCGTTGCGGGCCCCGAGCCCGATACTGGAACTTCTTTCGTGATGTGGAGGGTCGGCACCGGTCGGTGCGACTCTCAGCTTGGGAAGTGTTCTTGGGTCCTCAATCAGCAGGTGTGGGCACGTAGGCAGGCGCGGCCAGCGACCCTTTAGCACGGCGGTGCAGGAGGGTCTCCACAGCGGGGGCGGCGCAGCCTGAGATGTCCGGGGATAGCGAAGCGGGGTCGCAGGGCACAGTCAGTGCAGCTGGATGACCCGGCGTAGATCACAGTCGTCGGACGGCTTCCGGCGGGAGGGTTGATAGCGCGGTCAGCGCGCTCCAGTAGCAGGCGGTGACAGGGATGCAGGCGGCCTGGCCCAGGGACAGAGAGCGGCTCTGGACGGAGCGGGGCTCTCACGGGTTTAAGGCAGGCAAGCTTCTGAGTGTCACGGCCCTAGGAGGGGCGCTGAGGGGCGCAGTCTCTTTCCAGCGGGATGCACACACGGCTCGAGTTGGAGGACGAGCAAAAGCACAGAGAACCCACTGGTCCTGGGGTTCAGTTCAGGGGGCAAGCTCAGATCAAGCCCTTGGAGAATGTTCAAGCACAAAGTAGCAAAGTCTTTTTAGGAAGTCTCTTCCTCTCCTTTCTCAGCAAGGCAAGCAGCAGGCCAGCTCCTCCAGCGTCTTCTTCTCCTTCTAGTCGGGCAGAGGTTCTTTGTGGTAAACAGGATTCTGATTTCTTAGGAGCCAGGCTCCTACTTTTATACCATGATTCTTTTGTTCTTTAGCGCCAGGGGGCCTAGGCCTGGCTCAGTCCAGTTCTGGAGCACTTTGTTATGGTGACTCTGCTCTTTCCTTTCAGCAGCAGGGCAGAGACATCAGCCGCCCCACAGGGGGCGGCGCCGGCTTTGTGGTGGCAGAGCACAGGGCTATTCAAGAGTCAAGGTGTACTCCTCCCACCCATCCAGGTGTCACCTCTCTACCCACCACCTGGCAGCCAACCTGTCTCTGGGGGATCCCCCCCACCCTGCTCCTTACTGTTGCCAGGCAGAACACACACACACAGCAGAGGCGGACTGAGATGGTCAGGTCAGTAAATACTAACTTTCTAAAAGTAGCATTTACAAACCCAGGATATTAAAATAAACTTGACTACAAGAAGTATTTTATTATTCTGAGTTCAGGCATACTAAACTTGACACTTCTACCATGCTCTCTGAGTCCACTGGGGTCACAGCGTTGGCGTGATCCCTGCAGCCCATTCTGGCCTATGGAGAGCAGGTAGCCTTCAATAGTGAAGAACGAAAATGGCTGTAATTCACTACTAAGACATGCCACACCCATCAGGGCATGTCCTACCTTATGCCTACAATGCACCCTGCCCGTGGGCCTACCAGAGGGGTGGCTAATATGTAGGTAAGGGAAGGTTCAGGGACTGGCAAGTGGGGGCACTTGCGCAGTCAGCGCGACGGTCCCGGACCGCGCACAGGGTCTGCGGTGGCAGACCCTAGACACACTTTACAAGGCCGCTTCCGTGGGTGGCGCAACCAGCGCTGCAAGCCCACCAGCAGCATTGGCATTCACAAGCCCTGGCACCCCTGGTGCACTTTACTGGGGACTGACAGTGAATCCAATAAACCAATCATGGACATCAATTACAGGTACACTTTACCTAGGGAGCACTTGCACTGCGGCACGGATTAGCCGTGGCGCAGTGCCCTGAGCGGACAACACCAGCAAAACAATCGAGGCACACCATCAAAAAGTGGAAGGGAAACTCACGCCAAGGTGCCAGGTCTAACACGTGTCCCCTCCAGCTGAAATGTGGGGAGAACTACCCTTGCCCAGGGGGTTCCTCGTCACTAAGGCGGAAATACCTGGACAGACCGTCAGCGTTGGCGTGATCTGTACCAGGACGGTGTTCCACCGTAAAGTCCATACCCTGTAGGGAGATGGACCACCTCAACAGCTTCGGGTTCTCACCCCTCATTTGCATCAACCATCTGAGGGGCCTGTGGTCCGTCTGAACCCGGAAGTGAGACCCAAACAAGTAGGGTCTTAGCTTCTTCAGCGCCCAGACCACAGCAAATGCTTCTCGCTCAATTGCACTCCACCTACTTTCCCGTGGAAGTAACCTCCTACTGATGAAGGCTACGGGTTGGTCCCAGCCCTCCTCAGTCATCTGTGAGAGAACAGCCCCTACACCATGCTCTGAAGCGTCTGTCTGTACTAGGAATTCCATGGAGAAGTCAGGGGCCAAGAGCACGGGCGCCGTGCACATGGCAGTCTTCAGGGTGTCGAAAGCTTTCTGACAGGTGTCAGTCCAAATCACGTTCCTGGGCTGCTTCTTGGAAGTCAGCTCTGTCAAGGGGGCAACGATCGTTCCATAGCCCTTGACAAACCTCCTGTAGTACCCAGTGAGCCCCAGGAAGGCCCTCACTGCGGTCTGCGTCTTGGGGGGTTCCCAAGCCAGGATGGTCTCAATTTTGGGTTGCAAGGGTGCCACCTTGCCACTCCCCACTTGGTGTCCCAAGTACACCACGGAACCCTGCCCGATCTGGCACTTGCTTGCCTTGATCGTGAGGCCTGCTCGGCGCAGAGCCATCAACACTTCCCAGAGGTGGCGCAGGTGTTCGGGCCAGGTGGCACTGAACACTGCGATGTCATCCAGGTAGGCGGCACTGAACGCATCCAGCCCAACCAGTACCTGGTTGACCAACCTCTGAAAGGTGGCAGGGGCATTCTTCATCCCAAATGGCATGACTCGGAACTGGAAGTGCCCATCTGGTGTAGAGAATGCGGACCTCTCTTTGGCCCCATCGGTCAAGGCGATCTGCCAGTACCCAGACGTTAAATCAAACGTGCTGAGGAACCGGGCAGCCCCCAGCCGATCAATGAGCTCATCAGCTCTGGGGATGGGGTGCGCGTCAGTCTTCGTTACTGAATTGAGTCCTCTGTAGTCCACACAGAACCGGAGTTCAGGTGTGGCTCCCGGCGCAGCAGCTTTGGGGACCAAGACCACGGGGCTGGACCAAGGACTGCTGGAGGACTCAACCACCCCTAGCGCAAGCATTTTGGAGACCTCCTCCTTAATGCAAGCTCTGACCCTGTCAGTTACCCTGTAAGCCTTGTGCTTCACAGGTAAGCTGTCTCCTGTGTCCACATCATGGACGCACCAATCTGTGACACCAGGAACCAGGGAGAATCGGTCGGAAAACTGTCCCAGCAAGTGGCGGCAATCTTCCTGTTGTTCGGGCATCAGGGTGGGTGAGAGGTTAACTCCATCCACTGACCCATCTTTCTCAGAGGCCACTAAGAGGTCAGGAAGAGGCTCGGTCTCCTCTTCCATTCCATCATCAGTGGCCAGCAGCATGCCCACTTCGGTCCTCTCTAAGTGGGGCTTAAGGCGGTTAACATGTAGGACCCTCAAAGGGTTCCTGGGAGTCTGCATGTCCACCAAGTAGGTGATAGGACTTTTGCGCTCCACAACCTCAAATGGACCTGTCCACTTATCCTGAAGTGCACAAGGCTCCACTGGGGCCAAGACCCACACCTTTTGTCCAGGTTGAAGCTCTACCAGAGTGGCATTCCGGTCGTACCACCGCTTCATCTCCTCCTGGCTGGCTTCCAGATTTGCCTCAGCAAGTTGCCTGAAACGCCGAGTCTGGTTTCGGAAGGCCAGCATGTAACTATATACATTCTGGGGAGGTTTCCTGGGAGATTGCTCCCAGCCTTCCTTTACCAAACTCAGAGGTCCTCTTACCGGGTGACCATACAGAAGCTCAAAGGGGCTGAACCCTAGAGACTTCTGTGGCACCTCTCGGTAAGCGAAGAGCAGGCATGGCAAGAGGACGTCCCACTTACGCCTCATTGGACCGTCCAGGCCCATGATCATGCCTTTGAGGGTTCGGTTGAATCTCTCAACCAACCCATTTCCTTGGGGGTGGTACGGAGTGGTGAACTTGTAAGTTACCCCACACTCCTTCCACAGGGATTTCATATATGTGGATATGAAATTGGTCCCCCTGTCGCTCACCACCTCTAGAGGGAATCCCACTCGGGAGAAAATTCCCATCAGTGCCCGTCCCACCACGGGGGCCGTCACTGTCCTCAGAGGGATGGCTTCAGGGTACCGGGTGGCATGGTCCACCAAGACCAGGATGAACCTGTTGCCCAGGGCTGTCTTGGGGTCCAGAGGCCCCACAATATCAATACCCACTTGTTGGAATGGCGTACCGACCACAGGGAAAGGTTGCAGAGGAGCCTTGTGCTTCCCTCCGCTCTTACCACTTGCCTGGCAAGTCTGACAGGTTCTGCAGTAGGAATCTGAATTCTTATGCATTTGGGGCCAGTAAAAGTGGGTGACAAGCCTGTCATAGGTCTTGTCCATCCCCAAATGTCCTGCTAAAGGCACATCGTGAGCCAGCCCCAGTAGGAAGGTTCTGAACTTCTGGGGTACCACCAGCACACGGGCTGACCCAGGTTCAGCAGCCTTAGGCTCGGAATACAGGAGGTCACTCTCCCAGTACACGTAGTGTGTTTTGGCCTGAACACCATTGGCCTGGTCTGCAGCCTGTTGCCGCATACCCACGAGAGAAGGGCATTCTTTCTGCTCCCTGCAGAATTTCTCCCTGGAGGGACCTCCTTCTTGCTGCCAATGGGTCAGCTCAGGCAGATCTCCCAGTTCGGCAATCTGTTCCCCGGTAGGCTCCAGAGCATCCCCCTCAGGGTCTACTTCCTCCTGGGCCGTGGGAACTTCGGGGGCCGGTTTCCCGCGCCTCCTGCGCCTTCTCCCTAAGGCCGGTTCCTGGACCTCTCCCTCAGGCTCCAGGACCCTCTCAACACCCCTACTGGCTGCCATGGACCGGGTGGTCACGCACGCCCAGTCGGGTAGACCCACCATCCTCAGATGCGTGGTCTTCTCCACCTTTTCCCAAGGGGAACTCTCCAGGTCGTTCCCTAGCAGACAGTCTACAGGCATGTCAGTTCTCACAGCGACTTGTAGAGTACCAGAGACCTCCCCCCACTCAAAGGGAACTTGAGCCATTGGACAACGACTCTCTACGTTGTCAGCATTGACAATCCTACAGTAGGCATTGGGTACAATTTGCTCTTGAGACACCAGGTGTTGCCTCACCGAGGTCACGCTGGCTCCCGTATCTCTAAGAGCCTCAACCTTCTTTCCATTGATGGTCACTACTTGCCCATATTTCTTAGTGTTAGAGGGCAGGTAGGTTACAGGGACCATCTCACTGTCTCCTAGCGAGACTAGGGTCATCTGCCCGGGACCCCCACCCTCCTGGACTGCTACCTCCTCCCCAAAGTTAACACTAGCTACTTGCCGGGGTGGAGCACCAGTGGGTGCGGTCTTACCAAACAGGCGACACTTAGGATCAGAGGCAATGTGACCCGGGTCACCACACCTATAACAATTGAAGGGCCCCTTTGGAACAGGTCTACCTGTCGGGGCCCCGTTCTGCTGCGGGGGTGGGGGAGGCTGAGAACCCTTCTGCTGGTTCCCTTGGGAATTACTTTGGGGGCCTTTTTGGAACCCCTTCTGTTTACCCTTGTCCCCCCCACTCTTCTGCTGGGGACCCTGCCCACCTTTGGCGGAGTCTCCCACGTGACCCTTGTGGACCCTGGTGCTGAGCCAGCGGTCCGCCTCCTCAGCAAGCTTCCTCGGGTTGGACAGCTTGCTATCTATCAGGTGCTGGCGTAGCTCAGGAAAACATTGACTGGACAAGTGCTCCCATGCAATTAAATCAAGCAGCCCTTGATAATCATTCACTTTGCTACCCTTCACCCAACCATCCAGCGCTCTGCAGAAAAAGGTCACATATTCCACATACGTACTCTCAGGGATCTTCTTGGTCTCCCTGAACCTCTGTCTATATAGCTCAGGAGTTAACCCATACCTGGTCATTAAAGCTTCCTTCATATGGGGGTATGAGGTCTGGACTTCTAAGGGCAAATCTAACAGTGTGTCCCGCCCTTCCGCAAGGAACCTTCCCCACAACCCCGCTCCCCAGTCTTTCTCAGGGACCCGGTGTGAGGACATGGCCACCTCGTAGGCTCTAAACCACTGCCCTATGTCATCCTTTCTAAAATACTCCTTTACTACATCTTTGGGGATGTACACCTTGGACTCTACCTGCGCTGGTGGAGCGCTGCCACCAGAAGGAGCGGTGTCCAAACTTTTCGCCTTCAGCTCCAACTCCTTCAATCTTATATCATGATCCATTTGGCGTTGTTGTGCCTCCAGGGCCAACTTCTGCTTTTCCATTTCCATTTGTCCGGCCAACTTTGCCATCTCCATTGCATGCGCCCTGTCGGCTGCCCTGTCTGCCAGCTCCTCTGGCGACCGGACTCTGCTGGGCTCCTCAAGGTTGTCGGGTGGAACGATGTCCCCCGCATTCCGTGGGTCTCTTGACTCCTTCCAGGCTCTCAGCGCCTTGGTGTACTGGGTCTTCCTCTTGAATCCAGCATGGGGGACTCTGAATTTTACACTGTAGCCTTTCAATTGCTCCATCGTGTAGCCTTCCAGTCTCTCCCAATCCACCTCATCTATTCCAGAAATCACGGAGAGCGCTCTTCCAGCAGAGAGTGAGCCAGGCATGGTTGCAGTAATGGCAGATGTCTCAACAAAGTTCAACCAATAAAAACCTGAGGCTGCGTTATTTGGTCTGCTCTCACTATCTGGTGATTAATAATTCACTGTATGCAAATTACAAGTGCAAATCCGAAATCCCAACCGCTGCCAACAAATGTTAGAGTCGGGGATCTCTGGTTGCCGCAAGGTTGCCCTTGTGTCAAGCAGGAACCCTCTCCTCCATGTCAGGGCGCAGGATAACCCCTCACGAATGACCCTTGCTCACCCTCTAGGTGCGTGGCGTGAGCAGCCAAGGCGATTCCTCAGGCGTTGTTGGTTAAGCACTTACAATCATACACACAGTAAATACATCAATCCCCCCAGAAACGGACACCAGACTTGGATATATATAAAAATACGTTTCTTTATGTAAAAATAAGGATATATCTCAGCAGACTTATCACAAGACCAATAACGTTTTCGCTATGCCGCCAGGTTGTAAAGCAGGCAAATGTTCTTTGTTCGTAGCTTCAAATGGAGACCTTGTAGTCTCTTGTAAATGTTACTTGGGGTTCCAGTACTCACAGAGGTCGGCTCCTGTGAACGGGGAAATAAGGCGTTGCGGGCCCCGAGCCCGATACTGGAACTTCTTTCGTGATGTGGAGGGTCGGCACCGGTCGGTGCGACTCTCAGCTTGGGAAGTGTTCTTGGGTCCTCAATCAGCAGGTGTGGGCACGTAGGCAGGCGCGGCCAGCGACCCTTTAGCACGGCGGTGCAGGAGGGTCTCCACAGCGGGGGCGGCGCGGCCTGAGATGTCCGGGGATAGCGAAGCGGGGTCGCAGGGCACAGTCAGTGCAGCTGGATGACCCGGCGTAGATCACAGTCGTCGGACGGCTTCCGGCGGGAGGGGTGATAGCGCGGTCAGCGCGCTCCAGTAGCAGGCGGTGACAGGGATGCAGGCGGCCTGGCCCGGGGACAGAGAGCGGCTCTGGACGGAGCGGGGCTCTCACGGGTTTAAGGCAGGCAAGCTTCTGAGTGTCACGGCCCTAGGAGGGGCGCTGAGGGGCGCAGTCTCTTTCCAGCGGGATGCACACACGGCTCGAGTTGGAGGACGAGCAAAAGCACAGAGAACCCACTGGTCCTGGGGTTCAGTTCAGGGGGCAAGCTCAGATCAAGCCCTTGGAGAATGTTCAAGCACAAAGTAGCAAAGTCTTTTTAGTAAGTCTCTTCCTCTCCTTTCTCAGCAAGGCAAGCAGCAGGCCAGCTCCTCCAGCGTCTTCTTCTCCTTCTAGTCGGGCAGAGGTTCTTTGTGGTAAACAGGATTCTGATTTCTTAGGAGCCAGGCTCCTACTTTTATACCATGATTCTTTTGTTCTTTAGCGCCAGGGGGCCTAGGCCTGGCTCAGTCCAGTTCTGGAGCACTTTGTTATGGTGACTCTGCTCTTTCCTTTCAGCAGCAGGGCAGAGACATCAGCCGCCCCACAGGGGGCGGCGCCGGCTTTGTGGTGGCAGAGCACAGGGCTATTCAAGAGTCAAGGTGTACTCCTCCCACCCATCCAGGTGTCACCTCTCTACCCACCACCTGGCAGCCAACCTGTCTCTGGGGGATCCCCCCCACCCTGCTCCTTACTGTTGCCAGGCAGAACACACACACACAGCAGAGGCGGACTGAGATGGTCAGGTCAGTAAATACTAACTTTCTAAAAGTAGCATTTACAAACCCAGGATATTAAAATAAACTTGACTACAAGAAGTATTTTATTATTCTGAGTTCAGGCATACTAAACTTGACACTTCTACCATGCTCTCTGAGTCCACTGGGGTCACAGCGTTGGCGTGATCCCTGCAGCCCATTCTGGCCTATGGAGAGCAGGTAGCCTTCAATAGTGAAGAACGAAAATGGCTGTAATTCACTACTAAGACATGCCACACACATCAGGGCATGTCCTACCTTATGCCTACAATGCACCCTGCCCGTGGGCCTACCAGAGGGGTGGCTAATATGTAGGTAAGGGAAGGTTCAGGGACTGGCAAGTGGGGGCACTTGCGCAGTCAGCGCGACGGTCCCGGACCGCGCACAGGGTCTGCGGTGGCAGACCCTAGACACACTTTACAAGGCCGCTTCCGTGGGTGGCGCAACCAGCGCTGCAAGCCCACCAGCAGCATTGGCATTCACAAGCCCTGGCACCCCTGGTGCACTTTACTGGGGACTGACAGTGAATCCAATAAACCAATCATGGACATCAATTACAGGTACACTTTACCTAGGGAGCACTTGCACTGCGGCACGGATTAGCCGTGGCGCAGTGCCCTGAGCGGACAACACCAGCAAAACAATCGAGGCACACCATCAAAAAGTGGAAGGGAAACTCACGCCAAGGTGCCAGGTCTAACAGGTAAGTTGAACAAAACTAGGGTTTATTTGCAGGTTCTGAAGAACAGAAGCCTTAGTGTGCCTATTCAATGAAGAGCTGGTTCAGAGCCATCCGGGACGTGGCTTTGTTGTCGATGTGAGCGGATACTGGGTAATGAGTATGAGTCTTGTCACCGCAGGCAAGGTGGCTGGGTGTCCAGGGCACTCCTCTGGTTTGTGCGGTAAGTCCGCTTGATTCCGGCTGCCGTCTCGGTAGGTACCTTGTTTTTGATGGCAATGTAGATGCTCTGGTTCCTTGGGTCACAACCTGCTGTGCTTCACTTTTGCACGCCGCCAAGGGCGACAACGCTCTCTCTTCTTCACGGCCCCCACTGGGAAATAGGGGTCATTAACAGTGGAACACCGGGCAACAGCCCTTTCTGGTCACAGCACAGCACAGGGCAATGACCCTCCGTGGTCACAGCGATGCACCACAGTGACGGCCCTTCTTTTCACAGCAAACTCATCCGGTGCATGGGATCGCTGACTTGAGCAGCATTTGGGCAGATGTCCAATTGGCGCAGTGGTTTCGAATGACTGCTGAATCCCTTACTTCACTAAAGGGGTCCACTCAACAGGATCTCCACCGGACCTCTCTTGCTCCAGGCAATCGCCTCCTCATCACGGGGTCCTCTGGTCTCTGCAGGCAGGCAGATGTTGGTGCTCCAGGTTTCCGGGAAAGTGGTCTTGATTCTTCTGGGTGATGTTCCCTCTCCCAGCACAAATCTAGCTAACCTTGGTCCCCAGTCCTGGTTTCAACAGGCAGAAGTCAGACTGAGCTTCTCCAGGCTGATGCACGCTAAAGTTTGATAATTTGGGAGACTCGACCTCCTCTGTATATAGTCCATTTCCATACACGTATGTGATTAAGGGTCCCAGTTTCTAAAATTCACTCTGATGGTGTTGCCTTCTATGAAGTGCCCACTCCTCTGCCCTACCCTTTGTCCAGTGAGCAGTCTGTCACAGAAGGAGCGACTCGAATCTTGATAACAACAGAAGTCATGGGACTGACTATAGGATCACACCTGGATGTCAGTCTCACTGATATATGCCTAACAAAAGGTAAGAGAGTCCCCTGCCATGCATTCATGAATGCCTGCAGAGCTTTCCTTATCAGCCCCATCATCACTCTCCCAATGTGCTCAGACCCCACTTACCACTTATGTTTCCAGAATCAAAGAGGCCTTTTGAAGTTCACAAGAGAGAGCCTGGCTTCCCCTTCCTCCAGTGTGTATGCCCCATCCAGCTTTCAGTAATGTAGGCAATCCACAAACCTGTCTGGGATGGTATCTCCACCTCTGTATGCCTCTCCGAGACCTTCGTTTTCCAACTTAGAACCCACAGGCCTCCATGTACAGTACCACACAGAGGTACACATATATTACACCATGCACACCCAAACACACACCTGCTTCACGGTACTACATACTAACATGATGTAGGCCAGGTGTGAGTTAAGTAGACAGCAGCTGAACTTTGCATAAGTGGGCCAATAGCCTTCACTCCAGTGACACAGGTAAAAAGGCCTGTTTACTCCACTGATTATTATTGCAAAAACTGAAGGCTGCCACCACCGCGTTCTATGCTACTTAACACTTGGTAAGGGCAGTAGCCCTGTACCTCTACGAGGCTAGCGCTTTGTGCCCCCATCACAGTCTAACTAGACCACAATCCATCAGACAGGCTTAGGTCAAGGTGTAAACGCATAATCCATGTTCGTCATGACCAAAAATTGGTACCTAGGATCCAGATAACATTGCATCTGGGGCACTCATGGCAGCGGTGTACATCAGTCGCTGTGCTGGAGGCATTTCCCTCCCAACAGCATAAAACGATAATGTACAGATGCATAACACGTATTTACATATTATAACACTCCTTCAGTGTCTATCTCCCTGCTTCAGTGCACAAGCCTGTGTGTCCCTCTTTCAGGGACTGGTTATATGTCTCTTTGCTCCCGGCTTCTTCTGCTTTTTGAGCCTGAGTCCTCTAGTACCTACAGCTATCCACTCACAGGTTGCCTCCCATATCAACAGTACCTGTGACTTTCTGCCTGCGTTATGTGTGTAGATTCCCATAGAGCAATGGTCTTCAAAACTTTTAATGCCGCACCCCTCCAGTGAAAATAAAAATATCACGGGCCCACCCTCAAAATTTTCCCAATTATTCTATTGAAGTGGCAATGTTGAAATATATCTAGACTTATTTAAACATTGCAGTTAAGTTCTGTTACAGTTGTAAAAATGCAATCAAATGCATGATTGCCAAACATACTATTCTGGTCAGGCAGGCCCTGCTAACATGTAAACGTATCCACAGTGTGAGTATTAGAAATGGGGTTGGGGGTTTTGAAGAATATTTGGAGTCCCTTCCCTTTTCACATCTTCTCCCAGCCAGGATAAAAATAACAAAAGATGTCAGTGATAATGACCCATTACAGAGCGGCTTACTGCTGCTTTTTATTTTCTGTTGAAAATAAAGTACTGTTATCAGGATAATGCTTCTTTTGGCCAGAGCCTGGCGCTCCCCCTGGGATCACTAGAGCCCCCCCTAGAGGAGCCTGCCCCCAGTTTGAAGACCCCTGCCATAGAGTCTCTATTCACCTAGGGGCACATTTATAAACAAAATCATGCAGCGCTGCGTGATTTAAAATCAATAAGCGTCTCTTCCTTTCGGTGGCACACAATGTGCTGCCTAGCGCCAAGGTAGGCACCCTTGCATCATTGCGCAAGGGTGCCTGGGTTGTAAGCAGGATTGTTTTTGTGCAGAAAAGGACACCTTTCTACACAAAAACAATTCCCTGATGCATTTTCTCTTTTTGTGTGTGCTGCAAAATGCAGCATACATTGAAAGAGGAAAAAACAAGGAAAAATAAAGATATTTCTTCTTGGTAACACCTCCCCTCAGGATGCATTGCATTTTGAGGCATTCCCAGGTTTACCAGTAATGGTACATTTGGGAATGCGCCAATATCCACTGGTGGATGCGTTGGAAAGCCTGCGCTCCATGCATGGAACACCCCCCTGGGGCAGAGTAACAAAACGCAGCAACTTGCACTGCGTTGCGGTACTCTAGATTTTCAAGCCACTCTGGGCCACGCAAGGTGGCCTTGCATGGCTTGATAAATCTAGCTTAAGAGTTGAGTAGCTCTTGCTCCCCATTGTGTGGTGAAAGGGCAGCACAACTGTTTGATAAATTGGGCCCACAGTGTCTATCTACTTGCCCACAGACTCTGTGTCACCACGCCTCCAAGATCTCTGTCACCAAGTGAACAAAACCCCTTTCCATTCCCTCAGAGGTTGTATCTCCCAGCACAGAACGCCCATATTTCATTTTGCTTTGTTGCCTTTTTATCTCTCCCTCTCATCCTCGACTAGGAGCCTCTTTGGCTGTGTTGCCGTGGGCATGTCTGTTCCTTCTTGACCATGTGAGGAAGGAGCTGCCTCCCTGTGGAATCCAAGTAGAGTAGTCCCACCTCTTGTCATCTTGTGAAGCCGCTCCACCAGCATATGATGGATGCTCTCTGTTGACGAGAGCCATTGCCTCCAATATTCCTGTTGTACCTGTGGTCTGGACATGTCTTTTTAGGTCTTTGCTACTACTGGAGCAGAATTTCATCTTAAGACACTGCTTTTCCTCCATCGAGGACAGAAGTCCATTTTATTATCTGACTCCCTCAGCACTGAGTAGCTGGTGGGCCACAAATTAGTTTAAATGGCAGCAGATATTTCCACTGGTCATAGACATAACATCTCCCCTAACTGGTTAGGTCATTTTATGTTTTTTTTAATTCTTTAAAGGCTATATCTTTAGGTGCTTCCTAGTGACATCTTTATCTGTCCCCCAGCCTCATGTTTTCCAAAAACAATAAAAAAAGGCATACATGTATAAATATATACTGGAGGTCTCTGCATCCTTTGATCTGCTCTAACGGCATTCACGTTTTCTTTCACTCAACACAGCACACAGCCTGGGGCAATAGTTCAGCCCGCTTCTTCCATTGGTTGTCTTGCACTGTGAGTGCTGGCATTTGTCCTGATCAAATGTGTGCAGTTGCTTCAAAGCTAGGATTGCTGTGCCTGTGCCCCTTTGCCAATTGTTCATTAGGTGTGGCACGCAGACAGAACTTTCATTGTCACGTGCAATACTGCTTGTAGATTAAAGGGGGACTACAGCCTGCCAATTTACTTACAATTACTTACCATAGGTTGGCTTCAACGTCACTTGCGTTTCTTTTTTTCTTATTGGTCAGGACCTCCTGGAGCTTCGAGTGTTTGTCCCTGCCGTGGGGCATGGACCAACTACAGCTTCCTGTTTGCGGCCAGGGGGGGTTCTACTGACAGCATACTTCAGAAGATACTTTTTCTTTTTAACTTTTCATCATGCACTCTATAAGAGTGCATGTGTTTGCAGTTGTGCCCTCCCCCTCTGTCCGTGATTTTGCTTGCTCCCTCCAGTCTACCTTCCTTCTCCCACTATCTGTGGTCTTGCCCCAACCTCTCATCTCTGCCCCTCCTTTATGCTGCTTTCCCCAGCCCTCATCTCGCTGTCTGTTGTGTTACTGCTTCCTCCCAATATTCGTGCTCTAGCCCCAACTTCCCTTCCCCTCCCTAAACTCGTGTTTTTGCCCCTCCTATTTGTTATTCAGCTGCCCCTATACCCTGGTTCCGCCCTGCCCTCTCCAATCCTTATGTCCACCACTAAAAACACTAACAAAGTGAAATAGCTCTTGCATATGCGAGAGCCATTTAACTGTTAATATTTTTTACACATATTGCACTGCAGTGCCTGCAGCTGTGGAACATGGCTTAAAAAACATTGACAAACCCAATACAGCTTGCACAAGCAAAACCTGTTGGCTTTGCCAATGCTTGTTTTTATATTCATTAGATATTTCACCCACTTTTTTGCGCATTGCATATATTTGCATAAATAAACTGCAGACGTCTAAGGCCAGACCTATTGGCTTTGCCAACGCTTGTTTCTTTAGGATTGGAACTAGTTTATATTCTACTAGTTTACTTTAGCTCTCTAAAATGAATATACAGTGTGATTATAACTTTTGCCTTCCCAAGTGCAGCGATATTTTGACACCATCTACATTTGCAATTTGGTACCTTTTCTGACAGGATGGGCAATCTGCGGACCAATGCTGGTAGCACCCTAAGCAGCTGCCCAGAAACGCCTTATTTAAGGACTTCCCCTTATTGAATGATATACATAGATCCAACAGAAACCATATGTAACTGATCCAATGGTATTTCCTCCAGGTTTCTGTATCGAAACCCCATGGTCTCCATGCCTGATGCTCAGCGCTTGAAACTGATGTGTCGGGCTGCTGAGACTTCTGTTCTTGTGGGGAGCAAACTGAGTGACCATTCACCAGTGGTGGCTGGTGGGGGACAGTGGCGGAGGAATGTGTGGAGGGGTTAAGGAAATAAATTAAGAAAAAAGAAAACTTACCTGATGGCCACCATCGCCAGCTGCCGCCGTACCATCCGCCGACTGTTCCTTGCAGGAACAGGAAGCACCCAGGCTTCCTGAATCCCCTAGCCAATCACGATGGTGCTGATAGCAGCACCGTGATTGGTCTGAGCACCGTGGTTCGGTGCTCAGAGAGGGGTTGGGGGCCGGGGTATGATCTCCACCCAGGCTTAGAAGCAGTGGGGCGACGCTTCTCCGCCTTAGCGGAGGAGCCGCCGCTGCCCATTCACCAGTTTGTGTCAGATACCTCGGATTAGTAGTGTCTTCATGAAAAGGTCGTGTAATGAAGAAGTGAGTCCAGAGTGCTTGGGGTCACCTCACCTGTGCCCGCGGGCTGGAGGAATCTCACAGTCATTTTGAGCTGTGAATATTGAAGCCAAAGTATCGGCGGGTCACAATATTGTGATCAGAATATCATAAGACAAAGTTTTGAAAGGTACGTTTGTATAGGATTCAATACCTAACTCCAAATATACATACTCTGTGGATATATACGGTTGATTGATTCATTTTAGATTCTATAAAGTGCGCAACTACCAGGGGGTTTTCTGGTGCAGCAGTCTGTAAGTGACAAAAGATAACAAGAATTGGCATAGCCAATAGGTCTCGCTTTTGGGACCTTATAAGTGTTTAGCCATGCAACAGTTGCATAACTAAATACTTATAAGGTCACAAAAGCGAGACCTATTGGCTATGCCAATGCTTGTTTCTGTTTATTACTGCTCTGTAGTAATGGCGGCGCACGGGTGCCACCATTACTACATAGAAGTAATAAACAGGGAAAAAAAAACTGTCTCACGGAGAACATCAAAGCGGCCGTGCGGCCGCGAAAGTGAAAGTGATCGCAAGCACGATCAAATATCAAAGCGGCCGTGCGGCCGCGAAAGTGAGGCGTGCGCGCCCGCTCACATGCACTGTAGCTCTAGGCTAAAGTGGTAGCACATTTTTGAGCCCTCACAAAAAGTCTTGCCAGACCAGCGCATGCGCTGGATGAGGCGAGACCTAAAAAAGGACAGCTCAAGGTCTGGAACCAGTATGTTTTCAGAATTTTACAGAATCTATGTAAAAATAAATATCTTCAAGGTACGTAGATGTGGAGTTAGGAGGAGTAAATCCATACCTCCCTCTGTGCACTTACGTCTTTGATATTTTTGTCACTGTATTGTGAGGCAATGATAGTTTTGCCTTCAATATTCTCTACCACAACCCTCAAAGAGGTCCAGGAGTGAGTGTGTCTTGAATCCAGTGCTTTTTGGAAAGGGACAAGAGCTTTGTGAACCACCCGCTTCCTCAGCCCTAGCGGGGGTAACACTGGGCTCACTGCTGTATTAATTATGGCACCACTTAGCTTTCAGTTTTGACTCCCAGGTCTTTTCTCAAAGAGTCTACATGGAAAGTGATACAGTTGCAGAGACGTGGGTAGGGGGGTCAAAGGAGTATCAGAAAAGTTACATATACAAGCAAAAGAATCAGAAATGATAAAACTGTGAAAGAATGAAGAGGGTGGTATATGAAGTGAGAGCAAAAAAGGAAGATGGAAGTAAAAAGAAGAAAAAGATTGAATGAATGAATTAGAGGAAAGTAAAGATTGAAGGAAGTGGGAGCAAGAAAGGAAGATAGAACTAAAAGATTGATTGAATGAACGAATGAGATGAAAGTAAAAAATGAAGGAAGAAAGGGTGGAAGGAGAAAGATGAAAGGACAAGAGGCCAGAAGGAGGAAAATGAAAGGCAGCAGTGATGGATGGAAGAAAGATGCAAATAGAGAAGGAATGAAATGTAAACAGCCTTAGAAGGAAGAAGCTTGAATGAAAGATTAAAGATCGAAGGAACAATGGAGGATAAATGAAACAGATGAAAAGATGGCATGATGGTTGGAACAATGGAAGGATGCCCCAAAGGAAGGAAGGATGGGTGGAGTGGAACATGGAAGAAAAGAGAGGAAAGTATTCAAGAACAGAAGAAAACAAATACAGAAGACTGGAAGATAGAAGGAAAGATGGAAGGATGTATCAATGAACAGAAAGTTAGAAAGAAATACCTAAAGAAGGATGTATGTCATACAAAATGCATCATATGGCATCTGTTTTCTAAAATGTCCTTAAGGTGACCAGCAAACTCTCCTGCACTCTCTGCTCGCTCACTTCCTTCCATTCAGGCTATGGTTCCAAGTAGGGGGTATTTTATATTTCTAGCTGCTCCCTTGTGAAGGGATAACATGAATAAATAAAACCCTTCCCTATCGTGACATCTGATGGCAGGAGGGCCGAGTCCATGTTGAAGGTCTGTTTCCATTCACATTTGAAACAGCTTGTCTTCTAGCTGTGTTATTAAACGCCAGGCCCTGAAAGAGTTATTTCCGTAGCATTCACCACTCTGATGAAATGGTTGCTTCACGCAACACCTTGTGTCAGGCGTTTAGCTGCGAATAGGCAATGGAAGCAAGAGGGCAATAAAGGCAAACGCCCCATGGAGAGAAAGGCCTTGGAATTAAGAGACGCCGGGGACCTGCAGCAGGCCTGTAAATCTCATCATGGTGAGGCTGAAACGTACATATGTGCAGGAAAAGGGCCTCGCCGAGCCCTGGGTAAACACAGCCGCAGCCTGGAGGAAGGGGGAGAAATAACTTTCGTTTTCACCTAATTAAGCAGCTGTTGAATAATTCACGTCGCTTGGACACACTTTCACGGTTTTGGTTCCATAAATAAGGCAGTAAATCTCAGCTGACCCTCTTCCCCCACGCCTTGATATTTCCATTAATGTTATTGCTGGAAAGGGGCTTCTGTTGCCCGCTGCGATCCGCTCTCTCGACTTCACAGTCCGCCATCTTTGTGTGCAAACAACAGTCCTCGGCAAAAATAAAACAATGAGAAGTTTAGATACACTTAAGGAAAATACCATAGAGAAGGAAAACCCTACCAGCCTCTGATTACACACATGGATCCTTTTAAGTTAGTGAGGGCACTTGGGCCAAACGTGGATGCCAACCCAAAACATTGTGATGCTGTAACACTCATCCAAGCAGTGTAAACAAGCATTTGCAATGCAATAGGTCTCGCATGTACGCGAGTTTGAGCTGTTGACATTGCAAATGATAATGGCTTTTATTTTTGTTTTCAAAACCTAAATAAAAGGCATAGTCATTTACAATGCCAATAGCTTAAAGTCTCGTAAATGCGAGACCTATTGCATTGCAAATGCTTGTCTTTTCACCCACTCCTCGCCACTGCATGATTGTTATCTGCGAGTGTCCTGATGCACAACATTATCAGAATTTTCAGGATTTACAAACTTAGTGTGACCCTGACCCACCGATTCTAAGACCCGTCTAGACCCGAAGATGTTCTTTCTCCAAACATGTTTCATGGAATAAATATAAAGATGGTGTGTAAACCTAGGTAAGTGTCAAAATACTTGCGACATCAACCAGTGCCCACAAGAAGCCCCGCATTCTGAATTTAAAGAAAAAACATTCTTGCATGTGACACAATAGGAAACGAAAGTGAACAGAAAATAGTGATTGGCTGGTAGTGGCATGTGTCATGGGATGGTGTCATGCCTCCCTTTCACCTGGTTTGCCATCGGCCAATGGCGTGTCCCTCGCCTCAGTTGGGTGCTGAGTCAGCACTATCTTCTACATGTCAGCACCAACGAGTCAGGCGAGTGAAGGGGCTGGGGGCTGCACAGGGGGTGTGCAGCTCTGTTGCGTACTGTGAGTTGCGGCGAGAATCCTCGTGTGCTCCAAGGAAACAGACAGAACGGTACGCTGAGCAGCCTGTGCTTGTAGTCTAGACCCTTGTGATGGAATTGCATTGATAATTTGTTTTTATCTTGAATGAATCAGCCAGATTCAAAGTACCCGTCAACGTGTGTGACATACGGGAGTCTCGGAGACCCATTAACACATTTTGCTGCTGTGGGGTGGCATCATTTTTCGTAGGACACTGCTAGCTTGCAGCTCTGATGACGTCACGTTGAAGCTACCGCCACTGAACATATTACTTCCATTATAGCAAATTAAATCGCCTGCTGTATTCGTAGTGTGTGTGAACGGAGTTGCATGTATAGTAGCATACTGTAAACATCGCTTAAGTTTATGGGGCTTACTTGTGTTCTACGTTTTTATTATTATTTAGTCAAAGGTATTGATCGTTTTAGTTAAAAATATTAAGTGAATTTAATAGACTTAATTTCAGTGGCCAATTAAAAGCAGTTGCAGTTAGTACAAGACGGTATTTGCAAAAAATCATCTTTATCATTAGGTGCTAAAAATGATAATGCTGTCCGGTTGGCTTATTGGTCAGTCTAAAATTAGTCTTTTAAACAGGATCACTAGCACCTAGGTGTCATTTTGCTAGGAGGTGTGCCAGGGTCTATTGCCAAAGGGACGCACATTAAATATTGTTCGGGTGCTGGCAGGTAACAATGGGCTCCAGATGTGACTAAGGAGCAGGCATGTTAGAATGTGGACAGACGCATCTGCTTTACTGCTTTTTCTCGTGCTTCTGTGATTAAAACATATATATGTATGATAAACACGGGAAATAGTGGGGTCTCCCATGTGTTGTGGTGGTTACCGTCACACAGGCTACTTTGCAGAAATGTGCAATAATGTGCTGCATCGCTTGCAAGGTACCAAAGGCAAGACTGACTGCATTGCAAAAGCTTGTTGATTTTTCTCTCACCCCTCTACCAGGCTCCAGTGGTTAAATCTGATGTTATTTTCGAGCCTCCGGAGAACTGAAAGTGAAATTTTTCTGAACATCAGAGGCTTCGCACGAGGTCTAGTGAGAGAAGTGATGGGTGTGTGACTGTGTATGCCCGCGGCTGATCGGAAACCAGTAGGAGGCGGCCTCTGTCAGTCAGCCGCTCCGAGCCTGGGCTGCCCTCAGGGTGCAGGGTGCGTGCAGCGCGGGGCAGAACAGGCGAAAGCGCGAGACGAGAGCTCAGGGCAGAGTAGAGCCGGTGGACAGCGCGGGGCAGGAGGGGAGGAGACACTATGGGGCTGGCAGGAGATTTCGCGAAAGAGGGTGAGAGGAAGACTGCGGCTGCCGCGTCGGTCTTCAGAGGAGTTGAAGCCCTCTTGGTGACAGCGACACCTAACTGTGCAACCAGGGGTCAGGGTGACTGCTCCAAGGACGCCCAGCGCCTCTTGGCACAACTTGAAGAGATCTTGAAGCGTACTCTGGAATCTGTCCGCACATTTCGCCTTCTGATCTTTAACAAGACAAGCCCGGTGGAGCGTGGCGCGCGCGCGCTTGGGGGCGGGGGAGCGGACCCTTTGAAGTGCTCCCAAAAGGCGGATTTCATGGCGGCACGATGTGCGTGATTGTGCGCGTGCTAGCCATGCAATCCGCTTTTTGGGAGCACTTTTAAAAGCCCCTATAGTCTCGCCTTGCGATCGCTTACGCGATAGCAAGGCGAGACCTAAAAAGTATGTGTAGGGACCCGAAGTTTCGCTTAATTGACCTAGGTCGGTGCCCCTTTTTTAATCCACCTCATGTCTTCTCCTCTCACCGTGCACTTCCTGTCTCTTTATCTTTCTCTTGCAGGCTGCTTTTAAACTCTTTGTCTTCTTATCATTGTTTTCCTATTTTTGTGGGTCTATTTCTTTGACCCTTGTTCTGGTCAAAGTTTGTGGATGAAAAATAAGTCCCTGTCCCCAAAAATGTGTGCAAGTGCTCACCACCTGTACAAATTAAGCACTGCAACAATGGCTCTTAGCTCACCATTAGGGGTGGGTGAAGAATTCCGCACCGCTGGCGGATTCGCAGAGTTTTGCCCACTCCACGCATATTGCAGAGTTCCAAAATTCTCCAATGTTAATTTGGCGGGTGCAAAAAATTGTGCGCTAGGCGACTTCCCCGCGAGATTTCTGAATGCGGGCGGTCGAGGCAGGTTGGTACCGCTTGCATTGAGAAAGCTGCTGCTCGTGTTGAGGAAGCTGCCGCTCGTGTTGAGGAAACAGCCGCTCCAGTAAAAAATCTAGTCGAGCTTCAGAAAGAAGCAGCGCTCTCTGTCGCTCTGCGTGGTGCTGTTTGCGCTGATTTTACAGCACAGGAGAAACTCTTGGCGCTGAAAATCAGCGCGAACAGTGCAACATACTGGACTCCGCCACTCCCCTAACTCTGTGTAGCATGGCAGAGTTTTTCGGCACTTCGTGGAGTTCTGCGTAGTGCGACTCCGCAACTCCACCCAGGCCTACTTACTCAACATCAGAGGCTCTGTTTTTTTAATGTATATCATTTGAAACATGCAAGGAAAAATACAAATAACCAATCATACAAAATGGACAACACAGAGTATTAACATTGGCAATGGTAATAAAGTTGAAATAAACTAAAAGCCAGTGAACCATAAAAATCAAAGCATACACAAAGGGGGAAGTAAAGGTAAGAGTTTAGGAAGGCTACATGCATTTTACATAGGAAGATCAGGAAGGCACCTCTGCATAGGGATACAGGTAAACATGACTCTGCTCCTGTCCTTAGAATCAGCTACCACCCATTCTCAATCTCCCCCAAACCCTGTATTTGGGGTGAGTAGCCAACCCTTACTATGGATGGAGTTTCACTTTGGACTTTAGCTGCTTTCTACCAGGATTATGATATTTTAATCAATGGTTTTCTTCAAATAAGAATTTGAGACTCTTTTTGTGAACTACCTTAAGAAACCTGTCTCCACATTGTGGAGCTGACATGTTGACCCATGAAAACCCAAAATACTTGAGATCAAATTGCTACTTCCCTAAGTGACAAAAATATTTCTACTGGCATACCAGGCCTTGTGGTCATCAAGTCATTTTCATCTCTCCTCAAGTACACAGATGCCCCACCTTTTCTAGCTTGGATGCAGGCGATTTGTCCAATCTTCACACAGATCCAACTTTCCACAGTCTGGCAAGTTACTAGATAATGCGGTGTTGGCCCGTGACATCAATTGATTGGGACCTGTGATTAATACAGAACCCCTACCAGGTTGTTTGTTGTAAATGAAGATAACCTCAGATCTGGGGCCCTTGTACATGGTGCAAAGCCTCTGTTCCTCCAGGGAGATGGCCTTTGAGGGAGAGCATTCTTCTCTGTTTTGCGTGCCCGCATCACGCAGGTGTGGATCTGTCGCCGCTGAGTGAAAAAAGTTGAGCAGAGAGGATTTACAAGACGTACCCCTTTACACCTGGGGTGGTGGAAAAACAAGTTGAGTTGCCCACTCTCTTGACGGGCAACACTTCCATTCTCAGCAATCCACAGGAGTGCCAAGCAGAAGTAACTCAATTTGTCAAAGGCAGGCGCCTTGGTGCCCTCCTAGCTACATAGATGAGCTTTGTTTGCCCCCACCCCAAAGTTTTCCGGGTCCCTGTTATTGAGGAAAGAGATACACTGTAGCAACTCTGAAGACCTCTAAAGCATTAACCTGTAGAAACCATGTCTACTTTTCAACATCATGCAGCCCTACATTCGCCAGCTATGAATTGCTGATTCAGCTATGAACTGCTGATTCAGCAATGAACTGCTGATTTAGCTATGAATTGCTGATTCAGCTCTGAACTTCTGATTCAGCTATGAACTGCTGATTCAGCTTTGAACTGCTGATTTAGCTATGAATTGCTGATTCAGCTCTGAACTTCTGATTCAGCTATGAACTGCTGATTCAGCTTTGAACTGTTGATTCAGCTTTGAACTGTTGATTCAGCTCTGAACTGCTGATTCAGCTATGAACTGCTGATTCAGCTTTGAACTGCTGATTCAGCGCTGAACTTCTGATTCAGCATTGTGATGCAGCGGAAGGGAGTGGATCACGTTTGTATATCACCAATCCTCTACCGTTACGTAAGCCTCATCTGCCCTCCTGTCTGTGTAATCAATAGGAGCTATCAATGGTTGTGGCTTAATGCCCAGAGCGGCCGACTTGGAAGCTGGGGGACCGGGTTTGAGTCTGGCAGGAGGGTCAAACATCCGGGATTCTGGGTAAATCACTAAATCTCCCCATGATTATGTGTCTGTCTGTAATGCAACTGGTGCTCATGTAAAGCGCTTTGATCCCTTCGGGTCAAGTTTGTAGCTATATAAAACCGCAACAACAAAAAAAGTGTGATTTTCAAACCAGCTTGGACCGTCAGTGCATTTGCTGTAGAAATCTGTGTGCAACTTGCTTGTCACAGGATCTTAAACTGGAGTAACCAGTGGCGGCTCCTCCGCTAAGGCAGAGGAGCACCGCCCACTGCTCTTTGAGCAGTGGAAAAAAAGAAAAGTAAAATGATAATAACACTATGTTATTATCATTTTATTTTTCCATTGTCAGGCAGGTTTACGGGGCCGGGCTGTGCTGTTGTCGTAGCCATCAGGGGAGGAGTGGTTTAGGGCGGATGTATGATGTTACAACGCATGCTTTTACAACGCATGCTGTTACAACGAATTTTTTACAACGCAAATGCTGTGACAACGCAAGTCTTTACAACGCAAGTCTTTACATCGACTTGCAGTAGATGGCGTGCTAACATTAAAAAAGGGTAATTTACTATTCTAACTCCAGTCCACGTTGCAGTAGGGAAGGTGTTTGGATAGTAAACTACACTATTTTTAATGTTAGCACGCCATCTAGTGCAAGTCGATGTAAAGACTTTCGTTGTAATGGCATGCGTTGTCACAGCATTTGCGTTGTAACAGTTTCGTTGTAATGGCAGTGCGTTGTAAAAGTTGCGTTGTAATGGTTGTCCACCGTTTAGGGCACTTAAGTGCACATGGCGGTTTGGTCGGCTGTCTTGGGATGGCCACACAGTCATGCGCACCTTGCATGTTCTCAGCCAGGCTGTATTGGAGCCTGGCTGGAGAACATGCACAGGCTCAGAGTCCCCGTATGAGCGCCGAACCACGGCGCTCAGACCAATCACGACACTGCTGTCATGGTGATAGCAGCGTCGTGATTGGCTTTGGGGAGCTTGTGTGTGCTTTCTGCTTCCGGCAGGAACAGAAGAAAATGGAGGCAAGGCATGGTGGCGGCCAGCAGTAAGGTAAGTAAGTTTACATTTATTTTTCTATATCCCCACTCAACCCATACTACTCGGTGGCAGCTACCACTGGAAGTACCATGTCACATTTGCTTCCTTATTTACCAATTTTTTGTAAAGTAGGAACAAATGTACATAAAGATGTTGTGCTTTGCAATGAAAAGCAAACTATATCAAAATATGTTACTGTAATTAATAATGGGTATGATTCAGCTGGGTGGCAGAAACAACTAGTATTTAGAGTGTTAAAGAGCAACAAGGCTGTGACAGAATGTGCTGTATAAAAAGCAAGTAACTCAGCATTATATACTGCTGCCCCGGGCTATAACAGTTGTTTAATGCCCTCTTCTTGTGTTATATGCCTGAGCCGCAGGTGATGCCCTATAGTGGGAGAGAATGCATTTAACACCCATTATAGCATGAGGCAGAGGAGTCATAATGCTATTATAGCACATGGAAGTCTGAAATCCCAGTATAAAATCCTATCTCATATTTCCTTATTACAGTTGAGTTGTGGCATTTCTAGTCACCTGTTTAAGACAATGATGGAGCTGATCAACTGTAATATTGTATTACAGTTGGGCTGTCACATCATAATGCCAAGGTGAAAGACAGGCTATGGAGCATCCTTACTTCATTTTAAACACTTTGGGCCTAATTACGATGTCGGTCGGACAAGCATCCAAGCAACACTGCTGTGGAACCCCCCAACCATAGGTCGGCGGTTCCACCCGCTGTATTTGGATGCGACTGCCCTATGGGCGGTTAGAACATCCATATTACAATTGAATCTTGGGTGGCGGGTGGGAAAGGGCCGCAGCACAAACTACAATTGTAAAATGGATGTTTTCGAACATCCCTGCACCGTGTGGCACACGGTGCAGGGATGTTTAGGGGGCCACCATAGAAGCCCCCCAATCCCCATAGCGGAGGCCCAGGGGGTCCTGCTAGGGGCCCCCAAAGTCACTTTCCACCTGCCTTCTCATGGCGGGTGGACCGCCATGAAGGGGTATGTTGAAAGCGACATCGTAATACCAAAGGGTTTCCCTCTGACCACCAGTGTTGTAATACGGCGGTCAGGCGGGAACCATTGATGTCGGGCAGAAAGCGTCCGACTAGCTGTCGGATGGCTTTCGACCTGACATCATAATTGGACCATTTATTACTTGTGATCTTTTTTTTTCTAAATGAAGAGTGATCAGCAGAAAAGAGAGACGTGTGGCAACATGTTTACTTTTTTATTTTTTGTGCATACTTCATTACAGGAAAGAAAGAATCTCTCTGCACCTTACTATCAGCACTGAGATACAGACATTTTCAAATCTGGTTTACAATAAACTGTATCTCATATGTATTTGCAACAAATTACTTACTACTTTTTGGTGTGTTTAATTTTGGATCACAGATTCTACTTTTATTCTACATGTTTTCAACCATTCTATCTCTTTCAGGTGAAGGAGCAAGTACCCTAGGATTTACGAGTCTGTGGTAGGCGTGATACTCTAACAATGTGTTATAAGGAATAACATACTCTCTTCCAAATGATAAAAGGATTTTACAAGTCACCTTAGAGTGCCATGACCTTCTCAGCGACATACAATATCCTTATTAAATACAGCAGATGTACTATGTTCCATATAGAACACAGGGCAGAATATCCTAAATTAAACAGTGGACAACTTTGAAGAATAAAGTATGCACCAGCCAATATTGGCCCCGAACCACTCCATTGTCTCTAACGAAGCTCCCAAAATTCCAATATTTTATATATTATTATTAATAACTGTCTTCTGACCAGGTTGGTGATCGAGGGTCTAGACCACAGACATGTTTAAGGCATAGTGGAATTAAAACGTATCCAGCGCTTCAACAGGCATATGCATAATTCATCTCCCTCACCCTGATGCCTGTAAATAAAGGGTTCTCAGGATCAGTTAACAATCATTACCCGGCAGGTAGCATCATTCAGACCAGAAAGCCATCCATGGAAGACCAACAGTGACAATCGTTGGATAATGTACGCATATGCATGTTGCCCTCCCCTGCAGCTCCTACACTACTGACTGTAATGTGTGCCAAGATCCCTGTGTGCCCTTCTCAAGCCACCCACAGCACTCTTTACCAGTGATTGCACACGTTAGCACATCCCCAAGCTACCCTCAGTAGCGCAAGAGCCTCTTCAGTCACATGACGCAGAGACAGTGTGCTTGTTGATGGGTATCTTACATAGAAGAACAGTGCTGTAGACATGGAACAAGACCTGTCCTGTTTGGAATGAGGGTTGCATTTCTCAAAGTAATGGATGTAGAAGATGCATGCCTCCTGTACCAGAGGACAACAACATGAAAAATCACAAGAGCCTATTCTGTTGCCTCGCTGATATAGTCCAAGTGGTGTAGACCTCTTACCGCTATTTTGTCTTCTTTCAGGGTATTTGCTGGTAGTACTTCAAACACAAGATTTTTGATTCTTGATTTTTAATTCTCTCCAGATCACATACACACCTTCTTTAGCATCAACTCTCTTCAACATAAACTTCTGACATTTCCAAAAGATTACCAAATAATTACCACCATCTCTAACTTTTCATTTCCCAACTCACAATACTCAAATAAAAGCAAAATCTGTAAAATTGCATCACCTCTGTCAATAGCTGGAAATTCTTTAGCTTCCACGGTTCCAAGACTCCAAAACAATGCATGTGCTCCTCAACTTGAAATACAGTTCTCTACCATCTTCACCCCTTTGTGCATCGCAGAATACCCAAAGCTCTTTTGAAAAAAATTGGTTACCCTCACTTTGATAAAGGAGGCTGATGCCAGGATATTGGCCATCTTGAAAGTATAACAATGTTTTCATACTTTCAAAACAACCATCACATTCCATCACACCGTGTTACTCTATGTGGTGGCTACCTGGAAGGTAAATGAACAAATGTTCATACTTTCAGAATGCCCGCCGTGTTGCATCAGGCCACATCGCATTTCTCAATGTGGCAACCAACTTAAGGTATAACAAAAAGCCTTTCTAGGTGGCTGGTCACCTGTAAAGACTTAACCAAAGCAGGTGCATTTAAAAGCACCCAGTATTGGCAATGTGAGAGTCGATTTGCTAATGCTTGTTGAAGTAAGATGTTGCTTCTTCTGCAACAGCAGCAAAGTTCCTGATGCAGACCAGTGCTCTCTTTCCAACTTGATGTTTAGTGAATCTGGAAAAGCTGTTGCAAACAAATATCAAACACTGTAGGATTTACTAGGGAAAACACAGTACAGGCATTAGGAACATAATTAAAATGGACAATCAGTTCCAAACATACAGTAAATCTTCAACCTCAAAAGTAGCTTCTCACCTCTAACAAGGATCCTCACGTAAAAGGATAAAGTTCAACATCCCATCATGAACAAACCAAAAAAGATCCTAACCTCCAAGCGTCACTTACCCATATATTTCCTGACTTTCAGACATGGGAGCCCATCAACAACCAACGACCCATGCTCTATCAACATGTAACACAATAACATAGACCCTTATCCACCAACATATTTCCCTACTTCCCCAACAATAATCGAAACTTTCTCATCACATAGTAGCCGATCATTATAGACTCTAGTGTCCGCTTAGAGTCTAGCCTTACAAGAATGGGTTTTAAACCCAATCACTTAGATAATATACCACCAACATAGATCCTAGCCCACCAATATCCCACCAACATAGATCCCAAACCTACAATATATTACCAACATAGATCCCATACTACCAACATAGTTCCCTAATTCCCCAGCAATTATACGAATCTCCTCAACACATATCGTAGCCGTCCATCATGGACCCTAGAGCCAACTTAGATTCTAATATTATCAGAATGGGGTTTTAACCACCCTGCTACATATATAATAAGCCATAAACATAGATCCTATCCCTAACAGCTGGAAGCCTAACTCCAACACAAATAAATTCCAATTTAACCAGATACTCTACCAGTACACAACTTAAGCATATCTTCAGCCTTAAGGAACCACACAAAGAAATCAATTTAATGATCACATCACACTCTTTATAAGACTGATATAGACCCAAAACGTGTATTGACGCCACCAGAATAGACATCAGGCATCTAACAATAATTTAACAAATACATGCTCCACCATAGCCACTGATCCCATTACTCCTGAAAGAACGAGGAAGAATTGTTTTAGCAATAGTCCCTGATGCACAACATAAGGGTGACATCAAGCACTGCCAAAGGTCAGCATTTTCCAAGAGTGAAGATGGCCATTAGGCATGGCCATCCATTAAAATGAAAATTTGCCTGTCCGGGATACAAATGATGATGTGTCACTACCATACATCACTAAAGACATCTTTCTTTCTAAAAGCAAATGGTCATTTCTCACTGTGTTCCCTCAAATCCGGTGCCCGTCCTTGCAAAATATAAATGACCAATATGATCTGTCCTCCGTCCCATGTGATGTCAGTCTGGCTTCAGTCTAATGGCGAGTGATTCATCATTTGAGGGATCTGTCGCGTGGAAATGCAAATGTTGTAATCGCTCAGAGGGCCGCTAAGCACAAACACAAGAAAACAAATACATGGTGGCATTTTGCATTCTTATGCAGAGAATAATAACATTTATGCTACATATTCTCTATGCCAAGAGTTGGACTAATAGCACTATGGTCTGTAGGAGCCCAGTAGCTTTAGAAACCCAAGAAACTAATACTATATCCCTTACCTCAACTTTGTAAAAGTTTAGCCCTCAGTCCCGTTTGCTAGAGCCCTCTCTCACTGCACCTTCCACTTCAACTCTCATTTCTCCTGCTCCAAGATCCTTTTTCCCTATTCAAGTTTCTCCCTCCTTTTCTACGCAATGCGTTATTTTCTCACATATGAAGATCTTCCTATGGTCAGTCTTCCTCTTGTGGGGCTCTCTTTTGCCCATAGTCTCTATACTCTGAGTTTCTCCTCTCTCTGGTTTTCATTTGCCCCAAAGTACCCTTTCATGTTTCTTCTGCATTGTTTTACTTCTTCCTTTACACTCCCTCTTGTACGTACCCCTGTGTTCTCTCATCCTGCCTTTGTGAAGAGGTTCTACTCAAAGGATGAGATGTACACTAACCCACTCCTGCCACAATTCATGCTGTGTGTCTGTGTGTAATATACTATTTTTGCTAATCCACAAACATTTTATTGCATTAAATGTGTAAATTACACCTTGAGTAAATTCTTCATGCAAGAGTATATCATTCACAGAAGCCAGGAGTGGCTTACTCCCTGCTCTTGCTAGAGGAATGAGCACTGAAATTGCACATGCCAGAGAGCAAAGTCAAAAAGCTGAGGGCCTAATTCATATTTAGACAGGTGTATTCATCCGTCACCCTGAAGGAGGGGCCGTCCACCTAATTTAGAAATGAGTGCCAAGATGGCGGTCATTTCTAAAGCATTGGCAGGAACCACTGTCACGGCGGTTCCTGTCAATGATGTTTACATTTTGCTGCAGGGGTCTGTCAACATGACAAAGTCGTGCATCAAACTGTTTTCTTTTTTGTTTTCAAAAAGTAAATACTGAAGCATTTTGAAAATAAAAAAGAAAATTCTTCCATCGCGATGGATGTACCCTCCTACGGTGAGGGCAAATTTAGCAGTTTTCACTGCTCCTTACTGCAAGGTTTTTTCTGGCGGTGATGGGCAGTGAAAACTGAAATCTAATTCTGGCATACAAAATTAGGTGGGTGGAATTAGAGGTCTGCCTCTGACGGCCCTTACTCTGCAGAGATATTAGAGGCATTTAATCATGGCGGAGACAGAGTAGCCCCCGATTAAACCTAAGGTCCGCCCACAATTACATTTGGCGGGCAGACCTTTATCTTGGCGGTATGTATAATCTGTCACCATTGTAATGGAGTATTCACACCACCAAGATATAAATTTGGCCCTTAATTTTTCAAGAACTTGCAAAATGTGGTGGCAAAGTTTCTTTTTTTTAGGGGAAAATAACTAAAAATAAATACAATTGCTTAGGTGAAGTTTACCCGATTAAAACTTCAGAGCATTCTTTGGAAAAAAACCATCATAGAAATACATTATTATTTACCTTATGTCAACATGCCTAGTATTGGAAATGCATATGTAAAAACTGATGTTTTCTTTATTAATGTGTGATTGCTACGTCACTAGCACACACTTGACCATATAATACACACTTCTGAATACTTTTGGAATGTTCATGCAGGAATTGCTTGTCTATTGTAAGTGTTGGTGATTTGGCGAGATTTCCGGCGTGAACTTTCCTACTCTATTCACTTAAGTGTTAAATTGTCTACATGTAACCCACCCATGGGACTCGATTAAAGTTATATACTGCACAAATCACTAGAGCAACATATGCAAAAAGAAAGAAATATCGTGAACACTGACCACCCGCTCTAAACATGGATTAAGGTTTAGAGTTTGGCGGACAGGATACTCTGTAGCAGATGTGAAGGAGCATCCTGTCCACCAAACCCTCAGCCCCTCACCTTATTTAGAGAAGGACAGACCGTGAGTATGCCATCAATGGAACTCCTGTTGGCTCTCTTGATGGAATCCTTTCTGTGATGACCCAATGGAGGTGAGACCATTGGTGGAAGGACATTACACCAACCGCTCTATTTAGGTTAACTGATGTAATGCCTGTATTTTTCCCGTCCATCACCATCACGAACCTGGTGGTGAGGGACAGGGAAAAAACGAACAACTGCAACTCCCTCTGAGAAATCTCAATGGGTATGGGGGTCATTGTTTCCACCAGAAATCTCCCAGGGTGTGGGCCATATTATGATTTTTTATTTTTCGGAAATTTGTTTCTTAAAAAAAAAGAAAATGGTTTGTGAATGGTAAATTCTTTCAATGTACAGTGATAACTGCTGAGAAGGCAACCATCAGTAAATTTGGAAGACCATGGTCTATCAGGGTGGGGGACGTAAGGGCCGCCTCCACCCAATGGACAGTGTCTCATTCCACCAAACCATAAATGAGACCCATAGTTCTATTGTCCAAAAGCTGTATTCTTACCTCCAATAGTAACTATGAATAAAGATCATAACCTGAAAGCCAGACTTAATTTTCCAACACATTTTATGTCTTGCCAACGCCAACCCTCATACACAGAGCCCTATTCCACACCACATACACACAGCTTACTCCACAAACATAAATCCTAACGGAGCAACATAAATACTAACCCACCTATTGTAGATCCTAATCTCCTCATTACACAGTCCAGTATCCAATAAAGATCTTCACAACAAGGTAGATTCTAACTGGCAGCATAGATCACAAACCGAGCAAAATAGATCCTACATTCACCAACTAATACAAACAGCATAGACCCTAACTTGACCAAGAAAGGATTGATAGCAACCATCTTACAACCTAAATCCAACAGCATAATCTGAACTTCTCCAACATACTTCCAAACCACACAAATCACATACTATGCCCTCTGCCGGAAAAAAAGTCCTAATCGCACCATCACATATTTTAAAACCAACATCACAGATTGTGACCCCAACAATATATATTATGACTGCACCAATGAAGATTCTAAACACCACCAACATACATATTCTTCCTCGGCCGTCTAATGCCACCAACACAGAGCCTAACTCTGCTAAAAAGAGCCTACCCCAATTGATCCATATCCTAATCCGAGAGACACTGATCATCATCATGGTGGGACAGAACCTGGCAGCACCTAGATCTCGGGCCCCACCACAATAGATCTTAATGCCACCAACATAAATACTAACCCAACAACATATATTCTAGGCACACCAGCATATATCCTAACTTTACAGACATATCCACTACAAGCATATACCTTAACACCACCCATAAAGATCCTACCCAAACAACTCTGATCCTAGCTCCAACTAGCATAGGACTTACATCACCAAAATAAACATCTCTCCTAGGCCACCTAATGCCACCACCATAGAGACTATCTCTACTAACATAGAGCCTACCCCAATTGACACATTTCCTAGCCTGAGAGACACTCATCAACATCCTACTTGCATAGACCCTAGCAGTTCCTAGCTCCTGGCCGCCACCAGCATAAATCCTAATGACACAAAACTAACCCAACAACATAAATTCTAGCTACAACTGAATAGATCCTAAATTTGCCAATGTATGTCCTACTCCTACAAGCATAAACCTTAATACCAACAAGAAAGAACCTAACCCAAGCCACAGTGAACCAAGCTCCAACCACCATAGATCCTATAGGTACCAATGTAGATTCAAGCCCACAGGCATATAACCTAAACCCACTAACTTAGATACTAACCCAAGAACATAAATTCTAGCCAGACCAGCATAGATCCTAACTTTACCAACATATTCCCTACAAGCTTAGATAGACCTTGATACCACAAAAAAAAATCATAACCCAGACAACAGTGATTCTAGCTCCAACCAGCATAGAATTTACAGCACCAAAATAAACATCTCTTCTAGGCCACTGAATGCCACCAACACAGAGACGATCTCTGCTAATATAGAGTCTACACCAAATGACACATATCCTGACCCAAAATACACTGATCAGCACCCCACTGGCATAGACCCTAGCATCAACTAGATCCTGGCCCCCTCTGGCCAGGATCCTAATGGTGCCAACATGGATACTAACCCAACAATATACATTCTAGCCACAACAGCATAGATTCTAACTTTACCAACATGGTTTCTACCCCTACAAGCATAGTCCTTAACACCAACAATAAAGAGCCTAACCCAAGCAACAGTGATCCAAGCTCCAACCACGGTAGATCCTACCAGTAGTAACGTAGGTTCTAGCCCACAAGCATATAACCTAAAGCCACCAACTTAGATACTAACCCAACAACATACATTTTAGCCAAACCAGCATATATCTTTAACTTTACCAACATATGTCCAACCCCTATGAGCATAGACCTTAACACCAGCAATAACGATCCCGACCCTAACAACAGTGACCTGGGCTCCAACCAGCATAGGACTTACACCACAAACATAGATACTAACTCCAACAATGTAAAAAGCTGCACTGCCAGCATAGATGCTAAAAGCATGAATATATATCCTAACCCTACGTGCATAGACGCTACCACCACCAATAAATGTACTAATTCAAACAACATAGCACCTAGCTCCTACCAGCAAGCACCCTAACATCACCAATACAGATGCCAGCCATACAAATGTTAACCTTGTGCATATGTATATATGATGTATGTATGTGTTTATGTATGTATGTATGTATGTATATGGAACTTCTATAGTGTGAACTTAGCCAAAAGGCAGCAGAGCATAGTAACGTGTCCAGGACAGTCAGTGAGTGACAGGAGAGGTAGCTTATGAATGGTTATTGTATTGATTTGATTTGATTTTTATTCTTGTAAAGCGCTCAAATGCACTGGGGCGTATTGACGCTGTTCCTGACTTCAGGTGCTGCACTAATGACTAAAGAGCCCGGTCTTGAGAGATTTCCTGAAAGACAGAAGGTCTGCACAGTTCTTCAGATTCACTGGGAGAGAGTTCCACAACTTTTCCATCCCCAAAAAGAAACTTCTACCTCCCCATGAGGCTCGTTAGGTCTTGGGTAGCACTAGAAGCTTAGCATCAGAGGATCTAAGTTTCCCGGATGGTGTGTACCATATGAATCCGCCCTGTAGATAGGCTGGCCTAATATTATGCAGTGCCTTAAAAGCGATACATTATGCTTTTAATTCTATTCTTTTTCTCACTGGAAACCAGTGCAGCTTGACCAGCGCCTGAGACACAGATTGATACTTTGGAATTCCTGAGCCAAGCTGATGCATTTTGCAGCATCTGGAGTTTATGGATGAATCTATTCTGAATACCCATGTATAGGCCATTGCCATAATCCAGTTTGGATAAGTCAATGATGGTAACCACCGTTTTTTGAAGGTCTGAGGGGATGAAAGGGCAAATTTTCCTAATGATTCTTACAGTGAAGAATACGGAAGACACAAGGCATTAACCTGATCTTCATAGTTGAGTTTATTGTCAAAGACAATTCCCAAGTTCCTAACTTTCCTCATTGGTGAGGGGAGTGAACCCATTTCCTGCGACCACCAAATTGGTAACCAGAATGAGTTATCATCTCCTAGGAGGAGGATCTCCATATTCCCGGAGTTGAGCTTTAAAAAATTAAGCCTCATCCATCTACCAATAGGGGCCATACAGGAGTTAAATCTTGAGACAGTATCAACTGGGTTGCTGGATACATATAGCTCCATTTGGGTATCCTCGTCGTATGACACCACCGTGAAACCAAATGTTTTAATAAGTCTTGCCAGTGGGGTGACGTAAATGTTGAAGAGAGTAGGACTCAACGAGGAGCCCAGTGGCACGCCACATGGCAAGCAAATCTGGCCAAAGGAAATTTCTCCCATGGCAACGTGTTGCACTCTTTCGGATAGGAAATATTTTATCAGGCTAAGAGGAAGGCCTCTTATTCCTAGCTCAGAGAGTGGGTCAATCAAGGTGTTATGATTGACTGTATCAAAGGCCACTGAGAGGTCCAATAATATCAGTGCGGCCTTACCCCCTCCATCTAAAATGGACCTCAGCTCTTCCAATGCAGCTAACAGCGCCATCTCAGTGCTGTGTGAACTTCTAAATCCATATTCTGTTGAGTCCAGCAAACATTTGGTGTAATATAAGTTCCGTATTCAAAGCCTTTTTCGATATCTTGGCTGGAAATGGTAGTGTAGAGATGGGCCTATAGCTGCTAGGCTCTTGTGGATCGAGACTGGTGTTTTTTTAGCAAGGGGAGATTAGAAGCTTACTTCCACTCTAGGGGAAAATAACCAGTTTAGATTATATCATTGAAGATCGTGGTTAGTTGGAAGCTTAAAATTTCTGGAACGAGATGTGCGATTTTTGAGATGTTCGCACACTACACCACAAAAAATATCCATCCCATCTAAATTGACGATTTGGAAATCAGACCCCAATACGCAATATTGATATCCTCCTCAAATGCAGCGTATCTCTTCTTCGTTGATCAGCCACAAAAAAGAGAACGATAAGACAAAAATTCTCTCTCCTAGGCCTTAAAAAGTCATTAGGAGACTCGAACCCAGCAGGACACAAATCTCACATTTAAAGATTCCTTAAAACCCATGCTGCAATCAAAACACTAATGCAAGTAGTGCTAAGATAATATGTATACAATATGTTTGCCAGCAGTCCCCAGTATACCACAAAGTCAGTGCTTAGTTTGTAAAAGTTACAAGTTCCAGGGCCCTGACCAGGAGGCCACTGCAGTTTGCACCACCCATTGCCCCGTCATGGTTGCCAACGATGGTACCAACACAACTACTAACCATCTGTCTCACCTGCAAGTGTGATAGTCCAGTTTATTCCAGGTCCCCAAAGCTAGAGGAATGGCTGGGGAGGCAGGTATTAGTAATTTTAACTGTATATTGTATTCATAAACAACAGTTGTTCTGCTCATCTTTAAATTAGATGAGCGGTGCCACCATGTGGCAGAGTGTCATAAGTGTGGTGCTGACAATTAAGTGCCGAGCACCGGAAGCTAATTAGGTGTTGTTGCCAAGCACCAGAAACCACCGGCACAAATTAAGCACTGACTACTATACAATGAAATCTTTCTCTTTCAGAGGCCATCACACTGCAAGAGCTGCCAATTGTTCCTAAGTAGAAATGGCCATTGATCATTACCCTCCACGGAAGAGGAATAGTGCCTGTCTGTGATACAAATGATAATTCGCACTAAGTCCACGCCCTCCAAAGCTATCCCTGCAAGATCTCATCAATGAATTGATGTGCCTGGAAGCACTGTTGATGGTGGCATTTGACATCATACAAATCTCCAAATAAATAGATTATGTGAATCAACGTTGTTTGCTTCACTGGGAGACTGGAGTATGAGCTTTGGAGTTTACACCACACACGGCAAGATGGAGGACAGCCTTCAGTCCTCAGGACATGCAGCACTAATGATAACTGGTTTTCCACATTTCTTAATACCACACATTTGTAGTTTGGAAGTGGTGCTATTGCACAGTTTATTGTACTAAGGGGCATATTTATGAACAAATCGCGCAACGCAGCAAGTTACCTTTCTGCGCTAAGTGACAGGGAAAGGACAGGAATGCACCATATTTACAAAAATACGGCTCATTCCTGCCTTTTTCCTGCACTGGCACACAATGTGCTGCCTAGCGCCAATGCAGGCACCCTTGCACCATGAAGCACAATTGTTTTTTGTGCAGGAAGGTATCCATTCCTGCATAAAAACAGTCCCCTGATGCATTTTTTGCTGGAGAATGCAGCACACGTAGAAAGAGGAAGAAACGAGGAGTTATAAAGATATTTCTCCTCGTAACGCCTCATCTGTGGAGGTGTAGCATTTTGACGCATTCCCAGGTCTACCAGTAATGGTACAAGTGGAGATGCGCCAAAATCCATGACTTAAGTATACTTAAACCAATCCTACTAAAACTTGTTTGTTTTCTCCTCATATTTTCAGAAAAGATATGCCATTACTGTTTTAGTAATTATTGTGCAATTAAATCATTTTTAATCTTATAACACCTAAGGTCAAGAAAGTAACATTTTATGACAGCTTCGAAGAGGTCTGCTCCATCTTTCAACTCCACCCATGCCCCTCACCATTCAGCTACCTTTTCTGCAAACGGAAAACACCCCCAAGCAGAGAAACTGCCAAGTAAGTTTACTGGGACCAGCTATATACACAGAGGGGTGTTCCCCACGGTATTTACTCACAAATGTTTCTCTACCAGACATATAGCTGTCCCTCAACCCTCCTCGTCTTTAGGGTTATCGCCCCATACTGTGCGACTTGGAGACTAGATCAGGTACCGAGCAGCAGCGGCTCCTCCGCTAAAGCGTAAGAGCGTCGCCCCACTGCTTTTCAGTACTGCAAACAAGGAAAACTAAAATGATCATAACACGTTATTATCACTTTATTTTTCCCTGCTGATGCAGTTTTGCGGGTGGGGCTGCGCACAGAGTAGGGGAGGGGTGGTTGAGGCCCTTTCTAAGTGGGCATGATGGTTTGGCCGGCTGTCTTGGGCCGGCCCAATAGTCATGCGTACTTTACATGTTCTTCACCTGGCTGTATCACAGCCTGGGTGGAGAACATGCACCGACCCATAGTCCCCATCTGAGTGCTCAGACCAATCACAATGCTGCTGGAGCCTGTGTGCTTCCTGCTTCCATTCCAGGACTCATCAGGAAGAGAAGAGGAGGAGCGACGCAGACGTCGCGAGGTAAGTGTATGTTTTCTTCCTTCCCTCTACGCCCGCCCGCCACCCCGATCCGTTCCAGCTGCCACTGGTACCAAGTATGAGGTGAGGGTCCCTTAAGGTGGTAATGCATTCATCAATGGAAAGCATAGCTGCTCATTATTGACAGATACTACTTCATATCCCTGTTATGCTAGGCAGATATAAGGCAGCTGGAATTTAATTTTGACACTGATCTTTTCAGACCATGAGACCTGTATGTTGTGAATCTGGTTCTGTTTGCTGCTGCCTTTTCAAAGATGGTAACATTTTGAATATAACATTTAAGCAGAGCACATACAGCTGGGCCTGAACAGTAACATGTACATGGATGTATAGAGCGTGGGTGGCACAGCAGAGGCTGTGCTTGCACAGTGATTGGTTTGAAACAAGGGGGTCATATTGCACTGTGCTGGATGCATTCATCCATTTGCAGGATTAAATGGGACTTTGGTAGGGTGGTTGGAATACCGGTCCATTAATATTAATCCCCCTTTAGGAATCCTATCTAAAGGGTTTGAAATGCAAGGATGGAGGCCTGTGAAGGACAAATGACATCCCTGCACCCCTAAAGGCAAAATGTCAAAGATTTTAATTAGTGTTTCAGACCCTGATCCTTACATGACAGGAGATGCAACACAAAAATACCACGATAAAGAATATGCCACAATACAAAAGGCATTGTGAGGGGCACACAGCAATCACCCCCCCCCCCCGCCCCGGCCTGTTCTGTACTCTCCTCAATGCCCAGAACCCACATTCATTAAACAGGTGCCCTCCATCAGAGGCAGGTTCCACTTTACAAACTGAGACGCCCTCTTTCAGGAGTTGGTAATTGTGTTCACAAATCACTGTTAACTTCTAGTGTGACTCATAAGGAATGGGGTGTCCATTTCACTCCCCTTTTCCCTAACAATTCACTATGGCTTGTCACTAGCAAATACTTTTGCAAATAGCCCTGTGCCTTTAATACATTGAGGCTTTGGATTTTGCGGTCAAAAATAAGATACTTTTCCGGATGGCAAGCTTTACAACTGTAAAATCCATGAGTACATCAGGCCCCAGGTGCCCAGAGTAAACAAATGTGATGTCATGTCAAGAAGATGGGTTTCCTCACAGGAGTGTTGCAAGTACTTCTGCACATTTACTACTTAGCTTGTAAATTTAGCTTATGTTGGTGTGCCTTTAGAAGGGATGTGTGCCAAAACAATGCAAATGTATATGAATACCAATGTATGGATGAAAGGATGGGTATCTTCCCTCACCTGACTGCACTCTTGAGCACATCCATTTTCCCCACCTCCAGAAGTCACCTAAACAGTGGAACAATCTAAAGGTCCACCACACATGTATAGTAATTCAGACTATAGTTTTCTCAAGGCTGCCCTGCTGCTTAGTCATCCATCCATTGCTTAATTTGTAAAAGAATGAGTGTCGGTGCCCAAAGCTCTCCTCAGAAGCCCGCTGCCGACGCTATTAAATGTCGGCTGCTGAATACCAAGGGCCTAATTACGAGTTTGGCAGATGGAATAATCCATCGCAAACGTGATAGATATCCCGTCCACCAAATTACAAGTTTCATAGGATATAATGGAAGGGAAATAAGTCACATTTTTGATGGAGTAACCCTGTCAGCCAAACTCGCATTCCAGACCCTAAATCTGTGTGATCTTGAATAAACCTCGTTCCTCTTTACTCCACCGCCAGACGCTCCCTGCCCCTTCCCCTCACTCTTGTGGGTTCCTGCTTTCACCCTTTGTGGCAGTTTTTCTGTCTTTCTCTTCCTCCTTCTTTCCACTTTGTGTGTTTTTCCCTCTCTTGCTCACAGGAAGTGTCTGTAGAGGAAATATAAGTGCTTGGCCCCAAAAATGTGTGCCAGTGCGCCCCACCGGCAACCAGTGGCCTAAATTAAGCACGGGGTATAGGCTACTTCCCAGAGGCGGCTCCTACACTAAGGCGGAGGAGCGTTGCCCCACAGCTCTCTGTGTAATTAAGAAGGAAAAATAAAATGATAATAACTCATTGGTACTCGCTCAGTTCTAGGTGAGGGGCTGCACTGTGCAGAGCAGGGCAAGGAGTGGTGGGCACTCTCTAAGTGCGCATGATGGTTTGGCCGGCCGTCTTGGGGCGGCCAAACAGTCATGCACACTTAGCATGTTCTCCATCTGGCTGTATTGCACAGCCTGGGTGAAGAACATGCACAGGCTCTCAGTCCCTGATTGAGGGCCGAACCACGGCGCTCAGACCAATCATGGCCCTGCTGTCATTGTGACAGCTGCGTCGTGATTAGCATAGGGGAGTTGTGTGCTTCCTGCTTTGGACCGGGAGTTAGAAGAGAAGAGGACGAGGAGAGGTGGCGATTGTACCCAAGTAAGTCATTTATATATTTTTTCATTCCTTCCCAAACCCCTCCCTGTCACGCCCATCACCTCCGTTCGGAAGCAGCCGCCACTGCTACTTCCTCACAATCCCAGATGAAGAGCCTGCCGGCAGTTCAAGACATGGCAGTAATTTTTGGGCTATCCAGATGTTTTATTTCTATGAATATGAAGACTCTTTTTACCATTATTATGTATTAGAAGAAAGAAATAGTAGTAATAATAATAACAATAACAATAATACTGTTGCCAACATAATAATAACATACTAATTAAATGTGTGTGTAATGATCACTGGCAATTGCAACTTTAGTACTATTAATGCGTATCAAATGATTATTGTCACTGAAGTTAATAATATTATTAATATTATTCGTCTTATTAATAATCGAAAAACAAGAAGACCAGTAATAATAACTATTTTTATTCTTCTTATCTTTTTCCTGATATCATCTTGCTCATTATTGCTGGATGGGCTGTGCCGCTCTTCCTGGCGCCTGTCCCTAAGACCTCATTGCGGCGCACGAGGCGCACAAAAGGCGGCCAGTGCAACCAGGGGTGCCGCTAGGTCTCGCGCGCCATGCCAACTCAAAGCAATTATAGAGTATTGAACGGAACGGGGCTGCTGAGGCCGTGACTTGCTGATGTCTTTAAATCAGCTCGGGTGTCCTGTGTGTGCAGCTCTGCCGCCTTCCTTCGATTACAATAAGTGTATTGTTGCATCATCGTTGAGGTGACAATCAAGGACACCACAGGGGCGGCTCCTCCATTTAAGCAAAGGCGCGTCGCCCCACAAGCTCCAGAGCTGAAAAATAAAATAGAAATTAAATGTATTTTTTACCATTTTATTTTTCGGCAACCCATCCCAAACTAACTGTCAGGACGGGGCAGGGCCAATGCTGCCGAGAGGCAGCAGCAGAGAGTTGTGCGCTTTAAAATGCACACGTCTCTTTGGACAGCCATCTTGGGACGGTCAGCCAGACATGCGCAATTTAAACTTATCTAACCTAGCTGTCGTAGCCAGCAAGGTTAGAGAAAGTTCAGGTCTCCAGTGCTCTTAGGAGCGCTGAGAGAGCCTGCTCTATCCAATCCTGGTGCTGCTTTCATGCTGTGAGAGCAGCGCTAGGATTGGGCAGTGCAGTTTCCTGCAGCCGGAGCACCCAGAAGACACCCCAGGGAGGAGGACATCATGCTGCACGTGGAAGGTAAGGGCCAGATGCATCAAAAAAATGTTTAGTTATTTCCTATTTGCGAATCTTTGCGATTTGCAATTAGGGAATCGCAAAATGGTATGCATGAAAGTGTGCAGTACACTTTCTGTGATTCCTAAGGGCTCGCAAATGACCTAACTTATGAATATTAATGAGGTAGGTCGCAATTTGCGACACCCTAGGAATCACAAAAATCACAGGGATGGTGGCCTACTGAGACCCGCAGAACACCATGTCTGAGATTGCTTTTAAATAAAGCAATCATTTTTTTTGTACCGCAGCCCGTTTTCCTTAAAGGAAAACGAGATGCTTTACAAAAAGAAAAATGAAAAGTTTTCTTTTCGTTTTTTAAGAGCAGCCAGTGGTCCGCGGGACCACTGCCTGCTCTTAAAAATGCTTTTACAAACATTCACAAAGGGGCAGGGGTCTGTGAATCAGCCCGTTTGCGAGGAGAAAAATGCTTGATGCATCTGGCCCTAAGTCTATTATTTTTCTTTTTGTTTGTGCCCCCACCTCACCACCCTCAGCACATGCCAGCCGCCCCTGTGACACCGACAAGCAAACTAAGGCAATTATGAGGCGAGCAGTGAGAATGCACAGTGGATGCACAGGTGAGGGAGGGCACGTGATAGAAAGTGGAAATTAGAACTGAGCTCTCACAGATGGAGCGAGGGGGCGGGATGAAGCAAAGACTATGCAAATAAATCTCTTCAACAACTAGAAGAGAAAGTACATCATAATTTCAAACAAATAATGAATGAGAGAGGTGACTGAATGGTGCCAATATTCAATAGCTCAAGATAATACCTCACTAATGAAAAGAGTGCATGTTTGCATAATGATTTGAAAGGTAATGAGGGGAAAAAAAAACCTTTCCTCAACGAAAAACTCAATAGGTAGTCAGTAAGAATGCATTTTAAATAACCAGAATTTAACATAAATTTAACTGTATCAGTACAAACGGGTGCCATATGGAGACCATACTAGGGTGACCCCAAGCAGGGAGGGTCAGATGGAAGAAGCATATCTTTATATATTTTCATGGGGGGAGGCATCAGCATGACCCTCAGCAGCATTAGGCTTTCTTTCATCCATCTTTCTTTCTTTCTTTCTTTCTTTCTTTCTTTCTTTCTTTCTTTCTTTCTTTCTTTCTTTCTTTCTTTCTTTCTTTCTTTCTTTCTTTCTTTCTTTCTTTCTTCCTCTTTCTTTCTTTCTCTTTCTTTCTTTCTTCTTTCTCTCCTCATCCCTCCTCCTACCCTGTCTTTCTTTCTTTCTTTCTTTCTTTCTTTCTTTCTTTCTTTCTTTCTGTCTTTCTTTCTTTCTGTCTTTCTTTCTTTCTGTCTTTCTTTCTGTCTTTCTTTCTTTCTGTCTTTCTTTCTTTCTTTCTTTCTTTCTTTCTTTCTTTCTTTCTTTCTTTCTTTCCTTCTTTCTTTCCTTCTTCCTTTCTGTACAGACTTGAGGCAATGTATGGCATGCCTTACCTGTAAAACTTTGCAAACTGAGGACAATGCAGATACCATCATGGCAGTGTGCATTTAACATGAAGGGCAATGTGGATTCTGCCATGGCAATATGGCTTAGCAACCTTTATACAATATATATGTTGGTAAGACATCAGTGCTTTACATCTTGAGACAGTGTGAAAGTGAAGGCATGAAGAAATCATGAAAAGACGTTGGGGCTGGATAGTTCAGACCCTTCACAAGCACGAATCAAACACCACCAGGTAAGCCCTCACCTGGAACCCTCAAGGAGGAAGGAAAAGAGGAAGGCCACGAAACACCTGGCGCCAAGGCCTCAAGGCTGACTGCAAGAAGATGGGTTACACCTGGAGTCAGATTGAAATAAAAGCCCAGGACAGAGATGGCTGAAGAGCCCTGGATCAAGGCCTTTACCCCAGGAGTAGTAGTAAGCATAAATAAGTACATACTGTGGCAATAAGGATGCTGTCATATTTCACCATATTCTCTATCCCTCAATCTACACAAACTCATGTGTCTTCGACTTCAAACCATGCATACTACATAAACAATATGGAAAGGTCGAGACTGTTCTTGTATCTGTGATCTGACAAGGCCCCTATATATTGGTAGCCGTATTTATCATGACCCTTTCAATGCCAAATAAAGTGTACCTAGCTCTGAGCCATGACATAGAAATGATACACTTGTGTTGTCCCCTCTGCCTCACAATATTCCCAGCTCACTGTATTGTCTTGTGATTAAAAGCATCATACTATTTATTTTATAATGTTCTTGAAATTGTAATTAAGGCTCCCTGTTATCCGTTTTTACAGATTTTTACAGACAATGTGTTTTCTGTCTGCATTTATTTTTAAAAGTGGATAAATACAGAAAATTAACTTCTTTTAAGTGACTCTTCGTGCTGCCTGTCATGAATTATAGCCCAACAGCTGAGCAGATGGACAGCATGGGCAATGGATGTACTGTTATGTAATATTTGGCAACTTAAATACCCAAAACATGACAGACATCAAAGTATGTGTGCTCGTCTATCATTTAAATAAATACAGAAATGTACAGTTTTACAATTACATTTATATGCAAAACACAAAATAAATATGGATAAATACAGAAAAAATGGCAAATAAATAAATATGGATAAACACAGATGGAAATGTTAAAAAATAAATACCATAAAACCGTGAGCCCTAATTGGAATATGAGCATATATATTTTAACATGAAACCCCATTTCTTGGTCTGGTCAGGTTCCAGTGGCACCCAGATACTTTTACAATAGGACTGTGGACTGTTTTGTATTTAGTACTCAATATTTATAGTAATGCAACTATGGATATTTGCATTCATATTGTCGATATTTAATTATTTATAGTACTCTACCCGGAAGGATGACACCCAGTACTTAATTTATGCTGGTGTTTTCCAGTACTCGGCATTCAATTGTAAACACTGGCACTTGTTTATGAGAGTACACCACATGGTGGCACCCTCAGTCTATTATTTTCGGCACAGCACATATATTTTGGAATACATAGTATTCGAAAATGATAAAAGTGGCACTTCCAGGCCATCCCTACAGCCTGGGGTGACCCTTAGTAGTCCACAATGCCACACTTGTTTACGTGTAATAGTAAGTAGGAAATACTGACACTGCCATTCGGTAGCAGTAGCAGGAGCTGTAGGTGGTGCGGTAGAAGCGGAATAGCTTGAGCCCTGGCACTTACATGTTTACAAATTAAGCACTGATGACACCGCAGAGGAGGTAAGTGAAAAATCGTTAAGAATATATCGTACGTGCATCCTTATCATTCTATTTCCGCTTCAACTGAAGATTCCAAAATAAGGAAACATAGGTGGGGAAGGGGAGGGGTACACAGTGTAAGGAAGGATGAGCCAACTAGAGGATTAGTTATAACACTGTCTAATGTAGATCCTGTTCAATTCTAATATACGTCTCACAGCATTCAGTGGCTGTCCCATGAAGCACTTCCTCTTGACAGCCATCTTGGATTGAATTTTCATACCACAGCACAATCAATGGAGCACTAATATATCTCTTAATGAAACCGTGTAAACTTCCTAATGGCGTAGTATAAACAATTCTAGATCTGCCAACTCAGGCGGTGCCATTGTGCTTCACACTGTATCAACAGTTTTCACAGCACCACCCAAGAAAGCGGCATTATGACATAGAGTAAAGAAGGCAGCTCCTATGTGGACTATCTGCTCTTCACAATCAATTTAGGATATTGAAACATCCTCTGGATGTGGCAGATGGTCCCAATATGTTATTTCTGGTGTGTGCGAGGATGAGTGTGGCTACCCAGCCACTCAGGCTGTGCCAGTACTCCAAAGCACTGCCCTTCTCTCCAGAGGAGAGACCCTTTTACTCCCCCTCATAAGATTTCTCAATGACCGACAGCTCTGAATCCACTCTATTTCATTAATTGCATGTATTGTCCAACCTCTCTAAATAACGCCACCAACTGAGTTTGGCAAGGACATTTTTTAAATAAATGTTTCTTTGCACAAAGGAAGGACAAGCCAAGTAATGATTTGGAAGTATAAGCCTGACCCCAAAAGCATTTTGGGCGTTTTGCACATCTATGGAGGTGATAGCATATCACTCTCCACTCGTGCTCTAGCCCTTTGCTTTTTAGACAAAGGAATGGGGACAACCTCTGGTTGTACTGGTTTGATCTGGTTCGTCCAGTCCAGTTGCGCTGTCGTTCCCATGTCACTTCCCGCTCTCCCTGCTCCTGCCAGTTTTGCCCCATCCCTGCCCCCCTCACCTCCAGCACAGCTCCTCCCACCCCCAGGACTACCTATGGAGGCCGCTACTCAGCTGCGCTGCGGGTGCACCAAAGGCAAGCCTGCCTGCACCCGTCTGTGCCTGGAACGCACCCAGCGCCAGGACCCCTGGTCCTCCCATCACCATCCGATACACTGCCAAAGAACTCCTGGAGCTGAACCCAGACACTGCAGCTGCTTCACTGCCACACCACAATCAACCAAAAGACCCTTCACCTGTGGGCACTGCCACTTCTCCTACAACACAACCTACGAAGGTCCCCACGCCGCTCCCACCCAGATGACCCCGAAAAACCCGTAACCACTCCAATGTATCCTGCTCAATGCCCACTAACTCCGCAAGCATGCAGTAGATATCTGAAAAACAATCACCACTCTCTCCACTGACTTTGCCTTCATCCCTGAAACCTGGCTCCACCCCTCCTCCAACCCCGGCATCACCATTGCCACCGCAAACTTCTACAAGATGATACAACATATCCGCACCAACAAACAAGCGAAAGGGATCACAATAAACTTTAAGGAAACCATCCGATGCAGCATCACCAATGATGTTCCCACGCCTCTCATGGAGCACATCAACTTCTAACTACTAACAGACGATAAGACCACGATAAGGGGCAACCTTGCCTACAGACCCGGGGGACCTCGCCCAACTCTCTGCAATGCCATCTCCAACCTCATAACCCCCCTGGCCATTTAATTCCACCACTACGTCCTACTTGGCGACCTCAACTTCCACATTGAAAACCTCAATGGTTCTAACTTTGTTGCCCTCCTAGAAAACCTGAACAACATTGGACTCACTCAACTGGTCACCCGACCCTCACACAAGGACGGACACAAACTCTACCCATCTTCACCGCCAGTGACCAAATCAAATTCAGCCACACCACAGAACTTACCTGGACTGGCCACACCATCGTGCACTTCACCATCGTCGATGCTCCTCCCACCATCACTAAACGCCACATCTCCTCCCACCGCAGCTGGAGCATAGTCATCGAAAACCAAGTGGACACTGGCCCTTACCACCACCCAACCTGAAGCATCAGTAGACCTTGACCAAGCCATTCATAACTTCTCCACCTGGATCACCAACTGCACCAACAGAGTCGCCCCACTGAAACCAACTAAAGCCAACAAATCTTCAAAACATGCCAGCTTGTACACCCCAGAGCTCAGGACCACCTAGCACAACTGCCAACAACTGGAGAAGAGATGGTGTGTCACAAAGAACACCGACAACAGAGCCATCCACAAAATAGCCCTCCACAACTACCACCAGCAAATCAAGCAAGACAAGAAAGCAGCCATCACCACCAGGATCGGCACCATGGCCAACCACACCAAGGAACTCTTCAAACTAACCAAGGAATTCTCTCCCCCAACAGCCTACCTCCACAGCAAGATTGCCGCCATCTACAACAACTTTGAGCCCCAACCCACAACCCTCAACCTCAACAATCCTGACCAACCGTCGAACCCTAGCCACACACTCACCACCTTGTCTCCACTCATCACTGAGACCACCACAGCCATCAAGACGTCCATACACTCCGGAGCACCCACCGATCCCTGCCACCACCACCTCTTCAACCATCAGCACAGCAACCTTCTTGGACAGATGGAAACACGCAGAAGTTAGACCCCTCCTAAAGAAACCCTACGAGGACCCCAGCGACCTCAAAAATAACCACCAACTCACTGAATTCCAGGAACACAACCAGTTTGTGGATGCCTCACAGTCTGTATTCCAAGCCAAGCACAACACTGAGACCTCTCTGATGGTGGTCACAGATGACATTGAACTCTCCTCAACGGTAGAGAAACTGTTGCCCTGATTCTCCTTGACCTCTCTGCTGCGTTCCACACACTCTCCCACAACATCCTTATCAACAGACTCTACAACATCGACATACAACACAATGCCCTCAACTGGATCGCCTCCTTCCTTACTGGATGCACACAGAGCATCCAAATGCCTCCTTTCACTTCCGCACCCAAGTACATCATCTGCAGCGTACCACAAGGATCATCACTCAGCCCAACCTTATTCAACACCTACATAACCCCCTTTGTAGCTGTCGTTAGATCCCATGGCCTCAACATAATCTCTTATGCAGATGACACTCAACTCATCCTCTTACTCACAAGGGACCCCACCAATGCCAAATGCAATTTCTCCAGCACCATGACCAACATACCCTACTGGATAAAAGACAATTGCCTCAGAATAAATTCAGACAAGACAGATGTACTGATTTTTGGGAACCTGCACCTGGGACCATAGCTGGTGGTCAGGTGAATTTGGACCAACTCCTGCTCCAAGAGACCACGCGTGAAACCTGGGGATCATCCTCAACCACTCAACTGACCATGAAACAACAGATCACCGCAGTCGCCTCCTCCTGCTTCCGCACTCTTCACATGCTCTGCAGAATATTCAAATGGATCCCAATCAACATAAGAAAGACCATCACTCAGGACCTTGTCACTGGCCGCCTTACCTACGGCAACACTCTCTATGCCGGCATCTCCACCCAGCTCATCGAGAGACTCCAGACCATAAAGAACACTGTGGCCAGACTCATTCTGGACCTTCCCAAACTATCGCACATCACTCTCCACTTCAGTGTCCTCCATTGGCTCCCCATCCAGAGAGATGACCTGGCTTCTTGATGGAGACACAGCATCCTCAGAACCCAGATACCCCTAGGGGTGACAGTGCTGCACTTTACAAAGGATCCATTGATTGGTGGATTGGCAATGGAGAGACGTCATTGATGCAATTGCTCCAGCAATCCATATCTTCGTCATTACATCACGAGGCAAGTCTTTCTTTTTTCGAATGTGTTGGACTGGAAGTGTGATTCTTGAAAGCCCGGCAATTTGATAAATTTCAGGCTTTGTGAGCACTAAATTACTTATTTATATGTACAAAAAACATTTTTGCAAGTCCTGCAAAACTTTCCAACCCGCAAAACATATTCTGCGACTCTTACCACATTGCAATTTGCAGGGGGTATGGAATGTGCATTAATTCCAAACTGTGAGTTGGTGCAGTGTGTATCAATGATTTGTGAATGTAATTTTAGGCACAAACCATTGATCTGTTACTGACTTCCAAGTTTGAGGTTGTACCTGATTCACAAAGAGAAAGGTCGAGAGGTTCCCATCCCCTTTATTAATCAGGATGCATCTTCATGTGGAGTAGACTATAGTTGGGGGAACCACTGCCCGCTCTGATTCAAGTTCTCCAAAACACAAAACGTTTTCAGAACCTTCCTCTGCCCCATGATGAACCAACATCTGAACATGTATTCCGAGAAGCCAGGTTAATGCTGGCAGCCACTAAGCTCCTCATTTTGATGTTGGGCAGACTGCTACCGAAAGGCCGTCGGTAGCGGTCCACCCAACATCCAGGGCATCAGTCCGACAGCCAGATTACAATACCGGCGGTCGGAGTGATAATGTTGCTACAAAGACCGCCGCTTCCAACGGACTCAAGGAGCCCGTCGGTGCAGCAGTCGGACTTCTATCCCTGTCTAAAAGGTAGGGTTTAGGATGTACCAGGAAGCGTGGCACCTTGCTATGTTTGCGTTTAGTGTGTTCGTTGTAACTGTGACACGGTGCAGCCAGGTGAGGGGAAATACCCTATAACCCCTATGTATGTGTGGGTAGAGACCCGCACAATTTATAGACAAACAAAGTCCCGGGCACGCGTTATTTGGATAAATGAAATTGATTAACAATGTTTCCTATATCAAGAATATTTTCAACCAAGGTCCACAAAAGTTGTTTGGAATTTCTTCACTTCGTTTAATCTTTATCATTAATGGACACAACCAGCCAACACGTGTTTCGTCACAATGGGAAGTATCCCGTGACTTCTTCAGGGCTGTTAGGGACTCCTATCCCTATCTTGAGGGCAGTGCCTGCGCAGTCACCGAAGTAAGGATTAGGGTGCCCCTAACTTTAAATGAGTTTGATAAAAATGTGTATATTTGTGTGAAAAGTTTTTTTATCTTGCTTGAATACCATATACAGTGTGAGACTTTGTTCTCTATTTACATTACAGCTGCTTCCAACCAACCAACATTACCGAATTGGGTCATCCACTTCCTACTGCGCCTCTTTCCCGGAATTCTGTTCCACAATTGCCTTTTGTGGGCCATCAGGTATACTACCAGTTCTAATGTATCTTTAAATAAAAAGTAGCTTCAAGAATTTTAGCAAACTGAGGTTATTTCGGCAAAAGTACTCCAGTGAATGAGAGAGCTGAGTCTCTAATGACCTTGCGAACTAAGGTTGTTCTGTGAAACATCTGTAGGAGTTTGATTCATTAGTGAACAGCTGGCTACGAATGCGTAGCCAAAACAGCTGTTTTACAATAACGAAAACTATGGACAGGTACATGCACTCAATAACAACGTACTATTTCAAACCTAGAATTTTTCAATTTTTTCTCATTGTCATCAGCAGATTTGTAAACTGTTTAATGCCAGGGAAGGAATCCATTTGATTCCAATTTGCAAAAATTAATTTTCTTGATTTAGCCTCTCCATCATCACTCTAGGAATGCCAGGTGTAGTTACTGGGCTTCAAATGAGAAAATGTAAACATGTTTTCGCCAAATGCAAATGTCCGAATTTGCTCGCATTTAGGCTGAAAATATATTCAGTCCCTTTCAGCCAAAGCCAGTGAACAACACCATGCTGTCTGCAGACTCCTGGGAAACCATGTCGTTTGCAAAGCCTTTAGATGTCACCTTTCTAAATACCCTGACAGATGGGCTTTCATCTCTAAATACCAACAACAGAGGAGAATTACTAATGTCTTGTGTTTTTCATGACACCGGTTATGTTTTACACTCAAAAACCTATTTGGCCCAACTGCTCCCCTCTCCCTCTTTTAGATCTCTCTGTCCTAAGTGCCCTTGTAGAGATCATTTGCTGTTCTTCTCCCTCTATTCACAGAGTTACTTCCAGCACCCTGTGCACTCCCTCTACTCACTTCCTCTATTCACAGAGTTACTCCCAGCACCCTGCACACTCACACTACTCACAGAGATACTCCCAGCACCCTGTACACTGCCTCTACTCACAGGGTTACTCCCAGCACCCTGCACACTCCCTCTACTCACAGGGTCACTCCCAGCACCCTGTACACTCCCTCTACTCACAGGGTTACTCCCAGCACCATGCACACTCACACTACTCACAGAGTTACTCCCAGCACCCTGTACACTGCCTCTACTGACAGGGTTACTCCCAGCACCCTGTACACTCCCTCTACTCACAGGGTTACTCCCAGCCCCCTGCACACTCCCTCTACTCACAGGGTTACTCCCAGCACCCAGCACCCTGCACACTCCCTCTACTCACAGGGTTACTCTGAGCACCCTGCACACTCCCTCTACTCACAGGGTTACTCCCAGCACCCTGTACACTCACTCTACTCACAGGGTTACTCCCAGCACCCTGTACACTGCCTCTACTCACAGGGTTACTCCCAGCACCCTGTACACTCCCTCTACCCACAGGGTTACTCCCAGCACCCAGCACCCAGCACCCTGCACACTCCCTCTACTCACAGGGTTACTCCCAGCACCCTGCTCACTCCCTCTACTCACAGGGTTACTCCCAGCACCCTGCACACTGCCCCTACTCACAGGGTTACTCCCAGCACCCTGCACACTCCCTCTACTCAGAGGGTTACTCCCAGCACCCTGTACACTGCCTCTACTCACAGGGACCCTGCACACTCCCTCTACTCACAGGGTTACTCCCAGCACCCTGTACACTGTCTCTACTCACAGGGTTACTCCCAACACCCTGCACACTCCCTCTACTCACAGGGTTAATCCCAGCACCCTGTACGCTGCCTCTACTCACAGGGTTACTCCCAGCACCCTGCACACTGCCTCTACCCACAGGGTTACTCCCCACACCCTGCATGCTGCCTCTACTCACAGGGTTACTCCCAGCACCCTGCACACTCCCTCTACTCACAGGGTTACTCCCAGCACCCTGTACACTGCCTCTACTCACAGGGTTACTCCCAGCACCCTGCACACTCCCTCACAGGGTTACTCCCAGCACCCTGCACACTCCCTCTACTCACAGGGTTACTCCCAGGACCCTGCGCACTGCCTCTACTCACAGGGTTACTCCCAACACCCTGCACACTCCCTCTACTCACAGAGATACTCCCAGCACCCTGTACACTGCCTCTACTCACAGGGTTACTCCCAGCACCCTGTACACTCCCTCTACTCACAGGGTTACTCCCAGCACCCTGCACACACCCTCTACTCACAGGGTTACTCTCAGCACCCTGCACACTCCCTCTACTCACAGGGTTACTCCCAGCACCCTGTGCACTCGCTCTACTCACAGGGTTACTTCCAGCACCCTGTACACTGCCTCTACTCACAGGGTTACTCCCAGCACCCTGCACACTCCCTCTACTCACAGGGTTACTCCCAGCACCCTGCACACTGCCTCTACTCACAGGGTTACTCCCAGCACCCTGTACACTGCTTCTACTCACAGGGTTACTCCCAGCACCCTGCACACTCCCTCTACTCACAGAGTTACTCCCAGCACCCTGTACACTGCCTCTACTCACAGGCACCCTGCACACTCCCTCTACTCACAGGGTTACTCTCAGCACCCTGCACACTGCCTCTACTCACAGGGTTACTCCCCACACCCTGCATGCTGCCTCTACTCACAGGGTTACTCCCAGCACCCTGCACACTCCCTCTACTCACAGGGTTACTCCCAGCACCCTGTACACTGCCTCTACTCACAGGGTTACTCCCAGCACCCTGCACACTCCCTCTACTCACAGGGTTACTCCCAGCACCCTGCACACTCCCTCACAGGGTTACTCCCAGCACCCTGCACACTCCCTCTACTCACAGGGTTACTCCCAGCACCCTGCACACTGCCTCTACTCACAGAGTTACTCCCAGCACCCTGCACACTGCCTCTACTCACAGGGTTACTCCCAGCACCCTGCACACTGCCTCTACTCACAGGGTTACTCCCAGCACCCTGTACACTGCCTAAACTCACAGGGACCCTGCACACTCCCTCTGCTCACAGGGTTACTCCCAGCACCCTGCACACTCCCTCTACTCACAGGGACCCTGCACACTCCCTCTACTCACAGGGTTACTCCCAGCACCCTGTACGCTGCCTTTACTCACAGGGTTACTCCCAGCACCCTGCACACTCCCTCTACTCACAGGGTTACTCCCAGCACCCTCTACACTCCCTCTACTCACAGGGTTACTCCCAGCACCCTGTACACTCCCTCTTCTCACAGCACCCTGCACACTCCCTCTACTCACAGGGTTTCTCCCAGCACCCTGCACACTCCCTCTATTCACGGGGTTACTCCCAGCACCCTGCACACTCCCTCTACTCACAAGGTTACTCCCAGCACCCTGCACACTCCCTCTACTCACAGGGTTACTCCCAACACCCTGCACACTCCCTCTACTCACAGGGTTACTCCCAGCACTCTGCACACTCCCTCTACTCACAGGGCTACTCCCAGCACCCTGCACACTCCCTCTTCTCACAGGGTTACTCCCAGCACCCTGCACACTCCCTCTACTCACAGGGTTACTCCCAGCACCCTGCACACTCCCTCTACTCACAGGGCTACTCCCAGCACCCTGCACACTCCCTCTACTCACAGGGTTACTCCCAGCACCCTGCACACTCCCTTTTCTCACAGGGTTACTCCCAGCACCCTGCACACTCCCTCTACTCACAGGGCTACTCCCAGCACCCTGCACACTCCCTCTACTCACAGGGTTACTCCCAGCACCATGCACACTCCCTTTACTCACAGGGTTACTCCCAGCACCCTGTATACTCCCTCTTCTCACAGCACCCTGCACACTCCCTCTACTCACAGGGTTTCTCCCAGCACCCTGCACACTCCCTCTATTCACGGGGTTACTCCCAGCACCCTGCACACTCCCTCTACTCACAGGGTTACTCCCAACACCCTGCACACTCCCTCTACTCACAGGGTTACTCCCAGCACCCTCTACACTCCCTCTACTCACAGGGTTACTCCCAGCACCCTGTACCCTCCCTCTACTCACAGGGTTACTCCCAGCACCCTGCACACTCCCTCTACTCACAGGGTTACTCCCAGCACACTGCCTCTACTCACAGGGTTACTCCCAGCACCCTGCACACTCCCTCTACTCACAGGGTTACTCCCAGCACACTGCCTCTACTCACAGGGTTACTCCCAGCACCCTGCACACTCCCTCTACTCACAGGGTTACTCCCAGCACCTTGCACACTGCCTGTTACATTTATTAGACTGCTGCAGAAGGGGATAAAAATGATCACCGCTCAAATTAATTTCATATCTCCCTATACGAATTCACCACTGGGATGCGGAGTAGCGTGCTACTCGCCGAAAAGTGCTTTGACGGCTCGTCAGGGGTAGTAAGTGCTATATAAATGCAATTACAATCGATACTGGGCAGCATCACCTGCCTGTGGGAGGAGACTAGCAGGCTCAGTGAGAGGTGATTAATAAATAGGTGAAAAGTTAACATTTTCAGACTAAATTTAATCCTTGGAGTAGAAGCAAAATGTGATTCTCTTTTTTATAGAAAGGCTAATAAATGAAAGGAACAACAGATGTAGAATAAGTCAGTAGATTCATTTAAAAGACTGCTGGTAAGCGCTAGTACTGAAATGGCAAGTCGAAAGACAAAGGATCTTATTTGGACTTTGTGGACGAGATACTCCGTCACAAACATGGCCGATGTCCCGTCCACCTTATAATAGACGCATTATAGCCTATGGCAATGGTGATACGGTGACCAGGATATCCACCATGTTTGATCAAATCCCCATCCAGCAAACTCTAAATAAGGTCCTATGGCACGAGTTTATCATTTTTTCACGCAGGGCAACGAAGTAAGCCACTTTGCTGCACTGCGTGAAAGGGCAGAAATGCGTTGTATTTATTATTATACGGTACATTCCTGTCCGTTCCTAGCGCTGCAGCACTTTTGGCTGCCTAGCTCTAACACAGGCACCCTTGCCTCATGGTGCAAGGGTGCCTGCATTGAAGGCAGGATTGCTTTTCTGCAGGAAGGGACACCTTTCTGCACAAAAACAATCATCTGTAGAATTTTCCTCTTTCTCTGTGTGCTGAAGAATGCAGCACACATAGAAAGAGGAAGAAACTAGGGGAAATAAAGACATTTCTCCTCGTTATGCCTCACTTGGGGAGGCATAGCATCTTGACGCATTCTGGGAATGCGACAAAGAACATGTGTTGATGCGTGAGAACACCCCGCTGCACCCATGGAACACCTCCCTTGGGCAAAGTAATGCAGGGCAGCGGTTTGCACTGCCTTGCGTTACTCTAGATGTATCAAGCCATGCAGGACCACGTAAGGTGACCTTGTGTGTCTTGATAAATCTTGCTTAGGTTTTGTGTCTCCCTCGCGCCCCCTTGCGTGACGCAAGGGCAATCCAAAACCTTTATAAATCTGACCCTAAGTGTCTAATTCAGAGTTTATCACAGAAGGAGAACAGCAGTAAATTGCTGGTCATCTTTACCCATCAAACGTGAAACTCTCTCTCTGAACATGGTGACCATCCACCAACAGGCAGCTAGTGTAAAGTGGTCGGGCGCTAGGCCCTCATACTTTAAGTAAGGAGCACACAGACACTGGAATGAGGGTAGTTAACTGGCCTCGAGCACGTGCCCTCGGCCCCTTTTATTGTCCGGGTCACCTGACTGTTGACGCCTGTGGTGGGTGGGTGTTCAGGGTGGGTTACAGCATCTCAGAAACACTAGAATGTATCCAGCCGTATACTACAGCTAGGTCACATTGAAGGTTCTGTGCCTTATTGAGGCCAAGATAACTGTTTCTCATTTTTCCTACACGTGTCCACCACGCAGTGAAAAAGCCGAATGGTGCCTGCACACAGGATGAAAACTCATTGAACGTTGGCGCCATTCTTTGTATGTTCAAAGAAAAGACACTTTTTTAAAAGTTTGTTTGCTCTGAAAACAAATTTGCCAAGTGAGCACTTTAAACATGGTGCCCATTCATCAACCCAACAGTGTTGTGAGGGGACCTGCCACGGAGGCACGAAAGATCACTGCCACACAGGCGGGACTCTTAAATATGGCAGACTGTCTTCCAGCCGGTTGTGAGGCCTTGGATTCTGACACCTGGAGTACCAGTAGATATCTCCTGGGGTATAAAAAAGGACTTTCAGGTCTCTATTTAAAGTTTGGTGGAGCAAGACGCACAAAAGAAAACAGATGACCCACCTACCATATTTACAAGTGCTATTAACCTCAATCCCCTCATCATATGGCAGGTGGGACATCAGTCACGTTTTGTAAAATGTCCCACATCCTCCCAACTCTAAATAACCCCCAAATCAGGAAGATCTTGCCACAAACGATGGGAGTGAATTGTCAGGCAATATGGGTCTGTTAGGGGGTTTGAGCCATTAGCAGCTATACTCCTAATGCCCCCTAAAGCCATTGGCGTAACACAGGTCCCTGCAGCCCCCGTGGTGCGGTGGGGCCCCAAGCTCCAGGGGCCCCCTCAGCACAGTTCTCTGGCCGGAGAGCTCCCAATTTATTCCAGAGGGGGCACCTCCACGTACCTTGCAGAGGGGCCCACTCAAGTTTTGTTATGCCAGTGCTTAAGGCTCATAATAACAACAAATGAGGGGGCAGATATACAATCCCCTTGCACCTCCTTGCACCACCATTGCAACACTTTTTTTGACGCAACGGCGGCGCAAACAATGCGGCCTACTTACAACATGACGCATCTAGGGAGATGCGTCACGTTGCAAAGCCCTGCGTCACATTATACCTGCGTCAGGTATAATGTATGCAGGGTGGGTGTTCCCACGCAGGAAGGCCTCGTAAAAGTGACGCCAATTTTAGGACGCCAGTGCATCAAAACCTTATGCCTGCTTGAAGCAGGCGTAAGGAGTGACCCAGTACAGTAAGTATAAGCCTCAAAATACATTGCTGGAGTTGCATCGTGCTTGCGACACAACTCCAGCATTACGTGAAATTTGGGCCCACAGATGTGCCAAAATTTCGGACACATCTGTCAATCCTTTCGCCATGGAGCACTGTATTTTAAATACAGCGCATCCATGGTAGCGCAAGGACATTTGAAGCTGGCGCAAGGAAACTGACGCATCTATGCAGATGAGTCAGTTTCTTGTAAATCTGCCCCCCAAGGAGTTTTTTGTTGAGAGCCTGGGCGATTGGTGGTCTGTCAAGGGAAGGTCTTTTCGGCAGTGCTAAAACAGTCTTCTTTTTATGCAAGAAGATTTATTTATTTATTAAGATATGACCTGTCAGACACTTTTGTCATTCCTGAATCCCTGTTGGAGATTGGAATGGAGTATTTGAAGAAGCAAAATATAACATAACGCCAGCTTTTCGGAGGAAAAACACGGAATCAGGGGATAAAAACCTCAGATGACCAGGCAAGAGTCAGGCTGAAAACAGGTAACAGCAGGAGAAACCAACAAAGAAGGAGGAACTGGTAGAAAAACTATCAAACAAGCAACTGCAAAAGAGCAGCGTTGCAACGTAATGAGTAGCTTTTTTCAATCTGCTTGCTCAAAAAATTTGAAATTTGACATGGAATAGGAAATGAGAGTGGAGAGAAAATAATTTCTGCCATTTTGGGTTGGGAATAGGAAGGAAAAATAGACAATTAAAGGAACACGTTTCTCAAAATAGAGTCTGGAAAGGATCATGAGCACTTAACACAGTTTGGATCAGGAGTTATCTGTGACTGTAATGGAAAAATAAGGCCAATTAGACTCTAATCCCATTCTTTCCTCTTCCTTGAAACAAGAGGCCACAGAGCCCTATACAGAAGAAAACAAGTAAATATCAACTTCAGCCGAGAAGGAGATATCAAAGAAACAAGCCTTGCTCACGGTGCAGCCCCCTCCCCATGTGCAAACGTTGATGCCAGTTGAGAGGCAAGATGTTGACCAGCCAAAGTGTCCTCAGGGCAAATCTTTAAGATGAGTTTGACACTGATGTGCATCGAAACCATGCAGCAACCTGCATGATAGTGTCTGCCTACCTCACCACCCAGGAGCATCAAGCTTCCTTTGCTCACCCGCCGACAGCTGCTGCCTTTTTTCCGACGGCAAATGCTGCACTAGGTAATGCTGCACTAGTTAATAGGTTGGGATTAAGCTCTTGGAATGGATCAGTCTGTAATGCATCCCTGTGCCTAAACTACTTTATCTGGAAGATATTCCAGCCAGTATCATCAGGACTGGTTTTCATGTACCTAAAAATCCAGGTGCAGAAACACTGGACAACCGATAATAGTGAGAAGCGGATTTCGGCACTGGAATTTTGCTCCACCCAACGAGTAATCAGGGCCCTAATATGTTGAGAACTTCACCTGCCACTTCATTCGTAAACTGATTTTACAAATAGCATATTCAGGCTACTTGTTCTAGTAGGCAAACTAACCAAATCTGAATTAAACATCAGGAGCCGAATTAACAAAGTCCCCCGGGGGCACAACGGGCATTGTTATTTTATTCATTTTTTATTTTATTTTACAGAGTTTTATATAGCGTGAACTTGACCCGAATCGGGTATCAGAGCGCTTTACATAACACCAGTTGCATTACATGAGGACTGTTAGATTTGGGGGTCTCTAGTTGGCACAGGTAGGCACTTGTGATAAATAGGGACCCTTGCCTCTAGTCAGGTTAAGGGGGTACACTCCTAAAATAACCCCTGCTCACCCCCTTGGTAGCTTGGCACGAGCAGACAGGCTTATCTCAGAGGCAGTGTGTAAAGCATTTGTGAACACATACAGTAGTCCAGTGACAACACTACAGATGGACACCACACAGTTGTATATTAAAAATAAGTATTCTTTATACATATTTAACACAAGACCACAAACAACAAAAATCCACAATACTGTTACTTTAAAATGGTAGAATTGGGGAGGAGCCAAGATGGCGACCGGGATGGCAGCGTAGGCTCCCGGCTCCGTGAACCTCCGCACCCCGCACAGATATCCTGCACGAGATCCTTAGCCTGCGCTATCTGCCCGTGTTGGTGAACGCGAGCGGCAACCGACCGTGTGACCCCGAAGTTTCTGGCAGCGGTACCGCCGGAGAAATGTCCGTCTGAAGTTTGCGGCCTGTGCAGCCCTGGAGCCGGGACCTCGAGTGGACGCCGTGGCCGGGCGGCAGTGCAACAACAGCGGCCTTCGGTGACTGGGTGGAGTCGGACTGCCGGAGTGGTGCGAATGTCGGCCTGCGTTTCGCCGTGGTCGTTCCTAACACTAAGCGTAGCGGAACGGGTGCGTGCCCGAGGTGGCAACTCCAAGACTCTCCAGTGATTGCCTCAGCCTTCGCCGGTGAGCTGCCTGGACGCCGCCCGTAACTCGCCCCGATTCTCGCGGGTTGCTCCCGGATTTTCGCGGGCGCTGGTCCGTGGTGGGGACGACTGTGGCCCGTGACCACACACCGGACATATCATTTGCCTGCCCCCGGAACCCTGTTTCCAGCGACATGGAACCCGAGGCGCTTGGGCCTGAGTCCCGGTCCCGATCTGGGTTGGATCTACCCAGCGGCCATTTTGGTAGGACAGTGTCCACTATCCTGTACACTGGGTTGCAGCAGGATTGGGAGGGTGCGCCTCTGAGGAGCGTAGCGGAGCAAGCGCCGGGAGCTGTACTGGGGTACGGTGACCTTCTCGAGGCCCTCGGTGCCCTTCATTCCACCTTGGTTCACGGCGCCTGGGTGTTGGGGAGCAAGCTCGATGGAGTGACATCAGCGTTGGAACAGTTGCCGCCTGCCTATCCCCAGGTACACTGGGACTTCTTACACCGCGCACGAGGGGACAGTGTAGTGGCCGCCCCTGTGAATAGTGCACGCCTGGACTCTCCGGACTGTATATTAACGTGCGATCAGCGGGCTGTGGATCTGGTCTGTTCCGGAGGTCTCGGACCTGAGTGGGGGGTGGTGGCCTTGTCCCGTGCGCGGCCTCCGACGACTCAGGCAACGTCCAAGCAACGGTCGCCTACTCTGCCTGATTCCGCCTTCCTGGGCCTGGTGTGCAGTGTAAATCCTGGTTCAGCACTGGGAAAGACGACCCTCCATAGAGCTGATTGTGTCGACCTTCAGAGCCCTCTACCCTACTTGTGGGTGTCGCTTCCTGATCTTTATTGGACGCTTTTCTTCCTGGTAACACTGGACATGGCACTGGGACGAGGGGTATGCATGGGTGGGTTTGCAAAGAGTGGCCAAGGATGAGGCTGACCCTTCAGAGATGGTCATCTACTAGGCGGGCGGGCTCGGGCGTTGTGTGCTCTCACGGCATAACTGTTAGTGTACCAAGTGCGTAATGCTCCTTACTTCACGTTGACAGGGTCGATTTTGTGTTCTGTATTGTATGCTTTGCGGGAAAACGTATGGTGCGGGAGGGAGAAGCCGGGGGCGTGTTTTACAGGCCCTCCTCCAGTTTATTAATACTTTCTCTACCCCCCCGTCTGGTGGGGGTTCTTTTCCTACTCTTTTTCTCTGTTTCTTCTATATTTCGGGTCTGGTTCAGGGGCGACAGGCACACTGCTGGGGGGGGGGCCGTACTCATCTGCAGAGGTGCAGGGTGGGGGGTTGGGGGGGGGGGATTCTTTAGTCTTTAACCCCTTTTTTTTTTCTATGGCCTCCTTTTCTTCTCTTATTCTTCTCTGTCTTTTCTGGAATCAGTATGGTAGAACTCCTTTGTTGTTAATCACTGCTGTTTCCGGAGTGCCATAATTTCCGTGGAGTTTCCTGGGTCTTGGGGCAGGGGGGTTGCAGGCGCAAATGGCCGTGTCAATCCTTCACATCCTGAACTTCCTGTTTCAGCGCCATTGCCTAGATAGACTGCTGTTTATTGTTTACGTTCATCATTCTGCCTGCCATTTTTCGCTGCTGGGAAACTGTTTGGCGTCTGATCCTTCCATCCTCTTCTATTATAAAATGTAAACCTTTATTATCCTTGTCTCCTACTTGGGCCGTTCAGAGACTGAGAGTATGCTAACGTCGAGATTTTGCACCCCGAGGTGCTGACTGTGATAAGACTTGCTTTCTGTTATTCTGACTGTTTAGCGGCCGGCCCCGGGGGTTGTAGGCCCATACGTGTAATTGATTGAAATATCAATAAAGGTTTTCAAAAAAGAAAATAAATAAATAAAAAAAAAAAAATGGTAGAATTATGCTTAGTTCTCTTTAGATGTTAAATGCGACACTTTGGTCTCAAACTGTGCAAAAACACTTATTAACACAGTGAAAACATTGACTGGCTCAGATGCAATAGCCAAACCACCTACTTTATCACTATCCAAATGTGAAGAATTAGCGAACTTCTTCATAAATAAAGTGGAAGGTATCTATCAAGATATCATCTCACAGGATACGGAAGCTCCAAGGCTAAAGGTTATTGCATCAGAGGGTATACAGTTTTCCAATCGAAGAGAGATCGAGCATGAACTAAAAGATTGGCCCCTATTAACTACGAATACTGTTCAAGATCTATTAAATTCAATCAAATCGGGGTCACCAAGAGACCCTATTCCAGCTAACATCCTTAAGCAGTTAAATCTATCTGTGATACCTACTATAACGCAGGTACTCAACATGTCAATTAAAGAGGCCAAAGTTCCTCCCCTTTGGAAGCATGCTATGATCCACCCTCTGCTGAAAAAACCAAATGCTGATGCAACGGATACGAAAAACTACCGTCCCATCTCCTTACTCCCAATCCTATCTAAAATTTTGGAAAAACACATCCACCTTCAGTTGACACAATATGTAAACACTCACCAACTTCTTCACCAGTCACAGTCTGGATTTAGGGCAGGTTTTTCAACGGAAACTACGCTGCTGGGTGTCACTGAGACAATCCGCCAGAAATTGGATAAAGAAGAAACAGTAGCGCTCATCCTTTTGGATTTGAGCGCTGCTTTCGATACCATTTCTCACAAGGTGCTCTTAAACACTCTGAGTAACGTAGGAATCAGTGGGGATGCTCTGAAATGGATCCAGGACTTTCTCTCAAACAGGACATTTCAAGTTTTCTCTCAAAACACATGTTCCAAAATCCATTCATTCAGTCATGGTGTACCACAGGGATCCATCCTGAGTCCACTTCTCTTCAACATTTATGTTAAGCCTTTAGCTGAGTTAGTTGAGGAGTCGGGACTCACGATCTATTCATATGCAGATGACTCACAAATTATTTTTTCATTGGCGGCCCAAAACGTAAATGACATCTCTACGCTTAAAACTGGACTGAACAATATCGCAACCTGGATGAAGGAAAATTTCCTAAAACTAAACGGTGAAAAAACAGAGGTGATCATTCTAGGAAAACAGAAACATCTATGGAGCCATCAACATTGGCCAGAGAAAATGGCAACCTCCCAAACCCAGTTTCGCAAGTACGTAATCTGGGTGTACTCCTGGATGATACTCTGAGCATGCATGCACAATCAGTTAGAGTAGCAGCCACCTGTTTCTCCATCTTACGATGGCTGATGAAAATCTGCTGGATGCTCCCTGAGTCAACTAGGAAAACGGTGGTGAATGCCTTAATAACATCCCGTTTAGATTATGGAAATGTTCTCTATTTAGGATCAAATAAGGCTAACCTCCATCGTCTACAAATGGCTCAAAATGCGGCAGTCAGATTACTATGCAATGTACCTAAAAGGGAATCAGTCTCTGCATTCCGACGCAAACTTCACTGGCTTAATATTGAAAATCGAGTGAAATTTAAAGCTCTCACCTACATGTATAAAATAAAAGCCAACACAGCCCCGAAGTACCTTTGCTCACTGGTAAATACATATATTCCATCCAGGAACCTCAGATCAGCCACCAAGGGCCGTTTCAGGATTCCTAAATTTAAACGCACTCGCATAGGAGGTAAATCCTTTGCTTACTTAGGCCCGTCTCACTGGAACTCTCCCCATTTCATTGAGAAATGAGCCTAACTATTTCAGTTTCCGAAAGTTGTTAAAAACCTGGTTATTCGATAAATAAAAAACTTTTTCTTTCTCTCCACCTGCAACAGCTAAAATGCGCCGGGAAACCCTTTTGGGTAGCCGATGCGCAGTACAAATGCAAATAAATAAATAAATAAATAAATTGAGTCAATGTACCTTAAGATGTGACACGCAGGGCAACGAAAGTGTTGCAGGGAAGGTGATGCAGTAGGTCCTTACACTCAAAGGCGGTGATGCGTTGAAGCTCTGGTGCAAAGAAACAAAGATGGCGTCTTCTTGTTGATGCAACACGCTTTTCCGATGTTGCGAGAAGTCTCGGCTCGATGCGTCAGCTGCTGTGGCGACACCCTTGTCCAGTGATGCGACGACAGTGGCTTTGGCGGCGACACTCTTCTCCAACGATGCGAGACACTTCCGCTCGATGCGGTGACACCCTTGTTCAGTGATGCAACGACACCGGCTGCGACGGCGGCAAGCGTCTCCGTAGATGCGAGGTGCTTCTTGTGATGCGGTGCAATGCGTCAGCTCCAGCGGTGACACCCTTGTTCAGTGATACGACGGCAGCGGCTGCGATGGCAACACGCTTCTTCGGTGTTGCGAGACGCATCTCGTGATGCGGTGCAATGCAACAGCTACAGCGGCGACACCCTTGTTCAGTGATGCGACAGCAGCGGCTACGATGGCGACACGCTTCTTCGGTGTTGTGGGACGCTTCTCGTGATGCGGTGCAGTGCGACAGCTACAGCAGCGACACCCTTGTTCAGTGATGCGACGGCAGCAGCTGCGACGGCGACACGCTTCTTCTTGAGTCGTGCTTCCAGCTCCTTGCGACACACATTCCCTCAGAAGGCCCAAATACAGCTACAGGCACTTCCAAAGAACTTTTGGGGAGCTGGTGGTTGAAGTCTGTTGTCCCTGAGACTTCAGCAGGAGGCAAGCTCTTGGAGATCCTTCACAAGTTGAATGAAAATGCACTCAAAGTCCTTTCTCCTTTCTTTGGCAGTCAGGCAACCACTGCAGGCCAATCCCCCAAGCAGCACTTCAGCTTAGGGATAGTCTCTCCTCAGTGTTAGAAAGGGTAGACGGACCGGGAGGGTCGGCCGGGGTCAGGAGGAGAGGCCTCCGGGGAGAGCCGTCTCCAGCGATCGTACAGACAAGTAACTTCCCCCCCACAGACAGATACCACACACGGATAAGGTTCAGTGTTCTTTATAAGCACTTCTTAAGGTACGGTTGAATGGTACAAGGAGGTCTGGACTCAGGGGTCCCCTCGATTCAAGTCTCTCAATGCAGGGTAAGGGGGAACGGGACAGTCTGGTTACCAGTCAGGTAGTTCGGATGAGATGATGACTAGCTCACAATCCTCGAGCTTGGTGGTTTAGTTGGTACGGGCCGCGGCAGCGCCAGCAGGTCCCGGTCGAGATGGTCGGTACACGGTCCGCGGCAGCGCCAGCAGGTCCCGGAAAGATGGTCGATGTACGGTCCGCGGCAGCGCCAGCAGGTCCCGGTGAGGATGGTCGTTACAACGGGCCGCGGCAGCGCCAGCAGGTCCCGACGAGGATGGATGTTGCAGAAGGCCGCGGCAGCGCCAGCAGGCAGGACGATGGTTCACAAGAGCGGGCTACGGCAGCGCCAGTAGTCCGTCAAGGCTGAGTTCTCTCGGTGTCTCTCGACTCCAGGATACAACTGCCTTCCTGCTCCGGAGTGGCCCCAGTTATAGGGCAGGCGCTCTTTGATGTCCGGACCCTCGCACTTGGAGGTCGGAGGGCCCGGGATGAAGGTGTCCAGACACCCAGCAGGGGGTGGAGCCAGCGCCTGGGGGAGCTGGAGGCGATCGGCACCTGGCGGGGGAAGAGCTCTTGACACTTCGTCCTCCCATTGACCTGCCAAGTGGTCCGCTCACCTCCCGGGTGGATGGTGGTGCCGGGATGTCGGGGCCGGTCAGGCCCGGGGTTAGGGTCGGGGCGAGGCCACGCGGCCTCGTGGTGCAGGGCCCAAGATGGCGGCTTGAACCGGCCGGGGGAGCCGGTGGGGCTGGGCCCCGTGATGAGTAGAGGTCCGAGGGCAGAAGATCCGTCGGGAGACGGGGTACAGGTGCTTTTCGTGGGTTATGCCTGGTGGGCCGGAGCTCGGGCCCTGTCGTGCGGGGAGGGAGCAAGCCCTTCGTGTGGCCTGTCCAACATGCGTCCCCCCCAGCTGAAGGCGGGGAGAGTCACCCATCTCCTTGGGGACTCTCTTCGTCGAGGCGGAAAAAGCGGGACAGGCCATCCGCGTTGGCGTGGTCTTGGCCTGGTCGGTGCTCCACAGTGAAGTCCATTCCCTGCAGGGAAATGGACCAGCGCAAGAGTTTTGGGTTCTCCCCCCGCATCTGCATCAGCCACTGCAGGGGTCGATGGTCGGTTTGTACCCGGAAGTGGGTACCGAAGAGATAGGGCCGGAGCTTTTTGAGGGCCCACACCACTGCGAAGGCCTCCCTCTCGATGGTGCTCCAGCGCTGTTCTCGGGCCAGGAGACGTCGACTGATGAAGGCCACCGGCTGGTCATGACCTTCGGGGTTTAACTGAGAAAGGACGGCTCCGATGCCGTGGTCGGAGGCGTCGGTCTGTACCATGAATTCCCGACTGTAATCGGGGGCCTGGAGCACAGGAGCGGTGCATAGAGCGGCCTTCAGCTTCTCGAAGGCCGCTTGACAATCGGGGATCCAGTTAATCCGCTTCGGCTGGTTCTTGGACGTGAGACCCGTGAGGGGCCCCACGATGCTGCCGTAGTCCTTCACGAACCGCCGGTAGTAGCCGGTGAGCCCCAAGAAGGCTCGGACCTCGGTCTGGGTGACGGGGGGCTGCCAGGACTGGATGGCAGCAATCTTAAGTTGTAGCGGGGCCACCAGCCCGCTCCCCACTTGGTGCCCAAGGTAGGTCACAGACCCTTGGCCAATTTGGCACTTGCCGGCCTTAATTGTGAGGCCGGCCCGCTGGAGGGCCTGTAGGACCTCTTGGAGGTGACGGAGGTGGTCGGGCCAGTGGCGGCTGTATACAGCGATATCGTCCAGGTAGGCAGCGCTGAACTCTTCGAGCCCCGCCAAGACCTGGTTCACGAGGCGTTGAAACGTGGCGGGGGCATTCTTCATGCCGAATTGGTAGTGGCCATCGGGGGTAGAGAAGGCTGACCGTTCCTGAGCCCTGGGTGTGAGGCCGATCTGCCAGTATCCCGCTGTTAGGTCGAAGATACTGAGGTAGCGGGCGGCCCCCAGCCGGTCGATCAGCTCGTCTGCTCGGGGGATCGGATGAGCGTCGGTCCGGGTGACAGCGTTCAAGCCCCGGTAGTCGACGCAGAATCTCAGTTCAGGTGCGGTGCCGGGGGCAGCGGCTTTGGGGACCAATACAACCGGACTGGCCCAGGGACTGTCCGAGGGCTCGATGACCCCGATTGTGAGCATCTTGGCCACTTCCTCCTGTATGCAGGCCCGTACCCGATCTGGTACGCGGTAGGCCCGGTGTCGGACAGGGGGACTGTCCCCGGTGTCCACGTCGTGCAAACACCAAGGGGTGACCCCGGGGGTGAGGGAGAACAGGGTAGCGAACTGCAGCAGGAGGTTCCGGCAGCCCTGGCGTTGCTCCGAAGTGAGGGCGTCAGAGAGCCGGACCCCGTCCACGGAGCCGTCATTCTCCTGAGTCTTCAGAAGATCCGGGAGGGGTTCGGAGTCTTCCTCTGCCCCACTGTCCGTAGCCATCAGGAGGCTGAGTTCTGAGCGCACAAAGTGTGGTTTGAGTCGGTTGGTGTGGAGGACCCGAAGGGGGTTCCGGGAGGTCCCCAGGTCGATGAGGTAAGTGACGGGGCTTTTGCGCTCGACCACTTTGAAGGGCCCCGTCCACTTATCTTGCAAGGCACATGGTTCGGTGGGGGACATCACCCATACTTGTTGTCCAGGCTCGAACTCAACGGAGGAGGCATTGTGATCATACCACCTCTTCATGTCCTCCTGGCTGGCCTCGAGGTTCGCCTTGGCAATCTCCCTGAAGCGCCGGGTCTGGTTTCGTAAGGCCAGGAGGTATTTGAAGACGTCTGGAGGGGTCGTTAGGGGGGCCAACTCCCAGCCCTCCTTCACGAGGCTGAGGGGCCCTCGCACAGGGTGTCCGTATAGGAGTTCAAAGGGGCTAAAGCCGAGGGACTTCTGGGGTACTTCTCGGTAGGCGAAGAGGAGGCACGGGAGTAGTACATCCCACTGGCGACGGAGGGGCTCTTCCAATCCCCCAATCATCCCCTTGAGAGTGCGGTTAAAACGCTCCACTAGTCCGTTCCCTTGGGGGTGATAGGGGGTCGTGAATCTGTAGGTGACCCCGCATTGTTGCCAGAGGGACTTCATGTATTTGGATATAAAGTTCGTGCCTCGGTCGCTGACGACTTCTCGGGGGAAGCCTACCCGGGAGAAGATCCCCATTAGGGCCCGGCCAACCACCGGAGCTGTCACGGTCCGTAGGGGCACCCCCTCGGGGTAGCGGGTGGCATGGTCCACCAGTACTAAGATGAACCTGTGTCCTTGTGCCGTGCGGGGGTCCAGAGGCCCCACAATGTCTATCCCCACCCTCTCGAACGGGGTGGTGACCACAGGGAAGGGTTGCAGAGGGGCTTTCAGCTTCCGACCACTCTTCCCGCTGGCTTGGCATGTGGGGCAAGATCGGCAGTGGTTCAGGACGTCGTTCCTCATTTTCGGCCAGAAAAAGTGGGTCACTAGGCGGCTGTACGTTTTGTCCTGGCCCAGGTGTCCAGCCAGGGGGACATCGTGGGCCAGGTTGAGCAGAAAGTCTCTGAAGCGGAGAGGTACCACCAGTACTCGACCGGCCCCCAGCTCGGCGATTCTTTGCTCGCTGTATAGCAGGTCGTTATCCCAGTAGACCCAGTGAGTTCCGGTGGAGTCCTCTGCGTTCTGGGCGCTGGCTTGTTGGCGGAGTCCCTCGAGGGAGGGACAGGTCTTTTGTTCCTGGCGGAACTGTTCTTGGGTGGGCCCCCCTGCTTGACGCCACTGAGCCAGGTCAGGAAGGTTCTGGGGTTGCGCGTCCCCTTCGGTCGTCGGGTCTGGGAGGCTGGCCTCGTCGTTGTCTTCTACTGGGGCGACCGGGGGCGGAGGTGCTGGCCATTCTGGTTCTTCTGATCGGGGGACGGCACGGGCGGCCATGGACCGGGTGGTTACGCAGGCCCAGTCCGGGAGGTCCAGCATCCCCAGGTGCTCTCTTCTCTCAACGGTGGCCCACGGGGAACTCTCGAGGTCATTCCCCAGGAGGCAGTCCACGGGGGCATCGTCCCGGACCGTCACCTTCAACAGGCCGGAGACCCCTCCCCATTCGAACGGGACGCAGGCCATTTGACACATACTCTCAGAGTTGTCTGCCGAGCGGACGGGGCAGAGAATGTTCGGCAGGATCTGCTCGGGCTTCACCAGGTGACAGCGGACGGCCGTCACACTGGCGCCTGTGTCACGCAAGGCCTCGGCTCGCTGTCCATTAATGGTCACCCACTGACCGTATTTCCTGGTGTTAGCGGGGAGGGGGGCCCGTGGGACCATGTCTCTTCCCCCTAAGCACGCCAGGACCATGGCGGCCGGTTCCCACTCTTGCTGGGCCGGCTCATACTCTTCTGGTTCCCCCGATAATCGCTCTTCCCCCAGGGCGGCGGAAGCTACCTGGCGGGGCTTGGGTGTTTGGTTCTGCGGGCAGCTCGGGTCATTGGCGTAGTGGCCGACTCGCTGGCATCGGTGGCACGTGACGTTGGCTCGGAACCCAGGACGCCACGGGGGGTTGCCCCGGCCGGCCGGAGGCGGGGTGCTGGCCACGGGTGTTGCTGGCAAGGCGTCTCTCCCTCGCCCCTGGCCCCCTCCTCCTCCCCGAGGACGGTGCTGGCCTGGGTTGCTTCTGTTCTGTTCGTGTGGCCCCCTCCGGCCCACCCGGGTGCTTTCCCATCGGTCAGCTTCGGCGGCGAGCTGCCGGGGGTCAGTTAGCTTACTGTCGAGGAGGTGCTGCCTGAGCTCGACGAAACAGTTGTTCGACAGGTGCTCCCATACCATAAGGTTAAAGAGTTGTTCGTAGGTGGAGACATGGCTCCCCTTGATCCACCCCTCGAAGGCACGGCTAAAATAGTTCACGTATTCTACCCAAGTTGTACCTGGGATCCGGGTGCAATCTCTGAACCTCTGGCGGTACATCTCGGGTGTGAGGCCGTAGCGGGTGAGGAGGGCAGCCTTCATGTGGTCGTAGGACGACATTTGGTGATCTGGGAGCTGCAGTAGGGCATCGCGACCCTCGTTGACAAACCTCCCCCAAAGTCCGGCTCCCCAATCACTCCGGTCGATCCGGTGGGAGGTCATGGCGATCTCGTAGGCTTTAAACCACTGTTGTATGTCGTCTTCTCGGACATACTCGCGGACAACATCCTTGGGGATGTGGACTTTTTTCTCGATTGGCCCCGGGGTGTGTGGTCGCTCAGGCACCCCCAGTTCTTTATTCTGTTTCCGAAGTTCTATCTCCGCTAGTTGGCGCTCGTGCTCGAGCGTTATTTTTTTCTCCTCCAGCTCTCTCTGTCTCTGCTTCTCTTCTCGTTCTTCTCGGAGCTGCATATGCTCGAGGTTGAGTTTCTGTTCAGCTAACTTGAGTTCCCCATCCATCTTGAGTCGTGCCATTTCCAACTCGTGCAATCTGGTTCTTTCTCTTTCTCGGATCTCCTCCTGCGAGAGGCCCGTTTCCCGCTCCTCTAGAGCCGTGGCGTTCCCCTCTGGTGTGATGCTGCTTTGGTCGGAGGGTCCGGCGACCCCAGTTTCTGTCCACGACTCTAGGGCGTGCTTTAGATCATCCTTGGTACTCAGGCCGGTGGTAGCAATGCCAAGTTCTATGCAGAATTGTCTCAGTTCGCGGTGGTTGTATTCTTCCAACTTATCCATTTGGAATTTCTCGGTAGAGCTGCTATCTTTGGCTGACATCGTGTTTTTGTCGTGGGGTGAGCTACTCTCTGTACGATTACGCGTTGATTCGGATCGCGCCGCTGGCCACCAATGTTAGAAAGGGTAGACGGACCGGGAGGGTCGGCCGGGGTCAGGAGGAGAGGCCTCCGGGGAGAGCCGTCTCCAGCGATCGTACAGACAAGTAACTTCCCCCCCACAGACAGATACCACACACGGATAAGGTTCAGTGTTCTTTATAAGCACTTCTTAAGGTACGGTTGAATGGTACAAGGAGGTCTGGACTCAGGGGTCCCCTCGATTCAAGTCTCTCAATGCAGGGTAAGGGGGAACGGGACAGTCTGGTTACCAGTCAGGTAGTTCGGATGAGATGATGACTAGCTCACAATCCTCGAGCTTGGTGGTTTAGTTGGTACGGGCCGCGGCAGCGCCAGCAGGTCCCAGTCGAGATGGTCGGTACACGGTCCGCGGCAGCGCCAGCAGGTCCCGGAAAGATGGTCGATGTACGGTCCGCGGCAGCGCCAGCAGGTCCCGGTGAGGATGGTCGTTACAACGGGCCGCGGCAGCGCCAGCAGGTCCCGACGAGGATGGATGTTGCAGAAGGCCGCGGCAGCGCCAGCAGGCAGGACGATGGTTCACAAGAGCGGGCTACGGCAGCGCCAGTAGTCCGTCAAGGCTGAGTTCTCTCGGTGTCTCTCGACTCCAGGATACAACTGCCTTCCTGCTCCGGAGTGGCCCCAGTTATAGGGCAGGCGCTCTTTGATGTCCGGACCCTCGCACTTGGAGGTCGGAGGGCCCGGGATGAAGGTGTCCAGACACCCAGCAGGGGGTGGAGCCAGCGCCTGGGGGAGCTGGAGGCGATCGGCACCTGGCGGGGGAAGAGCTCTTGACACTTCGTCCTCCCATTGACCTGCCAAGTGGTCCGCTCACCTCCCGGGTGGATGGTGGTGCCGGGATGTCGGGCCGGTCAGGCCCGGGGTTAGGGTCGGGGCGAGGCCACGCGGCCTCGTGGTGCAGGGCCCAAGATGGCGGCTTGAACCGGCCGGGGGAGCCGGTGGGGCTGGGCCCCGTGATGAGTAGAGGTCCGAGGGCAGAAGATCCGTCGGGAGACGGGGTACAGGTGCTTTTCGTGGGTTATGCCTGGTGGGCCGGAGCTCGGGCCCTGTCGTGCGGGGAGGGAGCAAGCCCTTCGTGTGGCCTGTCCAACACTCAGTTTCTTCTGGTTCCACTCCTCAGCAAAGGTTTCTTGTTGTTCCCAAAGTGATTTAAAGTTCTTGGGTTTGGGTCCCAATTTTTATACCCAGTTTCTCTTTATTCTCTGAAGGCAGAGAGGCCTTTGCCTAGTCCAAACCAGTTCTGGTCAGTCCTGGAGCACTTTGTTTACATGACTCCTTCTTTCCTTTCAGAGTGCAGGGCAGAGACATCAGACGCACCACAGGATGTGGAGCCAGCATTGTGGAGGGAAGGCACAGCCCTATTCAGGTCCCAGGTGCAACTCCTCCCTCCCATCTAGATGCAGATCTCTCTATTCACCACTGGGCTGACTCAACCTGTGTCCTGGAATCCCCCAGCCCTGTCACTAAAACTCCAGACAAGGAATACACAGCCCAGCAGAGGCAGGTTTGAATGGTTACACAAGAAAATACCTACTTTCTAAAAGTGGTATTTTCAAACACAGAATGTTAAAACCAACTTCACTAAAATAAGTATTTTATCATTCTGAGTTCAGGCATACTAAATTCAAATATCTACCATGTTCCCTGAGTCAGTTAGGATTATAAGATGTAATAATCAAACTGCCCATTCTGGCCTATGGAGAACAGGTAGCCCTGCAATAGTGAAAAACGAAGATGGCTGTCATTCACTATTAGAACATGCCACACACATCAGGGCATGTCCTACCGTATACTTACAATGCACCCTGCCCTTGGGCCTACCATAGGGGTGTCTGATGTGAAGAAAAGGGAAGGTTTAGGGACTGGCAAGTGGGTGCACTTGCCCAGTCAGCATGACAGTACCAGACTGCACGCAGGCTCTGCAATGGCAGGCCTTAGACACACTTTTACAGGCTGCTTCTGTGGGTGGCACAACCAGTGCTGCAATCCCACCAGCAGTGTTTGGATCACCAGCCCTGGGAACTCCTGGTGCACTGTACTAGGGTCTGACAGGTAAACCAAACCAACCAATCATGGAATCACTAATTCATACATTAATTTATAATAGAGAGCACTTGCACTGTGGCACTGGACAGCAGTGGCACAGTGCCCAAAGCATTTAACACCAGCAAAAACACATGAGGCAACAGCGAAAAATGGAAGGGAGACCCACGCCAAGGTGCCAAGTCTAACAAGGACACATTCATTTTTGTTAGGCGCGGGGAGATTGAGTGATTTGCCCAGAATCACAAGATGTTCAGCGTTATTGCTGAGACTCGAACCCAGTTCCCCAGATTCGAGGTCGACCGCCCTAGCCGATAGGCCAACTCCTCTCCCCATTTGCGCCCACTTAGAGCGCCCCCAGGGGCACTTTGGTATTACAGAAGGGGCCGCAGACCCACATACAGGGCCAGCGCTTCCTCAAGAGGGCATTCCCTCATTTGTATGGGTGCATGGCCCCATGCAAATGAGGGAATCTCTTTGCCTCTGCACCCGCGCCGTATTACAGATGCAGCGGTACAAAAGGGGGTGGTGATGGACGGAGCATCAGAACCAATCAAACACTCACACTCAGTCAACAGATCTGCTTAAGACGGCTGAAATGCCAGAAACCGGTCCTAGGAAGCTTGTTTCCGGTCCAGGGAAGGCATGACTTGGCAGTTCGGGCTGGAGAGTTCCCATGAGGCACAGGGTCAGACTGATTTGCATATGGCCATGTCTGAACTGGGGTGGCAGAGTGCGCTAAAGAACGGTGATGGATCAAACCCAAATCTGTTGACTGGGTGTGAGTTTTTGATTGGTTCTGATGCTCTGTCCATCACCACCCCCTTTTGTACCGCTTTCTTCGCCATAAGTTGGCAGGGTATGCTCAGACGTGAGTCCCTTGCTCACTTTGCCACTGGATTCAAGCAAGCCAGGTTGAAGACGGCTGAAATGCCAGAAACCGGTCAAGGGAAGCTTGTTTCCGGTCCAGGGAAGGCATGGCTTGGTAGTTCGGGCTGGACTGTTCCCATGAGGCACAGGGTCAGACTGATTTGTATATGGCCATATCTGAACTGGGGTGGCAGAGTGCGCTAAAGAACGGTGATGGATCAAACCCAGATCTGTTGACTGGGTGTGAGTGTTTGATTGGTTCTGATGCTCTGTCCATCACCTCCCCCTTTTGTACCGTATTACAGATGCAGGCGCAGAGGCAGAGAAGGTGTCAGGAGGCGCACTGACAGTACACCCCCTGATCGCTGCTCTCTCGAGGAGGAAAGGGGGCTCCATGGACCCCCAGAAAGCCCCTTGCAGGTAGGTGCAGTCACTCACTGCAATTGCCTGCAAGGGGATCTCTAATTCCCTTGAAAAGTGCAGGTGGGTGCTGCCTGCAATGTGAAAAGAAGGAGCGGCTTCAAAGCAGCCACTCTGTTTTTCACATAAATACGCTGCCCTGGGAGCAGCACAAGTTCGCGAGAGCCCTGGGGGCAGCGCATTCACCCTAATATGGCACATGTTCCTTGATTGCACAGGGCAGACATTTTAAACGGTGCGGTCGGTGCATTCAAGGAAAATGCATCGTATGTATAATATGGGCCCAGATCTCTTGCAGCTGGTCCTAATTGCATATTGATTCTCATGTCCTTAACCATAAGTCTGCATCTGCTCTCACAATATACAATTCCAATTACCCTCTGTATGACCTACCTAACTCTCCTCTGAGGCCTTCCTCTCAAGCTCCTTACCCTTTTTCACACTATTGAAAATTTCTCATCCAACATTCTCCCAACATATTCATGTCTTCTTCTACTTCACAACTTTCTTTTCTTTATCACACCCTTCATCTTATAAATTCTCAACCTCTCATTGTTCACATCCTGCCGAGCATCTTCTGTTCGACCCCACAAAATGTGTACCACCATGTGTCATTTAACTGTGGGCAACATTCCAAAGACATCTCCCCACATCACACACACCACAATCTCCATCTATTCTCATGTTTTCCTTTTCTGCGGTTCTCACAAAACCATACATCAGATGAATCACTTCAATTGTCCTCAGATGACCTGTTCTAGTCTCTAACCACTTAATGCATGAGTGTGAGTGTGTGCTTGTCCCAGACGGAGAGATGGAGAAAGAGATTCCTGCTGTGGCATGGGACTCCTGTGAAGCTCTTTTGCCCTCATCAGTATCTTGGGTAAGAATAAGGTACCTTAAAGAAATTGTTCCATTTTAATAGGTACATTACTTATCTAGAGTTAATTTGCAAAAAAAGAACCACATATGGGCTTGTAATGTCACAAATATATTATTGTATCAATAACAACTAGTTTTGCGGAAAGTTAAGACGCTATAAACCTATTAGGAGCAAACTAGACATGGCTAAAAATTGCACCCCATATTTATATCTGTGAATGCAAAGGGCCCAAATCATCACGAAAAAAATTGGTTAACCCAATAGTATGACCCGATAGTGCTGCAACCTTGAACATGCATAAAACTGTGACTTCAACAAAGTTAAAAAACCTATGCATCAAAGATTACAAGTGCGCCAGTAAGACATAAGGGGGCTCATTTATGAGTCCTTGCGTCACTTTTGCGTCATCGCTGCGTCACTTTTTGTGACGCATCAGCGACGTAAAAACTGGACCTTGTTGCACCATATTTACAAAGTGACGCATCTAGGTAGGTACGTCACTTTGAAAACCCCTGCGCTACATTATACCTGTGTCAGGTATAATGTATGCAGGGTGGGCGTTCCCACGTAAGTAAGCATCGTAGAAGTAACGCAGTGAAATCTACGAGATTTCACTGCGCTACTTCTAGGTTGCAAATGCGTCAATATCTTGTGCCTGCCTCACAGCGGGCGTAAGACTGACGCAGGCCCTTTCACATGGGGCTTGCCCCATGTAAAAGGACACATTGCTGGAGGTGCGTCACTTTTGTGACACACTCCAGCAATGCGTCACTTTTGCGCCTACAGATACGTCAGAAATACTGACGTATCTGTGACTCCTTGCGACATGATGCGTCATACTGTAAATATGACGCATCATTGGAGTCGCAGGGAGGGCGGAGTGAAAAGTGACGCATCACTGTTTTCACGCAGTGATGCGTCACTTTTCATAAATGAGGCCCAAGGAATTTAGAAATCAAAAATTCTGACCAGGTCTAATATTACGCCTACAACAAGGAAATGTAATGTGTTTTGGAAACATACATATCACAGTATTCTAAAAGGTGAAAACAGGAAAGGATTCATGTGAGGATTGTGATGTATGATATGGTGTGGTTATGTAACCTTACTGTGTAGTACACTCACAAAACTGTCTTGTGTCCAGTCAGGCTTGTTTGCAAAACCTCTAGCTCAACCCTGGGTAGCTTTGGCTTCAAGCAAAAAGGCTTAAACAAACGAAATATTGTAAAGCATTCAGACGCACCAACCAACAGAATAAGGAAGTCATGCAACATTAAAGAAATCTGACACCAATTTATAAAAATAGATTATATTTTTAGGGATTTTTAGGCACCAAGATTAAAAAAATCCACCAGAGGATTCCAGACAAATAGATTTTTAAGTAAAACGCAAATCTCAGCTTTAAAGTGCAATGCGCTAGCACAAGCCGTGGTAACAATAAAGTTTGGAAACTTTTGAAAAGTTTTAAAGAGTTATGTTTGACTTCTCCGGCCTGGACTGGGGGACCAATAAGGAGCATTTGGACAGTTACCTGGTAACAAAAGCAGTCTCACGTCCACTTCTATACTTTATGTAAGGACCGCCGTAGACTTCAATGGAGTAGTCCTGATGCTGAGGATACAGGATGCTGAGGATACTGAAGGATGCTCTGGCTGCTGTGTGATCAACGGGGTCTCCCTAGGGTTATTTCTTAGTCCACGGTTGAGGTGGGGCGACTTTGTCCACAGTAGTCAGGATCACTCAATGTCTTCTTTGACCCATTGGAAGCCGAGTGGCTACTGGGCTACAGATCTCCAGTCACAACCATGTTGTGCTTTGTTACACTTAGGGTGGCACAATCAGAGCTGCAGCCCTGGGGTGGACACTTCAATTTACATGCTCTGGGTCCCCCTTTTACCACATATTAGGGACTTACAAGTAAGGTAATTTTTGTCAATTGGGGGGTGGCCAATTTAACATATATTTTGTAAAGGGCTTGGACACAGGCACTGATGTCTGATAAGCAGGCCTCAGTGCCCTCTCAGAGTCAAAAACCCAGCAGCATCAGTCCAAACCTTTGGGGGTGATCATCCAAAAAGTGACATTGCCTTATAATGCATATCTGACCTCAGGCACACTCATCAGAAACCAATTACGAACCCGAACACATAAATAGCTGTTCTTGGCAAAGCCTTGCCTTCTCCCACTTCAGTTGCCCATTAACGGAGAGCTACACTCGGGTCATGAAGCCAGTATCCATGAAGCTAAATGTAACTGTGGATGTTGTACACTTTGTAGTCACCTCCATGGTTGATCACTATGGTGAAATTTTTAGTCTTCCTCCACACACCCTCAGTGAAGAGGACAAGTAGGCCATGGAGCATGGCCTAACTGACATGGTGAATGCCAAGCAACGCTGTGCCTGGTGGAGGACCTGGGTGAAACCTTTGGTTCAAGTCACAGTGGCACTAATAATGCCCACCATACGTACCCTCATGTTGAAAGGCCTGTCTTTTATAGATACTCAGGTCATTGGGCCAGGTAGTGACCACCAAACAATGTCTATATTCACCAATTTATGTTTCTGCAGCTAAAGGTCAATAGGACAACTGAAGGGTTTGCATGGAGACAGAGCTTGTGTTGTGTTAAAGATGGTCATATAAATGTGGTAGTACTCAGGCAAGTGGTCCATCACAAAGACATTGCTTGAATGTAGGGCATTGCATGGGTTGGGTTTTCTTTATTTCTTCATCCACTGTAGGAAGGTGGATATCTGACTATGGTTACCCCCAACTTTTTGCCTAGCGTCTAGCTGGTTTTTCGACTTAGTTGGCCTGAGATCCTGCCATTCAGGGTCTCAGGCTGTCTGCTCTCTCTTTAAAATGGACTCCATGTACCTTAGGTGCATTTACCAATTGGAACTGGGCCGCCTTATCAGTCCCTGTACCAGCATACCTTAGGTATCCAGGGCATAGGTGTACCCAGGGCCTACCAGGGGCTGCAGCATGTATTATGCCACCCCTGGATGGCCACCCAAATCTGACACAACTGGCTGCACGACGGCTGGGGCAAGGTGGTGTAATCACCCTTTGCTTTAGATATAGTATTCCTATATCTAACCCTAAAATGGACACATGTATTCCTATCAGTCACTCCTATGGAAGGCCTTATCAATCCTGAAGGCAGAGTGCTTGGAATTATGTGAGATGGTGCTCTGGCATGAGCTGAGCCCGTCTGCAGCTTGCGGAACCAAGTTCTAATAGCTGTTCCAGGATAACGCATACCATATACTCTTAAGTGCACTATAATCCTCGCGGTTATTTGCTAACTTTGGTATCGCATTATCAAAACATGTCGAGTAAGGTGTCATACGAATTGGAATACTAACCCCTCGCCAATTCTGGTGACGGGGTTAGCATTCCACCCTTCTAGAGGGACACGACATGTATGTAACTGTGAACCCCGGTTAAAGTTGACTCGAGCCTCAGCATCACAAAATGGATGCTGCCACCACAGACACAAGTCTGACCTCCTGCTGCTGGGAGTCCTTCCAGCGAGGAGAGCTTGGACAAAGGGTTTCCTGTCAGGGGCGGTGCCAGCACCATCCCAGACAGGGTTTTGTGTATCCCAGGTAGGCAGGGCTGAGAGGAAGGTGACTGCAAGTGGCACCCCGGTGCTCACTGTGCATAGGCCGGCTCAAACCAGTTCAAAGGGCACCCCGGCCCCTGAGCTGGGGAGAGACCGGACAAAGGAGAGGGGTGTAACCACCCCCCCCCCCCCCTGGTCCCACCCATAGGCAGGACCTAGTCACGGGCCAGCCCCTTTTCTTAGGATAAAGGTAGGAGCGGGACCCCTTCCCAAATTGGATAATTCTGAATCTTGAACTACTTTCCACGAAAGGAACTCTTGACTTTTCCTGAAGACTCTCCCTTGTGGCTAAGGAGTAGCCACCCTGCACCAGCAGGCACCACCTAAGCGCTTGCGGTTTGCTGCACGTCCATCCTCCGGATCCAGACTGACCAGCTCGACGAGACCCGGATTCCCTGCCATCTCTGACCTCTACCTGCATCATCAGCCCAGCTGAGGTTCGTGGGTGTGACGAGACCTGAGGGACCGGCCATCTTCAGAACCTGCACGACGCTTACCTAGCACGACCACCGAGGGACCCTCGAGTGAGTGCTCCTGGGGTTTGAGAAGCCCTAACCCTGAGCAGCTCAAGCACCGAAGTCCAGCCTCCCAGCATCCCCGAGATCTGCGTGGGGGCCCTTCTGCTCTTTGCCGCTCACCGCGTTGTCTGGTCACTTGCCCGTTGGCTAGTGGCCCTCCTAACGACGCACCACGACATTTTCGCCGCTGGTCTGGTTGCTCCAGACTGGCCCTGGCTCCCCTCCAACAGAGGAGCGCCCCGGACCCTCCTGGTCCACTCCAGACGCCATCTTGACTCCACCGCGTGGGCTTGCCTTTGCCAAGGGTTGTTGCCCCAATCCTGGGTCCAGCATCGCCGACAGCAGACACCTTCGTGGGACAGCTCGCCCCTTCTGCCTGGTCACCGACAACGCCTCCTGCACCGAGGGACAGCAGAGTCCAGCGTCACCCAATCACCTGGTCGAGGTGACTACCTCCGGTGCCATCCTGGTACCAACCCAATCACTGGCTAGTGATTGAGAACTGAGTCCCCTCTGCTTTCAGGTCATCTCCATCACCGATCCAGGCTTGGATCCCTCCGAATATCGACACTGGTCACCTGCCAGCAACTCCTTCTTTCAGGCTCCATAGACCACAACGAGGATTCCCGACGTCTTTTGAACCCTATGCAGCCGCAGCACCCGGGCTAGGTAAACCGAGCATTCCGGTGCTCCAACGTAGGTTCACTCCCTAAGTGTCCAGATCCTTTTTCGTTTTTAGTCTAGCTGGTCGGATTCGTCCGGAAACAGTAACTTTAGAAACGCTAGCATCCATAGACTTCTTCCCGCATCCCGCGTGAGAGTGCACACTCTGCACCCGATCTCCCTAGGCCTCCTGCTCCTAACCTTAGAGTTCAGTAATGTAGTCCTAGCGATCCTGAAGCCTCTGGATCTGTTTACTTACCTGCTAGCAATTCGCATTCCACTTTTAGTGTATATGGTTTTTCGTGCCCCTCGGGCATTTGTGTAAATTGTGCAACTTGAAGTATGTTCATAAGAGTTTTGTATTGTGCTTAGCTCCCTGACTCATAAAGAGCCAGGGTAGTCTTGTTATAAATAAATATCCTTTATTTTCATAACAACTTGTGTGGTGTCCTTTCACTTGGTGTTCAAGGGGTAGATGAGGTGGTAAAACAGCTGGCTTAACACGCCCTCTAGAGTTTAGCCTAAAGACTGCTCTTGTCCATGCTACTAGGATAGCTGGTCTATAAGGTTGACTTACAACCAATCATCAATAAGGGTCGTTTGGTATGATACACAGTGATCACTAGAATAGTGAGCACTATATATCAGGCCAACTTCTCACATTGGTGAGCAGCGGTTGGGATTTGAGCTTGCTGTGTTTTGCCACCCACGTATCCTAAGAACATCAGTTGAAAGATCACATAAGTACCCAGGTACATATAACTTAACTTAGAATACTCTGAGTTCTACTGAACCAGCTGTTGTAGTGTAACAGGGCTTAGCACACCCTGACTACAGCTCTTAGCAAGGGATCAGTAGGTAAACCCATAGTGTAGGTAGGTGCATCACTTACACCTCACTAGAAAGCATGTCTAACCACGGAGAGTCTTCAGAGACTCCCCTAGTGGTCATTGACCCTCCACAGGTCACGTCAAGATATGCAGCTCTTAGCTTCCAGGAGATGAGACAACTGTGTCACTCCAGGAAGCTAAAACAGGGTTCTAACCCTACCGTCACATTTCTGATAGGTCTCTTAGAGACTTATGATGCTAGGAGGGCCTCTAACACAGGCCCCCCTAATCCTGATGGGAACATGCCCCCCTTAGAGGGAACCCTTGGTGACCCTGACCTTGGCCTCCATGGTGAGGAGGAAGAGGAAGAGGAGTTATCAGGGGACGAGGCAGACAAAGGTCCAGTAGTAGTCAGTAGGCTCACAAGGGCCAACTTAAGCAGGCATGAGAATGGAACTGGGGGAGCCCCAGGCCCACTCTCAGGCAGGCTTAACATTGGGAATGGACGAGTCAGGTCTCTCTCCAGAGGCTCTAACAGATCTGTTCGCACACATGTCTCTCAGGCATCTTCTCGGGGAGGAATGACATCCCCTCAGAGAAGGGAGCATGAAGCTAAGATGAGGGAAGTCAATCTGAGGATTGAGAGGGAAGAACTTGCCCTTGCCAAAGAAAGACTTGCCTTTGCCAGAGAGCAGAAATTGAGTGGGGCAGACCCCACTGGTGGCAGCATTATCATTAGAGAGAAAGACAGGAGTTAAGACACTAGACACCTGAGTAAAATAGTGCCCCCCTTTAAACAAGGGGATGACATCCACAAATGGATGACTGCTATGGAGAGGGCCTGCACTGTCCAGTGCGTCCCCCCAAGTCAGTGGGCAGCTATACTGTGGCTCTCCTTTGAGGGTAAAGGTAGAGACAAGCTCCTCACTACTAGAGCTGAGGATGCTAACAACTACCAAGTCCTGAAGAATACACTGATTGATGGGTTTGGCTTAACAACCGAGCAGTACAGGTTGCTGTTCAGGGACACCCAGAAGATTCAGTCTCAGGACTGGTCTGATTTTGTGGATTGTGCCACTAAGGCTTTGGAAGGTTGGTTAACTGGCAGCAAGGTGCAGGACTATACAGGATTGTACAACTTGATTATGAGGGAGCAGATCCTTAGTAATTGTCAGAACCAGCTTCTCCATCAACACCTGGTAGACTCAGATTTGACCTCTCCCCAAGAAGTGGGAAAGAGGGCAGATAAATGGGTCAGGACCAGGATTAGGCCTAAAAATCAGGGTGGTGACCAAAAGAAAGATACCACCAAGCCTCAAGAGAAGGGTGGGGATAAAACAAAAGAGAAATCTTCCTCCGGGCCCCAAAACTCCACACAGGGTGGTGGGTCCCAAGCTCCCTCCTCTACCACAGTTAAAAAGCCTTATTGCCATGAGTGTAAAACTCCTGGGCATTGGAAAACTGACAGCAGTTGCCCAAAGGCTAAAAACAAAACTGTTCCTCCAACTACTCCTGTCACACCACCTATTACTGTCAGCAGTAATCCCCCAGGTGGTGGGAGTGCCCCCAAAAATTTGGTTGGGTTTTCTTGGGGAACACAGGGGGACCCTGGCTTAGCCAATTCCCCTACAGCAGCTACTCTTGTCTGTGATGGTGGCATGGGGTTTGCCAACTTCACTGCCTGTCCCAACACTTTGGGTAGGTACAGACAGGAGCCCTACATCAATAGTAGAAAAGCTGAGGCCTACAGAGACACTGGAGCTAGCATCACTATGGTGGCCCATAGGCTAGTTCCCTCTGAGCAGCTTTTGCCTGGTTTCTCATACCAGGTGACTAACATTGATGGCAAACAGAACAGTCATCCCATGGCAGAGGTATGTCTCAGCTGGGGAGGTGTCACTGGCCCTAAAAGGGTGGCAGTGTCTCCAACCTTGCCTGTGGACTGCTTACTGGGGAATGACTTAGAACTCTCAGCTTGGGCTGGAGTTGAACAAGACACCCATTCCAAAATGGTAGGCCTTTCAAAAAAGGGTAGTGGGGTTGTGCCAGCCACAACCCCTGTCCAAGTAGACTTCCTCCCTGAAAAGGTTGGAAGGGCAGTGGTAGCCACAGCCCAGGCAAAGACAGACTTCCCTGTAGAGACTGGCAGAGCTGTGACAGTCACAGCTCAAACACAAACTGAGTGCCTCCCTGAACAGGTTGTCAGGGCTGTAATGGTCTCAGTCCATACTCAGACTGACATAGGTGTAGTGAAGCCTGAAACTATGGATCACTCCACACAAACAGAGAGTAGTGGGGAGGAAGAAAAGTCTCCCTCTCCCCAGACATTAGGAAAAGGTCAGCCTCCTCAGGGATCTGACCTCACCCCTTGTGAAGGAACTGCCCCAGAGGTAGCCAGGCCTGGCCTGGCAGAGCCTCTGATGTCAGTGGCCCCTTCCAAGGTGGGACCCAGTCTGGTGCAGGTAGCCTGCCTCTCTCTACCCTGCCTCAGTCAGCCCAGGGCTGCAGAGGTCAGGGAGGCCAGTGGACCCCAAGAGGGCCCCTGTCCACAAGAACCCCCCCATCAAATGAATGAGGATTGCCTGGCTAGTAGCCCTAGCCAGGTGATGGGTAAAAACATTCCTGAGGGATCCCTTTACAGGTAGTTAGGGTCCTCCCCCAGAGGGATTCTGTTGGGCACAGGCAAACATGGGACCTTAGGGCCCCAAACCTGACCTGTCCCTCCAGTAAGCCCACAAAAGGGACCCAGCCTCCAGCTTTAGGTAGCCAGAGGCTGACCCTGAGAGCACAGTGCAACTCAGTTAAAGAAAGAAAGGCATCCATGGTGGAGGATGATTGGAGGAAGCGGAGGCCTCACTTTGAGGACACTCACTTCAGTACTCCATCTCAACACCAGCCTTTTACTTTGCAAAGACACACCCAAGGTAGAGATTCCCTATGGTGGCGACCCTATGATACCTTTAGGATGAGGGATTGCTTAGTGGACCATGAGACGGGGGTAACCATGCCAGTGCTGGTTCTTCCTTATATGGCCACTTAGGCAATATAGGCTTAGCTGGTCAAGGACAGCCTTATCTCCTTTCGTTTGGGGGGGGGGTTGTGTAGGAAGGTGGATATCTGACTATGGTTACCCCCAACTTTTTGCCTAGTGTCTAGCTGGTTTTTCGACTTAGTTGGCCTGAGATCCTGCCATTCAGGGTCTCAGGCTGTCTGCTCTCTCTTTAAAATGGACTCCATGTACCTTAGGTGCATTTACCAATTGGAACTGGGCCGCCTTATCAGTCCCTGTACCAGCATACCTTAGGTATCCAGGGCATAGGTGTACCCAGGGCCTACCAGGGGCTGCAGCATGTATTATGCCACCCCTGGATGGCCACCCAAATCTGACACAACTGGCTGCACGACGGCTGGGGCAAGGTGGTGTAATCACCCTTTGCTTTAGATATAGTATTCCTATATCTAACCCTAAAATGGACACATGTATTCCTATCAGTCACTCCTATGGCAGGCCTTATCAATCCTGAAGGCAGAGTGCTTGGAATTAATTGAGATGGTGCTCTGGCATGAGCTGAGCCCGTCTGCAGCTTGCGGAACCAAGTCCTAATAGCTGTTCCAGGATAACGCGTACCATATACTCTTAAGTGCACTATAATCCTCGCGGTTATTTGCTAACTTTGGTATCGCATTATCAAAACATGTCGAGTAAGGTGTCATAAGAATTGGAATACTAACCCCTCGCCAATTCTGGTGACGGGGTTAGCATTCCACCCTTCTAGAGGGACACGACATGTATGTAACTGTGAACCCCGGTTAAAGTTGACTCGAGCCTCAGCATCACAAAATGGATGCTGCCACCACAGACACAAGTCTGACCTCCTGCTGCTGGGAGTCCTTCCAGCGAGGAGAGCTTGGACAAAGGGTTTCCTGTCAGGGGCGGTGCCAGCACCATCCCAGACAGGGTTTTGTGTATCCCAGGTAGGCAGGGCTGAGAGGAAGGTGACTGCAAGTGGCACCCCGGTGCTCACTGTGCATAGGCCGGCTCAAACCAGTTCCAGGGGCACCCCGGCCCCTGAGCTGGGGAGAGACCGGACAAAGGAGAGGGGTGTAACCCCCCCCCCCCCCTGGTCCCACCCATAGGCAGGACCTAGTCACGGGCCAGCCCCTTTTCTTAGGATAAAGGTAGGAGCGGGACCCCTTCCCAAATTGGATAATTCTGAATCTTGAACTACTTTTCACGAAAGGAACTCTTGACTTTTCCTGAAGACTCTCCCTTGTGGCTAAGGAGTAGCCACCCTGCACCAGCAGGCACCACCTAAGTGCTTGCGGTTTGCTGCACGTCCATCCTCCGGATCCAGACTGACCAGCTCGACGAGACCCGGATTCCCTGCCATCTCTGACCTCTACCTGCATCATCAGCCCAGCTGAGGTTCGTGGGTGTGACGAGACCTGAGGGACCGGCCATCTTCAGAACCTGCACGACGCTTACCTAGCACGACCACCGAGGGACCCTCGAGTGAGTGCTCCTGGGGTTTGAGAAGCCCTAACCCTGAGCAGCTCAAGCACCGAAGTCCAGCCTCCCAGCATCCCCGAGATCTGCGTGGGGGCCCTTCTGCTCTTTGCCGCTCACCGCGTTGTCCGGTCACTTGCCCGTTGGCTAGTGGCCCTCCTAATGACGCACCACGACATTTTCGCCACTGGTCTGGTTGCTCCAGACTGGCCCTGGCTCCCCTCCAACAGAGGAGCGCCCCGGACCCTCCTGGTCCACTCCAGACGCCATCTTGACTCCACCGCGTGGGCTTGCCTTTGCCAAGGGTTGTTGCCCCAATCCTGGGTCGAGCATCGCCGACAGCAGACACCTTCGTGGGACAGCTCGCCCCTTCTGCCTGGTCGCCGACAACGCCTCCTGCACCGAGGGACAGCAGAGTCCAGCGTCACCCACTCACCTGGTCGAGGTGACTACCTCCGGTGCCATCCTGGTGCCAACCCAATCACTGGCTAGTGATTGAGAACTGAGTCCCCTCTGCTTTCAGGTCATCTCCATCACTGATCCAGGCTTGGATCCCTCCGAATATCGACACTGGTCGCCTGCCAGCAAGTCCTTCTTTCAGGCTCCATAGACCACAACGAGGATTCCCGACGTCTTTTGAACCCTATGCAGCCGCAGCCCCCGGGCTAGGTAAACCGAGCATTCCGGTGCTCCAACGTAGGTTCACTCCCTAAGTGTCCAGATCCTTTTTCGTTTTTAGTCTAGCTGGTCGGATTCGTCCGGAAACAGTAACTTTAGAAACGCTAGCATCCATAGACTTCTTCCCGCATCCCGCGTGAGAGTGCACACTCTGCACCCGATCTCCCTAGGCCTCCTGCTCCTAACCTTAGAGTTCAGTAGTGTAGTCCTAGCGATCCTGAAGCCTCTGGATCTGTTTACTTACCTGCTAGCAATTCGCATTCCACTTTTAGTGTATGGTTTTTCGTGCCCCTCGGGCATTTGTGTAAATTGTGCAACTTGAAGTATTTTCATAAGAGTTTTGTATTGTGCTTAGCTCCCTGACTCATAAAGAGCCAGGGTAGTCTTGTTATAAATAAATATCCTTTATTTTCATAACAACTTGTGTGGTGTCCTTTCACTTGGTGTTCAAGGGGTAGATGAGGTGGTAAAACAGCTGGCTTAACACGCCCTCTAGAGTTTAGCCTAAAGACTGCTCTTGTCCATGCTACTAGGATAGCTGGTCTATAAGGTTGACTTACAACCAATCATCAATAAGGGTCGTTTGGTATGATACACAGTGATCACTAGAATAGTGAGCACTACATATCAGGCCAACTTCTCACATCCACCAAGACGACATGCAATGCAAGGTTTATAAAGTCAGATGGCATTCTGTTCTGCCAATGGGGAGTGTTGGAAATGGGTAGCGTGGTGCAGAGCGGGCGGGCCAAACACCGGAGGAAATGTGCAAAGCATCCACGCAGTACACACAGGCGACACACAAGGCACACTATAAAAAGAGACACTACACCGGTTGAGGTAAAAAGAACTTTTGTATTGTCAAAACCACAAGGTGTCAGGTAATCTCTACACTGCGCCAACTGGCGCTCGGTTCAAATTTACAGGGGGGGGGAATTATATACAGGGCAGGGCCAATCGGGCCCCTGCCGGAATCATTGCGATTTAGAAGACAATAAAAATAAGTCCCTCACTTCCAACCTGCAAGAAAATCATCAGGGCATAACATCAAGCAATCGTCCGGAACACCTGCGATAAAAACAACATGGTATCCCCATATGCATCACCACTTTGAGTGACCCCTGAGCCTGAGGCAGAAATTAAGGTAGGCAGTGCATCAACACATCAAACCCTGGCATCTAAAACTAGCGCTGCACAGAGCAAAACAATAGCGCTTCCCATAGCCTTTTAACATAGCGCCGCACCTAGCAAGGCGAAAGCGCTTCAAAACATAGCCATTGACATAGCGCTGCACATAGCACTGCAATAGCGCTTTAAAACATAGCCTTTAACACGGCGCTGCACATAGTAAGGCAATAGCGCGTTAAAACAGTACATTTACCATAGCGCTGCACAAAGCAAGGCATTAGCGCTCAGAGCCTGGCAAATAAACATAGCGCTGCACATAGCTTTACACCAAGGTTCACCAGCAAGGTGAACTCCCCCACTGGGAGCCTGTGGGGGGGGCAACATCACAACCTGCGACCCTTAGGCATACGGCAGGATCACCCGCCTACTCAGGCCCAAGGACATTGCAACTGCCCACTGTCCTGCGGGGCAGCTGAGGAAGGTAAGTTAGTCCAGTCCGGGGGAACAAAGCAGCCCCTCCTCGGGGACCCTGGGATGGGGGTAATGGCCCCCGACGCGTTGCAGCTGCCCACTGGCCTGCGGGGCAGCTGTACCGAGTCCAGCAGTTCCTGCGAGGTTGAGGTCCCTGCCGGGACTTGGAAGGCAGGGGATGTCCCCACAGTAAGTATGGGCCCCACGGGGCCCTCCGGCCATTCACTGGGGCGGGCACCGACTGTGTGCCCCGACTTCGCCCCTCCCACCAAGGCAAGGCCGAGCCCCACTCACCGGGCTCACTTGAAGGACTTCACCCGGGTTACCGCCGGGGACCCGGGACTTCGACGATGCTCCCGCTTCGCGGCTCCACACGGGGCTTCCCTCAGCTTCACCAGGGCCCCTTCCTGGGACCCGGGACTTCGACGATGCTTCCGCTTCGCGGCTCCACACGGGGCTTCCCTCGGCTTCACCCGGGCCCCCTCCTGGGACCCGGGACTTTGAGGCAGCACTCGGGGTTCTCCTCCGGCTCCGGAGGGCCCCCACCACGGAGCGAAGTCTCCGTCGGCCTCCGGGCTGCTTCCTGGCTTCCTGCCGTCTGGCAGCCAATCCGTGCGTGGCTGTCGCGGGGGCGCGGCCGATGACGCGGCCGGGGCTCCTGTTGCCGGGCAATGCCTCTCAGCGTTCTTCAGGCCCGCACGGCCTTGATTCCAGCCGCGTCAGCCCTTCCCTCACTCAGGGTGCCGCGGCGGTGATTTCGGCGGCGACAAAGTGCGGGGTGGGCACCCGCTAGTATAAATAAACAACACCGAATGGCGGCACACACACGAGGTGGGCTCCCGATGTCGTAAATATGCGGCGGCGCCACAAATGCGGAGTGAGCACCCGCTTTGACCAAGGCAGTTCTCCCACACTCACCAGCCGGGCACAGTCAATTAGGAAGGTAGCGCTCACCAGCTATCGCGCTCTCCTTCCACGGGCAGCTAGAATATAGCGCTCTCTCCCTGCAGGCGGCTTGTAAATAGCGCTCTCTCTCTGCAGGGACTGCAGTCCGTTCCAAGATAGCGCTCACCAAATATAGCGCTCTCCTTCCAGGGGTAGCTAGGATATAGCGCTCTCCTACCAGGGGCAGCTTGTAAATAGTGCTCTCCTTCCAGGGGCAGCTTGTGAATAGCACTCTCTGGTTCCGGCCCCTTTTCTGAGGGTTTCTTGAGGGGGGGAAGTTGCGTTGGTGGCTGAAGGTGGACTAATTAGTCTCTGCCTGTCGTCCCTGGATTCTCCTCTCGCTGGGCCAGATCAGTGGGTAGTTCAGGATCCCTCACTCACTTGAAAGGCAGCACCTAAGCCCTGTCACTTTCAGAGGCATAGGTCCCTGACTAATCCTACCGCCTAAAACTCCTGCGAGGGCTTCTCCAGGTCTGCGTTGCCCCAACTATAGCTTTCCCTCGCCCTGTGGACAGTAGGGGGGGGGGGGTAGGTAGGCTCAGGGCCCAGCCCACAGGCCTATGTGGCAGTAACCCCTGGCAGCAGGTCCCCCCTCTCCCTGGTCCACCCTCTGACTGAGCACATGGCAACCCAGCTCCGCCCTTTATACGCCCCTCACCCCACCTTCCAGACAGTGCCAGAAGCTTCTAGAAGCGTCTGGGGAGACTGGCTCTAACTGGCCTAGGGGGAGGGGTAGAGCACCCTGGGTGCCAGGCTTCCCTCCGAAAGCTGGGGCTGCTGGGAAATAACCACTAGACTGTCAACCTAGCTCAGTCAAACGGCGCAACCACACAGCTTTGGAATCCATTCTAAATTACATTTTAAAAAAGGGGAAACTCAGTCTGCACACATTCAATCTTTGCATTTACACATTTAGTTTCCCAGAAATGCGAAACATTTTGGGAAAAGGGCCAAGTCCAACATAACCCCCTTCCAGCCAAAAGCCAGGGTAGACCGATCAATGCCTTGATGGGCTTCCCTGCTTAGGGCGAGAAAAGGTGGACGCAGGCCCGCAACTGCAGGAGCACCCGCAGGTTCTCCTCCACTCCGGAACCCGAGGGTTCCCTCTTTCAAACCTTCCTCGACCGACTAAGCCACCACCCGGGGGTTCCCTAGTTGATTGTGGCCAGGACTGGCCCCTAGGCCATCCAGATGTCTCTGGCCCTTGCGGTCTCACAGAGTGGGGGGCAGTAACCCCAGGCCCGTAGTACCCGTTGACCACTCTCCTCCTCCTCCTTGCAGTTCCAAACTGCCACTGGTCCTCCCACCTGGGGTCCGCACCCTCAGGCTGACCAGCCATCAGGGGCGAGGCTCTCCTCCCCCTACCTCTCCTTCTGGGGTTCCTCCTCCCATGCGAGGCACCCTCAGACCACCACTCTCTCCCCAGTCCAGGGCCTTGACCCTTCAACTGGTTCCCCAGCCTAGGGTCTAATCCCTTGGGCTGCATTGGTGCCAGGGGCGAGTCCTCCCTCCCCCTGCATCCCCTCCCAGAGTTCTGCACCCTCCCAACAGGAGAAGTACCCCTGGAAGATACTTCTGGTGGGACACTGCTAACAGATGTCCCACCCGCCAGGTCAGGCAGTACCCATCCCTGGCCTCCCAACCCAGGATCTAAGCCCTGTGGCTGAGCCAGTGCCCGAGGCGAGACCTTCCTCCCTCGGCACCCCCTTCCAGAGTTCCGCACCCTCACACCTGGAAAAGTACCCCTGGAAGTCACTTCTGGGGGGACACTGTTAACAGATGCCCCAACCGCAAGGTCAGGCAACCCCTGAACCTGGCACCCCAGCCCAGGATCTAAACCCTGCAACTGGGCCAACCCCAGAACCTCAGGAGCTCTGATTACAGATGCCCCGGGTCCTCCTGACACTAGGGGCTCTCCCTCATCGGGCGGCACATCAGGACAGCCTAGGCTCCCAACCTGGGGCTCCCTTACAGAACTCTCCAGGCCCTGAGACTGCGGTTGGGGCACCTCTGGACACCTCCCCGTCTCACTCCTTCCTATGGATAGGACGTGAGGCCCTACAATCCTCTCTCTTCCCGGGACCTAGCTGGGCTATTCGCCACCTCTCCCACCTCGCTGGGTTGGAAGATCCCTGCTCCACCCCCTTCAGGGTCACTCCCCAATGCCTCCTCAGAAACCCTGGCCCTCACCCAGAGGTCTGCATCCCGTGCAAGCTCCCTGGGGTCGGAGAACCCACACAGTCCTAGGTGGTGACGCAACCTAGGGGAACAATTCCTGAGCATGTGCTCCCGGATGACTACCTGGCACAGCCCTTCCCACTCATTCACTGCACTCCTCACCGCTCAATCCTCCAATGCCGTCCCACACACCTCCGCAAACTCCCCCCAGGATTGGTGGAACAGTTTTCCCCTGCCCCTGAACTCTAACCTGTCCCCTTCTTCCTGGGAATCAGGCACCATCTCCTGGGCTCCGGGAGTGGGACACCCTACATTGGATCCACTCTCGCTGCCACCACTGGATCCCACCCTTACTGGTGAATCCAGACCACAAAAACCACTCTCAGGGGACAACCTACCCTCCCGAGCTGGTCTCTCCCTGGCAAAGGCCCTCTCTGCCTCCGCCATCCTTTCCTGCGCTAGGACCTTTTCCGTCTCTAGCCTCTTCTCCTCCACCCTCAGCCGCATTAGCTCCAACTTGAGCTTTTCCAGCGCCAGCTGATGTTCCCTCTCTTCCCTCCTATCTACCCACTCTTCTGGGGACAGGGAAAGGGACGGGGCAGCGCCCCCGGGACTGGACCCAGCGCGGGACTCCCTAACTCTGGTGTCCTCCCTCGCTACTGGCGTCTCCCCCCAATCATCTTCTTCCTCCTCGTCAGTGTCACCACCCTCGGGGGTTATGGACTGGGCCCCCTTACTCTCCGAGTCCTCCCTACACTGGAGGTCCTCCTCCGGGTCTCCACTAAATGCACCCTTTAAATATGCGGAGGGGTAATCTGACAGGTCCCCACGATCTCTAAGGGTTCCCCCCTCTTGAGGGCCTCATAGAGAAAGAGCTTCCTGCGCGTGTTGCCTACTGGGGGTATCCCTCTCTTCCTGCAGAAATACATCACTTCCTGCTCCGTGTACTCCATAAGATCATCCTCGTTGTAGGTTAACCCCATCCTGGCACGGTACACCCGGGACACACCACCCACAGTGCAACAGGGGGGACACAATTTAAAGCCACACTTCCAGGAGGAAATCACAATCAGGAAAAACAATAATTCCTCAAAACCTGAGATTACATTACACGCTCAATTTGCAGTGCAACCCGTTGTCGCTGCGGTACTGCGCAAACACAAGTCCCACCGCTGAACACCAATGTTGGAAACGGGTAGCGTGGTGCAGAGCGGGCGGGCCAAACTCCGGAGGAAATGTGCAAATCATCCACGCAGTACATACAGGCGACACACAAGGCACACTACATAAAGAGACACTACACCGGTTTAGGTAAAAAGAACTTTTGTATTGTCAAAACCACAAGGTGTCAGGTAATCTCTACACTGCGCCAACTGGCGCTCGTTTCAAATTTACAGGGGGGGAATTATATACAGGGCAGGCCAATCGGGCCCCTGCCGGAATCATTGCGATTTAGAAGACAATAAAAATAAGTCCCTCACTTCCAACCTGCAAGAAAATCATCAGGGCATAACATCAAGCAATCGTCCGGAACACCTACGATAAAAACATCATGGTATCCCCATATGCATCACCACTATGAGTGACCCCTGAGCCTGAGGCAGAAATTAAGGTAGGCAGTGCATCAACACATCAAACCCTGGCATCTAAAACTAGCGCTGCACAGAGCAAAACAATAGCGCTTCCCATAGCCTTTTAACATAGCGCTGCACATAGCAAGGCGATAGCGCTTTAAAACAGGCATGTACACATAGCGCTGCACATAGCAAGGCATTAGCACTTTAAACCATGGCAGTCGACACAGCGCTGCACATAGCAACTCAATAGCGCGTTAAAACATAGCCTTTAACATAGCGCCGCACCTAGCAAGGTGAAAGCGCATCAAAACATAGCCATTGACATAGCGCTGCACATGGCACGGCAATAGCGTTTTAAAACATAGCCTTTAACACGGCACTGCACATAGTAAGGCAATAGCGCGTTAAAACAGTACATTTACCATAGCGCTGCACCAAGCAAGGCATTAGCGCTCAGAGCCTGGCAAATAAACATAGCGCTGCACATAGCTTTACACCAAGGTTCACCAGCAAGGTGAACTCCCCCACTGGGAGCCTTTGGGAGGAGCAACATCACAACCTGCGACCCTTAGGCATACGGCAGGATCACCCGCCTACTCAGGCCCAAGGACGTTGCAGCTGCCCACTGTCCTGCGGGGCAGCTGAGGAAGGTAAGTTAGTCCAGTCCTGGGGAACAAAGCAGTCCCTCCTCGGGGACCCTGAGATGGGGGTAATGGCCCCCGACACGTTGCAGCTGCCCACTGGCCTGCGGGGCAGCTGTACCGAGTCCAGCAGTTCCTGCGAGGTTGAGGTCCCCGCCGGGACTTGGAAGGCAGGGGATGTCCCCACAGTAAGTATGGGCCCCACGGGGCCCTCCGGCCATTCACTGGGGCGGGCACCGACTGTGTGCCCCGACTTCGCCCCTCCCACCAAGGCAAGGCCGAGCCCCACTCACCGGGCTCACTTGAAGGACTTCACCCGGGTTCCTGCCGGGGACCCGGGACTCCGACGATGCTCCGCTTCGCGGCTCCACACGGGGCTTCCCTCGGCTTCACCCAGGCCCCCTCCTGGGACCCGGGACTTCGACGATGCTTCCGCTTCGCGGCTCCACACGGGGCTTCCCTCGGCTTCACCCGGGCCCCCTCCTGGGACCCGGGACTTTTGAGGCAGCACTCGGTGCTCTCCTCCGGCTCCGGAGGGCCCCCACCACGGAGCGAAGTCTCCGTCGGCCTCCGGGCTGCTTCCTGGCTTCCTGCCGTCCGGCAGCCAATCCGTGCGTGCCGGGCAATGCCTCTCAGCATTCTTCAGACCCCCGCGGCCTTGATTCCAGCCGCGTCAGCCCTTCCCTCACTCAGGGGGGCCGCGGCGGTGATTTCGGCGGCAACAAAGTGCGGGGTGGGCGCCCGCTAGTATAAATAAACAACACCGCGTGGCGGCACACACACAGGATGGGTTCCCGATGTTGTAAATATGCGGCGGCGCCACAAATGCGGGGTGGGCACCCGCTTTGACCAAGGCAGTTCTCCCACACTCACCAGCCGGGCACAGTCAATTAGGAAGGTAGCGCTCACCAGCTATCGCGCTCTCCTTCCACGGGCAGCTAGAATATAGCGCTCTCTCCCTGCAGGCGGCTTGTAAATAGCGCTCTCTCTCTGCAGGGACTGCAGTCCGTTCCAAGATAGCGCTCACCAAATATAGCACTCTCCTTCCAGGGGCAGCTAGGATATAGCGCTCTCCTTCCAGGGGCAGCTTGTGAATAGCACTCTCTGGTTCCGGCCCCTTGTCTGCGGGTTTCTTGAGGGGGGAAGTTGCGTTGGTGGCTGAAGGCGGACTAATTAGTCTCTGCCTGTCGTCCCTGGATTCTCCTCTCGCCGGGCCATATCAGTGGGTAGTTCAGGATCCCTCACTCACTTGAAAGGCAGCACCTAAGCCCTGTCACTTTCAGAGGCATAGGTCCCTGACTAATCCTACCGCCTAAAACTCCTGCGAGGGCTTCTCCAGGTCTGCGTTGCCCCAACTATAGCTTTCCCTCGCCCTGTGGACAGTAGGGGGGGGGGGTAGGTAGGCTCAGGGCCCAGCCCACAGGCCTATGTGGCGGTAACCCCTGGCAGCAGGTCCCCCCTCTCCCTGGTCCACCCTCTGACTGAGCACATGGCAACCCAGCTCCGCCCTTTATACGCCCCTCACCCCACCTTCCAGACAGTGCCAGAAGCTTCTAGAAGCGTCTGGGGAGACTGGCTCTAACTGGCCTAGGGGGAGGGGTAGAGCACCCTGGGTGCCAGGCTTCCCTCCGAAAGCTGGGGCTGCTGGGAAATAACCACTAGACTGTCAACCTAGCTCAGTCAAACGGCGCAACCACACAGCTTTGGAATCCATTTTAAATTACATTTTTAAAAAGGGGAAACTCAGTCTGCACACATTCAATCTTTGCATTTACACATTTAGTTTCCCAGAAAAGCGAAAAATTTCGGGAAAAGGGCCAAGTCCAACAGGGAGGTTATGGTGGTCTGGTATTGTGGAGCACTGATCAAAACTATCCATTTCGTGATTGGTGTTTCAAAGGGCTATGGTAGTAGGGCAGGTGGTATTGCAGCGGGGGCCTGAGAAAAGTTAACTGCTGTTCAATCGGTGTATCGGTTCAACTTTGGTCTTCCAGATTGTGGTGAAATAAAGAGTTTTTACATACTGCAGCACCATGAAATTACCTGAGACCACAAAATCAAGTAGGAATTATAGCTTGACAGTCCTGCCCATCAGAATTTCTAGAATCACTCTAATCTTGACCATGATGTGTTTTGCCTGTAATCAGTCAATACTGAACTAAACGAGTGCCTTACCATAGTAAAAGCACAGGCTTTGGGTACTTCGTCTCTTGTGATCTTCCTAGAAGAGAAATATTTTCATTCCACCGTCTGCATAAGTTATAGAATATCTTGGTCTTTTTTTGCTTCTGGCCTTTTGTTTCTGATACATGGTTACTTTCTGGTCACTTTTTCTCTTTTCACCTTGGTGTTTGGAGTTTGGCTTGTACATCAATTAAATCAGTACATGACTCGGCATTTTCCACTTCTTCTGCCAGAAGGTCTTTGAGGTTCTACAATAGATCCCGATAAAGCAGGCCCTCCCTTTTTTCTGCAGCTCATTCTCCCTCAACAACCTACTGATTGAATGAGGTCAGGTATCCAAGCAGAATGTGGTTTCCTTGTTTAAAGTTAAGAAATCCATATCCAGTATTGCGCATAGGTATGTTTTGCAAATAGTTTCTATATCTCCCTTAAATGCCTGAAACGGATATAGAAGCAGGTCATTCGGTACCAGCAAAGGAATTGACCATGACACAGCTAGTCTTCTATGTATGAGACTTTAAGGGTGAATTTATTTTCCTCATCCTGGATACCCTATCGGGTGATGAGCTGCGCTTTATAAATCCTGATTTAGTGATTGATCCAGACAGGCAGAAAGTTGGCATATCAAGTGCTGCTGACATTGATTCAAAAATGTGGTGTTTCTATTGGAGTCCTCTAGGAAGCATTTCGAAAACACCAAGAGTAGAGCCTGGGATTTTACTACTTGCGCCATAGGCAAGGCAGACAGTGGAAGGACCAACTCTTGCTGCGTGCACTGAGGTGAGCCATGGAATGTATCCAGCTATAGGATGTGCCTAGGCCTAGAATCAGTGGACAAAGGATGTGTCAATGGATTTACAGTCCTTTTTGACACCTCAGCCTGCAAAAAGTGCAAATGTTGGGCTAACTCAGTCAACCCGCTATGGAACTGCATTAGTTACCTGTGCAGGATTTTAACTTCTTCATGAAAGGAAATTAATGACCTGGCTAAAACATCCAGCGGAACCCCCTGCGGATCCCTGGTGTTGAGGCAAGGGATAGTGCTCAGGGTTGCCTCTCTGTCAAGACCACAGACACAAACCTTCAAATAGTAATACAGATCTTACAGGTACAAAGCAGAACTCAACAGCTGGCTTTTGCTTACCTTCACCACTGCAAATAGCAACACAAACAGACAGGGTAAGGACGATAGAGAGAGAGAGAAAGAGCTGTGAGGAACCTGGAGCTCTTCTCGATGCATCACACAAGTTTGAACCTTCATGTCTTTGTGGAGGGGCGCAAAGACCATGCCAGCTGATTCAGCACCCGCCTCTAGTACACGTAGGATGCAAGGTTACTGGATGAATATATGGGATCAATAACTGAATTTTGTGACCCCATTGATCAGATGATAACTAGGTATTAAGTAGTGGATCCATACCTGCAACATGACTTAGATTTGATCTTTGGTTTGAGAGGAGCATAAGAAAATAAATACCTCTATGCAAACTATGGACCAGTAAACCTATAAACAACAAGCGGCATTGATTAGCTACGGACAATGAATCTTCCAATACCCTAACACTCTACTATTCCTCTGTACCTCTTGCGTCAGAGGTGCAATGCCAACATTCTAAATACCTGCTCTTGAGATTGCAGGCAGGACTGTCTGTAAAAATGCAGTCCAGGTGTTATTTAAACATGCATAAGCTTTAGCTTATGCCATACATGAATTAGTAATATGCATCATATGCATTTTCAGTGTCTCTGTGTGAGCTCAGTTCAATATTAATTCTCCTGCTCCTGTTTTCATACAGGTTTCATCAGTGTCATTTCCTGGTGTTGAATGCAGGATTCAGACCCAGACCTTGAGAATGTCCACTAGGCTGGTGGTGTCTGGGCAATATTTTGTCAATTCTTCCTTATGCTAAATGTTCATTAATGCACATCAAGGGTAATTTCCAGTTGGTGGTCTGGTTCTGATTCAGAATTTAACCTCGTCCAAGACTGAGGCATGGTTTGGTCCCAGCTAGACAGCCGCGGCCCCAGCCGGTAAGAGCGGAGTGGCCTAGTCATCGTCCGTCAAAATCCACCCCCCACCCGGCCCCACCATTATTACCTGCACGGGCCGCGGTTGCAGTGCACAAGACACAGGGCAGCTCCCTTGTAGAAACTAAAGTCAAGTAATGCCAAGGGGAATGGATGCTCCTCAGTGAGTAGCTACGTCCACAAGGGCTGGCATTCCTATGAGACATGGAGATGTCACAGGAGCTGCTGCTGAATTCATGGCCCTGCAAGAGTTCTAGAGTGAGTGGTTTGCTAACTCCACACCTGGGACTGATTTCCTAAATGTGACACGTCCTCCTTTGAGGCTTGACCTGGAGTTGTGAGATGGGTTGTGTGTAGCTGTGGCCAGCAGCACAATGATGCTCTTGGACTCATTTTCAGTGGTGTTTGTGGACTTCCAGTTGATAGCATCTAGGGGCTTCTCTCTGGAAGAAAAAGGTACAAAGAAAGTTTCCTCAGGAAGCATATGTACTCAGGGTTTGTGACCATAATATCTCTAATGATTACTTCCTTTTTCAAATCATCTTTTGTAAGGGTTGGATACTCTTCTGATACACTGATTCTAACAGCTGACTCATCCTACAAGATGCTCGTAGTATGACAAGTCTACTGTTCTCATGCACTCTTCCAACAGAAGTCACTTCTTATGATACCGTCTTCGTAATAATAGCCTACTTTTGTGATACACCGCCTTTAATGGCTGCCTATTCCATCTATTTTCATGAAGTGGACACTATGAAGGTCTCTCTTGTTTCCTTCGTGATTGACAGGGGAAAAGGGTGACTCCCTCCAGTAGACACAGTGCCATCTAGCACTTAGCATGAACATGAAAGTTGTCAAGGTTTCATTTAAGAGTGATTCTTTTAGGAGAAAAAAACAGAAAAATTCATTATTAACATTGGAAGGTCTTGATTGAAGATGGTGAATAATAAGATTGTTGAAAAGCAAGGCACCAAAACTACCCTGATATATATATTCGAGAAAGAGCACTGCATAAAGTCTTTTAGGAGTGATATCCATCTAGGAATGCATCTGAAAGAAAAAGGAAGGAAAAATCAGAAATAGCAATGAATGGCGATGGGCGTGATAAAGATGACCGATGTGAGAGTGTTGCTGCACATCCTATAGTCATGTATTAAGATCACAGGAAAAAGAGATCATGCCAACACAATCTTGGGTTGTGGAACTCCAATAACACTGGGACCCTGACCATCTTGAATAGAAATAGACATCATTTTAAGCATACCTTCCTTAGGAAAATGTTGTTTCTTTGAGCCATGAAGCAGAAGACGATGGACCTTCTGTTTAGCATCTTTCTCTGCCTCCATGCCTCCCCTACCACTCCACCAGCAGATCTCCTAGCCTGGTTCTTCACTGCTTGTAGACTAGCCAGGCTCCAGCGTGGAAGTCCACAAACTGGCACGGCCGCGGAAGCATCATCTCTCGCTAGGCCCAGAAGTAGCCAATTCCTTATTCTCTGCTGATCACAGAGAGCCAAAGATGCACTGCGTCTCTCCATAAAATGCAAGGTTGAGTAACCGCATTGCTGCCTCTGGTGAGATCCATTATTAGAGGTAGTATATATTCACTCTTAGTAATTCTGTTCCTCTCCTCTAATGCACGCATTAATTCTGGTAGATTCATCTGATGCACTCTTTGTAACACTTGTCCATCATCTATTGTGCTCTTTGCAATTCTGGTCTATTCATCTAATGCACTCTTTGTAAATTTCCTGTACTACTTTAGTGCACTCTTTGTAAGCAATGTCTCCCCCTATAATGTAGTCTTTGTAGGAGCTGTCTAGCCCCCTGTTACATTCTCAGGGGCATATTATCAAGCCAGGCGATAAAATTATCGCCGCTTTAGCGGCAGAAAACTGCCGCTAAAGCAGTGATAATGGGCTTGATAATATGCCGCAGAGAATTCCAATTGAAGCCCATGTTAGATCTGAAGGACATCTAACCTGAGCTTCAATTGGAATTCCCTAGACCATATGATCAAGCCCATTATCGCTGTTTTGGCAGCAGTTTTCTTCCGCTAAAGCGGCGATAATTTTATCGCCTAGCTTGATAATATGCCCCTTAGTTTCTAATTTTGATCATCTCAGCGTAAATTGCATAATGTTGGAAATTTCACTTTACGCTTCTTACGATTAGTTCCTGAAACTATTCCATTGCGTAATTATGCGTAATTTGCTGCAAAAATGGAATGCATAATTCTCTGTATAAACTTACCACAAATGCACAGGAACAACAGACGGCGAGTGGATGTTCTTATTTAATGCAAAATGTAGTGCAAAATGATGGGTTTTAATTTTGCATAAGTACACATAATTTTGCGGTAATTTCATATCATTATACGAAAGCAAATTAGGCAAATTTCACACCTTCCTAATTCTTAGTATAGCCTAGAAGTCTTCTTTTACATTCATAGTAATATTAAAATATACACCTCTCTGATATATACTTTGAAAGGGTGGACAACTCTACTCCCTTGTAAGGACGGTCTCCTTTTCTGACCTTATCTTCATAAGAACTGTAGACTCAATTGGTGCATTTTTAGTAAGAGTGGTGTACTTTTAGATACTCTTGTAAGCAAGGCCTACTCCTTTAATGCACTCTTTATAAGCATCGACTTCATGAATAACTGTTGATATGGGCCGTTTATTCCTTGCTTGTACTCCTTGTATTGGCGGTTGACGATTCTAGTACACTCTTATTAAGGGCGGTCTGCTATCCACCACTAATCCTTTTTGGGTTCCGGAGTAGCGTGCTACTTGCCGAAAAGCACTTCGACGCCTCGTCTGTGGTAGTAAGTGCTATATAAATACAATTACAATATACTACAATATTCAATCGCACTCATGTGAGCATGGTCGACTCCTATAATGCACTTGTAAGGACAGTCTAATCCATTGATGTTCTCTTCATAATGACTAACCCTGGGTGTCGTGCTCCGCTTCGCCCACGGAGTGCACGTAGCGCTGCCTGCTTCGCTGTTTATGAAGTAGGCGTAGCAGGCAGCGCTACGCACACGCCGCAGCGAAGCAGAGCTGCCCGCCACCCGCCTCCCGCCCGCCCTCATTTAAAATAATTTAAAGAAGGTTAAAGGTAAATAAACCACCTTACCTTCAGTGCGGCGTCCCGGGGCTCCCTCTTCTTGCTGGACGGTAACTTCTTCACGCAAATGCCATGCGCGGACGCCCGCGCATGCGCATTTCTCGCGAGAAATGCGCGGGCGTCCGTGCATGCGCATTTGCATGAAGAAGTTACCACACTACGTGCTGCTTCACGTAGCCCCACTACGCCCAGGCTTAATAATGACTATGACCGCTACAGTACGCTCTCAGTAATGCAAAAACAACTATTCAACAGAGTGTGCAAATGAATCTTTGTGTCCCTGTTTGGCCTCCATCAGCTCAAAGCTTCTGTCACTCCTAACCACTATGTTATATCCTCTTAGTGTTAAAGCATGTTTCCCAGCCTAGCTGTCTCCCGGCTGCTCAGCCAGTGTGAGAGTTGGTATTGGAATGTTGGTGTGTCTGTGATGCGTGGAATGCTTGGGTGCCTGTGTGGATGAGTGGTGCCAGTTGGAGATGGGCTGAGCAGCAGGCAGGCTGCTCCTGGTGGGGCTGGAGTAAGGACTGGATTCTAAGGAACATCATACTATTGGACTCATGTATATATTTACTTACCTGCAACTTGAAACTAATAAAGAAACCTACAAAACTCTATCTGGCTACCTGTCTTAAGATACAACATGTTTTTGGTGACGATCTGGGCCTGGCTAAAGCGACTTCTCTACATAAAGAAACAAATGGACAAGGCGAAACCACAGTTACCAGGTTAAACTACAGAAGCCAAGAGTAACTAAAGGAACCAAGAGATACTACAGAAACCAAGCTTGACAAAGCTAAAAGCGTCAAGTTTGGAGCCACAGGCAAGCCATCCCCACCAGCGTCCCTGTCATCGGACAGCCCCAGCCTGGACATGCTCCATAGACATTACAACATTTATGGACTTGTATGCTAGTGGATGTCTGGTCTGAGACTCACCAATTTCAGATCCTAACGTGTCTGCCACTATGATGAATTGGACTTTGAAGATATTAGTGGCTGCACAGATACGAATTATGGATGCTTTTCACTTTGCTTAGAGGTTGCTTAGTCTGTCCCAGGGAGTGGACTTCACAGGCGCCACACAGGAGCGATGTGGCTGTACTCATTATGTGCTTTGGAGTTCCATGGAAAGCGCAAGCAGTAGATTTGAGGAGTGTCCCAACTAGGAGTTATTTCGCTCAGTGTTGTGTCCGTTTTGCACTTCACATTGTTTGGGTCTGCGTGGAAACAAGGGATCAACATATGTGGCACTAACTCGTATGGAGCAGTACTCCTCAAGGACTTCTCTTGTGAGCCCATTCAAGTTTTTACAGTTTTTAGGTCTCACGCCTAGCGTTGCAGTGTGTAGCACTGCTCGTGCAGCGCGAGACGTCTTGTAAGGGGGTTCTGGAAGCTGACCACACGCTTGTGCGTGTGGTTTTGCTTTTGTGGCCTGCCATTGGCTTTAGCGTTTAAGAAAAAAAAAATAAGGCATGCAATTGGGCAAAGGCGGGCGCATGTCCCGCCTTTGATCCGGCCATTCCCGTCTGTGTCTAGCACGTGCAGCAGCGCATGTTCGCCTCGCTGCCGCTGCTGCGCTCCCTCGCCCCTGCTCCTCTGTGGTACGCGTGCACCACTGGTTTCCTTTCAGTTTCGCGCTGCGCGGCCGTGTCACTATTACGGCCGCGTGGCCATTGCTTGTTTACAGTACAATCGACCTATGCCTAATTCTATCACCCAACGATCCATTGTAGCTCTGACCTCCTTTTCACGAGTCTTCCTGTTCGTTGAGATGAAGAGCCCGTGCTCCCCACCCTCTATGTCCTACAGAGTCCTACTTGTGTATGCTCTGCCCAGCAACCTTTGAGTGACCACCTGCACCGGCTCTCATTGGTGCAAGATCACACGGTGTGCTCTCCTCCCTCTTGGGCTCGCGAGGAACAGGACGGTGTGCGGGCTGTGTGTGCTATCAGTGGGCTGCAGCGGGGGATCCAACTGTTAGTGAGTGCTGAGGAGGGCGACCCTGCAGGGCTGCAATGGAGACGGGGGGCTCTGAGCCCCTCACTCTGTGTGGTGATCACACTGTCTGTGCTGACCCTGCGAGACACGGGGGCCATCCAAGGTGAGTGTGAGCGCTGTTGAAGAAGCGTTACCCCGGAGTCAGTCATGTATCCAGATATAGGTGTTTGGATCAACCTGCTGGCCTCCTGGAGAAACGCTGATTTTCTTAGCACCAGACGTATCTTGTATAAAGCGCTCACAGTTAATAAACACTCTGTAAGGCAGTGATGTTACTTCAATAGAGACCTCCCTGTGTCTCAACCTTCGTCTCTCTCTTTGGCTCCTCCACCTCTCTCACCGCAACCATGGGCTCCCCCTTGCACCTTCTGTATCGTAAGATGACTAAAGGCAGTCAAAATTTCCGATGATCTGCACAAATACATTTCTTCAGAGAAAACATACTGTAATGTCACTGAAAAAAATATCATTTTTGTTTCTTATAGAAAAACACGTCAAACTACACCCACTGGGGGAGGGTGGCGAAACGGTCAGGGCTGCCCAATTTGGAACTGAGAAACAAGGTGCGACTCTCGGCGCCACTAAACATCCTGTGATTCTGGGCAAATCACATAATCTTCCCGTGCCTAAAAACACAAGGATGTGACCTTATGTAAAGTAACTGGTGCTAAGGTAAAGGGCTCCATTACCTTCGAGTCGAGTTCATGCTATATATTAAATTGCAGAAAAACATGTGTTTATTATTAACATTCCTAAGTATAAAGAAACCAAATTGATTGACATATACAAAGTCTATGCCCACCAGTTCCTTTCACACATCTCACTTCAGCTCCTCATTGTGAATCTTAACTTTAGAGGTTGAAGTGCAAAAAAGTATGGGAGCTACGATGAGTGCAGTGGGGTGAGATCTGCGAATGTGGGGGCGGGGCCACAAGAAAGAACATTAGAACGGTTAGTGTAAAAAACTCTGAACCTGAAGGCACTGGCTTATCCCCTCCCCCAAATATATGGCACTATGTAACCAGGGCCACTGGAATTTTGCGGCAGGAAAGGGCCCAGTTATGTGGCAGGATTGAGTAAATTATGTGGCAAGAAAAGGTAAATTTTGCGGCATAATGTGGCACATTTTTTAATAGTATTACATCATTATTTCTTCATTTTTAAACTTAATAACACTGTCTGGACATTGATTGCACATCATTAGGACCAGTTGAAAATTCAAATATGGCAATAAGCAATAGAAAGTGACCAGTTCAACTTTTCAACAGGCCTTCGTCAGCGTGTCAACGTCGCTGCATTTTTAGTAACTTTTGCACCATTTGATCTAGGAACATTTTTTTTAAAAACCTGCACATTAAGCAGCAGATGATGGATTATGTGGCAAGTGCGACAATTCTATAATTATATGAAAATCTCAACGGACGCAGGATCACATAATTCCAGTGACCCTGTATATAACAGATGTTTCTGCCGCAGTCAACCATTCTAATGAGATCATTTTAATGAGGTTAGTGATAGTGGGTGGACCCAGGACCAGAGTTTCAGGGGAGGAGGTCCCAGCTCCGTGCTAACTCTCTGGGTGATTCTGGCCGCTCATATTGTCTTTAGTCATTCTAAGAGGATCGCAGTAAATGGACCTACAGTGACAGTGAAAACACTGTAGGATATTACAGCAGATTTAACAACAGTGACCAGCGGGTTCTGAGTGACAGCAGCAGGACTTTCAAGCTGCTGACATGGAATATCCTCTAAGTGAGGATGGTGCCAGATCTTACTTATTCGCTCACTCATCCACCCTCATCCTCCTCTCATTGAGTTAAGCACCAGCTCTAGCTCTCAGGCCCCGACATTTAAAATATATTTATTTTCATTTTGTTTCCAGTTTATAAAACTGTGTAGAGGGTGCCACATTTAAACACTGACATTCACAGTATCATTCTCACAATAAACAAATGTGTACAACAAGGGTGAATGAAGTATTACTCGCATAATCGCCTTTTCCTGTACTTTTAACGAGGTTAGTCAAGCATATGTGTTGACAGTTTTCCTATCTTTTCGCCTAATCTCAGCTGAAACTGCAACTCTTACTCCGCTTCGTCACTAACCTATGTTCTCTAAAAACCCTTTCCTGTGTTCACTACATTCATGCCCTGTTTATCTCACTGGCAATTACCTATAAAATTGTTGGAGGAACGTGTCCCTATGTCCTGTTCTCTCCGCGAGGGCATTTTTATAGGGGGTAAATATGTGATTCAAGGGGCATCGTGTCTTCGTCTACCAGCTTCAGGAGATATTCATCACATTCTGAAACGGGCCTTCTGCCGCCCTCTGCATTTTGATGCGTCCACTCTGTCTGGCTCTTTATAAAATACCAGAACCCGAACCGGTTCCACAATGGCGGTTGCAACCGTTTCTTTACTCTTGTGCTGCCGCCCAACCTTTTTTTTGCCAAACTTGTATGTTTTAAAATGCCATACTGGAACCCGAAATGGCATTGCATTTTACTTTACCACCGTGCTGGGAGCTCCAGGAAATGAAGTGGAAGGCAGATGAGATCCGGGGCTGGCAGCGTACGGGATCAAGCTCCCTCCCACCCACGCATCCATAATCATCGCCAAACTCAGTCCCAATACAACAATAAGCCTGCTTATTCCCCAGTTCCTTGCCGCATTCAGTGCCAGGACTTTCTCTGGAGGAGAACTCTTAAAAAAACAAGCATTTGCAATGCAATAGGTCTTGCATTAATAAAAGTTTTAGCTATTGGCGTTGCACATTATAATGCAATGCCAAACGCTTAAGCTTTCAGTAATGCGAGACCTATTGCATTGTAAATGCTTGTTTCTCTTGCAACCTCCATTGGCAAGTGTCTGTTTAACTGCAGCGTTGGGGTTCGAAAATGATGCGCATGTCTTTTTCAGCACGTGCAAGATTACCTGCATCTTTAATGTCGCGTGGAATCTCCTTGGGATCCAGGAATCTCCTTGACATTTCAGCCTTCACTATGTCGTCGCTTCTACACAGATCAGGGCTGCTGGTGGACGGCCTGCAGCATGGAAGTGCCGTGAGCCATCCTGCACGACATCTTTAACGTGCCGCCATCTTGGGTTTGGGGGCAGCACGTTTCTGGTTTGGCTGTACGCCAGTGCAATCCAACGCGATTCATGCCAGAGTGTTGTCTTCTGGGAATTTGTCGTTCCACACAATTATTAGGTGTTGTAGTCCTCGGCAGTGCTCACAATCAGTGTGCCATACTTCATTTGCTTCCACGTCGTCTTCAGTGCTCACAGTTGACGTGAGCACACTTCGTTTGTTTTCACGTGCGGTGGGAGAAATTTTAGGCACAAGGTACTTTTGTTAATTTGTGTTTCCAGGCACCTTTTTCTATTCTCCAAGAAGTCCTACACCCACAATTTGTCTTCGGTTAGAAGTTTGTCTGCTGATGTACCACGGCGTGCGGCACACGATTCCGGTGACAGGCACACCATAGACTTTTACTGCCTGTGTAAAAGGGGGTATTTACACAATCTTTCACATACGATGTGGTGACTTTCACAACACAGCTTAAGAGTGCCATATTACGATTTACTTTTGCCTGTCTATTGTAGCTAATAGTTGTTGTGCATGTGTTCTCTCCTGTGTCCGACATGTCACAACTTACCACTTTAGTTAGCTTCAATTTGCTCATGTCTGGGTTACTTTTCGGATAAAAAGAACATACAAATGACTTAAGAAAGGTGTCTACCTGTTCTATTGTTCATGTTGTTATGTTCAACTTGTGCATTTACATATATGGATGTTTACGTTTTGGTTCCCTTACACAAGGGAGTTTCCAGCCCAGTAGTACTCGGGTGAGAGGTCGCTCACCGGCGTGGGTTACAGATTAAAAATATACTGCAGTTTTGGGATTGGAGTTTGCATTGACTTATGGGTCATTTAGTTTCAATGTTCTTCTCTAACATTCTGTTTCGTGTTGCATCAGTTTACGCTTCATTACACATGGGTGGCCCTTGAATTGCAGTGTGTGGTAGTCACATTGTACTCCCTTTCATGAGGGTGGTTCTGGGTTTTCTGGGACCTTGTGTTGGTCTCCTCCTATGTACATTTTTGTGTTGTGTGTGGTGTTTAAGGTGTGTAAGTCGTCATGCGCTGCGCGCTTGGTCTGCAAGTTTGGTCTGCACGTTTGGTCAGTTTTGTGTGTAAGTCGCCATGCGCTTCACGTCTTGTTGGTTGTGTGTAAGTCGCCCTTCGCCTCACGTGTTGTTCAGTGTAAGTTGCCCTGAGCCTCCCGTTCTTGCTTTTGTCTATAAGTTGCCTCACCGTGTGTACACTCTGTGTAGTTCACCTTATGCTACACGTGTGCTTCCTCTCTCCCTACTCTTTGTTGGTCTTTTGGGTTTTGTGCCTTACGTGTTGGTTTCACCCTTTTAGCCTGATTGTGGTCTTGGGTGTTTTTTCCTGGGGAGTGGCCCACCCTTCACTACATTTTTGAACAATTGTTTATTGCAAAGGATAGGTATATTGCTTTTTAATGTTTTATTCTTGCTTGCCAATATTTTCCTTTTCTTTCAGGTTACGCAGTGTTCTTACTCTTGTGAATTGTATTTAGTTTTGCTTTCCTGAGTTTGAACTTTTTCTCCGTCTGTATATTTTCTTGTCTTGTTTATAGTTATTCCCATGTTTTTTCACACTTTCATTTCTCATTTAAAAGGAGGGGGATAATGTTATATCCTCTTTGTGTTGATGCATGTTTTCCAGCCTAGCTGTCTCCCTGCAGCTCAGCCAGTGTGAAAGTTGATATTATAATGTTTTTGTGTCTGTGATGCGTGGAATGCTTGGGTGCCTGTGTGGATGAGTGGTGCCAGTTGGAGATGGGTTGAGCAGCAGGCAGGCTGCTCCTGGTGGGGCTGGAGTAAGGACTGGATCCTATGGAACATCATCCTATTGGACTCATGTATATATTTACTTACCTGCAACTTGGAACTAATAAAGAACCTACAAAACTCTACCGTCAAATCAGTGCTTGACCTCATGTCACTCTTTCCGTCTTTGACTTGTAAACGGAAGTGTCACTTCTTCTAATTTTGTCATGCTCAAAGAGTGCATGATTAATGTTGAGTTTATGTATCCAGGGCCGGGTTGCCCTTTAATGCCACCGGGCATTTCCCTGGTGGGCTGGAACCCTTGGAGGCCAGTTTTGAAAGTCCAGGGCAGCGCTTGAAGCCTCTGTCACTTTCACCAGATGAATTGTAACAGGCACGGCGAGGCTTCAAGACAGAGAACAAGAGGGAGGGAAGGAAAAGGAAGGTGGAGAGAAAGCAATCAGAGAGGGAGAAGAGGGGAGGAGAGAGAGAATGGATGGATAGAAAGCGATCGTGCCAGGAGGCGATGAGAGCGGGGCTGGTTTGAGGATTTTTGGCAAGGTTTTTTTCGGTCCCCCAGTCCGGCTCACTCCCACGGCTCGGCACAAGTGCATGTGGGTACCAGGTACCTATAAAAGCCATTTATTTCTCAGTTTTAGACTCCAGTGAAGCATCCCTCCTACAGCGTGCTTTTCTTTCAGCTGTTTGTGTATAATGTTTTTCATTCGGTCTTGTTATGTCATCCGGTTGTTTGGCCTTAAAGTTCACTTCCACTAAAGCTCGGTTTCTGGATAACTCATCAAGTATTTATTGGGATGGTTTTGGAACTGCTCCATGCTGTTATAGATCCCTACCATGCACATGCTATGATGTTACCCAGTCTGGTTATTTATTCCCAGGACCCGGAAGGTTTCTTATTCTGACCCGGAAGTGATCTTGCCACACCATGCTTTCTGTTGGCATTGGCTTTTTTTCCAGTCACTGCAGATGGGGCCTTGTGCAGGCCAATAAAAAATGAACAGCTGACGGAGGCTTCCTCTAGGCGCGAGAGGGGCGGGCCTCCCCCCGCCTGAGCTCATCTTGACACTCCGAGGTGAGAGCCGCTAAACTTCGCCTCACACAATCTCTGGCAGACACCCTGCATGACTCCAGTAAAGCGTGAAGCTATAAAGGGTTAATTATCCCCAAACGCCTGGCACGTCAAGCAGTTTTTAATGTTCGGGCGAGGATCCTTGGCCAAGTGTAAACATCTGTTTCTGACCATGGCTCAGAGGTGTGACCTATCATGGCAAACATTGGGTTACTTTCCTCCTGGGGCTTGTGATGCTCTGCTCGGCTCAGCCAAACTCCCGCGTCATCGGCATTGACCAGCTCCAGAGGCAGGCGTCCCTTCCCACAATGCACCTGCGCGGTAGTTTTTTTCCGCTCGGGCTGCCCAGAGCTCTCCTTTGCTAGTCCCTGGGGCACCCAGACGTCTTGGCCAACAACAACATGCTGAATGCAGTGAAGCAGAGAGCACCTGGGCGGTTAGCGCTGCTAGACCTTAGAATAATAGGCCGCGCCAACACGTGCATCATTCCTGACTTTGAGGAGCACGTGGAGCTGGACCAGCACATTCAATGTGTTTCTATAGCCATCTCGCTCTCTCAGTCCCTTCTTCTCTCTCTTTCTCTCACAGTCTTATTAAAAAATGTGCACTTCTCTCACTTTCTAAATAGCTATTTCTCTCACGTGCTCTCCCCTTCACTCTTTCACTTGGTTTTCTTTTGCCATCTGTCACTTTTCGCTCTTTTACCTTCCTCTCCACCTCAATCTGCCCATCTCTCACTTTGAATCTCTTTCCTTAATGCTCAGTACTTTCTGCACAGCTGATTTCCTTGGCCTCTCTCTTCCTTCCACTCTCTCACACTTTGGCACTCATTTTGATGTCAGGCGGACGGCCACTGACCCGACAGGCCGTCGGTGGTGATCTGCCCAACACCCAGGTCTTTGGTCCAACTGCTGGATTACAATACCGATGGTTGGAGCGATGATGTCAGCGGCAAAGATCGCCGCCTCTGACAGACTGAAGGAGCCCGTTGGGGCTGAAGTTAGACTCCTATTCCTACCATGAGGGCGGTGCCTGTGCAGGCACTGCCGTAGGGATTAGGATGTTCCTTCCGCCTTTTCATGGCGGTCGGACCACCATGGAATGCAGCCAGCCATGCCGTGCAAGAACAGGCTTTTGGATTCTCATTGTGGTGCCTTTTTAATGGGCCCTGCCGTGGGAATTCCAAAGAACCACTTGCCAGATCACAAGATAACTTTGTGATCTGGCAGGCGTCCGGCGGTGAGGTTTGGCGGTGTGGGACTGGGGTGGTGGAGTGGCTGACCGCTCCCAGAAAGCCAAACTCATAATCAGGCCCTAAGTTTAGACCTGAAATCTAAGTTTAGACCTAAAGTCTACGTTTAGACCTGAAATCTAAGTTTACACCTAAAGTCTAACTTTAGACCTGAGATCTAAACTTAGACTTCAGATCTACACTTAGGGCCCGATTCACAAAGGTAAACTGAGACAAAAGTCTAACTTTACAAAATTCGGTGTTGACAAAGGGCATTTACGAGTATTAAAGTTAGACTTTTGTCTCAGGTTATGCTTAAGTTTTGGTCTTAAGTAAAACTGATCTGTCTCTGTCTGAGTGTCTCAGTTAAACTTAAGACCAAAACTTAAGTTTAACTGAGACAAAAGTCTAACTTTACTACTCGTAAATGCCCTTTGAGAATGCCAAACGGGTAAAGTTATACTTTCGTTTCAGTTTACCTTTGTGAATCAGGCCCTAAGACATTAGGTCTGAACTTAGACTTTAGGTCTAAATGGTGACTTCAGGTCTAAACTTAGGCTTCATGTCTAAGATTACCTTTGTGAATAGAGCCCTCAGGTTCCATGTTTGATAGATTAGGTCCATCGGTTTTCTATCTCTTTCTGGTCCACCCTCTTTCCATCTTCAGCCTGTTATCGCTCAAAGATTGGTGATTATTGTTTTTGACTGAGGACAGATATTTAATTATGAAATAGGGTTTGTGTGAAAATGTGTATTTTTGTTTACAGTGAAGTTTCACAAAATTAGGCTTTTGGAATGAAACAAGTTTCAAGGTATCTTGCTTGACTTATGTGCTGTCATACTTTGTGTAAAAAGGTCATATGAGGTACTGACAGGAGTCTGTTTTGACCCATAAATGCATCTCATCAATGTGAACCAGTCTACAATCAACTCTGCGCCACTCCAAGCCACTACAGTCTATGCTGCACCACTCCACTCTGCATCACTCTACTCTTCTCTGCACCACTCCAATCTACTCTGCACCACTCTACTGTATGTCACTACACTTAACTCTAACTACTGCACTCTACAACACTGCGCTCTAAGCCAATGCACTCTACACCACTTTACTCAAAACCAGTGCACTCTATGCCCTCTAGTCTTCACCAGCTACTCTGCACCACTGCACTCTACTCTACAATGCTCTATTCTATGCCACTGCACTCTATGCCACTGCATGCTATGCCATTGTACAACATTGCACTGTAAGGCACTGCACTCTGTGCCACTCTATTCTACTCTGAACCACTGTACTCTATTCCATTGCTCTCTACACCAGTCTTCTCTGCACGACTCTATTTTACACTACTGCACTCTACACCACACCACTGCACTCTATGAAACTCTACTCTGCAAGACTGCACTCTTCGCCACTGAACTCTACAGCTGTCTACTCTGCTCCACTGCACTCTATTCCCCTGCACTCTACTCTGCACCACTCAGCTCTATGCCACACTACTGCCCTCTATGCCATTGGACTCTATGCTGTTACCCTCTTTGCAACTATTCTTTGAATCACTTCACTCACTCTAATCTACTCTGCACCACTTCACTCCACTGCACTCTATGCTACTCTACTCTAAGCCACTCTGCTCCACACTAATGTACTCTACCCTGCACTACTCCACTCTATCCTGCACCACTCCACTCTACACCATTTCGCTCTACTCTGAAATAATCTATTCTATGCCATTGCACTCTACATCACCCTGCACCACTCCACTCTGCACCACTCCACTCAGCTCCACTGCAATCTACGCTGCGGTGGTCTATGCTATGGCACTTCACTCAACCCCACTCTTCTCTACACCACTGCACTCTACCACACTCTACTTTTCATCACTGCACTCTACGCAATGCACTCTAGACCACTTTATTAAAAATTAATGCACTCTATGACACTGCACTGTACACCAATCTACTCTACCGCCACTCTACTCTACTCTACGACATTACACTCCATGATACAGCAGTCTATGGCACTCTACTCCATTAAACCCTACTCCATTCTATGACGCTAAACTCCACTCTATACCACTCCACAACACTTTACTCCACTCTATGCCACTCTACGACACCTCTCCTCTCTACGACACTTTATGCAACCCCCTCTGTGCCACTCCATGCCACTTTACTCCACTTTATTCTATGGCACACTGCTCCACTCTATGCCACTTAACTCTCCACCACTCTACTACATGCCACACAACTCCACTCCACTGTACAACACTCATCTCCACCCTATGCCATTCCACTATACTCCACAACTCCACACAATGCCACTCCAATCTATGACAATCTACTCTAGGACACTGTACTCCACTCTACACCACTCTACAACACTTCACTCCATTCTACGCAACACCCTTAAAGCCACACCACACTACACCACTCCACTCTACGATACGCTATGACACTCCACTCCACAACACTCTACTCTAATCTACACCCTTCCACTCTAAAACATTCTACACCCACCATGACACTCCACAATACTACGCCACTCCACACCACTCCACTCAACTCTACTCTATGCCACTTTATGCCACTACGCGCCACTGCACTTCATTTCATAACACTCCACTGTACTCCACGACACTCCACTTGACGACACTCCACTCCATGCCACTCTCCTTTACGCTACTTACTTTTAACCATGCTGAACCGCAGCCACACTAGTGTACAACATGGCTAAAACATATTGGCAAAGTCAATTGCTCTTGCATAGGTGAGATCTATTGACTTTGCCAATGCTTGTTAACTCTCACTGCCTGTTGCCAGAAGAGATAGAAGAAATGACACAACTGCAGGGCTCGGTTAGCCTGTCAGACCCGGAAGCAGAATGAGAGTTGGAGTCTTCCAAGTTCTGCGAGGTGTGGGTTAGTTTTGTTGCTGGTTATTGCTGTACTTGTACAGTGAGCTGCAGTTGTTCGCCTAGAACTCAGATGGTTTTGGCCCTGAATATAAAAGATGGAATATCATTGTATAAGAATACAGAGGACAAAATATCGCAACCAAAATTTGGAAAAGTAAATATAGATTTTCTATGCCTAACTCCACATCTATGAACCTTGACGATGAATATATATTCTTGGTATGTAGATGTTGAGTTAGGAACAGTAAATCTATTTTTCCTGTATATGGACTTCCCTTTCAATATTCTAGCCACGATATTCTTGCATCACGATATTCATATCTTCGTTATTCAGTAGTGCAATCCTCAGATGCAGCCAAGTGAAACAGGTGCTTCACATAACCAAATAAACACATGAACCAACTCTGACATTTAACCAGCTTACTCTGCTGACCATCTCCTGCCCTGTCTCTCCTCCACCCTTGCTTTCTTCCCTCCCTCACTCTTTCTTTCTCCTGTACCTGTTTCTCTCATACTCTCTGCTCTCCTCTCCTCCTTTTTCCTCTCTTTGTACTTGCCTATCTTATTCCACACAAAAGGATCCCCTGCGGCTATTCCAACAGCAAATACAATGTAATCTGAGGAAAAAAGGCAAGGTTTTTTCCCTTTATTAAATCATTATTCTACTTATAGAAAGTAAGTTCAGTTGTAGGACACTAAGGCTGGGTATGCATAAGAAGAAATATTTTGTAATTCAAAAATGTTATTGATTTGGACATAAAGGGCATTATCAACAGAGAGCAGGCACCTCATGAAGCGCAAAATGCAATTTTACATTAAATATTGAAATGTGAAGATTTCCATATCAAATGCTTCATTATTCAGCATTGGATCTAGGTGTTTGCAGCTCCCTTGGATGGTTATTAAACAAGCGAGGCTGGCGCTGTCTGCTTTTAACCAAGGGTAAAGCACTGACGTGGAGCGTTTGAGATGTGGTGGTGGGTGCAGGTGGTGGCCACTGATGTTGAGTGTTTGAAATGTGGTGGTGGGTGCAAGTGGTGAGCACTGACATGGAGTGTTTGAGATGTGGTGGTGGGTGCAGGTGGTAGGCACTGACATGGAGTGCTTGAGATAATGGTGGCGGGTGCAGGTGGTGGGCACTGACGTGGAGCGTTTGAGATGTGGTGGTGGGTGCAGGTGGTGGGCACTGGCGTGGAGTGTTTGAGATGTAGTGTGGATAGAGGTGGTGGGCACTGACTTAGAGCATTTGAGATGTGGTGGTGGGTGCAGATGGTGGGCACTGACGTGGAGTGTTTGAGATGTGGTGGTGGGTGCAGGTGGTGGGAACTGGCATGAAGTGTTTGAGATGTGGTGGTGGGTGCAGGTGGTGGGCACTAACGTGGAGTGTTTGAGATGTTGTGGTCACTGACTTGGAGCATTTGAGATGTGGTGGTGGGTGCAGGTGGTGGGCACTGATGTGGAGTGTTTGAGATGTGGTGGTGGGTGTAGGTGGTGGGCACAGACATGGAGTGTTTGAGATGTGGTGCTGGGCACTGATGTGGAGTATTTGAGATGTGGTGGTGGGTGCAGCTGGTGGGCGCTGACATGGAGCGTTTGAGATGTGGTGGAGGGTGCAGGTGGTGGACGCTGATGTGGAGCGTTTGAGATTGAGATGTGGTTGTGGGTGCGGGTGGTGGGCGCGGGTGGTGGGCACTGGCATAAAGTGTTTGAGATGTGTTGGTGCATGCTGGTGGTGGGCACTGACATGGAGCGTTTGAGATGTCGTGGTGGGTGCAGGTGGTGGGCACTTGCACTCATTTTTGGAGACTGGGTCTTGTTTTTCTTTCAACAGTCTTTAACCCAGAGCAAGTGCATACCTGCCAACTTTTGAACCCCATCCCGCCCCAAGCCCCCACCTCCTTCCAAAAAAAGCTTGCTAAGGCTGGTTCCAATTTCCTGGGGCATTTTCATGCCTCTTAAAGGACATCGGCAGTTCAAAGCATCGGAAAACTAGATGAAAAACCACTATTTACCGTGGTATTCAATTTAGAATGTTCTACCCTCAGTGGTTGGAATGTTATCATAGCCTTAATGCCCTTATTCCTCGGGATATATTGGTTGTTAAAGTCCCTCTCCCTTGTCATAGGCCCTCACCTGCAACTCGGGCCTTTACCAACCGGTATAGACCTCAGCAGTGGACTATAAGGCTGTAATATAATGCTGGGCCCAAGTATTTGAAGTCTGTAGATGAATTATACTACTGGTGGGCCAGAGGTAAGAATCTACTTGACCACATGAATAGAAACTTGTCAATTATGCTATTTCCCTAAAGGGTGTAATTCTGCTGAATACGGTGTAGCTCTCCATGTGATGCTAAGGCATGAGGGACATCTCAAGACTAGTGAGAGCGACAAACATAAACATGGGCACACAAACACATATGCCCATAAACACATACACCGAGATATACACTCAAGTAGAAAATTACCAACCACCGCCCGCATCTCCTAAACCCAAGTCTGAAAAACTGTAGCGGTTTGGTCTCACCTAACGTCTCACCTTCATGGTGCAATTTCAAAGGGATAGGTGTAATTTTTGGAAAAATATCTAGAATCATTATTCCCAACCTCTGACTAGTGATGGTTGTAATTACAATACTAACTGACATGCTGACATGTTTATGTGGTCACATAATCTATAGACAGGAAGGAGGCTATACATGATCGAAGACATAGACATCTGATGTCCTCGTCCTTCTATAGGGCTTCTATAGGGCTTACTCATGAAGTAAATCATCTATCGCTATAGCACTCAAGGAGGCTCTGTCATTTGCATGGCACTTGCTCTGAAAACAGTAAACATGCTGCCTCATATTCTATCCCAAATATAACTTCTCTTAAATGTACCCACATGGTCTAACCTGCTGAGATTTGTGAATTACTACAGTACATGCTCATTAGTAACTTCTCTTCTGGGATGTTGAACATCCACAGTGCAAATCCCCTTCTCCTACTGACCCACTCACCAAGAGCTTTCTAGTCACTAGCTAATGCACCTCACGGATGCCATACATCTCTGTGGTCATACCCAAATATCATGTGCACAGATTCCCAGGAGGCAATCATCTCTGCTCTCTTCTTAAGAAGAAAACATTGTGGACATTGGCCAGGAGCCTGTGCACCTTTCATTCACTCCAGCCCCATCAATCCTCTCTAAAGTCCCTGCCGCTCCAACCAGATAGTGGAATTTCAAGGTTTATCAGGAAAATTGGATTGAAAAGAGGCAATAATGTTAATCAGTAGGTTGCCTCTATCCTTTACAGTGTATACAATTATATATAAGGAAGACAGTTCCTAGGGAGATCTGTCATCTGATGTGTACGTTTAACTAAAGGGAGTATTCCTGAGCATAACATGCTTTGATGTTGAATAAACACTAATCTGTATAAACATGTCTTCTGCAAGATGGCTGCCATGATGAAAGGTAAACTCTACTCTGTATTTGCAGGGGAAGTAGAACAGTGAACAGCAAAGAGAGGCTTATCTGTGCTATACTAGGAAATTCTTTCCTTGCAGGAAACTACGACTAAACTGCTGGAAAGTGTCTGGATTAGCTATGTGTCCCCTTCATTGACATTTGGGGGCTTCAATTTATACCAATCTGCTTATATGCCATATAAGAAGAGCAAAGGCCCCAATGGGATACCAGTCAAAGTCATAACCAAGAGTTCTGGCTAAGGTGCTCACCCCTCTTTTTAACACATGAACTCTCTTGGAATCCATCCCCAATCATAGCAAAGTTCAATAATCCCAACTATCTACAACAAGCATTTACAATGCAATAGGTCTCGCAACTGCGAGTTTTGGAGCTATTGGCATTGTAAACGGCAATGCCTTTTGCCATTGTTATTTACTATACCAAAAGCAACACCTATTGCTTTGTATAGCGCTGTGCTCATTAAAGTAAAAAAAAAAAAAAAAAAAAGAAAAACAAGTATCCTTTGATGTTTTGGGAATGAACACAGGCACTGGGAACATGATTAGCCGGAACCCAGTGCACATTCAGTCCCCAGCAAGCGCGCCATGGGGTTTTATTGCCAGCAGGCCCCGGACCCCTTGGTGTTGGAACACAGCTAATCTTGGGGTGCAGCAGGCCCCCTCGACCATGGTCTACAGGCCCCTGCACCAGCCCCGCCCCTGATGTGACATATCGAGCACAACGCCCCCCCGCCTGTGCTTTCATTCTAAAATGCCTTTATTTATCGGCTCCGGTTTCCAGGGGGGACCTCCTTGTAAAAGCCAAAAGTGAGCCTCCAGCCGGCACTTTACGCACATATGACAAAAAGCAATCTCCACACATGTCCAACGCGTTCCCGGCTCGGCACATGCACGGGCAGGTTTAGCGCCTCTGAGATTGCGGTGGTTCAATGAAGGCAGCGTTCTGCGCCCAGAAGCCTCGCCGGCCGCCGGAGGCGCTTACATCCAGGCGCTACTGACTCGTAGAGAGCGCCTCGGACCCGGGAGGCCGGGTGCGCAGACCTGAGGTGACATTTCACGGAGGGACCCTGGCTCCTGTAACAAATGGGCATCATTTGAGCGCACCCGGGCCCCTCCCGCCACTTATTTCATTACAGGCATTAACTGCACGCTGGGGTCAGGCAGGCCCGCTTCCTGGCACATTACACCTCGCCCCTTGCTCATTAGCAGCTCGCTGAACGGATTAACACCTTGACGGATGAAGCGGACGGGTTCATGGCGCCCATAGGCGGCGGCAGCAGGAGCTATGCGTCAAGCGAGCCTCGTCTTTACCACGGGCAGGGGCGCTCTATACCCTGCAGGGGAGGGAGGCAGGGCCCGAGCAGAGTCTGGGTCACGTGGGCGTGGTGCAGGGGTCACTGGGCAGGGGGGTGCCACCCGGGAAGGAGAGGGCCTGCGGAACTGAGCCGCTGCTGCCGGGCCTGCGGAACTGAGCCGCTGCTGCCGGGTGGGGGGCGGGGAGTCCGGGGGTCGGAGCCACGCCATGGAGGTCCGTATGGCCGAGCTCTTCTGCTCGGGCCTGGAGAGCAGCGCCGCCGGAGAACCAACAACAACCGGCAGAGCACCGCGACCAGTCTGCCCCCAGAGGTGAGGCGGCGAGGAATGGGGGTGGGGGGCAGAAGCTGCACTCTTGCCTGAGCTCCGTCCGCGGGAGGGCTGGTTTGTGGGGGCAGGTATCCAGACGTTCTTGTTCTTGAAGCGGAAATCACGGGCCTGTGGAGGGGACCATGGGGTTAATGGCAATCGAAAGCGAAACTGCATGCTGGCTTGCGAGGGAAGGGGGACAGGAGATGTGCACGCCGCGTGGCGGTAAGCGCGTACACCAACTCAAATCCGCCACAAGCCTGCGCGTGCACATCTCCTGTCCCACTTCCGAGGCAAGTCAGCAACAATAGATCTCGCCGAAAGCAGCGCTTCGCGCTGCGTTCGCAGGCGAGACCTAAAAAGACAACCCTGGAAGTCCATATAATTATCACCTAATAGCATGTTAGCCATCAAGGCAGAATACTTTGCCAAATGCCTTGAAAATGGGGAGAAGTTGAATGGTGAGTACCACTAACTCAACTTAAAGTTCCTAATTCTACAATATACCGATGAGAAGGTCCTCTTAAGTAAAAATCTCATCAGTCTGCAAAGCTTATTGCACATTTTGAATACATATTTTCCGAAAAAATGGTTGGGCATCAATTTAGATAAAACCAAGACCATAATTATTGGCTGAAAAATATCAAAAAAGGGGTCTTAGCACTTACAAAAAGAAAAGATTCCAATGGTCAAAGCATAGGTATATATGTGCCTCAGGATCATATTTGACAATCACAGAACCTTTCAGGAACATGCACATGCAGGGCCGGCTTTAGTGCTGGTGGTACCCTGTGCTACAGCAAACAAATGATGGACGGAATGCTGACAATGCAAACATTCTCCCCCAGTCAAAAGATCTGGGTTAAATCCATCGTTGTTTTGCCCACTATGCCACCCCAGTTTGGAAACCCCGAAACCGGTCCTAGAATGCTTGTTTCCAGTCCAGGGAGGACCTGGCCTGGCAGTTCGGGCTGGACTGTTCCCCAATGGGCACAGGGTCAAGACTGATTTGTATATGGCTGGATCAAAACTGGAATGGCATGGTGAGCAAAAATACGATGGATTTAGGCCCAGATCTCTGTACTGGGGTGAATGTATGACATTGTTCTGCATTCTGTCCATCAATAGTTCTTTTTGCTGTTGGTGCCCTGTTCGACAATGCTTGTTGGTGCACCCTATTGACCTCCTTCTCCACAGATTCCTTCTCTATGGTTCACATGCTTTGCAACATAAAACATCTCTCTGCCTTATAATAATTCACAACTTCCACTAGACAAAACTCTGATCTCTCTCTAACAGCTCCATTAATCACCAGAGTTATCTTGACATTTTTATCATTGCAGGAAAATTGCTGAGGCACGGAAGGCTGCAGCAGGTGCTTTTAATTCCATAATACATTTGAGAAAGTGGCAGTGCCCCCCCCACCCAAGTCAGTGCCCAGTGAGATGACAGCGGTCGCACCTCCCTAGAGCGCACATGCCTTAGAACCAAACAGCAACATTTTAAGTCAAGCTTTTAAGTTACTACAGTCCAACCTGCAATGGGCCTTTACTTAAGACATAGCCTATGGTGTGCCCAAGTCTACGGCCTCCTGGATACATTTTCTCATCTATAAAATGTATAAGCGAGTACTGAGCTTGGTTTGAATTTAACCTACGCGATCAAAAAATTAAAAGAGTTACGAAGTATACAAAAGTGATGCACAAAATCATGTCCAGTCATGGGAATTCTCTGGGCTAGTTCTTAAGGCAGGACTTTACCTCAAAGTCAATATCATCAAGCAATACTTAGCTAAATCTCCTGATGTAGTCCTTAAAAATACTTCATTCACAAGATGTTTGGTCCATACCAACATGTCACTCTGTCTTTAAGAAATTAGCAAATAAATCAACAAGACATATGAAATGGACAAAAGTGAGTCCAGAAACTGACCACGCGCTTGGTCTGTGATGCCCCAGCTTGGAGCATTAGTACATCAGTTAGACATTTTCTGTTAGACTAAATCTAAAACGAATACAGCATATTTTTGGGATTTACTCCTGCAACGCCTAAGCTCTTCTGAGGGTCACTAAAGACATGGACAGATCTTGTAAATTATGCAGTTACCACAGATAGACCATCTTACATATTTTATGTTTATGCCTTATTTTTTAAAACAAATGCAAAAACAACAGTTGAGGGGCTGAATGCAGAACAATGTCATACATTCCCCCCAGTACAGAGGTCCGGACCTAAATACATTATGTTTTTTGCTCACTATGCCATTCAAGTTTGAACCCAGCCATATGCAAATCAGTCTTGACCCTGTGCCGCATGGGAACAGTCCAGCCTGAACTGCCAAGGTAGGTCCTCCCTGGACTGGAAACAAGCATCCTAGGACCGGTTTCGAGGTTTCACCACTTTTCAGCCAGAATAGCTTGATTCCAGTGGCATGAAGAGCACGGGACCCACATCTGGGCATACCCTTCCCACTCGGGGTGACAATTGCAAAAACAACAGTTGATGGACAGAATGCAGAACAATGTCATACATTCACCCCAGTACAGAGATCTGGGCCTAAATCCATCGTTGTTTTGCTCACCTGGCAGTTCAGTCTGGACTGTTCCCTTGAGGCACAGGGTCAAGAATGATTTGCATATGGCTGGGTCCAAACTGGAATGGCATGGTGAGCAAAAAAACGATGGATTTAGACCCAGATCTTTGTACTGGGGTGAATGTATGACATTGTTCTGCATTCTGTCCATCAACTGTTGTTCAAACTGGGGTGGCGTAGTGGTCAAAAGAATGATGGATTTAACCCACATCTTTTGACTGGGGGAGAATGTTTGCATTGTCAGCGTTCCATCCATCATTTGTTTGCTGTAACACTTTTCGCCCTAAGTGGGATAGGTACGCCCAGACGTGGGTCCCTTGCTCACTGTGCCGCTGGATTCAAGATAGCCTGGCTGAAGAAGGGTGACATACCCTGAAACCGGTCCCAGGATGCTTGTTTCCGGTCCAGGGAGGACCTGACCTGGCAGTTCAGTCTGGCCTGTTCCCATGAGGCACAGGGTCAAGACTGATTTGCATATGGCTGGGTCCAAACCTGGGGTGGCATAGTGGGCAAAAGAATGATGGATGTAACCCAGATCTTTTGACTGGGGGAGAATGTTTGCATTGTCAGCATTCCGTCCATCATTTGTTTGCTGTAACACTTTTCGCCCTAAGTGGGATGGGTATGCCCAGACGTGGGTCCCTTGCTCACTGTGCCACTGGCTTCAAGCTAGCCTGGCTGCAGAAGGGTGACATACCCTGAAACCGGTCCCAGGATGCTTGTTTCCGGTCCAGAGAGGACCTGGCCTGGCAGTTCAGTCTCGACTGTTCCCATGAGGCACAGGGTCAAGACTGATTTGCATATGGCTAGGTCCAAACTGGGATGGCGTAGTGGGCAAAAGAACGATTAATTTAACCCAGATCTTTTGACTGGGGAGAATGTTTGCATTATCAGCATTCCGTCCATCATTTCTTTGCAGTAACACTTTTTGCCCTAAGTGGGATGGGTATGCCCAGACGTGGGTCCCTTGCTCACTGTGCCACTGGATTCAAGCTAGCCTGGCTGAAGAAGGGTGACATACCCTGAAACCGGTCCCAGGATGCTTGTTTCCGGGCCAGGGAGGACCTGGCCTGGCATTTCGGTCTGGACTGTTTCCATGAGGCACAGGGTCAAGACTGATTTGCATATGGCTGGGTCCAAACTGGGGTGGCGTAGTGGGCAAAAGAACGATGGATTTAACCCAGATCTTTTGACTGGGGAGAACGTTTGCATTGTCAGCATTCCGTCCATCATTTGTTTGCAGTAACACTTTTCGCCCTAAGTGGGATGGGTATGCCCAGACATGGGTCCCTTTCTCACTATGCCACTGGATTGAAGCTAGCCTGGCTGAAGAAGGGTGACATACCCTGAAACCGGTCCCAGGATGCTTGGTTCCGGTCCAGAGAGGACCTGGCCTGGCAGTTCGGTCTGGACTGTTCCCATGAGGCACAGGGTCAAGACTGATTTGCATATGGCTGGGTCCAAACTGGGATGGCGTAGTGGGCAAAAGAACGATGGATTTAACCCAGATCTTTTGACTGGGGAGAACGTTTGCATTGTCAGCATTCCGTCCATCATTTGTTTGCAGTAACACTTTTCGCCCTAAGTGGGATGGGTATGCCCAGACGTGGGTCCCTTGTTCACTGTGCCACTGGATTCAAGCTACCTTGGCTCTAGAAGGGTGACATACCCTGAAATCGGTCCCAGAATGCTTGTTTCCGATCCAGGGAGGACCTGGCCTAGCAGTTTCGGTTTGGACTCTTCCCATGAGGCACAGGGTCAAGGCTGATTTGCATATGGCTGGGTCCAAACTGGGGTGGCGTAGTGGGCAAAAGAACGATGGATTTAACCCAGATCTTTTGACTGGGGGAGAATGTTTGCATTGTCAGCATTCAGTCCATCATTTGTTTGCTATAGCACATTATTTTTAAAACAGGCTCGAGGGACTCTTTTAAACCTCTACTTTCTAGTTTTGAGAGCACATGTTTATTGTCAAACTCTAAGTGCATGCCTTGTGGGGAGCAAACACCCAATTGAATTGCAGATTTATAAAATTAATGTTGATCGTGGAGAAGTCCCTCATCCCCTAGACCTTAGCCTTTATACACTGTTTTATCTAATCTCTTTTTAAAAGAAACATAAAAGCATTTCATCCCTGTTTTATTGTAATAATTTGAAATAATCTCACAGTATATTGTTCATTTATTCATTCACTCATATACAAGAATAGCGGGAGTGTGTTGACAGGTATATCACTTCCTGATCTAAAGGTGCCTATAGAGTGCACTGATCTAGCATGTTAAGTAGCAAAATGTAATAGGTGACGACTGGCCCGTCGGGCGATGGGTAGTCTAAAATTTATAAGATTAAACTAACAGACTTGTGTAAGAAGGGCCTCTCCCCGTTCATGTTAATGTTGTGTCAGCATGCCTCTGTTCTTACTGCACCAATATTGTACAGGCAAAGGGACATATTTACAACGAGGCGATAATAAATTATCGCCGCTTTAGCGGCCGTTTTCAGACGAAAAGCGGCGATAATTTTATCGCTATATTAGCAAGGTCACGCTAACACGTGAAACCTTGCTTTAGCATGGGGATTTCTAACGCCCAGCTTTGCATCTCTAATGCGATGCAAAGTGGGCGTTCCTGACCTGACATGATAGGAGAAATGTCGCTAAGCGACATTTCTCCTATCATCAAGCCCCACGCTATGAAGCATAGCGTCAGGAAAAGTAGCGATAACACCTGTTATCGCTACTTTCCTAACACCTGCTTCAGGACTGACTTAGCCATGATATCCTATGGAAGGTGGATATCATGGCTAAGTTTGTGAGTCCATATCAACAAGGTAACGTGAGATTATCGCTGGGTTTCAAGCGATAATCTCACATTAGCCAGTTAGCGTGAGGATTTTTGTCGCTATTGAGATAAGCGTTGCTAATAGCACGCTATCTCAGCGATAAAAATCCACTCTAGCCGGCGATAATTATCCTAGCGCTAAGTGCGCTTTGCGATAATTATCGCCGGTTGTTGTAAATATGCCCCAAAGTTCTCAAACTTGGAAAACAGTTTCATGTTACTACTCTGAAGATTCCTACCTCAACCTACCAGTACTTAGGAGCCCCTGCATATACCTACCTCTACTTTGACATGGTAATATTGCGATGTAGATTTAAGGTAACATTATAACGTCATTTACCATTACACCAACTTTGCATCTACAGGTACACATACCATAAACCTATCTCAAACACTAATCCCTACAAATTTCCAAAAATCACCACAACCCTAATCCTAGCACTAGCTTCAGCCTTAACCCTAGTCCTTTTACTGAGCACAGAGTAACCTCCAAGCCTATGCATTCTGACAGCTCAAAGCCTAACCTTTGCTATAAACCTAAGACCATCCATAAATCCTAATACTCATGGTACCACAACTACAAATCTTACCTTGAATCAAAGCAAAAGTGATGGATGCATTTATTTAATTATGTTTTATTTATAGGGAAGTGTGTCACCATACCGATACCTGAGGATGATGAGCAGTAGAGTTATGCCTTTTATTTCTTAAAAACTCACTGCAGGGTCTCCTTATTGAAGTCAATGGAACCAACGCTCTTTGGACTCCTGTAGTCAAGACATCCTACCAAGCTATTGATCATCTCATCTTCTAATGCCTCTTTTGACCTGTTCTGATGTTCTTTTCTACAGTGGGAAATTAGCCCACTGCTTTAGTGGCTGATTTAAATGTGTATTTTGATTCCACTTCTACAGTTTTGACCTCACACTTCCTGGAGTGATCTGATGCCTTTGGGTTTCTCATAGACAAATCACCCATATAAAAGGCCATATTCTTGATATCATGGCGTTCCAGTTCCTCAGCTTGTATTACGCTGATGCTCATGGCCTATCCTTGGACCAACCATTGTAAGCTATTGTATTACCCTGATGCTCATGGCCTATCCTTGGACCAACCATTGTAAGCTCTTGTATTACGCTGATGCTCATGGCCTATCCTTGGACCAACCATTGTAAGCTCTTGTATTGCACTGATGCTCATGGCCTATCCTTGGACCAACCATTGTAAGCTTTTGTATTACAGTGATGCTCATGGCCTATCCTTGGGCCAACCATTGTAAGCTCTTGTATTACAGTGATGCTCATGGCCTATCCTTGGACCAACCATTGTAAGCTTTTGTATTACACTGATGCTCATGGCCTCATGGTGGAGAAGTGTGGCTCACTGGTTAGAGGCGGCAGACCCGTAAGCAGAGGACGGCCCGGGACCAGGGTTCAATTCCCGACGCGGCAGGGTCGTGGACCAGGGTCAGCGGACTCGATAATTCTCGCTTCGGTGCCTACTCTAGTCAGGGACCACACTCGGCAACTCTGGGCATTAGCTTGCCTCATCTTCACAACGCCCCCCCCAGACCGCCGGGGATGCTTGGTCGCACCTTGGAGATACCCATTAGGGACCATCTCTCAGGGTGAGCCAGGACTGGTTCCCCAGCGGTTGAAGCGCAGAGATACTCCTCCGGGAGTTGATTCTAGCGCTATATAAACCCACAATTAATTAATTAATTAATTAATCCTTGGACCAACCATTGTAAGCTCTTGTATTACGCTGATGCTCATGGCCTATCCTTGGACCAACCATTGTAAGCTCTTGTATTACACTGATGCTCATGGCCTATCCTTGGACCAACCATTGTAAGCTCTTGTATTACACTGATGCTCATGGCCTATCCTTGGACCAACCATTGTAAGCTCTTGTATTACACTGATACTCATGGCCTCTCCTTGGCCCAACCATTGTAAGCTCTTGTATTACACTGATGCTCATGGCCTATCCTTGGACCAACCATTGTAAGCTCCTTATTTTGCTTACTGATCATTCTGCTGTATCCTCGGGTCCTAAGTGATTCAATCTCACCAGTGCAATTGATAGAAGTTATCTTTCGAATCACTGTCACTAGTCGCCACTCCTAACCAATTCAATCTTTCGCTCCACACGGCTGACCTTTGATAGCATTATGCAGTCACTTAATGCCAGTGTGCCTACTGAAAATGTTCAAAGGAAGAAACAGAAACATAGCAAACCTTGGTTTACTTGTGAACTAGGACAATTAAAGAAGAAACTCAAAAGATCAGAGCCAAATGTGTAAGTTTATTAAATAATTGCTAAGTTACTTAAAACCATTGCAATTAAAAAAAAATTACAGTTATATTACATGACGCAATGTATTAATACGTCATTTAAAAGAGCCATTTTAGACATAAACATGTGGAATTCAAGTTTTACAATTTGGTGTTTGGAAAACATAATTAAAGGTATCAGTTTTATAAATAAGATTTCTAAAATTCCATGACCTGGTTCTGCCACCTATTAGAAGGTCACACTTTTCCTATTAATAATGTTGTAAGTGCATAGTATGCAGTTTAGAATGTTTTTGTGAGGAAAAGTGGATTGTCCTTTGTCCCTACGTGGCAGATTGACTCAGCAGGGCTGGGGGAGTTGTGTGTGGGTTAAATGGCACTACTCTTATGATGCGTACCTTCAAATCTTATCCATCTCTTTGGAAAATGCAGTCAATTTTCTGATTATTTCATCTCCAATATCAACAGTAGTGTTGGTGCTTTGGACAGCTGGAAAATCATTGTTTTAGAGTTCAAGAGAATCTTCCTGTCAATCATGCCACTAATACTCCACTCTTGATGCTTCAACCATTGACGCAGGCTGACTTTATTCACTTGGTCAAAGACTGTTGACCCTCTGGATTCACCAAGGATACACTCTTGGCTGGTACTCACAGGCAACCTCTGCTGGTTGAAGGGACAGCTCTTAGAGACCTTATAAATTCATCAATGACCACTGGGTCAGTACTTAAAGTCTGGAAGTCAGCAATATGGGTGCCTAGGCTAAAGAAACAGGGGCAGATTTACAATAACTGGCGCATCCCTGCATATCAGCAGGGATGCGCCAGTTATTGTGTGTCACGGCTCCGCCACCATGGATGCGCCGCATTTACAATGCGGCGCACCATGGGGCAAAAATGGACAGATGCGTGACGCATCTGCTGCCGTAAAGGCGGCGCATTGCTGGAGTTGTGTCGCAAGCGCGACGCAGCTCCAGCAAGGCTCGAGGTGCCCCTATGCCCAACATGCTGCATCAATCCTTACGCCTGCTTCAAGTAGGTGCACGGTTTTGACGCAGCATGGCCTTAAAAGTGGCTGAGTGAAATCTTGTAGATTTCACTCAGCCACTTTTAGGAGGCGTTCCTGCGCCGGAACGCCCCCCCGTGCCGGAACGCCCCCCGTGCCGGAACGCCTACATGTGGCGCAGGGCTTTACAACGTGACGCATCTCCCAGATGCGTCACATTGTATGTATCCCGCACCATTACGCTGGCTTTGCGCCGCCCCTGCGTCACAACGGTGGCATAAAAGAGGCGCAAGGGGCTTGTAAATCTGCCCCACAGAGTCTAGACCCTTCCATTTCAGCATGATGATGCTCAGTTTCACAACTTCCTTTTCTCTCCAAATTACTTCAAAGCATGCCTGATGCCAACTTCTGAGATTTATTGAGACAAATAAGATTCTTCAACAAATTCTTCAATCAGTACAAGCTGGCTTTTTATCCAGTTTCTGTACGGCGACTGTGGTAGTCGATACTGTAAACCATCAGACTCTTATTGAATGAGTGGAATGGGTTGAAAGCAGCTGTGCACTGTACAAATGGATTGTATGTATATAATATGTGGTATTGCACTGTTTTAAATCCTGAATTTTCTGAAAAGTTACACTTTTGTTTTTTCTTGGAGTTTTTATATAGCGCAAACTCAACCCGAAGGTTTCATAGCACTTTACATGAGCACCAGTTGCGCTACAGACAGACAAATTAAGGGGCATATAACCAACAACCGGCGATAATTATCGCTAAGCGCACTTAGCGCTAGGATAATTATCGCCGGCTATCACTGGTTTCTAACGCTGAGATAGCTTATCTCAAAAGCGATAGAAATACCAGCGATAGCTACATATTAGCTACATATTGTGCAATTATCGCTGGAAATCCAGCGATAATCCCACAATGATTGGCGAAACGTTGGTGATAGAGCAGGACAGACTTAACCATTATATCCACCTTCCATTGGATATAATGGCTAAATCAGATTAAAAGCAGGTGTAAGAAAAGTAGCGATAACCACGGTTGGCGCTACTTTTCTTATCGCTCTGCAGGTTAGCGTGAAGCTAGATAATAGGAGAAATGTCGCTTAGCGACATTTCTCCCGTTATTTGGGGAAGAACACCCACTTTGCATCTCATGAGAGATGATCAGCTGGGCGTTCAAGGAAATGGCGAAAATGCATGGAAACACGCGGTAACGTGTCTATGCTGATAGGGCGTTAAGATTATCGCTGCTTTAGCGGCAAAAAGTGCCGCTAAAGTGGCAATAATGCCCTTGCTGATATACCTCTAATTTTGTTAGGCACAGGGAGATTAAATGATTTGCCCAGAATCACAGGACATTGAGCGTCCCTGCTGAGACTCGAACGCAGATCCCCAGCTTCGAGGTCAACGGCTCCTTCCTCTTACAAGGTCATGCTCATGTCTTTTTGTCATCTGAAAACTCAGATCAGGAAGGTTTACTTCGCAAGCTTAGAAAATTAACTTTTGCTGGTTTTAAGGCCACGTCACGCACTGCTGAGTCAGCATGGCTGGGAACAGGCCACCATCAAAGGGAAGCTTCGCTCTAGCACCCTATTTACTAGAAACACTGGGAAACTTTCTAGCAGTTCTTTGTAGAGTCCATCTGGTACACCTGCCCACTCCCTTCTCCTCACATTCAAAGATAACTAGTAGTAAATGTCCAGTAATTAACTCCCCTTCCTTCCTTTTAGATATATGTTGCCAAGCAAATGCCCCCCAAAACATTTTGGTCTCTGAAGAGAGTCGGTTCACTCTTATGCTGTGCAATTACTAGGGAAAGGTGAGTGGTCGATGCAGTCTAGCGTCCTGCCCGGCTTCAAGCAGAGATCTACCACGTTTGTCAAAATCCTTTGTGGAGAATATTGCTAAAGTTACATTTATTTAATAAATTATATTTTAATGATCATTTCAACTATGCATGGATGACGATTCTTGCCCATCCCAGTGGCATTGTATGGAAAATATGACATTTTGTCCCTAAGCAGAACTACAAAGAAAAAGGGGGGCATATCAACAAGGGGTGGCGATAATATTATCGCCGCTTTAGAGCCTGTTTTCGTGCGAAAAGCGGCGATAATAATATCACATTATCATCAAGGACACGCTAGCGCGTGTTTCCTTGCAATAGCGCCCCTTGTCAGCACGCCTCCCATCGCATCGCTAATGAGATGCAAAGGAGGCATGCCTGACAAGACTCCCTTGGGAAAATATCGCTAACCCAGCTTCGTCATATTGACAAGGAGGGTTAGCGATATTTAAAATCATGTTAAGTATGCCTTAACGCAGGAGGCATACCTAACATGGGGGCTGGATTGTGTGGCTAAGACCACAGGCCCTATCATCTAGGATATCGCTGTTTTCCACCATGGAAAACGGCGATATCCCCACTATCTCTGGAATTTTTATCGCCTCAGCGATGCGCTTTGTTGATAACGCGCTAACCGGGCGATAAATGCCAGATATAGCCGGCGATAAATATGCAAGCGCTAAGCGCGCTTTGCGATATTTATCGCCGGCCCTTGATAATATGCCCCAGGGTTCTTCAGCCTATAGAGAGAGAGAGAGAGAGCGAGAGAGAGAGAACAAGCTAACTCTGTAATTAGCATGTCTCACTAGTACGCATTGTGCTCCCAGACCAATGAATTCCTCGACATACTTATCCATGACTTAGCTAATATTAAAGGGAGGCTTGCCAACATATCAGAAGAGTTTACTGTGACATGTGCTGACTTTACCCTTTGGCTACAACAGTTCAGGGCTGTTGTGGCAGACGTGAAGCTATGCCTTTAAAGTCACTCTTATTGGTGCAGTAACTGGAAACTGCAGCCACATTTGACCACTGACTTTTAAGCCACTGGTATGATGTATGTGCCATTTTACTGTGGTCTTACCAAAAGGTCAGCTGTGTCAATTGGTGCTTGTCCATTTTTCAGGAGCTGTGGCTTAATTTATGTAATCACAGGTTATAGGTAGCTCACTGAGAAATAGGGGCTACAAATACTAACAACTCTCTTTTCCTTTGAGTGCAAAAAATCCTGAATCTCAAATGGCTCTTTCCCCTTTGGATTGGGGTACCATTTCTAACCTTATGTTTGTGTATTTCAACAATTTGTATTATTTTCTTGTATATTAGTAGGTATTTTATGTTGTGCGGAAAATAGCTCTAAGGGAATTGTTTTACAGAGAACATTATATGCAAGTCTCTGAAATCAGACTGTGACATGAGAGAGGTACAAATATGTGACTGCAACAGTACAAGACTTCACACTCAATAGTTTTATCATTGGACCACACAATTACATATTTATCATTTCAGGTACACAGAGATGCAGCAGTGTGCCTAATATCACATTTCAGTCACTAATCGTCCAAGGGTTGCACACGTTGGTGGCTCCTCTCGACCCCGCGGTAATTTTCCCGCTCCGGATTGATTCCTGTTCCGTTGCTGATCGCCCATTGACATCGCGACCGCAGCCCTGACTCCAGCTCCATTAATCTTCGGGCTGTATACCGTTTCTCCCCCTGCATCGGTTGCCCTTCCTGCGAAGTTTCTTTCATTTCTTAACACCGAGCACTCCCAATTTAGGCGACCCAGGTCCTGATGATGATCCTAAATTGACAGGATCGAAACGCCGTCGACCACTATCCACCAGCCTAAACGTCCTTGGCGCACGCAAACCTGGTTCATTGAAATAATGAAAAATACCAATTATACTATTGAGTAAATTGTTATATGAACCTTTTATTGTATATATTGCTTCTTTTGCGCCGTCTGTTGTGGTTTGTTCACGTTGTCACTAGCGCCGTTGTTTCACTAGCACGAGCACTTTGTACACCTTTTTCCACTAGGGTTGCCAGAGTATTTATACCCTGTTGTGCTCTTATTACTGCATTTCTTTTGATCTTCTAAATATATGACGCCTATTGGCGCTTTGAAAGAACAACCTTAAGTCTCCTCTCTTTTGTTCCTTGTAATGTCTTGTACATACCTTTCCAAATAAATCAATATATCCTGCTGAGATATTGTCGAATTTACACAGTATTTACCCAATCTCAGTTGGGTCTATGGGTATAACTCCTGTTATTGTTCTATAATATCACATAGGGCCAGATTCACAGAACTAACTTAAGACAAAATCCTAAACTTACTACCATTTTGGTATTCACAGAAGGCACTTACTCATTTTGGTATTCACAGAAGGCACTTACTCATTTCAGTATTCACAGAAGTTAGGACTCCTAACTTTAGGACTCCTAAATGCCTTCTGTGAATACCGAAAGTCTTAAAGTTAGGATTTTTCCCAGTTTAGGAGTCCTAAAGTTAGGTCCATCTGCAAAAGAATAGAACCTAGGTCCCTGGGTTGACACTGGAACCCATTTCTGTGATTGACATAGGATGACATTTTGGCCTAGGTTCGATGTTACTACCTCATGGCTGCAGGCTGTATGACTTTTCCAATCATGAATGGATCGAAATGTTGATGATTTAATTGAGGACCAGAAAAAACACAAATTATTTTCACTGAGCCACACCCTATCCTTGACCTGGTAATCTGCAGGCTGCTTCCTCTTGGCACCAGCATATCATATTGCTTGTGTGTTTCCTTTGTTTTGGCAAGATTCTCCTACTCAGATTACAATGGAGGTTCTTGTAACCGTTTCTCACATTTCTTGCTCCAGGAACACAGAAATTGACAGTGAAAACACCAAGACACAACACGATGAATGTGCTCGTAGAAATTAGAAGCAGAGAAAATTCTATTATAGTCTTAGAACCCGCAGTAGTGGGCTCTACTGGCCATTAAAGGACCACTTCAGTGTTAAAGGCCCAAGGGTCTTTCACAAGGGAGCAGACCTTTAATGGCCGGTAGAGCCCGCTAAGGAGGACTCTAAGGCTACTAGAACCCCCCCCAAGAGGGCAGACTGTTCTAAATTGTAAATCAAAGGCCTCACAGAGCCAGAGGGGGTTGAAATGCCCTTGTGTGCCGTGAGAACTTTTGTTCACAGCAACAGCTGTGATCAAGCATTGGAATGTTGATGCTCCGGGCTTCTACCGGCCATTAGAAGCCCGGAGCACTTCATTGTTTTCAATGGAGCGCTCAACATTCCTATGTTATAATTGGGAGTATCTCATAACTGTATTATTATGAGCAAGCTCTTCAATGGTCAGTCACTCTGCCCATGTCAGTTGATGTACACTGATGTGACGCCATAGGGACCGCTCAGTAAATAAGACTGGTGCTGTCTCTCTGTTTATTTGATTTACCCTGGAGATTGAGAGTTAGAGATGCCAAGGATTATAGGGAATGACCAATAGAAAATGGCCTTTTGAGGCCAGTCAACAAGATAGGTCGAACGGTGTTCAGCCGCATTGAACTGCCCAGCAGATGAATGTCATATTTGGTCTATTTCTTCACAGATGGATATCAGTGCCTTCCTCAATTAAAGGCTCCCATGATAAATTGTCAATAATATTAGATGGCATCCTTCTCATGTTAAATAATTAAAATCCTGTAACATGAGCTAGATACCATCTCAGATACTTGGGATAACCTATAATCAGAGATGCACTTTAATGAATATTTAAACCTTGATAAAGTGGTATAAACCACAAAACATGTCTGCCGTATAATGAAATGAAAACCCATGATGCAACTTGACAGGAGGCATTCTGATTTGGAATAAGGTTCCTACTTCAAGGTGTCTTTGACAAGAAGATAATTAATGAAAGAAGATAAGAGATTGACATTGTCTGGTTTATATTTTAGCATATATCCTTGTGTCCATCCAGATACATGCTCATATATCTCATGCTATCCTTCTGAATCGACTCAGGGATATTGGTATCCAGGGAACAGTGTTTAACTGGTTATCATCTTTTTTATCTGATCGCAAGCAACAGGTCCGGACCCACCCTTTCACTTCACCTATCAAACCCCTAAAGTGGGGTGTGCCGCAGTGCTCAGCCCTGAGCCCGCTTCTTTTCAATGTTTACCTGACCACTCTGGCAGAATTGATTTCTAAAAGTGGGATCAAAATAATATCTTATGCGGATGACACCCAGCTGTTGTTCACCTTTCGGGATGTGTCCGCCTCTTCCTTTGAGCCTCTAAAAGAGTGCCTTAGAAATATTGCAACGTGGATGGACCGTAATTTTTTAAAACTCAACGCGGATAAGACTGAGATCTTATTTTTTAACCAACCGTCCCCCCTCTCTTCAATTTTTTGGTGGCCAGCAGAATTAGGCACTGCACCCCTACCTAAGGACTCAATTAAGAACTTAGGCGTTAGATGGGACAAGCATTTGTCCCTGTCTACGCAGGTCCAAACGGTTTCAGCCACCTGTTTCGGTAAAATTAAAACCATGAGAAAATTCATTAACTATCTGCCCAATGCATTCCGTAAAACTGTAGTACATGCGCTGATAACCTCCCATCTGGATTATGCTAATGGACTATATTTGGGCATTTCAGTGGGCTTGCTCCTTAGACTTCAGACTGTTCAGAATGCTGTGGCACGCCTGATCTGCGGGGTCCCGCTGCGTCATCACATCTCTCCCGTCTTAAAACAGCTTCACTGGTTGCCCATTGCCAAGAGAATAGAATTTAAGGTTTTGACCTTAGCCTTCCGGGCTTATCATGGAAAAGGACCTCTTTATCTAAGGAGGAGACTACGCCCCTATCATCAAGTTAGACTCTTACGGTCCAATAACAAACACCTCTTTGTCATCCCCCGGTTCTTAAAATCTAGAATGGGAGGTGTGAGAAGTTGGCCTGGCATATGCTGTTCCTAGTTATAGGGACACCTTGCACCAGTCCAATTCGACTCCTATTGATGATAGGTTTAAGACAACCTTTAAAGAAAGCTATCCTAGTGGTAGCTGTGGAGAGCAGCCTTCAGGCTAAGTCTTGAAGGAGTGTTAAGCTTATTGTTTTACCATAATAACCTCTTGAATAACCAAATGAAAGAGTAGCCCACACAGGTATATATATAAAATATATGTATTTATTCTAGACAGAATCCCACAGTCACTTTATGTGGCTAGTGGCAAAGTTACAATTCAAACAAGCATTTATAAACACAATAAATAGCACAGAAATCAATGGGCCCCAGGGGGGGACCAAACCATATACTAAAATAGTGGTATAAGAACCACGACAATTCTACAGGTAATGCCTAGGGCATTCAGGATCGCTTGCCCCTTCAGAATCCACCCACAGTTAAGAGGAAGGGGACCCACGGGAGACGCGTGCAGTGCAAAGAGCTGCTATCGGGATCGCTATGTTAGCCTATGGAGAATGTCGCGGTTGAATATTCAAAGTTAAAGGACACTTCTAGCAACAGTACAAAGTTAAGGCTTGAGACTTAAGGCTTCGGGGAGCCCACCACCACTGGAGTACCGAAGTACCACTGTTACCTGCCCCAGGGAAGCCGGGTGCATAGGTCGATTCTGGTGTCGGGTCGCGGGCTGATTTTCTATGGAAAAGTAGTCCAAACTGCTGCTAGCTGCGAGTGTCGTTGAAGTCGTGAAGATTGAAGTTGAAGAGAAGATAAAGATGAACCTGAAAGCAGAGGGGACAGAGTCTGGGTCACAGCAAGTGACCAGGGAGCTCACAGCAAGGAGCTCGTGGAAGTCGGGTGCTTCAGGTGTAGGAGGTACAGCTGGGCTCTGCAGTCACGGGCTCCGGGAGGCTTCAAGGAAGGCCAGCTTCTGGAGGGCGACTGTCCCACGTCGGCTGAGGGTCGCTGCGGTGTTAGTGTCCCGATTGGATCCACTAAGCATTGGCAACCGCAACCCACGCAAGATGGACAAAGCAGCTGCTGGTGCAGACCCACGAGGTCTGAGGGTGCTCTCCTTTGCAGGGAGCGTAGAGCAGGCCTGGAGCAACCAGGGGAACTCTTGGAAACAAAGATTGTCCTCCGTCAGGGCCCACAAGTCGAGGGACAAGGGACCGCGGAAGGCAGCAAAATGGAGTGCGTAAAAGGGCTCCCACGGGCCACCGGAGCGGGCCAGGGAGCTGAGGGTCGGCACAAATGCTGCTGGATGGTTGGCTCAGAAATGGGCCAAAGCACAACTTCCCCACTGGTCGGGGTCGTGTGCTGGACAAGAGGTGGCTGGTGTCTCGGGGTATGCGGGGATCTCGACACCCACGTGGTCCAGGGTGCTCAGACTTGCTGGGCACACTCACAGGACGCTGGGATGCACTGGAGACCCACCTCGAGGTTGCTGGAAGGCGTCGAAGGTCGGGAGAGCCACGAAGTTCCAACCGGGTATCTTGTAGTCTTTTAGGTGCCTGCCAAGCAGGGGGATAACTCCTTTATCCCAAGGGAGATTTCTTCAGTCAGCTGGGCAGCAGCTCGTCGAAGGTCAGTTCTGTGAAGTTCTGGACGAATCTAAGGCTCTAGGGCAAAGTTATTCCCATATATCCCCAAGATTAGGGGATGGTCCAAAAGCGAGCCTACCAATCAGAGTAGAGGCGGGAAAGGGTGGCTACACCCACTCCCCTTTGTGTGTTTCCCGCCTGGGCGAGGGGCAGGATGCCCCTGAACCGGTTCCAGGCGGTGTATGCAGAATTGGGGCTCTGCAGCTGCCTACGTGCAACTCTGAAAGGACATTTGGTGCACCCACCCTGTTCCAATCCACATTATCCTGTCTGGGGAGGTGCTGGCACCTCCCTGCCACAGGAGCCCTATTGTCCAGCTGGCGAGGCTGGGGTTTTCCCCAGCAACAGCCAGCCAGAGTCGTGTAGGTGGCGGACAGTAGCCATTTTGTGGTACATGTGCACTTTTAAATTGGTGTCTAAAATCTACCGCTTTTCCCATATCACCCTCCTAGCAAGGGGGAATCGTGCCCCCATGCCCATGGCTGGACTGGGGGTATGATTCCTTCATGTTTGACACCAAACACGATATGGTTCTGTGTAGCCATTCTCAAGTTATCGCGATGACGCGATTCACTTATAATGCGGTTTAGAGTATATGGTATGGCTACACTACAAACAACCCAGTAACGGTTTTACGAAGGTTGCAGGGAGGTCCTACTCACGTAGGGGTCCCCCCTCACACATACCTCAGCGCCCAGCCCTGTAGGATTACCAGGGCCTGCCATAGGGGTGACCTATGAGAGTATATGTGTTGTAATTGTATGGGACATAGGGTACCTACATCCCTGTAAGGGGTGCTAGCACCACCTTACCCAGGCTACAGTAGTGGCCTGGTGGTGTCAGTTTGGGTGGCTGTCCCAGGGTGGCACAATAAGTGCTGCAGCCCTGGTAGGCCTACTGGGGGACCCATGCCCTGGGTACCTAGGGTACCATCTACAAGGGACTGGTAGGGCATGCCCAGCATCCAATTATGTTTGTACCTAGAGTACTCACAACAGTTTTAGGGAGAAAGCAGATAGGCTGGGGTCCTGGATAGCAGGATCCCAGCCAGACTAGTCAAAAACCACTTAAATACCAGGCAAAAAGTTGGGGGCAACCATTAGTCAGATTCCACTCTCCTACATAACCCCCCCCCCCCCAAACGAAAGGAGATAAGGCTAACCTTGTCCAGATAAGCCTTTATTTCCTGAGTGGCCATATAAGGAAGAACCTGTACTAACATGGTTGCTCCCTGTGTCATGGTCCACTTGGGAAATCCTACCCCAAGGGGTTCTAGAGTTTCTCCAAAGTCTAGGGAAATTACCTGTATTGGTTTTTGGGTCAGAGGTGGGCTGGTGGGGTGTCTGAGTCTGGAAGTGAGACCCTACTTGGGTTGGTCTCAACCTCCTCAGATCACTGGCCACTATGGAAGCCTTTCTGCCCAGGACGGTGTCATATCTGGCCCTAAGGTTCAACCTCTGGCTGCCTACAGCTGGGGGTTGGATCCCTTTGGCTGGAATAGTGGAGGGCACTGGAAGGTTTGGGGCAGCTAGGCCCCAGGTTTCCCTGTGCTCAACAACATCCATTTGAGGGGTGCCTATACCTAGGGGTAAGGGGGATCCCTCAGTTTGTAGAGGAATATTCACCTGGCTGAAACTACTCTGCTGGGTGTCCCTAATCTGTTGATGAGGGGGTTCTTCTGGACAGGGGCCCAGTAAGGGTCCACTGACCTCCCTGACCTCTGCAGCCCTGGGCTGACTGAGGCAGGGTAGAGAGGGGCAGGATACCTGCTCCAGACTGGGTACCACCTTGGAAGGGTCCCCTGCCATCAGAGAGGTGGGCAGGCCAAGCCTGTCCACTTCTGGGGCAGTTACTTCACAAGGGGCAGGATCAGTTCCCTGAGAAACTGGACCTTTACCTGTAGTCTGGTGGGGGGAAGACTGCTCCTCCTCCCCTATGCTCTCTGTTTGTGTAGAGTGATCCATAGTTTCAGGCTTCACTCTTTCTATTTTCTCCTGGGGTGGAGGTGAGGCCCTCGGGGTCTCATCCACTCTCTCAGGGATTCCTACCATTTTCAAATGGGCCTTGTGGTCAACCTCAGCCCAGGCTGAGATTTCTAGATCATTCCCCAGTAGACAATCCACAGGCAAGTTTGGGGACACTGCCACTCTCTTGGGGCCAGTGACCCCTCCCCAGCTGAGATTGATCACTGCCATGGGATGATCTGTCCTGATTCCATCAATGTTGGTCACCTGATAGCTAAACCCAGGTAAAAGCTGATCTAGGGGCACTAGCCTCTTGGTCACCATGGTGACACTGGCCCCTGTGTCCTTATAGGCCACAGCCTTCTGACCATTGATTATTGGTTCTTGTCTGTACCTGCCCAGAATACTGGGGCTCATGGTAAAGTTGGCAAACCCCATGCCACCATCACAGACCATAGTTGCTAATGCAGGGGACCTGGCTAGGCCAGAGTCCACTGGTGTCCCCAATGAGAACCCAACTAAGTTTTTGGGTGCACTCCCACCACCTGGGGGATTACTACTAGTAGTAACAGGAGGTGTTGGAGCAGGTTTTGGAGGAACATTCTCTTTATTGCCATTCTTTGGACAGCTGGAGTCAGTTTTCCAGTGGCCAGGTTTCTTACACACATGGCAATATGGTTTCTTGTTATTAGAGGAAGTATTTTGGGACCCACCCCCAGCACTGGGTTGTTGGGGCCCTTCAGAGGACTTTTCTTGTTTATCATCCCCACCTTTCTCTTTGGGCTTAGTGGAATCCTTCTTCTGGTCACCAACTTGGTTCTTAGGCCTGATCCTGGTTCTGACCCATTTGTCTGCCTTCTTTCCCAATTCTTGGGGAGAGGTCAGATCAGAGTCCACCAGGTGCTGGTGTAAAAGTTGGTTCTGACAATTATTAAGAATCTGCTCCCTCATAATGAGATTATACAATCCTTGATAATCATTAACTTTACTGCCATTTAACCAACCTTCCAGTGCCTTGGTTGCACAATCCACAAAGTCTACCCAATCTTGATTCTGTGCTTTCTGGGTGTCTCTGAACTTAAGTCTGTATTGATCAGTAGTTAAGCCAAACCCATCTATTAAAGCAGCTTTCAAGATATAATAATCATCAGCATCCTCTTCTCTTACAGAGAGGAGCTTGTCTCTACCTTTATCTGAAAAGGAGAGCCACAGGATTGCTGCCCACTGCTCTACAGGGACCCTCTGTACTCTACAGGCCCTTTCAAGAGCAGATATCCATTTGTGGATATCATCCCCATTCTGATAGGGGGGCACAATCTTGTGGAGGTTCCTATTGTCAGGGACTTTCTCTCTAACTCTAGGGATTTCCTTACTGCCACCAGGGATCTCTAGACCCCACTTTCTTGAAGCTTTCTGAAGCTCCAGGGTTTCCCTGTCCAATGCTAACTGTTCTCTTTTAAGCTCAAGCTTAGCCTGCTCAAATCTGATCAGTCTGCATTTCCTCTCATGAGAGGATTCTCTTCTCTGAGAAGAGGCAGAGGACCCTTTGGATCCCTTAGAATGGTTGGATCCCACTGAGGGGGATCTGTTCCTTCTTGGGTCCACCACTCCCCTTTTAAGGGTGGAGGGAGTGCCTCTTGAGCCATAACCTCCATGCTGTGAGTGGTCTGTTTCTTCCAGGTCAGGATTTTCATCCTCTTCCTGTTCCTCTTCAGATTCCACTATGGGAGTGTCCTCTTCTGAGGGGTGCCCACCCACTTTGTCCGTCCCTCTGGATCCTATGGACTCCATAAAGTCTGCTATGAGCAGGATTTCCCTGAGACGTTTTGTGTTGGCACCTCTGTCTGTCTTCAGTCTTCTAAGGGTGCACATTTCCCTGAGCTCTGCAAAGGTGAAATTATCATACTTATCTATTGGGATCCTCTGGGGTCCTTCCATAGCCTTAGTGCCACCTGAAGACATGTTTAGTGTAGTGATGTATCTACCTACACTAAGTGTGGCCTACTGAACCCTCTCTTGAGTTGTAGTCAAGGTGTGCTAAACCCTCTACACACAACTCTAAGTTCAGTAGAACTTATTGTATTCTAGCTTGAATTTATATGTACCTTTGGTACCAAGTGGCTTTCACTTTAGAAATTAAATTTGTTATCTGGTAAAACAATGGCAAGCTTGAATCCAACCGCTGCACACCAATGTGAGAAGTTGGCCTGGCATATGCTGTTCCTAGTTATAGGGACACCTTGCACCAGTCCAATTCGACTCCTATTGATGATAGGTTTAAGACAACCTTTAAAGAAAGCTATCCTAGTGGTAGCTGTGGAGAGCAGCCTTCAGGCTAAGTCTTGAAGGAGTGTTAAGCTTATTGTTTTACCATAATAACCTTTCGAATAACCAAATGAAAGAGTAGCCCACACAGGTATATATATAAAATATATGTATTTATTCTAGACAGAATCCCACAGTCACTTTATGTGGCTAGTGGCAAAGTTACAATTCAAACAAGCATTTATAAACACAATAAATAGCACAGAAATCAATGGGCCCCAGGGGGGGACCAAACCATATACTAAAATAGTGGTATAAGAACCACGACAATTCTACAGGTAATGCCTAGGGCATTCAGGATCGCTTGCCCCTTCAGAATCCACCCACAGTTAAGAGGAAGGGGACCCACGGGAGACGCGTGCAGTGCAAAGAGCTGCTATCGGGATCGCTATGTTAGCCTATGGAGAATGTCGCGGTTGAATATTCAAAGTTAAAGGACACTTCTAGCAACAGTACAAAGTTAAGGCTTGAGACTTAAGGCTTCGGGGAGCCCACCACCACTGGAGTACCGAAGTACCACTGTTACCTGCCCCAGGGAAGCCGGGTGCATAGGTCGATTCTGGTGTCGGGTCGCGGGCTGATTTTCTATGGAAAAGTAGTCCAAACTGCTGCTAGCTGCGAGTGTCGTTGAAGTCGTGAAGATTGAAGTTGAAGAGAAGATAAAGATGAACCTGAAAGCAGAGGGGACAGAGTCTGGGTCACAGCAAGTGACCAGGGAGCTCACAGCAAGGAGCTCGTGGAAGTCGGGTGCTTCAGGTGTAGGAGGTTAAGCTGGGCTCTGCAGTCACGGGCTCCGGGAGGCTTCAAGGAAGGCCAGCTTCTGGAGGGCGACTGTCCCACGTCGGCTGAGGGTCGCTGCGGTGTTAGTGTCCCGATTGGATCCACTAAGCATTGGCAACCGCAACCCACGCAAGATGGACAAAGCAGCTGCTGGTGCAGACCCACGAGGTCTGAGGGTGCTCTCCTTTGCAGGGAGCGTAGAGCAGGCCTGGAGCAACCAGGGGAACTCTTGGAAACAAAGATTGTCCTCCGTCAGGGCCCACAAGTCGAGGGACAAGGGACCGCGGAAGGCAGCAAAATGGAGTGCGTAAAAGGGCTCCCACGGGCCACCGGAGCGGGCCAGGGAGCTGAGGGTCGGCACAAATGCTGCTGGATGGTTGGCTCAGAAATGGGCCAAAGCACAACTTCCCCACTGGTCGGGGTCGTGTGCTGGACAAGAGGTGGCCGGTGTCTCGGGGTATGCGGGGATCTCGACACCCACGTGGTCCAGGGTGCTCAGACTTGCTGGGCACACTCACAGGACGCTGGGATGCACTGGAGACCCACCTCGAGGTTGCTGGAAGGCGTCGAAGGTCGGGAGAGCCACGAAGTTCCAACCGGGTATCTTGTAGTCTTTTAGGTGCCTGCCAAGCAGGGGGATAACTCCTTTATCCCAAGGGAGATTTCTTCAGTCAGCTGGGCAGCAGCTCGTCGAAGGTCAGTTCTGTGAAGTTCTGGACGAATCTAAGGCTCTTGGGCAAAGTTATTCCCATATATCCCCAAGATTAGGGGATGGTCCAAAAGCGAGCCTACCAATCAGAGTAGAGGCGGGAAAGGGTGGCTACACCCACTCCCCTTTGTGTGTTTCCCGCCTGGGCGAGGGGCAGGATGCCCCTGAACTGGTTCCAGGCGGTGTATGCAGAATTGGGGCTCTGCAGCTGCCTACGTGCAACTCTGAAAGGACATTTGGTTCACCCACCCTGTTCCAATCCACATTATCCTGTCTGGGGAGGTGCTGGCACCTCCCTGCCACAGGAGCCCTATTGTCCAGCTGGCGAGGCTGGGGTTTTCCCCAGCAACAGCCAGCCAGAGTCGTGTAGGTGGCGGACAGTAGCCATTTTGTGGTACATGTGCACTTTTAAATTGGTGTCTAAAATCTACCGCTTTTCCCATATCACCCTCCTAGCAAGGGGGAATCGTGCCCCCATGCCCATGGCTGGACTGGGGGTATGATTCCTTCATGTTTGACACCAAACACGATATGGTTTTGTGTAGCCATTCTCAAGTTATCGCGATGACGCGATTCACTTATAATGCGGTTTAGAGTATATGGTATGGCTACACTACAAACAACCCAGTAACGGTTTTACGAAGGTTGCAGGGAGGTCCTACTCACGTAGGGGTCCCCCCTCACACATACTTCAGCGCCCAGCCCTGTAGGATTACCAGGGCCTGCCATAGGGGTGACCTATGAGAGTATATGTGTTGTAATTGTATGGGACATAGGGTACCTACATCCCTGTAAGGGGTGCTAGCACCACCTTACCCAGGCTACAGTAGTGGCCTGGTGGTGTCAGTTTGGGTGGCTGTCCCAGGGTGGCACAATAAGTGCTGCAGCCCTGGAAGGCCTACTGGGGGACCCATGCCCTGGGTACCTAGGGTACCATCTACAAGGGACTGGTAGGGCATGCCCAGCATCCAATTATGTTTGTACCTAGAGTACTCACAACAGTTTTAGGGAGAAAGCAGATAGGCTGGGGTCCTGGATAGCAGGATCCCAGCCAGACTAGTCAAAAACCACTTAAATACCAGGCAAAAAGTTGGGGGCAACCATTAGTCAGATTCCACTCTCCTACAGGAGGCAAATCTTTTGAAGTGGGCGCCACTCAATGTTGGAACAATCTTCCGCTTCACCTTCGCCTCATTCAGTCAGATCTTGAGTTCCGCAAGTCCCTGAAAACATGGCTTTTTCGCCGCTCAGACTAATCTGGCACTCTCTTGACCCTGATCCGTGTGCTTCATGTTTATGTTTATAAATGCACATAATGGAGTTTAACCCAGAACCTTTGAATGAAAAAGGGGCAGAACCATCTAAACCAAAATGAATATATAAAGAACAAAGCTCTGTCAGTCCATAACATGGAACTGACAGGGAATGTCCTGACAAGAGCCCTTTCTCTCTCTTACGGGAAGAGAGGGTGCCGAGATTAACAAACTTTGAGAGGAATAGAACCAAAGTCAATTGTCATACGCAAACTTACTGATGTTAGGATGGATTCCTATCATGGGAACAGAGACTATATTAGAACATTGGAATGTGGAGCACTCCATTGAAAACAATAGAGTGCGCTGGGCTTCTACTGGCCAGTAGAAGCCCGCGGAGAAAATTTCCAATGTTGTTTTTGTTCACAGCTTCTGTTGTGAACAAAGGCCTCTCGGGTGCCTGAGGGGATTTAAACCCCCTCAAGATCCGAGAGACTTTTGTTTTTAGTAATTAGAACATTCTGTACCGTAGGTGCGGAATGTTCTAATAGCCTTATAGCCCTCCTAGTGGGCTCTACCGGCCATTAAAGGCCCGCTCCCTCGTTAAAAGCCCTGGCCTTCAGCTAGGGCCTTTAACGGTGGAGTGGGCCTTTAATGGCTGGTAGCGCCCGCTAAGTCGGGCTCTAAGGCTATATTAGAACCTTGCAATGTGGGGTGCTCCATTGAAAACAAAAGAGTGCTCTGGGCTTCTAATGCCTTTTAGAAGTCTGGAGCATCAACATTCCAATGTTTGTTTATAGCTGTTGCTGTGAACAAAGGGCTCACGAAGCCCAAGGGGATTTCAACCCCCTACGCTCTGTGAGGGCTTTGTTTTAAAAATTAAAACATTCTGCCCTCTAGGGGCGGAATGTTCTAATAACCTTAGAGCCCTCCAGAGCGGCCTCTTCCGGCAAGTAAAAGCCTGCTCCCTTGCTATGGCGGGCTCCAAGGCTATAATATATTCCTGATTACCGGGAGTTTGTGTCTACCAACAAATAGAGGCTTTAATATATTTCTGAATGAAAGAAGTAATTCCCATCGAGGAAAAATTGAGTTTAAGACATTCCAGACTGAGGGGAGTGACTCCCAACAAGGAATTACAGACTACAATACCTTTCTAACTGAAGGGATTTGCTCCTAACAAGGAAGACAATGCAACATGTGTATGTACTTGCATGATTCATTAAAATTAAGAACATTTAAAATACCTTATTCAGTAGGCACGTGTTTTCTGTACAAGAACCCATCCACAGACTGATGAAAAGAAACATTTTCAATGACCCATTGGGGGTTTAAAAATCTTCGACCTCACTTGAGAGCCTCAGTCACTCCCGAAGCAGAAAGAATACCCTATTAACAATAGATGTAATTTTTTTTCAACATTTTCAGTATAGTGGCTATAAGGCGGTTACACAAACGGCACCATATTTAGAGATGTATCTGATACAAGCATAATAATGGAATTTTGTTGCACAAAGGAGGATTGTCATAAAAACTAAGCAAAATATATGCCATGGTTCATTACAATCAGATAATAACATTTAGTAATAGCGGAAACCAAAATAAGAAAACATGCTAGCGTATTTTGACTGGCCGGATGGTCAGCAGTTAGACTGATTTCACCTCAGAATTGCTCCATACTTGATTTCCTACAAAGTGGACTTACTTCAAAATGCTGTTGACTTGTGGTTCATTGTCTTCTACTCAAGTTGGCTCACTTACACAAACAGATGGATTTTATTTAATAACAATTCTAGTTTATGTCACTCCCTTTGTGCATTGCATAAGGTCCTCTCGCTTTGGAAATCTTATGTCAATATCTGAAACTGAATCTGGAGAAACAATGTAACTATCTTATCTTGTTTTTGATTTAGATACTCCAGAGTTCCTCCACTGTGCCAGATTTCTCTAATCATTGGTGATTCACAATGTACTTCTGAAACTTTTCACTATGCTATCCAATGTTTTATACTCTTTCTTCGCTGGCAGTAGATTTCTCTATCACAGATAGTTCAATTACCAGTCACTGGATTCAATTTCTCTTCTATCCTTTTAGACTTGCAACAACACTGCTCCATTTGCAAAATTGAAAGCATTCATAGCAATGACAAATTATCTCGAAAAATACTGATATTAATATTCTGGCGAAGAAGTGTCAGAAATTGCATTTTTTCTTTTTAGTTCCTGTTTATATTTCACATGTTTTACATAATCTTGAATTCCCTAATAGTGTTAGCTACTTTCAGGATATTGGGTTTATGACTTGTTTTTGCGTGTAACATACTTCTCTCAGTTGCATATTCTCAAGAACGTGTGATAATCATCGCAAAATTAGCTTAACGCAACTTTGCATATCGCAGTCTATCGTGGGAAAACAACGCCGTGTTAATGTAGTATTCTCAACCCGGCGGCACCTTGCGATAGTCCCACAATGATGCGTCAAATGACCGCGTTAAAATCAATGCGACACCGCAAAAATGCGAAACACGAACGCGGAAAAAAATTGCGATGAGGCCAATCGCGATACAAAAATCAGCAATAACCATCGAAAGGCCTGCAATTCCCACGCGTCGTGTGGGAAAATGCAGAACAAGAAAAACGCACCAAAAACAAAATAAACTGTGTAGCAACATGGATGCACCCGGACCGAGTGCCGAGGTCATCGCGAACCCCACAAGCCCCACAGACCACCAGCAAGGAACCTCGGAGTCAGGGAAGGCCAAGGAGAAGAGGAAGACTGGGTACATGCCGCATGACAACCCGATCGTTGTCACGGAGGTGACAGAACACTAACAACAACTGTCCGTCACCTCCACCGTGTCATTGGCAACACAGATGGAAACATGGCATTCCATTGTTAATGCAGTCGGAGTGTCTAGGAGGCCAAGATGTGCTGGCATGATGTGAAAAGCCAAACCAAGCAGAAACCCGCTGCCAACAGGAAGGCAGCAATGGCAAATGGAGGTGGGAGTCCTGCACCACAGGAGGAGCTGGAGCAAATGGTGGCCACAGTCAGCAGTGTGGAGACAGTGCAAGGAGTCGGGAGTCCGGACACTGCTCGGCAAGACCTGACACAACATCAATAGGGTGAGTAACGAACAGGGACTGGGGGGACGGGGTTCACGGGCACAATGGCACACATGCACAATGATGTGTAGCACACCGCACACCCACAATGATCCTGGGTCATGTCCCTGATCCCCGTGGCACACTGCAGCACACATACAAACATCAAGTCAGACCCCGTCCACCATGTGCCCAAAGGAGTCCCACCCCACACATCACCAATTCCACAACACACACATGTACCCGTGTGAAACACAGCAAAGATGCATATTTGTGAGCCACACTGACAATGCAAGTGGCACTACATGACGAACAGCATGGCTGGAGTACAATCACCATGACATTGTGCACTCTATGAGACTGAGATGGCTGTGTGGCCCACCTCCGTAAAGGAGCAGGTCACACTCTGACACATCCACGTGCATAAACAACCACTGACATCAACAATACATTTGCAGACAAACAATGCACAAGAGCACAAAGAACGTCTAAGAGCACAAATGACCCAAGTTGCCAACATCACAGCACCTTAAAAGCACAAAAGTCAAAGGCACACCGCCTCCAAGGGAAAAGGGGCAGCAAAATCACAGCTGCAGGGGCGACTCTCCCAAAATGCAGCACTCACACATAGCAATGACAGCACATCCACATGGACAACTATGTGGTACACAGTGCAACACTTACACTGCAGAACAGAGGACACAACTGGCTCCGCTTGTGCGTAGAAAATGGCCAATGACATCTGACATAGCAGGAAACTGTGAGATGAAAATGTACGTGTACAACCTCACCTACGTCATGTAGTCCAAATGTCCACTGTCCCGCATCAAATAGTCCACTCCTCCCAAACAGTCACAATGTACATTGTCATGTAGTCTGTATGTAAACTTGAACAATACGTCAACATACATGCCAACACAATGTCAACAAGCATCACCCCTTCATATTGCAGAGGGACAAACAACACCTCCAGCAGAGCAGACCAGACAACTCTACAGTGATGCGGAAGAGGACCCTCCACACTTCCGACACCGACGCCCTACAACAGTTCATTGACATCTTAGGCAATCGACCTCCTGGAGCAGGGCAGCCGAGCTGCATCGAGGATACCCCACCCCCAGCACAGACCACACAGCTGGACGCACCCACCACCACGGCTGGCTCCCAGCAGCCCTCTGAAGCACACATCACATTCCAAGGCCAGGTGTCAGACTGCCAGAAGGGGGTGGCCGAACAAGTGCGGGTGGGGTTCTACCTCATGGAAGCCGAACTAGATCACATACATGGGTGTCTAAGTCCCATCAGGGACCACCTACATTCCCCAACGGAGACCCACACTGCGACAGAGACACATGCCATTGCACATTTCCAGTACTGAACCACACCCAGAGCCATGGGATAATCATCCACACCCCCACGCTGGACTGGCGTACGCCGGCCCAGTTCACTCCTCTTACGTATTGAGTGGGGGTCCACAAAGCTACATGTGCAAGGTCTCACACGCTGCCTGCCGTGAAATGGCTGCGTCTGCTGTACACGGCACAATGTAATGTTGTAGGGCCCGGGGCCCTAATGCAAACATTATGAGCACACGGACACACTCAGATAGTTCGTTGAACTGGCTACAGGCACATACGCTCGACACCTTTATTGCCAGGAACACATGTACAGTGACGACTGTGCTGGATGTCTTTGGGGTGAGTGCAAGCCAGCCCTCATGGAGTCGTTGGTGCTGGCCACAACTTGAACAATGATCACATTTAAAGCAGAAACAGAAATCACCAGCATAACAGAAACAACTGTGAAGCATCAGGGTGGTAGCCGGAGAAAGTACAGTGTTCACCCAAAATGCAACCAGAATGGTCCGCGAGGTGTGGTGCATTGAGTCAGTGGCACCTGAAGAGCTGATCAGGGTATTAAGCTGATGATGGCACCCACAACAGTGTGAGCAACTCTGATAGTCTGGCAGTAAGGCACTTCTGACTCTGGCACCTGTTGTTTGGAGTTGGTCCTGGCGGTGGTGGAGTGTGCATCCTGCTGTGATGCGACGTCTGGGCAGGTCAGGACTCGATTAGATGTGTGAGCCCAGGTGGACCGCACTTGTGGCCGGAGGCAGCAGACAGCCCAGGGCCACAGACACATGGCCTTGGGACCCCCAGTCCATCGACCCAGAGGCCATCCAATATGCTATCAGACAGGGTCCATGACTTGAGCTGCACAGAGTTAGTGGCCCCGGATGCATTGCGGCCGGCACAGGCAAACCGCCACGGGACGGTGACTTGCGGTGCAGTGAGATAGGGCCACGAGAGCTGAGCGGGTCCTCATCGATGTCGAAGGTGAATGTAGCAGAGGGTTTTGGGGGACAGTGGAAGGTGTCCTCCAGGGCATGATGTAGAGGGCAGAAGCCGACCGGAAGCGGCAAATGGAGGAGTGGAACGCTACAGCCTCGTTTTTGCCACAAAGTCAGTATCACCGACATGATGATGAAGACAACCCCCCAGTCCATAGACTCAGTCGCCACCTAAGTTCAATCAGAAAGTGTCCATGGATGTTGGGGAACAGACTTAGTGGCATCGGAGCTGAAAGGGGATGCAGTCTGCGATGAGGCCAGTACAATGATATCCAATCTGCCATAAATAAATCAAGACTGAGTTCCCAATGTGTGACCCACTCAACCTCAGTGTAGGCCCGAGGCAGCGGTCAGCAGGGGCCAACAGCCACGTGTCGTTGGCTCGCGATGCACAGAGTTAGTGACACAAGAGCAGTTGTTGGCAGTGTTCGATTACCTCCGTAACGATGATCCTTTTTTCCTCCAGACCCAAACGCGTCTTCCTCTTACACCTCTCCTTGTGTGCAATGATAGGAACTCTGCCATACACAAATCAAGACACAGTCCCATATGTGTGACCTACTTGGCCGCTGTGTAGGCAGGAGGCAGCGGTCAGCGCGGGCCAACCGCTGTTCCGCAAGCTCCTCTTGGAACTCTAACACACAACGTTGAAATGGCATGTGGGGATGACTTGTGGTTGACGGAGGTAGATGCACCAGAGCAGAGCGGGTGTTTAGCCAGTGACAATGCTGTGTCCTGCCTGGTACGGGCTGGATTGGATTGGTGTGAGGCCTGCTGGACCTCAGTGTAGGCCGAAGGCGTAGTCATCAAGGGCCCACAGACATGTGTGGTTGGGATTTTATGCACAGACTTGGTGTCACCACATCAAAGGGAGAACAGTTATTTAAACTCTCCATTGATATGTGTACTCCGCCATTGTATAATCAAGACTCAGTTCCAAATGTGTGACCTACTTGACAGTAGTGTAGGCAGGAGGCAGCGGTAGAGTATGTCAACGAGAAAGAAGTACAGCGGACCTGTGTCGCGGAGGCCGTGATGGTCTGAGGATGCTGCCAAGGTCGCAGGCCTTGGGCGTGGAGCTTGCGCCGGCACGTGGTGGGCCATCTTTGACACACGCTGGTGTCGACAGGTGAGCAGTGAGGCATGGCTGTGCAGGGGCAGGCAAGACAGGTTCGGGGACCAGCGGCTCGGCGTGCAGCAGGCTCACAGGATCGCAGGCAACACCACTTATGGCGACGGCCTTGTGGCGGGGTGGGAGGTGCCGCCCTGGCAGACACGTTGGGCATTCTGAAAGAGAACCATGCCCAGAGCTATGTGCTTTTTATTCACAACCCTACGCTGGCCTGGCGTACGCCAGGCCAGCCCACTCCGCACACGCTTACAGGGAGGGACGTCACAAGCTACTTTTCCGGGATCTTCCCCACTGGCTGGGGTGACATGGTTGCGTCCACTGTCCACTACACTCCAAACACCAGCAGTGCATGTTGACATGGATATGTCTGTGGTCTGCATACTACAGTCTGTCCAGCACATATCATTCACACTTGGCATTGTGTACATTCTCATTCATGGGTCACTTGCCTCCTTTGCACATGCCTGGTTCTCACCTCTCCCCACATTCTGCTATTGTGTGGCTGAGGTGCCATGCCGTTGATGGCTCATGTACATGGCTAGCCCAGGTCGCCACAGTAAGTTGTGCTGTTCTGTCTGGTGGGTGGGCATGTTGTTTGGCATGTTGTATGTGTTTTTGTAACGTGTACATTGCCAGAGTTGTGAGTTGCATGATTGTGGAGTTGAGGTGTGTGGTGTGTTCATTTGGCGCTTACCAACGAGCAGTGCATTCCCATAGGTGCCATCCTGGAAGCGCTGGTCGGAAGATGTAGGAATCATGCACACTGCCTGGGTAGTTGGCGACAACATTGGTGAAGGGATCCCGGTGGTCCAATATTGCCTGCACATTGATGGAATGCGTGTGCTTTCTGTTGGGGTAATTGTGTGCAGTGTTGGCAGGGGGCACAAGTAGGACATGTGTGCAGTCGATTGCCCCAACATGTGCGGGAATCCAGCTATGCCGTATAATCCTTGCTTGGTCTCCAGCTCTTCCTGCACATTGTGGGGGACGTATAGGTACTGGAGTACCAAGCTTATGATGGCATCCAGGACAGGTGTGAGGAACTTGGATGGGGCTGGCTGTGAGACTCCTCCGACTCTGGCGGTTGTTGTTTGGGAGGTACCAGAGGCCAACAGGTGCAGCACAGCCAGCAGCTTTGTCTGAGGTGGGATGTTGGTTGTCCGCTGTGTTGGTACCGTCAGCCTGTGGGCAATGATGGTCAGGATGCGGAGGATGGTTGTCCTTTTGAGCCTGTAGTGGGCAATTACATTGTCTGGTGTTAGGTCTGTGAGGCTGGTGCATTTTCTGAAGGTCCGCTGCCTTTGTCTGCGCTGCCTCTGTGGTGGTTCGGGGGGGTGGCGGTCCTAGGGGTGGTGGCGGTGGGTGTTGTGGCCCTGTTTTGACTCCGAGCTGCATGATCAGTGGCTCCATGGCATCTGTTGGTCTTCAGGTGTGGCTGTGGGCTGGGCTCCCTATTCTGGTGCAGGTTGTCGTCCGACTTTGCGCCAGGTCAGACCAGGTGTTAATTTCCTGCTGCTAACGCGCCTTATCGCCGGTTCTGTGGTCTTTTCGCCGATCTGGCTGGTTGAAAATGTTGAGGTGTGGTGTTGCGACTTTTTGCTTGGGAACGCCTACTATGCATCTCATTAGCGATAGTTGCCGGGGTCATCTGTGGCGATGTTTTTTGTGGATGCTATCGCAGGTAAACTGGTGGTATCGGCTGTTAGCACCAGCTTGTGAATGGGGCGATAAATTTATCGCGACTTTGGCTGCGATAAAGTGCCGATAACCCGGCGATAGATCCTTGAGAATATGCCCCTCAGAAAGTACAAATTTTTAACCGAGTTACCGCCTGGTGTTTATAACAGGTCACAATTGAGATATCTGTAGTTGACCCCGAGGTCAGTATGAGTTTCTAACATTGCCTGTCAGTGGAGCATAAGGGGTTCGGAATATGTGGTCATCCAACCCTTGACCTCTCTGCAGAGCACACAGAGCAACAGTCACGTATTCTAGTTACAATTGTAATTCTGTGCAAATGTGTGTGAATCGGGAACATAGTTCTCAAAATATTTACAAGTAAAAGAAAATGCAGCTCTTACAGGTGAGTGGGTGTGTTGTGTGTTTCGGGGTGGGGAAGTACAGGTGATGCAAGGAAGTACATTCAGGACAGAGTGAAAAGAGGGTGTTGAAGAAGAAAGTGGTGAAGTGTCAGATATGCAGAAGGATGAGATGCGGGGAGAGAAAGGGTGTACATTTCTAGCAGAGTGAACATAACGTGAGTGACTGCGAGACACTCTAAAGACCACTACCCCTTTTAGAGTGCTCAGTCATGTAGTTTATGCCACGTCCTTAATGACAGTCAACTCCCCTTTTAGAGACCCTCTGATTTTTCCATCCCACTTAAAGCCCTGGCTACATTGCTACTTATCAATAGTCGATTGTCTTATTCTACCTATCTTTCCTATCCCTTGGGTCACTGTATCTTCATCCTTTTCTTCCCTCATCTCCTTCCCTCTAACACTGATTTCTTCCCTTTTCCATTCTACTCTTTTCTATACACCCTCCTCTCACTCATTCTTATAACCAATTACTCTTTTTCTTCTCTTCGCTCAAACTGTACTCCCTTTCCCTTGCTTTCTCCTCACTCTCTCCTCTCTCTTCTATCTTCTTCCTGACTGTTTCTCCAACCTCGATTTAATCTCCCATTCCTCTCTGTTTAGTCACTCCCTTTTTACTTTCATATCTATATCTTTTCTCCTCTTCTCTCGGTCACTCTCCTGCTTATCTCCTTCCTCCTGTTCTCTATAGCAACATTTGTTCAACCTCCTTTCTTTCTCCACCCGTCCCCTATTATGTTTTCTTACCTTCGTCTCTTTTCCTCTTCTCACATGTTTTATTCACCCTGCTACCTTTCACCCTCTTTTTTCTTCCTTTCCTGTTTTACATTTCCCCCAAATGATCCACACCCTTTTTTCTTTCTTTCCCTTTCTGTCACCTAAATACTTTGTCTTCTTTTGAACATCTCTTTCTCTGCCCTCTCCATTTCTGCCCTTCTTTTTAGGTTTTGCATGGACAGTACTTGCGCTGTGTTTGAAAGATCTCTTGTATACGAAAACCACGAGACTAGGTAAGTGGAGCTAAGCAGGTGAAACGGAGGGTAGAGACCCTTGAAAACTGTTTGACTGACAGCAGGGCCAAACCACACCGCCCGAGGGGTAAGAAATACCCGTTAAATAGGTACAGTTTGAATTGGCAGGTATAACTCTGCCTGTTAATGCTTTGACTTGATGCCATAAAAGCTTCCACGTAAGAAAATACATCACGGGCGAGGCTAGAAAAATTAACCAACCCTGACGAAAACCCAGAACCTAAACAGGCCAGTAGCATAGGGCTGAAATATGTTGGTGAATTAAAGGGCCATAGGACCATAACATCCTAAAATATATATATATATATATATATATATATATATATATATATATATATATATATATATATATATATATATATATATATATATATATATATATATATATATATATATATTTTTTTTTGTTTTTTGTTTTTGTTTTAATCTTTCACTTCCACCCCGGTATTAACAGGATACCTGGCTGGGAGTGGTTGAGGAATTTTTGTGTTATGGTTACACCCCCTAGATAACGATATCAAAAGAGCTCCCCGGGACATGGCCGAGCCCACCCTGAGTTTTAGGGGTCAGGATGAACCCAATTATGAAGCATGCCACTATTAAAGTGGGTGAGAGTTATTTATAAAAAAGGATTTTTTTTCTTCACTTTTTCCCCACCTCATTTTGAAGTGGTGTATAGGTGTGGCACTTAGAAAACCCCTTCTGTGTCTTTGTTCAGAGGGATGCTTTGACATCCATTGTACAAAAAAAAGCTTACAAAAGGGCTTAGAGTTACTTACCATTGGCTGGCTTCAATGTCACTCTTGTTTCCTTTTTTCTGATTGGCCAGTCCCTCCTGCTTCCAGTTTCTATTCCACTGTTCATCTCTGCAGTGGAGCATGGACCTACCACGGTTTCCTGTACGTGGCCATCGCCCTGCCACTGGCCAAGCACTACTGCAGGTACTTTTTCTTTTTTTCCCCTCTCTTGCTTTCACTTTCTCCTCCATATCTTGTTCCTCTCTCTATCCTTCTATCCATTTCTTTCAGTTTTTTGTTCTCACTACTTTTTCTGATTTCCTCTCTCTCCCTTTTACCTTGTTTACATTCTCTATCCTTCATATCTTCTTTGTAGTTTTCTCTATTCTGCACGCCCCTATGCTCCACTACACAGCCCACCTCATAGAGCCTCACCTGTCCCTTTACTCCCGGGCAAATGCAAACAGAGAAGAATACCCCAGTCAGACATTCCTAATACACAAAATGAGTGGGCCTCTTAAACAAACAACATTTGTTGCAAGGCCTACTAATGCCCTTGACATCCCTGGGCCCTGGTGTCACTGCACTGGCTGCACCACTGATAGCTACCCCCTTGGATGTGATGGACTGTTTGGCCCCATAGTTCGGACATTCTCTTTATTGAAGCACGTGAGCCGCAGAACATTTACATAAGGTCGCAAGATCCAGTGTCAGTTGACTTCTCTTACCAGAGGGAACTTCGCAAGGAATTCGGCATAACTCAAAATGATGTCCCCCATTAACATAACACAGGCCCCCCCCTATGCCTCCCTTATATTATTCATTGGCCCTGGGCTGAATGCAGGGACATCTTAAGGATTTTGGGGACTCTGGGGAAAACGTATTCTGGTTGCCCTTGGCAAAATGTATTTTGGGGGGCCCTGTTAGGATCATGTTTGAATTTATGAACCAATCTCAGCACTTTTGTGCCCACTCTGGCCAGGTCACAGACAGGGCACAGTCGCCCTCGTCCACATTTTAAATGTATTTACATCTAATATTCAGGGATGGTGATGTGTGTTTTCAATATTGTAACACAGCAGCAGCTCACTAATATTATTACAAATAATCTCTGTGAAATAACATCTGTGACTTCCGCTCATTTCTCATATGTAAGCTCCTATTTTGATCTCAGATATGTTTTATGGAGGTTGCATGAAACATAAACGCAACATTTCTCTGCAAACTGTCTGCAGCAGCCGCTCACACATCACCCACATTAAAAATAAATTAAATAAAAACGGAATTGAAAACGATCTAAGAATGATTAAAGGTCATCGGGGTAAGACTCTCTGCAGAAACAGAGCTGGCTCTATCAGGGGGTTGGGGGGGGGTGGGGGCTGAAAGTCTGGGGCTCTGGGCGGGGGTCCACTTTGCCCGTGCCCTTAAAACGTCCCTGGCTGAATGCCCTGCCCCCAAAAGGGTTGGAGGCCCTCTGAAGGGTTGGGTCTGGCTGCCATGCTCCCCAGAGGCCCGGCGTTCTGCCCCTGTTCGGCACATGACCCACAGAACACTTCCATGTGTGTTGGAGAGCAGCCATGTTTATCTCTCTGTGCGGGACTCTTTCCTGTTGCAATGAAAAGTGATGGAGACATAAACCTCGGGGCATTTGTATCTGTGTTAGGGGAGGTTTCAAGATCCCTTCTCCTTCGTCTATGGTCTTCACTCTAGGAAAAGCTATCACCTGCAGGTGGCGCTACTTGCACCAGCGCCTAGAAGTCTTCTAATCCTCCGGGCATTTATGTGTGTGCTAACGGAGGTTTCAAGATCCCTTCTCCTACGTCTATGGGCTCCACTATAGGAAAAGCTCTCACCTGCAGGTGGCGCTACTTGCACCAGCGCCTAGAAGTCCTCTAATCCCCAGGGCATTTATATCTGTGCTTGGGGAGGTTTCAAGACCCTTTCCTCTCACACGTCTATAGGCGTCACTATACGAAAAGCTATCTCCTGCAGGTGACTCTACTTGCACCAGCGCCTAGAGGATGTGTAAATGGCAGTGGTGAGCTATGTCCAAAAACTGTATAATAACATAAAACGAGATTCTCAAAGCTCTCGTTTCAAATAAGTAAATTCAACCTTGGCTCTACTACACTCACACCACCCTGCTTGCACTGGAATTATCCTGACTCCAGATTGTTGTGTTTCCATCTGTACACACACCTGACACCGCATCACCTTTCTTGCACTGTGCGATCCCTTGAGCTCTCGATTGTCACTGAGAAATGGATGCAACATGTTTACAATTGTAACTGATTACATGAGTTGATTTCTAATCTGTGGCCTTGCTCATGTATGTTGTCAGATGCTGTGCACGATTGTTTACATCCACCTAACAGTGAGTTATTATTTGAAATTAGTCCTCTGTGAACCATGTTCATTATAGTTCAGTTGACTGTCCCTAGTTCTGGATTGGCGTACAGGCTATCCTTTGTTTTTTTTGTTTTTTTAAATCCAATGTTTTTTGGGATTTTTACATCCCTTGGTTTTTTTTTTAAATCCCTTGCTTTTTACGACCGCCTGACCTGTTTCTAGTCGTATCTAACGGTGACCACCACCCACCCCTACATCATTCTGACGTTTCCCAAAATGCCACTAGGTGGCGGAAGAGCAAGCTTAAGGTGTAAATTAACATATCAAATTGTGAATTTTTGTGAAATCTAACACTGTATAACATTGTAATAAGCCTTAAAGTGGAACTTTAGATGTGCAGTTGCTCATTGTCACAGGGGACCGATTTACTAGCAAGAAGTGCAAATACTCTCCCATTAAAAGTACAGAACACCTGCCGGAAAGTGCTGACACTCTCAAATTCAAGAAGCGCGGGTACTACGTACCCCACAGTACCCGCCCATTGAATGCACTGCCTGCAGTGCAACAGAAAGGAGAATTCTAGGTTTCCGATTGTTTGAAATGCACAGTTCACAGGAAATATGTATTTACCTCAAATTATGAAAAATAATGAATGGACAAATGGACAGGACACAATTCCAACGAGTTATACTACGTGTGCAATATTAATAGATGTTTTGTTGTGTTATATGAGACATAGCTCACCTCTGTGTTATAGTATGACTTTACAAGTTGAAGGATACCTAGCTCCTAAAAGGGAAGTGAGGTTTAGTGCTTCAATCTGACATTACATATTCTAAACACTTGTGCTACAATACGGAAACACATCTTTAGTATTTCTGTCTGTAATTCCACCCTTCTGTCCCATATTATTGCACGGGCGCTGTAGTGTGACATTGCACCCCTTTGTGCTATAATCAGGCCCACTGGAATTATGAGGCAAGAGAGGGTCAAATTATGTGGCAGGGTTGAGTAAATTATGCGGCAAGAGAAGGCATAACGGGGCACATTTCCTAATAGAGTTACTTCATTGCTTTGTCATTTTTAAACTTGGTAACACCGTATGGGCATTGGTTGTGCCTCATTAGTACCAATTTAATTCCCAAATATAGCAATAACCAAGAGAAAGGTGGCCAGTCAAGGTTTTAAAGGGCCTTCCCTTGCACAGCAACAGGTGTAGCTGCATTTTAGTAACTATTGACCCATTTAAGCTAGAAACAATTTTTGTTTTTTAAATCTAACGGTTATGCGGCAGATGATGGATTATGTGGCAAATGTGGCAAATCTATAATTATGCAAAAATGGCTGTGGCCGCACAATCCCATAATTCCAGTGGCCCGGTCTATAATACAGAGGTGCAGCTGTACTGATACAGTCTGACATTTCACCTGTGATATGCCACTACACCATTAGGGGCATATTTCTCAATTTTTCATGCACCGCTACGCAGCAAGTCACCAAGGAAGAGGACAGGTATTTACCGTATTTAACATTATACGGCCCATCCCTGATCTCTCCTTGCGGTGGTGCACAATGTGCTGCCTAGCGCCAACACAGGCGCTCTTGCACCATGGGGCGATAGTGCCTGCATTGTAGGGAGGATTGGTTTTGTGCAGAAAGGGAAGACTTCCTGCACAAAAATAATCCTCAGAGGCATTTTCCTCCTTCTATGTGTCTTGCCCAATGCAGCACACGTAGAAATAGGAAACAACGAGGAGAGGCCTAACATTTTGGCGCATTCCCAGGTCTACCACAAAACGAAAATCGCGAAATGCACCAAAATACATGGGTGGATGCGTGGGAACTCCCACGCATCCACCCATTTAATGCCTCCCTGGGGCAGAGTAACGCAAGGCAACCACTTGCGCTGTCTTCCGTTACTGCACAGGGCTATGCAAGGTGGCCTTGCGTGGCTTGGTAAACATCATTCAAGGATTTGCGTAGCACTTGTGCTGCGCTGTATGGCACAAGGGCGACACAAACCCATGATAAAAATGTGCCCCAGTATCTTAGTTTTATTACTCTTACGCTCTGTGCTCTAATGTGGCACAACCACTTATGTGGTGTAGAATAACATGTCCGCATCCTCTGTGTGATAATGTTGCTAATCTTCATCGCGGTGCAACAAGACATTCTGTGAAGCCGTGCTCCAACATGACCTTCCAGCAACATGTGAAGCTCCTTATAACAGAGCGCTAGTTATCCATTCCATGCTTGAGTGGCAAATCAAGGCCAGGTGTGTGTTTTTTCATTGCATCCTGGGATTTCAAGTCTTATTTAACCCCTTTTAAAATCAGGACTGCAAGTCCCATTATGCAAATACATTGTGCAGCCGGAAGGATGTACTCCTACCTGGAACAGGGAGACAAGATCTCTTTAATAAAGCGTGCATGCTGCTAGAGAGTCGTTTTCAACTCAGGGGGCATAGCTGCCAAATGTCCCAGGTCCAGGCATGGTTTGCCACTCCAGTCCAGTTTTTATTCGATGAATTCTGTACTCAAGTTTTATAATGAAATAAACAAAACTACAAGTGTGGGAAGTTGGCCTGATATATGCTGTCACTAATTAAAGTGGGCACCGTGCACCAGTCCAAACAACCCTTATGGTGATTTAGAGGTCAAAGATAACCTTAGAAAGCTATCCTAGTGGTAGCTGTGGAGAGCAGCCTTCAGGCTTAGTCTTGAAGGAATGTTAAGCAGCTTGTTTTACCAGAATGCAACCTTATAGTATTGATTAAATGAAGGAAGAACCACACAGTATCTCCTACACGGCGATAACCACACAATACACAATAATAGCACAGAATCAACAGTAAGTAGCAATAATACACAGTGGGCCCCAGGGGGGGACAAAACCATATACTAAAATAGTGGTATAACAACCACAACTTGAGTCAAGACAGTGTCTAGGATACGTAGAATCACTGGGACCCCAAGGCGCAACTTAAGGTGAGTAAGTAGGGACCCCATGGAGGATGGGTGCAGTGTGAGGACACGACTGCGTGCTCCGTACAACTCTATGGGAAAGTCGCGGTTGAAGTTTTAGTGTTTGAGGACCCTTACAAGTGGATTACGCAGAAACCCTTTGGATCATAGAAGGTTGGAGAGCCACCCCACCCGTGGATATGGTAGTACCAGAGTTACCTATCCCAGGGAAGTCGTGTGCATAAGGCTGAAGTGGTGTCGGAAACCGTTGTTGATCTCAATGGGAGACTTTAAAGAAATGACACTGCTGGAAAGAAGAAGAATGTCCGGTGGAACCCAAAGGTGGGTTCTTGATTGAAGGACCCTAAAAGCAGAGGGGACAGAGTCTGGGTCACTCAGGAGTGACCAGGGGCTCGGTAGAGCAATGCCCACCGATGTCAGGTGCTTCAGGTGTGTTGATGGAGACCTTGACTCTGCAGCCACAGGGACCAGGAGATGCCGTGGACAACCAGGAGTCACATACGAGTTGTCCCACAAAGGATGTCGCGTGCTGAAGGGTCGGTGTCCGGCTGGAGCACCAACTAGCCTTGGTACCGGCAATCCACGAAGAAAGTCAAGAAAGGTTACGGTCTGGCCCAGCAAAGACCAGAGGACTCACCACAGCGAGGGGAGTCAGGGCAGAACTGGAGCCACCAGAGGAGCCCAAGAAAAGCTATGTTGACCCTCAAGAGGACCCACAGGCTGGAGGCACAGGTGTCGTGAGGGGACCTCAAGGAGGTTCGCAAAGTAGCAGCTTGCAGGGCACTCAGTGTGAGGAGGCTGAAATCCTATGTATAAAATGTGCGCAGGGGTTGGAGCTAGTGATAGCCCAATGCAATTAGTTGGGGAATGCCAACAAGCATATGCACTTCAAAAGTATGCGATGCACATGGGTTCAGGTTATGCGGTCCCCACGAGGGATACTGGCCTCAAACTTGGTGAGAGGGCAGCACAACCTTGAGGAACATGGAAACCCACCTCCTGTGTTGCTGGAGCCATCGGAGTCTGCAGGAGCTCAGGATCAGCAGACAGGTCAGTTACGTTACGGTGCCTGTGAATGCAGGGGACTGACTCCTTCACCCCAAGGGCGATATTTCAGTTGTCCTTGATGCTCCACAGGTCCTGCACGGAGCCTGTATAGTGCACGGGCACAGACGATGCTTTGGACAAAAAGGGACACGAAGTCGGGCCCAGTCGAAGTCCAGAGTGTCCAGATGGTCGAAGGTCAGTAGTTTCTTGTTCAGAATCTTGTCCACGTCGAATCTAGGGTCCTACAGCCAGGTAAGCCCTTAAGTACTCATGGGAGAGGGTAGGACAGATTTAGGGGACCCTCCCAGGGGAGCGTTTGGACAGTGGGGAGGATACTCTCATGTCCTTTGTCCAGTTTCGCGCCAGAGCAGAAGCCAACGGCTCCCAGAACTGGTTTGAGCAGGACTATGCACAAGGACACCAAGTGTGCCTTTCGTGCAGACTTTTAGGCACTTTGGAAGTGCACCCACCCAGCCCCAATACTCTAAATCTGGTCCGGGAGGCAGTCACATCTTCCTGTGACCGGATACCTAAGTGTTCTGCCTTCCCCTGCTCGAGCTTGGCTCAGCAGCAGGAGAGCAGAAACGTGTCTCTGGTTGGCAGCAACCATTTTGTGCTGTCTGGGTCTAAAAGGCTGGTACTGGGGAGACCAGGGACCCCACGAAGCTTGCTCCAGAAGGGTGGAATCATACCTCCCACACCATCTACTGGTGTGGAGGTATGATTCCAAGGTGTTTGATACTAAACACGACATGTTTTGTTGGAGCTGTTTTCGAGATAGCATTTTATGCGAGCCTATAATGCACCTCTATCTAAATGTCTGACTGCGTCACAGACAACCCGGGAGAAGGGTCTCCGAAGGTTGCAGGGGTGCTCTGATCATGTAGGGGCACCCTCTCACGTAAAACCCAGCAGCCTGCCTTCAAGATTGCTAAGGCCTGCTAGAGGGGTCACTGATAGGCTTTAAATGTAGTGACCTATAGAAATAGTAAACCTATGTCTCTCGTAAGTGATGCAGACACCAGCTTACACAGGCTGCAAAGGCAGACCTGTAGTTCCATTTTGCATGGCCTCTCATGGGTGGCATAATACATGCTGCAGTCCATGGGAGGCCTCTGGGGTACCTATAGCCTGTTTACATGTGTACCATATGCTTGGGACTGACAAGTGTACCACAGTATCCAATCTGGAGTGTACCTGGTACATAACATAACAGTTTAAAGGAGAAAGCAGATAGGCCGGGGTCCTGATCAGCAGGAACCCAGCCAGACAAGTCAAAAACCAGCAAAACACCTGGCAAAAAGTGGGGGTAACCATGCAGTCAGATCCTACCTTCTTACAACAAGACCCAGATTTCAAGGAAAAAACTTGGACTGGAGCATTGCATGGACCTGGAAATCCGGGCAGCTATGTAGGAGGGGTGAGAGGACGTAATCTGCATGCTTCCCCTGTGACGTAGATGATGTGGGATCTCTGGGGGTACTCTTGGATTTGGTATAGAGTGAGAGGCGAGAATAAGCAGCAGAGGTGTGGGCCCATAGTAATAAATACCATATTAGAACGTTATGAAATTAGTCCAGGTCACAAAGCATGCGGTGCTTTGTATCTAATGATTTAGTTTCTCAACCTAATGCATTCTGGGAGATGTAGTAATTGTTCACATCAGTTGATCCAACACTACTCAGAACAATGATTTGTAAAAGAGATGATTGTATTATTGCTTCCTTGGTTGGGTGACCAGTGTGCTCCATGTCACCGGGACACAACTTTTCCATCCCTTGACCTTGCTTTTTTACATGTCAGTGCATTCTGGGAGTTGTAGTCTTATTAATTGTAATTGAACCAACACACCTGATAACAATGATCTGTAAAAGCAAAGTCCAGGAATGGAAAAGTGGTGTTCCGATGACATGATGCCATCTGGACACCCAAACTTTGGAACCCTTTTGTGGGAGTAGTCTTGGGGGTTTGCCATCATTTCAGGTGTTCGGTTGGGTCATACTGTGTGATGCAGCACATGGTTAAGGTCCAGGTGGGTTCCTTCCCTTTCCACTATACCTAAAGTTAGCAACAGCCTGGCTTGAATTCAAGGTCATTTCTTGGTCGCGACATAGCACGTGGCTGAAGATGCCAGGTGGGGGCAGTGCCCTGCATGAAAGACAGCTGGTTCTGGTATAGCACAGCATCCGAGACAAGGATAAGCGTGGTACAAACGCTAGCCACCTGCACTTAATGACTTGGAAAGCGAGCGAGGCACCCCACGGAGCAAAAAGGAATTGGAAGCAGAGTAAACTGAGACTTTTAGATTCAGGCTTTCCATTACAGGCCCGTGCCACTGCCAGCGACAGAGGTGAACTATAGGCCAGATCACAGCATGGAATGATCTATGGGACATACACGCCAACATGTATAGAGTTGTCAAGTTTCCTAGGTCCATGCGTGTATAGCTTATCTAGTTCAGGTTTTTTTTTTGTGCTTTGCATTCTGGGATATGTAGTCCTGCTTTTATAATGTGATAAAAAGGACCACCCTAGACTGTATAGTATTAATCTGGACTGGATGAGCAACTCGTACAAGGACCATGGAAAATAAAGAGCTCTGTATTTTTCAAAAAGTAAAAGGGAACATTGAAGGAAAAAAAACAGGGGATTAATTTCATCTTTAAGTAGCACTGAAGTGGAGGAAGTTCTAAGCAGGAGAAAGATACAATATAATTTTTAGCTTTAAAAATCAATTTTCTCAATTAAAATCAAGAGTTAAGGCACAAAAGCTCTCAAAAGTTCCCAGGGCCATGCATGAGCAGATCTTTCAGTCCAGGATTTTTCTTTGCATCCTAGGACCTGTGGTCCTGGTTTCATAATGTGAGCAACAGGACTGCAAATCCCAGAATGCAAATAGAAAATCCTGAACTGGATGAGCTGTTTACACAAGGAACCAGGAACCTTGGGAGCTCTGTGGCACTTATTGGGGGGAGTGGGGCTTAGGGTCCGATTTACAAAACCATATGTATGTACGTGGCGGTGAAAGAACATGGGAGTGATCATGCCTCACAGATGTAAAGTATTGGGAGCTGCACGAGCGCTTGAATTGTAATAAAAAAAAATAAAAAAAAAATCAGTGATGGTGCCCAGACTTTTAGCTGAATCTATGACGAATGTTAGATTGTAAGGAATATCAAGGCTTTCTAGTCTCGATTCCACCTCATGCCGCTTTATTCCACCACGAGACGCTGTGTGCATCTTTAGAAGTAGGTCTGGTGGCTTCGTGGATAATGTGCCTAGTGTAGGGGCCTGCCCTTGACCTCATGGTCACAGGTTTAAGTCTCAGAGGGTTCACTCAGGCTTTCATCCTTCTGAGGTCGATAAAATGTGTACCATTGAGTTGGATACCAATAAATATCTGTTATTCAGCATCAAGATGCCCATGGGTGAACATGTGCTTTACAAATACTTATGTTATGTTATCTCACTCTTGCAGGTTCTTTTTCATCTCTGCGATCTCCCTTTTAAACAGTTTTTTCTTTGTTTTTGTCCTCATCCTTAGCCCCTTTTTTGCCTTTGTCTTTCACTCTCTATTCCAGGTCAGAGTCTAATGAAGGAAAAGTAATTTCCGATCCCTGAAAAGAGTGCCAGCAGTCCCAATCTGCAACTACCAGCTCAAATGAAGCACTAAACCTAAAAATAACCAGTGTGCAGAAGATGTGGAAATGTTTAGCGCCTGGACACCTCTGGGTACGACAGTGCTCTACAAATGTTATTTTCATTTCATTTTCATACTATAGTACCCTGGTAGTTGTGTCACTTCAAGGCACAGAGGGTATGAATAATGCCACTATAGCGCAGACTGGTTTTACTTCACACTACACAACTAATAGTGCGATGAGATTATTGCATATGTGCAATGCCAGACTGTAACACTAAAATTGTACGTAAGAATTTTAACATCCATGCAATAACTTCATTCTATAGCAATGGGTGTAATATGAAATCATTGTAGTAAAGTTGTATTTCTGAATAACACAATGGTGAGAGAAGCCGCATACCACAGCACAGTACACCTACTACTATTATTATTGTACAAATGGCATTGGTTTCCTAGATCCATGCATGATTAGTCCCTACAGTCTAGGATTCATCTTTGCATTCTGGGACTCGTAGTCCTGGTTTTAGAATGAGATACATAACACCAAAAGCCACAGAATGTCTAGGAAAACTCATCAAGCATGGAACTGGAACACATGTCAGGGCTGTTTTTGTGTCACTGAATAAGGTACACTTAAGCAAGGTGTCATGAGTTTCACCCTTGGAATAACCCAGTTGATTAAAAATCTAGATATGAAAATTGCTATGGCTGAAGACAGACACCAGGGGGCGCTATAGCAGGTCTGGAATCAAGGATTCGACTGATTGAAACGCTCTTTCAACCAGCCGTGTCCAAATGAAGCAATGTGATTCTTGTGTGGGAGATCGCGGTGATCAGATATTGTGTTTTGGGAGATCCACTCTTATGGTTCATATGAGTAAGTGTGGGGAAAATGGCAGAAGGCATAGCAGCACCGTTTAGGGAACCTTGCCATCTGGGGTTATCTTATAATCACTCACCCTCATAATGCGGAGCCCGTGTGGGAATACGCTTTTTATCGGACCCTAAAAAAGAAGGACACCATGTGGATCGATATATGTCAGGTGCGATCATGAGCTTTCACCATCCAAATGGGGAATAAAAAGAGCATTTTGGTGCCTTGAGCTTCAAGATCCATTTGTACTCATATGTATTCCAGGCATCTTCCCCTAGCAAATTTTGGCAGTCTTTGACTATCACTGTATAAAAAGATTATAGACCAACCAGAGAGAATTTCTGGGATATAATATCAGAACATTGCAAAGAGGTCACCCCAGGACTGAGATCTCAGCCAGCCTATAGGAGACGAGAATCCATTTTCTGGGTGTTGATTCTAACATTCAGTCAAGGGTCTTTATTTATGACGCTGTATATCAAACCCACTGGTCGCCATCATCATTTCCAATATAGAGGTTTTCCTCTCATACCTCTAAAAATAATCTGGCGGTTTGCCTTCTCATGTGAGATAATAGAATAACTAGAAGTCTTGAGGTCCCAGCATATAGTCTGAAAACATGATCAATAGATTTAGAGAGAGGTAATGATCAGAAGACATCATATGAAAAGCTAAAACAAGAGAGGGTGCGATGTCTAGATCATCCTTTCTACAGATTAAACCTAGGACAACAGAACAGACTGATATTTGGATCTGAAATACTAGCCCATCGTGCACATGGATACAGATTTTAGGAACTTATTTAGTGAGCCATAATTGTTTGCAAATATATGACATAGAAACATCAAGAAAACGATTTGCAAAAATATATATCATCAGACAGGAAATATACAGTCCTAAATGACTCCATTGGAAATGGAACTAGACCATGCTGTAATAGAGTGCTGTCTTAAATGGTCCTTAGATACAGCATCCTTAAATTGGTCAGAAATGTAAAGTTAACAATATATAAACTTGTAAAACCAGCAATTGCACTATATTCTAGTAAAGTTAGGACTCCTAACTTTAGGACTCCTAAATGCCTTCTGTGAATACCGAAAGTCTTAAAGTTAGGATTTGTCTCAGGAGTCCTAACTTTACTACTCCTAAGCTGAGAAAAATCCTAACTTTAAGACTTTCGGTATTCACAGAAGGAGTCCTAAAGTTAGGACTCCTAACTTCTGTGAATACCGAAATGAGTAAGTGCCTTCTGTGAATACCAAAATGGTAGTAAGTTTAGGATTTTGTCTTAAGTTAGTTCTGTGAATCGGGCCCAGAGTATCCACATACCCTAGACTCCCACCCCATGGGCGACCAAGGACCGAGGCTTTTCATTTGACCCTATTAATATTTATCCCACAGCTTTAAATCCAAGCCTTGAGGCAAAGCTGGAAGGTGCTCTCTGTGACTGAATGAACCATTGACTTTTCTTTGAAAGTGAATATCTCATGTTCATGAATGAGTCAAACGCGATACCCAGGTAGAGAGGCCCTTCACACTTTGTAGTAGTGTGTCTTTTATTTCCATGCTTCTGGTTTTACTGCTTTTGGACCCGCCACCATGATGTGAGATTTCAATGCATTAGTTTTGAGATCGAGGTATTCTATAAGAGCTGTGCAGCATTTGAATAAATTTGAAAGCTGTTTGTTGTTGTTCATATTAGGTCAGTATCTTTCGCATTCTACAAGATTGAGTACGTTTCCTAGCGATACTGTGTGTCTTGTTTGTTTTTGTCCTCAAAGTCACCTTCAGGTGGTTAGTATACAGCATGGAGTCCTTGAGCGCCTTGAGACCCTCGTAGGTGAGTAGTCTGCACTTTATAAGATTACTGATTGATTGATTGATTGATTGATTGATTGATTGATTGAAGAGGAAAGGAATCAAGACACAACCTTGTCTTACTTCACTTTATGAACAGAAACCTTCCGAGCCTTCATCCCTTGGGACATACCTCAACTGAGCTGATAAACTGTGGTGTGGAGCTGGGTCAAGCACGGCAGCTTCGGCTCTTGTTGACTCCCCAATGGCCAAATTAACACAATGAAAGGCCATGACTTAATTTCCACTTTGTGTATGTTTTAAATTAAAAAGGAAGAAATGGATGGGGATGGTTGTGTTCCATGCGGATGATTTAGCATTTTAGATAGTCTGCTGGGCTTCCAACGTATTATTTATTTATTTATTTGTTTATTTATCCCTTTATTTGTTCATTTATTTATTTTCTATATACTTACTTGTTTGTTTATTTATTTATGTATTTCCATATTTATTTATTTACTTTTGTATTTCTTTATTTTTTTTATTGTTTATTCATTGACATGTTCATGGCAGAGACTTATGCATGCACAAGGATCCCTGTACTCCATGCAATCAATTCATTATAAAGAAGAAGCACTGTCTGAAATTTTTTGCAGAAAAATGCCTTAAACTAACCCGACTCCAGAACATTCGAACGAAATGTGTTTTTATTTTTCCGTTGTTTTAAAAAACGAAACACGGGCAAGAAAAAACCTTCCGAGCTAGCGTCCACAGAGGAACTCTATCACCCTTGCAGTATTGGACTGGATCAATTTCACTTAATGTCAGATAACTTTTTAAAACTCCAGAGTGTGCATTGAGAGCAGGCTGTTTGTCAGAGGTATTGATTTCCCTTCAGTCTTTCATCCATTTTACTTGTTAGTATTCTTTTTATATCGAAGCAGTGAGTTTATTTGTTGACATGTTTTGACCTCCTTCACATAGAGTTAATAAAAATGTGAAATGTTCTGATGTATTTCCAGTATTTGAAATTGCACTATGTTTGTAATGAACATTATTAAATAGGAGAATAATTAAAAATAAAACTAGGTATATTACACGTGTGAAATGTATAAGATAGCTTTTAGATCAGTAGCTGTTTCAGATATCTGTGTGTACACTGAGATACGAAGGGTCAGACCATCTCATGGACAATATTTCATATCTGTAAAGTGGAAAAAAATGTGTTCTTTTAAAGTCATCGTTCAGGAAGCAGCTAAAGTGAGGAGTATTTATCCAATGTGACTATAGTGCTATTATAAGTCCGACATTTGATATATACCCTGCTTTAGGGATAAATGCGGAAGAACTTAGGGACATATTTACAAGACCCTATTGACACCACAGCGTCACTTTCAGTGACGTTGTGGTGGCAATAGGGACTTTGCCTTATTTACAAGGCAGCGTTAGGCCACTTAACGTGGCTTAGCGTTGCCTTGTAAATAAGGCACCCTTTCATGCTGTACTTAGTGTGAAAGTGAAGGGCAATGGGTGTTGCGGTGGGCGTTCCACGGCAACACTCATTGATCTTGACGCTGCTCCTTATTTACAAGGGTGGCATAAATAGGAGGCAGCGCCAAAATTAAGACCAGGAAAAACCTGGTTCTAAACAGGCGAAATGAGGAGAAATGCTTTATTTCTGCTCGTTTTTGCTGTTTCCATTTGTGCTTCGTTGTGCAGCACACATAGAAACAGAAAATTGCCAGTGATTAGTTATGTGAAGGAAGGTGTCCCTTCCTGCACATAAACAATCAAAATAAAAAATGACATTTTGCAACTTTTATGTGTGCTGCATTACGCAGCACACATAGAAGTGACAAAACATAATTTAAAGATTGTTTATGTGCAGAAAGGGAGTCCTTCCTGCACATAAACAACCTTCCTCTCAACGGAGACACCCTTTTACTATGGTGCACGGGTGCCTGCGTTAGCGCGAGGCTGCTTAGTTTACCACCAGCGCAGGTGGAAACGCAGGGCTGCACCATATTGTTGTAAATAGCCTGCATTTCTGAAGAGGCGGAGTGCGGCGTTAAGCCAGGAAGGCTAATGCCGCAGTCCGTCACTACATTGTAAATATGTCCCTTAGAGTAATTATATTACCACAAGGGTCACTAAATTTACGCGAAATTACCACCAATATTTTGGTGGTAATCCATCAAAATTCACGGAGTGGGTTAAATTTACAGTAACGCAATCAAAGGACACTTCTCTCATGAGAATTTCCCTCTGAACGAGGACCTATGTGATGTTACAGTAACATCTGTTGTGCAAGTGCCAAGGAAAGCATTGAGGTATGAATTATCTGTCTATTACAGGATGATTCTTTTCCATGCAGGGGTCCCTGGTGACCTCAAAGACAGAGAGAGTGAAGCTGGAGTTGCTTATGGTGTCACTTGAAACCCTGATGTGAAAAAAACTCTTGTTCGTGGATGATGGATGCCCCGTGTGACCCTCTGCATCCTCTCTTTACTGTTCTTCAGAGTTGATGAATGTCCTAGGGGTCCCACTGCACGGTCTCCTCTTCCTCTTCTCTTTTATAATAGCTCATAGATGTCTTCGGTGTTGCACTGGGCCCTCGGTCTCTTCTTCCTGACCCATGTTTACAGTCGGTGGTTGCCTTGGATGCTCCAGTGTACTCCCTCCTTCCTCATTCGTTCTTCACCTTCCAGGATGCACCTCCAAGTCTCTTAGGGGCATATTATCAAGACAGGCGATAAAATTATCGCCGCTTTAGCTTTAGTTTAGATGTCCTTCACATCTAACATGGGCTTCAATAGGAATTCCATAGAGCATATTATCAAGCCCATTATCGCCGTTTTAGCGGCAGTTTTCTGTCGCTAAAGCGGTGATAATTTTATCGCCTGTCTTGATAATATGCCCCATAGTTCCTTGTCCTCTTGTCCCTCCCTTCTGTCTGTAGCTCTGACGAGCTCTGGGTTTAATGCTATCCCCTTTCTCTTGTTAATGTAGTGTGACCACAGGAAAACACAGAGCTCTCCAAAGGTCACAGCTCTGGAGAATCAGGAATGTGCAGATCTCAGCTGGATTTAAATAAAGCAGTGTCTCCAACTTACTGGCGGAGACCTAGAATTATTCTTTTTTTCCATGATCTTGTCCCACCGTCTGGGACTGGTGCCATCGGAGATTATTAATGAATCCTGAAGTTGTGTTCTTAAATCATCAGCCAGGCTCGAGGCTCCTCTGTTTTAATGCATGCAAGCCCTCCTTTGTCGGCCACGGATATCTCCTGTCCAGAGAGAGAATACCCGGTCTATAGAGGCACAAGTTCAAATTATAGCAGTAGTGTTGAGTTCATGTCCTGACTGTACAACTTAGGATAGGGTAATTATCTGTTCTGCCTATACCAGGGGATCATATAGCCCTGAAGAAAGTCCTAGCACCAAGGACTGAAAACATGTTGGCCTTAGGGTCTTAAGACCATAACTCCCCATACGACCCTACTGTAATTTTTTAAATATTCCTGCTAGACCCAAGAATAAAGGGATACTGGGGTCGAGCAGTGAATTTTTAATCTGTATTCCCCTGGTCAGTTATATTATCTAAGTGCTCCCTGAAATATTGGTTGAGCCCACCGCGACTTATAGGGGTCGCGGTTTCCCGATGATGAAGCATGACACCACTAGGGTGTGTGAGGGAAAATAAATAAAAACAAGGACTTTTCCCACACGACCCCGTCAGGGGCTGCTTCACATAGGGACATCCCAGTGCCTCTTTTCTCTGTTTTCCTTGTTCCTTTTTCCCAAGTAGTAATCTGATGAGAATAATAGTGGAGTACTTTACTGTGATTAAGATATAGAATCAGGAGGGTGTACTCCCTCTTTTTCTCCTCTTGGCCCTTCAAGTATTCAGGACCTTGCGGTTTCTGGATATCTAATTTAATGCGCTGGGCTGCACACAGGTGAGCTACTCAGAGGTAGCTGGACAGCTACAGTAGCTCACGAGCTACTAGTTTGAGACCCCTGATCTAGACCGTCTGTTTCATTTTAGTCCATTCACATTACTGATTGTTAGTTGGTTATTTTGAACCAATGGAGAGAGAACCCACTGGTTGGTCGAGTCACTTGCTCTTGACTGTCAAACTCGTCCCATTGTCGAGCTCACCGCGTTTTGGCGCTGGGGCAGGGCTTGCCGCACCTTAGCAGCCACACTGCCATTGTAGTATTTCAGAACTGGGGGCCGAGGGTGCCGCACATTAGCAACCGCGCTGCCCCCGAGGCATGTGATACGCGGTTCACAGCTTTAGCACTCACCTGTGGCTTTCGGGGAGGGGTTGGACTACTGCAGGCAGCATGAGTGGCCCTGAATAATGGAAGCAAACACCACTGTGGTTTGGCAAGGGTGTCTGGTGTGCTCAGGGCCATTTTGTGTATTTATATGTGCCCTATCCAATATGGTGCTTTGTTATTGCGGCTTGTGGGGAATCCCAATCCATAATGGTGGTATATTACTTCCAGTGGGAAGTTCCAGGTCACTATTTGGTATATATGGCAGTGAGAACTGGGTTAGAGTGTGTTGCAAACGTTCCTGCTTGTGTTCAAGATTTTAGTTGGTTATTGTTTTTATGACTTGTTTTTCCTGTGCTCTTCCAGGTTAGTCTTCCCAGCGTCTCCTGCCCTTCTGATTCTCTGGGGGTTTGTGTGCCCCTGCCTTTTCCTCCTTCAGAAGTGGTCCTTTTTCTTGGTCATCTGCTGGCATGGGGTTTTCCCTGTTCGCATGGTGGCTTTGACAAGGACTCAACCTTTCTTCAACATCAAGGTCTCCGGGATCTGAAGTATGCCACCGCGCCCAGTCATCGCCACCCATGACCTGCTCAGAGGGGAATTCCTATTATTTTAAATAGGACTCTCACCCACTCGTAAGTCTCAGTGGCATGCTTCATCATCGAGTCCTATCCCAGACACCTAATGTGTCTGGTTTGGTACAACCGCCAGGTTGGTACAAGGGAGCTCTTGCTAATCCGCGGATCAGATCTGAGAAGGTAAAATTGCCTCGTGGTCCCTTACCTTAATTTATTTAATTTCAGGGCACCAGGGAAAGGAGTAAAAACACAAGCGATGCCAATGAGGAGAATAAGTGTTCCCCTACATCTGAAATCAGGTCTGCCTGCTTTAGCCACCAATTACAGCCCAATGTGTCTAATTACTTTCCTCAGGTCCAAATATCAGCTCCCTATACTTTTCTAGAGGTGGTTGCCTCTATGAAGTTGTAACTGATTGGGTTTAGTAATCTTACTTACACATTTGCTCTTGCATCCCAACTATACAATCCATTAGCGTACATTGACCGATTTAGTCTTTCGGAAAGTATCATCCTGTGTCCCTTAGGGTTTTCTAGAGGTTGGCGGACCCTGCGGTTACACATTTGTCAAGGTTCAACGTACAACGGTGAACCTATGTGGTCACAAATTTACAAATGTGCAGGAGGAAGTGGAGTGATCTCACTTGTGACACTTCAATTTTTCCCAGGTGTTAGTTCCTCACGTAGAAGTATGAGTTACCTGACCGATTGGCGTGGGGTGCTGCAAATCAGGGAGGCCAGCACAACTCTGTGTATCTATCGCAAGAGTATGTGGGTGTGTGTGTGAGATAGAGAGAGCTGGACCTGCTGTAGGTCAGTAGTAGGACTGAGGTGCATTGGCTGAGTGGTGTGTTTTGCTCAGCAATAGAATGATATTGAATGCTACAAGTTGTTGTTGATTGGGATGAAAGTGCACTGCCACAGCCTGTTTGACCTGAAGGTTGCAGGGAGTGCTTCAAGATCCGGAATGAGGTTCATTGTGTGGGGCGGTGTCACAATGTTGACATCCAGAAGGCTGTGTTAGGGCTGAGTCCTGCACCTACACTTGAACCCATGACAATACCTTGTCAGTTGCAATGTAACCTACTTCATCTGCACATGTAGTATTTGTGTAATGTGAACATAACCAAAAGGCAGGAGAGTACTGTACAGGGGCAATGGCACAGGTATAGTCAATTGTTTCTACTATAGCCTTATAGCCCGCCATAGCGGGCTATACTGGCTGTTAAAGGCCGGCTGCAGCGTTAAAGGCCCGAGCCGAAGGCGAGGGACTTTAACAAAGCAGAGGGACTTTAAAAGCCGGTATAGCCCTGCTACGAAGGGCTATAAGGCTATTAGAACATTCTGCCACTAGAGGGCAGAATGTTCTAACAAAACAAAGCCTTCAGGGAGCGCAAGGGGATTGAAATCCCCTCAGGCTCTCTGAAGTCTTTGTTCACAGCCAGAGCTGTGAACAAAGACACATTGGAATGTTGGTGCTCCGGGCTTATACCAGCCATTATAAGCCCGGAGCACTCCATTGTTTTCAATGGAGCTCCCAACATTCCAATGTTCTAATATGGCCTTATAGCCCGCTGTAGCGGGCTATGCCGGCTATTAAAGGCCCGCTGCAGCGTCAAAGGCCCGAGGAGAAGACGAGGGACTTCAACAAAGCAGCGGGACTTTAATAGCCGGTATAGCCCTGCTACGAAGGGCTATAAGGCTATTAGAACATTCGGCCACTAGAGGGCAGTATGTTCTAACAAATAAAACAAAGCCTTCAGGGAGCGCGAGGCGACTGAAATCCCCTCAGGCTCCCTGAAGCCTTTGTTCACTGTGAACAAAGAAGAAATGGAATGTTGGAGCTCCGGGCTTATACCAGCCATTATAAGCCCGGAGCACTCCATTGTTTTCAATGGAGCTTCCAACATTTCAACATTCTAATGCTTCATAATGCAGTTTTCTCTAAAGTGATGCATCTCCTGTTCTTTTCTAAATTGGGATAGGGTTGGGCCGGTTCTATGGATATGTGGTTATCATTTAAGATCCTGGGTTAATAGGTGGTGACGGCATGTTACCTTGTGTTTTTGTACTTTTTAGCCCCCTCTTGTTTCCAGTCCTGGCTGCGTGGCTTGCTGAGAGTTACCAGAGGTGGGGAAACCGCCTTTACAACAAGGTTTTTACCACGTTGTGCCTTTACCACGCAATTTTTAGCATGCATATTTTTACCGCTAAGATGCATTTACAACGCATGCCAATACCACACATTTAAGGTTAGTTGGTGTAGGTGGGGGTTCTCCCCCGAAAAGACATTGTTTTTAAATCTAAAAACAATGTGTGGTATTGGCATGCGCTGTAAATGCATATTCGCGGTAAAAACATGCAAAGGCCTATGATGTATTTACCTGCGTTGTACCGTCGTACAACCCTGGAGGTGTTACGCTTTCTGAGGAATAGTTTCCCTTTCTTATGAAGGTAAAGCTGGTACCAAGCCCCTTTGAGTTTCTTGGCGATTTGTTCCTTGATAGTGAGGTCAGTATCCAGGTTGAGTCCAGGTGTCCAGGAAACGAGGGGGAGGAGGACTCTGTTGAGGTTCAGGTCGATAAGCTATCACAATCTCACAGCAGCTTGTACCGGATGTCTAATACCTGAGTGGTGAAAACGGCCACACAATGTTGTTTGTAAGGGTGTTTTATCCTGGGATGTGGAACCCTTCACGTGTCAGCTGATCTGTGGATGGAATGAAACTTCTGCTTGAAGATTTGTACTAATTCACCATTTAGTGGTGCTTATTTATCAGAATGATAAAACACGGCTTGCCATCTTGATTTTGCATCTATGACCGGTACGCAGGAACCTTGTCCAACACACCACATACAGTGAGCCAACAGAATGGATACTCATCGGACCATCCGAACAAGGCCATATACTCTGTGTCTCACCAACAGAAGTGAGAATACAGCAGCAGAGATCCAGGTTCCTCCTGACTTCTGCCCCAGGTAGTAGTGCAGATCTGGTTTCAGCTCTGGCGTTTGCGCATGTTGGTCAAGGAGACCTGAGCTGTATAGAGGAATGGGGTGGGAGGCAAACAAGAGGCGAGATAGTGTTAAATGTGACTCTTCTTTTCATATGTAGCTTGGAATCCTTTGCCAATGTGTCCCTGTGCTCTTATCACTCATCTACCTCCCACAGAAAAGCTATTCCGTAGCTGTGTAGCGTGAAATCTGGACTCCACATCTAAACGCAGCCTAGACTGGTTTTCAGTGTGCCAACTTGGGCATAAGACAGCAAAATCTTCTTGCTCCTGCAAAGTCTAGTGGCCAAGAAATTTTAATGAAGATGAGTACAGGATGGAACCTGAACTAGACCTCAGGCTTGACTTGTGGGACTTTTGCTGTAATCAGGACATGAAACTGAATGTGGGCCCACCGCTTCCAGCTGGAACCCAGTTCTGTCTATGATGACTTGACATTCTGACTGCTGAAAAAGTTCCTGAAGTGACAGAAGTACCCCCAGCTTGAGGTTCCCAATGTAGAGTCTAGAAATACGCAATGCACCCTGGAAACTGCAGATATTGCAACAGTGAAATAAAGTCTTGGAGGTGATCCAGTAGGATAGGGGAGAAGGCCAACAATGTTGTATAAAAAAAAACAGCTCAGCTGGTGAGCTCTTGTGTAGTGGCTCTGTCTGGTGGGCTTGCTTACCCGCATAAAAAAATAAAATGTTGTAATCACCCCCAATGAGATTCTTATCATGTGTCACCATCTTCCTACCCACCTCCCTCATGCAGGCATCATGCCTAGGGGTCGCGATCTTCAACATGGTGGGCTTTCAGGATGTCCAAAGATACCTGGGATTTTGCAAAGACTTTTGAAGTGTAGGAATTCCAACAGTAGTGGTCCCCTGTGAGCCTTGAACAGGGGGTGTCGGATTCGATTCTGGTGAGTCGAGGTTTTGTTGCTTTGGAAGCGACCAAACGTATTCAGAAGGGCGCCCTGAATCCCCAAAGACCAAGAGAAAAAATAATTGCTTGTCTATAATCAATGGTTGCCAAAGTTTTTTCCCTAAAAAATTGAACTGCAGCTGACCACTTTCAAGCTACAGGCCTTAAGTTCCAACCCGTATAATATACAGGATAACATTTAATGTTCTGTGTATCATGCAAGAGGCCTTCCAAAGAAAGGGGCCATCTACCTGCAGAGGTTGCCCTCCTTTTATGTACTGAAAAAATACCCTGCAATATAAGACCCACCAAGTTTCCAACCAATGTTCATGCTACAAAAACACGAGAACGCGTTCATCAAGTGTACAAGGCAGGAGGCCTTGGGGTGTTCTTTAACTATCCCTGAGAGGTAATGCAAGCTACCCTGCCCCTAAAGAAACTCTTTAGGAATGACTGTTCAAACAAACCTTATTCCTTATTAGAAAGAAAGACAAGTTGGTGGAGGCCCCCAGACTGTGGACTGCCCTTTGCTAGAGATGAAAATTATGTTGTTATTGGGCTGCCGACATTTAACTACAAAAGATGAAACACTGATAATGTGTTTTTTTTCATGAAAATTAGAAACTATTGTTTTAGGGAATGTATTTATTTTGTCAAAACAAAAAGATTGAATTTGATAGCAAAATATGTGAATTTTCATATACTGAAAAGAATATTATTGTACTAGTACTGTTTGAAACTCTAATATGTGAAACTAGTGTAAGCCCTCAAAACTTTTCTTTTCACCCAGGCCTTTTCCTCATAGGTCCCCCGGATCCCCTCTGTGAGCTTTGACCAGGTCCCCAGTGCCAGGAAGCCGCTTGGTAGCAGTGCGCTTTATTAAATATTTTTTTTCATTTTTCATTTTTTTCATTAATTGGTCTGCTGTAGAAGCCTCAGAGGGCAATCTTGGGATCCTATGACTCAGATTGCAAGGTTTTGAATTTTTTTGACATTTTGCCCCTTCAATAAGATTCTCAGTTACAACATATCATTGAGAATCTACTTGGACGGTGCAGGAAAGGAAGCAAATGGTATTACTGTAGATAGGCACTAAGGTAAATGATAGGCCATTTTATGAATTCTATCTCTTGTAGCATTTTTGAAATTGTGCTGAAAATTGCAACATTTTAACACCAATTTCTGAAAACTTTCTTGGGATAAAACAAAACTTAGCACTGACGTGGAACACAGACAGGTCTTGTGTGCATACATACAAATGTATACCATAGCAGTGTGGAAATGAAATTGTACCACTTTGTAAACACATCACTATGTCTTGTGATTGGCTTATTGTATTGGCTAGCATTTGTTAATTATTCAACTAGTCTTTCTAGCAAGTTATCGCTCACAGCTGTGTGAAGTTCCTTTGTCAGCAGAAGGTTCAAGCTATTTATTAATGCTGCCAAGAATATTTCCTAATTTTCCAAGCACCAAACAAATTTCCCTTAATCCACCTACTCCAGGCCATGCCACAGTAGATCCTTCTCATACCTTCCCCCCTTGTATTGGAATCAGCTACCCACACACGTATGGAAATGTACTGATCATCACCTTGAATTCAGTACTTCTGAAGACTGAGCTGTTTCTGGTCTAAGTGTTCCAACTTTGCTTGAGTCCTGTGCTGCGCCAAGACACCCCTCCCGGGGTGATTTGTGCACGTTATAAGTTAAAGTAACATAATATATCCTTTTTAGTTGGGCACACTGTGTGAATTGTTGGGATATTTCAGGTTCACATCCCCTTAATATTATTGACCAAGGGATGCCCCTGCCAGTCACCTACTACTGACATTAATTCTCACTCACCAGCAGTTACATATTCACTCACACACTTACCTTCTGATGTACCTAGTTTTACTCCGCTACCTCACGGCATCTCTCACCTAGTACCGCTCTTGCTTCCCTATCCACTTACAAACTGACTCCACTAAACAGTCTTGTCGTCTCCCACTGGTCCCCTCTCAATTACCCTCTCCTTTACTCATCCCTCCTCTATGCACTGATCTTTTAGCTCACCTAATATTTCAGCTTTTTTACCTAGCCACACCTTCTTCATCTAACATTCCCACATTATACAAACTCACCTCCTTCCTCAACCACTACTCTATTCAATGACCTATTCAGTTATTCACAAAATGACCTACTCCTCTACTTCCTGTGATGCCACGTGCAAGCACGCGCCATGAAGTCGCGCTCTGTGATGTCACTCAGTCGGGCCGGAATGACTCGCGGATGGGGGGGCTGGGTGGTGCGCAGGGGGCGGCTTTAATTTAAAATACAAATTTTAAAAAAAAGTTAACTTACCTTCGCTGGCCCGGTCCAGCTTTGTCCCACGTCGTCTCTGCTCCTCTCCTGCTCTCAGGAACAGGAAACAGGCAGCCTCCCTCCCCTTCCCTAAGCCAATAACAACGCTGTAATGGCAGCATTATGATTGGTCGGGACGCCGACCAGCCAGGTGCCTATGGGGAGGCCATTTTCTACATGCAGGCTTCAAAAAGCATACATGGAGAAAAGGCAGAGTGCACATGACTGGTTTGGTAGGCCCCAGAGGGCCGACCAAACAGTCAGCGCCCTCAGCAGTAGGCAAGGCACTCCTCCCCTGCCCGAAATCAGCCCCGCCCACCTGTCCACCCCCAACCAAACACTTCTGCTTTCTAGCAGTGCGAGAAGCAGAAACATAAAATGGTAGTTTTACCATTTTATGTTTCTGCTTCTCGCACTGCAAGAAAGCAGTGAGGCAACGCTCCTCCGCCCCACTGCTTGCGGGGGAGGAGCCACCCCTAATGCCACCTGCATACTGCCTAACTTGGTTAGTCTCCCCACTTCTATTTTTTAAGACTTGTGCCCTGGTAAACCTCACCGCTCGCACTCTGAATCAAGCGAAAGTCACCCATGTTTTCACTTATCAGCTCCCTGTCCTGTACCCTCATACGGGTCATTCAGTAACTCGTCGTTTGCCCCTTTTGACGCCATCATACTACAATGAATACCGTTGAACAGATGTGATGGTTCCATGGCTGGCCTCTTATGTCATATCCTCTATGAGGGTAACTCAAGCCTTGGGGAGGCATTAATCCTGGGTTCATTAGTTATTACTGACACTGGAAAAAACAGCTAGGACATCCAATACGGACACTTTGAGTGTTTACACCGTGGAAATCAGCGAATGCAAGGAAGAGTAATTGGTTTCTTCTCCGCGGGCCATGCATCAGAGCACAATTAAGAGGCAGAGCTGAAGATTGTTTGCAGAAGGGCCAGGTGTTTAGCAGATTGGACTGACGAGCTCATGACAGAGGAGGCCAGGCTGAGAGGAGAAATGACAGAGACCCCCCAGTTGTTGGCACTGTCCTCTCTCATGCTATAGAGATATTAACACCTAGCAGCTGTTCTCACAAGCATCATACAACGAGCTCCTCCAGAGGTGCACAAGGAAGGACTCACATCCTTTGCGGCATCACATGATACAAGAAATGTCAAACACCACTTATTAAAGTGCATAAACCCAGTAGTGTCAGTGCGCATGTGGGGTCTGGTAGCTTAGTGGATGAATGCGTCCACTGTAGTGTTTTGTGTTCGACCTCATGATCATAGGTTCAAATTCTGGCGGGTCCACTCTGCCTATCATCCTTCCTAGGTCGATAAAATGAGTACCATTGAGTTGGGTAACAATTAACATCTGTTACTCAATGCCAAGATGCCTGCGGGTGAAGGCACGCTCTACAAATACATATGTTGTGTGCAAAAAGGGGACAGATAGCTCTGTACTACACATAGAAAAAAAGATGAGTCTTTCATCGCTTTTTATAGCGGAAGGATGATGGTCTCAGAAGGATGTAGGGGCATATTATCAAGCACGGCGTTAAAATTATCGCCGCTTTAGCGGCAGGAAACTGCTGCTAAAGCGGCGATAATGGGCTTGATAATATGCCGCAGAGAATTCCAATAGAAGACCATGTTGACACCAGAACATGGGCTTCTATAGGAATTCTCAAGGGCATAGAATTCTCAAGGGCATATTATCAAGCCCATTATCACCGCTTTAGCAGCAGTTTTCTGCCACTAAAGCGGCGATAATTTTAACGCCGTTTCTTGATAATATGCCCCGTAGGTCATTCCACTTCATACCAGGCAAAGTGGGCAAAGCTGTGTCCCGACAAGATTTTATTCTAAAATTCAGGGTAAATGTAACACTTCCCTGGGCAAAGAGCAAAATGTGGTAAGGAAGGTACCAGGAGATGACTGGCACAAAGCTTTGCACTGTCATGATGCAGAGTGCTCTGTTACAGACATGGAGCCCTGTTTGGAGGGCTATTTACCGCCATTAGTCTGTTTAGGACCAAAAATGGTTCGCTTGAAACCAAAGAGATACACATTAAAATGTACCGGACAGACAAAAACGACTATGGGGTAGTAAGCTCAACGCAAGTGGGTGGACCTAAGGGTGGTTTACAGTGTAAGTTTGTAAGGCATGGTTTATCCTGTAAGTTTGTGATTGTCCACACATGTATGTGGTTTGCCATTAAACAAACAATCATCAGCTGGAAACAGTGATTTAATTCAATTAAGGGCTGATGTAACTGCTCTTCTAAAATTTGAAGGGAAATGGATCACATCCAAACTTGAAATGGGTGGAGAAAATGCTTTTTCCTGTGGAGAAAATAAAAAAAGAAATATATTTGCACATAAGTCTGCCTGTATTCTGTGCTAATTGTACAGTGTGTATATGTGTGCTTTGGGAAAATAACAACATTTAGAACAAGCATTGGCAAAGCCAAAAGTTCTCGCCTTTGGGATCTCTTGGCTTTGGCAATATATTTTGGAAATGTTGAACAGCTGATTCTATCCTATGGCCTGGCTTGAAGCTTGATTGCTTCCCCCACTTGAAGAGACTGTCCTCAAAGTGTCAAGAGAGTCTCCTTTTCCAAAATGTTATCAAGAAAAGGGACATTTGCAGTAGGGCTGAAGCTAGCAGGGCCTTTAGGGCTAGACTTCTTTAAAAAGTAGGGAAGGCTTGCCCAAGCATTATGCACCATCTGTTAATAATGTGTGCAAAGAGCAGAAGGCCTTCACCAGTGAGGTAGTGTTGGATCCACCGTGCCACTGGCAGGATTCATGAAGCCAACAAGAGTCTCCAATCCTGGTGGTGGGGCTCATCAGCCCTTGTTAGTACAGATGTTGATGATCTCTCAACGCCGTCTCCCATTGGTTCGTCATACCCACGTGGTATTGAGATCCAAAGGTGGTAAGTGGCCATGTAGAACCCTGCTGGAATCTTTTATGTGTGCTGAACAGTTTCCGAATTGTATCAGGCTGCAGAAGCAGAACAGCATGGGATAAGCCTCCATACCCCAGCGTGCTGAACTTATGCAAATGTATAAAAACCTTCTTTGGTGCAGCAACCCAGGCTGGCTATTCGATCAGCACAGCATCTCATTTGGCACGCCCGATGACCACTCTGCAGTTTGCTTTAAGGAAGTAGCCAGTTGCTTTGCTTTGTTCGAAATCTTTTTAACGCCCTCTGGGGCATATTATCCAGTAATGGCGATAATGATCGGCAACGCAAGTTAGCGTACATTTTTTTTATCTCTTCTTTTCCTGGATACGTATCGCATTCTTACCGATGTATTATGAACACGTCGGTAAGATGTGATTGTGTGCGGGAAAGGACGCGAAAACTCCCGCTAACAGCACAGCGATGGCGATAGGTATTGTGGCGATACCTTGCCATCGCCGCGTTATCGGCGATATAATTTCAGCTAGGTTGCTAATAGTGTCTGCAAATCCCCTTTTAACATGATAACTGATACTCTCCCTTACACACCTCCATGTGACATCATTGTTAGTCAGGATTTTTTCTGGTGTTAAATTCTGGTGCTTACGTGGTTTAGCACACCTTTTATTCTCGCTTCGTGGGTCAGGGACTTCTTTAATAATAGCGCGATGTGGCGTTAGCTACTTTTAACGTGGACCATTGGTAAGGAACGCCTACCTTGCATGTCATTAGCGATAATTATTGCAGGCATGCAAGGCGATATTAAAACCGTCAGCTAACCCCGGAAAGCTGGCGCTAACCCCGGAAAGCTGGCGCTAACACGTTAGCGCAGCCTTGCTAATATGGCGATAAAAATAGTGCCGCAAAAGCGGCGATATTGCCCTTGATAATATGCCCCTCTGTGTGGAGCTTCTCTGAGCTTCACTTTTGTGTCCGTTAACCTACTCTTTGATACCATTTCTCTTTTTTCTTTCTCTTTTCCTGTTGCTCTTTCTCTTTTTTCTTGTGTTCTTTCATTTTCTTTTTTCTTTGTGTCATTCTCCTTACCCTACATTTGTTCTTTGCCTTTTTCCTCTCTTTCTCACCTTCTGTCTCTTTCTTTCTGTTTTGCTTTCTTTCTCCCTGTCATTCACTTAACTCTTTCTTTCATCGCCTTCTTTTCCTTTTTATATTCTCTTTCCCTACCTCCTTTTCTTTCTACTACCTTTTCCTTGTTTCACCCCTTCTTTCTCGGACATATTTTATTCTTCTATTAATTTCTTTTTTCTTTTTTCTCCCTCTTTTCCGGATTCTTTCTTTTCCTTAATTCATTGTATAAGTTCTTTCTTTCATTAGTTCCTTCCCTGTACCCAGCTTCTCTTTGCCCGTTTGACCTGCATGAAATCGCCTTAGGCTGGACATCCCGTCTTCTGTAGAACAAGACAGAAATTGGACCCGGTTTCTGTTTGAAAGTCCAGAGCAGCATTTCACGGTGTAATCCACCCTGCCCCCCTGGAGCAGGACGACCGGCACATCCATTCATCATCAAGACACGGATATTAACATTCGTTGCAAAAGATTCCGCAATTACACCCAAATTACTAGGCTGAAGTACAATAAGAGGTTGATTTTCATTCACGGAGCTCTGATGGGACTTATTATTAAGAAATCAGGCAGCCCCCCAAAAACACTGGGATCTGATGACTCGTTTCACAGCAGCGAGAAAGTGGGGCTCAGACGCTCCAAATGGAAATGTGTTTCTAAAAAAAAAAAAAATGACTAATGAGATGGATAACTAGTGTTAGAGAGAGAGAGAGAGAAAGAGAGAGAGAGAGAGAGAAAAGGAGAGAAAGAGAGAAAAGGAGAGAGAGAGAGAGAGGGAGAGAGAGAAAGAGAGAGGAGTGGAAGAGAAGTAGGGGCATATTATGAAGCGGCTGCGATAATTATTGCTGGCCGCGCTTAGCGTCAGATTTTTTTATCGCCGGTTTCGCTGGAAATTATCGCCATGCTAGCGCTGTATTAACAACGCATAGCGCAATGGCGATAATTATTCTAGCGATTGCGGTGTTTTCCATGGAACATCGCTGGTTCGAGCCCAAAAAGCAGAGATAAGGCCCTTGTTGATATGCCCCATGGAGATGCAGGCTAGGGAACAGCAAGGTGTCGAAAAGGGGAGAGCAGTGTATGCCTAAAAGTGGAAGGAAGTGGGTGCAGGAGGTAGAGAGGGACAGATCTGTCCGCCAGGTGAGAGAGGGAAGCTGTTAAATACCAACTTAATTTTGGGGGTGGGGGTCATTGCTACAACACCTACCCTAGTAAAAAAGACCCAAAATACACTGGGTCTCACTGGACATGCAGCCATAATTCCACCGATACACTAATCAGTAAACATGCACACACAGTATGTATGATTGAAAGGATAACATGTATGTGAAGCGTGTATGTTTGCAGGGCATTTATATAACACAGACCTAGCTGTATAGTATGCATATATTTGCATGGTACCTGTACAGTACAGATCTACCTGCACAGTGCATATACAGGCATTTGTATATCTCAGACCTTGCCATACAGTATGCATATATACTTGCAAGGCACTTCTATAACACAGACCTAGCTGTACAGTACGCATACTTGTGTACAAAGTATGTGTATAACTTTTATCTAGCTGTACAGTATGCATATATGGTTTCAAGTAAATTCTATCACACAGAGTTAGCTGTGCAGTATGCATGTATATTTGCAAGGCATGGCTATAACACAGACTTAGCTGTACAGTATGCCTATATGTTTAGAAGGCATATCTATAACACACTTTTTTTTTTGTCCTCATTTATCCAAGTTATGCTTTAAATTCAAAGACAACGTGCATAAAACAAACCTTTAGGCAGGTGTTTTTTGTCCCCAGTCACGCCACAAGGGAGAGAAAGGATGAAGTTCATCCGGGTCGACAATTTAGCCTCTTGGTTTAGGAATGACACTGAATCTTAAGTTTTTCCTTAGACATGTGCTTTTTTTCAGTAACAGTGTCCTGAGCACCGAAGCAACCTCTTTAGCATATTGATAATCATTGGACCTTAGAAACAAAAACTGAAAACAGAATATAAAGAAAGAAAGATGGTGAGTGACGAAGAGGGGAAACCCTTCAGCCCAAAAACCAAAAAAGAAAAAAGAAAAAAGAAAGTGAGAAAGAAACAAGTGAGCGATTTGTATACGTGGTGCTTACTGGCGTGTATTTAAGGTGAAATTCTCTACCCATTCATCCCAAATTTCCCAATATTTTGTTTTCTTAGCCTGTTTACCTGAACGATCTAAAAGGGATACCCTTTTAATGAAATAGATCCATTCCTCTTCCGTAGGGGAACATGGAAGGATCCATTTAATACATATTTCCCTCCGAGCAAGGAGAACCAGTGTGAAAAAAAGGGCTTTATGATTTTTTGTTAAATTTGATTAACATAATTCTCTGGTAACACCCCAAAGATTATAGAAGGTATAGTTAGCTCTATCTCCTGACCCATAATGTCTGATATGGTCTTACCCACTTTCTGCCAGAAAGGGACACCTCCAAAACATATGGACCTCGTTGGCGCTATCTTCTCCACATTTGGGCATTTCTTAATCACACGACTTCCCATTTTGGACATTTTCTGTGGTGTCCAATATGCTTTGTGTACTGTGAAAAGTTGATTATTTTTTAAAGGTGCAGACTTCACACGTGACCAAAAAAGAAACATAGATACTTGCCCTAATTTTTAGAGGTCTACATCTAGCAAGTCCCTCTTCCAAATCTCTGTGAAGTCTATAACACAGACTTAGCTATACAGTATGCATATACGTAAGAAAGGTGTTTGTATAACGCAGTCCTAGCTAGACAGTATGCATATATGTTTGCAGGGCATTTGTGTATAACAGACCTACCTAACTGCACAAAATACGTGTATGTTTGAGATGTATTTTTATAACACAGACCTAACTGTACAGAATGCATATATATGTGAAAGTTGTTTGTAAAACCCAGACTTAGCTGTACAGAATGCATATATGTTTGTAAGGCATTTTTATAACACATATCTAGCTGTACAGTATGCATATATGTTTGCAAGGTATTTGTATAACACAGACCTACCTGTAAAGAATGCATACATATGTGAAAGTTGCTTGTATAACCCAGACCTACCTGTACAGAATGCATACATATGTGAAATATGTTTGTATAACCCAGACCTAGCTGTACAGAATTCATATATGATTGCAAGGCATTTGTATAACACATATCTAGCTCTACAGTATGCATATATGTTTGAAAAGCATTTGTATAACATAGACCTTGTCATACCGTGTGCATATATGTTTTCAAGGCATTTCTATAACCCAGACATAGCTGTACAGTATGCATATATGTTCGAAAGGTGTTTGTATATCACAGACTGAGTTGTACAGTACGCATATATGTTTGGCAGGGCATTCGTATAATACAAACCTACTGCACAGTATACATATATGTTTGAAATTTATTTGTATAATGCTGTACAGAATGCATATATATTTGAAAGTTGTTTGTATAACACAGACCTAGATTTACAGTATGCATATATGTTTGAAAGGCATTTGTATATCACAGACCTAGAAGTACAGTATGCATATACATTTGTAGGGCACTTGTATAACACAGACTAGCTGTAGAGTATGCTTAAATGTTTTGCAAGGTGTTTGTATACCACAGACCTAGCTGCAGAGTGTCCATATATGTTTGAACGCTTTTTGATTAAAACAGACATAGCTGGGGGCGTGGCTTGAATGGCCTAGCCGATGGCTGCCTGATCCCGTCGCTCTGTCGTGTGCGGAGACAGAGCGAATAAATTCCAGAGGCTTTTCTGATTGACGGCCCTTCATTGAACCCGGCTTCGGCTCCTGATGGTGCGCTGCTCCTGCGGATGTCATCGCCGATTAATATGGACTGCGGATTGTGAAGAAATTACCATTATCGACTTTGCGTGGATCGGCAACCCAAGGACCGAAAATGGCGGCTCTGGTGTGACTTGTAATCGGGGGTTATTAAAGGCCATCTATGACCCAGGACCCCCTCCATACTTTGATGCCATGGTCTGCCGTTCGATCGTACCCTCCTTTGAGGTATTTGATACCTTTTCAGCTAAAGATGTGCTTTTTGTGGTAATCACTAAGTATTGAGGACTGACCCTAAAATGGCGGCTCCAAATGTAATACGGAGACCGCACTGTTTTCTTTGAAGCTGTTGTGCTGTGCGGAGGTCTACAAGCGGGTATACTTTACATCTGATGTGTCTGCTATGTGGGCGGATGTGGGAAGAAATCTGGAGCGGGCTGCTATCAGCTCTCTATTGTTCTTTAACTGAGTGATGCCTGACACTAACATGGCGGCCGAGTGAAGACGCCTTGAATCGATCATTAGAGGTGCCGAGCGTGGATTTTCAAACGTGTGCTTAGTGCTTGTGCCCCTGGTGCTGTTGATGATTGGGAGCGCTTTACAGCACTATCCTCTTCGTGGTCAAGATTTGTCTCTGTTAAAGGTCTCTCAGCCCAAGTGGTTTCTAGAATTACAGCACCTTTGTATGCTCTTGATCTCGTTTGATTATGCAGTTAGGCTGAACCTGATTTACTCCTTCTCTGTTACTCCAAGCTGGGGGGGCTTGATTTCACTGTCAGGCTTTCACCTTTCTCACTCTGCAATGTGTAGATGTCCTGTATGGTGTGCAGCAGTTGTGTAACGTCATTTTCCTGCCCTGCAATTAAGATATCAAATTACCTCTGCTAATCTTCTATGGATCTGTGGTCTTCAATATCTTTCAGTGAGCTCGGATAATGATACTTACTTCATCTCTGTTCTGTCGATAAATGCTTTAGTAGCCAAACGTGCTGGCCCTTTCAGTCGGATCTGAAGAAATAAAATCTTAGGAGTTCAGTAGATATTAACTTTATACTGCGCATATAATGTAGTCACCTAATGAGAAGTGGTCTTTCCAGATGTTTATCTTCCTTTGATCTTTAGGGGCCAACTGGTACAGTCAAGGTTATGTAAATTTAGTTGCGTTTTTACGCAATATATAATCTGCATCTCATCTCAGTGAGTATATCTGTTTCAGGCCGTTTATCGCCATTCACTCTTTGCTTCGATCCATGTGAGCTGGTTTTCATCTCTAAGCTGGTGCTCGTGGAAGGTTGATGCCTACATACCATTAGCGTTGGTAGATTCAGTACGAGTAGATCTCTACCCTGTTCTTACATTTTTGTTACAATGGCAGAAAAAGAGTCCAAGACCCACTTCAAAAGAAACAAAGGTGATCCCTCGCCGTCTGATTCTCCCATCAGGCCAAAGCGGACATTAATAGTACAATGGACATGATTCTCAAAAAACTAGCAGATGTTCATGATCTAGCTAAATCCAACAAACAAAATACGGACGCTATGCAACTTAAGCTAACCGCTATTCGGGCGGACATGCATACAATCAATTCTAAAATTCAATCCGCAGAACAAAGAATCAGTGATGTTGAGGATGTTTCTTTTCAAACCAGCAAAGAGGTGAAATCTCTTAGGGATATGACAGCCAATCTAAAAAAACAGTCAGCCGAACGTGAAGATAGGAACAGGAGAGGCAATATTAGAATTCTAGGTGTTCCAGAAGTTTCAGAAGACTATGCGGGATCATGCAAAGCCTTCCTGGAAGATTGGATTCCTCAGTTCACTGGCATAACATTTTCAAATCCTCTAGAGCGGGACTGGGGGCACAGAATTCTGACTTTTAACTCTTCTTCATGACAAACTACACATCCTATCATCTGTAGACCACTGACATTTCAACATACGGAAGCTATCCTCAGTTTTGCCCGTAAAAGCCGTCTGCTTATTTGGAACGCCACAAAATAATCTTCACGCAGGTCTATTCTAAACCTACAGTTGACACCATGAAGGGTTTTCTCATTCTACGAGACAAGTAAAGAGACAAAAATATTCAGTTTTCCTTTGTTGGTCCGGCCAGATTCAGAATTATAGACAATGGTGGACATCACTACTTTACGGACCCTAAAGACCTATCTAATTTTTTAAAAGGCCCAAACACACAGGACATGGACTTTTCTCAGTCTACTTCCAATAAAAGGAATTCATGAGATCAGTCTTTAAATTTCATTTTGGCCTTGTTTACCGTATTCACAGGTTCATATATTATCTACATGTCTTTATCTACCTCTTTTCATTAGATTTGAGCTTTATGTTGTTTTATTTCAGGGTACCTTACCAAATTTTGGAGTACTTGCTGGTAATTTCTACATATACCATATGGATATTACGCGGGTTAAGATCAGTTTTTAAAATACATTGTTTGGCCTCTTTATTATAGTGTTTGCCTATTGCTGGTATAGATATCTCTTCTAATGTGTTTAAAATGAGGGAATTATATTTTTCCCAAGATAACAACCATTCTCACGATTTAGTTTGCCTATAACATATAATCTGCTTATCTTTCGTATGTTATACTCTGGAAGCTTTCATCATATTAGGATAAGTAATTCTCCTGCCGTCGCACCTCCTAGATTCGAGGTTTGCAGGGAAGGGTGGGGAGTGAGAGGGGAGTGGAGAGGATGGGTGGGGGTTCCCAGGGTTTGCAGAATGTTATTGGGTGTGCTGTAGTTTGGTCCTGGGGCATTCTCAGTTATTTTTTTTGTTTCTTTCTCTCTTTTCTTTCTCTCTATTTTCTATTCGTTCCTCATCATTGTTTTGTTTGTCTTTCTTGCCACAACAGGTTATATTTATGCAGTGATTGCGCTTTATGTAAATGATTCAGTGTTACTGTGGAAATCAGCACCTCTTCTATAAGGCACGTGTTTAGTTCACCCTGTTATCAATTGTATATGTGATGGCACAACCTAGATCATGCACTATAGCAGAATGTCTCAATATCATATCATTAAATGTTAAGGGGCTTAATCACCCAATTAAACGCCAAAAAATAGTTGATTATTTAGCTAAAACCAAAGGGGACATAATTTTACTACAAGAAACAAAATTATCTAAAGAAGATGCTACTTTCATTAAGCATTATTGGATTTCACAAATTGCTTGTTCACTGGCGGATCATAAAAGAAAGGGGGTGATCACCTTGATAGCTAAAAAAGCGAACGTTTCGATAAAATCACAAACTCATGACAGTGATGGTAGACTATTAGTTACCCACCTAAGGAAAAGAGAAGACTTCATACATATGGTGAATATATATGGCCCCAACACTGGTGATCCAGACTTTTGGGAGTGTATATCAAAAACTATAGAGGATCTTACTCAGGAGGATCTCATCATAGTTGGTGAAGATTTTAATATTCCGTTAGATCTGATAATCAACAGACAATCCAATTGCAAATACCACCCCACCAGATAGCATGCCATAGTTCACACTATATGCTCTAAATTTAATCTCAAAGATGCCTTGCGCCTTCAACACCCGGATTCCAGAGATTATACTTTTTACTCCGCTCCACATAATTCATATACTAGAATTGATTACATTCTCATTTCAGGCTCATTCACGCATTTAATTGAACACTCAAATATATCCCCTAAGCTGGTGTCGGATCATTCGTGCATTAGAGTTAAACTGGCGGGCAGTCTTAATGACCCTTCCCCAAAAAGATGGCGCTTCAATAATGATGTCTTATCAGACCCTAAGGACAAAAAGAAAATTGAAGAGGCTAGCAAAGATTATCTTAAACATAATGACACTGCTGAAACTAATGTTAATACCCTATGGGATGCTTTGAAAGCCACCATTAGGGTAATAATTTCTTTTAATAAAAATAAAAATAAACAAAAAGATTAATGTTGAATTAGTTTAATTGGAACTCGAAATCAAAATCCTGGAGTTCTCTCATGCCATTTCTTTAAAAAATAACTCTAACCTCACATCACTAACGCAAAAGAAATATGAATATAATAAAATTTTCAGCGAACGGGCGGGTGTATGGGTAAACAAATTTAAAACCCTTAATCTTTGTGAAGCCAATAAGGAGGGCAAATTACTTGCTTCATATCTTAAGCACAAACAGAATCAAAACGTTATCTTGTCCATCGAGGATGTCAGTGATCATATACACTCAAAACAGAAATATATTCTAAACACCTTTAAATCCTTCTAAGAGGATTTGTATAAAAAGGGTCAGGATCTTAACTTAGAGAATTGTACCCAATACTTGCATAGACTTAGATTGCCCCAATTGACTAAAACAGACAAACTAGCGCTAGGAAAACCAATCAGTGTAGCGGAGGTTACGAATTCGATAAAAACCTTGAAAGATAATAAAGCCCCGTGCCCAGACGGTTTTACAGCCACTTTCTATAAAACCTTTTCAGACCAACTACAACCGACCATGCTGAGAGTTTTTAATAATGTAGCTAATGAAGGGCGTACGACGGACTCCATGACAGAAGCCAACATAGTAGTCATACCTAAAGAAGGAAAATATCCTCTACTCCCAAAGAACTATAGACCAATATCCATCATCAATGTTGATTGTAAAATCTATTAAATCTTAGCTACAAGACTTAACGCTGCTCTGCCACATTTAATAAGAAACTCACAAGTAGGTTTCCTTAAAAGTCACATGTCTAACGATAACACTCGATTGCTATGTCATGTTTTAAAAAATGCTGCATTTAAGCCAGTTCCGGTAATTGCTAGTACATTGGATGCAGAAAAGGCCTTTGATAGGGTCTCTTGGGCCTTTTTAGACCAATGTATGCATATGTTTAATTTGGGAGAATCATATATAAAAATGGTAATGTCCCTTTATGCAGCACCATCGGCTCGTATTGCGATTAATGGATCTCTCTTGGAGTCTTTTTCTCTTCAACAAGGCACTAGACAGGGTTGCCCCTTGTGTCCATCTTTGTTTTTGCTGGCACTGGAACCGTTAATTCAGGATATTAAGATGAATTTGGATATAAAGAAGGTAGGTTTTAAAGATATTCAGGTTAAATTAGCTGCCTATGCGGATGATATTCTAATCATGACTGAAAATCCGGGTCCTTTAATTACTGCCTTGATGGCTACGATCGCAGAATACTCTGTCCACTCAGGCTACAAACTTAATAGAGATAAATCGGAAGTGAAACCCTTGAATGTGCACTGCACTAAAGATGTTTTAGGTAATTCGGGCCTGGCATGGCAATTGGGATATATAAAATATTTAGGGATCGAATTTTGTTGCAATATTATTGATACCCTGCATCAGAACGAGAAGGTAACTTTGGAAAAGATCACAAAACTTTTGGATTGCTGGACACCAACATTTATAACTTGGTGGGGAAGGGTAGAGACCATAAAAATGATGATCACACCTTTGGTCAATTATCTTATAAACATGCTCACACTTTTCTTGACGGAGGACTTCCACCATAAACTAGACATCCTCCTTACAAAGTTTCTATGGTGTGGCAAAAAGGCTCGTATTGGTATCAAAAAATTGAGACTTGACAAGTCCTTCGGTGGAGTAAATCTAGCGGATTCTAAATTATATCAATCAGCGTTTCGTGCAAAGCAGGGTTCCTATTGGATTTCGCCCTCTGCCCACTATAATTCAGTGTGGTTAGATGTAGAAAAATCCATCCTTGATAATCTGAATCCGCTGGCGTTACTCACCTCTAACCAGCTCTATCCAAGCAGATCTAAATCTATTTTCAAAAACACAAAATTGGCACTTCTGCTGATAGATAAGAAATTAGACGTAAGTATTAGGGGATCTAGGATGGTATCTTTATGGCTTAACCGTAGAGTATTATACAAAGGGAAAAGTTTAAACTTGGATGATTGGATCAATCAGGGTATCTTCTTCCCTTATCAACTGGAACACTCTTCGTATCCTGTGACGTTTGCAGAACTTCAAACCAGTTACAAATTAGACAACATCGAATTTTATAATTTTTTTTAAGTAAGAGCGGCAATAACTAAAGCCAAATTTCATAATGTGCTTCCATCCTTACCAATGTTTGTGACACAGATTAATAAACTAGGCCACCAAGTTTCACATATCTACAAACTTCTCCGCCTTAAAACTTCCAAACTCAATGATAATCTTGTTACTTTTTGGGAATCGCACTCTACCAACCCGATACCCGATTCTTTATGGCCACAAGTGTGGAATTCGATAACAAGCAATAAAATATCCCCTGTACTATCTCAAACTAAATATAGTTTTTTTACAAGGCATTTTGGACCCCAGCTCGACTACATTCTCTTTGTATTCGTGATGATCCATTGTGCTGGAACTGTAAAGAGGAAACGGGTGACTTAGCCCATCTTATTTTACACTGTAAGGCTGTGTCCTCCTTTTGGGACAAGGTTTTTGTCTTTCTTTTCAAAGTATTCAAATGTGAGTTGAAAAGAGAGTTTTCTGCACTAACTAACGGTTTTTTAATTGTTGATTCATGTAATAATACGGACAAAGGCCTTTTGGATCTCTTACTTATGTCAGCAGTGAAGATGGTACTTAATAATTGGAAGGACATACACAATACTTCATATAAAGGATGGATGAACTGGGTTATTCACCTTAGGGGTGCAGACAATATTGCACTACAGAGCTCTCCATGGAAACTCTTGTTTAGATCATTGTGTAATTCCTTGGACATTTACTTCAATACACACAAACCTCCGTGAACAGTCATGCTCAGTTTGTACTCTTTTTAATATTATTTCTGTAATATTTGATGGTCTATTATTTTTTCTGTTTACAGTGACCTTCCCAATAGTTGTATTCTAATGCTCTTATTACCTTAATATAGGTTTCCTCTTGGTGTTTATTATCTAGTTTTCTTCTCTTTCTTTCTTTCTTTCTCTTTTCTTTCTTTTCCTCTGTTTTTCAAGGGCTTTTTTCCTTTTTCTTTTTTCTATCTTTGGTTTACATATGGTTTGGAATACTAATTGTTGGTATATTACCAAATTTTATGCGATGATAGCTTGTAACTTTGGCACGGATGTCCAGTTTGCACATTATTCCAAACTTGTCATTTTTGGTTATTTTTGTTTATTGTGAAAATTTAATAAAGTATTTGAAATAAAAAAACAGACATAGCTGTACAGTATGCAGATATGTTTGCAAGCTATCTGTATAACACAGGCTAGCTTTACAGTATGCCTATAAGTTTATAGGCATTTGTAAAACACAAACCAGCTGTAAAGTATGCATATGTTTGCAAGATATTTGAATAACATATAAGCATATATAGTTGAAAGCTGTTTTTGTAACATAGACCAGCTGCACAGTATGCGTATATGTGTGAAAACCATTTTTATACCACAGACCAGAAGTAAAGTGTGCATATGTTTGAAAGGAGTTTGAATAACAAAGGCCTAGCTGTACAGTAAGCACATATGTTTGAAATGTGTATGTGTAACACAGACTTCTCTGTGCAATATGGACATATATTTGAAATTAACATGTGTAATACAGACCTATCTGTACAGTATCAATATATGCTTGAAATGTAGATGTGTAACACAGACCTATCAGTACAGTATGCACATATGTTTGAAAGTTGTTTGTATAACACAGACTTAGGTGTACAGTATGCATATATTGTGTTTGTATAAACCAAACTTAACTGTATAGTATGCATATATGTTTGAAAGTCATTTGTGTAACACAGACCAGCTGTACAGTGTGCATATGTTTGAAGGGTATTTGAATTAAACAGATCTAGCTGCAGAGTATGCATATATGTTTGAAAGCTGTTTGTGTAACATAGACAAACTGTAAAGTATGTAAATATGGGTGAAAGGCATTTGTATAACACAGACCTGCTGTAAAATGTAAATTTGTTAGAAAGGTATTTGAATAACACAGACCTAGCTGTACAGTATGCACATATATCTGAAATGTGTATGTGTAACACAGACCTATCTGTACAGTATCTATATATGCTTGAAATGTAGATGTGTAGCACAGACCTATCTGTACAGTAGGTGCATATGTATGAAAGGTGTGTGTATAACATAGTCTTATCTGTATAGTCTGCCCATATGTTTGGAAGGTGTTTGTATAACAAAGACCTATCTGTACAGTATGCACATATGTTTGAAAGGTATTTGTATAACACAGACTTAGCTGTATAGTATATATATGTTTGAAAGGTGTTTGTATAACACTGAATTAGCTGTACATTATGCATATCTTTGAAAGGTGGTTGTATAACATCGCCTTAGCTGTACAGTATGCATATCTTTGACAGGCATTTGCATTACACACTTCAGCTATAAAGTATGAATATGCTTGAAAGGTATTTGGATAACACAGACTTAGCTGTACAGTTTGCACATATGATTGAAAGTTGTATGTGTAACACAGACCTACTTGTACAGCATACACGTATGTTTGAAATGTGTATGTGTAACACAGACCTAGCTGTACAGTATGCATATGTGTTTGAAAGGTGTTAGTATAACACAGACCTAGCTGTACAGTATGCACATATGCTTGAAAGGTGTATGTGTAACACAGACCTACTTGTACAGTATTCTTGTATGTTTGAAATGTGTATGTGAAACATAGACCTAGCTGTGCAGTATGCAGATATGTTTGAAAGGGGTATCTATAATACAGACATATCTGTACAGTATGCACATATCTTTGAAAGGTGTTTGCATAACACATGCCTAGCTGTACAATATGCATATATTTGAAAGGTGTTTGTATAACACTGACTTGGCTGTACAATAAGCATATGTTTGGAACATATTTGAATACCACAGACCATCCGTACAGCATGCATATATGTTTGAGAGGCACTTGTATATCACAAACCAGCTGTGTGGTATGCATATGTTTGAAAGGTATTTGAATAACACAGACCTAGGTGAAACATATGCACATATATCTGAAATGTGTGTGTGTAACACAGACCTATTTGCACAGTATACACATAAGTTTGAAAGGCGTTTGTTTAACACAGACCTAGCTGTACAGAATGCACATATGTTTGAAAGGTGTTTGTATAACACAGGCATAGCTGTACAATATGCATATGTTTGAAATGTGTTTGTATAACAGACTTAGCTGTACAGTATGTTTATGTTTGAAAGATGTTTGAATAACACAGACTTAGCTGTACAGAATACGTATGTTGAAAATGTATTTGTATATCACAGACCTAGCTGTACAGCTTGCACATATGTTTGAATGGTGTTTGTATAACACAGACGTAGCTGTACAGTATGCGTATGTTTGAATGGCATTTGTATAACACAGACGTAGATATACAGTATGCATATGTTTGAATGGTGTTTGTATACCACAGACGTTGCTGTACAGTATGCGTATGTTTGAAAGGCATTTGTAAAACACAGAACTAGCTTCAAATCAACTGAAAACTGTTCAAAAGAGGAAATGGAAGAGAAATGTCGAGCAACCAGTGAGTTAGGTGCTGGGAAGCGGTGGTCAGGCTGCAAGGGCCCTGAGCAGAGAATGGGTTTACAAGATGGGGGCACTCTGCAGTGGGGTCCGTTAGTCAAATCAGTTGCAATGCACAACAAGCGTTTCTTGAAGCAATGAGTTTTCATAAAATATATAAACAATACCATCACATATGACTTCAGCAACTACCTCACTGATGACATAACACTTTGCATCATCAATGACATCATTGTAAGATACACATGAGGTAACTTCTCCAAGGCTGAAAAGGTACTAAATGAAGGCATATACTCTATACCTCCTAGGACCCATGCATTCTTTACATATGTTTCAGGTAGCTATATGCCATGCTTATATTCTTTTGACAGCAACATGCCTCCCACAGATGTCCTGCTGCATTCTTCTTCCTACTATGGGGCTGATTCCGATGGCCGGACGGACAGCTGTCCGTAGCCTTACCCTGCGACCGACACGTACCCGGAGCCGGTCCGTCCTGTAGAGTAAGTACGATGCGCATAACTGCCAAAAACACAACCGACACGTAGGCTGTGAATCAAGACCCATTCTCTGTCCGAGCCGTAACTCCCAAAGAGGAACCGTGTCGCCCGGAAGCAGTATCCATAGCAGTTTCCGGCATGACAAGTACGATGCGTACTTCCTACGCGCCGGACAGGTCGTCACGTACGGCACATCACAGCATCCGGAAAACAAGCATATCAGCTACGATTCGTGCCACCAATCAATACACGGCTACGAGACGGAACAGCTTGCAGCGGGTACGAGATGGAGCAACAAGCAGCGTGTACGACACGAACACAACATGAATCCCATTGCGCAGGTCATACCAGTACTCTACATCTATGACCGGATCAGGAACCGATGCCGACGGGGCAGGCGGTAAGTCAGACACCTACCACATAAACAAACAACACGTACCTGCAAAATGGCACACACACAGGGGATCCATATCCAGGCCACTAACAACAGCCCACCATAGGGGTTGCATGGCCAGCACCTCTGCCACCCCCAACCATAGGGACTATGTTGCCCATCACCCCTGCCACCCCAACTCACAGGGCTTATGTTGCCCATCACCCCTGCCACCTTCACTCACAGGGGACCTGTTGCCCATCCCCCCTGCCACACCCACTCACAGGGGACCTATTGCCCATCACCCCTGCCACCCCCAATCACAGGGGTTATGTTGCCCATCACCCCTGCCAACCCCACTTACAGGGGACCTGTTGCCCATCACCTCTGCCACCCCCACTCACAGGGGACCTGTTGCCCATCACCCATGCCACTCCCACTCACAGGGGACCTGTTGCCCATCACCCCTGCCACCCCTACTCACAGGGCTTGTGTTGCCCATCACCCCTGCCACCCCCACTCACAGCAGTACAAAAGGGGGTGGTGATGGACGGAGCATCAGAACCAATCAAACGCTCACACCCAGTCAACAGATCTGGGTTTGATCCATCACCGTTCTTTAGCCCACTCTGCCACCCCAGTTCAGACATGGCCATATGCAAATCAGTCTGACCCTGTGCCTCATGGGAACAGTCCAGCCCGAACTGCCAAGTCATGCCTTCCCTGGACCGGAAACAAGCTTCCTAGGACCGGTTTCTGGCATTTCAGCCGTCTTCAACCAGGCTTGCTTGAATCCAGTGGCAAAGTGAGCAAGGGACTCACGTCTGAGCATACCCTGCCAACTTATGGTGAACAAAGCAGTACAAAAGGGGGTGGTGATGGACGGAGCATCAGAACCAATCAAACACTCACACCCAGTCAACAGATCTGGGTATGATCCATCACCGTTCTTTAGCCCACTCTGCCACCCCAGTTCAGACATGGCCATATGCAAATCAGTCTGACCCTGTGCCTCATGGGAACAGTCCAGCCCGAACTGCCAAGCCATGCCTTCCCTGGACCGGAAACAAGCTTGCCCATCACCCCTGCCACCCCCACTCACAGGGGACCTGTTGCCCATCACCTCTACCACCCCCACTCACAGGGGACCTGTTGCCCATCACCCCTGCCACCCCAACTCACAGGGGACCTGTTGCCCATCACCCCTGCCACCCCCACTCACAGAGCTTATGTTGCCCATCACCCCTGCCACCCCCACTCACAGGGGACCTGTTGCCCATCACCCCTTCCACCCCCACTCACAGGGCTTATGTTGCCCATCACCCCTGCCACCCCCACTCACAGGGCTTATGTTGCCCATCACCCCTGCCACCCGCACTCACAGGGGACCTGTTGCCCATCACTTCTGCCACCCCCACTCACAGGGGACCTGTTGCCCATCACCCCTGCCACCCCCACTCACAGGGCTTATGTTGCCCATCACCTCTGCCACCCCCACTCAAGGGGACCTGTTGCCCATCACCCCTGCCACCCCCACTCACAGGGGACCTGTTGCCCATCACCCCTGCCACCCCCACTCACAGGGCTTATGTTGCCCATCACCCCTGCCACCCCCACTCACAGGGGACCTGTTGCCCATCACCCCAGCCACCCCCACTCACAGGGCTTATGTTGCCCATCACCCCTGCCACCCCCACTCACAGGGCTTATGTTGCCCATCACCCCTGCCACCCCCACTCACAGGGTACCTGTTGCCCATCACCTCTGCCACCCCCACTCACAGGGGACCTGTTGCCCATCACCCCTGCCACCCCCACTCACGGGGACCTGTTGCCCATCACCCCTGCCACACCCACTCATAGGGCTTATGTTGCCCATCACCCCTGCCACCCCCGCTCGCAGGGGACCTGTTGCCCATCACCCCTGCCACCCCCACTCACAGGGCTTATGTTGCCCATCACCCCTGCCACCCCCACTCACAGGGGACCTGTTGCCCATCACCCCTGCCACCCCCAATCACAGGGGACCTGTTGCTCATCACTACTGCCACCCCCATCCATAGGGACTATGTTGCCCTTCACCCCTGCCACCCCCACCCATAGGGCTTATGTTGCCCATCACCCCTGCCACCCCCACTCACAGGGGACCTGTTGCCCATCACCCCTGCCACCCACACCCATAGGGGACCTGTTGGCCATCACCCCTGCCACCCCCACTCACAGGGGACCTGCTGCACATCACCTCTGCCACCCCCAGCCATAGGATGGGTGATGCGCAACACATCCAGCATATGCAAACATCAGGTATGTCCGCAAAATACATCCCCCACGACATCATGACAACAGTGTGTAGTCTGTGACAAATGCCCACAACAGTGAATATGGCTACGAGCATACAATGTAAGTAACAGCACATATGTGACCAACACATGAGTGTGACATACACAAGGCAAGCATCACCATAGCACTGTGGCAATGTAAAAAGAACACCCCCTCACTGTGTAGAACAGAAGTTAAGTGGGGGCTTCCAAAATGCAGCAGATGTTGAGCATTGTGGTGATGGGGACTAAACCCCCCTCATCACAGTGACCAAAAGGTAAGTGTCATCATGGTCAAAGCTGCAAATAACAAACAGCATGTATGATCCCTGCCCCCAACACATCAAACACTTCTGGGGCAAACTAGTGGTTGTGTCCCATACACACAGAGATGTGGTGAGGCTAACAGTGCTGTGAAAACATAACACACTATCGACCATGTGCAGACAAGCACCACACATGGGGGCTGACAATGCACACAGCGTACAATGACACAACAGCAGAAGTGACCATCACCAAGCATGCACACATCTCGAAAATAGACACACCAATCAAAACAACATGTGTAGACTGTAGGTGTCAGCTCACTAACTCACATTCCATGCCAGAAATGGCACCCAACAACCAGGATGAATGTGCACAATGATGTGAAATGACTCACAGGGAAAGCATGCAAAATCACAGAAACAGCATCCAGACAATGGCCCACAACAGCAATACCAATGCACTGGTGCGGATGTATGACGTTACAACGCACACTTTTACAACGCATGCACTTACAACGCATTTTTTACAACGCAAAATCCATTACAACGCACTACAATTACAACGCATGACACTACAACGCATTTTTAAAAACTACCTTTACAACGCATACCATTACAACGCATAATATTAAATTGCATTTAAGGTAAGTATTAGATAGTATAGGGGTAAAAATTACTATTCTAACTCCAGGGGGTGCAACAGTAGGGTAAGTGTTGGATAGTATAGGGGTAAAAATTACTATTCTAACTCCAGGGGGTGCAACAGTAGGGTAAGTGTTGGATAGTATAGGGGTATAAATTGCTATTCTAACTCCAGGGGGTGCAACAGTAGGGTAAGTGTTGGATAGTATAGGGGTAAAAATTGCTATTCTAACTCCAGGGGGTGCAACAGTAGGGTAAGTGTTGGATAGTATAGGGGTAAAAATTGCTATTCTAACTCCAGGGGGTGCAACAGTAGGGTAAGTGTTGGATAGTATAGGGGTAAAAATTGCTATTCTAACTCCAGGGGGTGCAACAGTAGGGTAAGTGTTGGATAGTATAGGGGTAAAAATTACTATTCTAACTCCAGGGGGTGCAACAGTAGGGTAAGTGTTGGATAGTATAGGGGTAAAAATTACTATTCTAACTCCAGGGGGTGCAACAGTAGGGTAAGTGTTGGATAGTATAGGGGTAAAAAGTACTATTCTAACTCCAGGGGGTGCAACAGTAGGGTAAGTGTTGGATAGTATAGGGGTAAAAATTACTATTCTAAGTCCAGGGGGTGCAACAGTAGGGTAAGTGTTGGATAGTATAGGGGTAAAAATTACTATTCTAACTCCAGGGGGTGCAACAGTAGGGTAAGTGTTGGATAGTATAGGGGTAAAAATTACTATTCTAACTCCAGGGGGTGCAACAGTAGGGTAAGTGTTGGATAGTATAGGGGTAAAAATTACTATTCTAACTCCAGGGGGTGCAACAGTAGGGTAAGTGTTGGATAGTATAGGGGTAAAAATTACTATTCTATCTCCAGGGGGTGCAACAGTAGGGTAAGTGTTGGATAGTGTAGTGTAATATTATGCGTTGTAATGGTAGGCGTTGTAATGGAATGTGTTGTAAAGGTAGTTTTTAAAAATGCGTTGTAGTGTCATGCGTTGTAAGTGTAGTGCGTTGTAATGGATTTTGCATTGTAAAAAATGCGTTGTAAGTGTAGTGCGTTGTAAAAGTTGCGTTGTAAAGGTTGTTCCCCCACTGGTGCAGATGCAAAAACACAAACAGGCAAACTCACACTGCACATCGGACACAACATGTGTGTGTGTGTGTGTGTGTCACAGTATCCCCAGGCAAGTACACAACACATGAGTGGGGCTGAACAACAGTGACACAGATGTGGACACAGTGCCATACAAAAGTAAATCATCATTGGGACACCCTCGGTGGGCAATAAGGTGTTGGGAGATGAGAGGAAGCTCAACAGACACATGTGACACTAGCTGGAATGAACACCAAGTAACACAGTAAGAGACTGACACACAACAGCACAATCCCCAGGGACAAGACATTGGAGTGACACAAGCATGCATGACACCTTCACTGTGATGACAAATGCAGATGTCGTACAAACCGGGAAACCCAGACATGTGTCCTGTGCCACAAACGTACATCACACATACACAAACACAAATCACTCAGCATGGCCCCTCATCCATGGACAAATGGGAGCTAGGGGACAATCCATGCAAACATTCACATCAGTCCGCCATCAACACCACACACCTGAACTGCAACAATGTGTATCTGTGAAGCCCACATGGACAGGTGACATTGCACATGCCCACATGCCAAACACAGGAATGTTGGCAGGAACTAAGGTGCACACACACATCACACAAGGACTGTTTACAACCCTGGGGAATGATAGACACACTGCACAGTATGCGATACATGGCCATGACCTCAAAGCTCATGTGACCTTCACAATCCCTGCCACAGTCCCAGGACTATGCAGATGCCAAGGAGGAACACAAGGCACCCATGCTGACACCTGCCAGCATCGCTGCCGTGAACCCGACAAGTGGGAGCTGTCACACACATACAAATGGCTCAATCACTGAAAACTACCACCTAGGAACAACTACATGATATTGCTAACAAACAAGTGCCTTGAGGAACCCTCACTGTGTCCCATCTGTGTCTGACAACATCATCAACACTCAGAACTGACAAATCACAATGATGATACACCAATTAACAGTAGTGAGTCATGCACCCACACATCTGGTAGCCCATTGGAAAAGTAGTGGGATTAACCCAGTACCACTTAGCAAGCATCAACAACAGGAACATATCAAGGGAACACTGTCTGTGTATGAACAGGGATGTGGACACACACATGCACATACAACACACACCATGGGCCCAGGCCATGTCACTGGACAACACACTAACTTGAGGGGACACAACTCCTGTGGGAGCACAACTGTGCCAAACATATTCACCGCAAGTCCCACTCATGTCTGCAGAACACTTGGTCAGTCAGCCATCTGTTACCACACAATGAAGGCTCTGGTCACAACAGCCTGGGTACGGGAGTCACCCCTAAGTCAGCTGCACATACCCCAAACATATGTCTAGCAAGTTGCACAGAGGACCCAGTTTCTCCTATTACAATGATGCCCACACCTGTAGGGCCAGTAGTAATGAGCACGAAGTATGTGGAGGTGACAATTTGGACAATGGGAAGCACATCATATGTGCAGGGGTGCAAGCCACAGATGTGAACATGGCAATTAAATGCTCACAGAGAGATGTACACAGATAGTTGATCCAGACGCACCCAGTTTGCAGCAAAGGATGACATGGATACCCACCAGAATAGGATACATATCTCATGGACCACAGAGAGTACCTCACATCAACACATCAGTATGCAACATTGTAAACCAAGCATTACAGGTGCAAGGGCATCAAAAACAACCTCAACATGATGTACAGCTAAATCAAGTTCACAGAGATAAAGTAAAAAGCTTTATTCAGCATAAGAAAAGTGAAACGTCTTTTCCAACAAAAGGCCAATGGCCAGTCCATGTCCAAATGGCAAGGAGTGAACTAGAATCACAAATTCAGTACATGAAAATCGAAACGTCTGTGCAACCAAAAGGCCAATGGCCAGTCCATGTCAAATTGCCAAGGATTGAACTAGAGTGTCAACTGTCACACCTTGCTTGCCTGCACTGCTACGGACCGGGGTCATCCCCTTGGAGGGGCATACATGGGGGCAGGCCAGGCACGGCAGGGACAGGATCAAGAGCAGAAGGAGGCAGTGAAGAGGTGGGGGATGCAGGTGAGACACTTGCAACTGCAGTGGAGATGACTGAAGTGGTGGGTGCTGTCACAACTGTGGGGCACAAGTCAGATGGGGTGGGTGCCAGCACAACTCCAGTGGGCAGGTCAGATGGAGTGGATTGGCTCACCACTGCAGACGGGGTGAGCGTGGACTCCAAAGCAGTGCCTACATCCATGGGAGCGGAATGGGGGACAGGTGAGGTCTATAGGGCAGGGGGTGGGGACACGGTCCCCACATCAGTGGCACCAACTGTCTGACCAGGTGTGGAGGAGCAAGTGCTAGGGGGGGATGGCCTTAGCATTTTGGGGATGGTGTATCTGTGTGTGGTGAAACCCGGGGCTGGGAGTGGCGGGGGAACCTCTGGAGTGGTGGCCTGGGGGATGGAGGACGGAGACTTTAACTTGGAGCTGCGTGCTGGCGGGGGGGTCTTGCTCTTCTTGCGCCGGGGGGACTTGTGGGTGGGCGTCTCGGTCTGAGTGCGCCTGGGGGAGAGTGTCTGGGTGTGAGGGGCACTCCCTTCTGTGTGTGGGGACTTCCTCTTCCCCTTGTAATCAGGATCTGCTGGGTCGGTGGGGAAGAGGCCAAGGTCACAGAGGATGAGCTTCTGGGGGGATGGGGTTGCAGGTGAGGCAAGGGAAGGGGGCTGGGAGGGAGAGGTCTCGGAGGACTGTGGAGTGGTTGTGGATGACTGTGTGTGTGTGTCAGCAAACAAGCCACTGTGAGTGTGGAATCAGTCCCCTGCGCTTGCTTGTGTGCACGTCTAGCCCTTGGTTTGGGGGTTTATGTGATTTGGACAGGTAGTGTGCTAGGAATTGTGGGTGCTGCAGGGGTAGGAGGGGTGTGGGACTGTTGGAGGAGGGACACTGCTGCCTCAGGGAGGAGGCCACGGACTGATTGGTCCTCTGTAGGGCAGACATGCCCGAGGAAATGCCCTCCTTGAATGACACCAGTTGTGTCAACAGACCTGTGTGTGCATGGAGGACCTTCAGCATCGATGTCTGCCCTACATGCATCTATCTAAGTAAGTCCACAGACTCCTCACTCAGGGCAGCAGAGGACACAGGGGCTGGGGGTGCGGTGCCTGGCACAAAGGAGACATGCTCACGAACACGGGAGCCCACAGGGACCTCTGGGATGGGAGCCGATGGGAGGGGGGTGGTGGTGGTGGCGGTGGCGGAGACAGCCTCCCTAGCTGGGGTTTGGTGGCTGCTGACACCCGCCTCCACAGGGGAGTCATCTTCAGAGCTGCTGTGGCCTTCAGCTGGGTGGGATGGTGCTGAAGACTCCTCTGTGTGGCTCAAATCGCCCTCCGTGCCCCTGGGTCCACCTGACTCCTCTCCTTCTGTCCCTGTAAGGCTCTGTGGCTCCTCCTGGTCCGTGGAGCTGTCCCCTCCTGTGGCCGTGGATGTATCTGGATGGGAATAGAAAGTAAGAGAACAACATCAGTCACCTGCACCGACTGCACACACCACAGTGAGTACATCACGTCACAGGGCAAGCCCTGGCATCATCAGCTGAACACAGCTCAAAGTGCCAACACTGTTTAGAATAAGACAATTGTCATTTTCAACATCAACCATGGCACACATTTCCCTCCTTGACTTGAACACATATATCTGTTGCATGTTGGATGCTAATACCCCAATGTGCCAACATGCACCACCCACACATTAGTTGTACATGCAAGTAAACATGTAGGAGTATGTCACTAGACCCACAGCACATCTCTTGCGACTGACTCAGCACAGGTGTCCGAATGAAGGGATGGGCAGAGACTCATTTCACATGCTACGGATGCATGCCAGCAACACACACTATGATTTACTGATGTCCTGATGGGCAAGGCCACAATGGGGTGCATGGTGCACACTTGAACACAACGCAGGCACACTCATAGCAAGTTCAATGCCATGGCACTGGGATGCCCTGAAAGTCAGTCAACACTGTCTCCTGTCACAGGGGCAGGGCATCCAGACAACAACAATATGCACCGACTCACAATCCTAGCTCAGGGGCAAATCTGACTCTGCAGATGAACGGCACACTTACCCATCCCATGCAAACAACATATCCAGGACCCAGAAGACCCCACATCATGAAAATCATTCATATGAGTCTCAGCAAACACAAATCCATGTACATTAACACATCACAGTCTGCCATGCATATAACCCAGCTGCATGAGGGACAGAGTTGCATACACCATTGTGCGCTGTCAGATGATCACACACCTATATGTCACACAGGTCTTGTCTCCCACAGTCACATTGCAGATGTCATCCTGACCCTCTGAATCACCGACACCCCAGTTGTACGTAGCAACAAGCCACACCCTAATGACACAGAGGCACACACCTGAGGGCACATGTCACGAAGCACAACCTGCAATTTCACACACAGGAGTGGGATTACAGAGTGTTTCTGAATGCCCTTGAGGGGGCAGGACTGGACAGGACTGAGTGAACCAGTGTTTTGCCCCGGACAGTAGTCAGGTGGCTAAGCAATTGTGGCATACTTGCTATACCTACTCCTGATGCCCAAAAATTGGAGTACCCTGCTGCATGGTTTTGTATTGAATACCCCAGAAACATGTTGCGAGTCAGACCAGCAATTGGTACACATCTCAAGGGCACACACAGTTCACATGTCAGATCTCAGGCATTGTGTAAACAATTGACCCACCCATGAAACACACAACAGAGTCACGGGAACTGATGCTGACTGGTACCTGATACATAGCTGACTGCAGGGACACAGTGCCCTAGTGACACAAGCAAAAGACTGTAGGGGCCACACCTGTGGAAAAGATGAGTAGGGTGCATCACACAGATGAGGGACCTGATTTTGGGACTACAAGACCTACGTAATGTGGAAGTGTGACCCGTACAAAAGACTGCTATTTGCATGTCAGACATAGTACACAGATCAGGCATGGACTTACCCCCTTCCTGCTGCTGTCTGGCCTTCAGCTGCCTATCCAGGTCCGGGAAGACCACCGCCAGTATCCGGAGCATGTGGGGAGTCAGGGTCCAGTGTCCGCCCCTCCTGCATGGAGGTGACAGCTTCAGCTAGACTCTAGCTTTCCTCCGGGTCCAGCCCCGAAGGTCCTGCCATCTCTTCTGGCAGTTGCGGATGCGGCACTTGTAGACCCCCACAGAACGAACAGCCCGGGCGATGGTCAGCCACATCTCCTGCTTCTGGTGGGCATCAACCTGTGAGGATGACAAAGTGAAAAGTATATTAACACACATGCCCCAGATTTGTGCAGCACACAATTAGATATACATGTCATCATCACAAAGGGAAATTAATTACACAGGTAGTGCAACCCTGGGGAATGATAACTCACATGCATGTCTGACATGTTAACAATGCCTGGATAGTTTAAGCTGGCAAAAATGCACTTTAGCAGCAGGAAAACTATTCAGTACATGTACCTACACACTTTGTGGGATGAAAGTAGTCAGTGAGAATGCTTGCCACTGCTGTACACACTGCTAGTACTGCTAGTCAGACAACATGCATAATTAGGAAGGCAGTGGACAGCACACTCACCTGCTCCCCTGGTATCCCATAGAGCTTTCTGTACTCTGGAAGGAGCCCGTCCAGCAGGGCCTGGTTCTTCTCCTCAGTGAAGGCTGGGGCCCTCTCCAGTGTACGTGCCATAGCAGGAGCCAGAGGATGCATAGACAGCAGCAGTGGTAGCAGGGATGGGGTCCAGTAGCATGTAGTGCAGGCAAGTGAGCTCCCTGGGGTCCAGCCAGCCTTATATCTGTGCTGCAGAGGCAGACTCTGTGCCATGTGTCCAAAGTGATAGGTCCAACACGGTTGCATTCTATGAATCTGGCCAATCCATTCAAAAGTACGACTCGTACACGCCTTCCGCATTGTTCAAATCTTCACCTTCATGGAACACTTGAAATTGCAACATTGTTGTAGGCATCCAACTGAATTTCCAGTGCACAACTCGTACAAGTTTTGAATCCGCATCCGTCTCCATGACAGTCCTGAGCCAATGGGTGCGCCTGGCTCGTTCAACTGACTGTACAACGCGTATTTTGAATGTACACATGCACCGGTCTCCATATGATTCAATGGCCAAGGCATACGCCTGTCTCGGACCATGCCTGTCCGACGCGTATGCATGATAGTCACCGGCATCGGTCCTCATTGCATTCAATGACAAGGCGTACGCACAAATCGGACATGACCCGTGCAATGCGTACGCATTGTCACCCGCGTCGGTCCTCATTGCATTCGATGACAAGGCGTACGCACGGCTCGTACATGACCCGTGCAATGCGTACGCATTGTCACCCGTGTCGGACCTCATTGCATTCAATGACAAGGCGTACGCATGGCTCAGACATGACCCGTGCAATGCGTACGCATTGTCACCCGCGTCGGACCTCATTGCATTCAATGACAAGGCGTACACACGGTCCGGACATGACCCGTGCAATGCGTACGCATTGTCACCCACGTCGGTCCTCATTGCATTCAATGACAAGGCGTACGCACGGCTCGGACATGAACCGTGCAATGCGTATGCATTGTCACCCGCTTCGGTCCTCATTGCATTCAATGACAAGGCGTACGCACGGCTCGGACATGACCTGTGCAATGCGTACGCATTGTCACCCACGTCGGTCCTCATTGCATTCAATGACAAGGCGTACGCACGGCTCCGACATGACCCATGCAATGCGTACGCATTGTCACCCGCGTCGGTCCTCATTGCATTCAATGACAAGGCGTACGCATGGCTTGGACATGACCCGTGCAATGCGTACGCATTGTCACCTGCGTGGTCCTCATTGCATTCAATGACAAGGTGTACGCACGGCTCGGACATGATCCGTGCAATGCGTATGCATTGTCACCCGCGTCGGACTGCATTAGTGTGACTATTAGACGGATGCAACACACATATACTGGCCATGGACACCTGCACACACCTACCACACTATAGCATTGGCCACACAGTATCCCATGGCATGTGAGGATGCATTCCCTGGGTGTTTGAGGGGGCCACAGCAGTTTTATTGTCTGGCACTTTGTGCAGCCACTCCCAGGATTTTATCTTGTACATGGGGGGAGAGTCCTTTGTGTGTTGTGCACATTAGCACTGTGATGTGTAATTGGACAGTAATTGTCATGAGTGAAGGCCACAGTGTCAGGTTGGATATGGTTGGGGCATGTCACATACACCCTGAGTCCTGGGGGGGATGGCATGTACGTCTCAGTGAGACCTGTAGCCCCAATACTGATGTGCACCCACAGTCTGTGTGCATGTTGTGTCTCAGATGTGTCTGATCACATGTTACCAATGGGTGACAGTCTCAACATCCATGTGGTATATGCATCAACCTTGATGGGGTGTGTGTCTAAGAGACGTACATGTAGGGCCGGCATGAACAACAGTGGCCACTACCTGTGGGACTTACGCTTGCCTTGTGGTGTGTACGAGCTACGCCATGTCCATTGCTGTGTTGATGTGGCAATACAGGGAGCCTGGGTTGCTACATGGCAAAGATCTGTGGTGCCTGGGAGACATGAGTCCTCATTAGTCACTGGGGTGGGTTTTTTTAACGTTGCAGCAGCACATAGGTTGGGTGACACAGCCAGATGAGTAGCCCATTGCACTTCATGGCACTCATGTGGACATGTGGAATTGAGATGTGAGGTGGTGACCTTGTAGGTGACATATGTGTCCATGCCCAACAGCACACACCTCAGTACATTGTGTAATATCATGAACTAGCATGTGAGAGTGATCGTGGTCATGGGCACATGGGGGATGTACTGACAATCTTCCTTTGTGCATCTCTGTACTGCAGGGCACCAGCTGTCCATCGTCCGTTCCCAGACCTTGCAACCATGCAGGAACGTGACAGCATCAGACGGTACCGCTTCACCAGGCCACTGATTGAGGAGTTGGCGGAGCAGTTGGCGCCACATCTACTACCTACCCTACAGCACTGACCCCAGAGGTGAAGGTGATGGCAGCCAGGCACTTCTTTGCTACTGGTACCTTCCAGTACACTGTGGCTACTGATGGGGGGATATAATAACAACAAAAGAGCGTGACGCGAAAAAGGATCCAAAATGCAGTGATTCACTATGTGCTTGGATAAAGTGTGAAGGAAACAGAATCCATCTGATGAAAAGTAAAACCCTCACTCACCAACATAGTTGGTGACATGCTTCATCATGGGGTTTTAGCCAGAGGGGCCTTGTGCACCTCTGGTGTGCTTCGACGCTTGAGATTAAGGCGGAGCAACAATTTCAGACTAGAAAAAAGTGAGGTGATAGGTGTGAAATAAACAAGTGAAAGGGAAAAATTTTTTTTAAAAATCATGTATCGTACACCAAGACATTTTAATAGTGACGAGACAGGAATATGTTAAAAACTGTGAAGGATAATTTCTACTGACGTTAATTTGGTCAGATTTATCCTGTAGGTGGTCAAGTGGTCGACATGTTTCAGCTTATCAAATGTTTTTCACTAAGCTTTCATCAGGACCTAATTATACAACAGAAAAGAGGCACCTTGGCGGTGTAAGCTCGCTAAGGCCTACCCTAACCTCAGGTGCAAAAAACCGATAGACTCACGGTTACAGTAGAGGTCTCCCACTGTTCTGGAAACAGACCTCGTATTTCTGAAAGAAAATTTATTTAATTAAGTTGACAGACATAATAGTTGCCTTATATTCATCAGATATGCGTGAAACCAAGCAGCCGAGACTAAATCGGTCCCCACATTATTTACATGGTCTATGTAAACTTTTAGCCATTTCTATGTTACAATTAGAAAAATAAATGTGAATACAAAATTTGTAAGCATGCCAAGATCCATATACACAGACAATATATAGATAGAGTATTTCAACAATTTGGTCAATACTCTGGCAAAACATGATTTGTAGTATTAATGAAGATCACATGTATCAAAGGCACTTTAAGAATGCTTTACACCTTCAAAGTGAAGGAAAGCAAAATACGAAATGGTAAAAAGAAAACACTAGTAGCTTACGTATAAAAAAGTGGGTGCGTGCTCCTTGGGCAAGAAGGCGGATTGCGGGACTACAGAACAACTGTGGCAACAAGAAGAGAGGAATGCGGGGAAAGCGTTAGATGTAGCAAAAACACCGTCCCTCACAAAAATTGTTTACCACATTATTCCGTATAGCGTGATCGAGTTTATTTAAAAGTTAGTACTTACATCATCCAAGTCCACAGCCAGCAGTCTGCACCTAAAAGGTCCGCCTAGCCCGGAGGTGAATGCGTACTGGCGGGCTCGTGTTTAAATGCAAATAGTCAGCCGCTGACGAACCGGAAGTGAATGTGTAAGTCTTTCCCCAAACGCCTCTGGGATTGAGACAACAAAGAGGGACTACATGGCTGCAATCCTCTGAAAGTGCTAGAGCGCTAAAGGCTCCCTTCAACCTAAAACTTTATTGAACAACGATAGCCGTGCATCGGCAATTAAACAAGGGTGGTCAACACCACTTCAGCCGACTTCCCCCTGTTACCCAAAAGTAATTTCCACGGATGACCATTTCTTTCAAAGACTGATTCGCCCCGAAACTCCTCAAAATAAAGGATTTCGTGACAAATCAAACCCTGCTTAGCCATGTTTGTATAGGAAACATAGGCAACCTCATCCTCAGAATTTATAATTTGCGAATTACCACAGGTGACCAAAGATCCATAGGGTCCATAAATACAGTGTGGGCCCTTAGGTCAATAAATGAGAGCACAACACCACTCAGATGTAAACAGGTATTTATTTTTACATAAAGGTTCTTGTCTTAGCGTCTCAACACTGTGCCCCAAGGGATATTGTCGTTGAGTCCTGACAAATGTGTTGACAACCTATAGACCCAACGTTGTTCCTTTTCGAACAATGAAGTTGATTTCACCTGTTCGATAATGGTCCAATGTAGATCGTCTGCAGTGTGATTCAGACGCAGGAAGTGCTCAGTTAGTTTAGTTGCGCTTCTTTTACATCGGACATTACTCCGGTGTTCACCAATCCGTAATTTGATCTTTCTTGTAGTCATGCCCACATATTTTAAATTACATGGGCACGTAATTAAATAGATCACATCTGTAGTATTGCAATTCGTATGGCTGCGTTGAATCCAGGTTTTCCCGGTTTCCAGAGATAAGGTCTTAGTGGGGGACGTGAGATGACAGATGCTGCAGGACCCGCAGGGGTAATGACCAAGAATAGGTGGCACAAACGATGTTTAGTCGGGTGCTACGCGATGTCTTGGAGGGGATGTTGCAATTCCTCGACCTGTATATCAAGTTCCCGAGCCAAGATGAACTCCCTGAAATTAAGGATGCCTTTTATACACTGGGGAGGATGCCGAACGTCATTGGATTTATTGACGGGACACATGTTGCCCTGATACCACCACAGGCACATGAGCAAGCATACCGTAACAGGAAGCACTACCATTCGAACAATGTTCTGGTGGTCTGTCTTGCTGACATGTTGATCACACATGTGTGTGCACGGTTCCCTGGTTCTGCGCACGATGCCTACATTATGAGGAGTAGTCACACTGCAACGCTGATGTCACAGATGCCAGCCCAGCGTGCATGGCTTGTCGGTGTGTACTGACTGTTTCTCATTGTGTGTGTTTGTCAGTGTTGTATTCCGCACTCCTACAAAACTCATCTACTGTTTAGGTGACTCCGGATACCCCAACATGCCGTGGTTGCTGACACCCCTCAAGAACCCTGTGACACCAGCCGATCTGCGCTACAACGAGGCACATGGTCGGAGCAGGAGGGTGATTGAGCGGACATTCGGCCTCCTGAGAAGCCGCTTTCGCTACCTGGACAAGACCGGAGGTGCCCTCCCATAGGAGCCTGCAAAGGTGTGCAAAATAATACTGGTCTGCTGCATGCTACACAACATGGTGGTGCGGAAGGAGCTGCCTCTCATCCAGGATGAGGATGACGACGACCAACGTCCGGCACCTGTGGAGGATCCCGGCCTGGGCCAAGATGCCAGTGATGATGAAGATGATGGTGACGTCCACTCCCAGCTCATCAATAACTTCTTAACCTGAAAGTGAGTTTCCAGGGTTCTCATGTGAATATATGGAGGTAGCCAGGAATGTGTTGAGCCAGCTCTGTTGCTGTCTGAGTGTGTCTGTGTGCCACTTGACTGGATGCGTGCTGTGATGTGTCCATTCAGCGCGTGTGTACTCCACAATAGGGTAGTACTGCTAACTAGTGTTTGTGTAGGTGTCTTGCAACATGTTTTGTGCATGTGTATTGCATTTCTCTCCTGTTCGTCTGTGCTTTTGACTGTATCTTGTCTGTCCTTCCCAGGGTCCTTTGCCTGTTGTGTGGTCAACACTGACCCCCAACACCCAGAAGCCAACACCAGTGTTGAAGTTGACAATTCCCATCAACTGATGTACCACACATCCCTGGACTTCCATTCTCCAACACATTGTGAGCATGTGTCCACTGTTGCATAGAATTACCGTGCAACTATTGTGGAATAAACGTGTTGCTGATGTGTAATGAACCTGTGCTACACTTTGTTATGTGCGTTGTCTGTCTTCCCACATCTGAGTGACATCTGCTTACCTCACCTGTGGACTTGTTACCACTGACTGTGCTTGGTGTTGTGTCTGTGCATGCAAATGTGTTTCAGGTCAACATCATTGTGTGTGATGAGTAACATGGCCATGGTGAGTATGTTTTGTGTTGCCATAGAGGTGTGTCTCCCTCACATGTGTCACATCCCCATGACTGACCTTACGTTGGTCACATTGTTGCAGTATTTGGCAAGCACTGTGTTGTGTAGCATATCGACTTTGCCCTGAACATGACAAGTTTGAATCACAACAGAGGCAAGTATGGTGTACTGGTGAGTTTATTTACAAACATGTGTGAGTGAGGTGCATAGGATGGTGGGTGCTGTACAGTGGTTTGGGAATCCAAAGTTCACATTGGAGTTGGAAGTGCTGGTAGATGAAATGTCCAGAGTAAAGTCCACAGTCGTCTGCTACATTGGCCCAACATGAACCCTCCATGTCATGTGGGCGAGTTGTGTGCGATTGGACAAGGTGAATGGGTTGCGCACAAAGAACATTGTCCAGAACAGGTTTAGAGGCCCTGGGGGATGTGCTGGGACATCTGCCTCTCACATGTCCTTCTTCGGACGACCCCTCTTCTTCCGGGGGGGGGATCCTCATGTGCAGGCCTCTGCGGTGCAGGGCACTCTCCGCCAGAGTCCTCCTCCCTCCCTGTGGCACTGCCAGATGGTGTTGCGACAGATGTTGTGGGCACACAAGGGGGTGGGGACAGGTTGGTGTTGATCTGGCGGAGGCATTGTAGTATGTCCCGATGCACCGCAGTAACGGCATCCCACTTTGCCTCTATGCGGGCATGGTGGGCGACCTGCTCGTGTTGCATGTCCTTGAGGATCCCCACTACCTGGCCAAATCCTCCGGTGCTATCCTGGTACGAATTTCTGATGCGTGCCAGTTGGGAGTCATCATGCAGTCCAGACCCCTCTGCAAGGCGTGCCCTGTGCCTCCCACCCCTCTCAGCACCCCTCTCCACACGGGCAGGACCAGCGGCGGTACGCACAGGTGACCCTGGTGTTGCTGGTGGTGTTGGCTGTAGCTTCCGGGGAGTCCTGTGTCCCTGTGCTGTGGGTGTTGATTGTCCTTGGTCTGTTCGTGTTGGCGGGGGTGCCCTGTCGGTGTCCAGATGCTGGAGGCATGGGTACAGGGTGGAAGATGTTGCTGCTGCTGGTGCTGCATGATGGCTCACACCGGAGGGGCCAGGTTGGTCGTCGTCATCCGAAGAGCACAGTGAGAGAGTCAGACCAGAGAGCTCAGTGTCCAACAAAGTCTGGGACTGGGTATCCTCATCATTTGTCACTGGGTGCCCAGCACGACCTGTGTTTGGAAGAGACACACAATGTGATTTATGTTTCTACATGCATCGTTGGTTCACAAACATGAAATCTTCTACTTTTCTAACAGATGCCTGCCTGTACACTGCTTTTTCTCAGCTTGTCACAGAGTTTGATCTTGTTGTTGGCCATTTGCCAGCATGGCCTTGTGCTCCCCACAACAGAGCCCAGTGTCAGACATCTTGTCAGTCCCTTCCCACTCCCTGTGAGGCGAGTATGTTTCAGGTTGATCTTGCTGGGCCATGTGGGTGGGTGTAGGTTGTCTGTGACTGCGAGTCCCATCATACTCTTGGCTACACCCCCCTTCCCAGCATGCCCATGCTTCCTCCCTCTTGACTCTGCTTCCCTGTGAGGGGGTGTGACAGCAATGGCAAGATGGCTGACTGTGAAATCCTGGTGTTTGTTTGGCTACCAGTACCAGCATGGCCTTGTGCTCCCCACAACAGAGCCCAGTGTCAGACATCTTGTCAGTCCCTTCCCACTCCCTGTGAGGCGAGTATGTTTCAGGTTGATCTTGCTGGGCCATGTGGGTGGGTGTAGGTTGTCTGTCACTGCGAGTCCCATCATACTCTTGGCTACACCCCCCTTCCCAGCATGCCCATGCTTCCTCCCTCTTGACTCTGCTTCCCTGTGAGGAGGTGTGACAGCAATGGCAAGATGACTGACTGTGAAATCCTGGTGTTTGTTTGGCTACAAGTCCCAAGTGAGCCCCTGTGCTTCACACAGCAGCACCCAGTATGGGGTATATTTTGCTGATATTTCAATGAGGTGTGTGTCAATGCATTGTACCCGGTGAGTTGTGTGGAGTTTGTGTTGGGGGGTTGTCTCCCCATGCTGATTAGTATGGTCAGGGCTGTCAGTCCTCCTTCCCATCATGACACGTGCTTCTATTGTAGGGCGTGCAAGTTGTCTTTCAGGATGTCAGTCAGTGGTGTCCTGCTTCTGATTTACGCACATGCCCTAGCAGGATCTTGTGCTCCCCACAGCAGGACCCAGTGTCAGCCATCTTGTCAGTCATTTTCCACTCCCTGTGATGTGGGCATGTTTCAGAGAGGTCTTGATGGGCCAATTAGGAGGGGGAGCATTATCTGTGACTACAGGCCCCATCATGCTTTTGTCTACACTCACTTCACCTGCATCCCCAATTTTCCTTCCTGACAGTAGGCTGCACTGTGAAGTGGTGTGTTTGTGGTGGCAAACTGTCTGGCTGGATGTATTTGGCTTAGTGCCAGTGGCTTGCTCTATTTGTTTGTAGATTGGTGCATGTCATGACACAGTCCCCAGGCACTATGAGATGGCAGGTATTGTGTTTGTGTGACTGGCATACACATCTTGGGTTGATTATCTATTGGTTAGTGTAGGTTTGCTTGGGGTGCATGGTTTCACTGTCCCCTTGCCACACAATCTTGGGTATGTTGTTTATGTACTCACCAGTCTCTGGGATGTCTGTTAGGCCATGGACGCTCTCTGGTGGTAGGATATCCCGCACCTTCTCCTCCCAGGTCCTGAAGTAGACTGGTTTGGCAGGAGGGCCACCGCCGGTGCGCTGACTCAAGGCGTGATCTTTCTCGATGAGTTTCTTGACCCTCCTGCGCACGTCATACCACCTGTTCTGGATATCGTCTTTGTGCGCAACGATGGTGCTTGTGCGTTCACCTTGTCCACAATCCTCGCCCACATCTTGGTTTTCTGTGAGATGGGGGTCCTTTGAACCAATGTACCAAACAAATCTGGCTCTACTCTGATGATCTCGTCTACCAGCACTTCTAACTCACTATCTGTGAACTTTGGATTCTTCTTTGGGGGCATGGTGATGGGTGGTTTGGTGTTGGTTTTGCTGTGTGTATGTGTGTGTGCTTTTGTATGAGGTGCTGATGCTGTGTGAGTTGTGTGATGGGTGAGCTGTGAGTGTGTCTGTGGTTGCTGTGTACTGGTGTTTGCTGCTGGCTGTGTCTCCTGTTTGCAAGGGATGATGGTAGTGATTGTAGTCCTTTATATAGTTGGAGTTGTGGGTGTGTCTTTGTCCAATTAATTTGTGTTGGGTATTTATTGGCTTAGTCATTGCTTGTTTGGTCCTTATTTTGTGTTTTTTCCTTTGTGTTTTGTAGGCATGTAGGATTCGTTCATGTGACGGAAACGGACGCTGCTGTTGTCTCGTGCGGGCTTCTCTGCCTCGTTCACGCTGCCTGTCTTCTGTGTTTGGTACGCGTCGTTCGCGGCGCTCTCTATTGCTTGTGTGCCGGGTTGTCTGTGCATTTCGGCCGTGCGGCTTGGTCTCCGTGCGAGTCGGTCTGGTTTTACACGCATTGCCTCGTACTGCCCTAATCGTACATCGCAGGTACGGGTCAGTCGGGTTGATTCCGGGTTCGTGTCAGTCGGTGAAAATCGCGTCGGTTTTCCGGCCGGATCACTATTTTCCCTCCGGTTCGGTCGTACGGCTTGTATTCCGTACGTGTCGGTTTTAATTAACTCGCGTTGCATCGTACTGTCGTACGGTGCTGGTACGTGTCAGTCGGTATTCGGTCCGGGGCCGTGTCGGTCAGTTCGTTTTGCGGCCGGAATCGGAATCGGCCCCTATGTGTCCTGAAGTGTCCCCTCACAGCCAAGTAACATTGATATAGACCTTTTGGAATTCTTATGCTCTTTGTACGACCTATGTCTTTTTCGCTCCTATTCTTCACGCCCCCACCTCATGTCATGCTTGTATAGAAAGTACACATTAATGTGGCCTCCACGTATGTAAAACATTTTGACCTAAAAGAATATCACTCGACATCTATGTACCTTGAAGATTTGTATATCATCAAGATGCACACATTTATTATTAAGAATAGTAAATCTGTGCTTAGCTATATATGCTTACCTACATAGTATATTGGGACTGTAGTTGATATTTGTGTTAGTCAATACTAGGAACTGGATATTGTGGTAGGAAACCCCCAAAAATAATCATACCCTTGTACCATCTACCACTGATCTAATTTAAATGCCTTGGAGACTCATTCCTGCCATTCCTGGAACTTACGTGCAATCACACATAATCTTGATACCTGTGTGCTTTCAAAAAATGCCCACAAAATCATGCAAACTTTACAGAGACCATTTATCTATATAATTATTATATGTGAAGATATATTTCATGTTGGCTCTGCCAGGACAATCTTTTTCCTCTTCTTTGCACTCTTACTCATGACTTCGTTATAGGTATTGTTCTTCAAACAGCGACCACACGTCAGTGCTTAATTTATACCAGTGTTTGCATTGGTGGCAAAATCACCACAAATTCTGGGTTGTGGGGTTTATTTTTCTTCAAGATACTTTGACTCAGAGCAAGAAAGATAAAGGCAGAAAAGTAAGAAAGAAGGAGGAAGAGAAAGAAAGTTAAACAGTGACAAAGGAAGGAGCCAGGGAAGAAAATCCAACAAGAGTGAGATAAAAAGACTGAAAATGTAGGGTGATGGAAGAGAGATTCTTGAGGTGGACCACTTTAGTCTTCACTTTACTGACCTCAGAAGGATAGAAGGATGAGTTGCAGTTTTCATGATTCAAACTCTTGATATGGTGGTCACTCAAATGCCTGTCACAATCATTTAACTCACTTAGTCATCTTGGGACCAGTCATTTTAGGTAACTGATTATGCCATAAGTGCCTATTTGGGCTTCTGCGCTCACTTCCCAGCCTGCCTTCTGTATGGCCCACGTAATTGAGATTAGGTCACTTCAGTTATTGCCAGTACAACGAAGAATCCTCTTTAAAAATCTATTATTGTGAATTGCGTGGCTCACAATTGCAAACTCTCTCCTTAAATTAAACAAGCTGTGGAGCCTTCCAATAATATTAAAGGGCCCATTCACAAAGGTAAATTTACACATGAGTACATCTATGTGTATAAATTTACTCTTGAACTGTAGCAAATGTTCTACTTTTAACTTTTTACCATTTACAAGTGTAAATTTACTATAAGGTTTAGACTTACATGTTTTCACCCCATGAATTCAGTTGGTGGAGCCTAATTTGAGAGTGTAACCTTACTACTAGTAACTTTTCAGAGGTAGGAGAAGTTCTCCAAAGTTGTTGTAAACCTCTGCCTATGGTAAAGTACAGGGGAAAAAAAAAATTCTGGCAAATGTTAATTTTCAATTATTCTTATATTATCAATAATTAATTTTAAATTAATGTTATATATTTATAGTAAAAGTAAAACAACATAAAATGCTAATGCACTATTAACCTAATTTTAAAATATTTAACTTTTTCGTAATTAAAGTTACATTTATTTTTAAATTAAAAATGGTTATTGGAATATATTATAGTAAAACATATATGGTTTTTAAATGTATATATCCTTTATAAACATTAAATCAAATCTATACATATATTATTTTGAAAACGAAATAAATACGTGTATTTTAACATAATTTCCGAAGGGGTGTTATTTTAAGTCCCGTGCCGCTACTATTTTCTATGGGAGAGCGTTGCTTTACCAGTGTTTGGTCATGTGTGGTGCTGGACTTACTCCAGGTCTGAGCCAGAGTACAATAACAACTGTTTCTGTCCTCTTTGGTGGCTGTAGTAACTATAGAAGTGCAGTTTATGAATAAGAATGGGCTTACTCTTTTGTCAGTGGTTGTATGTCCCTCCCTAAACCCCTTATCACTCCTCCCTAATCCTGTCCCATTTAATCATAAGTATTTTCCATTTTCTAGCCACTTTCCCGCTTTCATTCCTGCATTTACTACCAAAATCTAGGAGTTAGTGTGCGGAAATCTTCTGCAGTTGGTCCTGCAATCTCCGCACAGAAAAGATAGAAGAAGCTGAGGTGTAGACCTCTGGAAGTATCTTAGTGAATAATTTTTTAGCATGTGAAAAGTACTTTTGTAGTTCTACGAAACATACTAGAAAATCCAGTTTGTGATTAGGCCCCTATGTTTCTCCTAAAGCCTGCTGGTAGCAACAGCGCTTAACTTGTGCCGCTGGCTGTCGTTGGTGAGCATGGGCACTCATTTGTTTGGGGGACAGGGGCTTATCTTTTTTATTATCAGACTTTGACCTAGAGCAAGACAGAGAAATGCAGAAAAGGGAGAAAGAAGGAGAGAAACAGTGACACTGAGAGGAAGCAAGGATGACAGCTTGAGATAACCAGTCAAAAGTGCAGGGTGGAAGAAGAAAGATTCATGAGGTGGAATTAAAACTGGGCACAAACCAGCGAAAATTCACTCTGCAGAATTCCGTGGCGTTACCTAAAAACTCTACAGGATGTAGTACATCACTCTGCTCGTGCTGATTTTTTGCGTTGGAGGCTTGTCCCGCGCTGTAAAATCGGGGCAAACGGCACCAGGTGGCGTGCAAGAGGGCAGTGCTTCTCTCTGCTGCTCAAGTAGATTTTCTACTCGAGCGGTAGCTTTCTTGGCTCGTGCGGCATCTTTCTCGATGCACGCAGTAGAAACCTGCCGCAACCGCCCGTTTTGAGAAATCTCACCAGGAGGCGGTCTAGTTCTTGATTTTTTTGCTCGCACTCGCAAACTTAACGTTGGTGAGCTGCGCATGAAAAGAAACTCTTGAATTTACCACTCACCCTGATCATAACTAGGCAACCTTGAGATAAGGCAACCCCAGCATTTAATATCAACAGTGTCAGGCTCCTGGGAACAGCTTTGTGCTTCTGCACAAATGTTTTGCTTTAACAAATTAAGCAGGGGGAAACTTTCCGAATTCAGACGGGGTAAGCACTGCCATCAGGCCTGCTGGGTACAGGCAAATAACTTGTTACGCCTCTGCTTATGGGATTCTGTGCCAAATGCATTAGAATCCAAAAACGAACATCTGACATTCAGAAAAACTCTCAACAACATTCTATGGGGCATATTACCAAGGGCCTCATCGCCGCTTTAGCGGCACTTTTTGCCGCTAAAGAGGCGATTTTTTTATCGCCCTATCAGCAAGCTGTCGCTAACAGCAATTAGCGACAGCTTTCTGATGAAAGCGACCGGTTTGGGTGCCGCTTTGCATGTCATCGATATTCATCGCTAATGACATGCAAAGTGGGCGTTCCCAACATCAAAGGGACTGAAAACAGTCGGTGTGAGAAGTTGGCCTGGTATATGCTGTTCACTAGTTCTAGTGACCACCTTGTACCATGCCAAGCAACCCTTATGGTGTGGTTGTAAGTCAACCTTTTTGGACTAGCTGCCCTAGTGGTAGCGTAGGCTAAGCAGTCTTTGAGGCTAAACTCGTGATGCGTGTTAAGCAAGCTGTTTTACCAATAGTAACCCCCTTTTATACCAATGAAAGGACACCACACAGATATATATTCAAAATATATGTGTATTTATTTCTCAAAGTAACCCCTAGTCTCTTTATGAGCACAGGAGCACAAATCGTCAAACAAGATTATCACAGAATACACAGAAGTTGCACTTTATATGGATAGGCCCTGGTGGCCACTCGAACCATATACTAAAATAGTGGTATAAGTACCACGAACAGAAAAGGGAAAAGGCCTAGGGCCTCTAGAATCGCTGGGCCTACACGGAGCTAACTTCAGTTAGTGACCAGGAGGTCCACGGGTTGCGTGTGCAGAGCAAATAGTCACACGCGGGCTCCCATAGGTTTCAATGGGTGCGTAAAAAGTACAAAGTTACTGCAAAAGGAATCTTCCGGATGACCTAGGAACTTAAGATTTGGAACACAGGCACTAGAGATGTAATACTACACTTGGGCACAGGAGTGCCAGCTTTACCTCACCCACAGGAAGCGGGTGCATAGGCCTCGAAGTGCGTCGGGTTTCTTCTATCTGTTCCGTGGGGCCTGAAGACAAAAGTGCTGCAGGCGGTCGGTCGGGAAGAGATGCAGTGGATCCAAGGGTGGATCGGAGATGTTGAAGACCTGAAAGCAGAGGGGACAGTGTTCACAGTCACTAGCCAGTGACCAGCGTGGCACCAGGTGGGTACCAGGCGATGTCGGGTGCAAACAGGAAGAAAGGTGTAGCTTGTCTCTGCAGCCACGTGGTCTCTGAAGGTCGACGACGTCCAGGAGTCGAGTCACGAGCTGTCCCACGCAGGCTCTCGCTGTCGGCGATGTCGGCGACTTGATCGAAGCAAACAAGCCTTGGCAAAAGCAATTGTTGTAGGCAAGGAGATAAGCTGATGGCTCTGACCAGCAAGGTCAGAGGAACTGCTCCTTTGGAGGGGAGCAAGGGCCAGTCTGGAGCAACCAGACCAGCGGTGTGTTTCGTAGATTTCGTCGCCAAGATGGCCACTAGCCAGCGGGCCAGCAACCGGTTAGGCGCGTCGAGTGGCAAAATGCAGAAGGGCCCCACGCAGATCGTGGAGATGCTGGAGGGCTCACCTTTGGTGCAGATGCTGCTCGAGGGTTGGGCTTCTCAGGACCCAAAGCACAACTTGGAGGGAGCCTCGGTTGTTGCACTGGTCAGCTTGTCGTAGTCGTTCCAAGATGGCTGGCTCCACGTGTCTCGGTGCCTCCACGGGTCTCCTCTTTGCAGGGACTGTGGATCGGGCGGTGAGAGGTCTGGAGGTCCAGGTCTTGTCAGTCTCTGGGCTCGGGCTCCGGCGGGAGGCGGCGGCAAAGCAGACGTTGATTCGCTGGATGGTGCTTGCGTTAGCAAGGTGGTCACTCCCTGACCACAGGGGAGATTGGCTTCAGTCCTCTGTGCGGCAGAGCGTCGAAGTTCCCGTCTTCTTCTTAGTGTTAAGTTGATTTCAGGATGTCTGAAGTCTTAGGACACAGCTCCTACCTTTAAGCGGATTCTAGGGGCCGGACTACCTGCTAGGTCCCTCCCTAAGGGTGGGACCAGGAAGGGGGGTGGTTACACCCCCAATCCTTTGTCCAGCTCGCCCCAGGCCCGGGACTGGTGTGCCCCAGGACCGGTTTGAACTGGCATATGCCCCGAGGCTCCTTGTGAGCCACAGGCATGTCTGGTTTCTTTCAAGCCCTACCTGACCAATACACAAAATCCTGTCTGGGGTGGTGCACGCACCTCCCCTGGCAAGAAACCCTTTGTCCACACCTCCCAAGCTGGAAGGACTCCCAGCAGCAGGAGGGCAGACTTGTGTCTGTGGTGGCAGCATCCATTTTGTGGAGCTGAGGCTATGTCTGATTTTACCCGGGTTTCAGGTACTGTACATGTCGTGTCCCTCTAGAAGGGTGGAATGCTAACCCCGTCGCCAGAATTGGCGAGGGGTTAGTATTCCAATTCGTATGACACCTTACTTGACATGTTTTGATAAAGCCAAACCAAAGTTAGCATTTAACCGCGAGGTTCATAATGCACTTAAGAGTATATGGTATGACGATATCTGGAAACAGTAGAAGGAAGTTGTTCCGACCACTGCAGACAGGCTCAGCTCATGCCAGAGCACCATCTCACATGGAACCAAGCACTCTGCCTTCAGGATTGTTAAGGCCTGCCATAGGAGTGACTTATAGGTTACCAGGTGTCCCATTTAAGGTTAGGTATAGGTATACTACACCTAAGTAAGAGGTGGTTACACCAACTTACCCCAGCTGAGTGATCAGCCAGTTGTGTCAAATTTGTTAGGCCAGGCCAGGGGTGGCATAATACATGCTTCAGCCCCTGGTAGGCCTTGGATACACCAATGCCCTGGGTACCTAGTGTACACTGGTACAGGGGCTCACAGGGTGATCCAACCAATTGGGTATGTACCTAGGATACATGGAATCCATTTTACAGAGAGAGCAGATAGCCTGAGAGCCTGAATGGCAGGATCTCAGGCCAACTAAGTCGAAAAACCAGCTAGACACTAGGCAAAAATTTGGGGGTAACCATAGTCAGATATCCACCTTCCTACATAACCCCCCCCCAAACGAAGGGAGATAAGGCTGACCTTGACCAGGTAAGCCTATATTGCCCAAGTGGCCATATAAGGAGGAACCAGCACTGGCATGGTTACCCCCTGTCTCATGGTCCACTAAGCAATCCCTCACCTTAAGGGTATCAGAGGGTCTCCACCATAGGGAATCTCTACCTTTGGTGTGTCTTGGCAAAGTAAAAGGCTGGTGTTGAGATGGAGTACTGAAGTGAGTGTCCTCAAAGTGAGGCCTCAGCTTCCTCCAATCATCCTCCACCATGGATGCCTTTCTTTCCTTAACTGAGTTGCACTGTGCTCTCAGGGTCAGCCTCTGGCTACCTAAAGCTGGAGGCTGGGTCCCTTTTGTGGGCTTACTGGAGGGACAGGTCAGGTTTGGGGCCCTAAGGTCCCATGTTTGCCTGTGCCCAACAGAATCCCTCTGGGGGAGGTCCCTAACTACCTGTAAAGGAGATCCCTCAGGAATGTTTTTACCCATCACCTGGCTAGGGCTACTAGCCAGGCAATCCTCATTCTTTTGATGGGGGGGTTCTTGTGGACAGGGGCCCTCTTGGGGTCCACTGGCCTCCCTGACCTCTGCAGCCCTGGGCTGACTGAGGCAGGGTAGAGAGAGGCAGGCTACCTGCACCAGACTGGGTCCCACCTTGGAAGGGGCCACTGACATCAGAGGCTCTGCCAGGCCAGGCCTGGCTACCTCTGGGGCAGTTCCTTCACAAGGGGTGAGGTCAGCTCCCTGAGGAGGCTGACTTTTTCCTAATGTCTGGGGAGAGGGAGACTTTTCTTCCTCCCCACTACTCTCTGTTTGTGTGGAGTGATCCATAGTTTCAGGCTTCACTACACCTATGTCAGTCTGAGTATAGGCTGAGACCATTACAGCCTTGCCAACCTTTTCAGGGGGGCACTCAGTTTGTGTTTGAGCTGTGACTGTCACAGCTCTGCCAGTCTCTACAGGGAAGTCTGTCTGTGCCTGGGCTGTGGCTACCACTGCCCTTCCAACCTTTTCAGGGAGGAAAGCTACTTGGACAGGGGTTGTGTCTGGCACAACCCCACTACCCTTTTGTGAAAGGCCTACCATTTTAGAATGGGTGTCTTGTTCAACTCTAGCCCAGGCTGAGAGTTCTAAGTCATTCCCCAGTAAGCAGTCTACAGGCAAGGTTGGGGACACTGCCACCCTTTTAGGGCCAGTGACACCCCCCCAGCTGAGACATACCTCTGCCATGGGATGACTTTTCTGTTTGCCATCAATGTTAGTTACCTGGTAGGAGCAACCAGGCAAAAGCTGCTCAGAGGGAACTAGCCAATGGGCCACCATTGTGATGCTAGCTCCAGTGTCTCTGTAGGCCTCAGCTTTTGTACCATTGATGTAGGGTTCCTGTCTGTACCTACCCAAAGTGTTGGGACAGGCAGTGAAGTTGGCAAACCCCATGCCACCATCACAGACAAGAGTAGTTGCTGTAGGGGAATTGGCTAAGCCAGGGTCCCCCTGTGTTCCCCAAGTGAACCCACCCAGATTTCTGGGGGCACTCCCACCACCTGGGGGATTACTGCTGACAGTAATAGGTGGTGTGACAGGAGTAATTGGAGGAACAGTTTTGTTTTTAGCCCTTGGGCAACCGCTGTCAGTTTTCCAATGCCCAGGAGTTTTACACTCATGGCAGTAGGGCTTTTTAGCTGTGGTAGAGGAGGGAGCTTGGGACCCACCACCCTGTGTGGAGTTTTGGGGCCCTGAGGAAGATTTCTCTTTTGCTTTATCCCCACCCTTCTCTTGAGGCTTGGTGGTATCTTTCTTTTGGTCACCACCCTGGTTTTTAGGCCTGATCCTGGTCCTGACCCATTTATCTGCCCTCTTTCCCAATTCTTGGGGAGAGGTCAAATCTGAGTCTACCAGGTGTTGATGGAGAAGCTGGTTTTGACAATTACTTAAAATCTGCTCTCTCATCATCAAATTGTACAATCCTGTATAATCAGACACCTTACTTCCCAGCAACCAACCCTCCAAAGCCTTAGTGGCACATTCCACATATTCAGACCAGTCCTGAGTCTGTGCCTTCTGGGTATCTCTGAACATTAACCTGTACTGTTCAGTGGTTAAGCCTAACCCATCAATCAGGACACTCTTCAGGACTCTGTAGTTTCTGACATCCTCCTCTCTAACAGTGAGGAGTCTATCTCTGCCTCTACCTTCAAAGGAGAGCCATAAGATTGCTGCCCACTGGTCTTCAGGAACCTGCTGTACTTTGCAGGCTCTCTCAAGAGCAGTCATCCACTTGTGGATATCATCCCCACTTTTGTAGGGGGGCACAACCTTGGACAGGTTCCTATTGTCAAAGACCCTATCTTTGTCCCTAGGGACAATGCTGCCACCAGTGGGTATAGACCCACTCTCTCTAGGTTGCCTAGCCTTGTTCAGTTTTTCTTCCATCAGGGCTACTTCTAGCTCCTGCTTCCTGATCCTTAACTGGGCTTCCTGCATTCTGGCCTCATGTTCCCTCCTCTGAGGGGTGGTCAGTCTCCTTCTGGAGTGACCTTGAGAGCCTCTAGAGCCATGGGAAGCATTGGAGTCACCTGAGCGATTCCTTCGCCTCCCAAGCCCTGTGTTAAGTCCACTGGGGAGATCCAATGGGGTGAACCCACTGTCAGTCCCCAATAGCCTTAGGTTAGCTGGGCCAAGTATAACACTTGGCACTGGGCTAGTTCTCCCTTCATCCCCACTCACATCTGTATCCCCATCACTTTCTTCCTCTGTGGTAGGCATCCCATCTAAGGGGTGACTATTGGAAAGGGGTACCTCAGTGGCATCTTCAGAAGGGGGGCCTCCTGTTCCTGTCCCTAAGGGGGCTAACTGGGAAGCTTTCTGGAGCTCTTTTTGATTCTCATCATTTGGCAAGATCTCCCTGAGCACAGCAGAGGTAGGGTTCTTGGGCTGTTTAAGGCCTCTAAGAGTTGCCAACTGCCTGAGCTCATTTTGATTAAGGGTAGCATAGATGGATGGTGCCCTCGGGGGGTCACTCTCAACAGAGATGGGTACAGTGGACCCCTCTGCCCCAGCCATTGCTCTTAAGTGTGGGTGGATGTGTTGCAATCTACCTACACTTGGGTTTACCTACTAAACCTATCTAGTAGTTGTAGTCAGGGTGTGCTACTCCCTTTGCTCTACAACAACTAAGTTCAGTAGAACTTATGTATATCTAATCTTGTTTTATATGTACCTACAGGTACCTATGTGATCTTTCAATTGGTAACCAAGAGATTACAATGGTAAAACACAGCAAGCTCAAATCCAACCGCTGCTCACCAATGTGAGAAGTTGGCCTGGTATATGCTGTTCACTAGTTCTAGTGACCACCTTGTACCATGCCAAGCAACCCTTATGGTGTGGTTGTAAGTCAACCTTTTTGGACTAGCTGCCCTAGTGGTAGCGTAGGCTAAGCAGTCTTTGAGGCTAAACTCGTGATGCGTGTTAAGCAAGCTGTTTTACCAATAGTAACCCCCTTTTATACCAATGAAAGGACACCACACAGATATATATTCAAAATATATGTGTATTTATTTCTCAAAGTAACCCCTAGTCTCTTTATGAGCACAGGAGCACAAATCGTCAAACAAGATTATCACAGAATACACAGAAGTTGCACTTTATATGGATAGGCCCTGGTGGCCACTCGAACCATATACTAAAATAGTGGTATAAGTACCACGAACAGAAAAGGGAAAAGGCCTAGGGCCTCTAGAATCGCTGGGCCTACACGGAGCTAACTTCAGTTAGTGACCAGGAGGTCCACGGGTTGCGTGTGCAGAGCAAATAGTCACACGCGGGCTCCCATAGGTTTCAATGGGTGCGTAAAAAGTACAAAGTTACTGCAAAAGGAATCTTCCGGATGACCTAGGAACTTAAGATTTGGAACACAGGCACTAGAGATGTAATACTACACTTGGGCACAGGAGTGCCAGCTTTACCTCACCCACAGGAAGCGGGTGCATAGGCCTCGAAGTGCGTCGGGTTTCTTCTATCTGTTCCGTGGGGCCTGAAGACAAAAGTGCTGCAGGCGGTCGGTCGGGAAGAGATGCAGTGGATCCAAGGGTGGATCGGAGATGTTGAAGACCTGAAAGCAGAGGGGACAGTGTTCACAGTCACTAGCCAGTGACCAGCGTGGCACCAGGTGGGTACCAGGCGATGTCGGGTGCAAACAGGAAGAAAGGTGTAGCTTGTCTCTGCAGCCACGTGGTCTCTGAAGGTCGACGACGTCCAGGAGTCGAGTCACAAGCTGTCCCACGCAGGCTCTCGCTGTCGGCGATGTCGGCGACTTGATCGAAGCAAACAAGCCTTGGCAAAAGCAATTGTTGTAGGCAAGGAGATAAGCTGATGGCTCTGACCAGCAAGGTCAGAGGAACTGCTCCTTTGGAGGGGAGCAAGGGCCAGTCTGGAGCAACCAGACCAGCGGTGTGTTTTGTAGATTTCGTCGCCAAGATGGCCACTAGCCAGCGGGCCAGCAACCGGTTAGGCGCGTCGAGTGGCAAAATGCAGAAGGGCCCCACGCAGATCGTGGAGATGCTGGAGGGCTCACCTTTGGTGCAGATGCTGCTCGAGGGTTGGGCTTCTCAGGACCCAAAGCACAACTTGGAGGGAGCCTCGGTTGTTGCACTGGTCAGCTTGTCGTAGTCGTTCCAAGATGGCTGGCTCCACGTGTCTCGGTGCCTCCACGGGTCTCCTCTTTGCAGGGACTGTGGATCGGGCGGTGAGAGGTCTGGAGGTCCAGGTCTTGTCAGTCTCTGGGCTCGGGCTCCGGCGGGAGGCGGCGGCAAAGCAGACGTTGATTCGCTGGATGGTGCTTGCGTTAGCAAGGTGGTCACTCCCTGACCACAGGGGAGATTGGCTTCAGTCCTCTGTGCGGCAGAGCGTCGAAGTTCCCGTCTTCTTCTTAGTGTTAAGTTGATTTCAGGATGTCTGAAGTCTTAGGACACAGCTCCTACCTTTAAGCGGATTCTAGGGGCCGGACTACCTGCTAGGTCCCTCCCTAAGGGTGGGACCAGGAAGGGGGGTGGTTACACCCCCAATCCTTTGTCCAGCTCGCCCCAGGCCCGGGACTGGTGTGCCCCAGGACCGGTTTGAACTGGCATATGCCCCGAGGCTCCTTGTGAGCCACAGGCATGTCTGGTTTCTTTCAAGCCCTACCTGACCAATACACAAAATCCTGTCTGGGGTGGTGCACGCACCTCCCCTGGCAAGAAACCCTTTGTCCACACCTCCCAAGCTGGAAGGACTCCCAGCAGCAGGAGGGCAGACTTGTGTCTGTGGTGGCAGCATCCATTTTGTGGAGCTGAGGCTATGTCTGATTTTACCCGGGTTTCAGGTACTGTACATGTCGTGTCCCTCTAGAAGGGTGGAATGCTAACCCCGTCGCCAGAATTGGCGAGGGGTTAGTATTCCAATTCGTATGACACCTTACTTGACATGTTTTGATAAAGCCAAACCAAAGTTAGCATTTAACCGCGAGGTTCATAATGCACTTAAGAGTATATGGTATGACGATATCTGGAAACAGTAGAAGGAAGTTGTTCCGACCACTGCAGACAGGCTCAGCTCATGCCAGAGCACCATCTCACATGGAACCAAGCACTCTGCCTTCAGGATTGTTAAGGCCTGCCATAGGAGTGACTTATAGGTTACCAGGTGTCCCATTTAAGGTTAGGTATAGGTATACTACACCTAAGTAAGAGGTGGTTACACCAACTTACCCCAGCTGAGTGATCAGCCAGTTGTGTCAAATTTGTTAGGCCAGGCCAGGGGTGGCATAATACATGCTTCAGCCCCTGGTAGGCCTTGGATACACCAATGCCCTGGGTACCTAGTGTACACTGGTACAGGGGCTCACAGGGTGATCCAACCAATTGGGTATGTACCTAGGGTACATGGAATCCATTTTACAGAGAGAGCAGATAGCCTGAGAGCCTGAATGGCAGGATCTCAGGCCAACTAAGTCGAAAAACCAGCTAGACACTAGGCAAAAATTTGGGGGTAACCATAGTCAGATATCCACCTTCCTACAGTCGGTAACTCACATTCCCCCTATTACCAAGTCCCGCAGAGCGAAACAATAACTCCCGCTAACCGCAAATATCGCCTGAAAGTTACACCTGCTTAAATCCCTACTTAGGCATGCATATAATGGGAGGTGGATTATGGGGTTACGGCCACATGGCCGTATCAGCAAGCATTTCACTGTATTGCCAAGATGTTTGCTGGTTTTTCAGTGGTCTGGCTGTTTTTCACGCTATTGCTGGAATATTTAACGCCATAGCGCTATTCGTTGCTAATACAGCGTTAGCGTGGCTAAATATTCCAGCGATAGCCAGCGATAAAACTATTCGCGCTAAGTGCGCTCTGCGATGTTTATCGCAGTTTGTTGGTAATATGGCCCCAAGTTCCTTCCGGAGCCAATATATCTTTGCACATTAGCATCAATCTTTTCAGAAATAAGGGTATAACCAGGAGACGTGTGTTCATCATATATTGACTATTATGTTCCATAACATGATACAGGTATTCATGCATTGAATGAGGGTGTGATGTAGAAAGGGAGCAGTGGAGGGCATGATGGACCATTCAGGACCAAAGGGTGGAGGGATATTTAACAGGTGAGAAACACACAGTTAAGGTATGACATAGGTGTGGGCTGCACAGTTATCAATGACACTAGTCCCCAAAAGTGCATTATTATAGATGCAGTTCATTCATTGATATTACTAACACGTTAATTGTTTATCAGTCCAGTATTTCTCAGCCAGTGCTAGAAATCCCTTTACATGTTTTTTATTGTCTTTACCCATCATCAGATAAGACGATTCCTTCCTTTTGGAGGTACATGCACTATTGTTTTACTGCGAAGAAGTAACAAATAAAGCGGTGGTGCAGGCCTGCTGGTTCAGACAGCTAATTGACTCCATGCTGTTCAGAAGGATCCCTTTAACATCTCATGGGTGTGGAATACCCGCTTTACATAGTACACCAGTCCTCCTGCAATGCATTATGGTAGATGGCGTTTATTTGGTACACTTTACTCACATTTGGTTTTAGCAATGCAGCATTGGTTAGCCAGTGCTGGAATTCTCTTTACATAGTTTTCCAGGCCCTTGCCATTCCTGAGAGGAGAGTATCGCTGTATTTGTGGGGTTCCAACACAAAAGGAGTCAGGGTATCACAGCACAAATAGCATCTTGAGATAAATCATCCTGTGATGAAGCGTACTAGAAAATGTGGGTGACAATTGTTTATCTATAGACAAAAGGGATCCTTCGTCAGACTCCTGCAACTTTCCAAAAGCCTCACTTAGCTCAAATGCGAAACTGTATTCCTTGTCTCACTGCCTCACGTTTGTATTTTGGTAAGTGATGTTAGGGACGACAAACCAGCCTTTTGTTAAACTTCCCTCTCCCATTTTCTGTTAAGATTCCTCGAATGCTACCTTTGCATGGAGGAGATATACACTGGAGCCCACTCACTCTGTATCACTTAGATGCACATCAGCCCACAGACATTGGATGCTGACTGCATTATTAAATGTGTGTGTTGCAACAGTCCTTAATTTGAGCCGGTGGGTTCTGGTGCTCAGCACCAGCACTTCATTCTCAACACCTGCACTAATGATAGTCCACCCCATGATGGAGCTGTCTGTCTAATTTTAAGATGAGCATACGAAAAGTGTTTTATAATTCAATACACAGTAAACATTAATAATTCCTACCACCCGTGCCGTTCTTATAGCTTTGGGTGGCCTGAAATAGCCTGGATTGTTGCACTTGTAGGAGTGTGATGGTTAGTATTTATTTTTGTATTGTCATTGGCAGTGCTGGCAGGGGCACTGGGTGGTGCCAGCTGTACTGGCCTCTGGGAAGGGCCCTAGCACTTATTTGTTTACAAATTAAGCACTGGTGGTGTACACAATGCTCAACCTGCAGTCAAATCCTGCAGCTGTGTACTCTGCACCATGCAGCCACACCAATCAAAGCACAGAGTCTTCAAGTGCAAACTGTATGTCATGAACACGTGTACCACTCGGATACTTCAAACACAGACGGCATTCTTTGTTTGCCACGTAGGCCGACATGTCTTTGGAATGTGCTAAGGGGCCAAGAATTTGGTAGGGTGTTGGGGGAGGGGTTGCTAGAAGTCCTGAAGGAGGCAGGAGCCCAGTGGCGTGGTGCTAGTCCTACTGCCGCCCGGGGTGAACCCTAAGTTTGCAACCTGGTGCATGTAAGAGCGGGGAGGGGGTGGCGGCTGACGGATAACTTGCTCGCGGTGGGGTTGGTGGTAGTCGACAGGCACGACTTGCTCACTTCTGCCGCCCCCAAAAACAGTGCCACCTGGGGCGGAGTTTTTGGGGTAAAGTTTAGTGGCGATTGCTCAAGAACGGTCAATGGTATAAGATGTAAATAATATACCCACATACTGTGCCGGGCAGTAATGTCTACATGTATACCTGCCATTAGTGGTGGGCATCCTTGGGTGGTATCCCAACTCTTCAGAAACAGATGAGCGGTGCCCAGTCCCTAAATGTGCAGATAATAAATCAGGCTGTGCAGGGGGCGTAATGCAAACCCCTGTATCCGCTGCAGTTCCTGGGAGCCCCAAACCTCCAGGTGGCCCCTAGACCTTCAAGGGGGCCCCATGCAGCCCAAGGGCCATTGAATATCTGTTAGATATGGGAGTAGCAGTGGGTATCCTTTTGTATTACACTACTGTGACATCTAACATGCCGGACACTGTCATGGTGTCACCAAAATACCAGTCCAATATTCTTGAGATGCCCTCATGACGACTTGCTTCTCTGCGCCTGGTTCCACATAACCATGCCATGTTGGGCACCATAGGCCTCCCCAGGGCTAGTTTCCACAGCTGAAAGTTGCTCCTTGTCTCCTTAACATCTCCAAAATTCAGAGGTTTCTGCCCATGGGACTTGGAAGGTAGGTATTCAGGTTTGAGCTTGTCATAGAAATAGGACTGGCATACAGTGAAATCAGGTTTTCTGAGAGCCCCATGATTTTGAAACTCCAAGCTACTGTCTGTGCAAACCAAGGGCTGACTCTACCCCAGCCCTGGTAGCCTGTCGGCGGTGCCAGCATGCTGGGAGCTCCCGTTCAGGCCAGTCCACCCCTTCTGGCGAGTCCAGGAAGCAGGAGGAAGGTAGAGGGCGCTTCAAAGGACGTCCACGGGCTGCCTGGTGGACAGCGAGACTAATCACGAGATGATTGGGCGCGTGACCCGCTGGGTAACACAGAGGTCGCCACGTCCCAGAACACAGAGACCGCCTTGTGAGGCAAGGTGGCCACGGGGTCAGGTCAGTAGTCCAAGGGCCCGGGGCTACGGCGCTGTCAGAGGGAGCTTTGCCTCGGATTGGCCCCTGATCGTGTGTCCGGAGCCTTGACCCGCGCCAGATGTTGCAGGATGTGCGGACTGGACGCCTGACAGGAGCATGAAATGAGACCGCGACAAGATGGCAGCTCTCTGATTGGAACCAAAGTGCGTCGCTCATCGGGGCCTCGTTCAAAAGATGCCTCCGGCGGGAAAAGAGGTCGCGGAAACAACTCTCAGATAAACAATTTCACGGGGGGGTGGGGGGATTTTATGGTGGCTGCTCACCAGGTGGACGGCGCACGAGCTATCTGACCTAATGATACTTTTCTAGAAGCATCCAACAAGGTACGTGGTCCATGTCTAAATATAGCTAAACTCCTGATGCCCCTTCGAGATATCTTTGCCCCCAGGGCTTTAAGTGGGCCGGGTCCTGCCGGTGCTCAGAACCGGCAGTTCTAAAATTTAGTTGCGGAGACAGGTCCCTATCGGGCTCTCAATTTTTTATCTTACCCTCAAGGTGAAAAAAAATCTTTACTCTGCAGCAGTACCACCCTTCACTGCTTCTGATTTAACTTAAAAGAGACTCATTTGAGTAATTATTTCACAGACTCACCATTTCAGAACTGAAGCATTTTCAATATTATATACAACGAAGCCGGGATTTGTTGCTTTTTTTTCTTATGTTACCAACACCCACTGACAAAGCCAATAGTCCTGGCTTGTTGTAGGTGTAATGTTACTTGTTGCATTATACATCTGGATTGATACATGACAGAAACAGCAAAATACAAGTCGGGTGGCACACTATGCTAAGCACAGGCTTTTAGATTTCGTGGGGCAGATTTACAAGGACTGGGGCATTCCCTGCATATCAGCAGGGATGCGCCAGGCAAGATGCGTCATGCAAGTTTACCCTTGCGCCACCACAGATGAGCTGCATTTACATCGTGGCGCAAGGATAAACAGATGCGTGACGCATCTGATAGCGTAAGGGCGGCGCATTGCTGGAGTCATGTCACAAGAGTGACGCAACTCCAGCAATGCTCAGGGGCTGCCCATATCTAACATGCTGCGTCACGCCTTCAAGCAGGCGCAGGGTTTTGACGCAGCAGCATCGGAAAAGTGACTCAGTGAAATCTTGTTGATTTCACTGTGTCACTTTTGCGAGGCTTTTTCCGAAGGAACGCCCACCCTGCATACATTAAACCTGACGCAGGTTTAATGTGGTGCAGGGTTTTACAACGTGACGCATCTCCCTAGATGCGTCACGTTGTAAATAAGGCGCAACATGGCGCATGGTTTACGCCGACGCTGCGTCACAAAAGTGACGCAACGGCGGCGTAAATGTGTCGCAAGGGGTTTATAAATCTGCCCCGTGTTTTTAAGCCACGATCTTAATTACATCGGCTACGACCCTTTGAGAGACACCCCAGTTTTTTTCCCACTTAAAGCGCTATTTGCCCCTATTAATGTACTTACAATGAGAAACAAAGTGATTTTTAAATATGAAACACCTTTCGTGTCTCTGGTGCTAAAACGCAATTTTGTGTCCTTTTAGTTTGGGGGCTTGCAGCGCTTTTGCGTGCTGCTTCTCAGCTACTTCAAAGCACTAGATGGCAAATAATAAAGAGAAGGACAGGTTGAGGGCAGGCACTGTTCCTTGGTCTGGAACTGGCACTCCAGCCTCTAAGAGGGGGCGAGGCGATAACCTGAGAAGTCCATCTTCAGCCATCACAGTTATTTTTTATTTACTTGTGAGTTTTTTTTTAATAATTCTTTTTATTAATCCGTACTTAACATGATGTCACATGTTCAAATACATAGGATTTGTACGATTACCACGGCATGATTGTTGTTTGTTACAGAGCACCTTTCAAAGAGACATGTCAAGTTACAGTCTTTATGGTGAGGCTGGCTCGTCATGTGGGGGTGGGGGGGACAGGCGGTGCACAAATATGTCCTCGATAAGCGTTCCATTTGTCACATATAGCAGTCCATTTTTTAGGGCAGCCACATGCAATGTATACTGTTTTTTCTCTGATCATACACCAGTCCATGTCCGCCTTCCAGGCCTCAAGTTTTGGCGACCCTTCTGCCCCCCACATTTGTGCAATGTGTTTTTTTGGATACCATTAGACCCAGAGTGACCCACAATTTGCCTTTATTGTTGAGATTCGTGGGCTTCCAGACATTCAAGAGGCACCTTTTTGCTTCAGGCCTAATCACAGTGTCTAATACCACACTCATACAGTCATGCACCTTCTTCCAATATCTCTGGATACACCCACATTCCAATATAATGTACATAAAAAGTGCCGTCTAGGCCACACAGTCTCTTGCATTCTCCGTCTGTCACCCTACCCATTTGCGCTAGTCTGGGTCCTGAGATATAGATTATATGTAACATTTTTAGTTGGACGAGGCGTAACCTGGACGAAATCGCCACTTCCCATGGGGAGGCCACCGCCTCCTGCCACTCCTCATCGTCCAGCTCCAACCCATCCCTCTCCCAACGCTCTCGTATCAGTCCAAGGGGATCTGCCCTGTTATTAATTAATTTTTTGTAGGTGAGGGAAATTGCGTTTTCTGGCAGGTAGCCATCTAGTATCCTGTCTTCTAATGGGGAGGATTCCGGGGGGGTGGTTCCCTCTGGCAGACTTGTTCTGAGGGCATGTCGGACCTGCCGGTACCTGAAATATTCTGTGCCAGCCAGCTCGTGTTTGAGCTGGAGCGATGCAAACGTCACCACCTCGCCTCCTTCCCAAAGGTGCCCTATCTTTGATAACCCAGTGAGATCCCATATTTCAAATCCCTGTGACGTCCCCAGGGTGCCCAATTGTTCCGAGCCCCATAGTGGGATGACCTGCGTGAGTTTCGTGTCCCACCCCAAGCTTCGGTTCGCTGCGTGCCAGACTTGGACTGAGTGTTCAGTTGGTCCTGTTAAAAGATACCTTTGGGGCCTGGAGTAGAGCGCATTATTGTGGTTTCCGCCAGGGAGTATCCATCTATCCATTCTATACCCAGGGTCGTCCCCACGGCGATAAGTGCAATGATTTATGGCGGCGAGCTTGGCGGCACAATAATACTTTTTAATGTCTGGAAGCCCAATTCCTCCGTCGTACCATCTGAGTGTGAGTTTATGCAAAGCTATTCGGGGTCTGCCATCCCACAGCAGTTCTCTCTGGAGGCCCTCGTTCTCCTTGAAATATCTATCCGGGACCAGATCCGGGGAGTTCTGCAGGACATAGAGGAAGCGCGGCAAGGACATCATTTTGAAGAGCGCTGCTCTTCAGAGCAGTGACAATGACAATGACCTCCAGTTCACAACATCCCGCTTCAGTCTCTGCAATGGGAGAAGGAGATTGCATTCATAACGGATTTTAGCGTCAGAGGTGATGTAGATTCCTAGATATTTGAAGCCCGCTTTTGTTATTTGAATTGGGCAACCCCTGGGTGGGGAGGGAGGATTTCCGTGGACAAAATACAGCAGGGACTTGTTCCAATTGATCTTGTACCCTGAGTTTTTCCCAAAGTTTGTGAAAATGTTGAGTACTATGTGGAGCGATGTTTTTGGGGAGGCAAGATATAGAAGAATGTCATCAGCGTATGATGAGATACGATCCTCCCACCCCTCCGTCCACTTGAATCCCCTGATCATTGGATCTCTGCGTATCCAATGCCGCTAATGGCTCCAGGGAGAGAGCGAAGAGTAAGGGCGAGAGTGGACAGCCTTGGCGGATCCCTCGGCCCAGAGTAAATACCTCTGATTTCTTATTGTTGACCACCACTTGTGCCAGAGGGGCCGAGTAGAGAAGCCTCACCCGCCTGATGAATCCGGGCCCGAAGCCCAACTTTGCCAGGACTGCGAAAAGGTATGGCCATTCAATAGTATCGAATGCCATCATGGCATCTAGCGAGACCCTTACTGCATCCTCTATTTGTGAGTTTTAATCAACTGATGTCTTCTTCTAGCGAGTAGTGTAGAAAGAGATTTTGAAAGGGATGTGCCATCCTCATGGCGTGACCTAAACCCAAAGATCTTTTACCCCACTCGACGGACAGCGAGCAGACTGTGAGGCATCTGGCCAGCTTGTAGGGTGAGGATCTGAAGTTACCTCAGCTACAACTGGTTAGGGCCTGAGGAATGGTGCAGGGGGCTTTGACTAGCATTCTTCTCTGAGCTTGAGGTAAGTGTAGAACTTGGTAGTCTGGTCTGATGTGGCTTCAGCATTTGAACTGACGGAAGTTACAAGTTGCATGGGCCTGGGCTTTCTGAGGTTTAGATCACGTCTTATCCAGGGGATGGTGTTTGTGGCATTACAACATTAAAATCAGGATATCACTCAAGGCCCACTTGGGCAGCAGGAGCCTCATGGGGGTATCACGAGTATCAGGCGATGGAATGTATTTTTGGTGACTGTGTTGATTTGGAGAATTACACTCAAGTCCGTATTAATGATGTACCTGAGATTGAAGGCCTTTCTAGCTGGACATGGAGGGGATTGCTCATGGCTGGACAACTGAAAGGGGCTGCAAGAGCCTTCAGGCCTGGCAGAACGGTCTTCATTTTTGACTGGCAACGTCAGATCTTACTTTAGCGCATCATGTGGGCCGTTGTCACTTTGGAATCAACATCAAGATACTTTCTGGATTTTCAGGTGGAACTTTGCGCGATCAGGATCCACATGGAAGTTTGTGAATAAACAGCAGTCAATATATGTTGGACAAGGTCAGTAAGGGGAGAGACCCTGTAGACTCTCCGTAATATATTTTAGTGGTCTTGGGGATAAGTCAATAGAGCTTAGCCCGAGGAGTGAGGGTGTTACAAAAAGAAGTTGATCAGGCCAATGCCATTTATACTCTACTAAACTGGATAGGGATTCTGTCATGCAAAAAAATTTTTTTGAGAGAAAGAGCATCATCAATATGTTAATCCTGTCATACATATTAATAAGATAAACTGAATGTTTCAATATGCAAATTCTTTGTCACCTTCTTGATGTGAGCTGAACCTAAGACGTGTAAATCATTAGTTACCTGAATCCCGAGACACTTCATGTTATTTACTAATTGTGGGGAATTAAAATCTAAGTTCAATGTTGTGAAATCAGATTTAGCTCTGTTTGCCAAGTATCCAGAATTCTAGCCAGACTCTTGTGCAATTTAATTGACTTGTGGCATGGCCAGGCATCCGGCAAAGTACACAATGAGTCTTTGGTAAACTTTTAAAGTATTTTTTTTTCTTCTCACACTTCAGGTACATCTGCAAAGTATCAAGCAGTCAATTCCATTACTTTCAACTTATTGCACTTGTTGTCTCTCAAGGATATGACCCTTTTTGAGAAGCGTTCAATCCTTATCTGTGCTAGGTTGTGAGGATGCAATAGATCCCAGTATCGGCCGGTGCAGGTGAGTGCGGTGGCTGGGGGGCGGGGCAGTGCTTGGGGGGTATGTCGACAGATGATGAAATAGGAGTTATTTAATTAATTTGCCCTATTCCATTGTCTTTCAACAACACCCCCACCCCGCCCCACAGCGCTTACATGCACCGGCTTCTGTTGATAGATCCTTATCCAATGGGCGAATGTCCATGCAAAAAGAGAGCGTGGCAGGCAGTCACCTGCTCACAGTACAGCATCTCCCTACAAAACTCCTTCCCTCTCGCCCGCCTTCAGGTATGGCTCCTCACTTACCTAATCAAAAAGAGATGACTGCAGTCCATCATCGTCCCTTGATTCAGCATCGCCACCTTGCAGGAGAGGCAGGACCCATATTCATGTGAGGGATGCATATTCAGATATTTCAGCCCCTTCTCCTGATTGGCTTCTAAAAATCTCTTCCCCTACATCTGAATTTTCTGTCCTACCAGGTATCAAACTTTAGAAGGTGGAGCCCTCCAAGACCCTCCATCTTTTAAAGGAGTTTTTGTGTCCTGCAATGCAAATCCCACCTCAGGGACTGCAGACGTGTAGCTCAACCATCCGGCAGATTCCTCCTGCATTGGGACAAATGACCAAACCTCAGAGGATGGGACTTGCTTCCGAATTACCCAATAACTTGAACCGCCCAACTCGCTGTAGCCGACACAGAGCAGAGTCTGCGTTCTCTGTGAGGCTGAGCCACTGTCATGTTTCATTTGCATCTCGGCTGGCACACAAGTCCTAGACTAATTGGTAAGTTGAGTTCAGGCGCTGACTCAGTTTCTGACTGAATACTGCCTTCGCACAACCACGAAAGACAGACAAAGGGTTGTGTGGCACCATATAGAATCATGCCATAAGGTGACGGGTTGTGTCTAGTTGTTGCCCCATAGCTCAAGAAGGTCTGTGGCTTCCCTATGAATCTTGGGTTTCCTGTTCCACCTTTAGGAACCTCCACAAGGAATCATGTTAGGTCATCCATTCAAAGTCATTCTTTCCAGCTTCACCGCGGAGAACTGTTATCCAAGCTCTCATTGCATAACGGCTTAATTACTATATTGTCCTGCATTTGGGAAGTAATCAGACTTTGTGCAAAAGATTGCAGGTGGCTCAAAATGCAGAAGTCTTCTTGGTGCTGGAGATACCTAGACAACGCTCCAATCTTGGAAGCTATGAAAGGTTTGCGTTGGTTGCCAGTCCAGAGACGGTCTATGTTTAAGACTCTGTGCATGGCCCACAAAGCAGTGCATGAGGCCAGGCCAGGTTCCATCAAGGCTTAGTATGTGCCAGAAAGGTCTCTCAGATCCAGGGCACAAGTCGGGGGTACACGCAGGTACACAGTGTCCGCCCACTCTTTTCACAGGGTGGATGCCGTTCCCCCTGCCAAGACATTGGGCCCCACAGAAATATGTTGAACTTTTTCCAGTGTCATTTTCAGATATCGGGACACATTCAGCAGCACCTGTAGTTGTATGCTTTCGATTCCCAGCAGCAAATTGCAGACAGCAGGGGAGCTTTTTATACCTCCAGCTGGGCCGAAGTTAAGGGGCCATCAGGCCTCCTTTTGTTTGAATATCCTGACTGGAGGCGGCCTGGAACTGCAGACTTAAATGTGAATGCCATGGAGGGGAAACTAGGCACCCAACTTGCTGTCTCTTCACAAGTACTTAAGAGAGGCAGCTTTTGTCTTTTTTCAGTCCCTGTATACAATAGATGCATGCACTGTAAGAATGTCAGGTGTGTTGGTCTGTCCCAGTATTTACCCAAATACCAATTTCAATAGCACTATTTTATTTCTTTTATAGCGCTATGCAACCCAATATAGGGTGTCAGAGCTCTTTACGTAACAATCACATTATACATTGACAATAAATCATGTACATGTGTAAATCAATGCACAGGATGAGATACATGAGACAGTGAGAGTTACAAGGTGTAGGAGTCACATGTCCTTCATACCTCACTAAGCTATATTACAAGGATTATGATTTATGAACTGCGGGTAACACAAGGATCTCTGTGTTAAAAGCAGTAACCCACTTTACATACAATAAAAATCTGCCATCTGCATGGTAGATGATGTGCTTTGCAGGAGACACATTTACCTTTTCTACTACTTTGAATCAAATCTGGGCCTTTACCAAACACATATCTCTCAAGCAAGTGTATTAACTACCAGAATTATCTCACCATTACTACTATTCCCTGAGATTTACTGGGCACCTTCACAGCAGACGCCTTAACCCAAACAAATATTTTAAAATGTAGACTTTGCAACCAATTAAGCATGACAGATCTACAGCCGTGCTTCTCCTTGTTGGCAATTTCTTTGTGGCAGTGTTTAAAAAAAAATATTTATTAGTTGAGGCCCAGAGTTTGCGTCGGGATTGCTCTACTTTTTTGACACAACCCCAACGCCAAATCTCCTTTGTGAAATCTCATAATGCACTTAAATATACTCACGACATACCTGATAAACATATGTGTGAGGTCTTATTATCTGATGTCACTTCTTGTTATGTCACTTCCAGTGAGGTCACTTCCTGTGATGTCACGTGCAATGTCACGCGTCGTGACATTATGCGCTGTGATGGCACGCGCCATGATTTCACTTGCATACTACCTAACCTGGCTAGTCCTCCCACTTTGTTTTTTTAGGACTTGTGCCCTGCTCAGATCCTCTAACAGGCCTGGTTCTGGAGGGAGGGCCAGGTGGGCCAAGCCCTCCCACGATAGCCCTGCGGCTGCGGCCCACCCAAAGCCCATTCCGAAGCAGAAAACCATCTTCTGTTCTTTTCCTTAATGAAAAAATCACATGGGCCTGCAGGCTCACAATCAACACCTAATTGTGCATTTTTTATCTAGAATTAATGCCTTGGGCTGCTTGAAGTGCCTGAGGTAAATAGGTGTGGTCATGGGGAATGGCTGCTATTACTATGTGTGAGTAAACAGAGCGGGTACCTGGGATAATCACACTATCACGAGACCAAAACCTCCTGCCACACAGAGATTAAGAGACAAAAGGAGTTTAATGGAGAAACTGAGTGGAGGATTTTGCCAGTGCAAGGAAAGTAAGTGAAAATGAGCATAGATTCAGAATATGTATTTTAGTAGTGGTTTGCTATATTCTTTCTGTTGTATTGTTAGTCCTCACGTATGGCCATGGCCACTGGAATTATGCGATTGGGGAAAACCAAACTGTGCAGCAGGGTTGGTGAATTACTTGGCAAAATAGCTACATTACTCAGCACGTTTTGTTGTACCATTGCTTCATAATTGTAATATTTTTACCCAGTAACACTGACTTGGAAAAAATTGCAGGTCGTTAACACCACTTTACCACCGAAATACAGCAATAGGCAACTGAAAGGTGATCCGTCAACATTTGTAAAGGGCCTTTCACAACATGTTGCTGCATTTTTTGTAACTTTTGATCCTTTTGATTTAGAAACATTTTGTTTTGTTAAAATCTGCAAATATGCACCAGATGATGAATTATGTGGCAAATCTATAATTTGCGGAAAAAGATGCTGCTTCTGCAGAACTGCAGAATTCCAGTGGTTCTGTTAATGGCACTATATTAAGAAAAAAGCTCTGATAATAGCAAAGTTTTCACTCTTTGTAAGTAAAAAGGCTTGTCAAGTTTCACTAATACAACACAGATACACAATGGGAAGGAGCAGTGCAAGTGTCTATTATATAAATAAAAGCAATGGCGACAATTCCGTGGCATCACTGGCAACTTGTGCTGCTGTTGTCCTGCCTACTGTCAATCTCCAATTTGGTCACATGAAGGCAGTGCATGCTAATATAATTAGAAGCTTTGGGGCGTCGGTGACTACACATTTGTTCTCTCCCAACAAAGGGGCCGATTCTGATCCTGGAAAAATGTTCCCCGTACGAATCGTATCTGGATTATTTTCTGACCGAATCGTACAAGTCCCATACAAACTGGCAAGTACGATTCGTATGGGAAAAAGTCCACACGAATCGCATTGGGAAAATTCCCCCACACGTCCTCGGGTCGGGAAAAGTCTCCGACACGTCCCCGGACATTTTTACGTACAAATGGGAAAACTGAAGTCCGTATGCGCAAGTACGATCCGTCCCATCCGTCCGATTGTACAACTGTATGGAAAAAAGACCGTCCGGAGCGAACTCCCATAGCAACCATGGAGATGTCCAAACAGGTGCCCGGTACGCGCCGCACACCCCCCCAGACCCTCCCGTGTGTACGCGCCGTACCCCCAGCCCCCCCCCGTATGTACGGAGCGTCCCCCCACCCCCGTATGTATGGAGCGTACCCCCCAGCACCCCATATGTATGGAGCGTACCCCCACCCCCGTATGTACGGAGCGTACCCCCCAGCACCCCGTATGTACGGAGCGTACCCCCACCCCCGTATGTACGGAGCGCACCCCCACCCCCGTATGTACGGAGCATACCCCCCAGCACCCCGTATGTACGGAGCGTACCCCCCAGCACCCCGTATGTACGGAGCGTACCCCCACCCCCGTATGTACAGAGTGTACCCCCCAGCACCCCGTATGTACGGAGCGTACCCCCACCCCCGTATGTACGGAGCGTACCCCCCAGCACCCCGTATGTACGGAGCGTACCCCCACCCCCGTATGTACATACGGGGGGCTGGGGGTACCCTCTGTACATATGAGGGTGGGGGTACGCTCCGTACATACGGGGTGCTGGGGGGTATGCTCCGTACATACGGGGTGGGGGTACGCTCCGTACATACGGGGTGCTGGGGGGTACGCTCCATACATACGGGGTGGGGGTACGCTCCGTACATACGGGGGGCTGGGGGTACACTCCGTACATACGGGGTGCTGGGGGGTACGCTCCGTACATGCGGGGTGCTGGGGGGTACGCTCCGTACATACGGGGGTGGGGGTACGCTCCATACATACAGGGTGCTGGGGGGTACGCTCCGTACATACGGGGGTGGGGGGTACGGCATGTCCATCCACGGGGGGGCTGGGGGTACGGCGCGAACATACGGGGGGCGGGGGGGTACGGCGCGTACCGGGCCCCCTAATCAGCTCGCATCGCCGCGTACTTAGCTTTTCCGGCACTTTTTGGGTGCCGTAAAAATATTCCCATCCGGACTGCAGTCGGTACGAATCGTACTTGCTGGTACGTAAAAACATGCCTAACTCTGTCCGGACGTCACGTCCGCGGTGTCCCGGATCCCATTCGGATGTATTTTACTGTCGGTCGGTGTTTTTTCCGACTCGTACGGAAATGGTGTTTCCGTACGAATCGTACTTGCAAGTTTGTAGGGTTTTTTTCCCGGGTACGAGTCGGACGGAGAAAACGCTCCGACCGACGGTTTGTACCCGGTTTTTCCAGGATCGGAATCTGCCCCAAAGTCTCTAATTTTGTCCCATGAATAGACTGAAATGGATTACAGTCACGGCCACTGGAATTTTGTAATTCTGCCGACGTAGGGACATATTATCAAGGACGGCGTTAAAATTATCACCGGTTTAGCGGCAGAAAACTGGCGATAATGGGCTTGATAATCTGCCGCAGAGAATTCCCATAGAAGCCCATGTTCACACCAGAACCTGGGGGCATATCAACAACAACCGGCGATAATTATCGCTGAGCGCACTTAGCGCTCGGATAATTATCGCCGATTTTTATCGCTGAGATAGCGTGCTATTAGCAACGCTAATCTCATCAGCGATCCTGGCTAACGTGAGATTATCGCTGGAAACCCAGAGATAATCTCACGTTAGCTTGTTGATAGGGCCTCACAAACTTAGCCATGATATCCTCCTTCCATACGATATCATGGCTAAGTCAGTCCTGAAGCAGGTGTTAGGAAAGTAGCGATAACAGGTGTTATCGCTACTTTTCCTGACGCTATGCGTCATAGCGTTAGGCTTGCTGATAGGAGAAATGTCGCTTAGCGACATTTCTCCTGTCACGCCAGGTCAGGAACGCCCACTTTGCATCTCATTAGAGATGCAAAGCTGGGCGTTAGGAATCCTGGAGCTAAAGCAAGGTTTCATGCGTTAGCGTGGCCTTGCTGATTAGGCGATAAAATTATCGCCGCTTTTCGGCCAAAAACGGCCGCAAAAGCGGCGATAATTTTTTATCGCCTGCTTGTTGATAGGCCCCCTGGACTTCTATGGGAATTCTCAAGGGCATATTATCAAGCTCATTATCGCCGCTTTACCGGCAGTTTTCTGCCGATAAACCGATGATAATTTTTAATGCCGTCCTTGATAATATGTCCCTAAGAATTTTCTGTCTAGTTATGGATTTGTCAGATAGTACATTATCTGCTGCAAAAATTGCAGATTTGACCAACAAGCCATCTTAAACAGATGAAAAGTTACTAAAAACGAGGTGACATTGCTGCACAGCGAAAGGCCCTTTACAAAGGTTTACTGGTCAACTTTCAGCTGGTTATGCTATAGTTGTATTTTAAACTAGTACTATTGAGAGAAAACTTTTTTTCCAGACGGAGTTAACGTATGTAAAAAGGGACAAAATAATAATGTCACGCTGCCCAGCATTATGCGCCATAATTTAGTGAACCCTGCTACATAATTGTTCCTCCCCCATTGCATAATTCCAGTGGCCCTGATTGTAGAGATACTGTTACTCTTCGGCACATAAACTGATAAGATAATATACAGGGCTAATGCCCTTGCTGCAAGGATGTTCCTACAATCTGTGGCTTCATGGGCTCAACTCTTTCTACCAGGGCCGGACTGGTAACAGAAACCGGCCCTGGCAAACTGCTGAGCCGCCCCCCCCCCTCTGGAGGGAGGGGGAGTGCAGCCGAACAGTTTGCGAGGGCCGGTTTCGGACGATTTTGTTACCGGGGGTCGGCAATTGCCAACCGGCCCCCAACCTAGCGGCCTACCGGGGAAAAGCCCGGTGCCCGCTATGGCCAGTCCGGCCCTGCTTTCTACCCAGTCTTTCATTTCTGAAAAAAAGAGTGAAACATTGTCGGAAATCTACGATTTCTGCATGGACGACCCAGATTTTTTTGCCTTTGTTTTTTGGAAACTATTTTACTGTTTTTTTTTATTTCTATACACTTCACCCCTACTAAGCAGGAGTAAATTGCATGTGCACCCCCTTAAACCTTAAAGCATATTTAAATTGGCGTATTCCTAATTTACACATTGTACTTGCCTGAATGTTCCTAATATATAGTCTAGAAAATGCACCTATGACCTGGAAGTTAAATGTTATTTATGTATTGCAGTATCTATTGTCCAATTTGCAGAGTGGGCCTAAAAAACATGGCTTCCGGCCTACCATTGCAACCTGATTGATGCAGTGTAAAACCTGCAGAGCAACCTGTCAAAATAACCCTTTTCGACAGACAAAGACCTCCCCTTCAAATATGTAGTCTCCCCTTGTACCGTTGGGCCTTGTAGCCCTCACGGTAGGGTGCATGGAATATTGAATGCGAGACACGGACAAAATTATTGTCACCATGTCCCTACAGTGGCAAAGCCCCAAGGGCTATTTTCACCAGTGAAGAACAGATGCAGAGATATTGGCCAGGTCTTGTGGAACAGATGCAGAGGCAGAGAAGTACCAGATTTGATTACACGCACACAAGCACATGTGTGTCTCAAATTCCTTTACATACACTAAACCATTACCCCATGGCCAGCAGCCATGAAGGTGATGCCTGCAGAAGGTGAGGAGGAGAGTCCAGGATGAGGTGGGGAAGGGTGAGGTGAAGAGAGGGGAAGGTGAAGCACAGACATGGGCGAGAAATAGGGAGGAGGCTGAGGTAGGGGAGAAGATAGTGAGAACAAATGAAGGATGGTGAAGGGGATAGGAGGATGAGTCGGAAAGGTAGGAGGGTGAGAAAGAGTGAGAGAAGGGCGAGGAAGATAGAAAAGAGAAAAGAATTGAGAGGAGGGTAAGGAGAAGAGGGCGATGAGGAGGGAAAAGTGTGAGGTGAAGAGAGTATGGTGAGGTGGAAAGATGAGGGTGAGGTGAAATCAGAAAGGTGAAGGGGAGTGAGAGTAAGTTGACACACAGTAAGAGTCTGGCGAGGCCAGAAGGGAGTGAAAGTAAGATAAGGCAAAAACGGAGGAGGTTGTGAAGTAAGAGAAATATGGGGTGAAGTTGAGAAAGAGAAGGGCACAGCAGGAAAACAGGTGGTGAGAGGACGAGAGAGAAGGAAGGCTGAGGTGCAGAGCAGAGGAGATCAAACAAATATGATTAAACCTGGAGACATACACCGTTAAAGCGGGCAGAGAAAACCCGGTAATTGGTATGATGTGCAGCTCCCATCCACATATGACCATCCGGCATGGCCAGACCCAGCTCTCAGACATGTGGGAAACTCTGGACAACCCCACTCATCATTATGGCCCACCCATGCTCCTTCACGGCCCTCCCAGATCCCCAATCCGGGAGCCGAACATCTCCTCCAATAGGAGGGATGTGGTGATTTCCACAAGTAGACAGTGCAGTAAAAGATTGTTTTTCTTCCTCACAGCAAATTTGTGCAATTTCCTACCGAGTAAGATTAAAGCCACTAAAAATTAACCCGCTTTAGGAACCTCATGAACACCGGACTCTTTTCTCTATCGATGGGAGAGTGCTTATGTTTGATCAGGACCGTCTATTGTAGCGCCAAGATTACTCCGGGTAAAAGGATTCTTTAGAAATGTCTATCATTCATTCATTCATTCGTTCAAACCAGAGGCCTGGACATTACAATTTAAATATAGATCAAATCTGTCCACGCGGAGTGTGATTGGTTTGGGTGAAACAAACGCCTTGACCACCGGGGAGATAGAGACTTTGGCCTGGTTAGGCAAACTAACTTTATGATTTTTCATGAATATTTTTAAGATGGTTTAGAACTTTTGTGTTTCATGCTTCCAAAGTGGATTAGCATGTTCGTGTTATTTGCTCCTGTCCCAGCATCTCCCTTAGAATTTCCAAACTCACAACTCTCCAAAGTATGTTTCTAACTTTGTTAAAAGATCATTTTGGATTTTTTTTTAGTTTCTGATTCTGCACAAATTTCCCATAGGTAGTGTCCTGCATTTAGCATTCGAAACCATGTATCACTTCTTTACTGTGTTCAGCTTTAATGGATGCAGACCTTGCTAAAGTCAATTCTAAAAGGTCAGTTAAGCAATGTTGTTTTCCCTGAAATACATTTTCTAAAAAATAAAGAAAAATAAGCTGTCATTTAAAACTAGGATTGGCACACCTATTGGGAAAATAGTTTCCATTTTAGAGACACCTTTGGAATCAAACGTTTCTTGACTCCAACCTCGGTAAGGTTTTGAAAATACACTAGTCAAAGTTCTTTCCATTTCAGAGACTCTGTGACTGGTATTAAGTGTCTAGAATTATTGAACAAGGAATAGCAATTTCGAAGCGCTTATGAGTCGTTTCGAGGTTAACGTGTTATTAGATATTGGGATTTATTTTAGGAATTTGAATCATTCTGTAATAGATTAAGAAAAGTAATTAGATTTTAGGAACTTTGAGTCAGCTTGTTTATCTAACCAGAATATTGTTTAGATAAAAAAGGACATTTTAATAAGAGAAACACAGCGTGTTCTTTATTTGTTTCCAAATATGTAAAATACATATAGCAATTAGCAACACAGCGTAGAAAAGTAAAACCAGCATAAATAAACAAAATACCAAATTTGTTCAAGTACATTTCCAAAAACAGTCATGAAATATCTGAACGCAGCCGGAGTTCATGAGATGCCACACCACCAACATGAAACTGCTGTACAACTAGCAGGGAAGTGAAACCATGAACAATAAGCAAAACAAAATGGCACCCAGTGGTGTTTCAACACACGCCAATAATTCTTCTTTTGTGAGACCTGGAAGGAGGAGAGGCTGATTGGGCCCTACAACATTTTTAACTAAGAGTTCCATTATTTCAGAGAACTGACATTGGAATCAATGACCTGTGACCTATAACTGATCTCTATACATCAGTCTTTCAACTCATTGAACTGTCTTGCAAGCAAACACAATTGAAAGTTTTCACAATCAAAATGAGTTCCCCCAGAGTGATCACTGTTGTTCCAGGAATTCTCAATGGCACTGTTACACTTAGTACTTCAATTGTATTAATGTAAGTGCCAGTGCCCTTGGTTGGAACTGCCCCTGACAGCACTGCTAAATTTTAAACAACACACAATCAAAGCATTGCATTTTGACTATTCCAGGTCATTTAGGGCCGTTAATATGGCCTGGACCAGATCACTTCATACTTTTTAAAGTGTATTGAACATGCTGAGCTCTCAGACAGACAGCGCCACCATGTGGTTAACTGCCATAAATAAGTGTCAGGTGTTGTTTACAAATAAGTGCCGGTGCTAAGCACCGGCAAACACCAGCACAAAATAAGCTGTGGTTTCCCTGATGGCTCTGTATCATCATTGCTGAGCTTGGAGTGATTGCTGATGCTCACAGTACTGTTCCGTACGTGCATTTGAAGATCAAGAGATCAGCTTTGATTTTATTACTAATCAAGTATTCCAACTGCTTCTGTTTTAATAATCCTTTATTGAGACTGTAATCCATGTATAGGTTCTTATTTAGCTTACATGGTTCTTTAGAGTCATACATTGTTACATCCTCATTCTCTGTTTCCACATTTGTTCTACCTTTCCATTTATCCGGATGTATGACGTTACAATGCATGCTGTTACAACGCATGCTGTTACAACTAAAGTTTTACAACGCGAGTGCATTGACAACGCAGGACATTACAACGCAAGTCTTTACAACGACTTGCACTAGATGGCGTGCTAACAATAAAAAAGTGTAATTTACTATTCCAACTCCAGTCCACGTAACAGTAGGGAAGGTGTTGGGATAGTAAACTACACTATTTTTAATGTTAGCACGCCATCTAGTGCAAGTCGATGTAAAGACTTGCGTTGTAATGTCCTGCGTTGTCAATGCACTCGCGTTGTAACAGTTTCGTTGTAATGGTAGTGCGTTGTAAAAGTTGCGTTGTAAAGGTTGTTCCCCCATTTATCCACGCCCCCCCCTTGACCGGTCACTTAAAACAAAATATACTGATGTGTCTGTGTGACAGCTAAACAATATGTCTATGATTTGATATCTATGTCATTCCTATTGCAATCATGTGTAATGCGGGGTTACATTTTCAGCTTGGGGAGTCCCTATATGTCTCCCTGCTCACTTATTGGCGAATAAAAATGCTGCATAATACGAATTGCTTTTGAGCAATTGCTTCAGGCAAGCTATTAGAAGCTCTTGATGCAAAGTGATTGGTTGATGTCATAAGCTAGAGTTTTATAGAACTTAGAAGCGTGGAAAGCGCTCTATGAGCAACCTTCCCAGAACAGATCTCAACGCATACACAAGATAAAGGAATAGTTAACAGTGCATGAAGGAGTTGTTTCGAGGATTCTCATGGGAAGAGCAGAGCTGAGAGTGAACCAGTGCTTGACACTGAAACTTCTTAAATGAACTGAGATAAGATGTTCTGAAAATATGATAGTAGTGTTAAAGATCTTGGCAGCTACTCAAACATTGGCAGCCCATGAAATCTTTTGTGGTGTACTCACAGAACACAAACCAAAGATACATTAGCTGGGAGGGCACTACCCTGCCCTGTCACCCTGAGAGAAGCTGTGGAAAGGTGCTTCAAGAGTGGTGGAAAACCTCTGCAGACTTATTTTTTTGGGAACATAGCCAACACCACGAAGATTCTGGAAGGGGAACTTGCCAGATTTTTACATAAGACAGACAGAGCAACACACACTTGCTTGAAACTTGATGCACACCAACAATATTTTATTATCAGTTACTTCATGTCATTTTGTCCTGTATGGTCAGTGGCTCATCATAATCCATGACTAAGCATTTTCACTGCCTCAACAGTGCCTCTCAACTTTCAGTGGATAAGTATCCTCAGATGCTCAGAATTGTCAATGAATAAGTATTGTCAATGGTACAGTTTCATCAGCGGCTCTAGTTCATCAGTAGCCAGTTATCATTAGCAGCCGATTATCATTAATGGCCAATATATTAATTGACTCATTACCATATCATAAATGTGCAAGTATCTTCAGTTGCTCAGCATAGCAGAGGTCCAATATCATCAGCAGCTCAGCATCATCAGCGGCTCAGCATGACCAATTACTCAGCATTATCAATGTCAAACAATCATCAAAAGCTCAAATTTATCAGTGATCAGTGAATGTCAATGGCACAGTCTTAGCCGTAATGAGCATCATCGTGGTGAAACATGATGTTCCCTGCAATAACTGGGCCGGGCTTCCAAGGGAGACGTGGTCAGTCAGGCTTTACACTGGAGTGACTGAGGTACAACAAGGAGACGAGTCAGATGTGTTGCAAGTGGCTTAGGAAACGAGAAGTATAGTCAGGAAGCAAAATGTCGGGTGAATGAAACATCATCACACAGGTGCCATTGATGCAGCCTGAAGCTTACAAACTTTTTCTTTTTTTGTGTTTGAAATGCTTTATTTGAAGAAAAAGCATAGCGAGCAACAGATACAAGTCATATAAAGAACATTGTCATACAAAATCAAAAAGAGAAAAATAATAAAGGGTCATCATGCGCTAAACATAAGAAACCTGAGGAAAAATTCAAAAAGCATTTTGTAAAATTTTAAAGGGAACCAGAAGGAAAAGGGGGAAAAGGAGAAAAAAGGGGAGGAGAAGGGAAAGAAGGGAGAGGAGAAAGAGAAAGGGAAATATGAGGCGTTAGGAGAAGAATAAATGATGTAGTCAGAGAGAAAATAGGTAGAATAGAAAGAGCAAATAAGCCAAAGGTAGGGAATAGTTGAAAGGCAGGAAATGAAAATGCAAATGTAAAAAAGATAAAAGAAATAGAGAGGAAGAAAGGAAGAGGAGGGGCAGAGCAAAAGTCACTCATGGGGGTTTGAAATTCTCAGAGGATAAAGGAGAGATAGATTTTGATTTCAGAGCCATGCGGTCAAGATAAGCTGTGAGAGGCAACCAGAATAGATCTCTATTGAGGGTAGGAGTGGAGGCAGCAGCGAAACGAACATCAAGTCTGTGATAGTGACAGAGGGAATTCCACCAGCATTGTATAGAGAGTTTAGAAAGATCCTTCCAGTTAGAAGAAATGTGTTGGAAAGCCAGAGCCAACATAAGATCTAATAGACCAGAGGAGCGAGAAGGAATATCAAGAGTGTCAGAGATACTGCCTAAAAAAAGGAGAGGGATAGAGTATGGGATAGAGATAGAAAAGAGACGAGAGATATGAGACCACACCTGAACCCAGAATGCAAGAACAGGAGGGCACAGAAAAAGTAAATGAAAAAGATCAGCATTAGGGGCAGAACAGGTCCAACAGGTAGAGTCCTTATCAGGAGAAAAGCGAGAAATAGAAACGGGAGAGAGATAAAGTCTATGATATAGAAAGAACATAGATTGAGTTAGTGAGGCGGAACGAGAGATTTTTAAGGACCTGGCCCAGACTTTGTCCCAAACAACTATAGACCATTCACAGCCCAAATCAAGCTCCCAAGCAAGTTCCAATTTAGATTTCGGACGGGTCGGATTGGGGGAGGAGAAAAATTTATAAATAAGAGAGGCTTTGGGGAGAGTAGACAGGATCTGAAGAAGCGGGGACTGGGAAACAGAAGAGGAAGACAAGGGAAGAGAATAGTAGACCGCAAGTATGATGGCCATTAGGACAGTGAACCTATGGAAAAAAGACTGGGGACAGTGAAACAGAAGTCGGAATCGAGGAAAAGAACATGGGAGAAAACCATCGAAAAGTTGGTTAACCCATATCAGCCCCTTTGATCTCCACGCAGTCCAACAAATAGGACGATTATGGAGGAGAATAAGTGAATTGTACCAAATAGGGGAGGCCAAAAAGGATTCACGGGAGATCGGGTCAGGACGGACCAGAGCATGTAGAAGAGAAGAAGTATGCTTAAACAGGGGTAGAGGAGTGGTTAAATTCTTAGCAGTGAAATGTACAATTTCAGATAGGGAAAAAGGGGAGAGGAGTGAGCGTTCAATAGAGAGCCAAAGAGGAGCAAGAGGAGAAGGTGTAAGAACAAGCCAATTAGAAGCCTGACGAAAAGAAAAAGATTTATGATAAAGGCGGAAATCCGGAAAGTTGACTCCGCCATTGGACTTCGGTTTACGAAGGGCAACGAGCGCAACTCTCGATTTTTTATTATTCCAGAGAAACTTAGAGAGACAGGAATCAATGCGTTTGAAATAGATATCAGGGATATGAATGGGGAGCATGGAAAGGATGTATATAAGAATGGGAGATATCATCATTTTGATCGAATCCAGCCGACCCCACCATGAGAGAAAGAGAGGATTCCAAGAAGAGAACAACTTATCGATACGGGATAATACAGCAGACATGTTCAACCGAATAGATGAAGAGATGGAGTTAGAGAACCAAATTCCAAGGTACTTAATTTTAGAGGGATTCCATGCAAAGCCAGTGGTCGAAAACTGATGAGGGAGACAAAATTTAGTAAGAGGAAGGATCTCAGTTTTATCAGAGTTAATCTTGTAACCAGAAACTTGGGAAAAGGAGTTAAACTCAAGTAGTAAGGCCGGAATGGATTGGTCAGGATCAGAAATAAACAGAAGAATGTCATCTGCATACGCAGAGAGTTTCAAATGAGTCTTGTCATAAGGGAAGCCAGAAATAGAAATGTTGTTTCTAATGGACGTAAGAAATGGCTCTAAAGCTAGGACAAAAAGTAAAGGGGACAGAGGACAGCCCTGACGGACGCCACGCTGCAAAGGAAAATAAGGGGATAGCCGGCCATTAACTAACACAGACGCTTTAGGGGAGGAATATAGTAAAGAAACAAGAGAAATAAAATTAGGACCAAAACCGTGCCAACGAAGGGAGGCAAAAAGAAAGGACCAATCTACTCTATCAAAAGCCTTCTCGGCATCAACTGATATAGCAGCTAGAGAGAAGTTGAGAGAAGGTACCTTATTGAGAACATTGAGAAAAAGACGGGAATTATCTGAGGTGAGTCTGCCCTTTACGAAACCGCATTGTTCCTTACCTATAAGGTGTGGGAGGAAAGGGTCTAAGCGCCGGGCAAGAAGTTTAGCAAATAATTTATAGTCTACATTGACAAGGGATATTGGGCGATAATTTTTACAAAATTGCGGGTCGCGACCCTCTTTGGGTATTAGGCAAATCGTAGCCTCGTGAAAGGTACCAGCAGCTGTGCCGGAGGTGAAGAAGGATTGAAAGAGGGAGAGAAGTTTAGGAAGCAAAAGATCTGAAAAATGTAGATAAAATTCCACAGAGAAACCGTCCGGCCCCGGAGATTTACCCTTGGTTAGAGATGTTAAGGCGCTATCCAGTTCAGTGATAGAGAGGTCAAGTTCAAGATCAGGGAAATTAAGATGAGAAGTGGAGGGGGCAGGAATTTTGTCCAAGTAGGATTGAATAAGAGCAGCCGAAGGGGGGGATTCAGGAGTATAAAGAGATTGATAGAACTGTTGAAATTGGGCGAGTATATCCTGCTCCTTATGCAGGAGAAGATTATCGGTGGAGTATATTGAATCAATCAGGTTACGCTCCTTACGGGACTTAAGATAGTTGGCCAAGAGTTTACCTGACTTGTTGCGACCTCCGTAGTAGCGGGCGCTGCTGCGGAGTAGTGATGAGGATGCATTGTCAGTAGAGATTTTGTTAAACTCGAGTTTGGCGCGTATAAGGTCTGGTACAACCGTTGTAGTAGAAGAGGTGTAGAATTTATGCTCCAGGGATTTAATATGGGAGAGAAGGTCTTTCTGTTTCTTAAGATAAGATTTCTTTTTCTTTGAGACAAAGTCAATCACAAAACCGCGAGCCGTAGCCTTAAAAGAGTCCCAAATAACATGAGGGGGTAAAGAAGGGTCAGAATTGAGTAGGAAAAATTCCGTAGCAAAAAGAGGGGATCCAGGAGGAGAGAATTATTAAAGCGCCAGCGGGAGGATTTGGGATGAGGAGGAAGAAGTTCAAGAACGGTGACAATGGGAGCATGGTCTGAGATAACTATCGGCTCTATAGATGAGGAAAGAAGATTTTGAGAGAGAGACTGAGAAAGGAATATGTAGTCAATCCGGGAGAAAGAGGCATGAGGAGGTGAAAAGAAAGAATAGTCCAAAGAGTCAGGATGGGACAGTCTCCACGAGTCGAGAAGGTGAGATTTGGAGATAGTGTCAAGGAATTGTGTATGTGATTTGTGGGGGGTGAAGCGGGCAGAGGATTTGCGATCAAGAAACGGGTCAACAATTTGATTACAATCCCCACCCAGAATGAACAGGGAATCACTGTATTGAAAACACTTAGAAGTTATTAGAGGCCAAAAGTTACAATCAGGATGAGTGGGGCCATATACATTAAAAACAGTCAAGGATACAGAATTGATTAACAGCTTAACTAAGACCCAACGACCCTCAGTATCATTTTCTTGAGAAAGAACTTTACATTTTAGCTTCTTGTGACACAAAATGGCCACACCGTTCTTTTTGTTAGAAGTAGGAGAAAATAAAACCGTTCCCACCCAGCGTCTTTTTAACTTAAGAGACTCCGCCTCAGAGAGATGAGTCTCTTGTAAAAGAACTAAGTCAGGAGTGTAAGAGGCTAGATGGGAAAGCACTCTCTGCCGTTTAATAGGGCTAACAAAACCTTTCACATTCCATGAAATAACTTTGAATTAAATCACAATAAAATGTGCTAGGAACAGAGAAAAGAGATGAAACCAAAAACGCCACAAAGGAGAATAACAAGCAAGTGAAAGACAAGAGCAGGACAAAAGAAAGTCGAAAGACATAGTAAAAAAAGAACAAGGAAAAAGGAAAGGAAGGAAAGGGGAGGAAGAGAGGAGAAGAAGAAGAGACAGTACATATCCAAAACGGACGACTGAGGAAAACATACCTGAAGGGGGAAGGGAGATGACAAGATGACGACGATGGGGTGTGGGAGGATTCGACAAGAACAGCCCCCCGAGCCGGAGAGCAACAACCCACCGCACCAGGACGGAATATGAGGAAGACGAATCATATGATACGAAGAGGACTACAAGAGGGTTGATCGAACAGAAAATCTAAGAGAGGGAAAGAGAAACATGTTATGCAGAAGTCATGGGGAGGTAAACAGTACACAAACAAACAATTGTATGCAAAAACAGAAAACCCAAACGACAACCATTATACAATCATATCAGGCAAAAGGAGAATCAACCAAGGAGGGAAAAAATTCCAACAAGAACCTGTAAGGAGAAAAAACCAAACAGATGAATAATCAAACAGTAGGGGGATTGGATGTGTCCATGCCAGCATTGGTCTGAATGTGGATAAAATTCTTAAGTTCCGCCGGATCTTGAAAAGTCCAGGTGTTGTTTTGATGAGTTACCTTGAAGGTACAAGGGTGAAAAAGGCCATATCTAGCTCCCATAGAACGCAGAGGAGCACGCAGAGATAGTAATTCTTTTCTTCTGGCAGCAGTGACATTAGAGACATCCTGAGAGAGAAAAACTCTCTGACCCATCCAGGACACTTGGCGTTTCGCTCGAGCTGTGGAGAGGATCAGAAGGAGATCCGTAAATTTGAGGAAGAGGATGATGACCCCTCGTGGTCTGGTAGAGGAGGAGGAGCGAGGACCAAGTCTATGGGCTCGTTGGATACTAAGAGAGGTGGTAGCAGGAAGGTCCAACAATTTCAGGAGGAAAGAAGAGAAAAACGTGACAGGATCATCACCCTCCAAGGATTCCGGTAGGCCATAAACGCGTAGGTTATTCCTCCTGTTCCTGTTTTCCAAGTCCTCAGTGTGTTGTTGAAGGGCGAGAAGAGACTTTTCCAGAGAGGAAATGCGATGGGAATTTGACTGAATTTCTGGAACCTGCTGCTCCACAGAAGAAACACGGGCCTCCATAGTTGACCATTTGGCCTCAAAAAGCTGCATCTTAGTATTAGTCTCCTCCACGAACGGGCGTAAAGCGCGAATCTCCTCAAGTATCAACTCCATAGAGATAGGGGGTGGAGATGACTCAGGTGGAAGAGGAGAGGAGTCCTGCTTCAAGCGCTTAGGTAAGGAGGCAGGAGGAGAAGACTTACTGGAGGAAAGTTGTGATGGAGAAGAGCGGGTGGAAGCCGTTGTCGCCATTTGATCCGTGGAAGGAGGATGAGGAGAATGGCCTGTTGATGAGGAGGAGGCAGAGGAAGGTGGAACCTTCGAGGGCACAAAGACAAACTTTGGGTTGCGTAGCTTGCCCATAGAAGCCTAAAACGTGCCAGTGACAGTAAACAGAAGGCAAATAAGCAAACCAACACAACAATCTGGGCTCAGAAGCAGAGAATGTCAATATGTCAACATGCCTAGTCTAAATAGCCCAGCGGTCATCAAGAGTAGTAGAGGACACTTGGAGGAATCGTGAAGAAACCCCGGACCTGGAGGTAATGCCAGCAGATGTTAGGAGATGTTTTTCATACAGAATTGGTGTTTAAATAACGTTGCCCAATAGTAGGTTTAGCGCCACATAAGATTTAGCTGATGTTTCATTAAGAGTGTATGAATGTCACAGGAAGAGAGCCTCTGGTACAAAATCTATTTCCATGCGCCTCCATAATGTAGAAAACAAATTAAATCATCTCTCTGAAGCATTAAAGCAGGTGTGGCATCTTCAGGGCGCAGCAGAAAACCACAGAGGCATTCACCTACCAGAGGAGTTGTAATAAGTCATTCATGCAGCTATCCCTCAGAAAAGCGCTTATCCACAAGAAAACATTCCACATTCGCTTGAAAAGCGGAGCGCATCTGAGAGCATGAAGAGAACTTACTGCTCCAAGTGCGCGCGCCGGTTCCAGACGAGCAGCGCTGAGGCAGCAAAATGGCGGGCGTTCTGAGGCGCACATTCGGCGCGGTGAAAACGACGCATTCCAGGCGCGAAAGAGTTCACCTTGGGCTCACCAGGCGCATAACACGTTCCGCTAGCTGGAACATCCCAAAAAGCTCGAAGAAGGAACGTGAACACTGCCGTAAGTGATACGGGTCCGTCCCGGTGCGGCGGAGCTCCGGATCTAAGCGGCCATCTTGGTCAGCGTCCAAGCCACCTTACAAACTTTTTCTCTCTTCATTAAACCAATCTTTGAAACATCAACTACTTCCATTGAACACCACATTACCTAAACATCAACCTGATTATCCATAAACCATGGTCCTCCAATGGAACTTTTGTTGAACTAACAGGGACTAGAATACTTGGAGAACGTGAAACAATTACTTTATGAGGACCTGGAATAAAATCATTGCTAACACAAACCTATTTCATAGCTTTTCTCTGACAACCATACAAACTCCTTGAGACAAGAAATATGACTAAAAGAATGAGGCAGAACCGATAAAGATAATTCATGAAAAACATTTATCTTAAGACCTCAGTTGGAATGGACAGATCAAGAAATTGCATTTCAAATCAGATTTAATGACAAAAACATTAGTACAAGTAGCCTCACAATGCAGCACAGAGCAATAATAGACAGCTAGATAAACAAAAACACTCCTAACAACGGCTGACCTAAGGTTCAGCATATCAATCCCTATCTGCAAACATTAAGAGTCCTTTGCATCCACTTCCAGAACCCGCCACCGTTGAGCTCCACTGGAATCCAGAAAAAGCCAATTCTTTGAAGATGGAAGGTGCACCAGGAATGGAGTAAAAACCGTGTAAATGAGTCCATCAATTTCCTTTATTAGTCGTAGCCGTAAAAAGTGGGCATCAGCCAATGCGTTTCGTTCCTATTGAAGGAACTTCATCAGGGCTTCAAATATCAAGTGGAGTATTCAACACTTTCTTTTTATATTTTCTTTTTATAGCTGAGATCAACAAGTAGCGACTCTGGAAAGTGCCCCACAATAAGGGTCAAACTTATCTGATCCAGCCTCGTAATCTGTATGTTCAATTTCCCGACACACACAAATGTGCCCGATATGTTTTACTGCTATGGCTAATAAAGAACATTGATGGACTCATTTATACGGTTTTGACTCCATTCCTGGTGTACCTTCCATCTTCAAAAAATAGACAGCTAGAGTTTGCCTGTGGAGAGAAAACAAAATGAGATTCGAGACTCAGTTATTAATCATACAAACCTAAGCAAGGCTGAGAGATTCAGTCCGTCTTCAAAATAGATCCGGCCAATGTCTGAACTGCTGCACCACTTGCCACAGAAGGAGTCAGTTAACCCTTCAGCTGAAAGGTTATTTCCTGCTCAACTTTACCAGCCAGCAAAGAACAGGTTTCAGGGCGTCAAAGTTAGGAATAGTTCAGTTTGTGTGAATAGCACAAGGGAGTCAATAAGAATCAAAAGTCAGGCACGGAAAATGGAAATGACTGCCAGCCCTAACTCCTCCTCCAATGGGGAAATTATACCTCAAAAAATTCCTGGTTTACACCCTTTAAAGTATCCTTTTCATCAGTCCTTGGGGTTTATATTGGTCACTCACAGGGGGCCGTTCATAGGGTGATCGATGAATCACAAAAAATCTGGAAGAATTGAGTAATCCTTTGCAAATTTCATTAGATTCATTAAGTTCAATTGTATTACTCTTCTGTCTCTTGCACGGAAGTAGGTCGAACTTTATTTTGCTCACAGTCCATCCATTCCCAGGCGCCTTTCCCTGCGTTTTTATAATATTGTTGAATTTCTATCAAATATGTTTCTTAGCAAGAAGTGAGTCCATTGTTAACCAATACAGAAAAGAAACTTCACGGAAAGTTCTCACAGTGGCTAAATTGACTGCTTCGTATGATTTTACATTTGTGCAGGAAAGAAAAAACATTTGAGGCCTACATAGAAATTAGCTGAATCACTACAGTTTAATATTATTAGAAAGCACACATTCATAAATGCATTTCAACTTTTCTCAATTATTTCAGTTATTGTTTTCTTCAGGGACTACAGATTAATATAAGGTACTACTAAAAATTTCTTTATAGGCATTATTTGCACGTTGCAATTTTCAAAGCAAATTAATAACGTGAAATGCATGTGTTATCGGAATATATACTTTTACTTTGCATGCGTTACATCGCATGCCTTAACAACGCAGTCGTCACAACGACTGCGTTGTTACAACGTGAACTATTACATCGCATCTCATTTCAACGACTTGCTGTAGGGGGCGCACTGGACTTATGAATATTATCATTTACTATTACTACTCCAGTTTGTGCAACAGCAGGGAAGGTGTTGGATTGTAAATCCAACACCAGATCGTCCCCTACAGCAAGTCGTTGAAACAACTTGCGATGTAATGGTTTGGGTTGTAATAACACGATCATTGTAACAACCGCATTGTAAAGGCATGGGATGTAAGGCATGCATTATTATGGCTGTTTCCCGTGTTATCGCATAAATGTTACAGAAGCTCAGGTACAAGAACCTCATTATGCAGGTATTTATCTCATGTTTGATGCACATTTGAATGTTATTATCACAAAACTCTCTATGTTAGCAGTATTTTATCTTCTCACAACACGTAAATACGTAATCATTGTTTCTCTCTTTGTTTACATTTTCATATCATCATTTTAGAACACTTTTAGAACACTCTGCATGCTTTTACAATGCAGCATGTAATCTCACGTTTTTCGACTTAACTGGTTAACATGTCTTCATCAAGAATTGTTTGTCGTAATGATCTTTTAGCAGTGAGAAGTGATAGGGGCAACTGTCAGTTAACATTTTCGCACCATCACCATCAACTGTTCTTCCAATGGTAAAGACTAGGGACCTGATTTACAAAGGGCCTCCGCACTTGTGACCGAGCCCCGCAGTCGTGGAGGAGTCTCTGCACTAAGGGCGGAATCTCCATATTGAGAATTCTCATTGCGGAGATTCTGCCCGAAGTGAGGAGACTCCCCCATGATCGCGAGGCATCCGTCGCGAGTGCAGAGGTCCCTTGTGAATCAGGTCCTCGGTTTATGCCATTGTGATGTCTTGCCAACAAAGGCTCAAAAGTATCAATTACTAAATATTTGCAACAGTAGGCAATCATTATCCAATTGGATTAGTGTCAGTGGATCTATATCACCTGGGGTACCAGATGATGCCCATCAGCACCAGCTGGAGCATGACTTCACGGAAATGGGTCTGGCCAGCAGACTGCATTGCATATGCATAAGTCAATACTCTACAAGGATCTGTCTAAGAGCCTGATTTCAGGAGGATGTGGTGGTAGAGGGATGTATGGGGAGGACGTAAACAGATTTTGAACCCTGTGCAAACAGGAGTTGCACAGGGATGGAAATTCTGAGTAATGTGGTTCTAAAATAAAACACAACCACCCAGAATGTTACTTAAAAGCATAAGATAAACAAGGCAAATGCCTAGTCAATAGACCAGAGATTCACAATTGATCAGCGGAAGCATGAAGGGCTAAAATCCATAAACGTTGATGTAACGTTTATACACCTATTCTCAATGCAAGTCAGAGGACATGATAACAAGCTAACACAAGTTCACAGATATCTGCTAATGAGCACGTACCAAGCTCTTCTTGTGGGAAGAAAGCGGCAAGACCTCTGTAATTTTCCCTGGTACATTTTGGCAGGTCAAATTGTCCACATTGACTGGTGGGAAATGTGCGGTATGTTCTGATACATGCAGAAATTGGTGAGGATGGATTCTGCAGGTTATTTCTCATTTTCCAGAAGAGACATGGATTATTAGCATTTAATGCAGGGCGTAAATACAGAACTCTGCAGAGGCGTGACGCAAAATGATAGGGCTCCCACCCTGAAGAATGTTAGGAGGGGCCCCTGAGTCTCCTACATCTATTAGATATTCATTGATATTGAGTGGGGACCCAGCGGGATTGAAGGGGCGCCTGAAGGGGGTGGGCGCCCACTGCACTTGCAGGGTTGCTGGAGTCTGTGTTACTCCCGACACCCCAGGCTCTGATATTTAAGTTGTGTGATAAAATCTCACCCCTTCAGTGTTGAAGTGTGGTAGACTGCAGCTTGTAGTGTCAGTATTAAAGCAGTACAAACCTCCATTAATGGGTCTACTGGCAGTGGCGGCTACTACTTAACGAGGGGGTGAGCGGGGGGATAAAAAAAAAATCACTTACCTACAGGCCGGCCGCCATATCTCGGTCCTCTTCGGTTGACTCCAGAAGCAGGAAGTACACAGTCTCCCAGACTCCCCTAGACAATCAGAACGCTGCTGTCGCAAGCATGACAGTAGCGTCGTGATTGGTCTGAGCACCGTGGTTCGGCGCTCAGACAGGGACTGGGAACCTGTGCAATTTAGCCAGGTGGAGACACGCTAAGTGTGCATAACTGTTTGGCCGGCCCAAGACGGCCAGCCAAATCATCATGCGCACTTAAGAGAGTGCCCACCTCTCCTCTACCTGCTCCTGTGACAGCCCAGGCCAGCCTGCACCTAAAATGATAACGAACTGAGACAGGACAGAAAAATAAAATGATAATAACATTACATTATTAACATTATATTTTTCCTTTTTGAAGTGCTCAAAGAGCAGTGGGGCAACGCTCCTCCGCCTTAGCAGAGGAGCCGCCGCTGAATACTGGAAAGGCAGTCTGACTAAAGTATTGCAAATGAACACTGGCAGCCTAATTTCTAGTCTTTCTAATTTACTGCCTCTGGCCCCTGGTCTGGAAATAGAAGTTGTGCTGGTATAAAACAGCAAAGTGGAATTCCTAGCTCTCTGTTTCTACGATCCTCCAGGCTGGCTTGTCTATAAATTATAATCTTAAATGCCACAGCAGGTCTTTGTATCTATCAAGGAGGTCCAAGAGGGTGTGGGATCCAAAGAAAGACGATATGGGGCAGAACAGAGTAGAAGAGGGAATGAGGGACAGAAACAACATCTGAAAAGCGATTGGTCAGAGGCAATGGAAAGGTGGAGTGAGAGTGACGTCAGTAGCATGGACCACTCCATAGACAGAGACGATCAACCAGTGGCAGTCTTGAGGGAGGAACCACTAAGGAAATAGAAGAGATACTATACACTAATGATTGAGACAGGCAGGGTAAATCATACAGCAGCTAAAGCAGTAATTGATGGTCAGGAGTAAAAATGTCAAATCAAAAAATAAATGGAACATACGAGCTAAATATGTAATTGATGGAATCAGAAGCAAAAAAGTAAAAATAGAGAATAAATGGAACATACGAGTCTAAATGAGGTAGAGGAAAAGAGTGGGGCGAGAGGCAAGCAGTGGGAGAAGAAAAGGAGAACAGAACAGTCCTGATTGCACTATATTTTCTGGAATTGGCATTCCGGTATCCCAATGAGTGGCCTGAAGCGGAATCCCCATGAGGGAATCTGCTCTAGGTAATTCTCAAATTTCTGCATGCACTGAAGTGTTGCTACAAGCCACACTCTAAAGGCAGCAGGGGGGTTGCAGCAAAAGGTCTCCTCTCACCTGTTCTACCCTAAAAATATCCCCACACATTTTCCACCTGTTATAACCAGGTGGAAAATGTTACTGGATTTCTGCTTGTAATTTCAATTGTCAAGGGAGAAGATACGTAGATTTGGACTTGGCATTCTTGGGTTCCTCGCATTGTTCCCCATTACTGGGAAATAAAATGTAATCCCCAATTTAGGTGCGGTAATACTGGCAATATTCAAACAATTTGAAAAACTAAGTCTGGGAAGCTGGCAATCGGAGATTTTGATGGGAAAACCATTGACACAGGGACAGTGATGGAGATAACATATCCTGGAGCAGTATTTGAAAGGGATATCATTGATGCTATATTTCCTGGCACAGGAGTTATGACTAGCTTTTCCTCAATGTGACACAATGTATATTATAGGTACTGTGAGAAATTCCGAAGTATTGAATTTTTAAATGTGATGGAACGGAGATCCTTTAATTTCCATCTCTTCGTGAAGTCATCAAATAGGTCCTCCACTGGTCGTATAGATCTTTAATTGTCAACCTGAAGTGTAAGAAAGGATCTAGCATCAGCAATCACACTGAAACCAATGTCGCTTCACGGAAACGACAGAGAGGACGGTGTCCAAAGCATAAGGGTTTATTAGCAATTTAGTCAAAGTTACAATTCAATCAAATATCAGCAACTTATTCAATTTATGGAATGAGCATCAATATTCAAATGATCACGCATTCCGAATTTGTATATTGTGAGAAAAAGGTGCAAAATAGGATGACATACGGAAGACAGAATATTAGCCAGACTGATTCCATAAAGGAGCTTCCCTAATCTAGGGTATCAAAAGGGACAAAGGGATATCTAGACTGGAGGTGTCAGCATCAGATGAAGCAGATCTAAGGTTCGGGGGATACACACGGTTGCTCAAGTATAAAGATTAACACCCCAGGCAAGGGAAATTAGCAGAGTCCAGAATAGGTCATCGCTCAGCAAAGTCAGGACAGGGTCTGCTCAAACTATTTTATGGGGCACATAATTAATACTTGAAAGAAAGTTCTGGAAGCCTCTTCACATCAGTTCCCACCAAACGGTCCAATTAAGAGTGACCATTTTCTGGGAGAAAGTAGACTCCCTAATTTCTCAGCACTGGACAGAAAAGTAAACATCTGCATGGCCTTGAAGTTAGCAACAGTCCTGTCTGCCTGTTACAAGAGGATCTCTCCTACCACAATGGTTTCCATATCCGCAGCCAAAACCCAATTTGTTTATAGCTATCTAACAGTTCAGTACAATAACAACACAATTACTCTAGCTAACAAGAAGCTTGATAAGACACCTGCAGAGGAAAAAGAACATTAAAATTGGAGAAAATTTTATAAAAACATGAAATTTATGCAACTCGGGTGTGGTCACAGGTCAGGCCAACTTTAAATCAACACGGCTTCCGAACAAGAGCAGTTACCATTTGTAAAGGCATTGATCAAAATTGATTATACATGTGTGGCTCTTACTACAAGTAAGTGCAGCCATCTACTGTCATTTGATTATTACAGTACACACAGATTAATTTGTTAAACAAACATTGAGTATAATTTGCATATAAATGTAAGGTGCACTAAATTACATGGTTCCAAGTGTGATTCACTCAAAATCATCTTTTGCACTTGTGGCTGTTTTTTAACTATACATTTGGAAAATTGTGCCCCACAATCCACCACTTGGCCCTACTAAAGAAAACTTTCCTATGTTACTTACCCGTAGTCCTCCACCACTTGGAAAGGATTAGCTCACTTTAATACATTCCCTCACTCTCTAAGGGACTGCTTAAAACATCTATCATTTGCAGTTAATGATGCCAGTACATGAAGGGTCAAAACTTCCCTTTGACATTGGAGACCTGATGTGGCCCTGGATACAATACTCTCAATAAATATTCTTATTGAGCAACACAGGGGTCTATTCACCAAGGCATTTTGGAGTATGTAAAGTAGGAAGGCTGTAAACGTATTTTACTCACTCTTACATGTTTTTATAAATTGGCCCTAAATCAAATCAAACAGCATTTGTAGGGGGCAGAACTGTCACCCCAAGGGGTATCTAGGCGCTGTGTCTCCATCGAAGAGCCAGGTCTTGAGTCTCTTTCTGAAGTCTGCCCGAGAGGGGGTGTACGGAGCTGGAGTGGAAGGTCATTCCAGGCATAGGTTAAACAGCTAATATGAAAATAAAATTTGAATACTGAGGGAATGTTTGTATCCATTTAGCACAAGTTGAAAGGACTCTGCCCTTTTCGCACATTTGCTAATAGTGAGTTGGATGTTCCACGGCTGATTCACAAAGGAATTTAAGAGTATGCAAAAGTGTACTCCAGTATTACTATTTCCCGTACTCACACAGGCTTCGGCTGAATCGGCCACTCTCTGTTCGGGATTTGTTGCGCAATGCTCTGAGGAAGACATGTTTCAGGGTTTAGATGAAATGAGTGTCAAGTAATTCTGCTGCATTTCTATAACACTTTCCTTCTCTCCCTTCCTTTTGCTTTTAGCAGCTACTCTTTGGGGTGTAGACAATTTTTGGAATAATGCTTCCTTAAAAAGGTGTCAGGATCTTACAGGACTGAGGGCATCCAGTCCTGTGGAAATCCACTCTGAACGTATCCTCATACCATTTAAGAATGTATATTTCCTACTGGTTCTAAAGGATTGTTGGTGATTTAGGACATCTGTTAGGTGCCCTGCAGATAAATCTTTCCTGATGAGGTTTAATGGTGCTAATAGCTTTTGCAAATTATGTCTCTTTTATTACATGATGGTCAGACCAAGGTATTGGAATGGGGACGAATGAGGGGTGGACTGGCATGGAAGTACTACAGATGCAACCTTGCTCTCTGAAGGCACTACTGGATTCTTCACCCATCACGCACCGTGATGGTCCACCTATAATAGTGCTGTTCAATATGCTGTTATTTGTTTTTTATGGTTTCTTCGTAATGATGATGGATAATGTTTTAAGACTGGATCAAATGTGAACTTCATGTGTAGTCTGAATTCCTTGATTACCTGTTCTCTCTATGCGGATCATTTAAATGTCTACATGGTTCTTTTGGCTAGGCAAATGTAAGCCTTTTTACCTTCTTCTTCATTGCAACCTTCTATTATTGCAGTAAGTATGGTTTAAATGAACTGCAATAAACTGACCACTCTACCCATCACTCACATTGCATCTCTTCTACCATCTGTGATCCTTTCTCCACCATGCAATGCCAACATTTATCTGTTGTTGTCACCAGTCCCTATCCAGCCCTTCCTAATTCCTCACCCATATCTCTTTGCACAAGTCACTTCCAAATCCCAGCAGCATCACCCCTTAAAGTAACTTATGCTAAAGGTTCTCTCAGTTCAGCACACAAGAGACACATGCAGCCTGACCTGTTCTTCAACTGTGCCTTTCTGGCATTGTACTGTCCTTGGGATGTCTAGGCCATGAGAGAACTGCATTGTTTTGTCATGAAGTTTTATAGTGTAATTAATCGCACGGCATTGAGTGGATTTCTATTAATGAAGGCGCTGTAAAAAAAACAAACACCAGCTAATCCAATCAGATTATACATCTGGAAAAATAACAAAGGGAATCTGAATGTAATTTAAAAAAGAGAATGGCATTTGAAAAACAAAGGCTCAAGGAGATCAAAACTCCAAGCAGGGCGTAAGGCTGCCACACCATAAGACAGTGTGTTCTGGCCAAGCAAGTTGACGACAGTGCTTCAATTGCAGCGCCAGCTAGCTTTGGGCGTGTGCACGGTCTTGGTGCTTGCACGAGGAACTAATTAAGCACTAAGACTACAGTATTGTACTATAGGAGAGAACGGTCGGATATATGTCATATACCAAATGCTCTACTATAGGAAACAGAGCTACAGAGATTAGCTAAATGCTCAAGAAGGGTATTGTAACAAATTGAAAGGTTGATCACAGATCTTTGATGGCCATCCTATCAGGGGGACTCTAAGTCAAATTTTTCTCAATATATAGGGGTCATTGTATTCAGAAAACTACAAGTGTAAGAAAGAAGGGGAGAGGAGTTGGCCTAACGGTTAGGGCGCTCGACCTCAGACCTGGGGAACTTGGTTCAAGTCTCGGTAATGACGCCGAACATCCTGTGATTCTGGGCAAATGCACTTAATCTCCCTGTGCCTAACAAAAAAAAATGAATGTGTGTCCTCATGTAACGTAACTGGTGCTATGTAAAGCGCTCTGATTGGATTCGGGTCTAGTTCGCGCTATATAAAACTCTGCAAAAAAAAAAAAGGTTTGAAATGGCGTTGCATAGCTGTCCCATTCTGACATTTTTCAATTTTTGTGCCCTGAACATACTCTGTCTTTTTGATTTTTTTGGCTTTCTTCAAGGGCGCTGCAATTTTTTGAACACCCCAGATTGCAACCCTAGTGCTCCGACAGACCCCTCTGGTGTCCATTGGGATAAGGTGGTCTCTAACTAGCTGCCGCACCCAATGGGTTATTCCCAACCTTCATCCTGCCTGAATGTTGTGGTTGCCTAATAACACAGTTTGTGGAGTGCAGTGTAGTCACACCCTAGGGAACATGGATCCGGAGACATTAATTGAAGCAATTTGAATACGAAGGTGCAAGGTTGATCACAGACAAGGGATATGCGTAAACATTAGAGATCCATTCTTGCTCCTTCCGATAGATGGTCATCGACATCCCTTTGTATAACCGTTTGCCCCAATTGGAGGATGGACGCTGCAGGCAGAAAAATAATAAGGTAAACCCCTCACCACTTCTCACTCCTTCCTTACCAGAGGTTGTCACATACTTACTAGCCAAGGAGGCTCTTTTAGAGGGCAACATCCATGCCTGCAGAGCCAGTAACCCCACAGTCTGTGCTGGGAAAAAGTCAAACCTGCTCTGGCCAGCAACACCAGCTCTCTACAAGATGTGTGACAAATGACATTAAACCCAGCATCCCCCTGGCCGGTTGAGATTCCAATATGTGAAGATGCACCACTGCCATATAGGAGCTGGAGTCACCTCGCAGCGTGTTGAAGGACTTCATCCCTTCCAGCTCTGTCCGCCCAGCGGGCCCCTTCATTGGTTTTAGTGATGCCCGCTCACCACGTTCTCAAAGCTGGTAGTACATCAGAGTTCTGCCTGCAGCCTTGCTGCCTGTTTGTTAAGGGTGTTGGAGCAGTCTGCTTGGAGTGTACAGCTGATTCCAGCTCCCCAGGATCACTGATAAAGAGCACATTGTGACCCTCACCACCACGCCCCAGAAATGGGTGAGTGTTGCTAGGATTACTTTCTTCAAGTGCAGGCGAACCATGCTAAAGGTTCTTCTCTTTTTCTTCATTCTCTGGCATCTGCTAGTCTCCCATCTGCATGGTGTGAGCAAGAGTTGTTCATCATCCCTCTTGTCCAGGGTGCCAGAAAATGTGTTCCCAATCCATTGTCATAAGGTATCCCTTGGCCATGCCTGACTGTGCAGTTGCCATACACCAGGCTGATACAAGCACTGTGGACAGCCAGAAGTAGTTAAGAAAATGAGAGCCTCTGTGTGCTTTGTGGACCGTATGGGGTCAAGCTTCAGCCATACCCGGGGATCAGAGTCAACACGAACCTCTAGCAAAAGAAAGAGAGTTTCAATTGGAGTCCTTAGTCATTGACATGGTGGCGCTGAATGTATGACGTTACCACGCATACATTTACAACGCGGTACTTTACATCGCGTTTGTTACAATGCAAGTCGTTACAACGACTTGCTCTGGAGGGCGCTGGACTTAAGACTAGTATGATTTACTATTCCAACTCCAGTCTACATACAGTAGGGAAGGTGTTGGAATAGTAAATCATACTATTCGTTATGTTAGAGCGCCATCCAGCGCAAGTCGTTGTAACAACTTGCGTTGTAATGCCCACAATGTAAAGGCATTGCAATGCAGTGCCCGCGTTGTGAAGGATGTTTCCCGGTGGCGCTACTTCATTGGGAGCACAAGGTATAACAACAACAGCTTAAAAGATGTAGACCTCTATAGTGTCGGGTTACCAACCTGGGTCTGTGAGCTCGCACAACATCCCATAGGGAAACCAATATTATAATTTCCCGACCATAATAGGTACAAGTCTTGAGATATCATTATTGGAAGCTTAGACTGTAAAAAGTTAACTGTGGGCATTGGGACTGAGATATAAGGACTTATGATTCATTAAGTTTAGTTCAAGCTCAACACCATTGTGCTGATTTTTATATTTGGGTTTGTTTAAAAAAAAGGTGCAACAGCTAGCAGATTGGGTGGGGATGTCAGTTGATAACCATCCTAGTTACTTCCTAAAGGGGCATATGTATAAAAATCTCCATTTGCGATTCTCAAATAGCGATTTTTTGAGAATCGCTATTTGAGAATTGCAAAACGGGATGTATCTAAAAATTCGCACAAATTTTACGAATTCTTAAAATTCCTTAATTGCGATTAGCAAATTGCGAAATCGCAATTAAGGAATACCTTCCCATTCATTCCTATGGGCCAGGAGGCCCATAGCAATGAATGGGAAGTCTTTCTCAATTTGCGAATCGCAATTTGCTAATCGCAAATTGAGAATATTTTCAAAGGTGCAAGGGTGTCATGATGACACCCTGATGCACCCCTGAAATCAGCATGTGTGCGCATATGGCGCACACACATGCCCTAAGGGCATGTATGTGCGCCACATGGCACTTTGAAAAATGCCAAAAAGTGCATTTTTCAAAGAAATCGCAAATTACCACCAACTTGAAGTTGGTGGTAATTTGCGATTTCTTAAGGAGAAATCACACAACTTGGGTGCGTGTTACATAGCATTTAAGGAATCGCAATTTGCGCTTTCTTAAATGCTTACGCAAACTTAAGAAATCGCAAAATTAGCGATTCCTTAAGATTGCGATGCTGAAATGCCTCATACATCCCATTTTGCGATTTTGTATTCGCAAACGCTGTTTTTTTGCGAATACAAAATCGTTTGATACATATGCCCCAAAGTCATTAACTGTGTGCCTGGTTGACATACTCCAGGTCGGTCTAGATAGTACGGCTCTTGTCATTCCAATGGGTCAGCAACCCTCTTTACCAGCCTCTCTGGAGTTTTTGTATTTTTTTGCAAAGTTTTATATAGCGCAAACTTGACCCAAATCCAACCAGAGCGCTTTACATAGCACCAGTTACGTTACATGAGGACACACATTCATTTTTGTTAGGCGCGGGGAGATTTAATGATTTGCCCAGAATCACAGGATGTTCGGCGTCATTACCGAGACTGGAACCCAGTTTCCCCAGGTCCGAGGTCGAGCGCCCTAGCCTTAGGCCAACTCCTCTCCCCAGTTAAGAGGTCATTTAAAACGTGGGCCTTAATCTGCTCTATAAAGACGTTATGGACTTCTTGAAGACCAGCTAGACACAGTAGTCAGACACTCTCCAGAATCATCCAAAGATGCTAGACTGAGGTTATACAGTAAAGAGGAGTTGCTCATCCTTAGATAGGAAGCAGTACAAATTTATGTAATGGTGTGATCCATACAACTGTGCAATGGTATTTGTTTTAGTAATATAAAAGACAAGGCGGCCAATGATAGCAATAGCAGGACAGCGGGCTCTGTAAAGTTTATGTTTGAGAAATCTCAACCACTCCAAAATAATCAATAATGACTTCCTCTGTATTCAGTATTTTTATGTTCCTTATTTGCATAGAGTGTTCAGCAATTCTCTGTGTTTTTTTTCTCCACATACTAAGGGGCAGATTTACAAGAAAGTGACGCATCTGTACAGATGCGTCACTTTCCCTGCGCCACCCTTAGAAACCCTTGCGTCACCATAGATGCGCTGTATTTACAATACAGCGCACTATGGCGCAAGGATTGACAGATGCGTCAGAAATTCTGACGCATCTGTTGGCGGAAAAGTCACGCATTGCTGGAGTCGTGTAGCAAGCACGACGCAACTCCAGCAATGCGTGTTGAGGCCTATTCCCACTATACTGCGTCACTACTTACGCCTGCTTGAAGCAGGCGTAAGGTTCTGACGCAGTGGCGTCCTAAAAGTGGCGCAGTGAAATCTTGTAGATTTCACTGAGTCACTTTTACGAGGCTTTCCTGCGTGGGAACGCCCACCCTGCATACATTATACCTGACGCAGGTACAATGTGACGCAGGGCTTTACAACGTGACGCATCTCCCTAGATGCGTCACGTTGTAAATAGGCCGGATTGTTTGCGCCTCTGTTGCGTCAAAAGAGTGACGCAACTGCAGCGCATAAGTCACGCAAGGGGCTTGTAAATCTGCCCCTAAGTGCTTGGTGCATAGGCTTGTAGTGCTGTGATTTAGGACAGGGTGAGGCAGACTGTATGTGTTAGATATTATAATAATATTTATTATTATTTTTATTATTTTAATATAGTGCTTGCATGCTATCCAGATGTTGTTGTGTTCATTGTGCTATGTCAGTTTTTGTTCTTTTTAGCTGGCCAAGATCGAGTGTCACCTTCCCCAAAAGGAGCACTGTCCTCCCTTGAGTTCTTCCTGGAGGGGTTTGGGGTGATGGGGACTTTGCCTCTCCCCCCAGATATTTTCTGCTGCAACCATTACCCTACAGTTTCACACATGATGTTTTTAAGTGAGGTATACCCAAGCTAAATCTCACAAGAAATAGCGGCAAACCACGTTGAGTAATAAAAGTGCAATTTTTGTCAATTTGCTACATTTTCATTACATTTAAATTGCTAAATTTAAAATATAGGATTTAGCACACTGGTACCAAGGAGTCGGCAATTGTATGATCAGTAATTGCCTGAAACCGAACTCTGTTCATGTGGGTAAGTTTGAATTACCATAAAAGGTCAGACCAGTTGTAGTTTAATAAACTAGGAGCTTATCCTGTCCCAGAAGACACAGTGTGTAGCCTTGGACTACCAGTTGTCTCTTAACACTCAAGTCTCTGCTCTTTCCTTCTTCTGTTTCTATCAGTTGTTATGAAGAATACCCTCCCCTGTTAACCTAGATATGGCTGGTTGACGGCCAGCACAGACTTCACCTGCTACGGGATTGGCTACCAGATTGAGCTTGGAGTCTCAATACTGGTCACCTCTCCTGCATTCAGCTCATCCAGAATTCTGCTGGAAGACTTGGGGTAGGTTCTCTAGATGTTTCCTCCAGAGGTGACACGAAAAATCAAGTAGTGAGTGTAAGATTAAGTTTGTGAGTGACTGCTGTAAAACAGTATTAGTGAAATGCTGGCCACTGTCCCACGGATCCTGTAGACCGCAGCTGGAGGATGATCCTTCTCTTGCCTCGCTGCGAAGACCTGGAACTCCCTGCCTCAGCACCTCAGGCAATCACCGTCATTGCCTCAATTCAAGAAGGACCTCAAGACCTGGCTCTTCGACTGAACTGCAGACCCAGACCCTCCCCCCAGCACCTTGAGACACTCACGGGTGAGCAGTCGTGCTTTATATGTCCCTCATTGATTGATTGATTGATTGATTGAGTGATTGATTAAATGGGTGACTAAGCAGTGTGGGAGAGGTTTGAAGGCAGTGGACAAGGAGTGGGTGAATCCAGCAGAGCATGGGAGAGCCAGTGGATTAACAAGGAAACCATGAGTGAAGCTACTGCCAGCCATATGGGTGGGTAATTAGATGTCCATCGTTACATGCCCCCTTGTCCCAGGCTCCAGATGGATGAAGGGCACAAGTTGTACAAGGAGAAAAAAAAAAAGCAAGGAGTAAACAAGAAAATGGCGGCCATAGGAAATTATTTAAAAAAGGACATAGTGGCTACTAAAAAGAATAGGGTGTGAATTTGCAATTGATCAAAGACTAAAAGCAATGGACACAAAGATTTTCTCAGTTTATGAGATTTTTTCATAACTCTGAATCAGGCGATTCTTAATTTGGACAGCTAATTTGAAAGAAAACGATTATCTAGCAAAAGAAAAATCCTATCGAGTGAAAATGTAGATAAACAATTACAAAGGCTGAGACTGTGAGACACAGTGAGATGTGAACCAGGCTGATGTTGGGTGAGGACAATCGATTACCAGAATCATTCTCGCGTGCGACGGAGGGGGAATCCTTGACAAAACAAAACCTTGCAGGCCATCCGTGAAATGCTGTAGCACTGATCGACCGGAAGAGAAAAAAAAATCTTTGATATGTAACAAAAGCCAACTCTTCCTTGGTACAGAAAGAAATTCACTTATAAACGGAACAAGCCTGGCTCCGCTATTCATAGATTTTACAGCAAATCTTATCCTTTTCAAATACCAATTTGTCTGGCAAGACTTTCTGAACTTTGGTGAACAGTTCACATACGCTTCCCCCATCCCACATGTGTCCTCCTACTCTTCCCAGAACATTTTGGGTATAAGTACGCTTTATATGTGCTATCCTGTCCTATTGTATCCTATTTCCTGCTATTTTTAAGATTCGCATTTTGATGATGCAATCAGGGATTTCATGAATTACTGAATCCTTGGCGAATCAGTAACTAGTTTTCATACAATGAAACCAACCTAAGTCACCACCTCATATTTTTGGAACTTGCAATTAGAAATGTATTTATAGCACATGGCCACTGCTGGGAGGACTTTTTGTGGTATAAAGAAGAATCAGCAGCCACTACAATAGCAAAACCCAGAGGCCTGATTTAGAGTTGGGTGATAATTGGAAAATTTTCCAGTTTGATAGCTATGGTGCCAGACTGTTCTGTCCCGGGATGTCCTTACCACCCAGTTAGTTATGAAAAATTCAGGATCAGAAGATATTTAATGTGATGAATTGCAGCCGACACGTGTTTCGCTCAGGGAACATTTAAGACAACCACAATGATGAGCGAAAATAGAAGAATAAAGATGATCACTACCACATTCAAGGATGTTTTTTTCACACACTATCCTCACAGAATATTTGCTGTCTGATTAGCAACTTCCTTGAAAATGCTTTTGAGTGAAGGTTTTCCAAGCAAAACACTTATCGTTCGCAGTCCATTACAATAACTTTCGTTGAAATATGAAGACCTCTGAGGACTCATCAGGCCACTCTAATAACTTTCGTTGAAATATGAAGACCTCTGAGGACTCATCAGGTCACTCTAATAACTTTCGTTGAAATATGAAGACCTCTGAGGACTCATCAGGTCACTCTAATAACTTTCGTTAAAATATGAAGACCTCTGAGGACTCATCAGGTCACTCTAATCAAATAACTTCTAGAGTGCTTGGTATCAACCACTTTCTTATGCTTTTGAAAGACATAGTCAAGATAAGCAGAATCCTCTTCATCATCATCACATGCAGACGAAGGTTTGATGCTTTGGCATTAAGGTAAATAAATCTCAGGCGCATCCATAGTTCACAAAGCTATGTGCCTCCTCTCCTCCTCGACCGTATTACTTGATTCAGTTTTGAAAGATATCCCTCCTTCTAAGACATCTACTCTCTTACAAGAAATACCACACAAGGATCTCCATTTCTTTAATGTCCTAGTAGCTTTCTGGGAAATGTGAATGCAACCAGCACCAAAAGATGGTTTGCTCCTTGTTATGTGTTACCCACATTGTCTCACACATTCATTTATTTCCTCATTCATTCGCAGTGTCGTGCATTTTGCTGCATTGCTTAAGTAAATAAAAGTGTGTGAAACAAATATTTCGGCTGTGTAACACTTAAGGTTAATTATTCTAGACTATTCTATTCTTATTGTTTGATAACTAATGATAATTGTACTCAGACTGGGTATCCTTTTTTCATACTCTTTGAGACTAAAGCCCCAATGACTTAAGTGGTTTGTAAAAATATAGATAACTATTCAATTATTATATTGGTAAAATCCATCCTGCATTAAGGAATATTTAAATGTTTTTTTCCTGCTATGTTGTGTATCAGCACACCTGGAAACAGTGCAGGTGAAATAATATTGACTTTCATAAAAGGTTTTACTGGAGACCTTAGTAGAATATGGTGTTCCACTTCTGTTTTTCATGCAGTGAAATTTCTTGTGCAATTTGGAGCATGTTTTTCTCAGAAGAGAAGCTTAGTTTTCAGCTACTATTTTTGATGTTTCGGCTATATTCTTTATTATAGACAAAGCCAGTGCTCTGCCTCAGGGTGTGTAAGCTTGTGTGTGGCATTAAATCACATAAAGTTCAACTCTGAGTAGGGTGGATTTCTACCTGTTCTCCCCACTCCAAAGTTATGATACCGTGTGTGACATCTCTATGTACGTTCAGAAGGCAGAAATCCCACCAATTAAAGGATTTAGGGAAATAGCATGCTGGAATCTGTGTTTCTGCACCAATACATATGTTTGAATGTTGGGGGGAAATGTATGGGAATATATAGCTATCATTGTGACTACAAAGGACATGGAATTATTCACTATGATATTTGGCTTTATTAATTTTTGTTTAGAATAACGGAATGTTAAATCGCTATTTCTCACCCATCCGCATACTGAAACTGAAGTGCCTCAGAAACCGGTGGGCAAGAAATGTACTATCTATTGGAGAGGCAACCCTAAAGACGTGCAGCACGATTCTTAGAGCTTCCTGCCATGAGAAGGTGACACTTAAGTAAAGTATAAGTTATTCTGAAGTAAATCAGTCCTACTTACAAAACATATTTGTAAACAGTGCCCATGGTTTATTGCTTTACCTTTAGTGAGGCTTTCATTATACTGTTGGAATTGGCCCTTTCCGCAGGGTCATCCTCAAACTTTTTGCATTTTGCCTCCTATATTTTTTGCCCCTGTTTACGTTAGCTATAGGATTATGGGCACTTTACTACTGCTGATCAGTGCTAAAGTGCATATGCTCTCTGTATAAATTATGATATGATTGGTATCCATGATTGGCATAATTGATTTACTGGTAAGTCCCTAGTAAACTGCATGTTGTGTGCCAGGGCCTGTACATCAAATGCTACTAGTAGGCTTGCAGCACTAGTTGTGCCACCCACATGAGTAGCCCTGTAAATATGTCTCAGACCTACTATTGTAGTGTCTGCGCACACAGTTTGTAACTGCCATGTTGTACTGGCAAGTGCACCCACTTGCCAGAGCCCAAACCTTCCTTTTCCTTACATTTAAGGCATCCCTAAGGTAGGCCTAAGTTACCCCCTCGGGCAGGGAGCAGTGTGTGTGAAAGGCAGGACATGTACTGGTGTGTGTAACATGTCCTGATTGTGAAATACTGTGTATTTCGTTTTTCACTATTGAACGGCTATCTGTCCCATAGGCTTATCATTGGGGTTGCACTGTAACATTTTTACATGCGTGGATATCAATAGGGACAAGATGGAAAAATTGAGTTTAGGCTCTCTGCACTCAGAATTTATTAACGCACCTTTCGGTAAAGGTGTTTTTTTAATTCTGCATTTTCTTACTTTAACATTCTTTGTGCCTCCGGCTGTTTGTGTATTAAGCGTCTGGTGTTTGAGTGACAGGAGCTGGGATGTGCATTCACTCGAGACAGTCACTGGGGGGAGGGTTGAGGTGTATCCTGCCTTGCCTGGGTGTCTCATCGCAGGGCTGAATAGACCTGGTCTGCATATACAGGGGCGGGAGGAGTTTCACTTTCACCTAAATAGCCTGTCTCCTTTTTCACAATGCTGTCTCCGCCCCCTGTGGTCCTGCTGCACCAGGGAGGACAGTACTGGTTTGGACTGGGTTCAGAGACCCTTACAGCAAAGAGAACACTGGCAATTTGGGGTATTAGTCTTACACCTAAAACCCCAGGGTTTTAGATGACTTCCAGAAACAAGAAGACCCTGCCAAGAAGAAGAGCGGAAGGACTATGTGAGTAGGGTTGCTTTTTTGTGTGCGGGGTGGGTTGGCCTGCAGTTGCTGCTTTTGTCTGTGGTGGAGGAAAAAGACTGACTATTTTTGCCCTGCTGTGGTATCCTGCTTGGATAGAAAATATCCAAGGGCTTGCCTCCTGTTTTGGAAGACTCAGGGACATCAAAGTCTTCCTGGTGCTTTTCTTAGTAGAAACCTCCTAGTGCTTTACTTAGTAGAAACTTCTTGGTGCTTTACTTTGTTGAAGTTTCTTTGTGCAGTGCCTGTTGGGAAATGTCTTTACTGGAAATTTCTTGTGCTTTACTAGAATTTCCTTGTCGCCTGGCTCTGCGGGATTTCTGGTTGCCTGACTCTGCTGGAGAATCCCTGGGGCTTTACTAGACATTACCTGGGCCCAATTGCTGGGCTGAGATACCCGTCAGCCCCTACCTGCAGGCACTGAGGCACCGCCAGCCATGCCGTGTTGGGAGGCCCCCTGAGAGGAGGGAAGACCTCCGAGAAGGAGCGCGACCGGTCGCCAGCTGAGAAAGCGTCAAGGAGGCCCCCAGCATCTCCTTGCAACCTGCGCTGGTACAAGGCCTCCCGCAGTGCCTGGAAATGCCCACGGAAGCCGGTGGAGGTCCCGCAGCATCAAGAAGGGGAATCCTTGCCGCCGCTGCAGCAACGGGCCCATCAATGAGGAGAAGACTTGCTGGTCCGAGGCAAAGCAGGAACGCTCCCCATGTGCAGGACCACCACCTCGACTCGCCCCAGCCGCACAGAACCGCTAGGTCGTGCTCGGCTGGAAGGAGCCAGCACCTCACATCTCTCGTCTCAGAGACCATAAGGACCATAAGGAGGGCGCTCAGCAGGGCGAGTGTGGTCCGCCTGGGGACATTGAGCTTCCCGGCCATTTCGGTCGCATTTCTTAATTCATCAAGGAACGGGCGGCAGCCCGAATCCTCCACACAATGCTCAGGCCAAAAAAGGCTGCAACGCATCTTTGGCAGTTGCACCGCACGTTGTCAGGCAACTGCCCTTAGTTTCTCTGCATCCGGGGGACCAAGCAAGGTCTCCCTGAGGACCACTATGCTGGGTGCCCCCTCTTGTTTTTCCCATACCTGGGGGCATGTATTCAAGCTCTTGCACGTCGGAGTGAATCATCCACGGAGGTCCCGACTGCAAGCTGGTTTCAGGGAAACCACTCGGATTACCGTATTCCCTGTAGGAGGGGAGCAGATGCTTTTGCGCCCCACGTGGTGGAAGGGAAGTACCATATCAAGAGTAGTAGGAGTGCAGGGACGCTGCACCCTACGTGTTTATGGTAATGTTTGGTGCGTCATGTACAATATTTTGGCAGTATATGTGTTAGCTACCTAACGACTGCATTTGCATGCCCAATGCTAACCCATAGGGAGGTCTTGCCTTATGGTAGTTCCGGGGTTATCTTGATATGTACAGTGATGGTGCTTCTCACAACATTCTTATGGCATGTGCAACTAAGTGGTATTGGCTTTGTTGCACTAACTGTAATGTTAGGCGCACTATTTTTCAGTATGGTTTGGTGACTACTGCAACTTATAAGTATTTACTTGAGTGCACTAACTGATGATTATGGCCATTGCCTTATGGCAAAGTGATGTATGATCTATATGATGTCATGACAATTGCCCAGTTGGCAAAGTGATTGGCGGGCCTCCCTGCACCGTCCTGGGCTTGCGGTACGCCCCTGGGTCAAGGCTTTTCAGCCTCCAGCACACTGCATTTCAATGTTAACACAAACAATATGGAGTCATGAATCCCAGCATGCAAAGTGGTGGCTAAAAAGCCAGTACTGACTGATGGTACTTGGCAGCAAAGCTCCAATTTAACCTCTGCTCTCTCTTCTCACTCCCCCTCGCTCTCTAACTTTGCTGCATATTCTCTTTCTCTCTCTCTCTCTCTCTGTTTCTGAGGGCCTGATACAAAAACCTTTTTTTTTTTTTAGTAATTGTGCCGTGCTCTGGTCTTGGGTTTGAATTACTCATGAGTTTCTAAGCGTAGGAGACACTGAGTTACACAAAAATATTTCTATTACTCCTGGAAAACAATGACTAAGTTATGAGTATACCAGGAGTAAGACAAAACTACCCAGAAAAAATGCTGTGTAAATCACGCCTGAAAATGTAGGAGTAATTCACACTTAAGGAAGGAGCAAGAGGCTCTTACTTTCAAAAAAACTTTGGGGCAGATTTATGTTGGACTTGCGCCACTTTTACGCCGCCGTTGCGTCACTTTTGTGATGCAGCGGCGGCGTAAATCCTGCGCCACATTGCGTCCTATTTACACCGTGACGCTTCTATGGAGATGCGTCACGGTGTAAAGCCCTGCACCACATGAAACCTGCGTCAAGTTGGAAGAGTGCTGGAGTTGCGTGTCGCACGCAACACTACTTCAGCACTGCGCCAACTTTACGCCCCAGATGCGACACGCATCTGTTTATTCCTGCGTCATGATGCGCCGCATTGTAAATGCGGCGCATCATGGGTGGCGCAAGGGTAAACTTGCGTGCCGCATCTTTCCTGGCGCATCCCTGCTGATTTGCAGAGATGCGCCAGGCAACATAAATCTGCCCCTCAGTGAATATCGCCCTCGCTTTTGAGTTGTCTGTGTGTATTTCTCTTCCGTGTTTTTCATGCTTCTCCACGTCTTCCTGTCTTTCCTTCTCCCTGTGTAGGTTCCCCCTCTCTGTCCCTGTCTCCTCCACTTCCTCCCAGATGAGGACAGTAAACACCTCGGTGTTTGCTGTGCGTGCTTTATGCTGTGTCAGGGAGAGACGGGTACTTTATGGGATCAGGTTATGCGCTCTCTTTTTACTGTGTTTAATGAGCATGCATTTGCTTTCTTTTATAGGCCACGTTCTCGGCTTGTGGTTTACAGGTTTAGAATCTCTGGCTAAATTAGTGTCGCATGTCCACTCGCGAGGCTCCAGCAAATTACCTGCCTGGTTTGAAAAGGAGATTGGAAGCCTCGATAAAGTTGTACCCAGCTGTGAAGCACAGGAAAAAAACAAATAGGCATTCTTAATTGACAACCATCACCCACAAAAGAGCCTAATTGAGACATCTAGAGAGAGCGTCTGCAATGCCCTTTTTTTTTGCAACTGACTCAAAGTATACAGACCCTGGAAAAATCAAGGTCCTTTTATACCTTTTTTATTTTTTCTGTGCCCCCCGCACACAGCCAAAGGTAAGGTTATCACATGACTTTGTGTCACCTCAGACACCGTGCTCCAGTCCTTGGCTTTTCTTGTACAAATCATTATTTGAGGTGTTACTTTAATTTCCTTAATTGAAGTGATGTGGGGCTACAGCTCACAGAATGCACTATGTTGTCAAACTGTAACCCAGGACTGGAGCACCACTTCCCCGGTGACATGAGAGAATTCCTAATCTCACCTGAGTGAAGTCCTGAAAGCTGCCCTGACATTTTTGGTGCACCTCAAAGTTGTGACAACAGATGGAGTACCTCATGGTTTCTTTTGAGTCGCACGTTACAATAATTTACGGACACCAGCTGGGGTCAAGTACTTCTTTATTCATTGCTGGCTGATCCCTATCTGCCGTATTCTCCCTTGCCCCTTCCTACCACATCTCCCCCCTTTTTCTTCGATGAGCCGGGCGGGTCTCCGGATGGTTCTCTGTGGTCGGCGAGAGAGGCGCTCCTCTCTCCTCTCATTTTTATCTACCACACGTCGAGGTTCCTCTTGATCATCCACCTCTTGGCTTGACATGTCCGTGTCCCAATCTGGTTCTTCTGGTCGAGTGTATGCTGCTGGATTGCATTTCTTGAAGTGTGACATGTTTCTTGTTGTCCTCTTAGTTCCAGAGGCAGCTGTGATCGTACTTCCTTTCCTCCTCGTTACTTGTAACGGGTGAGCATAGTATCGACTGTCGGCCATGGTTTTCCGTTCCTGCCTTACCAGCACCCAGTCTCCTTCTTGGATGTCGGATGTCCTGGCATACTGACGGTTGTCTGCATACTCTTTCATCTTTGCTCTCTTGGTCCTGTCCAGATTTACTAAGGTCTCCTGGTCCAAGGTCGGGGATCTGGACTGTATGGCAGCATCTGCAGTCGGTATCCTGGTGTGCGGGGTTCTCCCGAGCATCAGAGTGGCGGGACATCTGTTGGTGGTGCTGTGTGGCATGGTCCGGTACGCTCATACTACTTCATTGAGTGCTAGTTGGATGTCGCGTTGAGTCAGTTCAGCTTGTTGGATCATTTTCTTTATGGTGTCCATGAATCGTTCCACCATCCCATTGGCCTGGGGCCACAGGGGAGTGATCTTTCTATGTTTGAAGTTCAGGTGACTCGCAAACTCTGCAAACTCATGCCCGTTGAATGGTGTTGAACGGTCTGTCTTCACTAACATGGGGATTCCCCACGTTGCAAATGCTTCATCGATGACGGGTATGACGGCGGTTGCTTTTGTGGATGAGATTTGTGTGCAATGGGGAATCGGGAGTATTCATCCATGATGATGATGATGTATTTCCCAGACTTCAGTGGACCGAAGAAGTCAACAGCCACTTGCTGCTACATGCTGTCTGGGAGGTCAGACATTTGCAGCGGGGAGTGTGGTTCATCTCACAATACTAGTTGACATTGCGGGCAATCTTGAAGCGTGGCTTCTACCATCTGGTCGAGGGACGGGAAACAGATTCGCTCTCGCAGCGCTTTCTTCGTGGCCACTACACCTCAGTGACCTTCGTGTGCTAGATTGACAGTTCCTTGTCTCAGTTGGTGAGGAATGACAATTCTCCTGTCTCTCAGTAGTACACCATTGGCGCTGATCGTGAAATCATCCTTGACATGTCTGAATGATATGAGTTCTAGCGTGTTGATGGCGTTGTTAGTCTGCTGGTCCTCCAGATGTCTCCAAGAATCTGTGCGGATTTGCTGCATGATGTTTTGGAGTGTGACGTCTTTGGCAGAGTCTTCTATATTGGCGTCCAGTGAGACGGCAGGTGGGCGTGCCTGGTCGATGACAAAGTGGAGATATTCTTCGGCTAACAAGCCGCGCGTCTGCGTTGAGGCTTGGTGTTGTCGCGATATATAATCTGCTGGGTTTTCCGCCTTCCCCGGTTTGTGAATGATGGTGTATGTGTAGTCTTGCAGGCGGATCCCCACTGTTCAATCCATGGAGGCATCTTCGCTCGAGTGTTGCCGAATATGGTTATTAGAGCCCGGTGATAAGTGATGAGTGTGAAGTACTTCCCGTAGACGAATAGATGGAAATGCTTGCACGCCCACACAACCACCAAGCTTTTTTTTTTTCAGGCTGTGAGTACGCTTTCTCCGTGTCGGTGAGGCTGCGACTGGCATATGCTACGATGTGGCATTGTTCTCCGTCGTCATCATACTGAGCTAGAATGGCGCCAAGTCCACCAGGGCTAGCGTCTACTGTAATCTCTGTCTTTCTTCGGGGTTGAAGTACGCTAGGTTGATGGCAGAGCTCACAGCTGTTTTGATTTAATTGAAGGCGTGTTTGCAATTGGCTGACCAGTGGAAGATTTGGCCTTGTCTTGGGAGTCCTCGCAGCAGGTAGCTGATGGTTGCGTAGTCTTTGATCTAGTGGGCGCAGTAGCTGGCCATGCCTAGGAAGGATCAAATGTCACTAACATCGTGTGGTTGTGGAGTATCAGAGAGCGCCAAGACGTTTTCACGATAGGGTCTCATGTCGTCTTTGGAGAAGATGTTACAATAAAATTTGAGAGTTGACTTGTGGAATACACATTTGTCTCGGTTGAGCGTGAGATTGGCAGTAAGCAGAGAATGACACACGCAATCAAGTGCTTTGTCATGATCTTTGCGGGTTTAACCAAACACTATGATATCATCGCTGTAATTAAATGCTTTGGGGATGTGCTGGATTACTCGCCGGACTGCATCTTGAAAGACCTCTGCTGATGGAGAGATTCAGAAATTAAGGCACTTGTATGTGAAAAGCCCTTGGTGTATGGTGAACGTGGTGATATACCTAGACTTCTCGTGAAGTTCGAGCTGGTGGTATCCCTTCTTGAGGTCCAGTTTCGAGAAGACTGTTGCTCCATTCAGGGGTGTGATCATGTCGCTGATATGGGGTCCTGGATGCCGCGCCCGTTTGATGGCTGTGTGGGGCTTACATGTCCACACACAAGCGTACTTTGTTGTCTTGTCCTCGTTTGGGTACAACTACTACTGGCGACACCCATGGAGTAGGCCCTGTCGACCTCTCTATGATGTCCGCTCTCAGCAGGTCTTGGAGTTCATCATCCACTGCTTGTTGGAGATGGAATGGTACTTTCCTATGGTGCTGAGCCACAGGTGCCACTTGTTCATTAATGTGCAGTCTGACTTTGAAATGAGCTAGTTTTCCTAAGCCAGAAAATAGTTTTGGGAACTTGCTGATTATATCAGGTGAGTCGTCAACTTTATATAGAATTTCTACTAGGTTCAGGCATTCTGCTGTTGTTAGACTTAGAAGGCAGTCAGATGCTTCAGGGCCTTCTATCACGTGAATTTGTGCATGTACTGTCCTGTCTTTGTAGGTCAAAGACGTATGAAATTGTCCTAAACACGGCAGCGGTTCTTTGGACATCCACGTGTAGACACGCACTGCGGCTGGTTCTAACTTAGGCTTCAGGTTTATTTTCTTGTACTCAGCCGTGCAGATGTAGTTGAGTGACACTCCAGTATCTAAGACGAACTTGGCAGAATGATTTCCCATTTGAATATGTAACCGGGGATACTTCTTTAGTCGGTCTGGGTTCGCTACCATGCACACATACTTATCGCTGTCTTATGATATAGGAGTGAGGGCGGATGATTCTCTTGAGGTTGATCGTTGGAATCGATACGAGCCTTGTGACTGGGTGCTGGATGTCGACGAGCTCGTTGAACAGTCTCTTCTCCCTTGCACTGCCTTCGCTTGGTTGGCCCAGTTTCCTTGCGACGGGTTTGGCAAGCCGCTTCAAAGTGATTGTCCTTTCCGCATCGGTGACACTGTTGTCCAATGGCTGGGCAGGGGCCGGTGTGAGGGTAGTCTTGGCCGCAGCGATAGCACTGTGGCGGTTGTTTCCTGGTGTTACTGCACTTGTTTCGCTGAGGGGCGAACTTTTCAGGTTTCCGATGATCTGGTCGACGTCTTGAATCTGTTTGAGACTGAAGTCGCAATGCTTGTTCCAGTTTCTCTGTCTTACTCGCTTCCATCTTTTTTGCATGCTCTTCCGTTTGGTCGTTTATTCGTGTGAGCTCCTCAATGTCGTCGAGTGAGTAGTGCTTTTTTAGCAAACAGCGGCATAGTGACTCTGACTGGCATCCCTCGATGATTCGTAGATGAAGCGCATCTTCGTTATCAAAATTATCAAATTCACAGTAGCGGGCTAAACACTTGAGGCGAGATATGAAGTCGCCCATGGACTCATTTCGCTCTTGAGACGCGAGGTTGAAGGTGTAGCGTTCGTAGTCCAGGTTTCGCTAGTGGAGAAACTTCTTGTTTAATGCTTCCCTCACATCTGTGTATGACGCAGCATTGGCCGGGGGTAGCTCTTTGATAATTTGTCCGATATCCTTGCCCACCAAGTTCCGTAAAACTATGAGTTGTTGGTCAGGGTCGCTGACTTGTGAACCCTTCTTGAAGTCTTCAAAATCTTCTATCCACCTCTTCCACTTAGGACCCATGCTGTTTCCGGAGGTCAGCATCAAAGGTTCAGGAGGATGTAGGAATGATACCCCCATCAGTATTGGTCTGGGCGGTGCAATTCGCTCTGGGCCAAGTGGTGCATTTTGAGAAGAGTCAGGTTGCGTGGTCATCATGAGGCACAGTCGGCTTCACTTTCTACTCCAGCAGTATGCGGTAGCTTCTTTGGGGGTTTCAAGATGTTTTTTTGGCGGGCACAGAATACTTTCTTCTCTTTGCCTGACTTTAAGATGGCCGCCGGGCTGGTGATCAGGCTTTTTTAATGAGGGATGCCTGACTTCAAAATGGCCATCAAATGCGACCTCTGCATACCAGCCTCAATAATGAAAATCAATGGGCTTACCCCAGCCCGACTCCGCCTGAGCTCCAGGGGTTTTCCGATTGCCGAGTGTTGTCGACATTGACAGTGATTCTCTGGTTGCAGGTGGGAATTCAGGCTGGGACCGCCGCAGACCGCCACGCGTGTGCTCACATCGATAGTGAGACAGTGAAAGCGGTCTGCTCCCTGTTCACTGTAGCACTCGGTCCTCGTTTTCTAAGCGCGCTGACCAGAGGGGGGTGTCTCCACATCCCGTCCTCGTCGCCAGGTTTCGAGTCGCGCACTACAATAATTTACGGACACCAGCTGGGGTCAAGTACTTCTTTACAGAGTTACTCCGTGACAACTTTGATGGATATCCCGTCTGCCGAAATATAAATCCCATAATATCCTATGGGATTTATATCTCAGTGGACGAGATATCCGTCATCTTTGTGACGGAGTAACCCGTCCGCCGAGATCTAAATCACGTCTTAAGTCTTTTCTTGGTATGTTTTATCTCTCTTTAGTTGCTTGTGGCATCTTTGTGTTACTTGCATTGTACTTTTTCTTACTATTGTGTAAAATGTACTAGCTGATTACTTTAACATGCTCATTAGCGCTTGGCATGGTCTCAGGCAACTTGCTAAAGACCTAAGTTATATGGGGTTGCTTGCCAGCGGGCTTACCAACCCGCTGCAAGGGGTGCGGGCATAAAGCGCAGATTTAAAAGCCTCCGTGCTGCTGTAAAATGTATTTGTACATCATCTGCTTTTGTCATATATTCACAATAAGGTAGGCAACAGCACCCTCTGCCGTGTGGCACAAAATCCTGGAGCAGGCTCCAAATGTTAGAGAGAGATAAAGGTAAAAACTAGGAGGCAGAGAATGGTAGGAAAACAAATGAAGTGAGAGACTAGGGATGAAAAAGAACCTCCAAATTTAAGATAAGGAAACAGAAGATGAATGGTGGTGGAACTATGAGGTATGACGTGGAATCACTGGTATTCAGTAGTCGGTAATCCAGCATTCTGCAGTGGTGACCGTGTCCCCTAAGAAAGACATTGGGCTCCTGCACTTACTTTTTTTTTTTTGTACAAATTAAGCACTGAACGGATATTTTTCTATTTTGAATGAGGTGCTCGGGCCAGAGAGGGCCCACATGAAGTGTGTGACCCAGCATCCATAAAAGCGTCAGGTGGCCTGGGTTTTACCAATGCTTTAGAAAAACAACTGGACAGGGCGTCAAGCATATCTCATCTTGAAGAGATAACCATTTTAACATCAGCATGCACCCTCCTCCAGTTTAATTACTAACATAGGGTCCAATTCACAAAGCACTTATATAAAAAAGTCAAAATTTGCTCTTGTAGGATTACTCGTCCATTCTGAGCAAATTTGACCATTAGGGGATTCACCAAGGCTCCCAGGAGGATTCCAGGAAATCAAGGACCTTTGTAGGTTTCTGGCACTACCACAGTCCATTGCATTTAACTATGAAGTATTTTCACCAGATCAAAAACTCTGTATGCATAACATTTGTCAAAATTCTGCTATTGCATGTGTCACTGATTTCTGTATTCTTTCTATGTGATGCCAGAAATTAATTCATGTTTACATGTATATGAACCAGTGCATTTAGGCTAAACCATAGGGATTGTGGAAATGACATCATTAGACTTAGCTATCAGATGCTATCACAGGAAGGTTCATTGTATATTATTATTATAGTCTCGGTGTTGATAAGGACTCAATGTGTATTTAATTTGCTATCAGAACAGGTCCAGTCGGATGAAATCACCAGCCCGTTGGGTAATAGTACAGCATGAGTAGTGTTTTAATTGAATGCATGTTTACAGGGCTTTAAGTGGGGGTGGTTCCCGCCAGATATCAGACATGGCAGTAATTAAAAAACAACTCTGAATCGGGACTCTAGTCTCTAAAATGTTCTATGCTTGTGTTTAACTTGACTGGCAAAGACACTGATCAAATTCTCAGAGATGCCATCCCTGTTTATATTTTAGATGTCTTTTTCATCTTGCCTTCCTTAACAGTACTTGGTTATTTCAAGATGTTATTTTCTGTAGTTTTTTTATGCAGCATAGAATTCTTCTATAGTGCCTACTTTGAACTGAGTCTCCTCCAGGTGTATGAGTTCATGTTGTATGTTTGTGTTTATGACGCCAGACAGAGCACTGACGTTGAGGCAGAAGGCGGTGTGAGTTAATTACTGTCAGAGGGTCTTAAAGGTGTGCAGACCACATGCACATCCAATCATTGGCCTCTCTGCAGAGCACACATAGCGATAGTTGCAAATTTGACAGCTGAAATTGTGGGAAAGTGTGAAATAAGCATTAGAAGGATTTCAGAAAGATGTGAGGAGAAATGGGACGTAGGTTTCTAAAGCAGTGTGAGCCTGCAGAAGAAAGTGGTGTGAAGAGGTGCATGGGAGTGCTTGATACACACTGAAGGTTTCTATTGCTCTCCAAGACCATAGAAATGTTTGATTCACAGTTTCATATTTTCAAAATTGATTTTCACATGTAATTATTAACAACAAAATCGTAGCTATTCATTTTTCGGATGCAGCTAACAAGCACTAGCAAAGACAACAGCTCTATCTTATGTTAGATATATATGTTGAGTGTTGTGTGCAGCAGCGGCTCCGACATGATGGTGGAGGAGCATCGACCCACCCCCACCGCTGAGAGCCAGCAGAAGGAAATGTGAAAAACAAAATGATAAGAAAGCATGTTATCATTTTTTTTTAATTTTTTTTATGGCAATAGAGCCAGCCGAGTCTAGGGCGGGTGGCCCGGGCCATGACGACAGCAGGGGGAGGAGGAGTAGTGCACACTGTGAGTGCGCATGCCGGTTTCGCTGGCTGTCTAAGAAAGGCGGGTGCTGCACAGCCGGGTGGAGAAAAGGCACAGGCTCCAAGGCCCTGAGCGACCATTAAATCAGCCCACTCAGTCCAATCACGCCGCTGCTCTCATGCTGGTAAATTACCAGCATGAGAACAGCATCTTGATTGCCGTCTGGGGGCATGCGCAATGTGCACCAGCCCATGGGGAATCGGAAGGAGGAACTGTGGTGTTGGGCCTCAGGCCCACATCACGGAAATGAGGGACACAGACACTAGGAGATGCATAGCAGTAACTGCCCACGAGCACGTGCACTCGGGCCCTTTTATTGACGGGACCACGTCACTCGTGGCACGCGTGATGGATTGGTTTGGGGTGCAGTGTGTCCAGCCCTCAAGGGAGTGGCTGGAAGTGCAGCTTCCTGCGGGACACTAGAACGTGTCTTGCAGGACACTACATTCCTCCCCAACTTTATTGAAGGACAAATAAAGTGTCAGTCCAACCTGTGGGGAAGAAACCAACAGTTAACTAAATACCACAGGGTCCATCAGTCTCTCGAGTCAGGTGGCAGGACGACATCAGACATGGGCTGGTGAACTTGACTTGCAGCAGGACCTTCTCGGCGGACACTCGTAATTTAACCTGAGGGACTCAGGACACGACTGCTGGCTTGGAGACGTCCGCTGCATACCGTCAGTTCGCTGACAATGCCATGTCTTGCTGTCTTGCATGGGTTCCCCTTGGCTGACGTCAGTGATGGTCTGTGGTGAGTTCTAACAGTTCTTTTTAGGGTGCTGCGTCGTGACCATGGATGGAGTCTCAAGTGAGTATTCACAGAGGTGTTGCTAGACCGACTATCCCTGTTGACCTGCTTGGCTGTGACCGGTACCCTGTCGGTGGGGCAATGTCTCTCCTCGCTCTCCCGCCTGGGGAGGCCCATCGTCGGGGTTGCTGCGGGACTGTAGGAAGGCTGTGCTGGGGCCGCTGCTTGTATACCATCTGGGGGCAGCTGCAGGACCGCAGAGGAGCCGTTACTTGTTCGCACGCACAACCCTCACAGGTGGATGAGTCTTGGTCAAGACTTACACTCGCTGCTGCGGTTCCGGTGTAGGCCAGGTTCACAGGTGGCTTCTGGTTTCTTTAAGTCGGCTTGTGTGGCAACGGTTTCGGACTCCAATCCATCGGCACTCAGGGAGTGGTGTTTGACGCATGTGCTGATGGCTGGCGTGATGATGGTTGCCAGCCATGTGGTGAGTCGGAATGACAGGTGGTGAGGACTTGCTGGTAGAGTTTGGATGTCAGGATGGACCTGGGCAGCCACGTGCCTCCGCCTTGCTGATGTTGAGAGTCTGTGGCGGCTTAACACGTAGAGTGTGTGGATCCTCTCTTGCCTGGCGTGGGGCCACTGTCGACTCCGTCTTGAGGCGGTGTGAGGACGGACACTCAGTGCTGATCTTCACCCGTGGCATCTGCGGACAGGAGCAGGGATGCTACTTGACTTATACTGCCGACGCTCGGGGATGGACGGTCGCCTGGGGAAGCGTAGGGATGAGACGCGGCTTGCGCTTGCGGCAGCTTATGTTCGGTTCACCCGTGGAGCTGTATCCAGGGACGTCGGTCCGCCTCGGTGGCTGTCTGGTGTGTCAGGGTGTGCTCTTGGCTGCTGGGCGAGTCCTTGGTCTTCTCTCTTTTGTTGGTCTATTCAGCCCACCTGTGTTTATCCGGTTTTCAGGGTGACAGGGCTGTCACTCTTCTTTCATTGTGGGCGTTGCGCTTAGACCTCAAGGCGGTGCTGTCCTGGCGCCGGCTTCTGCCTTCGCTCCGGCGCGCTCCTTGCTTGCTGGGCGACGTGACGTCCAACCGCGTGTCGCTGGCGTTGGAGCGCCTGTTGCTGTGGCGGCCTGCCACGTGGTGTGTGCGACTCCTCTCTTGCCTGTCGTGGGTCACCGCCGACTCCATCTTGAGGCAGTGTTGAGGAGGACACTGTGTCGCTTTCGGGCCGCTGCGGGTGCGACTCCTCTCTTGCCTGTTGTGGGTCACCGCCGACTCCATCTTGAGGCAGTGTTGACGGAGGACCGGGAGCAACACCATAGGATGAACGTGGGATTCTTTTCCTGAGACAAATGAACAGGAGTTTCCCCTCCCCACCCCCCATGTGGCAAGTAGTTGTTCCAACCAGGGCTTGACGTTCGGAAGCCATTTAGGAAGCGGAGTGCGGCCTTCGCCACACCCGCACAGTGGTACTTTCTTGCTACTTGTTGGTAAGAACGGAGCCCCCAGTTCAAACCTAGGTCCTGATAAATGCCCTGGACCCGCTCGGGCCTACATGGCAGAAACATGTTGACCTTTCACGAGACGGTTAGAGGACACTAAACACCCCACTCACCGTCCTTTGTTATTAGTATCATATAGTTATTGGCCACATTAAAATTTACTTTCTGGTAACTATAATGATTTTTAACTTCACTTTCCATTTCACGGGCCCCCACTCTTTAGTTTAGAAGTGCATCCCTGTCTCCAGGTGTATGCCCGCCCTCCATCAAACAAAGGTTTTGGAGGGCGAGGGCTGGCCGATGATGAAGCATGACACCAGGTGGTGTGTGAGACCAGTCCGTTACTTTTTGTGAGATGTCCCAACTCACAATGGTTTTATAACTGTAGTAGGGTCATACTTCACTAGGAGCAGCTTTCTGTGGTAAACAGTGTTGAGGAGGACACTGTTGCTTTCGGGCCGCTGCGGGTGCGACTCCTCTCTTGCCTGTTGTGGGTCACCGCCGACTCCATCTTGAGGCAGTGTTGAGGAGGACCTTGTTGCTTTCGGCCCACTGCAGGGCTTCGCTGGGGCAGTGGAGACGTGGATGCTCTCCTGCCTGCGTTTAGCAGTGCTTCCTTGTGGAGATGTCTACTGGGTGCTCGCCCATATGTCAGGTTCACTGGCGCTGCATTCTGTGCGCACCTGACGTAGTGTGCTCAGTCTTCTTCTGGAACGCTTTCTTCTAGCCCTTGGAGGGCCTGGGGTGTAGTTTGCGGTGATGCTTGTACACCGGGAGGAGCAAATGACGCGATCTCTGCGCTGTCAGTGGCGTTGAGCGGCCATGTGTGGTGTGCGCTCTGCACCAGTCTTTTCTTGCGCTGCCGCTGGGGACAGTTCTCTTGAGGGGATGCAGCTTACAGCTGGCCTTCTCCTTGTGACGACGGGCTTGTGGTTTGCAGTATCAGTTCCCTTGAGCGAGGGCGGTGCAGAGCTGTAGACGTCCCTGTTCACACCTTTTCGTTGAGGTGGAGTTAGGTACTCTACTGTTGGCGCACTTTCTTTCCTTTTTTCTGGGTGTTGCGCGCTCAGGCTGTGCTCCTGTGGGCCTTTGGTCACGCTGTTCTGACTGGACATTACTTGGTGGCGCGGATGTGGGCTTCTCTTTCTTGTATCTTCTATAGGGTGTCGTCTTCTAAGGCCTCAGCTTGCGGTGATCTCGGTTCACTCCCGGGGTGTGAGTTAGTGGGTTTTCTCGTTTATGACCAGGTGCAGCAGAGTATCTTGTGGCTGTGGCTGGCCACAGGAGAGCATCCTGTGCACTTGTCGCTGTCTTGGTTTTCCCTTTTGGCCGAGGCTGTCACTCCCTACTTGCTAGACGGCAAACCTGCTGTGTTCTCTGCGGGAATGTCCATTAGGATGCCACAGCAGTCGTTTCTTGCAGGCCACGTCACAGCAGCTCTTTTCTACCAGGGGCTGTGAGTGTTGGCATCACAGGCCTTGGTGTAGGTCACTCTGCATGAGTCGCTTCTGGCAAGGTCATGGGGTTGCATTATGAACTTGCTAACACCAGCGTGTGCATCAAATGGTCATCGGCCTTCCTGTAGTGGCGTCCGATGGCCACCAGGGCCGTGCAGTGCAGCTCCGGCCTGTCTTTGCTTAGTGTGCCTGAGTGATGTGATCCTGATTTTATCGGTGGCAGGAGCGAGTGCTGACATGTATCATGTCCTGTAAGGGTGCAGCCTGTGCAGCGCCTCATCATGGTTCCATGTCTCTGTCCTTCTCTTTACCAGTTAACCACTTCGCGGTGAGGGTGTCAGTATAGTGAAGAGGGCAGCTGGGTGGCGCTATTGAGTGTGGTCCTTGCAGGCCGTGTGGACAGGGTCGGTGCAGCGCGTTGGGCTATCGTGGGAGAAGATTCTTTCCACTTGCTTGTCCCTTGGTTGCAGTCTTTCCGCAGCTACAGGCACAGCTGAAGGGACTTGTGGTGCTGTGCTACATTTGGCCACTAGATGGCGCGGCCGTGCTCGTACCGTGTATTGCAGCAGCTTCTTCTCTGGAAGGCAGGCTACACGGGCTGACACTGCTGGCTAGATTTTGCTGGCGGGTACTTCCTGAAGCCCTCTATGTTTGCCACGCTTCTCTCAGTCTGTCGCTATGGCTTGGGGCTGTTTGGTGGTGGCATCTGGCACTAAGGCTAGACGCTTGCTGGCAAACTGAACTCACGGCCACGCGCCTACCTCCGGACCGTGTTGATCGCTGGAGGAAGGTAGGGGGGCACAGTGGGGCGGTGCATCTGGGCAGGACGGCTTGCTGGCAGCGACGGAGGTGCCTCAAGCACGGGTCCCGCGGCAGTATACTTCTTTGCGCCCCGGCTCTCATCGGTGCAGGTTTCACCCTGGGTGAAAGACAGCATCAGTTCTCTTCCTCAATGGCAAAGCTGGCGGGTGACGGCCTTCGTGCTTCTGCACACACGTGTCTTGGATGCAGCTCCGCGCCAGTGCGGTTGCTGGAACTTCGTAGACGGAGGGGCTTTGGGGCACTCGGTACCCTCCCTTCGGTACCAGCCGTTGTGAAAGATTGTGCCGTAGTGTGCTGTGGGGCAGGTGAAGGCCGCGTACGTTACATTCGCAGGCCGGGCCTCATCGTGCCCTGCGCCGGTGCTGTCGTGCTGTCTGTGGCTGCGGGCAGTAACCAGGGGTGTGCACACTATTGTCGCTGCGGCGCCTCCCTTTTCTTTTAAGCTGCGGAAGCAGGGAGCGCAATCGGCTCGGGTGGCAGGTCCGCTCTCGGGCGCTGTGCAGTGAGGATCGCAAAGTTCCTTACTTGTGGCGGCGATTGCTTGAGTGTGGCGGCGGCCATACCACGGACATGATGGGGCGACTCATGTTTTCCTTGGCATTCATGCTGCCACTGCGGGGGTGCTCGTCAACTCCTCCGTTTGCCGGGCGATGTGAGAGGGAGACAGCCAGTCTCCGTGCCATCTTCCTTCAAGACAGGGCCGCGTCGGGATGCCAAGCTCGACATACACCACCATCACGGCGGCAGCTCATTACCTGCTCATGGGGTGAGGAAAACGGGCATGCGGGGTTAGCTACCCGCCTCGTCGCCAATGTGGTGTAGGGCCTCAGGCCCATATCACGGAAATGAGGGACACAGACACTAGGAGATGCATAGCAGTAACTGGCCACGAGCACGTGCACTTGGGCCTTTTGATTGACGGGGCCACGTCACTCGCGGCACCCGTGATGGATGGGTGTGGGGTGCAGTGTGTCCACCCCTCAAGGGAGTGGCTGGAAGTGCAGCTTCCTGCGGGACACTAGAACGTGTCTCTCGCAGGACACACCAGGGACCAGAGCAAAAGAAAACTGACATGGCAGCCAGCAGTGGCAGGTAAGTCTTTTTTTTTTTTTTTTTTTTTTATTTAATCCCACCCCTCAAACATCCCCCCACCCCACCACTTGTCATAAATAGCAGCCCACACTGGTTGTGTGACATGTCTAGATGCAGAGAGCCATCTAAAAACTGGTCAGATAGGATGCTGTGTTAAGAACTGGGTCATAGTGCTTTAAACCAATAGGCCACATCTCTTGCAAATCATTCCTAGTTACATGTTTTTTGGTCATACCCATTTCAGAGGTCCCCGCCCCATATTTTTCATCCCACTCAAAGCACTGCATGTTTGTACTCAATCAGCAGTCGGCATAGCTTGATTGTTGGTAGTTTCATGACTCTAAGGGCCTGGTTACGAGTGGGTCGGTTAATTCCGACCCATGCTTAAACCCCTGTTTAGGCATGGGTCGGACTTATGGGTTTGTAGGCATTTAACACTTCAGGTCATTATCAGTGTGTTAAATAACACAACCTTCATTAAATTTCGCCAGGGCAAACCTATGGAAATTGAACAGGGGCAAAGCATATGGTATTTACCGTATCATGCAGGCTTAGGTGCAATAAACACTAAAATACACATGTTATTCCCCACAAGATTATAAATGGTGTTATTTTTCGTACCCGATAAATAACGTACCCTATCCTTATGTAACAGGTGCGATAAAGAACACCTAAACAAGCAATCCGGCCTAAAAAGGCCGCACATGTGAGGCTGGTGGTCAATGGATGCGCTGACCGATCCCACAGACAGACCTGAAAGGGAGAGACGGAGGCACTCTGCTCATTGTAATAACCTGTCATTTGGTTACAAAGCAGGCTCATATTGTTAGACGAATACAAAGGGCCCTAATTGCCTGTACCTCGGAAGAATGAAAGCTGAGACATCCCTGGCATCTGAACCAGTAACTCTGGCTTCTTCAGGTCCTGCAGCTGTTGTACTGCACACCTGAGCGCCCCTTGCTATGTTTACAGTAAGCTTTCCCTCTCTCCTTCACTCACCAGTCCTGGGACTTTTGCTCGTTTCCTGCATCTATTTTATTGTTCAATCATCTTCTAAGGCTTCCTGTCAGAATTCTTCAATGCAGTGGCATAGCTATAATTGGTGCAGCAGGTGCAGTGGCACCAGGGCCCACAGCCAAGAGTGGTGGTTTGAACACTGTAAAGTGCTGTTATGCAGTCAAAGGAGTCAGTGCTTAATTTGAGCCGGAGCTTTCCGGTGCTCAGCACCGGCACCTAATCATCAGCGCCGGAGCTTCTAGCACCAATTAAGGGCACACACATATGGAAGTAAGGTGATTTTCCCCATAATCACAGAATGTTTTGACACGCCGATACTCGAACCCGGTTCTCCAGGTCCGAAATCGACAGCTCTAGCCATTAGACCAAGTCCTCTCCAGTATAATAAGTGCCGGGCTCTATTCAGGAGGCAGTTTGCACCAGCACATTTCTCCTGTTGGCACTGCCTCCTAAGGAGAGCCCCGGCACTTTTTATGTTACAAATTAACCACTGAAAGGAGTGCATCTTCCTTCCTAGTATCAGAGCTCATGCAGGGCCGGCTTAAGCGCTCGTGGCGCCCGGTGCGACAATGTTTGTTGGCGTCCCTAATGACCTTCTACACTAAGGATTTCCTCACTGACACCCTTTAACAGTGCCCATTAAGTCTCCATAACCACTCTCTCTCACATGCTTTTATTTTATTTTATAGTGCTTGGTCCAGAGAAGTACAATCTTATAATTTAAAACATAACATCATGGTTGAGGGTTGTCCTTGCGATTAAGAATTGATATCTACTCAAATGAACCCTTTTTGCCACATTAGGATAATAGTAGACTGGGGAAGAAAAAATAATGTTGTAACCTACACCTTGCAGACTGCATGCAGCTCTTTGATAATAGTTAATAGGTCACGGTTCTATATTAGGATTTTAACTTATAACCTGCATGTAACAAAAGGATCTCTGTGATCAATGCAGTAACCCACTGACCTATTTGTGCTACATGTACTTCTGTCATCTGCATGCACTTCTGTCATCTGCATGCAAGGGGTCAAAACTTTCACTAGACAAACTCCATCTCTCTCCAGCAGACCCATTAATCACCGGAGTTATCCTGACATTTTTATTGTTGCCTCGAAATTGCCGGAGGCAAAGAAGCTGCAGCAGGTGCTTTAGACCGGCCCTGGGCCCATGGCATCCTTGCCACACCGCAGCTTCATCTATCTCTGCTCCCCTTTCCTCCTGTCACCACCTCATCTTTGCAGCATGTGCTCCCACTCACCTCGAGCTAAGTCCCGCTGTCTGCAGAGCAGTCCGTCATCTATGTCTTCCGGTTTAACCTGTGACATTTCTTTCTCGCACATCATGGCAGCGGCCCTTACTCGCGCCCCACAAGCCCCCAGGAAGGAACAGCCTCCGGCAGCGCCTTTCCCAGCACCCCAGCGCAGGTCACCCAGGCCGAACACCGGCTCTGCGCAGCTCACATGTGACGGCTGCCATGCCGCGTCACAGCACCACAAGGCGCTCATTGTGGGTAGCGTTGAAAGGCGAGAGGTTCAACTGCACAGTTTGCCCCGTCCCTCGGCTAGGGTTACCTCTCTCTCTATCCCGCAGCAGCTCCCGGCTCTGGTATCACCTGAGCCGGGGACAGGCTCAGCTTCCGTGCCGCTGCGTTCTGCAGAGAGATGAGAGGTAGCACTGTACTCCCAGTAGGACACAATAGGTGTATGAGGTTGGGTAATGTAGAGACCGCTAGCCTCTGACGTCCAAGCTCAAGTTTACAAATAACATAGTGTGTGAATATTTAAATTCTCTATTTCTTGGGACCAATCACGAATGGTCAACTTATAATATTCACTTCTGAAAACTCACGTTTTTAACCCTCACGGAATCCCTCCTGGTTACTTCCCACTCCAGATGTTAACAAGCATTTGCAATGCAATAGGTCACGCTTTACTGATAGCTTGTGGTACTGGCATTACAAATAATAATACAACGCCAATAGCTGACCGTGGAGTGGCTCTAAGGATGGTGGAGTGGGTCTAAGGACAGTGGAGTGGGTCTAAGGAAAGTGTAGTGGGTCTAAGGGCAGTGGAGTGGGTCTAAGAACGGTGGAGTGGGTCTAAGGAAGGTGTAGTGGGTCTAAGGGCAGCGGAGTGGGTCTAAGGAAAGTGTAGTGGGTCTAAGGACGGTGGAGTGGGTCTAAGGAAAGTGTAGTGGGTCTAGGGACGGTGGAGTGGGTCTAAGGATGGTGGAGTGGGTCTAAGGAAGGTGTAGTGGGTCTAAGGGCAGTGGAGTGGCTCTAAGGAGGGAGGAGTGGCTCTAAGGACGGTGGAGTGAATCTAAGGACGGTAGAGTGTCTCTAAGGACAGTGCTGTGGATCTAAGGATAGTGGAGTGGCTCTAAGGACTGTGGAGTGGCTCTAAGGACGGTGGAAAGGGTCTAAAGACGGTGGAGTGTCTCTAAGGACAGTGCTGTGGATCTAAGGATGGTGGAGTGGCTCTTAGGACGGTGGAGTGGCTCTAAGGATGGTGGAGTGGGTCTAAGGATTGTGGAGTGGGTCTAAGGATGGTGGAGTGGCTCTAAGGATGGTGAAGTGGCTCTAAGGACGGTGAAGTGGCCCTAAGGATGATGGAGTGGCCCTAAGGATGGTGGAGTGGTTCTAAGGATGGTGGAGTGGCTCTATGGATGATGGAGCGGGTCTAAGTTTGATAGAGTGGCCCTAAGGATGGTGGAGTGGCTCTAAGGATGGTGGAGCGGCTCTAAGGATGATGGAGCGGGTCTAAGGATGGTGGAGTGGCTCTAAGGATAGTGGAGTGGCTCTAAGGATGATGGAGTGGCTCTGAGGACAGTGGAGCGGGTCTGAAGACGGTGGAGTGGGTCGAAGGACGGTGGAGTGGGTCTAAGGACGGTGGAGTGGCCCTAAGGATGGTGGAGGGTGTCTAAGGACAGTGGAGCAGCTCTAAGGACGGGGGAGTGGCTCTAAGGACGGTGGACTGGATCTAAGGAAAGTGGAGTGGCTCTGAGGATGGTTGAGTGGCTTCAAGGACGATGGAGTGGAGTGGCTCTAAGGATGGTGGAGTGGCTCTAAGGATGGTGGAGTGGCTCTAAGGATGGTGGAGTGGGTCTAAGGATGGTGGAGTGGCTCTAAGGACGGTGGAGTGGCTCTAAGGACGGTGGAAAGGGTCTAAGGATGGTGGAGTGACTCTAAGGACAGTGGTGTGGCTCTAAGGATGGTGGAGTGGCTCTAAGGACAGTGGAGTGGCTCTAAGGATGGTGGAGTGGGTCTAAGGACTGTGGAGTGGGTCTAAGGTTGGTGGAGTGGCTCTAAGGACGGTGAAGTGGCTCTAAGGACGGTGGAGTGGACCTAAGGATGATGGAGTGGACCTAAGGATGATGGAGTGGACCTAAGGATGGTGGAGTGGTTCTAAGGATGGTGGAGTGTCTCTAAGGATGATGGAGCTGGTCTAAGGGTGATGGAGTGGCCCTAGGGATGGTAGAGTGGCTCTTAGGATGGTGGATTGGCTCTAAGGTTGATGGAGCGGGTCTAAGGATGGTGGAGTAGCTCTAAGGATAGTGGAGTGGCTCTAAGGATAGTGGAGTGGCTCTAAGGATGGTGGAGTGGGTCTGAGGATGGTGGAGTGGCTCTAAGGATGGTGGAGCGGGTCTAAGGATGATGGAGCGGGTCTAAGGATGATGGAGCGGGTCTAAGGATGATGGAGTGGCCCTAAGGACGGTGGAGTGGGTCTAAGGACGGTGGAGCGGCTCTAAGCATGGTGGAGCGGGTCTGAGGATAATGGAGTGGCCCTAAGGATGGTGGAGTGGTTCTAAGGATGGTGGAGTGTCTCTAAGGATGGTGGAGTAGTTCTAAGAATGGTGGAGTGTCTCAAGGATGGTGGAGTGGCTCTAAGGATGATGAAGTGGCTCTAAGGACGGTGGAGGGGGTCTAAGGACAGTGGAGTGGCTCTGAGGATGGTGGAGTGGCTCTAAGGACGGTGAAGTGGCTCTAAGGACAGTGGAGTGGCTCTAAGGACGGTGGAGTGGCTCTAAGGACGGAGTGGCTCTAAGAACGGTGGAGTGTCTCTAAGGACAGTGGTGTGGCTCTAAGGATGGTGGAGTGGCTCTAAGGATGGTGGAGTGGCTCTAAGGATGGTGGAGTGGCTCTAAGGATGGTGGAGTGGCTCTAAGGACGGTGGAGTGTCTCTAAGGATGGTGGAGTGGGTCTAAGGACGGTGGAGTGGCTCTAAGGACGGTGAAGTGGCTCTGAGAATGATGGAGTGGCCCTAAGGATGGTGGAGCGGTTCTAAGGATGGTGGAGTGGCTCTAAGGATTATGGAGTGGCTCTAAGGATGATGGAGTGGGTCTAAGGACGGTGGAGTGGCTCGAAGGACGGTGAAGTGGCTCTAAGAATGATGGAGTGGCCCTAAGGATGGTGGAGCGGTTCTAAGGATGGTGGAGTGGCTCTAAGGATTATGGAGTTGCTCTAAGGATGATGGAGTTGCTCTAAGGATGGGGGAGTGGGTCTGAGGATGGTGGAGTGGCTCTAAGGATGGTGAAACGGGTCTATGGATGATGGAGTGGCCTTAAGGACGGTGGAGTGGGTTTAAGGACAGTGGAGTGGCTCGAAGGACGGTGAAGTGGCTCTAAGAATGATGGAGTGGCCCTAAGGATGGTGGAGTGGTTCTAAGGATGGTGGAGTGGCTCTAAGGATTATGGAGTTGCTCTAAGGATGATGGAGTTGCTCTAAGGATGGGGGAGTGGGTCTGAGGATGGTGGAGTGGCTCTAAGGATGGTGGAGCGGGTTTAAGGATGATGGAGTGGCCCTAAGGATGGTGGAGTAGTTCTAAGGATGGTGGAGTGTCTCTAAGGATGGTGGAGTGGTTCTAAGGATGGTGGAGTGTCTCAAGGATGGTGGAGTGGCTCTAAGGACAGTGGAGTGGCTCTTAGGATGGTGGAGTGGCCCTAAGGATGGTGGAGTAGCTCTAAGGATGATGGTGCAGGTCTAAGGATGATGGAGTGGCCCTAAGGACGGTGGAGTGTTTCTAAGGACGTTGGGGTGTCTCTAAGGATGGTGGAGTGGGTCTAAGGATGATGAAGTGGCCCTAAGGATGATGGAGGGGTTCTAAGGATGATGGAGCGGGTCTAAGGACAATGGAGCGTGTCTAAGAATGATGGAGTGGCCCTAAGGATGGTGGAGTGGCTCTAAAGATGGTGGAGTGGCTCTAAGGGGCCCACTGAACATTTCATTAAAGAACACACACACGCCCTGGATCTGCTTCCTACTCCCTTCTGTTGCTCTAGCACACTGATGGGTAATGCCACTGTCCTGACCTGAAATCAAGGACAGAAGGTGCCACCAGAACAGCAGCCCCCAGAAGAGGACTGGCAGCTGCGCAGTTGCTTACCCCACAGCGGGTCCAAATAAGCTTGAGGTCTCCGCCCAGAAGTGCAGCAGAAGGACTATGACACGCGGAGGTGGAGGACACATTTCCTTTGAGACATTCTAGTCGCCTGTCCCCTTCTACTCACCTGAAACAATCCACCATTGTCCCAGCACATACATGTTAAACGAGTAGCAAAACTGGAGACTGTGTAGTTCCTATTCGATAGTGTGTATCTCCACATGCTAAATGAGGACATATTTTCTTTCTGCGTTGCTAACACTGGCAATATGTGCCAAATAAATACATACAAACTGCAAATAGAATATGTGTATACGTGCAACCAGAAACTTTCAAAGTCAAAGAAATGTTCGCTATTGAGTGCATTTGAGCACATACATTTCTTTGGTGAGATCACCGACGGGTGGTTCTGTGACAGTCTCGCTCTCTCTCCCAGCTCGTCACCCTAGCTTTTTTTTTGTGAAGATTTATATAGCGCAAACTCGATCCGAAGTTATTGGAGCTCTTTACATGAGCACCGGTTACGTTACACAAGGACATTCATTTTTTTAAATTTGTTTTTGGTAGGCACGGGGAGATTAAGTGATTTGCCCAGAATCACAGGATGTGGAGGCGACCCCGAGGCTCGAACCTTGGATTCCAGCACCAAAGTCTGCAGCTCTTGCCGTCAGACCATATCCTCTCCCAAGCTTTCTTCTTTTGACTCACTTGTGACATCGTCTTCGCTCTGTACAAGTTTTTGCAAAGGTAAATATGAAAAAAGGGACAAAATCCTGTCATGATGGTGCAAAGTTCCTATTGTTGGCCAATATTTTAAAAGCTTGCCCAAGTTACACCCAATTTGCAGCGATAAACAGATGCATGCATTAGAAAGTATTATCATCAAGGAATTGTAACTAAATAAATAATGCTTCTGTTGATTTGTACATGCAAAGCAATCTTGAGCATACAAAGCATTCGCCAACTTTGCAAGGTGCAGAACAGAGCATAAGGGCTGACTCCGAGCGGGCACCATGGCAACATGGGCATGTGAATTTACCTGCAGATAAAGCGCCATTGAAAACCACGCCCCTTGGCGCCGGAGCCAATAACATGCAGGCTAAACCCGAGTCCAGCAGAGACATTCTTAAGGCCGTAGCAGATGGGATGCAGAGAAGCATTTCAATGGATCGCCAAAGCTCACACGAGCCGCTGACGTTGTTTTACCTGCGTCTGTGTACTGGCCTCTAGCCGCACACGGCAAGTCTCTCTTCCTGCTGGAGAGACCTGCTTCAGCGCTTCCAACTCGTGCTAGAGTGTTTTCTCTCGCTCCTAACCAGGCTTTCGTTGACAACATACAAGCTCTGCAAACAAGAAAAAGTAGTGAACTCGCACTTACATGCCTTCCTCACAGCAAGAGGTGGACACCCAGAGCGAGAGAGGAAGGTGGTCGGGCGGAGCAGTGGTGCGAGACGAGGAATGAAGTGTTGCTGCCATTCCTTGTAAATCCGAAAGCACGCATGCAGCCCTAAAAATAAAACGAGCTGACGCCATTGCACAAAGGCAGACGCTTGTTTCTATTTGCATTGCGCTTTCATTTTACAATAGCTGCCGCCCCACCCCGCGAGTGCTGTGTGGGGGTGGCAGCTATTGTAAAGTGAAAGCGCGATGGAAATATAAACACGCGGCTGACCTTGCCAAAATAGTGCCACTGACTAATGAAGGAGAATAACGCCGCAAGTAAAAGATCCAGTCCTGATGGGCAGTCACAAAAGGAGACAGGGCGGTAACAAGAAGGGTCTAAGAAGCCTCATTATCAAACGGAAGCCAGCATTTACCATGGATGATGACGCCAGCCAATGAAACATATGGGCAGGGCTTCAACACCACTTCTAAAACACCCTACTACAGTATGCCTCGCAAAGCGGGCAGCGCATGCGCTGCAACGCTAGGCAAGACCTAAAAATGAGACTCTTCTGATAACAGGCATTGTAATACCGCCTGGTATTTTTATTACCTTTCCTTGCCTTCAGGGCACTTGTATCTGACTCCTATGTGGTCGGGCCATTTATTCCCGTGAATCACTAGGCCTGTGGCGCAACACAAAATGATGGGGCCCCACAGCAGAATGTGATGAGGGGCCCTGAGACTCCAATACCCTTGGCCACTGGAATTATGTGATTGTGTGGCTGTGGTAATTTTCACATAATTGTAGATTTGCTCCATTTGCCCCATAATCCGTCATCTGCCACATAATCTGCAGAAACATTTTGCTTGTAGCTCAAATGGTTCTAAAGTTTCTAAAAACAGAGCGAAAAAAGGGTTGCCACGCAGTGGAAGGCACTTTATCAATGTCGATTTGTCACCTTTCTGTTGTTTATTGCTATATTTGGGTGTTAAACTGAAACCAAAGAGATGCAACCAATCCCCAGAAAGTGTTATCAGGTTTAACAAGCATGTGCAATGCAATAGATCTCGCATTACTGAAAGTTTGAGCTATAGGCTTGCAGTATTATTTGCAACGTCAATATCTCAAACTTTCAGTAATGCGAGACCTATTGCATTGCAAATGTTTGTTTAGTCTTGGCTACGAATAAATTGGGCCCCCAGTCTGCTGTACAGGTGAAAGAAATACTATATCCCACCAAGCTGTAACAGAGCATGAATGTTTTAGTCATTCCAATAAAGCATTGGTATTTTGAATGAGTGCACTGGCTGCAAGGTGGGGCTCACCGGAGCAATTAGGTACCGACCCTCGCTAGTAGAAGGTTATCTTCATATGAACCACTTCCTTCAGAACGGCAAGTGGCCTGTCCGTCCGCCGTCCGTCTTAATAAACAACGTTTTAAATGAGTAGTATTACCCAAGATAAACATTGCCACTCCAGCAAAGTGCACTAAGAGCCTGTTAAAGGCAAAGGCCCTTCCCTATGATTAAGGCCCCGCAGAGAACCGACCCTGAGGTAAAAAGGGACGTGTTCGGCCATGCCCGAGGGGCAGAAGATGAAAATACCATCTCCAAGGCTAAGAGGCACTCTTACCGACAGTGTATTGTAATCAGCCGTGGCCCATGCAGGTAAGGGTTGGTGGGGTCGGGTGGGGGGGGTGATTTTGATAGACGATCCCCCCCATCTCGGCCCCACTGCCCTACCACTCTTACCTGCACGGGCCGCTCCCGATTGTGATGTTATTTTTATAGCACCTTCTTATCTCCTGTGATTTCAAAAGTGCATATAAAGAAAGCCCCTTACTGATATGGTAAAGCCACCCAGGAAATTACGCACCCTTTCCCCTGAATGGAACGAACTTTGAGGCATATCAGTTTGAAGCTAAAAATAAACTGCAAAGTAAAGACAATTGCGGCAAATGGGAAAAGGGACTATACACAAGGAAGACATTATGTTTGCTGCAAAGTGCAGACTGCAAGGGGGAAAGAAAAATCAAACCTTAGGAACAGGTCCCAGCGCGGCGTGCTGCATGACGGTAAAGTGGGAGGGAGTGTCTTTAAAAGAGAAAACATAAACAGATGCTATGTACACGCCAGACGTACATGCCAGACGTGGGAAGGGAGCCTTGTTCACCTCCTCACATATGAAGGAGCTGATGCTGACGCCATTCTTAAATATGAAGCGCGTTGTGCTGCTTTAAAAAACAAGGGGCAGATTTGCAAGCCACTTGCGTGACTTTTGCGCCGCTGTTGCATCACTTTTGTGACGCAGCTGCGGCGTAAACGATGTGGCACATTTACAACGTGATGCATCTAGGGAGATGCATCATGTTGTAAAGCCCTGCATCACATTATACCTGCGTCAGGTATAATGTATGCAGGGTGGGCGTTCCCATGCAAAAAAGCCATGTAGAACTGACGCAGTGATTTCACTGTGTCACTCTACGGCTTCACTGCATCAAAATCCCTACGCCTGCTCAGACCAGGCGTAAGGAATGAAGCAGGGCTTTTTGAATGGGACTCACTCATCTGTTGTGGCGCATTGCTGGAGTTGTGTCACTTTCATGAGCAACTCCAGCGACGCATCACTTTTGCACCAACAGATGTGTCAGAATTTCTGACGCATCTGTTAATCCTTGAACCATGGACCACTGTATTGTAAATACAGTGCATCCATAGTGGCGCAAGGACATTCAGCGCTGACGCAAGGAAACTGACACATCTATGCAGATGCATCAGTTCCTTGTAAATCTGCCTCAAGTGTCTGGTGCGGGGAGTCGCCGATTCTAATTGCCTTTAGAGACGACTGAGGATACAAACTTTAAAGTGAAAATCAGCATGCGGAGCGGCACGCTGGGAGAGGAGATCATATGTGAGAGCAGTTTGCAGATGTGAGGCACGTGGTTGCCATAGTAAAAGTGAAAGCGCACCAATGTGCGAGAATAATTTTAGTTTGAGTGCCACTATTCTTGAGAAGGTCCACAGACGTACTTAACTGGCATTGATTTTGCACACAATTTAAAATGAAACATGAACAAGCACATCCAGTGGAGCCTCACTGCAGGAAGCGGTATCACTGATCTGCCTGGTGAGGGACAGCAGGATGAGGGCGAGAGCAGCAGGGATGCCATGGCCGGGAGGAAGGTGTGACGAGCCCACAAGAATCCCCGCACTGTGTAGAACCATGTGATGCTGAAAGGCAAACTTCAGAGTCGCCAAGATAAGGGCGGGCAGATTCTGGGGCACCCAGCTGACCTGATAAGCCTTTGAGATGCTACCAGAGATCTCTCTAGCAATTTTTATTCAAGCCCCAAAACGCACGGGCGCAATAGTAAAAGTTAAAATGCAGCATGGCGATGAGAGGCCGTGGGTCATATGATGTTTTTGTGGCGCAGCTGTCCTGCCCATCCTACAAGCGTGTTCCACTGCGGGTGGTGGGGGTTGAAGCGAGGAGAAGCACCGAGAGCGGCCATAACGAGTGTGCAAACAAAAACTGCTAAAAAGCGTAACTCCTAAACAGCGTATTGTTGGCCCCGCATTTGAAAAAGCAGGAGGGAGGAGGGAGGAGGCAGCTGCAGCCTAAGAGAGGGGCTGAATGGGGAGGAGCAGGGGTTAGCAGCAGCCCAGGAGAGGGAGCGAGCATGGTTGTGGGCAGTTCCTAAGCTTAAAGAAGCAAAAAAGGATAAAAGAGTGTGCTGAAACTAATAAATAACATAAAGAGTAACAGGACATGTAACAGAAAGTCCTTATGGGAGGTTGCAATAAGAGAAAAGGCAGTACTAAGGAGGGACTACTAAGCCTATTAACCAATGAAAAGCCACCATTTACAAAAGACAGTGACAAGAGTCAATCACAAAGATGGGTTGAAAGTGGGCGGAGCTTACTGGCCGTATCCTGAATACAGCATGTCTCGAAGAGACATCACAATTGCTGCCTAGGAGACCTAAAAATGACAAATTAATGACATGATACTATCACAAAATGTGCTGCATAATTTGGCTTTTCTTGACGTATAATGTACCCAACCCTACTGCATAATTTGGCCCTCCATTGCCGCAAACTTCCAGTGATCCTGTCCATACCTCCCAAATATTTATTGGCCTTGGGCTGAATGGGGGCCAGCTGAATGGTTAGGGGGCCCTGAAGGGTTTGAAGCCCCCCTGAGTCACAGGGGCCTGAGTTACGCCTCTGCTCCAGGCACGGCATTTAATGTCAATCGCCAGGCACCTTATTTACCATAAATACACTGACACCCCATTAAATGTGAAACTCCAGCCCGGTTTTCAGTGAATATTTCAAAAGCTTTGATATCACTTTAGATGTTCAAGCTCTGTTTACAGGGAATCCACCCTTGCATGGAATTATTGTATTACCAGTGAATTAACAGTGAACCCTCAGAGTCTGTAGTCAATCGGCAGCTAAGTAGAAGTCCTGGAAAAAAATGGCAAGGGGACTAATTAGCATAATTATTCACCATGGTGTCTCAGACAGCGTTATTATAATATGCATTATTAAACCCATATAATATTCCCCACTTGGAATTCAACCAGTTTATTTTACAAAACAAACATTTAGCATAATAGCAAAGACATTTTAAAAGAACATTTTTGTTTGTTTTACGATTTTGTAACTCATGAGTAGGTTTTCCTCATATCAATTGGGAGGATAGCTCAGAAATAGCTGAAAGGGACATTGGGGCATATTAGCAAGGACTTGCGAAAATTATCGCAAAGCGCGCTTAGCGCTGTTTTTTTTATCACCGGCTATCGCTGGATTTTATCGCAGAGATAACGCGTTATCATTAAGGGTGGGCGTAGTGGGCGTAGTGGGGCTACGTGAAGCAGCACGTAGTGCGCCCAAATCTACGCACACTACGTGCTTCGCGTAGCCCCACTACGCGCCACCCGCCTCCCGCCCGCCCTCCTTTTAAATCAAACCCCCGGATTTACAATAAATATTAAATTAAAGAAACTTACCTGAAACGCGGCGTCTCCGGGGCTCCCTCTTCCATTTCAAACTTCTTCTGACAAATGCGCATGCGTGGAAGCCCGCGCATGCGCATTTCTTGCGAGAAATGCGCATGCGCGGGCATCCGCGCATGCGCATTAGTCAGAAGAAGTTTGAAATGGAAGAGGGAGCCCCGGAGACGCCGCGTTTCAGGTAAGTTTCTTTAATTTAGTATTTATTGTAAATCCGGGGGTTTGATTTAAAAGGAGGGCGGGCGGGAGGCGGGTGGCAGCAGCAGGCAGCTACGCTTCGCCCTGGGTGTGCGTAGCGCTAGCCTGCTTCGCCTACTTCGAAAACTGCGAAGCAGGCAGCGCTACGTACACTACGTGGGCGAAGCGTAGTGTCTCGCCCAGGGTTAGTTATCATCAACGTTTATCCCAACAATAACGTGAGATATCCAGCGATAAAAATCCCATCGCTAATGGAAATCTTGCTAATAGGCAGGTGAGGACTTAACCGTAGAATCCACCTCCCATAGACTATAATGGGTAACTCAGGTTTCTACCAGGTGTAAAATCTAAGCAATAAATGCGATTAGCGTGCCTTTTTTTATCGCTTCGCGGGCCTTGGTAATAGGCGGAAGGTGTGTTTGCGACTGCTTTCAGTCGCTTTCAAGTTGGGAACGCCTCCTTTGCATGTCATTAGCGATAAATATCACTCACATGCAATGCGGTACAAAAACGGGCGCTATCGACTGTAAGCTGTCGCTAACAGCTGTTAGCGACAACTTGCTAATAGGGCGATAAAAATATCGCCGCTTTAGCGGCAAAAAGTGCCGCTAAAGTGGGAATATTGCCCTTGCTGATATGACCCATTGTTTTTAAGAGACACGTGGAACTTGGTATTACACCTTTAAATTGGGATTACAAAGTAAAAGAAGATGTGCTTTGTGTTCATTGGGGGGTAAAAGGATTATTGTGAAGTTCTCTGAAACTTTTAAGATAAGAGATTTATAAACCGCCCCCTCCGGGCCTCTCTCACACATAAGGTGGATGCTACTCTCTTATCTTCCTTTTACCTCGGGTATGGGGAATGGAGTTCCCTCTCTAAATAGTGGTGGGACTCCGTCCAGCCACGTCTCCCCAGAAAATGGATTGCATATAATAAACTGAATGCCCAGACTGGCTTATATCTTTTAAATGTAATAGATTTCTTATTTATAAACATGAAAGAAGCACCCACAAAATACGAGGACAGAAAACATAAGAGCGTCTTAGCAACTTCAGGTGCTGCGATACAATTCTATAAAGAAAACAAGCATTGGCAATGCGAATAGGTTTGGCTCTAAAGCAATGTTGTATGGTAATGTGATGCGTTACAAGTAAATAGCATGGGAATGGATATGGATTTGTGTGGAAGCACATAACTGTAGAATAATCTTGGTGTATGTTAAAAGGTTAGGTGACAGTTGAGCTTTTAAGCTAGACCAAAATAACCCATGTAGGTTAATGACTGCCTTTCTCTCATCTGTGCTTCTGCTAAAGTTGAACAATATAAATTAGTTAAATAAGACACGTTGATGGCATTCCATTGTAATGTGTGTGCCCCTGAAAGTTCAAGCTTAGGAGCTGGACAAATGAACAAATTGATCAGAGCTACTGGAGGGCAAGCACTTTTGTTGTGGAAGCATACAAAGTCTGCCCAATCAGAACATGTACTCCTAGGCCCAATGTGGGCGGAGCCAAAGCCGCTCTCTAGTGATACTCACATAATTGTCTGGCGACAGTATCAAGCCGGACCATAAAAAGTGTCTAAGTGCAGGTAACAGTTTAGAAAAAACTAGAGCCTCTTAAGCAATCTATATCGCAAAGATGACAAAATGAATGTCACATTATATCACGTCTACTATGATATACCATTTCTTTGCTCACTCTCCACGGCTAGGAAAGACCCCGCAATGGGGTTGAATTAAGGTAGCTGTGAATTTGAAAGCAGTATCATAAATCACACAACGGAAATTGCCAACATTCAAAGTGAACATCAATATAACACCTGCGTCTTATTGGATCAATTTGGAAGCTGAGGCACTGGTATCCTAAAGTCCTACAGGGCTGCTAAAATTCACTGCCCATGTTTCAACAAGCATTGGCAAAGCCAGTAGGTCTGTCACTGTCTGTCAGTCTTTTGACTTTGTCAGTCCTTTTTTTGTTTTGTCATGGTTTTTCCTGGCCCCTTTTCAAGCCCACAAAAAATAGGCAAAATGAAAAATATTTGTTTGGTCTCAAAAAGCACACATTGCTATAGTAGTACTCTGCACTGAAAGGAACTACTGTGAATGTGGATGAGCTCCTTGTAAAATGGAAGAATGCTGTCACTCAAAGTGAGCTTACCTAATGGCTGAAGTGGGCTGACCACTGCCCCATGCTGAATGCTGTAGTGGGCGGATCAAAAATGTGAATGACAAAATTACAGGCCAATGCATGAAGAGGGCTGGCTGAAAGCCCCTATCTATAGGTATAGTATACATATAATTTTAATAAATCCAAATTGTCTTAGCTAACACCAGGCCTAAAAATGTCTAGCCACAATCTGGAATTTAAGCTTGCTAGACACAAAGGGCACTGCAACACTCTGCGAACAAACTATACTTGTAAATGTTCTAGCATAGGAAGAACTGGATGTATATTCCCTGAATTGACACAAAGACCTATGAGCTTTCTGATCAGCAGCACAATGAGATGTTGTATATAAGCAACAGGAAACAGCAACCTAAAAGTGAGCCACCTTTTGTGAAATTTTAACTGTGTGCTCCAAAACATACCTTTCACACAACACCTTGTCTTAGACAAGGCAAGTGAAACAATACACATGCATGTGCAGGTATACAACCTTTACAACGCAACTTTTACAATGCACTACACTTACAACGCATTTTTTACAACGCAACATCCACTACAACGCATTCCATTACATCGCAGGACACTACAACGCATTTTTAAAAACTACCTTTACAACGCATTCCAATACATCGCATACTACCTTTACAACGCATACCATTACAACGCATAATATTACATTAAAACCCCTACACTATCCAACAATTACCCTACTGTTGCACCCCCTGGAGTTAGAATAGTAATTTTTACCCCTATACTATCCAACACTTACCCTACTGTTGCTCCCCCTGGAGTTAGAATAGTAATTTTTACCCCTATACTATCCAACACTTACCCTACTGTTGCACCCCCTGGAGTTAGAATAGTAATTTTTACCCCTATACTATCCAACACTTACCCTACTGTTGCACCCCCTGGAGTTAGAATAGTAATTTTTACCCCTATACTATCCAACACTTACCCTACTGTTGCACCCCCTGGAGTTAGAATAGTAATTTTTACCCCTATACTATCCAACACTTACCCTACTGTTGCACCCCCTGGAGTTAGAATAGTAATTTTTACCCCTATACTATCCAACACTTACCCTACTGTTGCACCCCCTGGAGTTAGAATAGTAATTTTTACCCCTATACTATCCAACCCTTGCCCTACTGTTGCACCCCCTGGAGTTAGAATAGTAATTTTTACCCCTATACTATCCAACACTTACCCTACTGTTGCACCCCCTGGAGTAAGAATAGTAATGTTTACCCCTATACTATCCAACACTTACCCTACTGTTGCACCCCCTGGAGTAAGAATAGTAATTTTTACCCCTATATTATCCAACAATTACTCTACTGTTGCACCCCCTGGAGTAAGATTAGTAATTTTTACCCCTATACTATCCAATACTTACCTTAAATGCAATGTAATATTATGCGTTGTAATGGTATGCGTTGTAAAGGTAGTATGCGATGTAATGGTATGCGTTGTAAAGGTAGTTTTTAAAAATGCGTTGTAGTGTCCTGCGATGTAATGGAATGCGTTGTAGTGGATGTTGCGTTGTAAAAAATGCATTGTAAGTGCATGCGTTGTAAAAGTGTGCGTTGTAACGACATACATCCGCATGTGCACAATGCGCACTGGGGGCATAAAGGACCTCTTCGGATCTGAACCTTGTTTATCACTCTTTTGCCCCCAAGCTAGGCCTACATTATGGATACACCCTGTTGCGTATGCATTACTGCAACATCTTGTACCTAGGTGGCAAGAAATTGGTTTTAAAGAGGCTGCAGTCAGGTCAAAATGCTGCTGCCAGATTATTGTTTTCTCTCCCTAAACTCTGCCCCACCTCTGGGCTTTTTCAGAAGTTCCACTGGCTGCCCATTGAGAAGCGTATACAATTTAAGGTTCTTAGTACTGCACACAAGACTGTGAATGCTTCAGGAGCCCCCATTCTTTCAGGATTCATGCAACCCTACCTTCCAACCAGAGCCCTCCACTCAGCCGATTTGAACCTGGCGGTGATTCCTCGGTTCAAAAGAAAGAGATTAGGAGGCTGCTCCTTCCGGGTTATTGGCCCCGGCCCTTTGGAACAGTATGGCCCCTGAATTAAGAAATACGCAGAATCATCTTTGCTTCAGGAACAAGCTTAAAACTTGGCTCTTTGCATAATAGGCTCTTCTGCACCCCGCTTGCCTCTCTATGGTGTATGGTGCCTCATCTGCTGTGGGAAGTGCTGGGAAGACCCGTTGCAGGGGCAGCAATGCATACTATAAATTATATTAACATAGCATATCAACATAACATAACCCCTGTATACATTCATGCATGCATACATACCTAACAACATGCATGCCCCAGTTATGGAGGGATAAGCCGATTTTCCCAGGGACGTGTAAAAAGCCTTCTGATGTCATAGACGCAGGTGAAATAGCTTGTTCATCACTTCTACTTCCACCACTCGTGCCTCTTTGTCTCTTTAGAGAGGCAGCAGACACAATTTATTCTGGGGCAGGGTACACTCTGGATGCTAGTAAAGGCCATAATAATTGTAAATAGGCTTTAATCGAGTGAGGAAAGAGTCCAGTTTGGTAGAAATCACAGATTCAGGTCAATTATTGCATTAATTTGTACTGGATGTTATGAGGGGCACGACGCTCAAGTCCTTCCAGGATTTGCAGAGGGAATTTCTTATGCCACGGTCGCAATTCTATCGGTATCTACAATTTGTACTTAGAGTGCATTCTACTGCCATTTCCATGGAAACTGTGAATGCATATCCCCACACCCCCTAATAAAAGGCTTGTACATCCTCCAAAACTTCAGAATCAATCGTGAATTGGCACAATAAAAGGAAGAAAAGGAGGAACACCTTTCGAGAAAGAGGCCAACAAAACAATAACAGCTTGATCCAAAATATGAAATGTAGACAATGTCATAAGTGAACAATCAAAATATTTGTATGATAAGAATGACTTAAAAGTATTTGGGTATGATAGAGCCACATCCAAAATGTAACCTGAGTTGAGAATGTCTACAGACAAAAACCAAATTCTTTCTGAACAGGGCCCCCATGGGCAACTCGCCACTGCATGCTTCCACCACCAGGCTATCATTGTGCTTCCCTAGTGGCCGGGAGACATCGTTTACATCGAATGCGCAACAACGCATTCCATTACAAGGCGGTCATTACAACGACTGCCTTGTTACAACGCGAACCATTACATCGTAAGTCGTTCCAACGACTTGTTGTAGGGGGCGCGCTGGTGTTGGATTTACAATCCAATTATACTATTCCTAAGTCCAGTGCGCCCCAAAGAGCAAGTCTTTGTAACAGTTCGCGTTGTAATGGAATGCATTGTAGAGCATTTGTTGTAAAGAGATATTTTCCTTGTGGCCACCTTATGCAGTGGGGACATATTACAAAACTGACATTTACTAACATACCTGCAACAAACCACTGCCTGAAAATCTGAAGAACTGCATTACCTGAAAAGTAAAAAATGACAGTGCAGTATTTACAAAGTGATATCCCCCAAAAATACTATCGGGCAACAAGGTATCTCTGGGAATCTGGGTATGAAATCAGAAACCAACAAAGATTCCCTTGTCAATATTGCTCCAGCCTGAATTACAGAAAATTATTTAGTCATTGATGGTTGATGAAGCAGATTTGCTATCCATATTAGTGAGGTTGCTTCCTCAAATGTCCTGATGAAGACCCAGTTACCATTTACAAAATGAGTCGAAATGTTGACATACTAACTTGTTGACTGTCAAATACTGTAGTCACCAAAACAAACTCCAATTTTCAGCCCTATTGTATTGAAATTGTTGCACTACTTAGTCAACAATGTTGATGTATTGTTCTTTTTAATTAACACTAGCGCACTTGTATTCACTGATGTCAGTGATCACATTCACTGCTCCATTTATTGGAGCGCCTATTGCACATGTTCTGTTTACTTTACTTGATTATACAGTAATTAAACACACTTTTTAATCGTATACAGATGAGTAATGCATTTTTTTCTGCTATACAAACTTTGGCTTTAAATCTTCCCCCAAAGCCCCTTTGTTTGCAGATTTACTAAGTGGGCACCGACGATGTCATCAGCCGAACAAAAAAAAGGTGCGTATAGCACAATGTGGAGCACTGTGCGATTGTACAAGAGTGGTGCAGTGAGAGATTTGTACTTGAAATACACACTCCAGTACAAACTTATATGCACTGACAACCTATAAATGCTAAACCGAATAAATGCATCATTTCCCATATTTATGCATTTTGCACATAGAATTATCATTCATCATTCCATATGCTCCTTATTTGCACCTGGATTTCATGTAAAGCCAGGTCACACTACTATAGTTAATCTGGCTTTGCATTAAAACCTGTTTGTGCAGACGCTGCCCCTTTCCACCCTCTTTCAATACATAATGGAGGGTACTGGGACTCCACGACGCAAACTCATTCAGTGATGATCTTGCGTCAACGTTTCAGACCGAAATTTATTTTGCACCAGAAAGTTGATTCCAGTGTTTATTTACAACACTTTGCACCGCTTAATTTCAAGCGAACCACCCACCAATGCTAGTGCCAGTAAATCTTCACCCAGAGCCGAACTGGCACCGGTGGGTTTCCCAGGAGGCTGAAAGGGTGGGTGCCGGTTTGGCATCGGTAGGGGCAGGTTCTGTTTCTGGGGGCTGGTTTTGCAACAGTGCAGAAATGTCGGTCCCCAGTAACAAAAGCAGCAAGCCAGCATTTCCAGACTCCCGGGAACAGGAAGTGCTTCATCAGGGGCTAGTCCGGGAAAGTTGCCAGGGCTGCTTTAGGTTCCCAGTCCGGCCCTGTTTCATACGGTGCAACGTGGGCAGCAATAGGTCAGGTGCTCCAGCAAAGCGTTTGGCAGCCCCAACCCTACTTCTTAACCTGTCCAAGCAGCATGTGAACCCTGGTGCTGTCCATTGTTCGAAGTTAACGCGAGACTTCACATTGAGGGCCTCGGGACCTTGTTGACAACAGCAGATTCCGCAAAGAGCTGGCACGTGCTGCTTATCCAACTTGTACTGTACTGAGACACAGAGCCCTTTCTGGCAATGTTAATAAACCTCACTCTGTATAGATTATGAGTTTTTTTCCTTGGTCTAGCCCCAGACTCCTTTGCCCATAATCTTCTGAGTAATTTAAAACACTCGCAGAGCGGATTCAAGGCCTTTGAAACGCAACACTTTTTTGTGTGTTTTTTAAAAACAAACAATAATCATGAACTGATCCTTCAGCTTATTGTACAATGAAAGGAAACTATGTCGCGGTGTTTGGATGTAAAGTCGTTCCAGTCAGTTTAATTTAAAAGACAGAAAGCACATATACACAGTGTCTATGGTGCAGATACCCCCTCGAAAGTCTCGCGGAGCCTGCGAACATGCTTTGTATGTTGACACTTCGGCCTTGGCTGCTCTGCAGAAGCACAGATGGCCATGGCTTGTGTGATGCAGGCCAGGGAGCCGTCAGCCACCACAGCGATGGGTCCATGGGGCATAAACTGCACAGTTCATCGCAGCATAAGTTAATGCACTTGTTGGACAAAGTCCTTTCCAATACACTGGAGCACCTCGACAAAAATGGAGATACGCGCATGAAATGTCATGAAGTGGAGCTGGAAGAAAATGAGACAATCCGATGGGAGTGTCTAGTCTGTCTACAGCTGTTAGACTTTCCTAGGGCGCTGTATTGTACTGCATCATACTGGTACCATATAGGTGAACCAGCAAAAGAACATGGGTCTGATTTATATTTTGGTCACAGTGGCGTCTCCTCCGCTAAGGCTGAGGAGCGTCGCCCCACTACTTTCAGAAGTGTAAATAAAGGAAAAATAAAATGATAGCTCGCTGTCATTATCATTTTTATTTGTTCCTGCTGCGGGGCGGGGACGCTCTACTCTCAGAGCAGGGGGGAGGGGTGATGGGCACTCTGTAAGTGAGCAATGACTGTTTGGCCAGCCCTCTTGGGCCGGCCGAACAGTCATCCACACTTTGCATGTTTTCCACCCAAGCTGTAATACAGCTTGGGTGGAGAACATGCCCAGGCTCCCATTCCCTGGCTGAGCGCCGAACCACGGCAATCAGACCAATCATAACGCTGCATTGCACCATTGTGATTGGTATGGGGAGCCTGGGTGTTTCGTGTTCCGGTCGAGCGGAGGGACAATGCAAAGAGATGACAGAGGAGAGACAAGACGTGTTTAGGAGGTAATTTTTATTTTTTTTCTTTACACTCCTCCTCCCACCCTCTGCCCCATCATCCCTGATCCGTGCCAGCCGCCACTGAGTTTGGAGCACAATATTTACTCTGGCACAGAGTAACTGTGCTCCAAATTTAGAGATGACCACCAATCCGGCTACCATCTTTTAACAATGGCAGGAACCACCATCAAGGCACTTCCTGTCAATGTATTAAAAGTGTGACGTACAGCTCGGTCAACATGACAGTACTATCCCTCAAACATTTAACATGTTTTTCTATTTTCAACAGCCAAATATCAAAGCGATATTTTGGTTTTGAAAATACAAAAACAAATTACCCCTACAGCATCAGAGTTGTCTCCAGTGATGTGGGGTAGTTTTGCAGTTACAATGCTCCTTACTGCCAGGTTTTACCCGTCAGCGACAGACAGTGTAAACAGGCACGTTACCGCCCACTCTAAATTTGGTTAGTGGTCAAATGGCCAAACCTCCGATGACCCTCATTCCATTGGGGAAGTATGCAGCAACAGAGGCTGAAATGTATAATAAAAGGGGGCTTGCCCTCTCCAAGCCTTAAAAAGGCCCCCCGGGACCCTATTCCCCGGGGCCATAACAGAACCTAAAAGGGAAGGGTGACATCTGGCTCTATTACTCTGTCCGGAGGAGCCCACCCTGGGACAGAGTAGTGTCCCTTCAACATGCACCCCCTCCTCTTTTTAACAGTATTTGGCCCCAAGGGTGGGGTTCCAGGGCCATGTAAGGTTCGGGGAGGGGGCTGTACACCCCTTTCCATGAATAAATATGTTCTGGCCCCCTGGGTATGGGGCCCGAGGCCTGAAGGCCAATCCTACGTTGCGCACACTAAAGGCTCTGCACGGCATTAAGTTCACATCCTGGGGGTGGTTGTCTGCCCTTCAGGTGGGTTGGCCACAGGTGCTGGCTGAAGACTGGGGTTGGCTGCCTGTGGGTTGTTGTCCAAAGGGTGTGGCAGGAAGCCAGGCCCTGCAGCAAACCCCCTGCTATGCATGGCCGTTGGCAGGTGGTTGGCACTACGTATGGTAACACAATATTACTTTATGTTAAGAAACCCTAGAAATTCACTAAAAAAACAAAGGTTAAAGTAACGTTATATTTAAGCGAGCATTTCACTGCCAACGTAACGCATTAAATGTACCAAACCACTGAAATTCACCAGTTATAGTTAGCTCCAGTAATTGTAACTCGCTCCCTCCCCAGGCACTGCTTAGTAACCCACATATTACATCACTCTTGACATCTTCTATGACACCATTGATAATACAACTGCTATATTTGCAATTAAATTATTATTGAGAAACTGCATGGCGTGGGTGCGAGTTATAGCTACCTTAAGGCCAGTGGCGGCTGCAGCAAAACTCAAGGGGTGTGGCGGGGGGGTGATGGGATGGGGTTTAGGGAAATGATAAGAACTGAAAAGAAATCTTACTTGTTCTGCCGTAAACGCTGCCATCGTCCTCGGTCCTCCTCTTCTCTCCTGATGGTATCCCAGAAATCGAATGTATATATATTCACATACATGAAATTATGTGTAACTTATGCACCATTGTCGCAAAATGTACAGACCACCTTGACTTTTGCTTTATCAGTGTCATTTAACTGCAGCTTGGCTTAACATAGGGTTGAACATAATTGAAAGTCCAAAGATAAATACTTTTATGAAAAAACTAATAATTATTTGAAGAAACTGGCAGCCTCTCTTGAGCTTCCCTCCCCTACAATTCCTGGCTATTTTCATCTGTTCTTCTTCCTAGCCCCCTATGTTCATGACAAATGTTTTGATAGCCATGGAATCCTGGAACCTCGGGGCACTGCTGACCTTTTACTGCCCTAAAAGAGTTAAGCGTTCTCACATCTACGCCAACACATTTACATCGCATTTGGGGATGCAGTGCACGCAACGAAATTCTTTTATTAATTTATATGTTAACTTACCTGTAAACCTCCGTAATCCATAGTTTACTACCCCCCACCCTGCCCCTCCCCCTCCCCACGTCACCGCCCTGCAGTTACTCCTACTACCGACCGCGGCTGGCACTTTGAAACAGTATTTTGGAGGAAGGTAACCAGAAACATAATGAAACTGGACATGTTTCTGATATGCAACACTACTGCTTAATGTGATGGATGGATCTCTTTGGTTTGACACTGTCATGACAGTTCCTGGTTTGGTTACAGGAAGAACAGGGCAAGGAATCCTGAGCGCTCGTCCCAAGAGGTGGAAACTTTTAGTGCCCATCCACAAACACATAACTTCTTGCCTCAAAAAACAGCCAATCGCTCACCAATCCATCTTCTTGCACCTATTGATGTACAATGTCCTTCTTCTCTGCCAAGAAGGGACAAGAATTCCTTATCCAACGTACAACTCCTTGTGTGAGTTATGATAATTGCTAAAAAGGAAATAAATCAACTATTTAGACAAGCCAGGAAAAACGACCGAAGCATAAATAAAAATACATGGCCATGTCTAGTTTCAATTAAAAATGGTGGATCAGTGGAGTGACTTCTTAAGTTGAATAAATGAATAAAGAGGGGCCATAAAGCTAGCCTTTCAAAGCTGAAGGTGATAATTCTCTGCATCCCCTCCAAAAATGAAAACAACAGACAGCAGGCTCTGAATCCGCCTTCTGCCCTCTGCCCACACCTAAACAAACAGGCCTTACCCTGGTCTGGTGCAAAATTGTCCTGTACAAGTTCTTCACTCTGTTCCACAAACCTATCCATGATCATAATCTCTCCACACCTATGTAGATTGTGACCCTTCACCAGCCTCATGCATCACCACCGAGATGAACTCCGGCTGGAAGAAAAAGGCCATCCTTGCTTTCGTCATTCTATGCCACTTTGAAGAGTCTTCTTCTTGGGGGAACCCTCCAGGTCCTAAGCTTTGATCCAATGCATCTCCAAACTGACTTCCCACTCATTGGCTACCACTGGTTACATGATATGTTACTCATATACTGCTAAACAAGTCTTATATCCTTTGCCCCCGGGAATTGATCTGTAACACTGTAGGGTAAAAACTGTTCTCTACTTGTAAAAGAGTATATTACACGGGTTCTCCTTCTCCATCTCCAACCATCACCTGTTCCGCCAAAGACACATCAGCAGTTCCCATTCTCTATCCGTGTCTTGTGGAGTACCTATCCATTTCCTTGTGATCTTCCATTTGTTTATGGAGACTCTCAAAGTCCTTCTGGCCTATCATAGTCACCAGAAAAGTGATGATGTGCAATCATATTTAAAAGTTTTTCCATTAAAGACTTTTAAGGGCACCAATTCAGCGGTTGACTAAGCCTCGCACGAGTCTAGATGTCAGTTGCCAATCTCATGCTGGTGCCAATCATCTTCATTACCAGCAGCATCAAATAAATTCATATATATAAGTGGACAAAGTGGGCCCTGACGAGGTCATCAGCAGTGCAAAAAAAAGGTGTGTATGGCACAATGTGGATCACTGTGCAATCGTACAAGAGTGACGCAGTGAGAGTACTTGAAATACACACTCCACTCGCTATCAACACTCTTAGTGGCAACCAGTTTGTCTGGTGAAACTCATTTTGAGATAGTTCCCTTTGTGTGCACACATTTTCTTGGGCTGTATCTGTCAGGATCACGTGCTGTGATTAACAGATGCCTGCGGCTGGCATGCCCAGGAGCCATAGATCCCACGTCAACACAATGTCATGATTTTCTGCATACCCTGATGTAAATGTAGATGTAATTCTAATCAGTTTGAGTGGATTTAATGATCTTCAACCCTTTGTAGCACTCTAGTGACTTGGAAATATGCTAGTACGGTTCCTGTACAAATTTAGCACCCAGATTTACCAGTACTGGACATTTTATTCTTGTATGGAGCCATAGGCAAGAGATGTGTAAGTCAGTGTTCAGTGTGTGCACGTGGTAAGCACTAGCACTAATTTGGGGGCAGTGGCTTGATTTTCATCCTCAGACTTTGACCAAAAGCAAGAGAGAGAGAGAGCAGCAAGAGAAAGATGGGAAAGCAGTGACACAAAGAGAAGGCAGAGATGAAAAAGAACATTGTGGGATAAGGAGAAAGGATGTCTAGTGTGGTGGAGGAAAGGAGCATGAGGTGGACTCAAGACTAAGCAATCTTGGTATTTTGTCAACTCTGACATTCAGTAGCACTAGCCATGTCTCTTACAATAAATTTTGGCGCAGGCCTAGGGCTTTCTCAAGGCAGGATTTCTGTAAGGGAGACTATCTATTACAGTATTATTTGGCCAGTATTGGTTTGGTAATTGTCTTCAAGATTGAAGCTAGGTCCAGTGTATTGCTTGCTGTGTTCCTCCCACTGGGGAGTGTTTCGTCAAATGTGATAACCCACGGTAGTTGTGTTACATTGGTCGTACTAGTGTAACTTACAGATCTGTAAGGAGTATAAAAACTTTGGGTGAGTAGGAGATTAATTGTATTCATTACTGTGGACCAGGAATTGTTTCTTGGAATTTGGTCATTTGTCACAGATGGACAAAGCGTAAGGCCTGCAGACCAATAAAGAGGATGAAACGTGTTGTATGAGCTATGAAATAAATTAGCACCAAATAAATATAGAATCTGCTTGCACGTGACCACTTGAACATTAAATATTAATCTCAGTAATCTATTTTACTTCACTATTGACTGCCCTATAACCTTTTATAATTGATATTGTCTCTGTTTGAGTAAGCTTTTGTTCCACTCATATGGGAAGTTAGATACAGCCAAGCTTATAGCCTTCTGTCAAGTGCCATAGGTCCCAGGACAGTCCTCCCTCTCAACGAACCACCACATATATTGAGATAATGTCCTGAGGAGGTCATTTCAGAGCCTGAGAAAATAGATAAAGAATGCCTTTTGTCAGAGTGTTCACTCTAAGGAGTTTTGATATTTGAATGCCAGTAAATCTTTATCACACAGAGGTAAGCAGCTTGTGGTTACCTGTGATTTTGGGGGGGTCTTAGGCCTTATAAATAACAAAATAGATCTGCCATAAAATGTGATCTAATTTACTTTAATAAATATTTGAGGGGCACTCACATCCCTGATGGCTTGATCGGCTCTAAAGCACAAACCCTTCAGCCTTAAGCCAACAGAAGCGCCCGAATAAAAAGGAATTTATGGTGAGTCTCAGAACAGAGGTAAGGTTGGAGCAGCTTGCAGAAAGCAAACTGGTTAGAAGTTGTTCGCTTCTCAAAATGGAGACTTTTCCAAAGAGGACGTCTCAGCAATGGCTGGATTAGTATGCTGTCCCATGGTTGCAATGTATCTTTAGACTCTCACATTGGTGCCCATGTCAGGAGAGACCTAAGTTGAAGTGCTGCCTGCTCGTTACATTATTATTCCCCAGTCTACTATGCTTTGTTAGATTGTGATATAAAGTTATTTTTTAACTCCAATCTCCCAATACTCAGCCAGCCCCCGTGAGTCTTTCTTCTCTTTTCTAACAAAAACCCGAACAGGGAGGGACTTTAGTGTCTGGTGTCCCGAGTCCAAGGATTAAGTAAAAACGTTTGGATTTAGTTCAAATTGAAAGATATGTGTTTTTCCTGTATCTAAACAACAATTCCCCTTGTGAAGCTGTCGCCTTGTACAATAATGGAAAGCGGCATCTTCAAATAGAAAAGTAAGTAAACATCTGATAGCTCTAGAATAAAAATATCTCATTGACTTAAGAAGCTGCTTTGTGTGGGCCTAAAGAGTGGGAAAAGGTACAAACGCTAAGAAAATCAAATAAAACACTCTCATAAACTGAAACAACCCACACCATATTTAAGTGGTAAATGATGATTATGTTACTTCTCATGCACCAGAGCACTTTCTAATATGACAAAATGTGCTTTTGGTTGACTTACCTTTACCAGGTAACTCAATGTCCCAAGGTACACCATATTTCAGTCCAGTGTTTCATTCCACAAGTCACTGTAGTCTATTCCACTTGGTTCAATTGAAATAAATCAAGTCTATGGTTTCGAGAACACCTGGGGGCATATCAGCAACACCCGGCGATAATTATCGCTCAGCGCTCTTAGCGTAAGGATAATTATCGCCGGGTAACGTGGATTTTTATCGCTGAGATAGCGTGCTATTAGCAACGCTTATCTCCTCAGCGATAAAAATCCTCACGCTAACTGTCTAACGTGAGATTATCGCTGGAAACCCAGCGATAATCTCACGCAATGTGGCGTTAGTTTGTTGATAGGGACTAACAAACTTAGCCATGATATCCACCCTCCATAGGATATCATGGCTAAGTCAGTCCGGAAGCAGGCGTAAGGAAAGTAGCGATAACAGGGGTTATCGCTACTTTTCCTGACGCTATGCTTCATAGCGTGGGGCTTGATGATAGGAGAAATGTCGCTTAGCGACATTTCTCCTGTCATGTTAGGTCAGGAATGCCCACTTTGCATCTCATTAGAGATGCAAAGCTGGGCGTAAAGAATCATCACGCTAAAGCAAGGTTTCGCGCGTTAGCGTGGCCTTGCTAATTAGGCGATAAAATTATCGCCGCTTTTCGGCCGAAAACGGCCGCTAAAGCGGTGATAATGTTTTACCGCCTGCTTGTAAATATGCCCCATTGTGTTGTTATATAGATGCTCAGGGCTGCAGCGTGATGTCATGATGTCATTTGGTAACTTTACGTGGACCGAAGATGGGTTCTTGGCGCTTGAATGGAGACACAAGGTGGTAGTCCGAATGAGAATTCACTTCGGACAAAAGTGGGACCACTCTCTAGGGATACTGCTGATGTACAGTCGCCATCTAAATGAAGCTTGGTGATTAGATCTAATCCAGGGCCCACATTGTTATTATTGTTCCCCCGACTCAGAAGGAAGGAAGCTTGTGCTTGCCTTGGTGAGGCCGATTAACCCAGTGGAGTTCCAATTTCAGGCATGGGCCCTGAGCACCTCATCACAACATAGCTGTTGTCTGCCTCAACTATCTACCATGCCCAGCTTGAGTTTTGACTTTAGGCCTAGAAGAAGACCAGGGTCAAAAGTTCAGAGTGGTGGCCCTAAGGTGATGGTAAACATCTACACCATGTTAGGGAGAGTAGCTATGTAGGTAATGACAATGCCTCATTTTGAGGGTACATTTCTAGAATCCCTCCTTGGTAGTAAAATTCAATCGTCCACATCTACCATTGGCTGACCAACCACCAGAGGTTTCCTCTACAAAATGGCTCCTCACAGGCCGACATTTTGATGGGAAAACCAGTGGAAGGTCAACGAAGACGCTCTTCAGAAAACAAACTTCTTTTTCCCTACCACCTACCACCTAGGTTAGGAGCACCAAAGACAAGAAACCGTCTCAGGTCTACAGCCGCCATGTTTAATAGTCAGTTTCCCATGCATTGATTAATTGAACAACAGTGTTTAAAGCACTGGAGAAATGTAGAAGGAGTGCATTACTGGATATTTAACATATTTCTATATATTTGACATGTAACATGGATTACATTACGTCACGGCCTTTATTGATGTGTTTATACCACTTACCCCTAAATGGCGAAAAAAATATATTAAAACGCACTTAAAGTGAAAACCATGTTCCTGTAGTTAGCACGATCTTTCAGCCTCCTGGACGATCTCTGCACTTAAGGTCTCAGACTGTTTATATAAATTGCGCGCCACAGCCCCAGCTCTGTGTTCCCAAGTCTCTGTGGATGATGTTTCAGGGTCACGACCCCTGGAGGAACCCCGTGGACTTTTAGGGGGGCGAAAGCGTGGCTTTGCGTGTCGGATCACAGATTCTCACAGGAGCAGGGCCTCTCGCTGCTGGTGGCTGCAAGGTCTCCTAAACAGCGCAATATGCTTTTAACTAAAATACAACTTGATTATTGAGCTCGGGGTTAAAGGTCGAGGTGAGGGGGAACCTTGTATGGGCAGCAGGCTGCTGGTAATTCCGAGCACTGTATGGGGTATTTGTTCACACTAATCCACGGGGTGCTGAGGCCTTTTCTGACACACCCCAGCAGAAGGTTGGCCTTGTGTGGTGGTCACGTAGCCCCGATCCTGGATTCGCTCAGTGGCCACGTGCTTTCCAGAAATCTGCAGATAAATGCATGTCCAGCATGCTTCAGTTGCCAACAAAGAAGAGCACGATTGCAAACAACATACACACCGAATGCAAAGAAATTGCAAAGCTCATTTTTACTCTGAATCCTGTTAATACAAGTTTTAGTCAAATTGTGCTGGACTAATTGTGCACGCGTTAGCAAGGCAAGGCATTCTTGATGAGATGTGTAGCATCTAAAGAGAGTGGCATACTGAATTGTTTTTTAGAAAACAGGCTCCGATTTTTGAAGGGATTTGTCTTGCTCTGTGGCAACTTAGACTGTCCTGGATGAATAACAATAGTCTTAATTCTGTTTTAAGCTGAGATAACCTTTATTAGAACACTGGAATGTTGAGCACTCCCTTAAAAACAATGGAGTGCTCCGGGCTTCTAATGGCTGGTAGAAGCCTGGAGAATCAACATTCCAATGTGCAACAAGGGCCTCACGGAGGAGCCCGAGGGGATTTCAACGCCCTCAGGCTCCGTGAGACCTTTGTTTTACAAATTACAACATTCTGCCCTCTAGGGGTGGAATGTTCTAATAGCCTTAGAGCCCTCCGAAGTGGGCTTTACTGTCCATTAAATGCCTGATCTGTTGTTAAAGGCCCTCGCTTTCGGCTCTGGCCTTTCAACGCTGGAGAGGGCCTTTAAGGCCGGTAGAGGCTACAATAACTTATGCCGTGCCCTGGATTTGTCAGGCATAGGAACAGACCAAACCGAGTGACCATACCAGGCCTTTAATTCTGATGTACATTTTCAAACCCCTTCAGTCATTGGTGAATCTTAGGCCTCATTTAGAGTTTGGAGGAAACTGAAAATCCTCCAATTTCTGGAACAAACTGTCCGCAGATTAGAATCAGTCTTATGCATTTCCTCTACCATGGTAGTGTTAGTGTGGAGGAAATTCAGCCTGAGGAACTTGCTATGTATTTAAAGTTTTCTCAATATATCAGAGGTTTTCAGTCCCCTCCACCCGCTCAATGAATCCCCAAGAGTATTACTCCACAGAGTTCCAATGAGTGAACGGGAGATGCCTCGTGAGGCTTATCCTCCTGAGCTTCTCCTTATCTATAATCAGTTGAAAAAATGAGTCATGTACTAACTGCATGGAGACAATGCTAAACGAACTCAGAGAGTGAATTACCATCTTGAGGAAATTTCAAATTGTGGAAAATCAATGTCCAGGAAAATTGAATGATTTTCATTTGAAAAAATTGACAGGATATGAGACTAAATCCCAGGTCCAGCCTAGGGAAAAGAGCTTGAAACTTCACAATTCTTAAAATATTGGGAACTGTTAGAAGAATTACTTTTTTAAAAAAACTGGAAAGAAGTTTTAGGTGTGTGTAAAATTAGGGTTGCAGTAGTCTCTTTTTTTGTGTTTTTCATGGATTTTCTAGTGGCATTTCCTGTCATTCTACCAAAGTCAAAACCAGGCTGAAGTTAGTAAGTTAAATTTTAAGAGGAAGGGATGAAAAGTGGATAAGGAATGAGGAAGCAATGGAATGAAGTGGAAAGATTCTGGTCTTTGGGTATCACAAGGATATAATTTAGGCACTAAACCCCAATTTATAATGGTTTGTTGCATAATAGGAGGATTTACCAAAGCATACTGCTTCTTGCTTTGACCTAACACATTGCTAAAGAAGACACAATACCTCACTAATTTAGTCAGACAGGTTGAGGACCACTTGAAGAGTGAAAGAAACACAAAGAGAACAATATTGTATATGCAATGAATGATTCCCAAATTATAGCTTAACTTTGCTGCTGCACAAAAGTATGTTGTTGCACCATCACCCACTTACAGAGAGCACCACCAACTATAAATAAGAATTAAAAATGCACAAAATGATGTTCCCACTCCAGGGAACTTTTTAAGTCTTAGGGCCTTGACTATTTGGAGTGGGACAGGTATGCCAAAACGTGGGCTCTCGTGCTCGCCATGCCACTGGATTCAGGCTATCCTGGCTAATGAGGGGACCTGGAATGGCAGTTCGGGCTGAAGAATTTCCATGAGAGTAGGGTCAAGACTGATTTGCAAATTACTGGGTCCAAACTGGAATGGTGTGGTGAGCAAAACAATCGATGGATTTAGGTCCAGATCTCTGTACTGGGGGTGACTGTTTAACATTGTTCAGCATTCCTTCCATCAATTGTTCTTTTTGCATTTGTCACCCAAAGTGGGACGGGTATGCCCAGACGTGGGTCTTGTGCTTGCCATGCCACTAGATTCAGGCTATTCTGGCTGATGAGGGCTAATACCCTAAAACCGGTCCTAGATTGCTTGTTTCCAGTCCAGGAAGGACCAGGCCTGGCAGTTCGGGTTAGACTGTTCCCATGGAGAGCAGGGTGAAGATTGATTTGCATATCGCTGGGTCCAAACTGGGAAAACTTGGTAAGCAAAAAAACGATGGATTCAGGCCCAGATCTCTGCCCCGGAAGTGAATGTGTCACATTGTTCAGAATTCTGTCCATCAATTGTTCAAAGGAAAAAGGGGGTGCTTAGATAAAGTTCAACTGGACAGATGGCGGGATCCAGATAAGTTAAGCCAGGCTTAGGGAGATAGATTTAGCCTTTGTCCTAGCTGGCCATCTCATTGATTATATTATATATTCCTAAGGTCCCCCCATAATAGGGGGATACACCTGGGTACCATAAGGTCCCATCTCTCCAGTTGAACTTTATCTAAAAACTCCTTCTTTTCCTTTGAGTCCGTCAGGAGGTCGAGTCCGCCCTCTTGGCACTATCCTACCACGATGGGAAGAGGTTGCCTATCATGAAGCATGACACAAACTGTGTGTGAGGCATCCTCTTCCAAAAGATTGATCTTCCCACGCGACCTGACAGAATTCCTGTGACGTCCAAATAGGGCTCTGTCTTAACATTCTGAGTAGGAGAAGAAGTCCCGTTCTTGCTCGAGCCACTGTACCTTTTTGTGTTGATATGGCAGATGCTAAGACCCAAGTTTCTGAAAAGCCATAATGAATTCTACTGGCATACCGTGGCCATGCAAGCCTAAATTATCCAAAGGACAAGGAAACCACCTTATCACACACAAAACCCTAGTGGTGCTCCAGATCTGGAAGTATGAGCAGCAGATATCATAAGTCTTTTTCCACTTTCAGAAGTGGGAATCGCTCAGTTGCATCTCCGGTCTGGATGACACTGTCTTTATACCTTTGAGTGGCAGTCACCCAATGGTGGTGTTTGGCATCTGCAATCAAAGTCTCTATCTTGCAGTGTTCCTGCCCGCTATTGCCAATGCAACGTTTGTAGCAGAGACAAAAGACACAAATAACAGTGTGCTATCCCAGAGAGCCTTAAGAACATGAACACTTATCTTTCATTTAGTCAAAGGTGGCAACCATACCTTCCAATGTCCGGGTACATCATTCAGAGACACACAGGTGGTTGCCATGGAAAGGGGCAATGGATAGCGTTTCAAGAGAATATTTTGCAAATTGTGACCTCTTGTCTAATTTTCTCACAATTGTATTTGCATCAGTCGCCACATTTAAGGGTGAACTGATCTGTAAGCACCTTTTTGGTAGCATCTTTCGTTTTATTAAAAAAAAGGAAACTTTGGCCAACACAGAAATAAAAATGTATACACAAAGGTAAAATGAGATGATAAAATCACACAATTATAGCAAAATGCAGACATGCTTACAAAAAGCCTTAACATTCAAAGTATTAAAAAAAGATACAAAGGACTTACATCTTCACACCTGCAAGGACCAGTAAGTGGAAGGAAAAGAAGGGTCGACAAGTGTACTTTGTCTGTAGGGTCAGCAGGATGTTATATTTATGTTGTAGAGGTATGTGCAATGCGTGGCCTCCTGCCTTAAATTGCAAGACCATCTCCAATACTGGGGAAGACTTTTATAAAATGTTCTTCTATGAGGTACTTTTCCAATCAAATCTTGTACAGCTCAGGGTGATATGCTGAATGAAGTCTGCAAATAGCCTCACTGGCGTGGGCAAGGCAGGGCTCTCTAGGCTGTATGCAGGGTGATGTATGTTAGAGCCAGTTGCCAGAGGCTTTAAGATGTTGTTGCTGAAAAAGATGATCTAATGGGGCCTCTCTCACTAGTTCTGCTCTGAACCACCACCTTAGCTTCACCAGAAAGCTCCTTGGGTTTGCATACGTCTACATCTGGCCTGGTGCTTATCTGGACTTTCCTTCTAGCGTTCCATGATTCCTTGAAGTAAGGAGTGATTCTTGGGGTGCTTTCTAGGGATCGGCCTCCCAAATAAAATAGCTTCAGTTCCTCTGCTAAGCAAATCCCAATGTATACGATTTTTGCTTTAATTGCCTCTTTTTTTTATTTTTGTATTTGGGCATATCAGGACAAACTGGGCAAATTACCAACTGACTTACATTGAGCATGGTCAGGTCTCATCCGCTTGTGTTTCCAAATTTTTAGTACACTATTCAGGGCCAGAGTATTGTTTCTGACCTTTCTTCTGTTGAGCAAATTGATAGCACAGAAGTTTAGGGATTTCTCTTATGAGACGTCTTTCTGTGTTATTATTTTATGTTTTTTAGGGCCCTTGGACATTTCCTGTCTCGATGATTTGTCAGTTTCCATTTCCTTGTGCAGGTATCATTGGAAAGGAGCCTATTCCGTGGTGGCATGGAGCTTTCATGACCTCTTTATGACTGTTTTTTCCAAGTAGACCTGGGAATGTCCACACGTTCTCCATCCAGCATCTCTCTCTCTGCTGTTATTCTGGCAAGTGCTTCTCCTTACCGTAAGGTTGGGCCTAGGTGCACTCCATCCGCTATGAATGTGCCGGCATCAGTTGCCTCCAGACTCACCTTTGGAGTACTTCGGGCTGCATAAATCAGGTCACTGGCTGGTCAATGCGACAATCAGAAGAAATTATGTAAAATTCATCAAATTCATCTGCAGGAGGACAGACAAAGATGGCTACCTGGTGGTCGGCTGTGGAAGCTTGTCTCTAATGTCATGCACAAGTAGAGGAAAAAGTAAGTGTAGTACCAAGCTGGCAAAAGACTTTTCTCAGAACTTTGTCACCAGGGGGCCCATGACCAAAAGGGTGCAATACCATCCCGGGGGGCAAATCCCACAGCACAGAAAAACAGAAGTGGTGCATAAAAGGCAATTGTAAGCAGGCCAGACAAGAAGCCAAGCAGTGATCCAAATGAAACACCAACTTTCAAGAACAGGATCTGAGCAGAGAAGAATGGAGACTAAAGGTGAACACAATTTAGGCACCAGGCACAGAAGATCCAAGAGCGGGAGCAGGAAGCGACCAAGAAGAGTCCAAAAACCGCAGAGAAAGCAAGAACACATAAGCAGGACCATACAGCAACTGCCCAGCAAAAGGTGAACAGTGGTAGCTGGTGCAATAAATTGGATTATCTTTGATTACCAGGATGAGGTACACTTGGACAATCTGCATTCAGGCAAGACCAAGAGCAGGGGGGAAAGTATCTAAGATGATAGTCGAATTAGAGTATAGACCCGAAGATATAACATGTGTATCCTATTCACTGCAGACATCAAAGCAAGAAACATGGGTAAATCATTTTTGAACATTCTGGGATACAAAACGCATACATTGCTTTCGGGAGACCGCCCGCCACCTTAGCATCAACATTGAGCACTGAATTCACCAAACTTCAAGGGGCAAAAATAAAAACAAAATGAAAGAATTTGCTCCAAGAACTCAATGCTTCTTGTCCACCTCTGAACCAGGAGACCTTTAAAGCAAATCTACATAAACTGCATAAGCCATCAACATTATTAAACCCCCATTGATTGAAGAAGAACAAAAAGTGTAGTTGCTGGAGACTTAAAAACAAAACGTTTTGGGTCTTCTTGATAGAGCTTTAGACCTTGACATTGAAGACCTTTTGTTCATATATATACATCAGTAGAGGATTTTGACTCTATCAACGGGATTGCAGGTGATTGTTTGTGCTCATTGGTTGAGAAAATCCTTCTTACTCAAAGTGTTTTTTCAGGCAAAGAGTGTGTAATTTATCATACAGCCTTTGAAAAAGAAAGGAACGTATGAAAAGCATGTAATCGTCAGCTGGCTCTGAAAGACAACATGTCTGAGTGCAGACAGCCGCTGACATTCAAAGAGACTTTCAAAGAGAAAGTAATTAATAGTAAAAAAAAAAAAGAGAGAGAAGTGAGGGCAGCAGCTGTTCGGTCAGTGGGAGAGTGTCTGGAATGGGATTTTTATTTATAGGCTGAGAATGCGACCAAAAGAAGTGGAAAGACTTAAAAATTGGCACCAAAAAAACAGTTACTTATATAGTGATGTATAGCTAGAAAGTAAGTGAGGCACTCATGAATCAGCAGACACACAGAGCTGCCATTTCCTCTATTTCAGCAACACTGCTGCCTTGAAAAAGTGATCTTTGTAGACAGCCGCCTGATGTACTCCTTGAAAAGTCACAGAATCAGTTTCACTGGCTCTGATTTACTCTTGTAGTATTCCCGTCATAATCCTGAATTGCAGGAGTAAAACAGAAGTAAATCATGTGCTGTGTAGTTTCACTTTTGGAATTCACGAGTAAGCCATGTTAAATACATTTAACATTTTTTGTGAATCAGGTCAAGTCCATAATCTTTCGAAGCATCTTTTATATATTGTTTACAAAGTCTGGAACGAGCTTAAACACGTGTCTGTGGAAGTGGGATATATCTGTGTGCAGTGGACACACACAGATGCCCACTTTTACACACACACCAAGTATTCGGCGTTGTGTTGTGGTAGTGTCAGAGGACAAGTTAGGGAGGTAATACAATGCAAAAGGCTTGAACAACCAAAAGATTCTGATTTTCCAGACTCTGCAAGAGTAGGAAGGGACGTCGTTTAAATGTGAAACAGTTAATAGTGAAGTGAAAAAGTATAAATAAAAAAACAAAATTCACAATTTTAGAACCCTATACATGCCTGTTGTTCATAAAGCATGGAGTAAATATACAAAGGTTTAAAAAAACATGTGTAAGTCAGCATTTTACGAGTAGCTACCACTTTCACACGTATGTTACAACATGTGCAATGTATACTTGAACAAGATGGATTTATTACACGTTTCTCCTAACCTTTCTGTGATAGTAACTAATTGATTCAGTTTTATGTTTGCTATTTCGTTATAGGTTCTCTGGCTCTCTTTGAAAAAACCTCGTCGCCAAAATTATAAAATGTCTATTGACACAACTATTAATAAGACATGCTTCAGTAACATCTACAATCACAGTGTTACATAAACAAATCACTTTCGGAACCGCAACTCGAAATAGCTTTTCACTATAAGTTCAAAGCCAGAGTTATTGGCTTTGGCGAGGCGTGCTGAGGGTGGAAGCAGAACTCTTTTTGCAGAGGAGAATCAGTGTCCTAACGCAAGTGAGTCAAGATGTCTTCTGTTCTTTGATTTAAAGGTTGGAATCACTGAGTTGGGCCACTCTGGGCAGCAAACAACCCGTTCATCCGCATTTCACATGGATTAATGACAATCAGAAGTGGTTTTTACGGCAGGAGTGCCCCCGAGCCACAAAGAGTTAATATGAAAATGTAACAAGAAGAATAAAAAGACATAAAACGATGACATTCAATCTTCTCCTCGGGGAAATTAGCTGGAGTGGAAGGGTGTATGGCTGGGGACTGACTTTAACAGTTGGTAAATTAAAAAGAAATGACAGCACCAATTATTAGAAAGTTGGAAGGGTCGTTGTCAGGGCTGCATGCAGAGAATTTCATGAAATAAAAATAACTATAACCCATAAATGCAGATCTGGAAGTATTTCGGCTTCACATAATAAATGAGGCTGCACGCTTCCTTCGATGTAAGTGGGCCGCCATCCTTGTGTTTTATGCAAGGCCACTGGAATTCACTTATAATTGTTTTTCATCTTCTATCCCCAAGGGAGATGGGCAGCTCTGCACACATTCCCTGAATCTGCACCTTCCGCATTCAGAGCAGCCCATCTACGGGGTGAGGATCCTCTCCGACCAGACATGCACACGCGCGGCCCGTGCAGGTAAGAGCAGAGGGCCCGGTTGAGGGGGGTGATTCGACAGACGACCACGAGGGAAAATTAAATAAATAATTGATTTTCCCTCTTCGTCGCCTGTCAAAATCCCCCCCATCTGGCCCCACCGCCCTTACCTGCACGGGCCGCGGCTGGACATGCCTCCCTAAGGTGGGTGGAGAGTGGTGCCGGGAGCCCAGATTTCAGGGCGTGTGCAGCATGTTGTATATCTGTGTCGTAACCATGATCATGTGACATAGTGTTTGCGGGCCCTTAATGGCAGTGGCAGTGGTTGCTATCATAGCCTTATAGCCCACCACAGCTGGCTATACCGGTCACTAAAGGTCTGCTCCAGCGTTAAAGGTCTTTAACAAGGGAGCAGGAATTTAATGGCCGGTATAGCCCAGCTACGGAGGGCTATAGGGCTATTAGAACATTCCGCCAGTAGTGGGTAGAATGTTCTAACAAATAAAACAAAAACTTCATGGCCCTCTGGCTCTGAGAGGCCTTTGTTCAGCAACAGCTGTGAACAAACATTGGAATGCTGGAGCGCCGGGCTTCTACCGGCCATTATAAGCCCGGAGCACTCTTCAACGGAGCTTCCAACAGTCCAGTGTTATAATATCCTGTAATGTATAAAAGGTGTTTTGGTGGAGGGCAGAGAAGTGCACTGGGTGTTACCCTGATTCAAAATGCCATGTGTGAAGAACGATGACTCTCAGTTCAGCCTTGTGTATGCTAGGGCATAATTCAAGCACAGATTCTATTTATAAGCTCTCCCAGTTTTGAAAAGTGAGGAAAGAAGGTGATTTACCCATTATCACACAGCGAGATCAAGTTGGGAGCTGGGAATGGAGTCAATGGCACAAAACTCCACAGTTCATCACTTAAGTGCTGACCACAGTTCCATCCTATGCATCACAGTGCTTAATACTGGGCTGAGGATTAGTCTGTTTCTAAACACTAGGAGTTCGTTGGCACGAATAGCTTGTGAGCATTTTGTATTTTACTCCTGTTCCCACCGAGCTCAGCTGCTCAAATCAAACTCCCCACACTTTCTTCAATTAGCAGACAGCTCTACTCCCAGCCCGCCACACAGATTTTGCGCATACAGGCCCTTATCAAGGCGGCCCCTAGCGCTGAACACTTGTCACCTCACTGCTCCGATCCAACATAGAATGCTTACACATGCCCTGAAGAAGTTCATCTCATGAACGAAACGCGTTGGCTAGCAAACAATTTTTGGGAAAATAAAGAATTACTAAAGACTTACTATACATCAAGACTCATTGACTAATTGACCACTACTGTCACAATAACGAGCAGTGCACCACTCCACGATTCCCATTCTCTAAGTTTTCTGCTCAGCAGTTGGCACTCAACGACGGCGAGTGCTGGAGTTGGTTTGTGCACGCTCACCCCACATTTGACTACCAGTTGACAACAAGGGAACAACACAGGGTAGTGCGGTCACTGTGTCCGCCGTTGTCTGGAACCACAATTTCAAATCAAACTACACTTGCATACAAAATGCTTGAAAAAGGCATGATTCTCATGTGGAAACCCCTCCTTCAGTGGCGTAGCTAGGCCTTATGCCGCCCGTGAAGGACCCTGCGTTTGCCGCCCGTGTGGTCGAATTTAAGAGCAGGAGGACAGGGGTACTGGCGCCGCCCCCAAAACTTGTGCCGCCTGGGGCAGACCGGCCCCTCCACCTTGCTATGCCCCTGACCTCCCCTCGGCATAGCACCCTGACCCCCCACCACAGCCTTGCATAGCACTACGGGTACCATACGAAGTTTTCTTAGTTTTGGGGAGAATTATCACTACTTCACCAGGAAGAAACTATGGAACGTTAGGAATCTGTGTTGTCATGGAGAAAACCTTTCCCTTGAGCATGAGATCTCCAGGGTGTTGAAAGAGAGATCTTTCCATCTAAAGTTCTTAAGAACGTTGTTCTCTCTTGAGATTTGCAGACGAGGTAGAAGCGCCCGCAGCCCTAGCATTACCCAGATTGGACAACATGAACACTATCTACTTGGACATGCCTGAATACCTGTCACAGCTATTCCAGCATCTAGGGACATCTTGAAGTGCAGGAGCTCGGGGCTTGATGTTCCTCAGTCATGGATGGCAGTCATATAAAGCACACATTTTCAGACCTTGCACCAGTGGCGGCCGACACAGATCGTCGGTGGCGGGAGGGGGGGGGGGCGGGGACGCAGTAGAAGTGGGCATCAATAAAAAAAAAAAAAAAAGAACTAACCTCATTGTCACTTCCTCGCCTCGTCTCTCCTGGTAGTCCCTCGCTCAGACTGGAACAGGAAGCACACCCAGTCCCCCAGTCCCCCAGTCAGCCAATCACAACGCTGCAATGCAGCATTGTGATTGGCCGTGGTTCGGCGCTCAGATGCTGACTGGGAGCCGGTGCATGTTCTCCACGCAGGCTGTAATGCAGCCTGCATGGAGAACATGCAAAGTGCGAATTAATGTTTGGCCGCCCGAGACGGCCGCCCAAACATTTATGCGCGCTTACAATGTGCTCACTACTCCCCCTGCTCCTGTCGTGAGAGCAGCCCCACCCCGCAAAGCTGCCCGACATCAGGACAAAATACAATTATAATAACGAAAGTTATTATCATTTCATTTTTCCTTACCTAAACTGCTAAAAAGCAGTGGGGCGAAGTTCCTCCGCCTTAGCGGAGGAGCCACCACTGCCTTGCACCTGCTCTTCAGGAGGGAATTTGAAAGACGTTGACAGACATACATCTTCTGCCGGCCACCAGGTCTGGATGGCGCGTGACCCTGGAATGCCCTTCCTATTGATCTCAGGCTTACCAAATATTCTATGTCCAGGAAAGGTATTCATGATAATAATAATGAAAATAATACTAATTAGAAAAACAATAACTTGTTTTATATATCACTTCATAATACACTTCTGTCATTGCTATGCGCTGTAAATAACCGGTGTTACTGGCACCTACTATAACGCGGTACTCGAGGCTTTTAGTTCCACGTTTAAGATTCCTATGCCAGATGTTTCCCAGTCATAATATTTTTTTCATGGCCAGTAGACCACTTGTTGTTGATAGATGCTCTCTATATTCACATCATTATAGCCTTAGAGCCCGACGTAGCGAGCTCTACAGGCAAATAAAGGCTAACTCCAGCGTTGGGAGCCGGCCTTCAATGGCCAGTAGAGCCCGCTACGTCGGGCTCTAAAGCTATTAGAACATTCCGCCCGTTGAGGGCAGAATATTCTAATTGGTTAAATAAAGGCCTCACGGAGCCCGAGGGGGTTGAAAACCTCCCCGGGCTCCGTGAGGCCTTTGTTTACAGCAACAGCTGTGAACAAACATTGGAATGTTCATGCTCCGGGCTTCTACCGGCCATTAGAAGCCGGGAGCACTCATTGTCTTCAATGGAGCGCTCAACATTCCAATGTTCTAAAAAGTTTCAGAACACAATTGTACACAATATTAACAACATAATCTCTTTGGTGATTCCCAAACTAGTCAACAACATGGATGACTCTTCGATCTGTCCCAGCCTTCATGCTATAGATTAGTTAAGCTAATGAAAACTTTTTTTTTCTATTATGAATCAAGATTTTAGGCATAAGGTCTGCCGGATTTATCCTCAGCACCTCCTGTGAGGAGTTAATTGCAGCACACCTCTATGAAGGTCAGGCTGTCCTAGCAGCATCCAAGAGCCAGACCCTGAGGATATGGGAGTTCGTCACCTTCAAACTTATAATGAGAGATGTTTTAGGAGAGGTGAAGCAAAGCCGCACACAATCCTTCGAGTCAGACCTCCACAGGGACCTTCTTCACCTGATTCTGACAGTTGCCATGGTAACCAAGGATGCAGGAGCCCCCTTTCCATGCGACACTGCTGCACTACGGTGGGGAAGAGACCACACTTGGAGTCCCTAAGGCTGCAGGGGGGTCACACGAGGCTTCTGCGTGAGGGACTGTGCTGCCTTCGCCCGGTTTCATTCCGATACAAACTTCGTTATTATTCTGAGCAGATCTTTTGGGAATGTGCGCGGATGAGGCTGGAATGCACCAAGCGCACAGAGAGGGGTGCACATTTTGGGGGTCAGGTGAGTGGAGGTCCCGGGGATAGGCTGCGGCACCGACTCTCGCTTTTCAGAAGCGTGCACTTATCATTCTGTGGAACACATTTCAACATTTCCCAGAGGCCCTCGGGGCTCAGAGTCGAGGAAGATGTTTCAAGTCACACACGAGAACACGCGCTGCATCAGACCCGAAGATGGCTGCCCCGGCCGCCGCCCGTGTCTAATCTTTTCATCCATGTTTCTCAGGAATCTAGTGTTTTGATTTAATTAGATTTCGTTTCTCTCCAAGGCGAGGGGTCTGGGAGGGGATGGAGCGATGAAGCCGTACAAAAAGAGCGATAACCTTGATATGAAGGCTGACCTGAGCCGTTATAAAAACACAGCCGGCTGAGGGAAAGCAGCAACGTGACACCCCGGCCCGAGAGCCTGCCAGTGACTGGAAACGTTGCACCAGGCGGCACGGTCCCACGGGGGACGGGATCTCACGCACATCTGCAGGTGATGTGAAATGAGGGGAGAGGGCGGGATGTGGAGGGGCGCAGAGGAGCCGGGAGGGACTCGGGAGAAACTAGTGGGGAGAGAAGACGAGGGGTTAGTCAGTGCTTAATTTATATATAAAAAAGGTAAGCGCCAGGGGGCCGTTGCCAGGAGACTCTGCAGTTTGGTACACCTATCACCCCTGATAGCTCTGCCAATGTCAGTATCATCCAGTGGTGACTGGCACGAATCGGGGGTGGCGGGGCAGAGGGCAGGGGGTAAAGGGTAAAGAAAAATAAAATAAACTTACCTCCCCGCTGCGTCTCTCCTCCGTCGTCCGTGCAGCCGGAACAGGAAGCACCCATGCTCCCGTAAGCCAATCAGAACGCTGCAGCGTTGTGATTGGTCTGAGCACCGTGGTTCGGCGCTCAGACGGGGACAGGGGGCCTGGGCGTGTTCTCCACCCAAGCTGTAATACACCCTGGGTGGAGAATATCGAAAGTGTGCATGACTGTTTGGCGGGCCCAAGACGGCCGGCCAAACATTCATGCGCACTTACAGAGCGCCCACCACTCCTCCCCCTGCTCAGTGAGCAGAGCAGCCCCACCCAGCAAAGCTGCAGCAGCAGGAAAAAATAAAATGATAATAACTGAGTTATTATGATTTTCCTTTATTTACACTGCTGAAAAGCAGTGGTGTGACACTCCTCCACCTTAGCGAAGGAGCCACCACTGGTATCCACACAACAACGAACCCATCACACTATTACAAGTGTGACCATTCAGACCATTTTAGGTCAACCAACACTATAGTAATGGCGTTAGCGGCAGGTATTGTTCTTTTTAATGTATATTGACTTATTAAACAATGTTGTTGTGCTCATCTCAAAATTAGACAGAGAGCGCCACCATGTGGTGGATTGTCACTTGAGCTGGTGCTGACAATTAAGTGCCGGTGCCGAGCACCAGAAAGCACCGGCTCAAACTAAGCACAGAGTTCGGCCAGGGGAGGGAGGCGAAATGTAAATGGGGTTATGACGGGGATAGGAAATATATGGATATGATTGGAAGCACGCTATAAATAGATGGGTTTAAAGAGAACGAGATCGAGCAAGTGAGAGGGAGAGCAACAGAATACAGTGTTAAAATGATGCCATGGTGATATGGTAAAAATAAAGATCGCGCAGTGTGTTCGGGTAAGAAAGAATAGTGGCTCAAAACGGAGTGGGCAGAGCGATGGGGTGGGCAAAACAGAACAGAATGATAATGAGAGTATAGAAGGGGTGGGATGACCTTAGTGCTTAATCCCCAAAAAGTTTCTGAGGTGGTCGGGGCTCCTCATCCCAATTCTTTGGAGTCTTGATTCACCCCAAGCCTCTTTAACCCACCAGCACACACTCCCTGCCCCTTTATCTTCACTCTTGCAGCTTCTTTTATTCCAGCTGTCTCTCTTTGTCACTGTATTTCGCTTCCTTCTTCTTTCTCTTGCTCTGGTGCCAAGTCTGTTGCGGAAAAACAACTGTCGGTCAACAAAAATGAAGGTTGGAGGGCCCACCTGCAACCACCCGCTCAAATTAAGCACTGGATAAGAGAAGAGAGAAGAGAGTGATAGCCTCAAAAAGAAAAGGGGAACAAGTGATGGGGTGCAGTGCAGAATTTGTAGTAAAAATAAGGGCTGGTCCCCAAAATGTTGATCCAGGACGCCCACAAGCTACTTGGGTTACAAGCTCAAGGAGGAGCAGTCCACTGCTTAATAAGGAGGGGGTGTGGGTCACAGACAAAGGTCTTAACTTCCTGAGTGTTTATACAAGTCAGGTCCTGACAGAAGCTACAGTGCTATTACTGACTCGGAGCCCCAGGCGGCCTCTCACAGGTGACCACACGTTGGCCTTCAGGTAAACCCTCTGGGTGGGACAGTAACAGTCCCCCTTTTATTTTCATTGTGGTGTCTGGAAATAGAATAAGGGTTACAATTCACTGAATGATGAAAAATCACAGTATTGGTTGTCCTTCTTCTATTTCTACGAACTTTCATGCACATAAAAGAAGGAAAGAATCCGATCACTCATGCTGCTCTGTACATAAAGGCTTTTGCTGCCAGGTCTGGACTGAACAAGAGGGGCGAAGAGTCCAGGTCTTATAAAAGAAGCGCCATTGGTGCTCACAGGCAGCCACTGAGACACTCACTACTGGGGGAGAGAGATGGAGAGAAGTATGTGTTAGGATGAGAAAGGACAAAAGTGGGGAGATGACAAACAATAACATTTTATGGTGTGAGAAAAGAACTGTGTGAAAGGGAAAGAAAGGAGAGCAGAGAGTGATAGGATGAGAAAACGACAGAACTAAGTTTTAGGATGAGAGGGAGGAGTACAAGTGATGGGGTGAGAGATAAGGTGGGAAATCGTGTGTGGCAGAGGGGGGTGTAAAGGTGTAAGAGAGGAAGAGTACTGAGAGATAAGGCCTAAGAGAACAAGAGAACTGGTTGTCAGGATAGGAGAATAAAAAGCAAAGCTATATGTGGAGAGAAAAGAAGGGGAATGATTGGGTGGGTGAAAAGGAACCGAGTGGATCGGTGAGAGGGATGAGAGTATATAATGGAGAGAAGAGGGTTAAAAAGTGGTAACAAGGGAGAAAAAGAGAGAATAGAGAGGTACAGTTCAGAACGATAGGTTGAGAAGGGAGAAACGACATATCAGGCGCAGACACTACTTACCAGAGTTATTGAGTGAGAGAGAAGATGACAACGGATAAAGGGAAGATTGCAATGAGAGGGAAATGGGAAATAGGAACAAAAGTAGAGAAGGGCGATGACGAGGCAGAAGAGAGAGACGGGGGGGTCTTAGCTTGCAGTTGCAGACAGTTGGAAAGCAAGGAACGTCAACTCATTGGAAACAACATACGATGCTCGGATGAATGATGGGAAAGTATCGAGGTAGAAGTAGAAAGAGACAGAAAGGAGAGGTGGAAAAAGATGTGTTGCGAAAGAGGAAAGAGATGTCAAGATGTCTGTGGAATAGAGCTGGAAGATGTGTGTGTGTTGAATTGGGATACTTTAAAAGTTAAAGGAGAAAGTAATGTGCTTTGAGTCTCAAGCGTAAAGAGCAAGATGTTCATGTGTGTGAAGGAGGGAGGAGTCTGTATAAAAAGGTAACAATGTGTTTAAAAAAAAAAAAAGTTTATATAATGCTATTGCATATATGCTTTACCTTTTATGGCCTTACAAGACCCTTCCTCAGATACTGAAGAACCGAATTAGCAAAAACATGCATCTAATCACCTGTTCTTGAAAGCAGATGTGTTACTTCCAGTTGTGAAATCTGGCAGACACTTGGGAATGCAGGTGTTTGTCAATGTAATATAATGTTCAGTTTAGTAATAGTGTGTATCTGGAGCCATGTACACGGAAGCACTTTTATCTCGTAAACTTGTACACCTACTTTGTTACCATGTTCATATCTACAACTGACTGCTGCCACCTGAAACTCGGTTTGTGCAACATAAATCCTCCTCTTAAAAACAAGGATCTCTAAGCAATGGATTAAAATGTTTATTTAGAGTTAGAGAAGCCTGCTCTTGAGACTAAAGAACATTGGGAAGCACTTTAAAAAATCACTGTAATCAATATCCTAAACAAGTGAAACAATTGGTAGTCCCATAGTGTTTCCAATATTCACAGGGCCATGCTTATATTCTGTCGACTTGGTTCTATCCTATTTAAAACTGGGCTGTCTTCCACAAATAGACACACAATCAATATATATGTGTGAATAGGACACGTTACAACGCACACATTTACAATGCATGCTTTTACAACTTGGTTTTTACATCGCAACATCCATTACAATGCATGATTTTACAACGCATGCCATCACAACGCATTTTTAGAAACTACATTTACAACGCATTCTATCACAATGCATACCATTACAACTCATACCATTACAACGCATCATACTATTAGGGCAACGGTAGAGTAAGTGTTGGATAGTATAGGGGTAAAAATTACTATTCCCACTCCAGTGAGTACAACAGTAGGGTAAGTGTTGGATAGTGTAGGGGTAAAATATACTATCCCCACTCCAGTGAGTGCAACAGTAGGGTAAGTGTTGGATAGTGTAGGGGTAAAAATTACTATTCCCATGTACCCCAAAATCCATACCCAGCCTAAAACTTAAATATCCCCATTACTTACCTTATAATGTGTTGTAATGGCATGTGTTGTTGTGACATGCGTTTTAATGGCATGCGTTTTAGTGACATGCATTTTAATGGCTGCGTTGTAATGGCATATGATGTAAAGGCTGTGGCGTTGTAACAGCCACGTTGTAAAGGTAGTGCGTTGTAATGACTGCGTTGTAATGGATGTTTCCCGATTTGTGCATGCTGGGTGGTCTGGAGTTCCTGCTGGCTTTCCACCTCCTAGAACATTATTTACTGTTAGATTTTAAAAGTCACGTTATTTGAAAGAAATGAAAGTAGCCTGAGGTAACATCAAATTAATCAAAATTTATGTGAGTGTGATTCCGTGGTTGTAATATGGAAACAATACTATCAGATTTTCATTTTAAAAAACACACATAATTAAATGTTAAACAACAGCACTAAAACAATGGTTGTATTTTCTTTTTATCAAAAGCGTTCTTTGCCCTAACTGGTAACCAGGCGAGGTTTAAATAAAGGGAGCAATATACAAAATTGCCAGAGTGCCATTGCTAAAGAACCACAGGTGAATCCAATAGGTCTCGCTTATGGCAGTGCTATTGGCTTTCTTAATTTTTTTTAGCCATGCTGTACAGCAGCGTACATGCTGTGCACCTAGACTGAAAGATAGGGGAAAAAGAACACTGCGATGAGGCCAGCACTGACCGCAAGGGGAAGAGAGTTGTTTTCTTAGTATAGGTGAAAAATGATTCTCCGCTTTCACGCCAAAAAAATTCATTATCGTACCAACAAGCTGCAGTTCACTGTGTTATCCCCCCCCCCCCCATACAGGCAGTGCCAAAAAGGCCATTCAGAGAAGGCAGCATATCACTGTCTACACCTTTCTATCATCTTGAAACCCGCTGACACAACTTTGGGCACTTTTCTCTGGCAGGACAAGAGGGGGCAAGCAACACAGGGGAGGGGGAGTTGTGGACAGGGTAATCAACAACAGGGAGGGTGGACCAAACAAACAACAACACAAGAGGAGGGTGGGGGATAGGGCAGGCTACAATGCAGGAGAATGGGAGTCCGGGAGGGGTTACAAGTGAAAGGAAAAAAGTACAGAGAAAGTACTGGGGCAAGCAATGGAAGACACTGGACAAGGGAAGCAGAACGTGGGCCATGCTCCAGGGTAGGAACAAACAGATACAGAGGAAGTGTAGCCAGCAAATGAGAGTGACAATGAAGCTAACCAATGCTAAGCAATGGTGGGCTCTAAGCTCTCTGTAAGTAAACAAAATGTCTTGGAAGCAAAAGTGAATGCGCTGTCTGAGGCAAGACTTGAAGTATAAGGTCTGGGGGAGAGTTGGGGAGGGAAGGGGTACACTGTCAAAGAGGAGAAGTGCCTGCTAAACCGAAAAGCACAAAACAAACAACAGTGCCCTGATAACATTTAGAAGCGCTAGAATAAGACAGGAAAGCATTTAATGAAGAGGCAGAAATAAAGAGTTTAAGAAAGAGGCAGGGATGTCTTCTAAGTGAGGAGAAACAGACTTAACCCCCACCTCAAGTCACCCTCACCCTTCACCTCTACCCAAGCCCGAACGATCAAGTCACCCTCACCTCTAAGTGCCTTTGGCTACCCCTCAGCCCCTCAGCCCCCAAGTCACCTTCATCTCCCTTTACCTCTATCCACCCTTGAGCCCTCGGATCACCCCCAACTTACTTTAACTCTACCCATCCCTGAGCCCTCAAGTCACCCCTCACATCCTCTACCATCTCCCCGAGTCCTCAAGTCATCCTCGCAGCCCTTTACCTCCGCCCTCAGTAATGGGCAAGCTTAGATTATTTTTTAAAAGTAATAATACATTGTTGCAAGCGTAAGCACATAAACTGCCTCAGACAAGACCTAAAAACTACTACCAGTACGTTACCACACATACCACATGAACGACAAACTGTGGAATCTGATATCTTTTAAGAGCAATACAGCCACCCCCAAACACGTGAGTTACAGAGGCGGGGTAGGGGAGCGGCAACAGCAACGGGAGCTTATCCCAGGAGTCCAGCAGGACCCCCCCGCGCCCATCAGTGACTCACCGGGGATCAACTACACGGCCTGCCTGACCCTCAAATGGCGTCCAGAGATTTGTTAATAAGCAGCCTTAACCACGAGAGCTACAGAGGTGGAGGACAGGGGTGTAGCGGCAGCAACGGGGGTGGGGGCTATCTGCAGGCTATTCACAGGAGACCAGCAGGCATCCCTCGCGCCAGATCGAGATTCTCAGGGAAGCTACCACGTGGCCTGCCTGACCTCAAAATGGCGGAAGCCTAAACTAGCTGCCTTTTTAGGTGTGCCACAGATGCTGGGCAAAGGGTGCAGCAGCAGTGACGGGGGCAGCTTTGTTCATGCACAACCAAGGAGATTAGTAGGTATGCTAACCCGGCCTGATCACAACACCCAAGTGAGTAATACTAGTAATACTGGTGCTCGGCAGTCAAGGTGGCACCCAACATATGTTAAGATCACACTTTACATATACGGAAGTCTTTCCTACATCATTTCATGCATTGTGTTAGCGGGATCCCATGAAGCTAACCCAGCGTCCCATCAAACTCCGGTGTCCTAAATGCCCTGTAGCTGCACCTTAATCGTAGTCATTGGCCGCGGCTACCCACCGTCCCTCTACATACAAAACACTCCTCTGAGCAAGACGTTTCCACTACTTTCACCGCTAGGGAACCTTTTCCCTTTGACGTCACCAGTGATCTTTCCCTACACCCTCCGACCTGGGGGCGAGCTGGAGGACGAGGCGGACGGCGCCTCCCAGCAACACTGGGACTGATGCCTTCTTTAGAACTATGACGATGCCCCACGGGCTGAAACTATAACTATTTGTACTTACCGCGGAGCCCGAGTACCCTTTGCCAATGCCCGGTGGAGCTGTCCTATGCAGCTGTAGAGGAGTCTGGCTCTGGGCAACCCTCTCAGCCATCACCTACCGAGCTGGACATCGGAGATTGTTTTTCACGGTTCTTCACGGTTTTATCTGTCTCTCTCTTCTACTGCTTTGAGTACTTTATTCCCCCTGGAGTAATTTTCCACTTCAAGTCTACCTGACTCTGTCTGCTCTCCCCTCTCCTGTTTACCTTTCCCCCCACCACCTTCCACTCCCCATAAGACGTGTGTCTTGGATATGCTATGCGCTAATATCTTACATTATTGTGGAAGCTCATGTTTTTCTCCTAAGCATGTACTGGTAACTGCAACTGGAACTGGAACTGATTTAACTATGTAACAATGTACAGAAACAATGTCCTATCTCATGTAAAGCGCTCTGATACCTCCGGGACTAGCCAGCGCTATATAAAACTTTTCAAATAAAAATAAAATACAATAAAATAACCAGCTATATCTGACAGCCAATGTCTTGAAAATGAAGGCCAATTCAACAACACACATGTTATCATAGTTCATTGCAAGACAACATGATATTGTTAAGTATTATAATCTGTGTAAAACAAGGAGAGAGCGAGGGAATATAGGGGTGCATCCTTGTCCCCAGTTCAATAAATAGCTAAACAATGTGGTCAAACCCACTGAAAAACTTATGAAACTCACTGTTGTGGTAAGCTGTCTCAGAGAACCATTAGGTTTTCTTAAAAGACCCCTCACACACCAACCTAGTTGGTGTCATGCTTCATCATTGGGATCCCAACCAGGTGGCCGAATGCCCCCCGGTTGTACGACAATGCCTGATCACAGCTCAGCGGGTGTGGTGTATTTGTGTGAAATAGTGTAGGTTCAAAAATAGCTCTGGGAATCCTTGCCTGATATGTTTATTAGTGACGGCCCAGGATATCGTTAAAAACAAGTGGTGCAACCAATGGAGGGATTAGCTCCTAGTTGTCAAATAATGGTCTACATGTTTCAGCCCAGCAAAAAACTACTTAAAAGGGGCTTTCTTCAGGACCGGGTGAATAGAATTTGAGTGGCAAAAAGTCACACCACACGAATGTGATTATCTAACACATGCGCTAAGGTGTGTGGTAGTGCTTGATGGTGTTGATAAACTTACAGTCACTCAATAAAAAAACGGTCAAGAAATAAAGACAAGACACATAAAAATGCAACATACAATGCAATCTTTCAGTGGTCCCACTATTTAAGTCTCAGGTAAGTGGGCACAACAATGAGGTAATACATAGTCATTGCCAGGTGAGGATACATGCTTTTAACTGCACATGGTGCACATATAACTCACAGTGAATGTATAGCTGTGACTATAATGAGGAATGCAGCGAATACTGTCCGCATGTGTCTCTAACGCCATAAAATGCAGATATGGCGTATGGCATGCCAATGAGATGTGCAATAAACCAGGGATTGTGTTCAACCCTGTGTAATTCCTTGGTGAAGCGTGGCGCAGATTATTCAGTGAGGGGTAACCACTTGTGGCGTAACTCAGTGCGGTCACTATGGGTGTAATTTAGGTAGAAATTAGATTGCGTGCATAAAACTATGAACACGAAAAATGCGCATAATTACACTAGACTGTAGTGCTAGGCAGAAGTTCGAGGCTCGGGAGGGGTATCATCTGTAGTCACACTCTGAGGAGTTAAAGAAGAGTGAGGACCATCGTGAGCATTAAGAAAAGCGATCAGCTGTATCTGAAGAGAAAAGAAAAGAGGTATCGCAACCTTACTTCGTCAAGATGAAAACCCGCAGAAACCTGTTGCGGTCTCCCGTTATCTTGGCTGCTGCTTTCGCCCCGTGTGTGGGTGGATTTAATCACAAAGTTGCGATCTCTGTTGTGCGTGCGTGCGCGACAGAATGCGTAATGCCAGAAAAGACTAGACACCTTCGTGAGCTTAGTGCGCATGCATGCGCATGCGTGTGGGCCATCTTAGGTGAGGATAGCCTAATACCGGGACTGTCGGGCTGACTGTTAGAAGCCTGAGTGACTAATTGAGAAAAAACAGAGCGCTATCCATGGTTCTTGTTTAATGAATGTTTAACACGATAGAGCTGTCATGAGAGTGCTCAAAAATTATAGTAACAAATTATTTGTAATTGTAAAAAATTATCAGTAAAAAGATTTTTTATTTTTTAGTGGGTAGCCATCGGGAGAATGCCATATTTCAATAGAGGCATTACTGTGCAGAAATTTTACTATCTGTCATCGAAAAAAAGCTCATAAGCGGAACGCATTTGTAACTGGGAAACTCAAAGAGACTGTGTATGAGTTGAGGGACAGACGGTATTGACAAAATCCCTAACTGGGGCTCTTGGTGGTAGAGGATAACCAATGCAGTTGTTAGTTGTTATTTGCTTGGGGTAGCCTCGGTGTTGCAGTTTCGTGCTCAGGGTGTTAGCCTGGTCTTTGAAGTCATGTACGTCACTGCAATTCCTGCGAAGCCGGAGAAACTGCCCGTAGGGGAGGTTTTCACGTAAGGTTTTGGGGTGTGAGCTAGTATAGTGTAATAGGGAATTGTGGGCTGTAGGTTTAAAGTGTGTTTTGTTTTTTAGTCGGCCCCCTATTGCTTGTATTTCCAGGTTCCAGGTTCAGGAAAGTCAGGTTGTGCCTATGGATGCTATGTGTGAATTTGAGGTTGGGGTCACATGTGTTTATCCATTGGCAGAATGCCATCAGGGACTGTGTGCCCCCTTCCCAGATCAAAAGGATGTCATCTATGTAACGTTTGTAAAATTTGATCTGGGAAACACGTGGCATGTTGTTATTTAGCAGGTAGTTCATCTCAAAGTTGTAAACATAAAGACCTGCCACACTGGGAGAAAAAACACTCCCCATGGAAGCCCTATATGTGCTAAACTGTAGCCAAAAGAAGCAATATGCTGATAACAGTGCTTTGTTTTATCCAGAAAAAATGAGCAGCAGTAAGCCTCTCTGTAATGGGCCATCACTAACATCATTTGTAATTTATATTCTGGCTGGGAGTACGTATCAAAAGGGAAGAGGCGCCAAAAATTCTTCAAAACCACCACTCTCATGTCACTGTGGATACATTTACACGGTAGTAATGCCTGCCTGACCAGAATAGTTTGTTTGGAAATCATGTATTTGACTGCATTTTTACAATGGTAACAGAATTTAACTGCAATGTTTAAATAAGTCTAGACATATTTAAACATTGCCCATTTAATGGAATAATTGTTAAAAAATCGGAGGGAGCCCTGATTATTTATTTTTTCCACTGGGGGGGTGCAGCATTAAAAAGTTTGAACACCACTGCTCTACAGGCTAATGTGACTCAGGATGGGATTGCCATTACTGCTGAACAGGTGTTCACAGGTAAATGCACTACAGGGCAATAACTTAGAGGAATCAGTCTATTTATTTACTTTAACAAAGAGCACTTCCTTTGCAATGCGTGATGTGGAGATGCGCATTAGTCTGAACCTGGGGCAGTGTTTCGGTGTTTTAAAAAAATGCTTAACAATAAATGAAAAGCGTTGCTATAGCATCATTATAATATAGAGTAGTCTTTCACAAAAATTACCTGTTGTATATACTGAGGATGCCACCAAAACACAGAAAAGTGTAGAAGCAAACATCATTTAAGAATACATGTGAGAAACTGGCCTGGTATATGATGTCCACTTATGTAAGTGGGCATCCTGCACCAGTCTAGACAACCTTTGGTGATTTAAGAGGTCTTAGGCAACCGTAGAAAGCTCTCTAAGTGGTAGCTGTGGAGCGCAGCCTTCAGGCTTAGTCCAGAAGGAGTGTAAAGCAGCTAGTTTTACCAGAATGCAATCTTATAGTATAGATTAAGTGAAAATGATGCACACAAGGTATTTATAAAAATATGTATTTATTATATAATACTCTCTAACACATACAAATATCTACTACCCGGAGATATGCACAAAATACTTTGTAAAGAAACACAGTAAATAGCACAGAATACACAGTGGTCCCAGGAGGGGACCAAACCATGTACTAAGAAAGTGGTATAAGAACCACGACTCAGGTGAAGACAATGTTGAGTGGAGGTAGAAGTGCTGGGGACCCACAGAACCACCCTAGGTGAGTGACTAGAAACTCCACGGAGAGTGTGTGCAGTGTGGGAACGTGACAGCGTGCTCCGAATAATCAACGTGGGAGTCGTGGAATTTTAAAGATTAAGGACCCTTCCCAGTGTACCCTGAAGAAACCCCGTGGAAGACAGAAGGTTGGAGGGCCACCCCACCCATGGATACCCTAGTGCCCACGTTACCTACACCAGGGAAGCCAGGTGCATAGGTGTGAAGTGGTGTTGGAAACCACAGTCGAACCCAACGGAGGACTTCAGGAAAGTGCCGCTGCTGAAGAAGGAAAAAGTGTCCTGTGGAATCCAAAGGTGGATTTTAGCTGAGAGGTACCTCCAAGCAGAGGGGACAGAGTCTATGTCACTCAGGAGTGACCAGGAGACTTGGAAGACGAATGCCGTCCGATGTTGGGTGTTGCAGGAGAGATAACAATGACCTTGACTCTGCAGCTGTGAGGACCAGGCGACATTGAGGAAGACCAGGAGCCGTGCACAAGCTGTCCCACATCAGATGTTGAGTGCTGATGGGTCAGTGTCTGGCGGGAGCACCAACAAGCTTTGGCAAATGCAACCAACGCAGAAGTCAGAGAAGGTGCAATGTCGGGACCAGCATGGTCCAGGGGACTCACCACAAGCAGGGGAGTCAGGGCAGGCACTGAGCAATCAGGGGAGCCCAAAAGAAGCAAAGGTGAACCTCAACAGGACCCACAGGCCGGAGGCACTGGAGTTGCAAGATGACCTCAAGCAGCTCACCAAAAGATGCAGGCCACGGTTCAAACAATGCGATGTGGATGAAGACTTTGGTCACTGGAGATGCTTGAGGATAGGGCTACTGGGAACCTGAAGATCTTGGTGGAAATAAGCCAACAAGCCTTTGCAACTGCAAGTTGACGTGTTGCACAGGGGTTCGGTTATTGAAGCCCCCACCAGGGATACTGGCCTCAAACTTGGTGAGATGGCAGGGCAGGCCTGGAGAGCTGTGGAGGACCACCACCTGTGTTGCAGAACCTTACGAAGTCCGGAGGAGCTCAGGATTAGCTGACCAGTTGATTTAGTTGTGGTGCCTGCGAATGCAGGGAAGTGACTCCTTCACTTCAAGGGAGATTCCTTCAGGTGTCTTTAATGCCCATTGGCCTTGGAAGGTTCCTGTATGGTGCACAGGCACAGTCGATGCAGCAGACTGGAAGGGAGATGATGTTGAGCCCAAACGAATTCCAGCGAAGTCCTGAGTGCCCAGACGGTAGAAGAAGAAGTGGTGTCTGATCGGAATCTTGTCCCACAACCAATCTAGGGACCTACACCCAGGTAAGCCCTTAAGCACCCCAAGGTAAGGGTTGGGGCGATTCAGGGGACCCTCCCAGGGGAGGGTCTGGACAGGAGGGAGGGTACTCCCATGTCCTTTGTCCAGTTTCGTGCCAGAGCGGGAGCCAACGGCTCCTTGGACTGGTTTGAACTGGACTATGCACGGGGACACCAAATGTGCCCTTCATGCAGACTTAGTGGTGCTGGCAAAGGCACCCACCCGGTCCCAATACACTAAATCCTGTCTGGGAGGTGGTCACACCTTCTTGTGACAGGATGACTATTATTCTGTGTTAGAAATGGGGGTCTCTAGTTGGCAATGGCTGGCCACTGTCCAAGTAGGGACCCTTCTTCCTAAGTCAGAGTAAGCGGGCTACACCCTTTGATAACCCCTGTTCAACCCTGTGGTATCGTACCACAAGCAGTTAGGCTTATCTCAGAGGCAGTGTGTGAAGCATTTATGACCATACACAGTAACACGGTGAAGAACACTACAAAGGGACACCACACAAGTAGCTATAAAAAATAAGTATCTTTATATATAGATTTAACACAAGACCAATAACAGTAAAATAGGATTATTCTTGAAATGCTGCAAAAATAGTTCAAAGTGTGCAAAGAGGAGTTCAGTTCAAGGCAGTGGTCTCTGCGACCCTTTTACTTACAAAGTACCTGGATTCTGTAGCAAAACAACCAAAATGTCGCAAGCGAGCTGTAGCGATGATTTTCCTCGTGCGAGACCAGCGATGCGTTGAATCCATGCCGCAAGGGAGGAGGATGCGCTGATCTGCAGATGCGTGTGGGACAAAGCGACAACTTCTTCACGCTAAGCCGGCGATGCGTTGAAATCCTTGCCGCAAGGGAGGATGATGCGCCGAGCCTGTTGCGTGTGCGACCTTGTTGCGATGAGAAGAAATGGCGCTCCGCGAGGGAGCGACGATCCGGGTGTGATGCGGTAAAAATATCGGACGCATGGCGCCCGCACTGTGATGTCGTGATGCGATGATCTCAATGCGATGATCCTTGGTTAGCGAGCACTCGACAGCCTGCAAACGTGCGATGCGATGATCTTTGGGTGTTAGCGAACGCTTTGTGGCCTGCAAGCGTGTGATGCAATGATCCTTGGTTTGCAAGCGTTCGGCGGCAGCAGCGCTATGATTTTTCGTACGCTCTTCAGCTGCGGCGGCTCGCAAACGGGCGTTAGCGATGATTTTCAGCACTCTCTTCTCCGTAGTAGAACTAGAGGCCCTGGAATTCACAGGAGCCTCACCTGCAGATAGAAATCCTCGCTGGGAGGAATCAGGAGGCTGGTGGTGGAGTCTGATGTGCCTGAGACTCCAGCAGGAGGCTAGCTCTCCTCTAGCCCTTGGGTGATTGCTTTAGCAAGTTGAAATAAAAGTTCTCTTCAAAGTCCTTTTCTTCTTCCAAGTCCAGTGAAAACTACTGCAGGCCAATCCAAGAAACAGTACATAAGCACAAGGACAGTCACCTCCTGCAGATTCCTTCAGTTACAGGGACAGAGGTTCCCCTTGTTGTCCAGAAGCAATACAAATTGTAGGGGTTTCAGCACAGATATTTATACCCCAAAAATCTTTGTTCTCAGAAGCTACAAGTCACTGAACCCAGTCAGAACCAGTTCTGCCCAGCCCTGGAGCACTTTGCTTACCAGGCTGCATACTTCCTTTCATAAAGAGGGGGTCTGCCATCAGACGCACAGTGGAAGGTGGAGCCAGCATTCACCTTGCCAGGCACAGCCCTATTCAGGTCCAGGAGCTACCCCTCCCCATACTCCAATGCAGATCTCTCTATTCAACCCGGTGTGACTCAGCCTGCCCTGTCCCTCCAAAACCAGACAGCCAATACATATAACAGCAGAGCACACTGGAAGGCTTAGGCAAGAAAATACCTACTTTCTAAAAGAGGTATTTTCAAATACAGAATATAAAAATAAATTTCACTAAAAGATGTATTTTAATATTCTGAGCTCAGGCATACTAAATTCGTTTTTCTACCATGTTCTGTGGGTCAGTTAGGACTATAGAATGTAATAGCCAAACCTCCCATTCTGGCCTATGGAGAACAGGTAGCCTTACAGTAGTGAAAAACGAAATTGGGTTTAATTCACTACGAGGACATGCTACACACATCAGAGCATGTCCTACCTTACACATACAATGCACCCTACCATAGGGGTGGCTCACATGGTGCCAAGGGAAGGTTCAGGGGCTGGGAAGTGGGTGCACTTCACAGCTAAGATGGCAGTTCTGGACTGCACGCAGACTCTGCAGTGGCAGGTCTGAGACACACTTTACAAGCTGCTTCTGTGAGTGGAGCAAACCAGCGCTGCAGGCCCACCAGCATCATTTGGTTTACCAGCCCTGGGCACACACAGGCAGCCGCGGTCGGTAGTAGGAGTAACTGCAGGGCGGTGACGTGGGGAGGGGGAGGGGCAGGGTGGAGGGTAGTAAACTATGGATTACGGAGGTTTACAGGTAAGTTAACATATAAATTAATAAAACAAATTTTGTTGCGTGCACTGCATCCCCAAATGCGATGCAAGGCACGCTGTTGGAAGGCGTTCCCCGGGGAGGCTGCGGAATACATTCCTGACCACCCGGAGGCCCACCTTTCCCAGAGTTAGGCCGAGCAAGAGCGGGGAGGCCCTTCCTGGAAGGGTCTCGTACCTAGGATCGCACACGCTGCGCTTACTCTCTTCGGATAGAGGGACACCACACAGTAATTCGTGGCAAGATAATAGACTTTATCGTTAGTCGTCGGGGATCTTTATGATCCGGAGGGCAGGAGCAGAATTTGTGCCACAAACGGCAGCGATCTCGTGATGAGGGGTAAGGGGTAGCGGGACAGTCTTTGGATCAGTGTCTCTGCGGAGTATCCGGCGCACAGCTCTCAATCCTCGAGCTGAGGGGATGCTGCTTCTCTCGGCAATCTTTTGCTGATTCTCTTGGAGGAGCGGGCCGCGAGTCACTCAGCAGGCACCGGAGGTTCGTAGTTCGGGGAGCCGCGACGGCGTCAGCAGGGCTCAGATGGTTCAGAGTTCGGGGAGCCGCGACAGCGTCAGCAAGGCTCAGATGGTTCAGAGTTCGGGGAGCCGCGACAGCATCAGCAGGGCTCAGATGGTTCAGAGTTCGGGGAGCCGCGACAGCGTCAGCAGGGCTCAGATGGTTTCGGAGTTCTTCGGTTCGGGGAGCGATCGAGCCGCGACTAGGTCAGCAGGCTCTCGTCAGTCCAGGTCTTCTCTGCCCCCGTCCCTTCCGCACCTCCTGTTATACTTCCCCTCCTCTTTGAAGTCCGAAGTCCTCGCCGAGAGGGGTCTTGGTGCCTGGGGGCGGGGTGTCGGGGCTTCCTGTCGCTCGGCCCTTTGATCTGTTCAGGTGGGGCCGGGAGGGACTCCAGATGCCCAGCGTGCGAGGCGACCGCTCACAGGGGCCTGGTGGTCGATCGAAACCTCCCTCGGGGAAGAGACCAGAGGTGTGACAGGGTCGGCGCCTCTCGGTCTGGGTTGGGGTGTTTCGCTCTCCCTCGGCCGGGCATGCGTGTTGGGGATCTGGCCGGCCCTCAGGATGTTGGGCCGGGGTGGCCGGAAGTCTGTGACATCGAGGATCGGTGCGGTTGTAGGGTAGCTTGCTGGTTGGGAGGACCCACGCCACGAGGCCGGTCTCACACGTGCCGCCCCCAAGCTGAAAGGCGGGGAGAACTACCCATCCACTTGGGGGTTCTCCTCGCTAAAGCGGAAGAATCGGGACAGGCCGTCCGCGTTGGCGTGGTCCGTCCCGGGGCGATGTTCCACAGTGAAATCCATCCCCTGGAGGGAGATGGACCAGCGTAGCAGCTTGGGGTTTTCCCCTCGCATCTGCATCAACCACCGCAAGGGTCGGTGATCTGTTTGTACTCGGAAGTGTGTTCCGAACAGGTAGGGCCGTAGCTTTTTGAGGGCCCAGACTACTGCGAAGGTCTCTCTTTCAATTGTGCTCCACCGCTGTTCTCGGGGCAGCAACCTTCGGCTGATGAAGGCTATGGGCTGATCTATGCCTTTGTCATCGAACTGTGAGAGGACTGCCCCGATGCCGTGTTCCGAGGCGTCCGTCTGGACCACAAACTCCTGGGTGTAATCGGGGGCTTTAAGCACCGGAGCCGTACACATCGCGGCTTTTAGGGCGTCGAACGCTTTCTGGCAGGGGGGAGTCCATTGTACTTTCTTGGGGTGTTTTTTGGAGGTTAGCTCTGTGAGGGGGCCTGCGATGCTGCCATAGTTCTTAATAAACCTCCGGTAGTAACTGGTGAGGCCCAGGAAGGCCCGGACTTCCGTTTGGGTCGTGGGGGGTTCCCAGGACAAGATGGCGTCGATCTTCGGCTGGAGGGGGGCGACCTGTCCGCTTCCCACCTGGTGCCCCAGATAGGTTACGGAGCCGTGCCCAATATGACATTTGTTGGCTTTGATGGTGAGGCCGGCTCGGCGCAGAGCCAGCAGGACTTGTCGGAGGTGCTGGAGGTGCTCAGCCCATTGGGAGCTGAATACCACTATATCGTCGAGGTATGTTGCGCTGAACCCCTCTAGTCCGGACAGGACCCTGTTCATCAGCCGCTGGAAGGTGGCCGGGGCATTCTTCATTCCAAACGGCATCACCCTAAAGCGGTAGTGCCCATCCGGGGTGGAGAAGGCGGAGCGCTCCTTGGCTCCCTCGGTGAGGGCAATCTGCCAGTATCCACAAGTTAGGTCGAAGGTGCTGAGGTAGCGAGCGGCCCGAGGCGGTCAATGAGCTCGTCTGCGCGGGGAATAGGGTGAGCGTCCGCTCGGGTGACCGCATTGAGTCCTCGGTAGTCCACGCAAAACCTCAGCTCGGGGGCGACACCCGGGGTAGCCGCTTTCGGAACCAGGACTACCGGGCTGGCCCAAGGGCTGTCGCAGGGTTCAATCACCCCGAGGGCAAGCATCTTCGCTACCTCGGTCTGGATGCAGGTTCGGACCCGATCAGGGACCCAGTAAGCCCGGTGTCTCACTGGCGGACTGTCGCCGGTGTTCACGTCGTGGACACACCAGTTGGTGACCCCAGGGGTTAGGGAGAAGAGGTCCGCGAACTGCCTTAGTAGCTGGCGGCAGTCGTCGGACTGTTGGGCTGTGAGGGCGGTTGATAGTCTCACCCCCTCCACGGAACCATCGGTCTCTTTCGCCCCCAGGGGGTCTGGAATGGGCTCGGTGTCTTCTTCAGCCCCATCGTCGGTGGCCAGGAGTAAACTCAACTCCGTCCTTACAAAGTGGGGTTTGAGGCGGTTCACGTGGAGAACCCGGAGGGGGTTCCGCGGGGACTGCACATCGACGAGATAGGTGACTTGGCTCTTCCGCTCGACCACCTTGAAGGGTCCAGTCCATTTATCTTGGAGGGCGCAGGGTTTTACCGGGGCCATGACCCAGACTTGTTGGCCTGGCTGAAACTCGACCAGCGTAACATTCTGGTCATACCAGCGCTTCATCTCTTCCTGGCTAGCCTCGAGGTTCGCCTCTGCGAGTTCTCGGAATTTCCGGGTCTGGTTGCGGAGCGCCAAGATGTATCGGAACACATCCGGAGGGGTCCCCCGGAGAGTCGTTTCCCAACCCTCCTTGACCAGGCTCAGGGGTCCCCGGACGGGGTGTCCATATAGCAGTTCGAATGGGCTGAACCCCAGGGATTTTTGTGGAACCTCCCGGTAGGCGAACAGGAGGCATGGGAGGAGGACGTCCCATCTCCGGCGTAGGGGTTCTTGGAGCCCCATGATCATTCCCTTCAGTGTCCTGTTAAAGCGCTCGACCAGGCCATTCCCTTGGGGGTGGTACGGGGTGGTGAACTTGTACGATACTCCGCACTGCTGCCAGAGGGACCTCATGTATCTGGATATAAAGTTCGTACCCCGATCACTCACGACCTCGCGGGGGAACCCCACGCGGGAGAAGATCCCCATCAAGGCCTGGCCTACCACGGGGGCCGTCACGGTGCGGAGGGGGATGGCCTCGGGGTACCGGGTGGCATGGTCCACCAGGACGAGGATGAACCGGTGGCCCTGGGCGGTCTTGGGGTCCAGCGGTCCCACGATGTTGATTCCTACCCGCTCAAAAGGGGTACTGATGACGGGGAAGGGTTGCAGCGGAGCCTTGCGCTTCCCTCCACTCTTTACGCTGGCCTAGCACGTGAGGCAGGACTTGCAGTGGGCCTCCACATTTGCTCGCATCTTGGGCCAATAGAAGTGGGTGACGAGTCGCTGGTAGGTCTTATCTTGGCCTAAGTGTCCGGCCAGGGGTACATCATGGGCCAGGCCCAGGAGGAGACTTCGGAAGCGCAGGGGTACCACCAGTACTCGGGCCGATCCCAACTCGGCCGACTTCTGTTCGCTGTACAGGAGGCCGTTTTCCCAGTATACCCAGTGGGTGCCGGTCTGGTCGCCTGCTGCTTGGGCCTCGGCCTGTTGTCGGGGTCCAATGAGGGAAGGGCAGGTGGATTGTTCTTGGCAGAATTCTTCTCGGGAGGGGCCTCCTTCGCAGTGCCACTGGGCCATTTCCGGCAGGTCCCCGAGCTCGGTCAGGGGTTCGGGGTCGGAAGGCACGGACTCCTCGTCGGGAACGGTTGTTTCGTCCGGGAGGGGGTCGTTGGCCTCGGGTGGCGCATCTTGGACCTCGGGGATGGTGGCGGTGCTCTGCGGCATGGCCTCCCAACCCTCGGAGGAAGGCACTCTGGGAGTCATCAAGCGCGTGGTGGCGCATACCCATTCGGGTAGGCCCATCATCTCGAGATGGGCTCTTCGTTCCACTTGTCCCCACGGGGAATTCTCAAGGTCGTTGCCCAGGAGGCAGTCCACGGGCTGGGAGGTTCGGACCACCACTTTTAACTTGCCGGTGACTCCCCCCCATTCGAAGGGAACTAGGGCCATCCGGCAGAGGCTCTCGGAATTGTCTGATGATATGACGGGACAAAAGGCGCCGGGCAGGATCTGATCTTCGGAGACCAGGTGACAATGAACCGCCGTGACACTCGCCCCTGTGTCCTGGAGGCCCTCGACGCGGTGACCGTTGACCGTCACCTGCTGTCGGTACTTCTTCGTGTTGGCGGGCAGGGACGTTCCGGGGACCATCTCCCGGTCCCCTAGGGAGACCAAGGCCATGGCGGCTGGTTCCCATTCTTCGGAGTCTTCCATCTCTTCCCCCAGGGCTACGGAGGCCATTTGTGGAGCCGGCGGGGTTGTTGTGGCGGTTCGCTGGTACATGGGACATTGAGGGTCGCTGGCATAGTGTCCGGTCTGTTGGCAGCGGAAACAGCTGATCCTCACGCGGGGCCCCGGCCTCCCCGGTGGCCCGGAGCTGTCCGGAGGTGGAGCTGGAAAGGGCGGAGGTTGTCCTCTGGGGGGGCTGAGCGGGGATCCCCCCGGGAGTTCCCTTGGCCGGCCTTGATTCCCTCCACCCCTCTGGCGGGGGGTCCCTGACTGTGGCGACCGTAGTCTCCCACGGGACCCCGGGAGGCCCGGGTGTTTACCCACCGGTCAGCCTCGACGGCCAGTTTTCGAGGGTCTGTGAGTTTGCTGTCCAGGAGGTGCTGGCGTAGCTCTACAAAGCAATTAGCGGACAAGTGTTCCCATGCGATTAGGTCGAACAGCTCCTCAAAGGTGGAGACCTTGCTGCCCTTGATTCACCCGTCCAAGGCCCAGCTGCAAAAGTTCACGTACTCCACCCAGGTGGTACCGGGTATCTTCTTGCAGTCTCTAAACCGTTGCCGGTACATTTCAGGGGTGAGCCCATATCTGGCTACTAGGGCCTCTTTCATGTGACTGTAGGAGTTCATCACCGTGGAGGGCAGGTCCAGCAGGGTATCTCTCCCCTCGCTCAGGAACCGGCCCCACAGCCCAGCCCCCCAGTCTTTCTGCGGGACTCGGTGGGAGGTCATGGCGACTTCGTAGGCTTTGAACCATTGCTGGATGTCGTCGTTCTTATAGTATTCCTTCACCACATCTTTGGTTCCACGGTGGAGGAGAGGGGTTGAGTTTCCGAGGGTCTGGCCTCCGCATTCTTAGCCTTGAGCTCGATCTCTTTCATGCTACGTTCGTGCTCCAGTTGGAGTTTTCTTTCTTCGTGTTCTCTTTGTCGTTTCTTTTCCTCGAGTTCTCCTTGTAGGCGTAACTGTTCTACCGCCAGCTTCTTTTCGGCCAGTTTTAGCTCTCCTTCGATTTTTAATTTTGCTAGTTCTAGTGATAGAGATCTGGGTGCATATAATATCCCTACTTCCACGGATAGAGTAATTTCACAGGTACACGCACATACACTCATCATACACTAGGGCCCATTTCACTAACATACGCTCAAATACTCTACCAGCACTGAACCTGTGGAAAGAAAACTCCTAAACACCCTGCATCTATATCGAGGTCGATAAGACCTGGTTATTGTAACTGTCCTGAAACATGATCTAAACAATCTATACAACAATAATCAAAATATAGTACTCAATAATTGACAAGAAATAATAACCAACTCCGTATTCAAAATTATAATGCTTTATCTAAAATTAGTCAAAGAAAATTAATCAGAATAAATCATTTTTCTCATAATTACCTATTCTAGCTAAATGTCAGAATGGGTCAGGACAGGTCTCTCAGTAAAGTCTCTCGAGTCGCCGTCCTCACAGCGTAGATCCTCACCAACGCAGGTTTGGGAAGAAAATGGCAAAGTGGCAAAAACCCTCTCTAGGCTAACAATTTTTATAGTATTTTAAACAAAGGAAAGAAACAAAAAGTATTCATCGCGTCCGCTGAACCTCTGAGCAAAGCGAGAAGGAAAGGATGTAGCATCGCTACATTTGGAAAATCTCCGCTCAGGAAAATCACAAAAATAAAAAGACAGGACAGGAACCAAAAATAAAAAAGTATCCTTTAGCTTCCACATTTCCTCGGCGATGACACAACGAGCTTAGAGTCTTTCTTTAAGGCTGCTTTGTCTTCCAAGGCTGTTCCGATACATCTGGAAACTTGCCCAGAACTGCTGCTGTCCTCACGGAAAGTTTTAACCAGGCAAGGACTGTGGTCAGATGTCTCAACCATATTCAGCAAGGCCCTCTCATCACAAATTACTCACTCGAGGCCAGGCTGCAAACGGCAGCCATTTTCTGCTAGGCCACAATAGACCATCTTAATTAAAAGAGACAAAAACAACGTTACCACAGCATAGTGATTAAACAGTGTTAACCCCACTAATACCCTTATGTGTATGTAATTATCTAGCCTTTGCAACACAGAAAAGCATTAATTCAAAAGCGTTTTGTGCTTTAAAATAAACAGCACTCAGCAACATTTAAACGTGCTCGTTATTATTAATTGGCATCACATACGCATCCCCACGTGTAGTTCTCTTTTGTTAATACGTACATGTTGATAAGTAAAAACACTTACACAAAACAAATAATTAATAATTAATAATTAGTAAATTAAATTATGACAAATAGACAAACCAGAGCTTAAAAAGCCAGTAGATTTTCAACAGAAAATCCTGCTCTAGCAATCCCCCCTTTGGTGATTTTATCACCAAATAACCCAAAAAAAAATTTAGTGAAATTTAGTCCCATTTTAGGAGAAATTGGAAATGTCTTTTTCTCCTTACACAACACTACACACCAGACACTCTTTCATCATCCCTCTTTGTTTCTAAGTAGACACTCTCCCTCAATTCTTCTAATTCAATTTCTTGTGGTTCTCTTTTCAACCTTTTATTTCTCTTCTCATTATTTCTTTTAATTAATTTCTTTTTCCCTCCCCTGTTTTTACAACACAAACACACTAATCTGAGTATCAATAAAGCAACAATTATACAAGTTAAAGGAAACAATATTTTACCTATAATAGTACTACCTATTTTTGCAATAAAACTCTTAACAGCTATCACCTTATTAGCTAATTTAGTCCAGATACTTTCAGCTTCAAGTGGTACTAATTCTTCATGCAAATCAGTAATATTTTTGATATAGACCTTCAGGTCTTTGCTTTCGTCAGGAATGTAAGTGCAACAATGTTGAACTTTCAGCATTCCACAGACTCCACCCTCCTTGGCCAATAGAATATCAAGGGCAAGTCGATTTTGCATAGACATGGCACGTACGGCAATCAATTCCGTATTCACCAAAAGAAACCCTCCAGCGGTAATTGTCGATAAGCGATCCACCACTGTTGACAGTTTCCGAATTCCATAAGCATTCAAAGAAATTCCCACTGCTGGAATTAAAGCTCCAAAAATGTCACCTACTATTTCAGACCAAGTTTCTCTCTTAAATCGCATTAGTAAATTAATATGTTCTACATCTTCTATTCTATCTATATGAAAGATCTTTGGAAAGACCAGGCCCACATAACACGTGCCATACCAATGGTCAGGCAACTTGTAATAAGCCTTGTTCCCACAAACATAGTACACTCCTGGGAAAATTGTATCTTCTCCACCTCTGAAACCCCATCCTGTTGCAATGAAGTATGTATCATGACATTCACTAGTCCCAACAAAATATGTATCATATTGGGATTTCCTTCTTGTAATGCACAGCTTACCCTTCTGTGGTGCATCTAGAGCTAAAGTTGGACTAGCCCCATTTCTCAATTCTTTTCCCATCTCAATGTCCCAAATTGTCTCACTCACTTTATATTTCCCTGCTTTCTCATGCATGCTCAATCTCCTTTCTTTCACCATATTTAGGAAAGCTTTCTCCTCTTCTTTCAGACTGCAAGTTAAATTATTCTTAAAAATATAATCTAATGTTAACTCTTCTTTCTCAATAAAAATTTCACCAAAAATGTTAGCTTCTTTAGCTGGATTCAGCTCTTTGTTCATTGGCAAGTGCCCAAAAATACTATCTTTGTTAGACATCTTATAATCTATTTTCCCTAACAAATAAAAAACACTACTTAATACACTACAAGAAATTCCATACGTAGCTGGCAAATGATGATAAGTAACACCCTCTGAAACGGATGCAGGTAATTGCATACAAACGTAGCAATCCCTAACTTCCATTGTTTTCACATATTCGTATAACAACTTTGAAAAAACATTACTAGAAAAATCATTAATTGACCTATCTTTATGTATGTAAGTATTACTAATTCTAGTTGGAACTACTTTTTGTGAACTCTTCTCTGTACTTGTCACATTCTCTGTATGCATCTCAAATGTACCTATTGTAACTCTAAAAGTAACTAATAAAGCTAAAACACCCCATAGTAGCATTAATAATCCAGTACAGCAGCAGCACATTTTACACCATCTTCTTAAGAAGGCACATCTACTTTGGTTATTCTCTATGTTAGCCATTTTACTACTTTGACCGTGTCTTTTGACTTAGCCTCTACTACTCCACTACTTGAAACTTTAAAATTCTGGATTACTTCGAACAATTTCAATTTCAGTTTCTTCTTCTTTTCACTTTTTCCAAGTCATTTCTTCTGTTTACTCAATTTGGATATTCATCTCTTTACTTCATTTTCTTCAACATCAAATTGTATAAGATCTCCAACGATATCCTCAGTATCCGATTTTTCATCAATGTCAGTCAAGATTACTTTCAGGATTTCTCCAGTATCTTCCTCAACCACTTCTCGTACGGTCTCCTCTGGATTTCCTTGACTTTCTGCCTCTTCACCTTCAGACAGTGCCACGTACGTCCATTCCGGCGACCTATACTTCTGGTTAGGTTTTCTTATCCTCTTGATCTCTTCTGGTTCTTTTGACACTTTTCTCTTTTCACCTCTTGCTGGATTTTGACTCGACACCTCATTCACTTGTTCAGCTTTCGAGTTATTTGCTCTTATCAGTCTGTATCTCAGCCTCTTTATTCTGTTATTAGGCCAAAGATCTCCTCTTACAACCTTTTTCGGTCTTGTTTCTGTATTATTTCTCTCTCCAATCCAAGTTCTCTTTCTCAGAACTCGACCCTCTGATTTCTCATTTTCACTTTCATCCGATTCTGTTTCAAATGCCTCTGATTCTTCAGCAGTTTTCTTCTGCTCCACAGTCTTTTTCACCACTGTTTGAGACTTCCCTACTTCTGTCCCTCCTCGGGTCTCCGACACGCAATCTTCTTGCTGTCTACTTGTCCCTTCACCTAGCTTGTCAAGAGTGTTCCTTACACCTCCTCGGGGGTCTTCCGCAATCTGTCCCTCTCTATCTTCTTCTGACCCTGCTTCTTCAGGTACAATCTCAAGTGGTTCTTCGATCTCCTCCTCTTCTAATTCAGGAGTAGTCTCTGTGGAATTGCTCTTTTCTTTTCTTTTCCCTTCACTGCTTTTTGGAATTTCAGGGTTTTTTTCAGAATCTGATCTCCTTTCTGAAATTCTCAATGGTTCTCTTGAAGCCTTTTCTGCTTCTTTTCTCACTGGTTCTGTATCTTCATCATCACTGGAATCTGACTCTTCAAAATACTCCTTACCAGTCCCATCCTTTGGGTTTGGAACTCTCAGAGTATGACTCGCATGTACCCAATTTTTCACTCCAGCACACTTTACTGCAGTTGTCGTAGTTAGAATGACTTGTCTCGGCCTTCCCCACCTTGGAACCAAGCAATTTCTTCTTCTGTGCACCTTAATCCTCACCCAGTCCCCTGGACTCAGATCATGAGCTTGCTTCTTCTCAAGTGTGGTAGCTTCGTCTCCAACCTGGTGAAACACAGAATGAACTGCGTCAGCCAGACCTTTACAGTAATCCAAAATCATGTCATCAGTTATTGTTATCAACTTATTGACAGGTACATATGCATGTCGCATTGCACGTCCCATTATTATTTCGTGCGGACTTAAACCAGTAGTTCTATCTGGAGTAGATCTAATAGTCATTAGCACTAGAGGCAAGACATCTGGCCATTTCATGCCAGTGGCTAAACACATCTTACCAATCCTGTTCTTGATTGTGCCATTTATCTGCTCAACCACACCAGAAGCCTCTGGTCTGTATGCACAATGTAGCTTCTGCTGTATGCTTAATGCTTCACAAATCAAACTCATGAGCTCATTATAGAGGTGTCCACCTCTATCAGACTCAATCGTTACTGGAAACCCGTACCTAGGAATCAACTCTCTTAACAGTAACTTTGCCACTGTTATTCCATCATTTCTCCTGGTCGGATAGGCCTCCACCCATCTTGAAAACAAACAGACTACCACTAGAACATACCTCAGTCTGTTCACTTGGGGCATTTCAATGAAATCAATCTGCATTCTTGTAAAAGGACCTCCTTCTCTGCCTATTGTTCCCAGACTCACCACTGTCTTTTTCCCAGTGTTAAATTGCTGGCAAATCAAACATCTTTGACAGATGCTTTCTGCAACTGTCCTGAACTTTGCATTGTACCAGGTCTGCTTAAACGACCTGATCATCGCATCCCTCCCCAAATGTCCCTGGCCATGATACATTCTTGCCATTGTCGACAGCATGGAGTTCGGCATTACTGGTCTGCCATCTCTATAGACCCAAACATGGTCTGTTTCTCTTGGGGCACAACCTGCCTTAATCCAGTCTTTCTTCTCTTCCTTTCCTGCCTCATCCTGCAACTGTTTCACTTCATCCCATGTCTCTAAGACATTAGTAAACATCACAGAACAAAAAGACATTTCACCCTCTCGTTCCCGATTAATAGACTGATTGTTTTTGGCGCAATATTGGGCAATGTCATTGGCATAACGATTTCCAACTGTCACAAAATCATCTCCTTGTCCATGAGCACCACACTTCACAACTGCTAACTCTTTAGGCAACTGTATTGCTTCAAGTAATTTCCCAATCACTTCAGCATTCTTTATTGGAGTCCCACTCGACGTCAAGAAACCTCTTTGTAGCCAAAGCTGGCCAAAATCATGCACAACTCCAAATCCATACTGACTATCAGTCATCACAGTCGTTCTCAAATCCTTCCCAATTTCACAAGCTTTTGTTAATGCCACTAATTCAGCAACTTGCGCAGATTTCACTCCTTTCAATGGTGATGCTTCCATAACCTCTGAAACTTTGCACACTGCATATGCTGCACATAGCACACCCTCATCATTCCTCAGGCATGATCCATCCACAAACAACACATGATCACTTTCATGCAAAGAAAGATCCCTTATGTCTGGTCTCGGTTTTGTACAGTAATCAAGCACATCCAAACAATTGTGATCATCTTCTGTTTTCACACCCACATTTTCAATATCCGGCAACAATGTCGCTGGATTCACATTCACACATCTCTCAAGAGTCACATTTGATGCTCCTAGAATGACTTTCTCATATTTAGTCAGCCGACTATGTGACATGTACTGAGTTCTGCTTCTCGTCAAAAGAATTGCCACATTATGAGGTACGAATACCCTTACAGGATATCCCATTATGATTCCCTCACTCTGTTCCAGGCTTCTGCATGTTGCAGCCACAGATTTCAAACAACCTGGTAAACCTACAGCTACAGGGTCAAGTGTCGATGAGAAGTACGCAATAGGCCTCCTCAGCTGTCCGTGTTTCTGAATTAACACTGAAAGTGCACATCCATTTCTCTCACTGCAGTACAACTCAAACTCCTTTTCATAATCAGGCATACCCAAAGCTGGGGCCTCACACATTCTACTTTTGAGCTCTTCAAATGCTGCCATTTGTTCTCCATCTAGTTCCAATGGGTCTGTCATCTCACTTTTTGTCAGTTTAATCAGTGGCTTTGCTATCAGAGTAAAATTAATTATCCACTGACGACAATAACCCACCATACCCAGGAACATTTTCACTTCCCTCTGGGTCTTTGGGGCTTTCATTCCCCTGATGATTTTAATCCTGTCATCAGTCACTTTTCTCAGACCTTTTTCAATATTGTGTCCAAGATAATGCACCTCTTTCTTGCAGAATTGCAATTTGGCTGGAGATACTTTTAATCCTCCATCTGCCAGATGATTCAGTAAAGCTATAGTATCTACTTCACAAGCTTCACGTGTCTTTGATGCCACAAGTAGGTCATCAATATATTGCACTAGTACTGAGTTTTCAGGCATAATCAAGCTCTCCAATGATTTTTTCAATAACTGATTGAATATCGAAGGACTCTCTGTATACCACTGTGGGATACGACACCATGCTAAAATACGCTGGCCAAACCTAAATGCAAAAATCGGCTGGCTGTCATGATGCAATGGAATTGAAAAGAAAGCATGACACAAATCAATCACTGTATACCACTCAGCATCATGTGGAATCTGATACAAAATCACTGATGGATTTGGCATAATAGGACAACATGCCACCACAATTTGGTTAACCTTTCTCAAATCTTGTACAATCCTAAATTTCCCATTTGGCTTTTTCAACCCCATTATCGGTGAATTACACGGGCTACTCAGTAGTTCTCTCAGAACTCCCTGCTGAATCATTTTCTCAATTATAGGAGTTATTCCTTCAATTATTTCTGGCGTCATTTTGTACTGAGGAATGTTAGGATACATAATTCCCTCTTTCACTGAAATCTTCACAGGATCTACATTATTCATCAATCCCACATCCTCTCCAGTAAAATCCCAAACTGTCCTTTTCACTGTGTCTCTCAGCTCTCGAGGCAAATCCTCCGGATCAAACACAGCAAATGCACCAACCATTTCACTCTCTCTATTTCCTAGAGTCATTCGGTACAAAACATCCTCATCTGGTGTCTCAAAAGCTATACCATCAGGTGTACAGAAAATTGTGCAGTTCATTTTGCACAACAGATCCCTACCTAACAGGTTCACTGGACTAGTATCACAGACGATAAATCTGTGCATGTCTGACCATTTCCCTATCTGTACTCTTACTGGTTCAGTAAGACGTGTCCTGATTTGTGTATTGGCTACACCAACTACTTGGATTGCTTCATCCGAGAGAGGAAGATTTCTAATATCTGTTGACCTGACAGTTGATCTTGTCGCACCTGTGTCTACTAAAAAAGTAACACTTTCTTCATTTATTTTCCCATCTACAAATGGTCCTGCCTGGTCTATTTCTAGAGTTGCACCAAGTATGCACTCTTCCTCCTCTCTTCGGCACCGTCAATAATCACCCTCAGACTCACTCCCTTCATTCTTTAACAAGTACTGTTGTACCTGGTTAGAACGCCTTGGTTTGTTTACCTGTTCATCATTGTAGAATCCTGAATCCTGATTATACTTTTGTGACCCTCTATTCTGCGGCAAGGGCGGTTTTGGCTCTTGACTCTGCTGTCTCACAACTTTCTGTTGTTGCTGCTGTTGATTATTTCCTTCGTTCTGCACCTGTTGATTTAAGGATTTTCCCTCATTATTCACTAATGGTGGATTGGTACACTCAGATCTCCAATGTCCCAGTAGGCCACAGTTGTGACATGGGAACTTTTTTTTAGCTTCCTCAAGATTTCCCTTTCCTTTTCCTGCATATCTAGGTCTATTCCCTGCATTATTTCCTGCATTATTCGCCTGCTCCACTAACTGTGCTTCCTGTCTTTCTGCAACTTTCACTTGTGCCCACATTGCTTTCTCTTTCAGCTTTCTTTGTTTTGCTTCAATTTCATCACTGAAGTATTTTGCATGTCTCAGAATCTCATCTATTTTCTTACTCTGCCAATCCACTGTGTGCTCACGAATTCTCTCACTAATCTCAGGTCTCAGGCCATATACAAATCTGTATACAAAATGACTCAAATCTTTGTCACCCAGGTGTTCATCTCCACTGAATTGTTTAAATGCCAGTATCAGCCTCTCGTAAAAAGCATGAACTGATTCTTTTGCTTCCTGTTGTGTTCGATCTATTTTAACCCAGTCTGTCTCTTTTGCAGGTACTTTACTCTTCAGGTATACCATCACCTGATCATACTTTCTCATTACCTCTGGATCTGGTGCTCCTGTTCTCTGATCTCTTGGATATTCCTCAGTAGGCCAACTCACAACTATTTTACACTCAGTCCACAAGTCTGCTGGAACAATTATATCAAACAGACTATTCAGGTCAATCCACAGCACTTTTGACAATTTCACAAACCTATCTACCTGCCTATACCACTCGACGGGCTTTTCTCTCAATCGAGGGAAATCATTCGTAAATGATAAAATATCCTGTCTGGTCCATGGAACATGTACATATCCTCCTCCAGGTATTTCTCTCATAGGATAATTATCCACTGGTTTCTCCTTTTCTCTCACAGGAAATGCTGAATAAGTTATATCTCCGGATTCCTCTCTTTTCTTGTACCACCTATCCTTCCACTTTTCTACATCTCCCCATCTTCGCAATAATGCGACCATTTCTTTAATCTGTCCTGTTCTACCAGTACCATTCAGATTTTCAATATCTTTTTCTGTAAAATCCATCCTGTAAGTTTTTTGCAAAGCTTTCACCTTATCAATGTCAACTCCCTGCTCATTCGCTATTGCTCTTAACCTGTCATGTGTATTTCTCGCTCTCCAGGTAATGTTTTTACACATAAACAACAGCTCACCTTCATAATGATTTTTAAGAATTTCTGTTGGAACTGTCCCTGCAACAAGCTCTTCTAATTCTACACGTAACCTAGCCACATCAATTGCTTGTGAATCTTTATCCCTCATCTGAAGAACTTTCATCCAATCATTCAAATCTTCAGCTGTTATTTCTGTAGTTTTTCTCACTGGAACCACTTTCTTTTGCGGTTCTAAAATCGGCATCCCTGAACAACTAGCTTCACTAGCATCCAGTCCTTCACTACATGTGTCATGTCTAGATTGTCTCAGATCACTACTTTCTGTCCTTCTTCCTGAATCTCCTGAGGGACCAGCTAAACTTGTTAACTTATTCCCAACATATGGAACCACTAAACCATTTTCACCTGTCCTCTGCTTGTCAAACACAGGCATAACCGGACCTATGGTTACAGGCACCGTAACAGCTTCCAGATTCTTTGTTAACTCCCTAATCTTTTCAGTCAGCTCTGTTGTAGTTCTGGCTAGTTCTCTTGTATTTTCGTCACCACCTCGATTCTCTCTCTCCCTGAAAGGATTACCACTTCTTAACTCAGGTGTTACATTTTCTGTCTCAATGATACGCACTGTATCTCTTATCGGAGAAACAACTGGTGTACTCTCGTCTGGTTCTGGTCTATATGGAGGTCGTCTCTTGTAAATCATGTCATTCAAGACCTCATCCTCATACTCATTAACTCCATATCTTCTCACTTCTGACTCAGGAACCCTTTCTGCTCCCCCTTCAACTGTTCTCATCGGATATAATCCCTCTGACATACTAGCATCTCGCCATCTTTTCATTCGATCATGATGAGTTTCACGATCATGTCTCCTCCCGAACATGTACCTGTAATGTCCTCCAGACCTTTGTTTTTCTCGCTCATGTACTTCCTCTTCCCATTCCACTAAAGCCTCAAACTGTGTCGGCCTTGGTTTTGGGTCAAGACATAACATCTTTTCCCATAAATTTCTCAACACGGCCAGATTAAATGAACCATGTTCTGGAAATGCTAGAACACCATCCTCTTTGGTATACCTAACCCAATTCTCCAACCATATACAGGTATGATACCCATATCTCGCAGCCATGAAGGATGCAGGTGTTTTCGCTGGAGGTAACAATTCACCCTCTCTCGTCTTAACATCTTTATCCTTGTCAAACCACTTTTTGATTTTTCCAAAGAATGTTTTTTTCTTTTTCTCTTCTTGGTAATACATTTTAACGTTTACCAAAACTTTCGAATCCCTTCCGTATTATAAATATACAATACGATTTTTCAACCAATAACAGCGCGACTCACACTAACGCACCAATCCTGGAGCGTCTACGTCACTAGAGTAGCTCTTCCAATCCTTGCGCGGCTCACACCAACGCACCAATCCCAGCGCGAACACTATTCTGATCCAATATCCAATCAGAGCGCGGTCTATTTGACGTCAGTAGTCGCTGCAGTCGCCTGTCTCCTGTCTCCTGTCACTCGTCTACCCCTCCTTTACAAAATCTCTCAGTAGACTTCGTGTCAAATTTCTACAAAATCTATTAGTTACAACATATAAACATCTCCATTGTCTGCTTCGCTAACCACAGAATAGTAAAGAAAATCTATTTCACAAGAATCAACGGACTTTCATACATTCCTTAACTGTTTCCTCTAGGACTTGTCCAAAGAGTCTTACAATCAATTAAATGTATAAACATTCACGCACATTCATACAAGAAAATATAGTACATACACACAGAATCCTGCTTCCCGAGAACAGCGAACAATCTGTCCCACTACAGAATTATAACACACGTCAACCAAGCAGCTTACCTCTGCCCAGTTCCTCAAACAAGCTCAGAGAATACCTATTACTTCTCCCGCGATAAGCTTTAACGGTGAACCTTACGGATCCCTGGGACTTAAGACCAGAGTTTCACAGATAACCTTCGCTACCATACGCACTCCTTATATACCAGAAATATATCTAATAGTAACATACGACAATGTCACTAATTCCGAACCCAGACAATGTGACGCGCAACTTCAATTGTCACACGTTTTTTTTCCCTACAATCCCGTCTTTCCCGAGAGCAGCATATACTTCCCTCTGCCCTACTACGGAACTGCTACTAGCTCCCAAGTTCCAGAAGCACTACATATAACTCAACATGACGACTCCAACATATAGTATTAGTACATATACCAACATCAATCAATAATCAATAATCAATAAGCTAATGTACAAGCAATCTAATCAGATCAAGACAATCATCAATAACCATCCTAACTCTGCTACCAGGAAATTGATAGAGATCTGGGTGCATATAATATCCCTACTTCCACGGATAGAGTAATTTCACAGTTACACGCACATACACTCATCATACACTAGGGCCCATTTCACTAACATACGCTCAAATACTCTACCAGCACTGAACCTGTGGAAAGAAAACTCCTAAACACCCTGCATCTATATCGAGGTCGATAAGACCTGGTTATTGTAACTGTCCTGAAACATGATCTAAACAATCTATACAACAATAATCAAAATATAGTACTCAATAATTGACAAGAAATAATAACCAACTCCGTATTCAAAATTATAATGCTTTATCTAAAATTAGTCAAAGAAAATTAATCAGAATAAATCATTTTTCTCATAATTACCTATTCTAGCTAAATGTCAGAATGGGTCAGGACAGGTCTCTCAGTAAAGTCTCTCGAGTCGCCGTCCTCACAGCGTAGATCCTCACCAACGCAGGTTTGGGAAGAAAATGGCAAAGTGGCAAAAACCCTCCCTAGGCTAACAATTTTTATAGTATTTTAAACAAAGGAAAGAAACAAAAAGTATTCATCGCGTCCGCTGAACCTCTGAGCAAAGCGAGAAGGAAAGGATGTAGCATCGCTACATTTGGAAAATCTCCGCTCAGGAAAATCACAAAAATAAAAAGACAGGACAGGAACCAAAAATAAAAAAGTATCCTTTAGCTTCCACATTTCCTCGGCGATGACACAACGAGCTTAGAGTCTTTCTTTAAGGCTCCTTTGTCTTCCAAGGCTGTTCCGATACATCTGGAAACTCACCCAGAACTGCTGCTGTCCTCACGGAAAGATTTAACCAGGCAAGGACTGTGGTCAGATGTCTCAACCATATTCAGCAAGGCCCTCTCATCACAAATTACTCACTCGAGGCCAGGCTGCAAACGGCAGCCATTTTCTGCTAGGCCACAATAGACCATCTTAATTAAAAGAGACAAAAACAATGTTACCACAGCATAGTGATTAAACAGTGTTAACCCCACTAATACCCTTATGTGTATGTAATTATCTAGCCTTTGCAACACAGAAAAGCATTAATTCAAAAGCGTTTTGTGCTTTAAAATAAACAGCACTCAGCAACATTTAAACGTGCTCGTTATTGTTAATTGGCATCACATACGCATCCCCACGTGTAGTTCTCTTTTGTTAATACGTACATGTTGATAAGTAAAAACACTTACACAAAACAAATAATTAATAATTAGTAAATTAAATTATGACAAATAGACAAACCAGAGCTTAAAAAGCCAGTAGATTTTCAACAGAAAATCCTGCTCTAGCACTAGTTCGTGGTTGCGACCTCTTTCTCGGTCCGCTAGTTCCTCTGGGGATAGGCCCCCCTCGGGGGCGCCGTTCCTCCCCGAGGTGCTTCGTGGTTCGTTAGGAGGCTCTCCTTCTGTTTGTGTCCGGGGAGTTCCCGCCTCGACCCAGGTTCTTAATGCTCCCTGGAAGTCCTCTTTCGTGCTTAGTCCGGTGGTAGCGATTCCAAGGTCTTTGCAAAATTGTTTCAGTTCTCGGTGCGTATAAGATTCCAACTGGTCCTCTCGGAATGTCGTGCTCGGGTTGGTGCCTGCGGCACCTAGGGAGGTTTCTCCTTCCATTTCTTCTTGGTAGTGTGTTAGCCGTCTACTGCACGATCTCTAGGTGTTGGCTCGGATCCCGTCGCCTGCCACCAAATGTTGAAAGGCGTTCCCCGGGGAGGCTGCGGAATACGTTCCTGACCACCCGGAGGCCCACCTTTCCCAGAGTTAGGCCGAGCAAGAGCGGGGAGGCCCTTCCTGGAAGGGTCTCGTACCTAGGATCGCACACGCTGCGCTTACTCTCTTCGGATAGAGGGACACCACACAGTAATTCTTTGCAAGATAATAGACTTTATCGTTAGTCGTCGGGGATCTTTATGATCCGGAGGGCAGGAGCAGAATTTGTGCCACAAGCGGCAGCGATCTCGTGATGAGGGGTAAGGGGTAGCGGGACAGTCTTTGGATCAGTGTCTCTGCGGAGTATCCGGCGCACAGCTCTCAATCCTCGAGCTGAGGGGATGCTGCTTCTCTCGGCAATCTCTGCCAATTCTCTTGGAGGAGCGGGCCGCAAGTCACTCAGCAGGCACCGGAGGTTCGTAGTTCGGGGAGCCGCGACGGCGTCAGCAGGGCTCAGATGGTTCAGAGTTCGGGGAGCCGCGACAGCGTCAGCAGGGCTCAGATGGTTCAGAGTTCGGGGAGCCGCGACAGCGTCAGCAGGGCTCAGATGGTTCAGAGTTCGGGGAGCCGCGACAGCGTCAGCAGGGCTCAGATGGTTCAGAGTTCGGGGAGCCGCGACAGCGTCAGCAGGGCTCAGATGGTTTCGGAGTTCTTCGGTTCGGGGAGCAATCGAGCCGCGACCAGGTCAGCAGGCTCTCGTCAGTCCAGGTCTTCTCTGCCCCCCGTCCCTTCCGCACCCCCTGTTATACTTCCCCTCCTCTTTGAAGTCCGAAGTCCTCGCCGAGAGGGGTCTTGGTGCCTGGGGGCGGGGTGTCGGGGCTTCCTGTCGCTCGGCCCTTTGATCTGTTCAGGTGGGGCCGGGAGGGACTCCAGACGCCCAGCGGGCGAGGCGGCCGCTCACCGGGGGCCTGGTGGTCGATCGAAACCTCCCTCGGGGAAGAGACCAGAGGTGTGACAGGGTCGGCGCCTCTCGGTCTGGGTTGGGGGGTTTCGCTCTCCCTCGGCCGGGCATGCGTGTTGGGGATCTGGCCGGCCCTTGGGATGTTGGGCCGGGGTGGCCGGAAGTCTGTGACATCGAGGATCGGTGCGGTTGTAGGGTAGCTTGCTGGTTGGGAGGGCCCACGCCACGAGGCCGGTCTCACACACGCAACCAAATTCGTTTTAAGAAATAATAAAGGCAAAAACACTTACCTTCAGGCCGGCCACCTGGCCGGCCGCCGCCTCTCAGTCCGCTCACCTCTCGCTCCTCGGAAGCAGGAACCAGGAAACACCCAGGCTCCTGACTCTCCTAACCAATCACATGATTGGTCATGAGCGCTGTGGTTCGGCGCTCAGTTGGGGAATGGGGACCACCTGGGTATATTCTGCACCCAGGCTGTAACGCAGATTGGGTTCAGAACATGCAAAGGTCCAACCATAAAAGTCATGCACACTTTAGAATAGAGCAACCACTCCTCCTCTTGGCCCCAGTGGCGTAACGAAAGCTCAGGGGGCTCCCCTGCAAGGTACATGGAGGGGCCCCTACTCTGGATTTAATCCGGAGCTCTAAGGCCTTAGTACTGGGCTGAGGGATCCCCCTGCAGCTCGGGCCCCCTGGCACCGCGGGGGATGCCGGGGCATGTGTTATGCCCCTGCTCTCGCAGTCCTGCCCCGCCCCAGTGGCGTCACTAGGGTTAGTGTCACCCGGTGCGGATAACTCATGGTGTCACCCACTCACGACTTACAGCATGGACCTCCTCCGCTCTGAGTCCGCCAGTGGACACAGTTGGCAAATAACGGGACCATACAGAATCCTTAGTAAAGTTTGTAAATGTAGGTCCTATATTTACAAAATGTGCCTGTTAACAACAGTGTGATAATGATTCATTAATCAGGTTGTACAGTGGGCTACCTGCTAGTCAACAGTTTATTGGAATTTATAATATCATAGGTATGGTACTTTGTACTGGTGTGGTGTTCCCACTATCCAGCAACACAATATATCAGTGGTCGAAGTGGGGGGGGGGAAAAGTAGGGGAACTGTGGGCGGAGAATCAGAGGGCGGGAATATCCCAAGGATTGGATCAGTGGGCGGAGCCAGAGGTGTGGCCAGAATGCACAAACATCCCAATTTTTTGTATTTGTTTGGTTTCACTGCCCAGTTTTATCAACCAATGGATACATATGATTATTTAAGGTTATAATGAGATATTGACAGTAAAATGTATTCACAAAGTGGGATATACTTCTAATCACAGAATGTCCCCAAATACGATAAAAAGCACAAGCCATTTGTCTCCGAGCCATGGAGTTTCTGTCATCAGCACTTCTCCCTTTTCCACAACAGCAGTTCAAACATGAATGGCTAAAAATCCTAGTTTGCAAATGTTTTCTAAATAATAATGGCTCTGCCATATTTGCCTCATAATGCAAGATCTGCAGCATGATCTGACCATTTCAACTAATAAATTGTTTGTAGCTCAAACGTATAAAAAGTTAATAAAAAATGTGTTGCTGTGGAGTAGATGACAGTTAATAGCTCACTGTTCTATGTTAGGATTTTAACTTATAAACTGCAAGTAACAAAAGGATCTCTCTGACAAAAGCAGTAGCCCACTGGCCTATTTACATTATGTGCACTTTGTGATCTGCATGGTACATGTTCTTTGCAGCAGGTACATTAACCCTCTGAGCTACCGTTCCGTGAGTCAAATCTTCCATTAGACAAAATTCCGATCTCTCTCTAGGAAGAACATTAATCACCAGAGTCATCATGACATTTTTATTGTTACCGAAAATTGCTGGAGGCCAGGAAGGAGGCAGCAAGCGCTTTTAAAACCATAATAGACTTGAAAAAATAATGCCTCCACCTAAAGTAAGCACCTGGTGCGGTCACACCGGTGCACCGCCCTAGAGCTAGCCCTTCTTAAGGGTCCTGTGATCTCAGTGACAGGGTCACTGTTGTTCTAGGGTGTGCTGCTTCATAGGCCTGCCCGCAAGACTGGAGGTGAACTTCAGTATGAATAGTGGTGGACAAGTCTTGAAGGGTAACCTACACATGTCATGCTAGGGTGCACCTGCTGGTGCTACGACACCAGGGATTCTAATGTCTTGCGAAGCCTTCTAAGGTCGAGCATGAGATAGTGCTCTCTCAGGAGAGTGGTCTGGTTATTAAGGCTGAACCTGGTTCCCCAGTTCCAAATTCAGCAGCTCTGGCTATAGTGCCACATCCTCTCCCCCACTGAACACCATACTGCCCCACTGAGAAAAACTCAGACTGCCTTCAACTACAACCCAATTGTTGCCAGCTATAAACACCTGGATGAGGCTCAATTTAAATTACGCACTGGGCAAGAGCAATATGTGGTCTACAAGTAAAAAGTGACAGCATCCTGGAAAAAGCAAACAATCATAGGGAATGCAACATTTTGCAAACCATGTGAAATATAAGCAGGAACAACATACTTACCTTAACGCTTTTACACTCACTGTTCAGAAATCAGTGAGTGCTTTAGCCTGAAAAGTTAAGGACATAACAACAGGGCCTTGAATGGACCCATTTCAATGGCCATTGCTTATATCCTTACCAAACGTAAGCAGTATGGTAAAAAAAGACAACATCCCTAGATGCAGAGCAGCAGTACAAATTTTGTTTTTCAACCCTCACATTGCAGTACCTCCAGGATTGGTGCACTAGTTCCAAGCCCTGGGAAAACAAGGCCAAGACAACAAAAATAGAGCTTCACTGGCAAACTCTGTAAAAGTGGCGCTAATGTGTTTGGGTGTGAATAAAATCAATCTGGCCAGTTTGCTACCACTCTGTCTTACTTTATTTAGTTATTTATTTTGCATATTTTTAAACTTTTATTCCCGATGCTGAACTTTGGAATTAAATGTCAGAAAAATACGACATTGATTTTCCAGCAAAAGTGATTTTCTTTTTTGGATCCATTTCATAGGGGAGCAAATAAAACAAAGGAGAGGAAAGAGAGTGGGAACCCAGTCTTGCAGCCACTGTCTTCAGTAAGAGAAGAACTGCCGGGCTAGCAAGCGAGAGGCCTCAGCTTGTACACAGAGCTGCTGTGCCTGAAAGTCGTCTTCGCAGGCCTCCCGACAGCTCAAAAGATGGGCCCACAACTCGGTGATCAGAGGCAGGCAACCTCGCTCCGCACTGCCTTCGCCCTCCCCCTGCGCCCTGCTGGGTGTCACCCCGTGTGAGGGTGTCACCCGGTGCGGTCGGCACCCCCCGCACCCCCATAGTGACGCCGCTGCCCCGCCCTGCACCAGGAAACCGAAAACAAAAATTATTATAACGCAGGTTATCATTTTAGCTTTCCAGTGGGGCAACGCTCCTCCGCCTTAGCGGAGGAGCCGCCACTTCTCAGAGGTGGCTGTGTAACCCTTTGGTGGAAGCAATAACGAGAGCTACTTAAAGTAAGCATGGTGTGTACTCTCTTAACACAGCCCTCACTATTTTCACAAAAGAAAAAGGTCGGAGAACTGATAGCCTTTTTAAATGAACGCCTTCTTTTCTCTCGTCTCAGCTGTGACAAGATAATTGAAAGATATTTGTCGTTTTCTGGAACAACAGTGCTTCAACTGGGCTACGATAATTGTTTGGTATCTTTCAGCTCGGGCAAAGAAGTCCCTCTTGCGCAGTAAAAATAGGTTGTTTTATTTCCGGGGTTCTGTAAGCGCCGATCGAACGTCTGTAAAGGCCACGTTCCGGGGATTAATAGGAACGAGCCACAGGCGCGAGTCTGTGGCGCATGCGCAGTATCAGTTTCAGGCTTGCGAGAGGATTTGCCGCGTACCTTCACGGCGAGCTTGGGGATTGCGTTGCACTGGACACATTATGAACTGCGCCAGCCTTGGTGGCAGTCATTAAAACGCTAGGCTCCTTGCAAGTTTTCTCAGATAATTGAAGGGAAAACTCCCTGGGTGGAAAGGACTGCGCTGCAGAATAAATCACATTAACAATGGCTGGAGCTTGAAACCAAAATAGTCATTAGGTTTACAAGATTACAAGACTGGCGCATCAAAAGAAAGTAGTGGAATTCGGGAAGTAGCTGGCTATGTGCAGGGGCTGTGCTTGCTGAGAGCAGTGGCATGTGTGGTTCAATTTAGGTACAGCTGATTACACCACATGGTACCACAATGTTGACCTTTTAAAAGCAAGATGTTCCCTGCCATGGCTTTAAGTGGGCCGTGTCCTGCCAGTACTGAGCACTGGCAGTTTTTAAACAAGCATTGGCATAGCCAATAGGTCTCGCCTTTGGGACCTTATAAGTGTTTAGCCATGCAACAGTTGCATAACTAAACACTTATAAGGTCCCAAAAGCGAGACCTATTGGCTATGCCAAGCGGCCGTGCGGCCGCAAAAGTGAAAGTGATCCCGATCAAACATCAAAGCGGCCGTGCGGCCGCTAAAGTGAAAGTAATCACGGTAAAAGTGGCACGCGCGCCCGAGTATACATGCACTGTAGCCCTAGGCTGGCCTGGTAGCACCTTTTGGAGCCCTCTCAATAAGTCTCGCCAGACCAGCGCATGCGCTGGGTCAGGCGAGACCTAAACAGGGCATCAAAACGGGTCGCTAACAGGCTCTGTTTTCAAGCCCTGGCCTTTTTATGCCATGGCATTAAAATACAGACTAGCAGTGGCGGCTCCTCTGCTATGGCGGAGGAGCCTCGCCTCACCACTGCTTTTAAGTAGTGCAAAGAAGAAGCATAAAATGATAATAACTTCAAGTTATCATGTTATGCTTTGTGACGTGTTCTGCTGCTTTACGGGCGGGCGGGCGGGCGGGGCTGCTCTGCTCTTGGAGCAGGGCAGGGGAGGAGTGGTTTGCCCACTCCTATGTGTGCAATGGCTGTGTGGTCAGGCCTCTAGGTCCGCCCAAACCAGTCACGTGCACTTCCCCTTTCTCCATGCAGGCTCCATTACAGTGTGCATGGAGAACAAGCCCAGGTTCCCATTCACTGGTTGGCCAACTAGGACCCTCAAAACCAACCACAATGCTGCATTGCAGCATTATGATTGGACAGGGAAACCTGGGTGCCTAACAATCACAACATTGCATTGCAGCGTTTTGATTGGTTAGTGGGGCCTAGCTGTGCTTCCATCCTGAGAATAGCAGCAGCGAAGACACAGGACCCGGCGCGATAGTTTATTTTTAAATTTTTAAAAAAAAATATGCGCAACCCTATCCCCCCCACACGACTCGCCTGCTCCGCCACCCGCGAGCCATGCCAGCCGCGACTGCAGACTAGTGAGGGCAAGCTTAACAAAGATGGCTGATGCATCGTTACGTGAGTCACACGTAATACTTCCTTCATGAATCTGGAAACTGGGAAGCAATCATAAAAGGAGGGATGTTGTTTTAAAGGTATACTGGCCCGCTGTGTCTCCTTTCTCTACTGAAATCCATATAGAGTCACTTTGGGGCATCTAGCAGCTGACCTGTGTGATTTTGCGTTGACCTGTCCTCTCCTGCTACATGCCACGAACTTTGCTTTGTTTCAGGATGTGGCGGTGTTCAAAACTGAAAGTGAACCATCCCCTGGACTGACACTGCATTGGAATATTGCGAGTCACAGGTCGCCCTTGGCTGGAACTGGCCTTTCCATCCTCCCGCGCACCTGATATTGCCGGATCAGAAATGCGGTTGGAGTTTCGCTTTAGGCTAATGTAGAGCCATAAATGTCTAACCTGCCAAATTTAAGCATAAGAAAACAAGCTATGTCGGGCATGAGCCGGGATTGGGGAAGTTTCCATACCTGAAAAACGAGCTGAGAACCTCTGCATTCTGTTCGTTTTGGTTGCAAGGAGTGGATGTCCATTGAAAGGTGTGTAACCCTCCAGGACATCGGCGACAGCCTCAATGACCCTTTGTTTTGTTTTTTCTGGGAGAGATGCTGGGGCGGGGTGGGGTGGGCTTGGTGCGGGGCAGAGTTCCTATTAGGTAGCTCTGGACACAAGGCCCACCCACTCCTCACACTGCGGCATTAATTTGTAAATTGGCAGGTATGAGTTTCACAGATTATATTGTAATCTACGTGGCATGAAGGAGAGACTCATCTCAGGGCAATGTCATATTTATTTATTCGTTAACTGGCACTGCCATTGCTCAAAGGCGGGCTGGTAAGCTTAAAGTGTGTCAGGCACCACCACCACACACTCACCATTGAAAATGCGGCTTACTTTCTGCAAACAGCACTCTGATGCACGCATTGTATATATAGAATTTGCATATGATGTTAAGTTAATATCAGAATTTAAGGCATTACATAGCTAGCTAAGCTACCCTTGGGGTCCCCCTTGCGTTCTGCATGCATGTCCAGGGCCAATGTGTACTCAGTATCTGCTTTGGTCAGGGTCAGAATGTAAATGTACACCATGCCACAAACATGATATTTGACCATGATCATTAAAAAGGTGTAGGGGCATATTATCAAGAAACGGCGTTAAAATTATAGCCGCTTTAGCGGCAGAAAACTGCAGCTAAAGCGGCGATAATGGGCTTGATAATCTGCCCTTGAGAATTCCAATAGAAGTCCATGTTCTGGTGTCAACCTGGGCTTCTATTAGAAGTCTCTGCGGCATATTATCAAGCCCATTATCGCCGATTTAGCGGCAGTTTTCTGCCGCTAAAGCGGCGATAATTTTAACGCAGTGCTTGATAATATGCCCCGTATTTCTTTAACACTGAGTAGAGTCTCTTTAAAAGGCTGTCATACTAGAGCCATTTAATCTCTGTAGTCTGTGCCATTCTTTGCCTCCACATCTGTCCAGCTGCTGCCACTTGTCGAATAAAGGAGCATGGTTTCCATTGATGCAGCAGTGGCTCTGGGGCCTATAGGTCCGAGGGGCCCATTGAAATGTGATTATTCTGGGATTTCACAAACAGCAGACCGGGCACCCATGTCCTTCTGTGCACTAGGGCCCATGACACACTGCCTACACCACATTTGTTTCAAACAAGCTCATTTATATCTCTGACCTGGTCCTGCTGTGCACAGGCCTCGTATCTTTTTACTAAGATATGATTCTTTGTTGAATGTGAATTTATGAATTTCTTAAGCCGCGAGGGTCTCAAGGCGCGGGGGGGGGGGGCCCTCTTGCAGAATGGGAATTGACTGCCCCTGAGGCTCAAATATTTAAATGCCAGTCATCGCCTTGGGTGGAATGGTTAGGGGGCTCCTGAAGGGTTGGGTCGCACCTGCACCGTGCGGTATGTAGCGGCCTGCATTACGCCCCTGACTGTCATCAGTAATACGTGTAAGAGTCATCAAATTGTAGTCCTTTTTCCATTTCAATGACTGCCAAGCTTGAGGACAGAAAGTGTGCAATGTGAAGTAGCTGCAAATATCCAGAAGTGGAATTCACTGGCACTCTTCCAGGGTGCTTCCAATGCTGCAAGGGAATATACATGTATTTTTCATGCTTCTTTGCAGTGTCAGAGGCGGTGAGGTCCTGCAGCACCAGCCCTACAAAGAAGCAAGGTGAAGAGGCTGTAGGAGTCCCAGACACCGACAATTGTGTGAAGGAAAAGTTCAACTTCTCCACTTAGGATTCCATAAACCCAGGCATGCCAGGAGCAAGCTAAGGTGCACACAATGATGTATACGCCATACAGTGGCAACAGAAGCTCCATTTCCTTCTAACATTAATATTTCTACCCTTTACCTTGCACACACTTTTGCTGTCCCTGTGGTCTTATTATTCTGTTTACTCCTTTGAACCCATTCTATATAGGAACTGAAATATGTTTAAAGACAAGGGTAGGAAGCCCTGTTACTCTCTCTGCTACAGATGATCTGTATATCAGGAATGTCGCGATGTTGCAGCCCATGTTGTGTCTGCTGCGTTGGATAATATCTCAATTTTATAAAAACAAAAATTGAGAAAAAGGAATTTTGAATGTAATGGTCACGGCTATGTCATACCCAGGGCCACTGGAATTATGCAGCAAGAAATGGCCAAATTATGCAGTAGTGTTGAGTAAATTATTCGGCAAGAAAAGGGAAATTATGAGGAATTATGCTGCATATTTTGTAATAGTATTACTTCATTATTTTGCCATTTTCAAATATAGCAAAAAGCATAAAAAAGCTGAGGAGTCAAGTTTTGAAAAGGGCCTTCCTCCAGCCTGGGACACTTCGCTGCATTTTCTGTAATTTATGACCCGTTTGTGCTAGAAACAAAAAACTTTTTTTGTTAAAATCTGCAGGTAATGTGGTAGATAATGGATTATGTGACAAATGCAGAAATTCTACAAATTATGCTGAAATCGCCGCAGCCGCTCAATCGCAGAATTTCAGTGGCCCTGGTCATAACCTTCTGCGGGTTTCTGACCCCTCTGCTGGCCCCAAGGTCTCAGCTGAAGATGGGAGATTGCAGACTCAGGGGCAGATTTACAACAAAGTAACGCAGCGCGGTGCAGCAAGTCATTTTGCTGCACCGTGCTGCGTTAGTTTGGAAAGCACAGAGATGCAACATATTTACAAGAATATGTCGCATCTCTGTGCTTCCCCTGCGCTGGTGCACAAACTGCAGCCATGAGCCGGCGCAGGCACCCTTGCACCATGGTGCAAGGATGCCTGCGTCGTAGGGAGATTGTTTTTGTGCAGGAAGGGGCACCTTCCTGCACAAAAACAATCACAAGAGGCTTTTTCCTCTTTCAATGCGTGCTGTAGAATGCAGCACGCATTGAAAGAGGAAAAAACAAGGAGAAATGAAAACATTTCTCCTCGCTGCGCCTCGCTACGCCACCTCTAGGGTGGCGTAGCATTCACACTCATCTCCAGATTTACGATTTCTCATAAATCTGGAGATGTGTCTTGTTCCATGGGTGTTGCGTGGGAAAACCCACAGCAACACCCATGGAACGCCTCTTCCACGCACAGTGCTGCGTGTGAAGGGGCCATATTTACAAAGAGAGGAAAAGTCATGCAGGGTGGCTTTTCCTCTCCTTGTAAATATGGAGGAGCCCCCTGCGCCACCAGTACATCACGAAAAGTGACGTAGTGGTGGCGCAGGGGGCTTGTAAATCTGCCCCACAGAATCCTGCAAGACCATCAAGCAAGAGCACATCCGGCTCCCTCCCTACCTTGCTAGGCGGTATCAGTCCCCTCATACCCCCATACTCCAGTAGTGTGTCTTAGACAGCCCTGATACAGTTTCCAGGATGCACACATGTCTTTACCTGATGTGTGATGCCTGCGCTGTAAATATATATATATATAAATATATATATATATATATATATATATATATATTTTTTTTTTTTTTAAGTCTGAGGTGAAGCAGCATCAAGGGATTAATGAACACACAGTATTCTGGGGCCCAATCGGGGCTTTATATTTTTCAGCTGTGGCGCTCCCATTCAGGGAATTAACACTTACTATGTATCCCACAATGCAGCGTTTCAAACTCATTTGAGTTTTTTTTAATAAATAGTGGGAGTGTTAAGCGCCAAGGACAGTCGAGCCTCTGATGACGAGTGAACGGCTCAGAAACGCGTCAGGCGAAGAGCGACTGAAAGCTGACACCGGTATGCTGGTGTGTCTTCTACACGCTGGATTGCGGTGCTGCTCGTGTGCAGCCTTGCCTGAGGGCATGGTGTTTTGGAATTGATATGCGGCGGCCCTGCCGTGGAGGCATGCACCACCCCGATTTTATGGGGGTCACGGACTTGGAATCGCCAAAGTCTGAGGTGAAGCAGCATCAAGGGATTAATGGACACACAGTATTCTGGGGCCCAATCGGGGCTTTATATTTTTCAGCTGTGGCGCTCCCATTCAGGAAATTAACACTTACTATGGATCCCACAATGCAGCGTTTCAAACTCATTTGAGTTTTTTTTTAAATAAATAGTGGGAGTGTTAAGCGCCAAGGACAGTCGAGCCTCTGATGACGAGCAAACGGCTCAGAAACGCGTCAGGCGAAGAGCGACTGAAAGCTGACACCGGTATGCTGGTGTGTCTTCTACCCGCTGGATTGCGGTGCTGCTCGTGTGCAGCCTTGCCTGAGCGCATGGTGTTTTGGAATTGATACGCGGCGGCCCTGCCGTGGAGGCATGCACCACCCCAATTTTATGGGGGTCACGGACTTGGAATCGCCAAAGTCTGAGGTGAAGCAGCATCAAGGGATTAATGGACACACAGTATTCTGGGGCCCAATCGGGGCTTTATATTTTTCAGCTGTGGCGCTCCCATTCAGGGAATTAACACTTACTATGTATCCCACAATGCAGCGTTTCAAACTCATTTGAGTTTTTTTTAAAATAAATAGTGGGAGTGTTAAGCGCCAAGGACAGTCGAGCCTCTGATGACGAGCGAACGGCTCAGAAACGTGTCAGGCGAAGAGCGACTGAAAGCTGACACCGGTATGCTGGTGTGTCTTCTACCCGCTGGATTGCGGGTAGAGGGAGCTGCAAACATGCAGCTCCTTCTGCCCAAAAGCAATTCTGTTTTGCTTCATAGAAGCAAGAGCGTTTTTCCTGCTCTAGCTTCCATGAAGCGGACCAGAGTTTGCTATGGCTTCTCCCGCCAAGCCATAGCAAACTGCAATGTCCCAGGGGTGGGCACCCTGGGACATTGCTGGAGCCGGGCCTGAGGGGTGGCAGTCCCCAGGGCCATTTACGGCTCCACGAAGGGCCGCATGGCCCCCAGCCAACAATATTTAAGCCCCAGGGAGGTGGTGGTCTGTCTGGGTGGGCTTGAGCCCCCCCCACACTTTAGTTTTAAATATAGCCCCGGGGAGGTGGCAGTCCCCGAGGCTCTGTGAGGGGGCTGGAGCCCCCCACGCATCTTTCTGAATTGATCCCTGGGGAGGTGGCAGTCCCTGGGGCAGCGGGGGTGGGGCGTGTGGCCCTCATGCATTTAAGATAATTAGCCCTGGGGAGTTGGCAGTCCACAGGGCTGTGTGGGGGGGTTCAGGAGCCCCCATCACCTGGGGAGGTAGCAGTCCCCGGGGCTGCGTAGCCCCCCACATTTGATCTATAAGCCCCAGGGAGGTGGCGGTACCCAGGGCATACGAGGGACGGCATGGGCCCCCACATCGCAGTTTTTAATTGCCCCCGGGACCTTGCCCACCCGGGGGCTTGAAGGAAATGAAGCGTGATAGTCCGCACTTCATTTAAAAAAAAACAGTTCAGCTGGATTCGCCGATCCACCACAAATCACGCCTAAATGTTTATTAAAAACATGCTTTTTTTGGCTCTGGGGTCTCCATGGGATCCCTTGCGCAGGCCTCGGTGGTCAAGGTGCTTCTACCCCCTGCTCATTCTTTTTTTTCTTCAAATTTATGCAGTGGCATATCAACAAAAAGTTACTAAGTGTCTAAATCTGGTCCTGATGCACAACATCAAAAAATACCCATTCAGGCTGCACGAAAACATGCACTGTTCCATCTATTGCACTCCACAGAGTAGTGTGGTACAACCCCACTTTACTGCCTCAAGAATATGAAGAACTGTATAAATACAACTACAATACAAAACAACATACACCACCCCTACAGAACTGTCAGGGCGTACCAATGGCAATATAGAGCTAGGCAAACCTCGATTGCCATAACCTATCCCACCCTTCTATTCAAGTACAGACTTTTGAGTGAGAAGTTCTGGCTCATGGGCTTTCTAAACATCTTGAAGAGCACCAGTTACTACTTGCTAGCTGGCTGAGTTTTAGGGCTGATATAGGCACGGAGACTGATATTTAACGACACCAGACAAGATTACAATTATGGCATTTCCACCTGCCTCATCCTGCCTAATTGGTCTATGTCAATGCTTGCAACACTGGCCTGCCTCAGTCAGCTAGTTACAAGCTTTAAGGAGTTCAGAATATGGCAGCATTATTTGTCATGAATTCCAAGAAATGTGATAGGTTCTCTGAGGCTCCCTGCAAGCTGCAGTGGTTGCCAATTTCTAGAAGGATCCATTATACGGTGCTTTTCTTTGCCCTCACAGCCTATTAAGAGACATGCCCCATGCTGCTAAAGTGTTTTCTTCCGAGTCGAGGCGATCTCTTCTTTTTGGCTCTACCCTCTTGCTATCAGTTCTCCAATTTAGAAAGGATAATTGGGGTAATGGAAGTTGAGACAACATTCCCTTTACTTTGTTGCTTTCTCTGTTTGGAAAGTACTCTGCCCTTGCCTGTGCAGAATAGAAAGCCATTCTATGTTTATGAAGGCTCTTAAAATTCATCTATTTTAATTATTATTTTTATGATGTTGTTAGTCAGTTTTGCGCCAAGATGCCTTATGGCGTTTATTGCACTTCATAAGTAACGACTGATCTCAATTCATCTCTTGCATGTATATGTGTTCAATATATTTAGTGCATGGGCGGTTGCAATTTTAGAAGAAATCGAGCAGAAACTATGGGTTGTGTCTCTTGTCCTTTGGTGATGAAGCATTTTCACCTGAGATACAGATCATGTGTCATATGCCTGACCTATGGGAAGGCTTGGAGATAGCTCAGCTATGTGAAGCCAGAGAAACACCTCGTCATCTAAAGCACGCACCTCTAGCATCAGTTTCTCAGAATGCATTGTACGATATGCAGAAATAGTTTTAACATATGCCATTTGTTTTTGTTTTTTCTCCAGGACGGTGTCTATGCAGTGCAACTACACCTGCAATCCCTTTGTGTAGGCCCTGCATCCCTGTGTCCTGCCTCTTCAAGCCAGTGAAATTTGGTAGCAAAAGGTTTATGAAACCATATTACGCAGTCAAGCAAAGCCTTGGCCTGCGAACAGCAGCATAACCCGCATATTGGGTCTAATAGGTTAGGAATGCAAAAGCACTGCACAAGGAAAACATTATTTTGAGCACTACTTGTTCCAGTGTTACAATGACACACTGCTTATCGTGTTGTCTGCCAGGTATCTCTTGTGTGCGCTGCTCACAGTAAACCCTTTCTCTAAAAAGACCATGCAAGTTTCTATAATTAGTATAGATTTTTAGGAGCAACCATCAAAGAGAATATGGCAATTCTCCTCAAAAGAACTGTGAGAAATGTGTGACTAATGTTGCATTTTATATAATGCACATTGGCCTTGTAGGATTTAAACACAAAATGTATATGTTAGTGGATTTCACACTTAGGGGGCGATTACAATGTCGGCCGGTTTTTCGTAAACAGGACTGACCGACCTCCAGTCGGCGGTCCCGCCCACCTCATTAGGATGCGACCGAACATTGTTCGGTCGCATTCCAACATTTACCAATGGGAGCATGCATTACGGCTGTAAACCGTCCGTAATACATGCTCCCATAGGGAAATGGGAGGTGTTGTTCATCCCTGTACCCCGTGGCAGGCACCTCAAGGAGTCTGCTACGGGGTGCAGGGTTCAACAGGGGGGCACCATAGGTGGCCCCGTCAGCCCCCAACCAGAGGCCGCACACACAAGGGGCCCCAAACACGCTTTCTGACATGGTTTCCAAGTCAGACAGGCTGACATGGAAACCATGCCGGAAACCATGCATCGTAATCCCAAGGGCAGAATGGCCCAACCTTTGGGATTATGAGCTGGTTCTGACTGGCCAACTGGCTCCTTGAGCCCGTCGGAAGCCAGCCGGAATGACCGGCAGGTTTAAATTCCAACCGGCTGATACATAAACAGCTGGTCGGAATTGAAGCCAACAATGGGGGTCGTAAAGCCTCCGACCAAACGTCAGAGTCTTTCCAACCTCCATCGTATTAGGCCCCTTTATGTACTGAAGTCTTTGGAACAGAATAAAAAGAATGGATGCTATTATAACATATGCTATTAAAAGGCACTGTTTCTGTTGGGGTGAGCTCTTTGTAGGGCATTACCCACCACCCACACATTCTATGTGTTCTGGAGGTTAAACAAATACTTGTAAACTGTGACTCAGTCACCCCAAAAGAGAGCTGCTCAATGTGGGGTACTAACAACAACTATTTTATTTTGGTGTAGAATAGCACAGAGTGCTAACAGGGTGATATTGCCAGTGGAATGTCACTGAGTTATTCAATCTCAGAAGGAAGGAAAGATGCATTAGAAATCAAACCTGTAAGTTCCATATTCCAAGACAAGTACATGTGTGCAGCCTCAAAAAGCATATGTTGCAATGTCCTGATGATCAGACTGCACAATGTGCCTTTGGTTAACAGTCAGAAAGAAGCCTCTTTCTAAAGATGGAATTATAAATATTTAATGAGCCCATTGTCATTTCATAGAAGGAATTTTTGGAGAAATGTAAAAAGGCTCATCTTGCACTAACTGCGATCTCACGTGCTTTGTACTGAAATCTATAAAAAGCTGCTTATTAGTTGGCAAATCACTCATTATGCTTTTTAAAGATCTCTGTTAGTAGTCTATAAACATTATCAAAATTCACTAACATTTTTGTTGCAATCATATCAGGTTTGACGAATACCTTTAAAGTGTACTGTTTATCATTCTATTTTCTGATATTGGCTCTAAAGATAGGTTCCACCCATTGTTTGAATTGTTAGACGCAGCTCATTTGGTTGACCTGTTCGCCCCCTCCAGCGTTCGGGTCTAGTTGCTCCCCTGATACCTCCTGCCCAGCACTCACTCCCAGCTACTCCCGCTCTCATCAGGATTCACCTGCAATTTCTCCAGCAGCATTACCTCATCATTTGACACATTGTAAATCTGCATGTGATGTAGTTAGCTAAAAAAAAAAGGCTACAAGGATAACAGGCTAATGGAGACACACCAAAGTTAAGGCGTGACACATTAAAAAACCAGGGTGAAACCGAACCTTACAACTTGCAGAGACTAGCATAAACCTAACCTGAATTACACATCCAGAGACTGGCACTACGTTCACGAACACCACAGGAACTAGCACTGAAGAGGAAAAGACAGGGTACATGTGCTAACCCGTAAGAAAATACAAGTGGAAAAAAGTAAAGAAAACAAGCAATTAAATGCTAAACGAGAGAAGAGAGTCAAAAAGTAAAAATAAAGAGAGGAAAACAAAAAAAGGATCCGTCAGACAATAACCCAATAATGAAACAGCGAATAAGAACAAGCATTAGCATAGCCAATAGGTCCGCCGTTGTGACCTTATCCCAGAGCTATTGGCTTTGCTAATGTCTTTAAGCTATGTTGTAGAGCAGTGTGTCTGTTATGTAGAATGTTGAAAAGTTACAATAAAATAGTTTTCGAAGCATTTTTGTACCTTATATATAACCAAAAAGACATTAGGTACAACTCAATGACTGTATTAAAAAATGAATTAACAAAAAATGTCTTCTAGTGTTTTTTGTCCTTGAAATGCTGGCAACTTCTTCCTGCTTGTTTTAATGCTTGTTTGAGATTATATATATATATCACAGAAAAAAACATAGGTTTCAGGGGTGTTATAGTTAGCTGGACATTTCACTCGAACAAAACCATTGAAATTCCACCGTTATAGTTAGTTCAGCTAACTATAACTCGCGCGCCCGCAATGCACTGATGATGACTTCACATATTGCGTCACTCATGACATGGTCAGTGACATCACTCATGACATCACTGATGACATCTCAAATGACATCACTCATGACATCATCCAGTGAATGTGTCTTTCTGAAAATTAAATATTTTTTATATATGTATATCTGAAGGTCGATGGAAGAATAAATGGGTAAATAAGTGTCTAAATGGATGTTTTGTTTTGTAAAATTGATTGTATAACTGACTGATTAAGTGTATCTTAGTGAATACATGGGTTGGCGAGTAATGTTTAAATATGTAAATATCAGTATCAGTCTCTCACTTTGTGTATAAGTGGCTGCATGGGTTGGTGAGTAGTCATGAGTGTCTACATAGGTTATTCGTTGTTCTTTTGAGTATCAGTATGAGTGTCTGTATTGTTCGGTGGGGGTATTACTCAGCACATAGATGCATGAAAGAGTGACTCACTGTTTGTATGTGTTGAAGACAGCATGTGTGCAGAACTGTATGGGTGGATGAGTGTGTTAGAGAGTGAATGACTGTCTCAATAGTGTCTTTATGAGTAACGACATGTTTTAAACTAGTATATGTGAGTATTGGTGTATATAAGTGAGTATATGTGAGAGTGAGAGATTGGAAGAGTTCCTGTATAAATAATTGTGTTTCTATAAGTGATTGTTTAAGAGAGTAAGTATGTGTATGTTTCTGTAGAAGTAAGTGTAGTGGTGTGTGTATAACTGCATATGCAAGTAAATGGATGTTTTATTCTTTATTAGCATGAGTAATAATGTGTGTGAGTAACTCTATGAATGAGTGGCGGTGTGTAACAGGATGTATAGGTGTATGAGTACATATAAAGAGTGAGTACATGTATGAGTGACTATATAGGACTGTTGGTGAATGAGTGGTTGTGTATGTAGATGTTGGAATTACTGAATACGTTGTTGTAACTGGTATTGGTATGTCCATTTTTTTGAAAATTTTAGTTTCTATTTTTGAATGTGTGTATCAAAGGTTATATTAGGGTGAGAGGAGGTCTGCCACTCTATCACAAGGATGATGCCATCAGTGATGTCATCAGTGATGTCATTTGAGATGTCATGAGTGATGTCACTGACCATGTCATGAGTGATGTAATATGTGACGTCATCATCAGTGCATTGCGGGCGCGCGAGTTATAGTTAACTGAACTAACTATACCGGTGGAATTTCAATGGTTTTGTATGAGTGAAATGCCCAGCTAACTATAACACCCCTGAAACCTATGGTTTTTTCTGTGAATTTCTAAGGTTTTTTAAATGCTAATTCCTAACTATAACATGCCTGAAACCTATGGTTTTTTTAAGTGAATTTCAAAGGTTTTTTAAATGCTAATTTCTAACTTTAACGTAACTGAAACCTATGATTTTTTCAGTGAATTTCAAAGGTTTTGTAAATGACAATTTTTAAATGTATTAACCCCTTCGGTGCTCATGACGGAATGGTTCCGTCATGACCCACGGTTGAGCTGTGCTCATGACGGAACCATTCCGTCATGACCACACCCGCGCAAGATTCCGTCAGCACAGCGGCGGAATCTGCGCAGCATCGAAGGGGTTAATTGTTATATTTATTTTTTTGATACTGATTTTCTCAATTTTTTAAACTATATATTTTTATATATTTTATTTTTTATATGCCATTATAATTACATTACAAAATATACTTTCTCAGAATGAATTACTTTACTTAAATACTTTTCAAATAGGCAATAGACTTTTTGAATGCAATAGTTACAGTTTGTTGCAATAGGCAACACAATTTCAAACACAATGCAACATTGAGCTCAATGGGAATTTCTAGTTAAATGCAATTAGTTACTTTGTGGATTACTTTTCTAACCACAGGACTGGATCCTAGATTCAGTCCTGGGACATCTCCTGTAAACAGTTGAGTAAAAGCATTTTGGTTACAGTAGTGATTTTTAAGGAACATTATTGTATTTTAAAAGCTGACAGAAACTTTTTCACATAGAATCACCAATGTTATCCTATAGGAGGAAATTCACTTAGCAGGTAAGTAGTGTTACCATTACTTTTTCTTACTCAGTGGTGGATCCTGGATCCAGCACTGGTGCATCTACTGTAAACAGTTGAAAGAATGAGTTTAAGTCATACAGGCGATTTTTAAGAAATATTTGTAGTTTGTGAAAATCAACACTTAGAAACTTTTCTGGTGAAAACCAGACAATGGATTCCTATGGAAGGAAATACAAGTTACTTGTAAGTACGGTTAGAATTACTTTTCAGGGTCAGTGCTGGGCTAAAAGATGCAGCACTTGGTTCTCTCCTGATAACAGGTGAGTAAATTGGAATTCGTTGTTCGTATGATTTTAGGTGAATATTTTACATTTCCAAAACTCCACAATTTCCAAGTTAAACCAGTCAATGTTAGCCTATGGAAGGAAATTCAAGTTACTGATAAGTACGGTTAGTATTACTTTTCAGGATCAGTACTGGGCTCAAAGATGCAGCACTGAGGTCTATCCTGATAACAGGTGAGTAAATCGGAATTCGTAGTTCGGCTGATTTTAGAGGAATATTTTAAAGTTCCAAAACTCCGCACTTAGAAGAATTTCCAAGTGAAACAAATCAATGTTAGCCTATGGAAGGAAATTCAAGTTACTGGTAAGTACAGTTAGAATTACTTTTCAGGATCAGTACTGGGCTCAAAGATGCAGCACTGAGGTCTCTCCTGATAACAGGTGAGTAAATCGGAATTCGTAGTTCGGCTGATTTTACTTCGGTCCAGTATATATAGAGCCACTTTCCTACACCATCCCCTCCCTTCACCACTGCCCAAACACACCCTGTGGCGCGTTTAAAGTTGGGGAAATTATTCTCCTTCTCTCCTGAGGGTCCCTAGAGTCCAACTAGCCCAGTAGGTACATCCAGTATGCACCACAGAGCTGCATAGCAGAGAGATGTAAAAAGGTGCACAGCCTGCACCGCCTCTCTGCAACGCAGCGCAGTCAAGCTTCCTGGAAGCACCTAGTGGGCTACTTGGCCCCCATGGTCCCTCAGGATTGAAGGGGAATTTTTTCCCCAACTTAAAACGCGCCACAGGACGTGTTTGCACACATCATCTCAGGCCCCGTCCCCTCTCGTCACCACTGTGTAAACGCGCCCTGTGGCCGTTCTAAGTTGAGACATTAAGTCCCCTTGAATCCTAAGGGTCCCTAGGGTCAAACAAGCCCACTAGGTACCTCCAATAAGTGCCACAGAGCAGCGTTGCAGAGAGATGTAAAAAGGGGCGTGGCCTCTGAACACCTGTCTGCAACGCAGCTCCCTGGCGCACACTGGAGATACCTGTTGGGCTATTTGGCCCTCAGGGACCCTCTGTATTGAAAGAGAATTAATTCCCTAACTTAAAACATGCCACAGGGCGTGTTTGCACAGTGGTGAAGGAAGGGGGCGTGGCCTGAGGTGACATGTCTGCAAACTCGCCCTGTGGCGCGTTTTAAGTTAGAGAACTAATTCCTCCTCAATCCTGTGGGTCCCTGGGGGCCAACTAGCCCACCAGGTACCTCCAGTATGCGCCAGGGGGCTGCGTTGCATAGAGGTGTTCAGAGGCCATGTCCCTTTTTACAACACTCTGCAACGCAGCTCCGTGGTGCTCACTGGAGGTACCTGGTGGGCTAGTTGGCCCCCAGGGACCCTCAGGATTGACAAGGAATTAATTCCCCAACTTAAACCGCGCCACAGGATGTGTTTGCACACATGTGAACTCAGGCCCCGCCCCCTCCCTTCACCACTGTGAAAACGCACCCCGTGGCGCGTTTTAAGTTGGGGGATTAACTCCCCTTGAATTCTGGGGTACAACTAGCCCACCAGCTACCTCCAGTAAGTTCCACAGAGCTGCGTTGCAGAGTGGTGTAAAAAGGGGCGTGGCCTCAGACCACCTCTCTGCAACGCAGCCCCCTGGCGCATACTGGAGGTTTCTGGTGGGCTAGTTGGCCCCCAGGGACCCCCAGTATTCAAGGGGAATTCGTTCCCCCACTTCAAACGTGCCAAGAGTGCTACAAGAAGGGGGCGTGGCCTCCAGCGCAATGCAGGTCTTTTTCTTTTTTTTTTTGTTTAAGAATGGGAGCTGTGTGGCCCCCCTTCTTTTCCTAATATTTTGGCCCTGGGGAGCCCATCCCCAGGGCCTGCCCCCTAATTAATTTTTTTTAATTATAAATTCGGGAAGGGGGCTGCGTGGCCCCCTGCCGAGGCCATAATCGGCCCCAGGGACCCCATCCCCCGGGGCATGGCCCTTTTAAAAAAATTATTTTTGATATAGGAGGGGGGCTGCCTTGCCCCCCTCCTTAGGCCATTTATGGCCCCGGGGACCCCATCCCCTGGGCCGGCCTTTTTTTTAAATTACATTTTGGGGAGTGGGGCGCATGGCCTGCCTCCCGGGCCACTTGTAGCCCCAGGGACCCCATTCCCCGGGGCTGGCCCTCTCCGTTAGGGACCGTGGGGGGGTCCCCAATTCCCCCACGGTCCCGCCGGCTCCCCGTCTCCTGCAGGAGCTGGCATTGCTTATCCACACGAGGAGCTGCTAAGATGCAGCTCCCCCAGTGGAAAAGCAATTTGCTTTGCTATTTGGAAGAGAGAGCAGGTTTCCTGCTCTCTCTTCCAAATAGCAAAGCAGTTTGCTATGACAGGGCGGGAGCCGCGAGGCTCCCGCCCCTGCCATAGCAAACTAGTGTCCCGGGGGTGGGCACCCCGGGACACTGCAGGAGCTGGCCCTGGGGGGGTGGTGGTCCCCAGGGCCACAACAAGGCTCCAGGAGGGGGGCCGCGCAGCCCCCCTCCCATATTTTACAAAGCCCCGGGGCGTGGTGGTCCCCGGGGCTGGGGGGTCCATCATGGACCCCCCAATTTGAATCTTTAGTGCCCCGGGGAGGTGGCGGTCCCCAAGGCGTGTGGGGGGGGCTTGAGCCCCCCACACAGGGTATTTATTTATTTTTAAAAAGTCCTGGGGTGGCGGTCCTCGGGGCTGCGGGGGGGGCTTTGTGCCGCCCCCCGCAATGTTAATAAAGTCGAGCCCCGGGGAGTGGCGGTCCCCGGGGCTCGGGGGGGGGGGCCTTAGAGGACCCCCCACATTAAACTATTAAGCCCCGGGGGGTGGCGGTCCCCGGGGCTGGGGAGGCCGTGTGACCCCCCCGCAATTATTCATACTTTGCCCCGGGGGTGGCAGTCCCTGGGGCGGTGTGGGGGGGATTGGGCCCCCTCCACACTTTACTATTAACATGCCCCCGGGATTTGCCCCCCGGGGGCTAATTAGCATTGAAGCGCCGGAGCCCGCGCCTCTTTTTTTTTCATCGGCAGGATCCGCGCTCCCAGCGCGTATTTTGCCGATTTAAAAACAAATTAAAAATTGGGGCGGGCCTTGGGGGTCCTTGGGGTCAGGGTGTTTCTACCCTTCCCCCTTTTTGCGTTTTGTGCATTTTTTTATTAGGTTTTTTGTGCCTTGGTTCTACCGAAGCACAAGATGGCTGCCAACACTTCCTGATTTGGAGTGTTGACAGCCGATTAGCATGCAGCTCGTGTTCGGGAGGGTGTGCGCCGGGTGCGCAGATCCTCCGAGGCCATAGATATATCTATGATTTTTGATTTTGATCTTCTCAGGAGCTACTGAACGGATTTACACCATTTAAGCAAAAGGCATGACTCTGAACCAAGGTCTACCTTTCTGCCAAAATTGGTGTAGTTCCGTTCAGCAGTTCGGGCTGCAGCTGCGATTAAAGGTTCCTATGGAAAATTGCATAGGGAAAACACATTTTGAGACCCCCTTTTTTCTCGGCCCCTGCTTGACAAATCACCCTGAGACTTTCAGGATAGGAGCGGACCAGAGCGCCCCATCAGTTTTGCAAATTTCGCGAAGATTCATGAACCGGCGCCACAGTTATTCCAAATAGAATATTGCGGATTTCCTATGGATAATAGGTCCTAACTATAACTACCTACTGGCGACTGCCTGTAGGTAATATATTTATATATGTATATATTTTATGAAGAGGGGCATAAACAACGCGAGCATTGGATGGATATTAGGGGAGAATCAACATATGCCAGATTCCAAGGGCATATTGGGGTGATGCTTAGTGATGCTGAATGATACTGAGGTGGTGCTGAGTGATGCTGAGGTGGTGGAGTGCTGGTGCGGAATTATGCTCAGGTGATGCTGAATGATAGTTATGTGGGGCTGAGGTGATGTTGAGGTGGTGGGGTGCTGGTGCAGATGTGATGCTAAATTATAGTTATGTGGTGCTGAGTGAGGCTGAAGTGGTGGTGTGCTGGTGCGCAGGTGATGCAGAGGGATACTGAGGTGAAGCATAGTGATGCTGAGGTGATGCATAGTGATGCTGAGGTGGTCCTGAATGATATTTAGTTGGTGGTGCTGCACTGATGCTCAGGTTGTGCTGTGCTGGTGTTCAAGAGTTGCTGAGTGATTCTGAGTTGGTGCTGTGCTAAGGTGATGCTGCACTGATGCTGAGGTGGTGCTGAACCGAATGCTGCAGTGGCACTGTGTTGGTGCTTAATCACTGCTGAAGTGGGGCTGTGTTAGTGCGGAGGTGGGGCTGCGCTGGTGCTGAAGTAGGGCTGCGCTGATGCTGAGGTGGTGGTGATGTGCTGGTGCTGAGGTGGTGCTGCACTAATGTTGAGCTTGTGCTGCATTGGTGGTGGTGCACTGATGAGGAAGTGATGCTGAGGTGGTGCTGTGGTGATATTGAGTGATACTGAGGTGGGGCTGAGTGATACTGAGGTGGTGGTGCTGCGCTGGTGCTCAGGTGGTGCTGAGTGATGATGCATTGATGCTGTGCTGAGGTGATGCTGATGTGGTGCTGCGCTGATGATGAAGTGATGCTGAATTGCTGCTGAAGTGGGGATGTGCTGGTGCTGAGGTAGGCTGCGCTGGTGGTCAATTGGTGCTGCACTTGAGCTGAGGTATTGCTGCATTGTAAAGATATCTTTGGCGATTAATGTTCTTTCTGGAGAGAGATCGGAGTTTTATGTAGTGGCTGTTTCCACTCATGCTAAAGTAGCGCAGAGGATTAGGATACCTGCTGGAAAGACCATGTCTTTGTATGTCCAGAGGTTTTTAGGCAACAATAAAAATGTAAGAAGAAAAATGCTGGAAAGAGATTGGAGTTTTATCTAGTGGCTGTTTCCACCTATGCTATAGTAGCACAGCGGATTAAGATGACTGCTGCAAAGAACACGTCATTGTGTGTCCAGAGGTTTTCAGGTAACAATAAAAATGTAAATGTAACTTTGGCAATTAATGTTCCTGCTGGAGAGAGATTGGAGTTTTATCCAGTGGCTGTTTCCACTCATGCTAATGCACTGCAGAGGATTAAGATGCCTGCTGCAAAGAACATGTCCTTGTGTGTCCAGAGGTCTTCAGGCAACATTAAAAATGTAAAGGTTACCTTGGCGATTAATGTTTCTGCTGGAGAGAGATCGGAGTTTTATCTAGTGGCTGTTTCCACTCATGATAAAGTAGCACAAAGGATTAAGATGTCTGCTGCAAAGAACATGTCCTTGTGTGTTCAGAGGTTGTCAGCTAACAGCCAGGAAAACAAAGCGGACTGGAACCCAGAGACAGCATTAAAATGCTGGGTCTTGTCACAGTAGATCTGTCTCCATGTGGTTGCACCCTCACAAGATTTACAAGGAAGTGTGAACACTACATAATAAACTGTGTTTAACATAATTAAGGGGCAGGCTGCCATATAATGCCGGACTGCAATCTTTTACTCCACCCATATTTTGTCAGAAGATTTGAGAATCAACTGAGAGGAAATCTTGGGGACTGTTTGTGTTTGTAAACACAGGAAAAACGCAGCGTTCAAAGAGGCATAACTAAACATAAAAATTTAAAAGAAAAGAAACATTCCAAGTGGTTTTATTTAAAAAAAAGACTGGTTGGATTAATTGTGTGTTAATCCTAATATGCGACAAAAAAAATGCAAAACCCTTGATAACAGCTAAATTGTATTAGTATTTGAAGTTGCGACAAAATAAAATATTACATCCTAGTTTAATAAATAAACAAAGACAAAATGTACGGGCAATGGTAAGGCAAACTAATTGAAAAGCTCACAGCAAAATGTAAACATGGCTTCTGTAAAATTTAATGCAAAATATAAACACGACGAATGTCCCCAAAAAGTGATGCCTCTTTAACGAGCCATCACTGAAACAAAACAAGCATTTACAATGCAATGGTCTCGCCTTTTGCATAAGTTGGAGCTATTGGTATTGTAAATGACAAACTTGTTTATTTATGGGTTGGTTTTGAAAACAGATAAATAAATGGCATAGTCATTTACAATGCCAATAGCTTTAGCTCTCGCAAAGGCGAGACCTATTGCATCTATACACACACACACACACCGAGCCCCACACACACAATCCTTTGGTGAATATGTAGTGTTGGAAGGGGTCCACAGGGGGCACAGCGGTGGGGAAACGAGTGGGACAGAGGGCAAAAGGGGCACAAAAGGGGAAAAAACGAGTGGCGCAGAAGGGCACAGAAAAACGAGAGGAACAGAGGGCAGAAAGGCACAAAAAACGAGGAAAAACGAGTGGCACAGAGGGCAGAAGGGCACAAAAAAACGAGTGGAACAGAGGGCACAAACAACGAGAGGAGCAGTGGGCAGAAAGGCACAAAAAAAAGAGGGAAACGAGTGGAACAGAGGACAGAAAGGAACAAAAACGAGTGGCACAGAGGGCAGAAGGGCACAAAAGACGAGAGGAGCAGAGGGCAGAAAGGCACAAAAAAAAGAGTGGAACAGAGGGCAGAAGGGCACAAAAACGAGAGGGGCAGAAAGGAACAAAAAAAGAGGGAAAACGAGTGGCACAGAGGGCAGAAAGGCACAAAAACGAGTGGCACAGAGGGCAGAAGGGCACAAAAACGAGAGGAGCAGAGGGCAGAAAGGAACAAAAAAAAGAGGGAAAACGAGTGGAACAGAGGACAGAAATGCACAAAAAAGAGGGGAAAACGAGTGGCACAGAGGGCAGAAAGGCACAAAAACGAGTGGCACAGAGGGCAGAAGGGCACAAAAGAGCCACACACCGACCCACACACACACAATCATTTGGTGAATATGTAGTGTTGGAAGGGGTCCACAGCGGCGGGGAAACCAGTGGGACAGAGGGCAAAAGGAGCACAAAAGGGAAAAAACGAGGGGCACAAAAAAAACGAGAGGAACAGAGGGCAGAAGGGCACAAAAAAACGAGAGGAACAGAGGGCAGAAAAAACGAGAGGAGCAGAGAGCAGAAAGGCACAAAAGACGAGAGGAGCAGAGGGCAGAAAGGCACAAATAACCTGACTCGGTGAGGAATCTAGCTGGGCGTGCGGGGGATGGTCCTCTCGTTCTCCGGATGAAGCTGAAGCGCCAGTTACAGAACATGCAGCCGGACCCCTACTCCGCGGCCCTGTAGAAAACAGCGCGTGCAAGATATGCCATGAGCGAAAGACTCGCCACGGCGTGCGCGCAACACTCACCCAGTCTGTCTGTGATTGGCTGCCCATGTAGCAGGCGGCTAGTGATTGGCCCACGCCTGCTGCCGGGGTCTTGCAATTGGACTGTAGAGTCACACGTGACCAGGGGGAGTCACGCGCTTTCCGGGAACCCGCAGGTAGCAGGAAAGAAGCATGGAGGGCCCGGGCCAGCGGAAGCAGCAGCGGAGGGGGTGCAGAGCATCACCGAGAAGGGCAGACCAACAGCAAGTGAGTGCAAGGGAAACAGAAAATGATATTTTGGGAGGGTGAAAGGGACCTGCCGCCAACGAGACTATTGTTGCCGGGAGACAGAACTGGGCACGAGCCGATTCTGGTCTGGGCACACTGTGAAGCGCGTTCACAGACCAGAATCGGCTCGTGCCCGGACCAGAATCGGCTCGTGCCCAAGTCTGTCTCCCTTGAGAGGCATCACGGCAACAATAGTTTCTCGTTGGCGGCAGCGCTTCGCGCTGCAACGCCAGCGAGACCTAAAAAAGGAGTGAGCACATATCCACTTTAATTCAGGAACGTGGAAAACTACACATAGCAGGGGTAGTCCGCAGGCAGGATCTAAAACAACAAAAGGTGGGAGGAATTAGACATGCTGACCAAACAGAAGCATGCATTTGCAAAGGACACGAACGGAAACAAATTTTAAAAAGAGGAGGGGCTTTAACCCACACTGTACATTACAACATGTCTCGCAGAGCAGTGCATGCGCTACACAGGGCTCGACCTAAAAACATAATGAAGCAAAAAAGAAAAGAAAATCACGAGAGAGATGGCACCCGCCATGAGCCTCGGCGATAATCACAAACGTTTCATGTTCACAGGTTCTGACAGAATTATGTTCATATACATTACATCACAGTCACACCTTTTGCATTAACTTTACAAGTACCAAGGTTGGCTTATGCCCTTAAGATCAAGAGTGAAGACCCCTCTCCTTTTGTTCATAACACATTAGTGCCAGTTCATCAAAGAAACGGTAAAGTTGGTTTGCCCATGGTCTTGGAAGCGGGATATAAACAGCAGCCTGCTGTATAAATGGGCATAAGGTGGAGATATAGCACCCACCTACTGAGCGTAGGTAAGAAAGAAAAAACTAGATGCTGTATAAAGTAAAGACAAACATATAAAAAGAAGAGTTAGTAAGTCTGTTGATGCATGTTTGGCACTATTACAGCACTGTTAGTCTTATCATGTTCAGATCACTACCCCGCCCTAACTTTTTCGGGGGAGCACAAAGGCACATCTTCACTTGCAGAGTAGGTTTTCCACTTCCATTGTGTGCTGTACTTTTTTTGAAGAGTATGGCTTTTGGAAATACTCTGTGAAGTTCATTTAAATGCACAGTCTAATACTCTGTCAAACTGGGGTGGCTCTTACTGTTGTGGCGGGATGACTGGTATGGCCTGAACGGCCTAGGGAAAAAGGTCTATCACAGAGCCCTGAACACCATGAATGGGAGCCAGGAGCTGAGAAAAAGCTGCAGCAAAGATGTAACGCACAATGTAGCTTTAGAAATATTGTTAATGTTGCTTACAGCTCCCAGGCAACAATTGGGCACTCACTTTCCCTTTGCAATAAGGTTGTTCTTTCTTTTTTCTTTATCGTTTGTTGCATTATGGTGCCCTCCAGTGGGCATTTGTTGTTGTGTGTTAAGGCAGCAGCCTACAGTAGCTTTAAGATAGCACCAACCCTTGATACTAATGGCAATAGGTTCTAAATTGTTTGATACAGTCAAACAGCGATCTAACACGTTTAGATACCAGTCTGCCCACATGTATAGGGACCAAGTTCTGTGAGGCTTGGGCCCTAGCAATATTTTAGGTGAGCAACTACCATTTTGAAGGGGAAACTCTGGCAAATCTGAAAGTGCCTCAGCTGCAGAACATGCACCATCATGTCATATACGTGTTGCAAGAGAGGCGCTTGAAAGTACACCAAAGCTCAGCCCTGGCACTGAGACCCATGCGCAGTCTTTTTCTTACCCCCTTGAGTCTTCATACATTTGGCTTCTCCACCTGTACAGAATGAAAAAGGAGGTGTAGGTGTGGCAAGTGGGTTATACTCCATGGGGCTCTCATCATAATGGGAGAAAGATTTTTAGCAGGCCACATTGTTTTAGAAGTGTGTGAGCATGTGAATATTTGGCCATTTGCATTACTCAAATCCCTTATTGTACAGATGGACTGGGTCTTTCAATAACTCTCTTTAAATAAAACCTTATAGAAAATGTACATATCTTTTTTAATGTACAATCAGTGCTCACCAAGTTTCAGTATTTATGTTTAACTTTACATAAGGATACAGAGGAAACATCTGATCAGATTCAAACACCTTTATTGTGTCAAACGTAATTGTTACTCCGGCAATACGTTTGTATGTCATTTGTGTCATGATCTGGAATGCTTGAATACCCAAGTCAGGTAGACATGCTAGGGGAAACAGTCTTTAAAATGTGGGCAGAGCCATTGCGTGCGAATTCCCTGCAAGCTCAAACCACACATGCCTTAACCACGTATATGCATGATTAAGGCAGTGCGCGGTCTAGATGCTGAAATGCGCAGGCACAGGAAGAGGAACGATCGGTAGAGGACGTGGACTGGTAAGTACGGCTGGGGCCGGGGTTTGGGGGTTCATTTTTAAGGGTTGGGGTAGTTTTTAGGGTTCAGGGGTGGTCAGGATAGTTTTAGGAATCAGGGGGGCTGAGTTCGTTTTTATGGCTCAGGGGGTTGGAGTAGTGTTTGGGTATCAGTGGGGGCGGGTAATATTTACGGCTCAGGGTAGTGTTTTGGGCTTGGGTGATAGTGTTTAGGGCTCGGGGGCAGGGTAGTGTTTTGTTCTAAGGGTAGTGTTTAGGGTCTGAGGGGTAGTTTGTATGGCTTGGGGGGGTCAGGTAGCTTTTAGGGCTCTGGTGGGGGTGTTGGGGTGTGACCTTTACCACACATCCCTTACCATGAAATTGCGTGGTAAAGGTATGCGTTGTTCAGGTGCATTTGTTGTTGGGGGCCGCGTAGTATGCGTGGATTAGCCATGTGTGCCTCTATCATACAACCACGTTAGCCGTGCCACCGAGAAGAGGGACCAGGGAGCAGATGGGCAGTTTGTGACCTGAAGGACTGAGTAGAAAGGGCAGTGAGTTTCCAGAAGCTGCAGATGCAGATGTGTGTGAGTGCAGGGAGGGCAGTGTATAAAAAATGGTTTGCACTGTGTGTGCAAAGAGGGCAGGCGCAGAGATCTGGAAATGAAATTAAGGACAAGTTCCATCTTAATTAGAGATGAAACTGCATGCATATCACAAATGGATGAGCCAGCCGCACTCCCGTCCCATCTGCGATTCTCCTCAATTTATATTTAAAACTAGGTCAAGTGAACCAGACCCCACCAATGATTTTGTGAACTTGGCTCCTCTGTGTCTATTTGGAACAAACATCAAAATGTACTGACCGGCCTGGACATCAATGAGATAGAAAGAGGACTGTGATTAGTGGTGACAGAGGGATAATGAAGGCGTGCAGGAGTCATTGAAATGGTGAGCTTAAAGAAAGAAGCGACAGAGGGTTTACAGACTGGCTTAGAACAGGATGGAGAAGAGTGGTTGTGAATCAAAGAAAGGGAAGATAACTTAGGGACAGGAAGTAAACACACTAAAACGGGGAGATTAAATACAAAGGACTCTGATTTGGAGAGTGTAGCCGGGAAAAGAGAACGGAGGATTGAAAATCGTATTGAAAGAGAAAAAATATAGAGAGAGAGAATGTTCTGGAGAAATGGACAGCATTGACAGATTAGAAAACAGAGAGAAAGTTAAAGGTCTGGAGAAATTAGGTGTGATATAAAAAGGAAAGGGTAGACAGAGGAAAAGATGGAGGCAGGAAAGGAAAATGAGCAATTTACTTGGAGCAAAGCAGTATAAAGTGGACTGTTTCCGAAGCAAAAATCAAATCCATCATTCTAAAGTAGACCTGCATCTCCCACCGCTGAGACCCCCGGTCCCTTCCCAGCTTCCTCACGTGCTAAAAATAGCCGGGCCACTCATTAGGAAACAGGTGCCGAGCCGGAGCAGCGAAGGCCCTTCAGCCCCTTTCACGGGCTGAGGAGAAGAAATCCTACCCCCGGGCCTACAGGGGCTCATTCAACCGGCTGCTGTTGGTCCCCGGGGCCCCGGAGAGCCGCGGGGCCTCGCTGATGAATGTGGATCTGCAGAGAGGGAAAAGCCACACAAGCCATGGAGGTCTGCGCCGACGCAGCTGGCACGAGGCCTACGCCGACGCAGCCCGCGCGCGTCACGTGACGCCGGCTGACGCTCGTTCATCAGGCATTGCACATCTGAATTCCAATGCAGGAAAATAAAAACAGATGTTGCCTCATAAAGCGCGGGGCAAAGGTCCAGATCTCCATAAATAAAGGATTTGGAGCAGGGATTTAAGAATGTTCATAAATAAATAAGTACATCATCTTCGGACATGGAGAGCTAATGCTCCGGGTACACCTCGGGAATGCAGACATCCTCTTCAGTTAGTAAAAGAGCTACGGGTCAGGATACCCTCAGACATCGACGGTTCCAAGAACGAGAGATCCGTTTTCGCTACAATGGGCCTCCATTTTAGCCTTTGGAGGAGAACCAATGGAAATACAGACCTCGTAGTGCCGAATGCCCTCTTCAGCAGTGGTGCTGAAACAATTTTCAGGGTGGGGGTGCTGCCATCGGTTACAATGACTACGTGTAAAGACCCGTAGCCGTTTTCTTTAAAATAAAGCTTTATTGGAAGTATCCTGGCACAACAGGCAGAGTCAGAATGGCCCTCTCGCAACCGCCAAGTCCTCCGCTCTCAACCATCCTCCTCTGACATTCTAAACACGCAAAGACATTCTCTATGTGACAGGCACGAGCCAAAGCCAGCCACGTGCCAATGCCACCACAACACTACGGAAAAGCCAAGCATCACACAAAGAACAAAGGTAGCAAACACAGCTGCCAAGTTTCACAGGGCCACGTGCCCCAATTCAGGTTTTTTTCTTTGAATTGTGGGACTTGTAGTCCTGTTTTATAATGCAATAAATAAGACTTCAAGTCCCAGAATTCAAAGAAAACAACCTGGACTGGAGCAGCACATCATGCATAGACCTGGGAAACGTGGCAGGGCTTAGCAAATAAGCCATGCCAATTCCACAGGAGAGAGGTGTGATGATGAGGGCCCTAGGCCCACAGGCAAAGTAACAGAGGATGCAAACATGTTTATGGTGGGTACCGGCCCTTTTAATTAGCTGGGCCACCTGAATGGTGGTGCCTGTGTTGGAAGGGTGTGGGGTGAGTCGTGACACTGCACCTAGGGAAGGGCTGCGGCTTGACGTGTCCTGCAGGACACTACAAGTGAGATGGCTGCGGTCAGTAGCCGTGGTCCATTTTGGGGCACACCATCACAAATATTAATAAAGCATGGTGTGGTAGCGCTCTGTCATTTTCAGACAGCACATTTTTCATTGAAATGGCCACTACATTTGCACAGACATGCAGTTTTACTGATAAAGCAACTGCCATTTTACAGACAGCACATTTTTCATTGAAATGGCCACCACGTTTTCCACTGACATGCAGTCTTACTGAGAAAACGACAATGTGTGGAAACCCGGTTTCAGTGAATAGCTATAACATCCTACAGCCTTTCCTTTACCACTCCCTGTGCTGCAGCAAGATTGCCACACAGTTCACGTTACAAAATCCTCTCCTGTGGTCAGAGAATCAAAAGTAAGCACCAATCTCCATGTTAAATGAGTGAGGAGCAGCCTGACATTTCACTACTGTCTTTGAAAGCACAGAAAGGTGACAAGATAAAGACAACATGTAAAGGTCTCTTTATTGCTCATTCACCTTCCGAACTCCAGCGAGGTTATTTCTGGGGGTGCTGCAGCAACCCCCACCCACACTTCCAGCACCTATGCTCTTCAGTGCCTAATATGTGGGGAAAAAAGCACAGATAGGGGCTCAAAAAATTTCATACATGTCCGCAAGGGTGTAATACAGGTGCCCACTGGCTCTGCAGTACGGGGTACCCAAACCCTTTAGGGTCCCCTTAACTCTTTAAGGAGGCCCGTTTAGCGTAACACCAATAAATATCTGTGAGATATGAAAGACTCAGGAGGCCTTCTTCACATTTTACAGTAGGCACCATCATTTTGTGTTACACCACTGGATGTCTGCCACCGGTGCTGCCCAGTGCAGAGCGTTAACATTTGATGCTACTGCGTGACTCTTTCATCCCCCACCCTACATTTCCTAGGTACATTTCCTGTGTCTTTATCTCTCTTGCAGGTTCTTCAACACCACTTTCTCATTTTGTCAATCTTATGGGAAAGGACAGCCAGGTTGGGGACTCATCTCTCATTCTCACATTACAGTGTAGAGAATGTATTGACTGTAATGTACAAGTTTGTTGCTATTTTTCCCAATGTGTGTACAGTGAAAAGTAAGATTGTGTGATATAGTGTTTTTTTTTTACAAAACTGCATGGAAATGTGAGCCCTAATTACATCAGAGGAATGACCATCTACCCCACCCATAGTCCCTAAACTGCATCTCATTTGCTCCAAAGGGGCTAGGAGAACGGCAAAGAATGGAAGGCACAGAAAGTCATCAGGGTGCTAAAAACCCAGTTTATTTTTCACATTTGTAATAATAATAATCCACATTTGTAAAGCGTGAACAATTACCCGTAAGGGTCTCTAGGCGCTGGGGGCCGACGGGAGGATTATCAAGCTAGTGCCCAGAGTCACATGGTGCTGGGCTAATCTGCTGCCGGCTCCAGGGATTGAACCGTGATCCCCAGATTCTGGAGTCAGTCGCCCTGGCCACGGTGCCACACCTCTTCCATTGCCACACCTCTTCCTCTTTCCTGCCAATACCTTCATGACCTGTAAGAACAATGGTAGAAAGGACAGGTATAAAAGGAAAAGGAAAAAAGAAACAGCTCCTCTAACTACAATGCTGTTCTTAGTGCTTTACCTCCCGAGTACACCAGAGAAAAGCCAGAAGCAGCATTTTAATGGTATCATTTTAATACGTTCTTGCAGTTTAAACGAACAAGAGAACATGCCGATGATGTCATTTGCACTGGATATGATAGTTTTGAACAATCGCCCACTTGGACATAGCAATGATGATGGTTCTAAAATTAACTGTGTATCATTATTAAGATGAAACACAAGAATTATGAACGAAACCAGTGATTCCTTTTTGTAGAATAAGATGTGACACATACTGTTTATGATTATTTTGTACAATTGCCCACTTGAGCAGGACAGTCATTGTAGCTTTAAATACACTGTGTGTCATTATTATGTTTAATAGCATAAATTATGAGATGATCCAGTGATCACTTTTTTTTAGAATTACATGTGATAGTTACTACAGTTTGTAAATACCTGGTCTCAATTGGTTATGTGAGTTTGTGCCAACAAATGAAGAAATATATACTTCTATGTTGATTACGTACACACTGGTGGTGATTTGGAATTAATAGCTGATTCAAGATGGCGTTCTATATCATGAATAAGGCTATTATTTAGTTTATTTGACTGGGTATTTGTGAATAAAAACTCATGAATCAACTCCTCGTGTGTCGGTGCCTCTTTGATTACTATGCAGAGTAAAACCAATGGATATGGATGATGCACAAAATGTTGATTATTTCAAATTCTTTGGCAATAATAGAGTGAAAAAAAAGAAAGTGGAGGAGATCATGAGAATTTTTTAGATGTCTCGAAAACATGGACATCTTGGAACTCAGTAGCAAGCAACCGTATGGGCAGATCATCGATGACAAACTCTCAGCCGGTTTGTAAGACAGACTAACCAGGAGAAAAACATCATGGGGCCAAAATGTTATGGCTAAAATAACAAGGCACAAAATATAGAGATGCTAAGTGGATTTAGGTAAGTATAGATTTCCTTTTCTCAAATCCACATCTACCTACTTTGAAGATATATATATTTGCATGGGCATATATGAGGAGTTAAGTATAATACATGCGACGGTTACCTATACAAAGTTACCTTCACAATATTTTGTTCCTCCTTATTTTTGCCACAATTTTTTAGCCCCACGATTTTCTGTAGTTAATATTCTGATGGAAAACCCTCAGCCTATCAAGGAGATTAACTTAATGAGATAATGTTCAGATCAATCATTGTGACTATATTGTTGTGCTTGTTTGTTTACTAATTGCCCGCTACAGATACATGGATGTACATACATTCTCACCCCCCCTTTCCAACATACAGAATAGAATCATTTCCCTACTTGGGTGACACCTTAACAAACAGATAGTTCTGCAGCATACCTGTATAAATACATGTGCTGTTTGAAGTTATTTTTGAGTACATCCATGTACACCATGAACTCAGAGATCCTTTCTGTCCCTTCACCAATAAATATTCATTTGCTTACATGTAGCCACACATGCAGATATATTCCACACCATTGCCAAGTTCTGTTCAGGATTGAGATCTTGGGCTGCACTAAACTCACAGTGGAGGGCACACACAATCATTGTCCAATTGAATTTCCTGGAAACATTACGCCATTCAGTAAAACATTTAGAACCAATGTTCCCTTCAATAGTACCCATTACACAGACACATTTCGTCAACGTCTGTCGTCTATGTCTATAGTAGTAGAATGGTACAGTCTCATCATGTTTATTTGATTGACCCAGGTTTATATAAATTTATCATGCAACATATGGATTGCTAATTAATTGCAGGCAGGTTAATCGTATCCATGAAGGAATTTGCTGCTTTCAATGCTCATAGACTTAACTTAGTGATTGCAGATAGAAGTTTGGCCGTCTTTCAAGTACCTCGCATCCCAGCATGCATTACTTTCAATATCTATGAGAAATAACTCAGACGATTAGCATGATTATTTATGTGCCTCAGACTCAAGGAGTTTATACTACAAAATGGATGTTGTTTTGGTGAAATATCCTGGAATTAATTATTTGCAGTTATTTATGGTATTATGCAACACTGACGTAAGTCTATACATTCTACTTATCTTGCATATGACTATTTTTTAAGGGCAATCAGAATGTTGCTTTATTTTTGACAAAGGCTTATGGCCAAAACACATCAAGCAGCCTAAATGAAAGAATAATAGCAACCCTGGGCACCGGCTTTTCATTTCCGAACTCGAAAAATGACTGTTATTTTAGATTATAAGAAGGCAAAGTTTTTAATAAATGTCACCAGAACCCTTGAGATTGCAATATAGAACCAAACTACAAATCACCCATTGTGTACTTTTTAATATAACCTGTTTATTTTGCTTGAGAAAGCTTTTTTCTTCAAAGAGAAGTTAACAATGGGCACTGATTGGAATTAGAATGTTTAGGTCTACCCTTCGTTAATAATTTGTTGATAAAACAATGGTCAATGCGGAAAGCCAGAGGAAATTTGTGTGGCACTCACTTGCGAGCCTGGTCTAACTGTGGCTCTTATTGAATTTTACCTAATTGGATTATTCCACAAATTGTAGGTTCCCTTACACATTTCAGAATCGAAAAACAAAAAAAAACTGTTTCTAAATCAAGCAGAACGAGCATATCATAGGTTTAGCTCTTGCTCCAAACAACGCTACTCATTTGTGTTTCTAAACAATATCCCTCATCTCATCTGGCTATTCGTCTGAATTGATTCTAGGCCTGGGTGTGAAATTCCGCTCCGCTCGCGGAGTTTGTCGGGTATTTCCCAATCCACGCTCCACCTAGCGAACGGAGTTCAGAAAAAGGAGCAGATTTTTTTCCTCGTTCGCACTCGCCAACCTTAAGTTGGCGAGTGCGAGCAAGGAAAGTCTTACTCCAGGCCGCCTCACCGCGAGAGTTCTCAACACGAAAGGTCTCGGATGGCCGCTATGGCTCGTGTTGAGAAATCTTCGATTCGTGTTGAGGGAGCTGCCGCTCGAGTAGAACATCTACTCGAGTGGCAAAAAGAAGCAGCGCCCTCTGCGCATGGTGCCTTTCGCGCTGATTTTCCAGCGCAGGACAAACACCCGGCCCTACAAATCAGCACGAACGGCGTGACCTAATGCACTCTGCCACTTGCGGAACTCCAGGTAGCGCAGCAGAGTCTTTTGGTCACTTCGTAGAGTTCTGCGTAACCAGGTCTAGGATTCCAGAAAGCCCCTCTCAATTTCTTTCATAGGTTTCTCTGTGGTCTTGTGTATGATGAAAATAATTTTAAGTGCTCACTTACAAAAATCTTGATGTCTTAAAAGTCTGTTTTATAAAATCCTTTGAACCGAAATTGCTATCAAAGTATTTCAAATGAGCTCGTGCACTTTTGCCTTTTGTTTTTAGATGTGGAGTCTTTGTCTCCTGTGTGCGGTTAGGTTGTTCTTAGTGTACACTTTCACTTGCTTTACTTAGACCTTTGTTTGCCTTTGTTTCTTTTCTGTTGCCTTTTTGAGTTGCTGAGCCTGAGGTTCACGAGTAGGACTCAACTAGGAGCAGAAGAGGAGAGAGTCCGTCAAGATACGATGGAGCAGAGATCGGACCAAGAAACATGGAGTAAGGCAAGTAGCGTGATCCCCAACAAAAAGCCGCAAAGCCAGGCAATGGCAAATAATTGGGCGTGGTATTAATTGGATTGTGCCCAAGATGGCTGCCAAAACAAATGACTGGCCCGAAATCTCACTTAAACTACTGCGAGATCTCGGGTCAGTTATAAAAGAGTCACACTCCAAAAAGACATCACAGGGAGCCTCGTCCTTTCTTAAGGGATTAGATATGGATGGCAAAGATGGCAGGGTAAGGGTTTGTACAGTACTAAAGAATCGGGGGCAGGCAGGATGGGAAGATGGCCCATATTGTGAAGATCCATCGTGGTCGATCAGGCACCAACTGACCTCCAACCACATGTGGAGCAGTCCAACACAATGGGATTGTGTGGCTATAGCATTTACCGCATAATTATGGATTTGCCACATAATCTGTTTTCCACTGAACTAAGCGCTATAGAAAGTACTGGAATTTGTTCCTATGGACGGATGCAAAACTATTTTACATGCGTCCATTACCTTTAGACTGGACAATGCAAATGCTCTGTATATGGCTCTCCTGTGTTACCTGCTCGATCAACTTCAAAGTGTTCAAAACGCCGCTGCCAGGCTGTTATCTTGGGGTTCCTAGATGTCACTCTGTTAAATCACACAATTGAACGAACTTCACTGGTTTCCAATCACAAAACATATTCCTTTTAAAGTTTTGCTTTCCGTACTTTTCACAAGGTCATCTCCAGGTACCTTTGTAGGAGGCTATGCCATTATTCCACTGAGGTCGGAGCAGACCTTACTTTTGAAATGCCCTTGGTTTCATTTAATGACCCGGGGATGACTTCCTTTTATCTGTCTCACCACCAAACCTTGGAATTCACTACATTGGTTTCTTCATCTAATTTCTAATGAAAGTAAATTCGGGAAACAGCTAAAGAATTGGCTTTTTATCCACTGATTGGTTTCTGCTTTTAGTTTCCCTCTTTGCTTTAGCGCCTGGACGCCTATTGGGCATCTGTGCGCTTTATAAATCAGTGATTCATATTGATTGATTGGTCTTCAAAATTTGCAGATTTCACAAAAAATGTGTCAATAGCTAAAATGGGTAAAATAGTACTATGATAGATTGATTGATCTTCAAATCTGCAGATTTTTTTTTAAAAGTGCTCTGTCTAGCTATATAGGGGTAGAATAATACTGCCAGAGGATGCTGCATAATTTCCATTTTTTGCCACATAATTTAGAAGACATTGCTTTATAATTTGGTCTGTCATGCCTCATAATCTAGTAGCTCAGACAGTGATAAATATTTATGAATTTGCCAGAAAACTACAAAATTTGCAGGTTTCACAAAAAATGTCCTTCTAGCTTTCTAGATAAAATTAATACTCACAATGTACTTCATAATTTTGTTTTTGGCCACTTCATTAAAAAACAAAATCCTCACAATATGGTTTTAATGTGCCATAATCCTTGTCGCTCCGACGATGGTAAACCTCTGCAGAGTGGTTTGAGGGCTGTCATTATGATCGTAAAATCTGTGGAATATATTTGATATCTGGTGACATCTCCAACTACATCATCGCTAGCATTAACCACTAATCTGCTGCTCATTTTACTCTACAAATCAGTAAAGCTTATGAAATATATAAAAAAGTGATAAATGGTGCAGAATCATGTAAGCATAAACTACATAAACATATGTGCGTATATAAAATAAATACACTGTAGCCCACTCCCTCTAGACACACTAACACCCTTCGGTGACCAAGTCCAAACTATGCAATCCTTCACCATGTGCACACGTTTTCATGGACAGTTCCCTATCTCCAGACTCTCTAGCCCCATTAGTTCATCAAGGCACTACAATAAGCAGCATTCGCCCTGTGCCCAGCTCTTCATAGAAAGGCCACTCCCTCCAGACACCCAAGCCACATTAGGTGGCTAAGCCCCTGTTATGTAGAGTATTTGCCCTGTGCACACCTCATCATGATGAAGCCACTCCCTCCAGACACCCAAGCCACATTCAGTGGCTAAACCCCTGTTATGTAGAGTCTTTGCCCTGTGCACACCTCATCATGATGAAGCCACTCCCTCCAGACACCCACGTCCTATTAGGTTGCTGGCCCACGCTGATGGACATCCGCCACCATGTATCCAACTTTTCACAGAGCCCACTACCTACAGACTTTCAAACCCCATGGATTGATTAAGCCAATGCCACACACAGCCTCTGTCCTGCGGACACCTCTTCATGGGGAGTCCGTACCCTCCACACATGCAAGCCCAACGAGGAGGCTATGGTTGTTGCTAAAGCATTCAATCATTTGCAGTACAGAAGCTATAGCAAAGTTGCTGTAGATGTAGCTCACTAGATAACAGTGTCAGAAGCGCTTATCAAACAGGCAAACTCATTGGATGGTGATGACATTAGTGATGTCATTTAGCAAGTTATGAGTTATGTAATATGTGAGGGCATAAGCAGTACACGGCGAGGGCGCATGTTATGGTTAGCTCAGTAAACTTTGGTGAATTTCTGTGTTTTGTTTAGGTTAAAATTGTGTTTTTTAACTAATATTTTGACCTAACTATAACATTTCTTTAACCTTTGTGTTTTGTCAGTGTGTGGATATATATATATAGGTGCAGGGCCGGAGTGGGAAATGAAACCGTCACTGGAAAACTGCTCGGCTGGCCCACGTGGGGGCGAGGGAGGTGCAGACGAGCTATTTGCTAGGGCCGGTTTTGGACGATTTTGTTACAGGGGGCCGATATTGCCAGCCTCCACCCTGGCGGCCCACAGGGGAAATGCCCGGTGCCCGCTACGGCCAGTCCTGCCCTGTATAGGTAGATGGATATGGATGGATACGGGTGGGTGGGCGGGGAGTCGGATAGATAGATAGATAGATAGATAGATAGATAGATAGATAGATAGATAGATAGATAGATAGATAGATAGATAGATAGATAGATAGATAGATAGATAGATAGATAGATAGATAGATAGATAGATAGATAGATAGATAGATAGATAGATAGATAGATAGATAGATAGATAGATAACCTAGGCCGTAAACGGTACAGGGAGGGAGTTTGTCTCGAACTCCACCACCTACTTTTAGCACAGGCATTGCACGCTGCCCCTTTAAACAGCATTTCAACATTTCCAAGTTGAGTCAGTGCTTATATTTACATGATTTGTTTTGCTCCTAACAGAAACGTCTCCTGCACCGGTGCCATATTTCACGGGGTAACAGATTGGCTCGCGGGGGCCCTCGCACTAACGGATGGATGCTATTAGACTTCCTCCTGCGGTACTCTGCTCGCTGGTAATGATTATTAAGTACCTGTCTGGGCCATTTTCACAGATGGATGGACATTGTTTCATATAACCGTAGCTCAGCTTCCCAGCCCATGGAGCCTTCACTCCATTATTCCAATCTTCATTTGTAATATATATTTATCCCTGGCCTTTCTCCTTCAGTATTGATTAAACTTCTCAGAGTGTGCGCGAGCTCTGAGAGGGAGGGCGGACTCCAGTGACTTAGTGCATCTGGAAGCTAGTAATGTGAATAGTTTCATAAATGAAAATGTGAGCTCGGTTTATATATTTGTGTTTATGTAGCCAGAGTGTCTGTGCTTATGTGCGTGCCTACGTGCTTGCATGCATTTGTGTATGCATGCAATTATATTTGGGTGCATGTTTGTGCATATGTGTGTGGTGTGTGTGCCTATATGTGCATGTCAGTGACTGTGTACAAATTACTTAATATACATGTTGTGTGATATGTGCGGGAGGGACTACCGTGCAGGTGTGTACGTTTTCAACAGGGGCGGCTCCTCAGTAATGGCGGAGGTACATCGCCCCACTAGTCAGAGTCCGTCACAGAAAAATAAAATGTTATTAAAACAATAATATCATTTTATTTTTCTGTGACGGGCTCTGGCTGACAGTGCGTGAGTCCGGGTGGAGCTGGGCCATGACAGGCAGGAGTGATGGGCACTTAGAAGTGCAAATGTAAGTTTGGCCAGCCTTCTTAGGCAGGCCAAACAGACATGCACACTTCAATTTCTCCAACTCACAGCTGGGTTGGAGAAAAGCCGCAGGCTCCTATGGCCAGGTACAGCCGAGTCCCCCTCCTCCCTTAACTACTGCCCTTGGGGGGTGGCCCCATTTCCTGGTGCCCAAGCTGCTCACTGCCCAACCTCCACGAAACAACTTCATAAATACCAATTTTTTGGATTAAGGGTCGTAAACCCCGGCCGTATTCATTACATAACAATAATCAAACATTAATATATTTACATTATGTACACAATACGCAGAAAGTCTGGTCCGTTACATTGATAGGTATAGTATGTCCTTTGGCTAACCTTAACCTGTTTCTAATACATAGCCATTCCTATCTTAAGCTAATCATTCAACAACATAACATTATCTTTCTGCATATCCCTGTTTGAGCCTACGGCACGGTCAATGACTGGCCCCAGATCCTGATCAAGCTATTTCCCAAACTCCTACTGGAGTGACCTTGAGCAGGGGGCCCTGTTCACCGGGAGGATACCTCACACCCCGGACACCCCAGACACCCAGAAGATGATCTCCATAAGGGGCCTGTGCAGTTATATGCAGCTTACTTGCGCCCTTGTACGTGTGAGGGGTGGCCAAACAGCCTACCGGAATCGTAACTCCCCTCTCACGCACCCTTCCAGCCTACAGGCTGTAACTGCCCCTGGAGTTCCATGAGAGACCATCTGTCCCCCCCTCGGGCGTCCCCATTTTATAATGGCGATGTCCGCTAAGGACCATACATTTATGCTCACCAATCATGACCTTACCGCTGACCAAGGAATAGCATCTCTAAATACGACAATTTTAATTCCTAAAATGAAAACCTGTTAATGACAAAATATTATCTAACATAGGAAAAAACATAACAAAACATTCTTCAACAACTTCTGCTTTAGGGGATGGAGGGTGGGTGAATCTGTTGGGACCTCTGATTGAGGTCACGGAGTGTGGTCAGCTGCGGAGCGGCGAGGAAAGAGAACATCCCCACCGCTCCACAGCCTTTTAAACCCCTCAGCGCCGGCAGCCGGTTCTGACCAGCTTTTCCGGCGTTAGAGCGACGCGCGTACCGGAAGCGACTCCTACCGCTTCTGGGTCGCCCGCTGTCCGCCAATCAGGGAAGGCAAGGGAGGCAAGAGGCGCCACGTCACTGCTGTGCGCAGGCTCCAAGGCAGTGTCTGAGTGGGAGACTAGGCTGCTCAGACCAATCCTGGTGCTGCTCTCATAGCATGAGAGAAGAGTCTGGATTGGCTGAGGAGCTTGTGCTTTCCCAGAGACTGCTGGGAGTGAAGCACAAGAGGCGGCCATCGGCATCTGGGCAGCGAGAGGTACTTGTTTTTTTTATATTTCTTTTACCCTCAAACCCACCCCCTGTCCTCCCCCCACACACTTTTGTTGTGCGGAGACCCCCACTGGTTTTCGAATACAGTCACTCTTTCGTTTTTACAATTTAATAATTAGCTACGTTTTTATTCATTAAGACACGTGCTATTGAGTACTGGTGTAGAAACTAAGCAACCCCTAAACCGCAGATCACAAAAAAGCCTGGCCCTACCGATGGAGCCAATGGCCGTACAATAAGCGCACTTCCGGTGTTGCAGATTGGCACCTAATGCTTGATGCTGGGAATGGGACCAATCACTACTGAAGGATTTGTGTACTTCTGGGGTTGCTGATTTACACAAAATGTCTTATCCTACTCGTCTGGAAAATGGATGTGGGTTCAGTGCACTAATCCACACCTTTGTGTGTTGGGGGTCAGTGCAAGGTCAGAGTTACAGGGCCAAACAGTTACTATGAGTGTTGATCTTCCTGTTGCCCCAAAGGCTGACGGCCACATGAGCTCAGGAGTGTTGCAAATACATATGGCCAGGTATCGCCGAGCTCCAGGCGGGGGGACCTGCAGCGTCCGGGTGATGGAGCGGTGAGCGGCAAAGAGAACGCTCCCCGCTCTGATTCCCCCTTTAAGGATAGGATTAGGAAGGCAGGGCCGGCATCGGACACGCCGCATGTATGGCGTTCATGCCGGCCCCGATGACCACACAGGGTGATGAGACAGGCGCGCCCCGCCAATGGTTGTCTCCGGGTTGCTGGTGCGTGCCCCGGAAGTGATTATAATCACTTCCGGGGCACGTGTTGCATCAACGCTAGGCCGGTTAGAACCGGCTTGGCCTGATTAGGTTTAGCATAAAAGGCTGGGGAGCGGCAGAGTCTACCTCATTGCTCGCCGCTCCCACAGCCTGCCCTTAAGGACAACAGCCTCCCTAGGAGGCTGTATTTTAATTTCTTTTTATTTTGTTTTACAGGTTCGGGTCGGTTGAACGCGGAACGGAGGCATTTGGACTCGGGCAGCCTCGTGGGGCCGTGAGCAGCACCTGTTTCTCGATAACTGGTCTCTTAAGGCCAAGCTGATTGAGAGGAGCGCGAGGAATTCCGGGGTGCCAAGGGTGGCCTGATCCGGAGGTTTGTGCTGTGGTCTCCATGTGTACCGGCACAGCGTCGAATGATGAAGATTTCATGTGTGCAGGGTTATCGCCCTGCTCTGAACCCGGACTTTAATGACTGCCGATGATCACACATTCCGCTGCCTGAGCGATGCTGGGCTGTAGCTGGTGACAGATGGCTGCCGACCAATTCACATGTAACGCCCGCCGTGAACTCTTTTACGATAGCTTTTGGGCACACTAACAAGATAATTGAAGCTCGGGCATTTATTGCCCTGATATGTGCCTGAAGGGGGGTGGGTGTTTAGAGGAGGTGGGTTCCCGCCTTGTTTCTTACTTGGTAAACCCGACTGCGTTTGTTCTTTCTCTCCAGTTGAATATAGTGTGAGCTAGACTCGAGGACATCAAAGCGCTTTACACACGTTTAATTAAAGGCCGTGCATTTATTGCAGGTGTTATTGACACAGCGCTTGTTTATGACAACTCACTTGATTGCTTCGCTCCTTACTTAGCCATGTGTGATCCTAGGCATGATAGATACGATGGCACTTAGATCGTATGCACGTACTTTTATGTACCGTAAGTTTCCTGACCGAGGCGCCATTACGCCTGCCGTGATTTCCATAGCATCTTGGATATGTCCATGACAGTACTAACACCGCTTGATTATTTCTTATTTCATACCCAGCGTAGCAGTTTTACCCTCCACGTGCTGTCTGTATTCTTTCAGTGGTAGTGCTCTTATGTGTATATATGCAGGCCAGACCCTGTTGGCAGGGCCGTACTTACACAATTGATATAATCCTTGTACTGTACGTATTGTGTCCATGGGAGTACGGGTAGGTATACCTCTCCATGCCTCTTTGGTACTATCCATACTATGTCCAGGGTTTTAGTTACATTTACTGTGTGTCTCTTCCGTCTGAGTGGGGTAGTTTAAACTCCTTTGTGTCACATACTACACTTCTTATGCCCTGGGCTTTAATTAAAATTTCTGAGGGTATGTACTGAAATTACGATTTCCTGGGGGATGTTAAATCTTCTCTTTATAGCTCATGATGCACGTATGGCGGCTGCACCAAATATATATTTGTCATGTGCCACACATTTCCTGGGCCGGTTTGTGTTTGTTTTCATCTAAGGAGTGTATCGTTCCCTGGTCGGGATGTACTGGTGTGGTCACACATTCTGTATGTTTATTATGAACCGGCTGAGCGATAGTTGCACCTTCTGTATGCCTGTCTGTAATTCGCATGTCCTCGGTTGTCATTACACATTATGTGTATTGCATACGTCCCATATGTATGATGCATGGTCTAGTACTTACATCTAGTATATGCTTATGTCCTGTACTGATCATGACCTGGGCAGTGGTTGCATCTTTCTTATGTTTTGTACCATATGTACCATTTCTTGTTACCCCTATTAATTTGCATAAATTCATTATATTCGTTCCATATGCATGATGTAGGGGGTGGTAGTTGCATCTAATATATGTTTTGGCCAGTAAGAACTTCTGTATATTCCTTGTATCCCACACATGACGGCAGGGGGTGGTGGTAAGGCCACCTTTATATGGTTGTCATGGACTGTGTGTATCACTTCTTGGGCAGCAGTTACGCCTTCTATTTGTATATCTGCTATATGTGTTATGCCCTGTCGTGCAGATTCACCTTTATATGTGTCCTGTGTACCGTCTGTCATATTGAGCGTGAGTATTACCCTGTCTGCACTCGACTTTGCACTCCAGGTACATTCTTTAATTAGTTGGGCGCGCGCATTTGGTGTATACCTCCGAGAGAACAAAGTACATGGTATGCATGGAATTATAAGCCCCTTCTATAATGGAATTAGTGGGTTACATTCACCCTCTCTTTGGATACAGTGGGTTAGCCATGGGCATTTCACTTTGTTTGCAGCTCCTCTCACGGGGATCCAAGTGGGGAGATGTCACTTGTCCTTCCCCTTCAAAGGTTTCATTTATCGGGTCATATCTTGCGTGATATTTTCAGGCGGGGTATTTTAGAAACAGCGCTGTGCTGGGAGAACCGTGGTAAGCGTTGGCATCAGCATTAGCAGGCCCCAAGGTTTCGTGTTTGGGGCTGGTCATGAAGCTGGTGAACGGAATATCGTGTCAATGACATTGAATACATATGATACTGGGCGGATCATTTAAGCTCCCACGCAAAAACAAAAATATAAAGGGGTCCCCATGTAATGCAACTAGTGCTTGGCTAAGCACTCTCATTGTAAGTCTAATGTCAATTTTCCTCAGGTAATGGTACTGGGGCTATGCTAGGGGCTCCCATTGAAAATACGATTTCAAAGTTCCTTATGTAATGCAACTGCTGCTGATGTTCCAGGGCCTCACAATACAACTTCTGATTTCAATGCGTGTTTTTAAAGTCCTAGTTTCGGGTCAGACAGTCATGCACTGTTAAATTGAATTTAGGTCAGTTCACAAGAAACGCAAGATATATTCAGCATATTACCAGCTTATCTTATGCTATGCTAGGCTCTCACCATACAACTTCTGATTTCAATACGTGTTTTTAAAGTCCTAGTTTCGGGTCAGACAGTCATGCACTGTTAAATTGAATTTAGGTCAGTTCACAAGAAACGCAAGATATATTCAGCATATTTCCCGGTTTATCTTATGGTTTATCCATAAACAAACCCTTGCTGAAGCGAACATCTCTTCGCTGGCAAAAGATCTATGACAGCCGGGTTAGCTCGCTCGAATTCTCATTCCACATTTTGTGGTTTGATTGCTTGGGTAGTTAAGCTTTGCGTGATAATGGGGCTAATTAATCAGAGTGCGAGGAACTCCAAGTTACACACCTATGGTGGTTTTAATGTTCGCATTTTAAGTATGCCAGCGGCAGGCCTTTAGGACGAGATGTTTGGCTGTGACAATTCGTTGCAGCTGGAATGGACAAACCATGGACGTTTTTTCAGTGTGAAACATGACTGCCCTACTGTTGGTTTGGGTCACGTCAAGTCATTCCAAGCCGTCATGTCCCCACCAATCTATTCCAAAGTGTTGAGGTCAGTCTTGCGAGGCGCTGGCCGTGGTGATGTCACTCAAGAACATTATCAGCACTTAGGATGTCACATCAGTACATCCTAGAACTTGTCGTCACACATTCAAGAGTACCTAGGCACGCATGTGCGGTTGCACATATGAATTAGGGGTCTGTGTCAAAAAGCATTTGGGCACTCATTGCAAGTACACATAAGCATTAGAAGCGCGTTATGTCACATAGTGCCTAGGCACGCTTGTACATGTAGGCATTATACGCCGGGGGTTTGTCACACTGTGCCTGTGCACCTGTGTGCTCTACACGGATGCAGAATATCAATGCATTGTGTCGCACAGTACCTCTGCACCCGTGTGCCTGAGCACTTGTGCATTGAATGGCCGTGGTGTCACACGGTACCGGTGCACCCTTGTGATTGTGCAATTAAGCATTATATGCCTGTGGTCTGTCACTCAGTATCTCTGCACCCTTGTGCCTGCACATTTATGCATTCGATATCCGTGTTGGGTCACACTACCTTACGCGCCCTCGGGCATGTACAATGAAGCATGCTATTCCTGTGTTGTCACACTGCTACTATTCCCCGTGGGCTTGTGCGCATTTTGTGCATGTGGACGCCTATGTTGTCGTACATCCGTATTGTGTCACACTGTACCTATGCAACCTGGGCTGGGGGAGAAGGGGGGTGCAGTCTAATGATGTAGTCAATAGGACTGGCATGTAAACCGTGTTTTTTATCCAAAAGCTAAAAACACTAATCATTTGTGATTTTGTTTTTGTATTTATGTATGGCTGGTTCCATGACTGTGATACCTGGGAGGTGCTTCACACCACAATGACTGCAAGATGAGGACAGGCAATGGGACCGGAGGATCCGGAACGTAATTGGCAAGCAACGGCATCAAGTGTGATGGGCAATCAATGGAAAGGTTCAAGAGGTGTCAGCATGCATGGTTGAGATGGTGCGGCACTAGCACTGTTTTGGTAGGGTATAGGTATGACAATCATATCTTGCGTCAGCTAGGTAATTTAGCGATACACTGCTTTACGGGTAATGGGCGAATGCAACACCTCAACACCCCTGTCTTGGAAATGTATTCTGCTACTACGGCGCTTGTGCTCGCAGGTGCCACTTTAGCGGACACGGCACGGTGTTGGGATGCTCCGTAGTAGGGGAGAAGCCTGTTCCAGAACATGTGGCCTAGAGTAGGCTTAGGTTGTTCACGCATTCCTGATTGTTTATGGGAGAGCTTGGGGCCTCTGGGGCACTCCCTGTGTAGCCTTCCAAAGGTTACAATTTTGGGATTCAGTTGATCATTCCAATATGGCTTCCACTCTCTTGAGATGGGTGCAGTTGCACCAGGAACGAGTATCATCGTTTGGGGCAACGTGCCACTTAGGTGCTCTGGGATGGTATGTCAATCTCCCCTTAGTCAGCCAGCCCTAGAACTAGTATATCACACTTGTGTGGGGGAACGACTTGGTACACCTGCGTATAAGGGGGGGCAGGTCGAAACACTCATTACTGAAGTAGGGATGGTTGGCACGTCTTTGCCTCGGGGTACACCCTGGTCTGGGAACAGATGGTGCAGAGATTACACTGCTGGGAGGGGAGTTTATGAGGGCATGGACAGCACTCGCTAAAGGATTTCGGGACACAATTTTGTGACTATCTAGGGCTCTACATTTGAAGACTTTAGCTCATGGGTGCATCTGGGGGGAGTCGGGCTTCTTAAAAGGACGACGCCTATTTGTCCAAATGAGCCTAGGGGGTTATTTCCTTGAGGATGAAGTCTTCAGAAAGGTTCTTCTGGCCTAGTTAGTAGTGTATAGGGATAGGGCATGACCTTTCAGTGAGCTTTTTTGGGGGGGACCTGATAGTCGGGCAACTATGCAGGCCTGTGGCGGTAAGGTCATGATTTGTGAGCAGTAAATTTAAGGTCCTTAGAGGGCGGCGCCATTCTTGAATAGGGCGCCCTAGGGGGAGGGACAAGTGGTCTCTCATAGAACTCCAGGGGCAGTTAAAGACGGTTAGCTGGATGGGTGCGGGGGAGGGGGAGTCACGCTTTTCCAGTAGGCTGCTTGGCCACCCCTCACGCACACAATTGCGCAAGTAAATGGCTCATAACTGCAACGGCCCCTTATGGAGATAATTTATAGGACCTGGGTGACCTGGAGGGGGAAGTACCCTCACGGGGAATGGGCCCTCTGCGCATGCGCACTCCGGTTGGAGGGCGGGCATAAGGGCGTACGGGGCGACCTGGGGGGGAAGTACCCTCATGGTAAACGGGACCCCGGCGCATGTGCACTCCGTTGGAGTGCGGGCATAATTTGATAAGGATCTAGCACCAGTTAATGACCTTGCCGTACGCTCAAAATAGGGATACGCAGAAAATGAAATGTTATAGTTATGATTATTGATTATGGAATGTTTAGATTCGGATAGGAATATATTTGTATTATTGATGTTAAGGTTAGCAAAAATTACATCTGTACCTATCCAAGTAATCAATGTAATGGTTTTTCTGCGTATTGTTTAAATATTTTAATTAAAATTGTTGATTTAATTTTATGTTAATAAATATGGCCGGGGGTTTACGACTCCCTAATCCAAAGATTCCTTGTGCTAAGCGTGTACTGTCTTAGTATTGATAAGGGAGGAGGGGGTTTAGGCGGTACCTGGCCATACCGGTGCCAGACGGATCAGCAGTGACCCGAAAGTGTTAAATCACTTCCGGGCCATGGCCCGCCCAGGAACACACTGGGCTGGGCCGGCGAAACCACTATATGCGCGGCGTCCCCTGTTTGGGTGCGCCTTGGACATACATGCCTAGTGGAATGCCTCCCTGTATTGACCACAGGTTAAGTACATACACAAAGTTGCAATGCAAACAAAAGCAAATTTGGCAAATATCGTCACTTGAGCAATGAGCTATTAGGCTACACTTGGCCCACGTAAACGTGACCTCTGCATGCTGGAGGTGTGGCCACGCCAGAAGCTACACTCTGCATTGAGGTCCTTCCAAAACTGTGCACTATACTGGTCCCAAACATAAACCTCCCTAGAATCCGCCCTCAGACAGCAACTGCGCCTCATACCTCTGTTAGATATGTTACATGCCATGTCCAACATTGCGGGACTGCCCGAACACTGCATGGCTACAACCCTGTCTGTTGCTAAGGTCCTTATCCTTAGATTTTGGAAAACTTTGTCTAGCCCAACTCATTAAGGGAAGTGATGCTCTTGGCAGGATATAAGGGTGGGCGGAGTTTCACTCTGCGGAATTCCGCTGAATTACATAAAAACCCTGCGAGATTCCGTGGAGTTTCACCAATGCAGGAAATATGCAGCTGGCGTTGCAATTTAGTACAAGTACCTCGAGCACCGCTGAGAAAGCAGTGCGAACAGCACCATGCTTTGAGCAAGAGTGTGCGGCCATTTGAGTTGATTTTGCTGGAGTAGAAAATATACTCGAGCTGCAGCCCTTTGACTGCGACCGCTCATTCTCGCCCACGACCGCCTGCCTTATAAAATCCCCCTAGGGGACACCAAATCTCGATTGCGCTCGCCAGCTCCCATTTTCTGGAGCTTCGCAGGAAAAAAATCCCGCCAGGCAGAAATTGGCAGAATTTGGTCAGCACTCCACGTTCAATCAATCAATCGACCAGTGGATTTGTAAAGTACGGCTCGTCCCCCTAGGGAGTGTCCAGGTGCTGAGGAAGTAGCAATTGCCAAAACGATCAGTTGAAAGTCAGGTCTTAAGTGCCTTCCTGAATTCTAGAAGAGAGATAGAGGTTAAGAAGTACAGAGGGCAGTCATTCCAGGATTTCAACGGGAGGTAGGAGAACTGTTACTTCGGCGAATGCGAGGGGTGTGAGTGAGGGACAGGGACGTGGATCACAGATGCCTGGGGGGCTAGAAGAAGTTTATGCAGTGGTTGATGTAGGCTGGACCTTAAAGAGTAATGCAGAGGGACCAAAATTCTGCCAATTCCACGAGTGGAATGAAACATTCTGCCCACCTCTAGATATAGCGGTACAAAAGGGGGTGGTGATGGACGGAGCATCAAAACCAATCAAACACTCACATCCAGTCAACAGATCTGGGTTTGATCCATCACCGTTCTTTAGCCCACTCTGCCACCCCAGTTCAGACATGGCCATATGCTAATCAGTCTGACCCTGTGCCTCATGGGAACAGTCCAGCCCGAACTGCCAAGCCATGCCTTCCCTGGACCGGAAACAAGCTTCCTAGGACCAGTTTCTGGCATTTAAGCCGTCTTCAGCCAGGCTTGCTTGAATCCAGTGGCAAAGTGAGCAAGGGACTCACGTCTGAGCATACCCTGCCAACTTATGGCGAACAAAGCGGTACAAAAGGGGGTGGTGACGGACAGAGCATCAGAACCAATCAAACACTCACACCCAGTCAACAGATCTGGGTTTGATCCATCACCGTTCTTTAGCCCACTCTGCCACCCCAGTTCAGACATGGCCATATGCAAATCAGTCTGACCCTGTGCCTCATGGGAACAGTCCAGCCCGAACTGCCAAGCCATGCCTTCCCTGGACCGGAAACAAGCTTCCTAGGACCAGTTTCTGGCATTTCAGCCGTCTTCAGCCAGGCTTTCTTGAATCCAGTGGCAAAGTGAGCAAGGGAGGATAAAACCCAGATCTGTTGACTGGGTGTGGGTGTTTGATTGGTTCTGATGCTCCGTCCATCACCACCCCCTTTTGTACCGCACCTCTGGATATAAGCACATCATATAGAAACTGAGCTACCAGATGAAGGTGTTTGCATTGATTTGGGTACACTTTGTAAGACCTCCAGAAACAGGGTTATGAATAAATAATGGTACAATGACACCCACTAGTTTGTTTTTTACCACATCTCACCCTGGACCTTCTTTGTAAACACTGCAGACTGCTCCGCTGACATTCTACACACACAAGAATGGTCTTGGTTATTTCACGTTGTTGATTTATTTCCCCCTCACCCAGTAATTGCTTCTGTACTTCCCACCTTTATTATGTTTGTGCACTGCATTCAAGATGAACATGTGATACCATGTCCTTCTGCTACGGAATAGGCCTGCTACTAGCAGTGACCTACTTTTTCCCAGGATTAATGCCTGAGATTCATCATTTCACTGCATGAATGCATGGCTGCGTCTTTGATGCCACCCAACCCACCCCACCATTTTGGGAAGTCTTTGTAGACCTATCTGTTGGTCTAACTTCTCCAGATCCAGCACTTGGTTATCCTAACAGGACTTTTTGTGTAAGACAAATATTTTGATTGATCAGTATACCAGCTTGTCAAAGATGTAGCTCAAATATGACCCACTAAATGACTCCGTATAAAAGCCTGTTATGGTTGATCCCTGTGGCTGATACCAGCCAGTGCTGCCAAGGAAACTCCCTTTGCCTGGGGATGCAGCTAGTGTGTCAGAGGTCTTGTTGGGGCTCTTAAAATGTGTGTCATTTGTTTACTATAGAGATTCATTCCTTGCTTCTTCTCCACCCTTCACTGTAAGTCTCGATTACTGTAGGACGCTGACTTTTTTTCTTGTGTATCCATGTGAAGAAACATGAGGGCTTAACGGGGGAAAGTGGCATAGGGAGACCTAAATTCATGGGACTGGAAGTGATAGCACAGACATTTTATGTTGTGCTGCTCAAAGTTATCGGGGTGTTATCCACCCCGACTAGAAAGCTTCTCTACCCAAAGATCCACCAACATAGCCAATGATTCAAAGTTGTCAAACAGCCATCCCCCAGCCAATGCTTAATTTGAGCGGGTGGTTTCCGGTGCTCAGCTCTGGGCACTTAATTGCCAACACCCTGGACTTATAAGAGTCTGCCACAGGGTGGCACTGTTAGTCTTATTCAGAGACAAGCACAACTACAGTTGTTTATTAATTCAATATGTGTTAATGATTAATACCTGCTGCCAAAGCCATTCTGATAGCTTATGGGGCCTGGAATAGTCAGAATGAATTATCACAACTGTAGGAGTGTGATGGTTAGTAGTTGTGTTGTTACTTTAGTTGGCAGCGCTGACAGTGGCAATGGGCAGTGCAGGCGGAAGTGACCTCCTGATGAGGGCCCTGGCACTTATGTTTTTTATGAATTGAGCCTTAGGCTGTGCACAGTGTAAGGTCGGCGGCAGGCCTGGACTCTGGTTAGACCCTGCGCCCAGCCCCGCTGCAAGCAGCTGACGCCCTTTAGGCTGTGCACAGTGTAAGGTCGGCGGCAGGCCTGGACTCTGGCTAAACCCTGCGCCCAGCCCCGCTGCAAGCAGCCAATGCCCCTTAGGCTGTGCACAGTGCAAGGTCGGCAGCAGGCCTGAACTCTGGTTAGACCCTGCGCCCAACCCCAACGCAAGCAGCCAACGCCCCTTAGACTGTGCACAGTGTAAGGTCGGCGGCAGGCCTGGACTCTGGCTAGACCCTGCGCCCAACCCCCCCGCGAGCAGACAACGCCCTTTAGGCTGTGCACAGTGTAAGGTCGGCGGCAGGCCTGGACTCTGGTTAGACCCTACGCCCAACCCCACCGCGAGCAGCCGACGCCCCTTAGGCTGTGCACAGTGTAAGGTCGGCGGCAGGCCTGGACTCTGGCTAGTCCCTGCACCCAGCCCCGCTGCAAGCAGCCAAAGCCCCTTAGGCTGTGCACAGTGTAAGGTCGGCGGCAGGCCTGGACTCTGGCTAGACCCTGCGCCCAACCCCCCGTGAGCAGACAACGTCCCTTAGGCTGTGCACAGTGCAAGGTTGGCGGCAGGCCTGGACTCCGTTCAGACCCTGCGCCCAACCCCGCCGCGAGCAGCCAACGCCCCTTAGGCTGTGCACAGTGTAAGGTCGACGGCAGGCCTGGACTCTGGCTAGACCCTGCGCCCAGCCCGGCTGCAAGCAACCAACGCCCCTTAGGCTGTGCAAAGTGTAAGGTCGGCGGCAGGCCTGGACTCTGGTTAGACCCTGCGCCCAGCCCCTGCTGCAAGCAGCCAAAGCCCCTTAGGCTGTGCTCAGTGTAAGGTCGACGGCAGGCCTGGACTCTGGCTAGACCCTGCGCCCAGCCCCTGCTGCAAGCAGCCAACGCCCCTTAGGCTGTGCTCAGTGTAAGGTCGGCTGCAGGCCTGGACTCTGGCTAGACCCTGCGCCCAGCCCGGCTGCAAGCAACCAACGCCCCTTAGGCTGTGCACAGTGTAAGGTCGGCGGCAGGCCTGGACTCTGGCTAGACCCTGCGCCCAACCCCCCCGCGAGCAGACAACGCCCTTTAGGCTGTGCACAGTGTAAGGTCGGCGGCAGGCCTGGACTCTGGTTAGACCCTACGCCCAACCCCACCGCGAGCAGCCGACGCCCCTTAGGCTGTGCACAGTGTAAGGTCGGCGGCAGGCCTGGACTCTGGCTAGTCCCTGCACCCAGCCCCGCTGCAAGCAGCCAAAGCCCCTTAGGCTGTGCACAGTGTAAGGTCGGCGGCAGGCCTGGACTCTGGCTAGACCCTGCGCCCAACCCCCCGTGAGCAGACAACGTCCCTTAGGCTGTGCACAGTGCAAGGTTGGCGGCAGGCCTGGACTCCGTTCAGACCCTGCGCCCAACCCCGCCGCGAGCAGCCAACGCCCCTTAGGCTGTGCACAGTGTAAGGTCGACGGCAGGCCTGGACTCTGGCTAGACCCTGCGCCCAGCCCGGCTGCAAGCAACCAACGCCCCTTAGGCTGTGCAAAGTGTAAGGTCGGCGGCAGGCCTGGACTCTGGTTAGACCCTGCGCCCAGCCCCTGCTGCAAGCAGCCAAAGCCCCTTAGGCTGTGCTCAGTGTAAGGTCGACGGCAGGCCTGGACTCTGGCTAGACCCTGCGCCCAGCCCGGCTGCAAGCAACCAACGCCCCTTAGGCTGTGCAAAGTGTAAGGTCGGCGGCAGGCCTGGACTCTGGTTAGACCCTGCGCCCAGCCCCTGCTGCAAGCAGCCAAAGCCCCTTAGGCTGTGCTCAGTGTAAGGTCGACGGCAGGCCTGGACTCTGGCTAGACCCTGCGCCCAGCCCCTGCTGCAAGCAGCCAACGCCCCTTAGGCTGTGCTCAGTGTAAGGTCGGCTGCAGGCCTGGACTCTGGCTAGACCCTGCGCCCAGCCCGGCTGCAAGGAACCAACGCCCCTTAGGCTGTGCACAGTGTAAGGTCGGCGGCAGGCCTGGACTCTGGTTAGACCCTGCGCCCAGCCCCTGCTGCAAGCAGCCAACTGGCTGTGCACAGTGTAAAGTCGGCGGCAGGCCTGGACTCTGACTAGACCCTGCAACCAACCCCACCGCAAGCAGCCAAAGCATCATGGGTGCCCAACACCCCACCACCATCCAACCTGCAGTGTATTCTCCTTTTTTAAAACTTTTTTTGGGATGTACCACAGCGTTCCCGCTGAACCGATCATACAAGATTCCACCCCATTTTATAAAATTCTGTGCAAGTTTCCTCAAGGAAATGTATCATGGGGTTCAGACACCAAAATCAGCCATAGTTGCAGAAAACATGTACCTCACTTGGTGCACACTGTGTATTATCACTGGGCATGCAGGTTTTTGGAGCGTGCCAGGGTGGCCTGACCCTAAAAATGGCCACCATATGGCTGAAGGTCTTATTACTGCATAGCACTTACCCAGGAGACGTAGAAGATGGACGGGTGGGAACGGAGAAGCAATGGCAGTTACGTCACAGCTGTTAACAGCCCTTCCCCCCCAAAGCAGACCATTCACAGTTACTCACATTGTAGCCAACGGCGCACTGCTTGTTCAGATTACGGCGAGAGCGACCGACTTTGAAACTGGGAACCAGGTTCGAGTCTGGCGGGAGGCTCTGGGCAAATGACTTAATCTTGCCGTGTCTGTGTCCGTCTGCAAGGCAATTTGTGCTCTTGTAAAGCGCTTTGATACCTTCGGGTCGCTTTCGCGCTATATAAAACTGTATTTAAAAAAAACTGCTAAAAGTGATTCCAGAACGCAACGTGCTGGTGGCAATTAACCAGACACATCTGTCAGCAAACTGGGACGTGCCAAAGCATATATATGGGACTCTCACCCCAAGGATGCTCAAAGGAAATACGTTAATCTTCTTCCTTGTGTTTTTTTTGTTTAAGTCTAGTATTTTTGATGTACTATTTGCTGTTCGAATTCAAGAATACTCAGAAAACTTGGATGTCCTAAAATACGGGATGGAGTGCTTGCAGCAGGAAGCCAGGAAATTGCCAGGATTCAACGAGCTTCCCGCGACCGACATTGGAGAGACATTTCTGCATACTGCCATCTGCATATGTCCTTATGTACAGGATGACGTCTGGCCCCCTGTTGTGAGCAGAGTCTCAGGTTTACTAAACTCATGGGGGAGTGTCACAACCCGACCGTGCTTTTTCTATGCATTCTGGGAGTCGTAGTCCTATTATAAAATCAGCACAACACATACCAGAATGCAAAGAGGAAACCTGGACCGGATGGACTCCCACACATGACTTGAAAAATGTGAGACTCGTACATGTGGGGCGACTTCCCCCCCAGTGAAGTTTAAGTATAAGCAGAACTAGTACTTCATTTCCCACCTTTAACGGGCAGAGTAACACTACAAATCCCAGCATGCGCCTCGCCGTTGCTTATAAACTCAGGACTAGCTGAGCGCCACGAGCCGGGACAAGGGTATCTGTTAAAATGCGCATTGCGTCCTACTCTTTGTATGTTTTTCATTTTGGAAACCTATATTTCTTTTGCGATACCTCGATAGTAGAAAGAATCCTTTTTTGCCGTACTTCGCTGTTCTCTTGTGCTTGTCACATCCGATCCGGCTGCTAATTGTCAGCGGTCCCTCGGGTAAATTTGTCATCGAGTTGTGATTGCACTTATCACTTTACTTATCACAATAGGTGTCAACGGTGATAATTGACGGCCATTGTGCCCAATCAATAGACGCACACACACCTCATTTGTCCCGAGTGGTAAAAGGAAATGCGAGAGTGGGTGTTGCATATCACATATAACGAGCGCAGACACTTTGAAACCCAGGCTCAGTGAAAACAAGAGGAACACAGCAGCGAGGCAGAAATGGCGCATTTCCTACCACGATTCACACTCGCGCACAAGCGCTAATGCATATTTGGTTCGCGCCAAGAGTGAAGGCACTGGGATATACTGACCCTGACAAGCGCGCGCCATGCAAAGAAGGTGCCCGTGAAAGCAGTTTGAGCTTTCCTTTGAGACTATGGAGCTAAAGAAAAGCCTGTGTTATGTTGTGAAAACGTGCTAGCCACTAGGCAAGCTTCTAATCAGGGCCGCTGGAATTATGCGGAAAGAAAATGCTAATTATGAGGCATAATGCAGCACATTTTGTGACTGCGTGATTGTTTAATTGTCATTTGGCTTATAAAGTTTAATTTGTGATTTTTGAATTTTAAGTTTTTTTGGTTGTTTTTTAAATGTAATTATTAATTTAGATATAAGGAATTTGTCGAGGAATAGGGGGGGAAGTAAATTAAATTACATATATTTTTTAAAATCTTTAATCTTAATTAACCTGTTATTTTGTTAATGTCATAGTAGGACCAATTTGGGATTGTTAATGCTTTTCTATATTAATTCAGTCATTACATCTCTCTCTCTCTCTCTCTCTCTCTCTCTCTCTCTCTCTCTCTCTCTCTCTCTCTCTCTCTCTCTCTCTCTCTCTCTCTCTCTCTCTCTCTCTCTCTCTCTCTCTCTCTCTCTCTCTCTCTCTCTCTCTCTCTCTCTCTCTATATATATATATATATATATATATATATATATATATATATATATAATATTATTTAAGGATCCCCCTGTCCTCTTATGATGGATTTGAGCACGCTAGACTTCATGTTATCTTCCCCTGGTCCTACAAGGCCTCATGATTGCTCCATTTGAACCACTGGCTCGGCTTCCTCTTGAGTTTCTGATATGGAATGTGTTTTTTCCCCTGGTCATTCCCTTTATGTAGGTTGTGTAGTCTTTGACTTCGGCCAAAGCATTTCATAAAATAGATGCTCTTTCTTTTTGTTTCTTGCGGCCAGGGTCATATTGGTGGTAAGGCCACTGTTTACACAGTCGATGTCTGGATCTGTTCAGCAGTAACTCCTGCTTGAGTTCAGTGTCGGTTCCTCTTCCCTTTTCTGGGTCTTCCCTTTCCCTGGTCTGCCAAGCAGATAATTCTATCTTGGGTTTAACGTAAAAGGAGTATCCGTATCTGACATCTGATGAGCGGCTACTTGAGCATCCCTACATACTTTTGTTTCGCAATATATATATTTTTTATTTTTATTTTACGGAGTTTTATATAGCGCAAACTTGACCCAAAGGTATCGGGTATCAGAGAGCTTTACATAGCACCAGTTGCGTTACCTGAGGACACATTCAATTTTGTTAGGCGCGGGGGATTAAGTGATTTGCCCAGAATCACAGGATGGTCAGCGGCATTACCGAGACTCGAACCCAGCTCCCTGGTCGACCACCCTAGTGTTTGCAGCTTTCTTTGGGCTGATGTGGTCAATGTGACTTTCACTTAGATACAGGCAGTTTTTTTGGCTATCTGAAATTACATTATTATCAAAACTGCATTAGAAGCTTTTTTGTTTTGAAGATTACCGTAATTGGGCCTTTTGTCGAAAATTGAACAGGAAATTCTAATGTGAATGTTTTTCTAGAGCGATACTGTATTGAAGCCAGCAGGGATTTGCTATTATCATCATGACGCTTGGAGTGGAAGGACGGTGAGAGGGGGTGATTCATATACTGAACCTACTTGGAAAAGTTGCAAATATTACATGACCTGGGACCCCTTCCCCCCCATTCTGCAGAGCATTTTGTGAACTCAGATTCACATGGCCTCTAAAATTGCCCTTGTGGAAAACAGAAACTTTTTACAAAGTCACTAAAACACATTTTCCTGTATTTGTTTACCGAAAAGAATATGTCTGTTTTTTTTTTTTTTTTTACCGATGTTATGGCGGGATGCACAGCCTCCCTTTGTGTTTTCAAAAGCTTCTGTGTATGTTGCAGTCAGAGCCGACTTGCTTTGGCCTGGCCTCGGTGTCACATGCTGTGTTCCTACACACAAACGTCTACTTGTTTTCACAGCGTGACCCTAGAGCCTGCCTCGCCGGCATCTGATCGAGAAAAAACACGGCGATGCAGTGGAAAGAGCGACCATCTCACCCATGTCTGTGCCATTAAGTGCAGCAGATAATGCGGTAACCCTAGCCACAATAAACACATTCTGAGCCGGGCCTCCTATCGCCGCCATCTTGCACCTCGCGCGCCGCCCAGAGAGCGGCCCGGCCTCCCTCAGGAAGCGAGAATTAAACCGTTTGACATGATTCGACTCCAGTTTAACATTCCTCTCTCCCAATTTCCTCACGCTTTCCAGATTAATGCTGGAATGCTGCCTGAACTTTCGCTGGCTTTTACCCTCGGCCCTTCCGAGCAGGTCTAATGGCTTTTTTTTCCCCAGACAATGGGTCAGCGGATCCTGTTGACTTTGTCGGAAACTGATCACCGCGGAGGCGAGAGAATTGGTTTTGCTAAAAATTTGTCAGGTCTTCTTAGCTGTGTTTTCCGGTAAAAACAGCCCTAAGAGAGGCATTAGGACATCACATTCATTTCCTAGTATTTCTAATTATTGTATGCATAATTCCTCAAAGCCACCCCGCGAACCGCACGAGACTCCATTATGGAATTCACTCTATAATAATGATCCACATTTCTAAAGTGCCAACATATCACCCCGTGAGGTTTCAAGGCGCTGGGAGGTGTTGGAGAGGGTAAGTGAGCTATTGTTGCCCAGAGTCACACGATGCTGGGGTGGTCTGCCTTCAAGGATCGAACGTGAGGCCGGTGCTCCGGAGTCAGCAGCTCTGGCCGTTGCGCCACACCTCTCCCTCTCGTTGTGTAACTCCATGGTGGTGGTAGTTGGGGGGAGGCGGAAATACTCCTGATTATGGAATTTTGTGGAATAGGATGTGGTAATCTAAGTTTTTGCATTGATTACAGCTTGACTTTGTTTTTGCATTGATTACAGCTTGACTTTGCCCAGTGGGGTACAGGAATCGAAGTCTGAGCCCAAGTATTAAAGGTTTTTATTGGTTAAAGTGGGTTAGGCACCTATTGTTTAGAGTGGGTTAGTTAGGCACTCTCATCATAAATTGTGATGCAGATGTGTTTTCATATTCGAGGGACATGTCATGTGAGTTCAAGACCAACTCATTTTTAGGTCTCGCACACCTGTTGTGAGGCATGTTGTGGGCTTACCAAGAACATGCAGGGGATTGGAGCCCGCCTATTGTTTACCATTGACTGGCTTTCATGTCACTCTCATTCAACTGTTTCTTAATGGTGACCCAGCAGGTCAATCTTGTGTTTGTCCCTCCGATGGAGCATAGCCTCTTTACCATCTCTTTTGCTTGTCTGGCTTCTATTCTTCCACTGCTCACTTTCAGGGAACTCGTTTTTCATTTTTGCTCAAGCACTCCAAGAGACTGCATGTGTTTTCCAGCTATCTCTCCATGCGCTATTCTGTCCCCCTCCACTTTGCTCTCTCTCGCCATGCGCTTTTCTCCCACCAGCCAAACTCTTGTTTCACACTCTCGCCTCTGTGTGCTTCTCCCCCTCACCTGCAGTCCATGTTGCTCTCTTTCACTCATATTGCTACTCGCCCTGGCCGCCATGTTGCTTCTCCCCCCGCCACGCTCCAGCAGCCCTGTTATCTTTTTTATTTATTTTTATTTTTTAAGCACGTTTTAAAAAGGCACTTTTGTGCTCATTTTTTAAATGTACAGATCCATCTCAGATCAGTTAATATTAAAACAAAAATGTCGGTAGCATTTTTAAGGCACACGTATCCATGTTGAATGCATGCACGCCCCTACAAAATGACACAGTGGCCACGTCACCATTCTTTATTTATTTATGTTATAATAGCCATCATGTACAGCATGGTTAAAAAATATTGGCAACGCAATTGGTCTGAGATCTGTTGGCTTTGTCAATGCTTGTTTTTCTATGGAATGGAATCATGTATTAACGATGCTAACAATGCTAAACTCCAATTCAACATTTTGCATTTATGTAATCTGTATTGCATTTATAGATCAGTTTGAGCCTTCACAATTTTCATAAACATATGATGTGGTTGTTTCTATTGCGCTCACGGAACACTGCCCGCTGGGTCTAAGGGTCCATGGCCCATCACTCAGAAACAGCTGCCCGTACGCAGGTTCACGTGCTCCTCTGAGGCTTAACATCTGGATGTGAGAATTAAAATACAAGGCAACTCATGGCGTCTTTGATTCCTTGGATCCAGGAATATTTTTTCCATAAAATCTCCAATGCGCAACTGCAGAGTTGATGTATGTAATGCAATGCAGGTCCTATTTTTATGTCTCGCCTGAGACAGTGTATGAACCGCCACTTGCAAGACATTTTGTTAACTAAAAGTGGGCTTGGAGTCTGTGTCTGGAATGCTGTCGGGAACTCTCGTGCCCACCAGAGAGAAAACCCAGAATCATTATCTCTGTAGTACCTCTCTCAGCCCTTGGTGAGTCACCATCGTATGCCAACTCTACAGAGCTGCACATTCCTGGACCAACCAGTCGCACTGCACCATGTTGGCAAGACGCTAGTGATATTCCCACCATGCACCGTTCAGGCATATTACATTTTCACCAGGGGGCAGATTTACAAGCCCCCTGCGCCACCACTACGTCACTTTTCGTGACGTACTGGTGGCGCAGGGGGCTCCTCCATATTTACAAGGAGAGGAAAAGCCACCCTGCGTGACTTTTCCTCTCCTCGTAAATATGCCCCCTTCACACGCAGCACTGCGCGTGGAAGGGGCGTTCCATGGGTGTTGCTGTGGGTGTTCCCACGCAACACCCATGAAACAAGACACATCTCCAGATTTACGAGAAATCGTAAATCTGGAGATGCGTGTGAACGCTACACCACCCTAGAGGTGGCGTAGCGAGGCGCAACGAGCAGAAATGTTTTCATTTACCCTCGTTTTTTCTTCTTTCAATGCGTGCTGCATTCTACAGCACGCATTGAAAAAGGAAAAAGCCTCCTGTGATTGTTTTTGTGCAGGAAGGTGTCCCTTCCTGCACAAAAACAATCTGCCCACGAGGCAGGCATCCTTGCACCATGGTGCAAGGGTGCCTGCGCCGGCACATGGCTGCAGTTTGTGCGCCAGCGCAGGGGAAGCACAGAGATGCAACATATTCTTGAAAATATGTCGCATCTCTGTGCTTTCCAAACTAACTCAGCACGGCACAGCAAAATGACTTGCTGCACCGTGCTGCGTTACTTTGTAGTAAATCGGCCCCCATGTTTGCACTAACGCTTTTTTGCTTCACAGGTCTCTTGTTTTTTTCTCCTTCACACTGTCATGCTACAGGTGCCACCTCCTGAATTCTCATTGACTTCCACAAGGAACTCTTGAGCGTTACACTCTCATCTTCAAGAAACCGCACTTCGCACAACAAGTAAGCAACGGAAATCCTGCAAGGACTCGAAGTCTTGCAAGAATTTGAAATCTCACAGCCGTCTTGGACACAGAGAAGTGTTTAATTTGTGCCGGGGGTTTCTGATGCTCAGCACTAGCACTTAATCATCAACACCGGCGCTTTTCATGATCACCAGTTAAGGACACATTCATTTAGGGGTAGAGTAAGTGATTTGCACAGACTCACAGGCTGTTGTCCCGACGTGGAGACTCAAACCTGGTTCCCCAGCTCTGAAGTCGGCAGCTCTTGCCTTTACGCATACTCCCCTCACTTTCATGGTTAGTTTTAGGCGGTGCTAACAGGAGAAATGGGCTGGTACAAGCTGCCTCTTGACGAGAGCCCCAGCACTTATTTTGTTACAAATTAACCACTGACACAGAGGCTAAGAAATCCATGCCCTCCTGAGCCATTCCGCTTTGCATTGAGGTACCAGCAAGCAGAGGCCGGGATTCACGGATGCTCTCCCAACTGGGCGCTTTGTTGAGTCTCGCTGGGAGCCTCACATTCACCCTGGACAACAAAGACGCTGCATTGCCTAAAGGAAAAAGATAAGTAAACGACATTTGCATAACTCTTAGTTTACCAACAAAACCCATAAGTGAACTAAATCTTGCTGAATGCTAGAGTCATAGTGAGTCATAGCTGTCTGATTTCCACAGGGTTTATCTGGCATATCAACCAAGTACTTTTTGGGAACAATAGATGCCCAGAACCATTTTACGTGTGCGGCTTATGATTGTTAAATTCCCCGTTTGGTCAATAAGCCGCAATCTTTTTCATATCACAAACTCAGGCTTAGGCATGGTTGTGCCCCCTTCCCATATTCAGGATAAAGGATTCCCCAACACTCTTCCATGTGGTCTGTGATTGGGAAATCGAACAGATCCCAGTTCTTGGCATCACCGAATTGGAGTGCACAAGTGAAACAGCAAGAGAGAGGCTCTGTGAGGCAACAGAGCTGAGGGTCTGTCTCCCAAGGTCCTACGATTTCCAGAGGAAGTAACTGGCACTCGAGTCTAGGTTAAAGCAGATAGCTGGACTCCTTACAGGTAGACTTTGCGGGGGGTTTCTATTATGTTCTGAGAAGTTGGTGGGGGAGTGATCACGAGACAGACTCAGTAAATATTCTCACTTGCCTTACAGGGAGATGTGTATCCAATCTCTGTTCCTTTATTATTTTAGTTTATTGTTTGTTCCTAAACCTGCTTCCATTGGGTCCATTCTCCCATCACCAAGTGATTCTATAAACATTGATGATGGTTGTATGGGCACGAGGGACCATGCGGCCTCAGCAGTTCAAAATTTGGCATCCAATGTGTCCAAGAAAGGAGACGACGTGACAGCCCGCCCATTGCTTACCTTTTATTGGCTTCATTGTCAGTCTTATTTGCTGGCTTCTGATTGGTTAGTGTGTGCAATTTACACCTTCTCATTTGTTTCTCCCTTCTATGGGGCTTAGTCCAAGTACTCATTTCCTCTTTTTGGTTAGTGTCCTTCCACTGCTCGCGCTGGGATTGGGTTACTTTATTTTTCTTCTTCCTCTGTCGTCCTTCTTATTGCGTGTTCCCCCACCTCCTGCTGTGTCATTGCTTGCCTGTTGTTGCTTCCCATCTCCCCCCTCATGTGTTGTTGCTTACCCCATCATTGCCTGTCTGTTGTTGCTTACACCGGTCTTGTTCCTTCCCTCACCCCACCACTGCTTTTTAGCATGCCCCTTACAGCCACCCCACCGCCACCCACCTCTTGTTGCTTGCCACGTTTAACCCGTCACAATCCCACCTCCCACCCGTTGTTGCTTGGCCTGTCCCACCCACATCTTGTCTAGCTATAAATAACTAAAACATTGACAGCCAAATAGCGTTTGCATATGCAAGAGCTATATTGGCTTTATCAATGTGGTTTTTATCCATGTTATACTGTAGCTCAGCCGCTGTGCAGCATTGCCGAAAGTAAAAAAAAAAAAAGGCTATGATGCAGCCAGCATTGACCATGTAATATTGCTTTTGTTTTTACTTTCAGCCATGCTGCATAGCATCCACACTGCTGTATACCATGGCTAAAAAAACATTTATAAAAACAACAGATCTCTCACAGGCGAGAACTCTTGGCTTTGCCAATGCTTGTTTTAAGTTGTCTCTATAATTAACATCTGTAGGTGGTTTTGTTGGTACTTATATTATTTCATGGTTCGTATTTCAAACATAAAAAGACTATATCAAAAGTGCAAAGATTTAATAAAAGCACTATCTGCTAGATAGCTGTGAGGCTAGACAGTGAGGAAGCCAGATATTACCAGACAATCTCATGGTTGCTGGGAGAGCAGACAGCGGGGGAAACAAGCAACTGCACTGCTGATAAAGAGAACAGAGGCAGCTTCAATACAGAAAGACAAGCGGACTGTTGGCTTGTAGAGAGGGAATAACGCAGACAGCAGGGCTGGACTGGGAACCCGGCCCTGGCAAACTGCTCGGCCGGCCCCCCTGGAGGGGCTGATGGGGGGCGGAAGAGCTGTTTGGAAGGGCCGGTTTCAGCCGATTTTGTTACCGGGGGCTACTATTGCATGCCCCCGGTGACAAAAACGGCCCCACAGGGGTCCAAAACCAGCCCCCACCCTGGCTGCCCACCAGGGAAATGCCCAGGGCCTGCTACGGCCAGTCCGGCCCTGGCAGACAGCCACTCAAAGCGACATCAGTTATTAGAAAGAAAGGCGAAGAGAAACAGAGAGACAAACACAGACAATCCAAAAATCTGTGAGGAGACAATTTAAGGAGTCAATCCAATGGATTGGTGTACAGACAACCTGGCAGTTATGCTTATACCGGCAAAGACAAACAAATCTCTTTATCTGTCTGCCCTACTCTCTTTCCCTCTCTCCGTCTCTTTCCCTAATTGTCAACCTTAATCTTTCTTTCTCTCTCAAACTTTCACACTCATGCTCTGCTTCTCTGTTCTTTCTGGTTTTCTTCACTAACTCTTCTTCTTTGTCTCACTGTTGTTCTTTTTCTGTCTGTCTGTCCCTTCCTGTTAGCCTCTCACCTCTCTTTATCTTTCTCTCTCCCTCCTGGTCCTTCCTTGCTCTCTCTGTCTCTCTCTGACTCTTACTTATTTCTCTTTCTCGCCTTCCTTTTTCACTCTGTTTCCCTCAAATCTCCCTGTCTCTGACACCTCTATTTTTCTGTCTCTCCCCTTTTGTACTCCTGGTTCTCTTTCTCTCACTCTATCTTGGCCTATGAGTCGTCTTTGTCTCTCTCACCTTTCTCTATCGCTCCTCTTTTTCACTCACTGTCTGTCTCCATATCTCTTTCACTCTCTCTTTCACTGTCTCTCACTCTGACTCTCTACTTCTCCCATCGTTCTCTTTTTGGGCATGATACACAAAAGGAAAGATACTTTTTTGTAAGTTTACAATTGTTTGCTATTCACAAAGGTAGTTTATGGGTATTATCTTTACGACAGCGGAGTCTCCGTGCATAAAAATATAGAACAGTTCTATCTTTTTATGTGCAGAGTCTCCGAAGTCTTAATGATACTAGTCGTAAAATACCTTTGTGAATAACAAACAATCGGAAATTTACACAAATGTGTACGTTTACATTCGTGAATCAGACCCTCTGTGTTTTCGTTCGTTCTTTCTCATGCTTCCAGGTTATCTGTCTTTTATTGCATCTTTATCTTCTGTTTTCTTGGTCTCACTATCTTGTTTTCCTCTCTCTGTCTGTCTCAGTCTTTTACACTCCATCTCCTTTAGGTAGAATGACATAAACGAGAGGGACAGACAAACAGATGGTTAAAATAACTTTTAAAGAATTTTGCACAGGCTCGAAGTGGAAGACTTCAATATTCACACCCAGAAAGTAACACAGTGCAAGAGACTCCCGAAAACACAGCCACTCTGGCCCAGATTTATTAAGGGGGCCCAGATTTATTAAGGACTTTTGCTGTCCCTGCGTGACGCAACACAAGTCCTTTAATGGTATTTACATAGCTACGCAAGGGGCTATTTGCACTGCCTTGCTTGTCTTTGTAAAAAAAATGAAACGCAACGCTGTGGGCATGCGCTGTGTTGTGCTGCATTTCCAAGTTGTAGGTGTTCCATGAGTGGAGCATGTGCATTCCATCCATGGAATTTGCTGCAATCCCAGATTTAACCGATTAACCGCGACCCGAATTCCGCCGCAGTGCGGCAGTTTGAAAAAGTGGGCGGGGTGCGTCGGCCAATGGACGTGCGCAGCACTAGCCAGGTAGTGCTCGCGACGGCCGTTGGCCGACGGGAGCACGGAAGGGGTTAATAAAATCAATAAACCGGGGATTGTGTCAAAATGGTACGCCATGCAGACAGAGGCATAAGGAGGCGAACTATCATTATTTCTCTTCTTTATTTCCTCGTTCTGTAGTGATGCGTTCCGCTTCACACATAGAAAGAGGAATATGCCTTTGGGAATTGTTTTTGTGCAGGAAGATGCAAACAAAACCAATCCTGTCCATAAGCAGGCACCCTCGCACCATGGTGCAAGTGTGCCTGCATCGGCAATCGGCAGCCATAAGTGTTCCAGCAGAAGGGGAGCACAGAAACTCTCAAGATCAGACAACCAGGACCTCAAAAGGAAGCCAAGCCTTCCCCTTCACCACCACAAAATTATACGAAATCAAGACAGACTATTTTTTGAAGTCTGGAAGTTACAAACATTTGTACATGAAATGGACGATCATTAGAAACTTTTATTCTTATTTCAGATACAAAATGGCCAACATGTGTTTCACGGCTTCAGGGTCGAATCTTCAGGGCTAATGCATTAACCAATATTATTTCATATTACAATTTATGAGCTATTAGCACTTAATTTCTTTAGTTCTCATCAAATGGACACATATTGTTATGGGTGCTATCCTAAGATGGAGCTGCTTATTACTGGTGTTCTATTTGACCAATTTCACTCCATGATTTTAATACGATGTTCGTGTCCTCTATGGCGGACATTTTGCAGTTCTATCTCTATGTTTTGGGAATATCCCTGTTTTTGTTTTTCAATATCTGTTGTTCCTAGGGGCAAAAGGTATGTGGGAGGACTGTCATTGAGTGGTGTCAGTGTTACCACTGAAATGAATGATTTAGTCCAAAAATCAGGAACATAGAGGCACTAACGTATAGCTGTGTAATAATCAAGGGGGAAGGGACTAAGGAGCTGTGATCCATTCGACTTCCAATGGTTAGTTAAAAAAATCAAGGGGGGAATGGATCACTTGTCCTGTGAAATCAGGGTCTCGGTAGTATTGGAACCATATAAAAACCCTCATAAAGGTAAACAGGCAACTGGCGGTATATCTTGATTCTCTGCCTTGGTGTACCGTTACAGCATCATCATAGGGTTTTTAGATAGTATATGCTGTCCTCCACCTGGAGGTAGACAAACTGGTTTGCCAGTAGTGTCCAGAGATTAAAAGAGGGCGTGAATGTGCTCAAGTGCAGTGAAATTAAAATTCCCTACATCACCGAGTGACAGAGAAAATGTATTCAAAAAGACGGTGATGTGAGAAATTAAAACTTAAAAATAGTGCGTGTGTATACTCAGTTACCAGTCTACCGCACTGATAGGTCGTAGGTCAACATGTTTCAGCCTTCTCATATCTTCTTGAGGCTTTCGTCAGGACCAATGTTGTTTAGGTGCTCGTTGCGGCTCCTACATAAGCGGTGATTTACCACTTGTAATTGTTTGGAATCTGATCTATCGTATCTGAAACTTTCGAGATTCTTGTACCGCGTGCTTCAGGATGCTGTGTGGCGATGTTGTGACCTCATTCGGTTCAAACAAGTCGGTGGCTTGTTCTGTGTCCATGCGGGACGCCGCAACGAACACCTAAACAACATTGGTCCTAACGAAAGCCTCGAGAAGATATAAGAAGTCTGAAACATGTTGACCTACGACCTATCAGTGCGGTAGACTGGTAACCGGGCCTACACACGCACCATTTTTAAGTTTTAATTTCTCACATCACCGTCTTTTTTAATACATTTTCTCTGTCACTCGGTGATGTAGGGAATTTTAATTTCACTGCACTTGAGCACATTCACGCCCTCTTTTAATCTCTGGACACTACTGGCAAATCAGTTGGTCTACCTCCAGGTGGAGGACAGCATATACTATCTAAAAACCCTATGATGATGCTGTAACGGTACACCAAGGCGGAGAATCAAGAGATACCGCCAGTTGCCGGTGTACGTTTATGAGGGTTTTTATATGGTTCCAATACTACCGAGACCCTGATTTCACAGGACAAGTGATCCATTCCCCCCTTGATTTTTTGAACTAACGTATAGCCTCCATAACGCTATGTTTGTTTTGTGTGGTAATAGTAAAATTTGGTTGAATGCAGACGTAGCTGTGTTTCTCTTCTCTTTTATTCACCCCGAATATGCAGGGTCAATGTTGTGGTAATAGTTTTAAGTTGAGTGGTGTCAGCATAGTCCTGGTCATTGTTGTTCAGTGGCTGCTCCTCTGCTAAGGCCGAGAGCGTCGCCCCACTGCTCCTTCTGCTGTGGGAGCTTTCAGCTGCGGCAGCTTTCTGGGCGGGGCTGCACCTAGGTCAGAGGAGCAGAGGAAGAGTGGTTTACCCACTCCTAAATGCACATGACTGTTTGGTCAGCCTTCTCGGGCTGCCCAAAACAGTCACAAGCTTCCCCCCAGTCCACATAGAGGATGTGGGATTATTGATGGATAAGGGGAAATCAGACTCTCCATTAGACCCTGCGCTGCCGAATATTCTTTAAAAAGTCAAAAAGATCTTGGGCCCAACACTAGTTAAAATATAAACCTCTCACTTAAGTCGGGCGTAGTACCAAGTGCATGGAAACATGCAATAATTAGACCTCTGCTAAAAAAAACGAATCTAGACCCAACCCAAATAGGGAATTATCCCCCCATCTCAATGCTGGCATTTGTTGGAAAACTGTTGGAAAAACCTGTAAATGGAGTGCTGCCAAAGTTTCTGGAAACTAACCAATGCCTCCATCCCTTGCAGATGGGATTTTGCGCTCAGCACAGCACAGAATAAGCACTCCTAACAGTGGTAGAGGAACTTAAAATGACTCTGGATCGGGAAGCTCAGCCGCTATACTACTTCTTGACCATAGCACATCATTCGAAACTGTGGACCACCATACTTTGCAAAATAGACTGCTGGACCTTGGCGTCCAAGATAAAACCCTACAGTGGCTGGCATCCTTTTTGAAAGGTAGAACTTTCCAAGTTATGTAAACCAACCTTCTCACAAGGACGATGCCTCTGACCTGCGGGGTTCCTCAGGTATCCTCGCTGAGTCCCACACTATTTAATGTCTACATGGGACCACTAGCATGGATAGCGCAAGAGTTTGATGTCTCTATATCTTACGATGATGACACTCAGTTGGTGATTTCCCTAGATCCCGGATCCAATGGTGACTCCGATAGTTTAGCATCCTGCATGGAAAGGGTTGTGGACTGGATGACGAACAGCTGTCTAAAGCTGAACGCGGATAAAATGGAGCTGAGGGTCCTCTGGAATAAGGCAGTCCCCAGGCCTCTGATCAGCTGGCCCAATTGCCTAGGTATACCACCTACTCCGAAGTCGTCTACCAAAAATCTTGGTTTCTGGCTTGACAAGAATCTAAAAATGGTGATCCAAGCCAAGAAACTACTAAGCACACGTTTTGGACTACTTAGAATGCTCCGCAAAATCCTGGAGCGTATCCCCATACAGCTCAGAAAGACAGTAGTCCATTCATTGGTCACTTCATGTTTGGACTTAGGAAATTCACTCTTCCTAGGGGCGCCAAAATACATTACCAACAGACTTCAAGTGATTCAGAACACGGCAGCAAGGCTGCTGTGTAAGGTCCCAATCCAGAAATCAGCCAGGAAGCATCTTAAAGCGCATCACTGGCTCTCGATGGATGCTAGAATTAAGTTCAAGGCACTCTGTATGACCCACAGAGCTCTACACAACAAGGGCCTGAGTAAAATCAGAAACCTGTTGATCCCCTATGTCCCAAACAGGAGCCTCATATCCGGCTCTGAATGGCTAATAAAAACTACCAGAATCAGGGGATCCAGATGGGGAGGCAGATCCTTCACTCATCTGGCACCCAAGCTGTGGAATTCACTGCCACGTGAATCTAGACTCCTGGAAACGGAAGCAGCCTTCCGGAAGTCGATTAAAACTTAGTTCTTCCATCAGTATTATTAATCCAACTCTATCCTTTTCTCAGTATTGGTCTTTTAGCACTGGGAAGTATTCGGGCAGCTCTGCGCTCTACAGATCATTTAAATCTAAATCTGAATCATGCGCACTTCCCATATTCTACATGCAGGCTGCATTACAGCCTGCATGGATAACATGCCCAGGCCCCCATTCCCTGGCTGAGTGCTGATCCACGGCGCTCAGACTAATCAGAACGCTGCATTGCAGCGTTCTGATTGGCTATCGGGAGCCTGGGAGCCGGGTGGTTCCTGCTGCTTCCTTATCCTGCTGCAGGATCGGAGAAGGAAGAAGTGGACGGAGGAGCGGCGGCAGCCGGTACCCCAACCCCTGCCCCGCCCCTGCTCACCACCCGAGTCTGGTTGCAGCTGCTACTGTTGTTGTCCCTCACAGCAGTGGGAATACTTTATCGCTGCCTCGAAGTTCCACTGATGCTGGCCCTAGCAAGCTTCGCATTTTGGGAAGCTTGCAGAGATTTGTTGATAAATATGCAGATTAGTGAATCAGTGGACTATGCAACTTTACACACCCGAAAACAAACTCAATGTTGGAAAGGCGTTCGCCGGAGGGGGGTTCGATACACGTCTTGCCCACCCCTTTGACCCACCTCTCCCAAGTAGGCCGAACCAGGCGCGCACACCCTGAGCTTACACTACGAACAGAGTGACACCACACGTATTCTTTGTAGGATGATAGGTTCTTTTATCGAAGGTTTCAAGGGATCTTTATGATCCAAGGTGCAAGTAGTACATCAGCGGCATAAGATACTACAAATCAGTGGTAGGGGAGTGGGGGTAGCGGGACAGTCTTTGAAGGTAGTGTCTCTGCAAAGTACCCTGCGGATAGCTCACAATCCTCGAGCTGGAGGGTGTTGTTTCTCTGGGCGATCTCTTGCCAATTCATCCTCGAGGGGAGCGCCGCGAGTCACTCAGCAGGCACAGGTAGTCGGAGTTCGGGAGCCGCGATCTCGTAAGCAGGGCTCAGATGGTTCAATGGCTGGGGGCCGCGAGTCACTCAGCAGGCCCAGGTGGTTCGGAGTTCGGGAGCCGCGATCTTGTCAGCAGGGCTCAGATGGTTCAATGACTGGGGGCCGCGAGTTACTCAGCAGGCCCAGGTGGTTCGGTATTCGGGAGCCGCGACAGCATCAGCAGGCTTCCATGGTTCCAGGTCTTCTCTGCCATTCGTTCCTCCGGCACCCCCTATTATACTCCCCCTGCCCTTTGAAGTCCGGAGTCCTCGCAGAGAGGGGCCTTTGGTGACTGAGGGGGTTCGGCGGGATTTCCTGCCGCTCGTTTCTTTGGTCTTTTCAGGTGGGTCTGGGAGGGTCCTCAGACGCTCGGCAGGCGAGGCGCCTGCTCCCCAGGGGCCTGGTGGCCGATCGAGTCCTCCCGGGGAAAGGCAATCCGAGGTGTGACTGGGCTGGCGCCTCTTGGTCTGGCTCGGGGGTTCCCGCTCCCTCGGTCGGACATGCGTGGTAGGGTGTCGAGTCTGTCGGGGACTCTGGCCGGCCCTCTGGTCTGTGTGGCTGGGGCGGCCGGAGTCGGAGATGCCGTGTCTTGGGGGTGGTTGCAGGTTGGCTGGATGATCGGGAGGGCATATGCCGTGAGGCCGGTCTCACACGCGTCCCCCCCAGCTGAAAGGCGTGGAGAACTACCCATCCACTGGGGGGTTCTCCTCGCCGAAGCGGAAGAACCGGGACAGGCCGTCGGCGTTGGCATGATCCGCCCCGGGGCGATGCTCGACAGTGAAGTCCATCCCTTGGAGGGAGATTGACCATCGTAATAGCTTGGGGTTCTCTCCCCTCATCTGCATTAGCCACCGCAAGGGCCGGTGGTCCGTCTGCACTCGGAAGTGGGTTCCGAACAAATAGGGCCGTAGTTTCTTGAGGGCCCAGACTACAGCGAAGGTCTCTCGTTCTATGGTACTCCAACGCTGTTCTCGAGGCAGCAGCCTTCGGCTGATGAAGGCTATGGGCTGATCTATGCCCTTGTCGTTGAACTGCGAGAGGACGGCTCCGATGCCGTGTTCGGATGCGTCGGTCTGGACCACAAACTCTTGGGAGTAGTCGGGGGCCTTGAGTACTGGGGCGGTGCACATGGCGGTTTTCAAGGCGTCGAACGCCTGCTGGCACGGGGGGGTCCACTGCACCTTCTTCGGGAGCTTTTTGGAGGTCAACTCCGTGAGAGGCCCTGCGAGGCTACCATAGTTTTTGATGAACCTCCGGTAGTATCCTGTGAGGCCCAGGAAGGCCCGGACTTCCGTCTGAGTGGTGGGGGGCTCCCAGGACCTGATGGCGTCGATCTTTGGTTGTAGGGGGGCGACCTGCCCGCTGCCCACCTGATGCCCCAGGTAGACCACGGAGCCTTGCCCGAGCTGGCATTTGCTGGCCTTCACTGTTAGGCCGGCTTGGCGCAGGGCCAGCAGTACTTGTCGGAGGTGCTGGAGATGCTCGTGCCATTGGGAGCTGAATACGGCTATGTCGTCAAGGTACGCTGCGCTGAACTCCTCGAGTCCGGCCAGGACCTTGTTTACCAACCGCTGGAAAGTGGCCGGGCATTCTTCATCCCGAACGGCATGACCCTGAAGCGGTAGTGTCCATCGGGGGTGGAGAAGGCGGAGCGTTCTTTTGCTCCCTCCGTGAGCGCAATCTGCCAGTAACCGCAGGTCAGGTCGAAGGTGCTGAGGAAACGTGCGGCCCCAAGGCGGTCGATGAGTTCGTCGGCGTGGGGAATAGGGTGAGCGTCCGCTCGGGTGACCGCATTGAGCCCCCGGTAGTCCACACAGAATCTTAGTTCAGGGGCGACCCCAGGGGCGGCCGCTTTCGGGACCAGGACTACCGGGCTGGCCCAGGGGCTATCGGAGGGTTCGATCACTCCAAGGGTTAACATCTTCTGTACTTCGGTCTTGATACAGGTGCGGACCCGGTCAGGCACCCGGTAGGCTCGGTGTCTCACAGGTGGGCTGTCGCCGGTGTCCACGTCGTGGCCACACCAGTCGGTGACTCTTGGGATGAGGGAGAAGAGGTCTGCGAATTGTCTGAGCAGCTGGCGACAGTCGTCGGACTGTTGGGGAGTGAGGGTGGTTGACAGCTTCACTCCCTCCACGGACCCATCCAGTTCGTTAGCGCACAGGGGGTTGGGTAGAGGTTCAGTGTCTTCTTCCGCCCCATCATCGGTGGCCAGTAGCAAACTCAACTCCGTTCTCACAAAGTGGGGCTTGAGACGGTTCACGTGGAGAACCCGGAGGGGGTTCCGTGGGGACTGTACATCGATCAGGTACGTGACCTGACTCTTCCGCTCGATCACCTTGAAGGGGCCAGTCCATTTGTCCTGTAGGGCGCAGGGTTTCACCGGGGCCATGACCCAAACCTGCTGGCCCGGCTGGAACTCAACCAGAGTTGCATTCTGGTCATACCAGTGCTTCATTTCTTCTTGGCTGGCCTCGAGGTTAGCCTCTGCGAGTTCTCTGAACTTCCGGGTCTGGTTGCGGAGCGCAAGGATGTAGCGGAACACATCAGGGGGGGTCCCCCGGGGGCTTGTCTCCCAGCCCTCTTTGACCAGGCTCAGGGGCCCCCGGACGGGGTGTCCGTATAGCAGTTCGAATGGGCTGAACCCCAGGGACTTTTGGGGAACTTCCCGGTACGCGAACAGGAGGCAAGGGAGGAGGACGTCCCATCTTCGGCGCAGGGGCTCCTCAAGGCCCAGGATCATCCCCTTCAGGGTTCGGTTGAAGCGTTCCACCAGGCCGTTGCCCTGGGGGTGGTAGGGGGTCGTGAACTTATATGTTACTCCGCACTGCTGCCACAGGGACTTCATGTAGCGGGATATGAAGTTAGTGCCGCGATCACTCACAACCTCGCGAGGGAATCCGACACGGGAGAAGATCCCCATGAGAGCCCGGCCCACCACGGGAGCCGTCACGGTGCGGAGGGGAAAGGCCACGGGGTAGCGGGTGGCATGGTCCACCAGGACGAGGATGAATCTGTGGCCCTGGGCGGTCTTCGGATCCAGGGGTCCCACGATGTCGATGCCGACCCGCTCAAACGGGGTACTCACAACGGGGAAGGGTTGTAATGGAGCCTTGCGCTTTCCGCCACTTCTCCCACTGCCCTGGCACGTGAGGCAGGATTTACAGTGGACTTCTACATTTGCTCGCATCTTGGGCCTATAGAAGTGGGTAACTAATCGCTGATATGTTTTGTCTTGGCCTAAGTGTCCTGCCAAGGGTACATCGTGGGCCAGGCCCAGGAGGAGGCTTCGGAAGCGCAGGGGTACCACCAGTACTCGGGCTGCGCCTAGCTCGGCTGACTTTTGTTCACTGTATAGGAGGCCATTGTCCCAATAGACCCAGTGGGTTCCGGTCCGGTCACCGGCGGTCTGGGCTTCGGCTTGTTGTCGGAGTCCCACCAGGGAAGGGCAGGTGGCCTGTTCCTGGCAGAACTCTTCGCGGGAGGGCCCTCCCTCACAGCGCCACTGGGCCATCTCGGGCAGTTCCCCGAGCTCAGTCAGTGCCTCAGGGGCGGAAGGTTCCGGCCCTTCTCCCGGGTTGGTGTCTTCTTCTCCCTCCGAAGGAGGGTGGTCCGCTTCTGGTAGGGTGTCCCGGTTCTCGGGGACAGTGTTCGGTGGGAGGGCCTCACCGCCCTCGGAGAGAGGCAATCGCGCGGTCATGGAGCGCGTGGTGGCGCAGACCCATTCGGGTAGGCCCATCATCTCGAGATGGGCTCTTCGTTCCACTTGCCCCCACGGGGAACTCTAAAGGTCGTTGCCCAGGAGGCAGTCTACGGGCTGTGATGTTCGGACAGCTACCTTCAATTCTCCGGAGACTCCTCCTCACTCGAAAGGCACCAGAGCCATCTGGCAGAGGCTCTCGGAATTGTCGGAGGATATGACCGGACAGAGGGCACCGGGTAGGATCTGGTCTTCAGAGATTAGGTTGCGGTGGACCGCGGTGACACTTGCCCCGGTATCGCGGAGGCCCTCGACTCGGTGGCCGTTGATGGTCACCCGCTGTCGGTACTTCTTCGTGTTGGCGGGCAAGGGTGTCCCGTGGACCATTTCTCGATCACCAAGGGAGACCAGGGCCATGGCAGCTGGTTCCCACTCTTCGGAGTCCTCTATCGCTTCCCCTAGGGCCACGGAGGCCATCTGCCGGGCCGGGGGGTTGGTCGTTGCGGTTCGTTGATACTGGGGACACTGGGGGTCATTGGCGTAGTGTCCGGGCTGTTGGCAGCGGAAGCAGGTGATCCTGGTTCGTGGCCCTAGCCGCCCCGGGGCTCCGGTGCTGGCTGGGGACGGGGCTGGACCTGCCGCTGGTGGGCTGCTGGGAGGGCTGTGCGGGGGCCCCCCTGGGAAGTCTCTCGGTCGGCCGTGGTTTCCTTCGCCCCTCTGGCGGGGGGGGTCCTTGACTGTGGCGACCGTAGTCTCCCACGGGGCCTCGGGTGGCCCGGGTGTTCACCCAACGGTCAGCCTCGGCGGCCAGCTTTCGAGGGTCGGTGAGCTTACTGTCCAGGAGATGCTGGCACAGTTCTACAAAGCAATTGGCCGCTAAATGTTCCCAGGCGATCAGATCAAACAGCTCTTCGAAGGTGGAGACTTTGCTGCCCTTGATCCACCCGTCTAAGGCCCGGCTGTAAAAGTTCACGTATTCTACCCATGTGGTGCCCGGTATCTTTTTGCAATCTCGGAACCGTTGCCGGTACATCTCGGGGGTGAGTCCATACCGGCCCACGAGGGCTTCTTTCATGTGGCTGTAGGAGTTCATGACCGTGGAGGGCAGATCCAGCAGGGTATCTCTTCCTTCGCTTAAGAACCGGCCCCATAGGCCAGCCCCCCAATCCTTCTGCGGGACTCGGTGAGAGGTCATGGCGACTTCGTAGGCCTTAAACCACTGCTGGATGTCGTCGTTCTTGTAATACTCCTTTACCACATCCTTGGGGATGTGGACCTTGGCTTCCACGGTGGGAGCGGATGGTAGATTCCCGGAAGGTCATGACCCTTCGCTTTTAGCCCTTAACTCGATCTCTTTCAGGCTGCGTTCATGTTCCAGCTGGAGTTTCTTTTCGTCGTGCTCTCTTTGGCGTCTCTTTTCCTCGAGTTCCCCTTGTAGCCGTAACTGATCGACGGCTAACTTTTTCTCGGCCAGTTTTATTTCTCCCTCGATTTTCAGCTTGGCCAGTTCAAGTTCGTGGTTGCGGCTTCTCTCTCGGTCTGCTAGTTCCTCGGGGGACAGGTTCCCCTCTGGCCCGTTGTTTGTCACCGGGATGCTTTGTGGTTCATGGGCGGAGTCTCCTTCCGTTTGGGTCGGGGGCGCCCCCGTCTCGACCCAGGTCTTCAACACTTTCTGGAAGTCTTCCTTTGTGCTTAATCCAGTGGTAGCGATTCCAAGGTCTTTGCAAAATTGTTTTAATTCTCTATGCGTATAATAGTCCAATTGATCCTCTCGGAACGGCGAGCTCATTTCGGTACCTGCGGCACCTAGGGAGGTTTCTCCTTCCATCTCTGTTTGGTAGTGCGTCAGTCGTTCACTGCACGCTCTCTTTCGGTGTCGGCTCGTATCCCATCGTCTGCCACCAAATGTTGGAAAGGCGTTCGCCGGAGGGGGGTTCGATACACGTCTTGCCCACCCCTTTGACCCACCTCTCCCAAGTAGGCCGAACCAGGCGCGCACACCCTGAGCTTACACTACGAACAGAGTGACACCACACGTATTCTTTGTAGGACGATAGGTTCTTTTATCGAAGGTTTCAAGGGATCTTTATGATCCAAGGTGCAAGTAGTACATCAGCGGCACAAGATACTACAAATCAGTGGTAGGGGAGTGGGGGTAGCGGGACAGTCTTTGAAGGTAGTGTCTCTGCAAAGTACCCTGCGGATAGCTCACAATCCTCGAGCTGGAGGGTGTTGTTTCTCTGGGCGACCTCTTGCCAATTCGTCCTCGAGGGGAGCGCCGCGAGTCACTCAGCAGGCACAGGTAGTCGGAGTTCGGGAGCCGCGATCTCGTAAGCAGGGCTCAGATGGTTCAATGGCTGGGGGCCGCGAGTCACTCAGCAGGCCCAGGTGGTTCGGAGTTCGGGAGCCGCGATCTTGTCAGCAGGGCTCAGATGGTTCAATGGCTGGGGGCCGCGAGTCACTCAGCAGGCCCAGGTGGTTCGGTATTCGGGAGCCGCGACAGCGTCAGCAGGCTTCGATGGTTCCAGGTCTTCTCTGCCATTCGTTCTTCCGGCACCCCCTATTATACTCCCCCTGCCCTTTGAAGTCCGGAGTTCTCGCAGAGAGGGGCCTTTGGTGACTGAGGGGGTTCGGCGGGATTTCCTGCCGCTCGTTTCTTTGGTCTTTTCAGGTGGGTCTGGGAGGGTCCCCAGACGCTCGGCAGGCGAGGCGCCTGCTCCCCAGGGGCCTGGTGGCCGATCGAGTCCTCCCGGAGGAAGGCAATCCGAGGTGTGACTGGGCTGGCGCCTCTTGGTCTGGCTCGGGGGTTCCCGCTCCCTCGGTCGGACATGCGTGGTAGGGTGTCGAGTCTGTCGGGGACTCTGGCCGGCCCTCGGGTCTGTGTGGCTGGGGCGGCCGGAGTCGGAGATGCCGTGTCTTGGGGGTGGTTGCAGGTTGGCTGGATGATCGGGAGGGCATACGCCGTGAGGCCGGTCTCACAGTCAACATGAGTCCAATTGTCATCTTTTAGGAGGGTGGCCAGTTCACTCCATCCCATGAGAGCACCACACAGTTGTCACCTTTTAGAAGGGAGGCCAGTTCATTCCATCCAATGGGAACACCACATTGTGCTGGGTTTTTAATGTAACACATTAGAGTCCACTGAAAACCATAAATGACCTTCGACCCGGAGGGTGACTTTCAAGAAGTGCTGATTTTACAACCAACATAATTTCACCAGGAATTTTTACATACTCCCAGACAAAATTGCACACACTCTCTCCCTTTCTCGGGTTTGAAAGTCTTCAAAAAGGTTTGTAAGTTTGCAAAAAACTGTTTTCCCTCACTTAGTTCCCCCTACCAATCTGCATTCCTCTCCCTTTCCACTGCCCCTTAAGCCCCTCTCATGCATCCCACCCTCCTATAATGTTTTTAACCCTATATGTCAGCAGGATTGTTGGTTGATCTGAAGCTCACCACCCGCCCCAGTCTCTCTGGCCAAACTTTGCCCCTCAGTATCCTGTCATTAAACGGTAAGGGCGAGAGGGACACTTCATGTGAAAGGTCATTAGGCGGGATTTAAAAAAAAGTGGGTTCAATTTGTTGGAATAATTATGAAACACAATATTAGTAAGTTGCAAACATTGTAAAAATGGTTGAAGTACAATTGATGCTAAAGCAGGGTGAGACACTCGTCCATTTAGTTTACATTTTCTCTGAGAAAGAGAGTCTGGGAGGGCATTTGGTTACTCTGTAATACTATATAAACATTTCATTTCCGGTTGGAGCGAGTACGGATATCAGCGAGCCTGCCCAGACACAAATTAGAGAAAACATGTGGCAATCAACTGAAGCTTAAGAGGTGGGCCAGGGGTGGGTGAGTGTCACAGGAAAGTAGTGTGAACAGGCACGCTTTGTAACAGGCCCCTATAGAGTTAGTACTTGCAGTCTGAGAGCCACTCGTAAGAATCACAGTTTCGCCCCAGTTTGTATGGGGGGGTTAATGAGTGACTGCTCTGAAAGTGATATTTGGAGCTAGGAAGTATGTGTGTCTGCCTACTGGAACAGGAGGTTGACTTTCATTTTTTTATTTTTTAAAATATTTCCTTATGAATTTTCATCTGCAAAACTGTGTTTACACTCTAATGCCAAGATGGAGTTTCATTTTGGTGAGCCTTGTGTATTCTCTGTGCTTCGGTTTGCTTTCTCCTGTCTGCAGGCATCACCCCTCCCTGAACTTCTACATGCAATTTATTGATCACAAACCTTTTTAATCATCCGTTTCTGCTCTTCAGAGTACTGTTTAGGGTATGGCCTCCTTCACGGGACAATGTTGGTACATCATTTCACCAAAATCATAGAGCGGAATTTACATCACACACTGTTGGAAACCCGATGACGTAAAAGGAAGTGACATAGGAAAAACGTTGATGATGTTGAGGAGTTGATTCACATTTTTTAAACTATCCTTTCTGAAATGCTTGAGGCTGAATTAGGTAAATTCTTTGAGGGATAACAGACAACAGCAAACAGCGACTTCAACTAGCAGCAGTTACTAACTTTAAATCCACATAGTAAAGTTCTACGCCATGTGGCACGCCTGCAGCAAAACCCAGGTTTTCGCCCAAGAAGCCTTTTCATACAGGGGGTTTTGGTCTCATACTTGTGAAATCAAAACTACAAGTCTCACACACAAATGACACTGAGGCTGCCAGGAAGTAAGATGGCCGCCTGACTTCAAGGCCCTGGGTGGCTTATTCTGAAGTGAAACTCCTGTTGGAGCGTCCCGGCTGAATGGGGGCCTGATATCGGAATGGGCTGGAGTTCCTATGGTGAGATGGGATGGTCCGAAGCCTGGGGATAACAATGGAGTAGTCCCACGATAACCCAAGACGACAAGGTGCCACCACTCACACAATTATGTTCCTCTCACCGTAGGAGTCAGGAGGCAGATTTGGAGTTGCAGTGAACGATGCACAACAGTGAATTGCTGAGAATAGGCGCAGGAACCCTGGGACGTGAAGCGTTTTGTGTGTCTGAGCGAGAACATCCTGGAAAGGGGAGGGGGGCACTTACCAGAAGATCCAGTCAGCTGCCTGGTAGGTAAAGAGACTAAAAACATTGGAGGCCACAGTAAAAGACCCAGAACTGCCCACAGATGGAGATAATGACACCACCCCATGGCCTGGCCGCAAGTGAGGCTGACGCAGCATGTAGCAGTGGATAAGGAGACAGAGTTCGATGGTCAGATGGACCACTGAAACTGGCCCTGTTTTTGGGTCAGTGAGACAGAGGTCCTGTTACTAAAATTTGGTGGGTAAGTGGAGGCGCCCTGGGCCTTTGGAAAGGCCACAAGGCACACAGGCAGGGTGGAGTGGCCCTGAGTGTCACGGGGCTCCTGCAGTGGACCTGGGGTTATTCCCCCCTCCTCATTGGACAGTGAATGAGGTGGGTCAGTCGAGGAGTACAACATATGACTGGCTCACGGAGGAAGAGACTGCTGTTGCCAGGGCTCACGAGTTGCTTGTCCCAGTGGTTGTATCACCAATAGAACCCCCTTCATACTGAGGAGGGGCTAAGATTAGTGTGGTAATAAGAGCCTTCACCATGCAACAAAGCAGACTAGACAAATATGCCTTTATGAGAGAACTCCCATGAGAGAGACCGGAAGGACCCTCTGTAGAGGTCCTTGAAGGAACAATGGTGAAAGTAGACTCAGACCCACCCCTGAAAGGAGTAAAACAATATACACAGTGGCGTTGAACATTAACTTGTTACGTGCTGATTTTTAGTATATCTCAGATAAGGCGATGACAGTTGAAAGGGCGTTCCTAGATCTGTCCATGGACATTAAGAATATGACGAAAGAGAAGAAAGCCCTGAGACAGGATGCTTAGTTGCTTACGGCACACACTGAAGATTTGGTAGGGCGCTCCCATATCAACAATAGGTGTATAATAGGAGTGCCATAATGAGCCGTGGGACCCACTGCAGAGCTATTTGTCAAATGACTTATTCCGGTTAAGATGCAGTCATAGGTCCTGTCCAAATGGCTTTCACTGGACAGGACACACTGGACCACTATGCTTCTACCCACCCCAGGAATCAGATCCTGGGCCCTTCTCGTCCATATTCTTAATTACAGAGACAGAGATTCCATCCTGCAGGCAGGAAGAATGGAAGGGCCTCTGCAGTACGATAATGCCACTTTCCCCATCTACCTGATTCTACAGAGGTGATACAAAATCTATACAGAATCTTTGACACTGTCAAGACAGAACAGAGACAGAAAGCCTTGACATACATGATGCTGTTCCCTGCTCACTGCTAGTGCCACTAGCAGGGATTTCCTGTCACATTATCACACCTGAGGATGCTTGGGACTGGCTGAGACGGTTGAGGTGAGGATGTGGCCGGGGAACACAAGATTCACCAGGAATCAACACAGGCATAATAGGGATGTTTTACCTGAAAACTAGACGAGCAGAGACCCCGGAGAAAGCAAGGCCCATATACAGAAGGAGCTAATCATATTGCGCTCCGGGTTACAGGCAGAAAGAGTGACTTTATGCTCTCTTTTCATCACGTATATAAAAGGTGTATTTCGATTTGTTCAAGATAACTGAGAGGGTTTTCGGTTAGACCTATTGATGAGATAGTCGATATAACCTCATAATCATTCCTTAACTGAAAGGGGGTTTGTTAAACGATATTGAGTGTAATTCAAACAAAATGTTGACTCAATGAAAATAAAGAAAAGATAAAGAATTGTAAGTTTCATATCAAATCATTGAAGTGTGCATCTCCCAAATTCCACAGGAGCCACACCTTCCCGAGTGCTGTAGCACCGGCCTTTAAAATTACATGCTATTGTGATAAGGAAAAGAAAATTATTAGTCCTGAAGAAGGTGGCTTTATTAACACTGCTCCACCGAAACGCATCAACGCAGAATATCTTTGTTATATTTGAGGAGAGTCAGCGGCCACAAAACAGGCAGGGAAGTCTTCCTTCCCCTACAGGGTGCTGTCAATAATAAATCTCGAATTAACAGATACAAGACAAAGTTTATTGCCTCTTGTAGTTTTCCTGTCCGGGGGGGGGGGTAGTTTGCTGATGAACTGGTGTCTATGAGATAACCCATGTGTTTTTAATAATTGTATTATATTGTTGTTTTTGATGATATATGGTTTTATTGTACAATTTTATTCAATTTTGATATGATTTATTAAATATGCACATAAGTGCTTACAAACTCTGAGTAGACCTTCCAATTTTACTTCCAAGTGTATAATTGGTGTGTGAGTGGAATATTAAGCATCTATGGATATGAGTGTATGATGAAAGAATAAGAGTGAAAAAGGATTTTCAAAGGGAAAATTTGGTTTTTAACTATAATAGAGATGGAACACTGAATGAGTGAACCAGGAACGGGGTGGAACCAACAGCAGTCTTAACGCTAGATTCCCAAAAGTCTTCAATTCAATTGAGTAGTCACGTGCTAGCCCTACTTGGGAAAATGGGCTTTGGTCACAATTCCTGTCCTGTATTAAAAATTTTTGCTGCTTCAATAGTTAGGGTTTAAGTGAATGGGCTGCTATCAGACCCTTTCAGTTTAGGGTAGGGAACAAGACAAGGAAATGACCTCACGCTGTTGCTCTTCGTGCTTGTATTGGATCCATTATCAAGTTGGGCGAGTAGAGATACCAATATAATGTGGCTCTGATGGAGCCCGCAATGGGATGAGAGAATATCATTTTATGTAGATGATATCTTTCTACATTTTGTTCATCCTGCTGCATCTATAGACAGGATTTTTTTTTATAAAGCTATTCAGAAAAAACACTCTAGATGTAGCGTTAATTGGCATCCGTCAGTGCTGTACCACTATCAGGTTTGGTCAGGTGACAAGCTACTTGTCCCCTTTCCATGTAGCAAGTAATGGCTTAACATACTTAGGAATCTACATTGCGAAAAACGTGGATGAATTCTATACATATAAGTTATAGAAGGCGTTAACTGAGTTCCGCAGTGACGTCCAATACTGGTGATCAATTCGGCTCTCACTGTTGGGTGAGGCCACACTCTATAAGAAGATAGTTCACCCCGGGTTTCTATGCCTACTTAAAAAGAAGTCCATCTCTGTGAAATAGTTGGTATAACACTTTGTGCTCTAACATTGGAATAGGGGTCCTCAAAAAATCTCCCTGGATACACTGCCCTATTCAGAATATAACGGTGGGGATCGCAGTTCCCAATCTAACAAAATACTACTGGGTGTTCCACTTTGCGACAAACCTCTGGAATATGCTTCCCTCAGGAGCCTTCGAGGAAACTACTGACACAAGTTTGGCTATCTTGCAGCACTGTATGGTCTTATACAGCGGAAGAATGTGCCGCAATGTAACGCTACAGTTATCAGGGTGCGGAGAGAGGCCACCAAAAAGTTGGGATGTGAAAATAGGCATACAGGCTGCACACCACTTTTAGAGTTCTGAAAAAATTGAGATGTTGACAGGGATTGTATGGTTGCGGATCTCCACTCAAGGGATGCGCGGGAGTCCAATGTTCTAAAATCCTTTGAGCAGCTCTCAGTGGACTTTAGCCTTGAATGTACGAAAGTATTCCAACACTTAGTGAATTCACTATACCTTGCAAGCCCTTAAGAACATAAAGTCCTGTCAGAACCACGTGTTCCAAGGGCAGTTTCCATGATTTACAGGACACTGGTCAACAATGACCCAGGACAACTTTGGAGATTGAGGAACTCATGGGAGTTGGACCTGGGAGATGGGAGGAGGTTATGTAGTAGCCATGAGAGGTAGCTACTAGTACAATTACAGGTGTTACACTGGTCAACAATGACCCAGGACACCTTCAGAGACTGAGGATCTGATGGGAGGTGGACCTGGGAGATTTGGAAGATTCCTAATGGGAGAAGATTATGGTGTAGCCAGCAGAGGTAGCTATACAAACTGGTTTCAGACTAGTACAATTACAGGTGTTACACTGGTGTATTATACTCGAAGGAGGTTCAAATAGATAGAAAAAACTCAATCTGATGGGGTTTTTTTAAAGGCATCAGATAAAGCGGGCAATATCATTCATGTGCTATGGCTCTGTCCACAACTCTAGACGTTCTGGACTTGAATTAATAATGCTTGGACAGAACACAAGGAATTATGCATACCCGAGAGTCTAGTCCTATAGTTTTAGTAATATGGCATGATATCTGTTGTATATATGTGCTTGCTTTGTTATGGCTACTTGGGGTCAGTAGTCCATTCTTTGTGTTTATGTCTCCTCAACCTCCCTCACTACCTATGAGTGTTCTATCTGGTATGTGAATGTTCCAGTCTTGGCAGTTGATGGTCTGGTCAGCTAGCGAAGTGCTTTATCTCTGTTGTGCTATCCTAATAAATCTATCTTATAACTTTAAGACGTGTCCTGATGCCTATCTAATCTACTTACAACATTTTGCCGACAAATTGACAGACCAGACCAAGGCAGAAGCACAGCGCAGCACGAGAAACACTTCGCATCAAGAACCCAAGACACCTTGTCATCCATCTGCGGCTAAAAGCAACTGTAAAAGTAAACAAGATACCTCTGGTATGCCGCAAAACTTAAAGAAACCTGCTGTATGGACGAAGTTTTCAACCAAATTATGAAGAAACCGACAGAATCACCAATAGAAGAAGAAAATCTGTCGCAAGTTATTCAAATAAACAACCTTGAAAGCAAGAAGATATCTCCCGCAAGTTATTTGAATAAAGAACTGGTAACCTGTGTAACGCGAAGAAAATAAGGAAAAGAAACTATCTAATCTACTTACAACAATATCATGTTACCAAGGTCCAGCTGTATAATTTGGGATTTATAATTGCATGCACATAAATAGCGAGGCTTTCGGGTAGCCCAGAGACCCCACATGTAGCACTCTGGTAGCCAAACATGGACTGGTGTACGCTTATTGAAAACAATTGTTTGTAATGGCAGAGGCTTTCTGAGACGCCCTGGACAAGGGACAGATTTGAGATTTCACATAACAACAATATTCACAAATTTAAAAGCGAATTTTCATTTTTTTCGTCTCTCTCCTCGTTTTAACCCTTTCCCAATATCCCAAAAAACAAATTTTCACTTGTACAAAAAACAAATGTTCACTTGTAATGAGTGATGGTATTCTGTTCTCACCTTATTTGGACTTTATAACTTGGGTGTGCAGGAAATGCAATATATTTAATTGGAATCTTAAATGTTCTGTTACTAATAAACTAATACCATTGTCTAAAAAATAGATTACAGTGGGCAACTGGCAGCTAGATGCACATCACACATCTATGAAGGAGGGCAAATTGATGCCACTACAGTCTCCATCATACCAGACACATACTGTGGATTGTTTCAAATGTAAACATTTCAATACATTTGTGTTTGAAGTCTTGAAGCTCTAAGGTGACCAGAGAAACCAGCAAGCAGTCGAAATCTAGGAGACAAGGACCCCTCTGGGATTGGAGAGTTACAGGATCTGTACTGTTTGGCTGGCCAATCAGCGAAGCTCTTCTTCATCCATATCACAGATCTGCAGAGCACATGCCCTGGTCTGACCACTGTGCTCACCTCTCCTCCCTGTCAAGCTCACAGCCAAGCCGGCTTCCACGCCACAGCCTGGAACATACGTGGATATTTGCATTTTGTCCCATTGAATTATTGCTTAATCATTCCCACCTGGAATTGCACAGAGACCGGCATCAAACGACCAGAACTGACCACTGATTCTACCTTACTTTTCAATGTGGGGGTAAGAGAGCATCTATTAAGCTTTACGCTTATATCACACTTTTACTTATAACATATGTATCTAAACTGATTAAAAAATGTCACAACTCCCAATTCAAAGTTCCAACTTTCTTAGAGATTAATAAATCCTAATAAACAAGTCAAGTTTTAAAATGTCAACATATGACATGGAAAATCACAAGTGCCATGATCTAAGGTGATTGTGTCATGATAAACATTAAAACGTCCATGCATTGATTTAATATTTACCTTGCACATGTTGGACCAACAGGGGAAAAATGCTTTGTTTTAAAAGTGCAGTGAAAGTGTTTGAAGCCTTGTTTTAAGAGCATGTATAACTGCAATGCCTCTCACTGTTCAATTAACCCCTTCCCCGCTCATGACGGAACCACTCCGTCATGAGCCACGGGTGCCGTGTGCTCATGACGGAGTGGTTCCGTCATGCTGCGGCCATTGGCCGCCGCTCCGCCCACGCGGCGCTAATTCCCCGCCTATGCGGGCGATTAGCGCAGTGGGCGGAGTCGTGACGGAACCACTCCGTCATGAGCACAGCTCACCGTGACTCATGACGGAGTGGCTCCAAGGGGTTAATGGTACCCGTTGATGCCCTGTCACCAAGCACCAATGCTCTAATAAACTACTCAAGGATATTGCCTATATGGCCCATGAAGAGTTGGAAAAGTTTGCATGAAATACACTAAATTGATGTCTCCTAATATATTCATGTGGAAAAAATAGAGACAAAATTTGTCGGAAGCAGTTCAGGTATCAATAGTTTAATGATCTTGGGATGAATCTTTGGCGAGTCCTCCAGAAGTGAATAGGCACCAGCGGAATATATTTGCTAATGAATTACAATTGTAAAGAACAACTAAGGGCGGATTATTGGTGGCCTATGTTTGGCTCGCAATTAAACCCTAGACTAGAGGATATTGGAATTATATTCCCAATGAAAACGTTCCAGAGTGTCAGAGAAACTGTCTTGGCCATGCTGCCATCCATAAAGCTGACTGAGAGACCGAGTCTGTGCCATCATATTGGGACCACGGACGACGTTTACAAACTAAGTCCCACATGATTTTTGCCCTCATAGATTCTTTCAGGTCAACCCTGCTAACATAGGAATGAAAGGCCAGGTAAAAAGACAAAATATGCGGAATTTGGGGCCAGATGTACGGCGTGATTGTGCATGTGCAAACGGGTTTGCGAACCCGTTTGCGCATGCAAAATCACTGTTGGCATGTACAATTCCTAAATAGCGAGTTGCAATTTATTTGTGACTCGCTATTAGAAATTGCGAGTCGCAATTAGGAAATAAGGAAGGGGCGTTCCCTTCCTAATTGCGTCCGGAAATCAATGTACGAATGTTTTGTGACCACAATTGCGGTCGCAAAACACTCGCAAATTAACACCCTCTTCAAGAGGGAGGTAATTAAGTCGCAATTTGGAAGGGGTCCCCAGGGGACCCCTTCCACTTTGTGACTGTCTCCAAAATATTTTTTAAGGGCAGGCAGTGGTCCCAGGGACCCCTGTCTGCCCTTAAAAAATTACATGAAAGCATTTCATTTTTTTTTTTTTTTTTTTAAATCATCCTGTTTTCCTTTAAGGAAAACAGGCTGCATAAAAAAAACTGCTTTATTTAAAAGCAGTTCCAGACACGGTGGTCTGCTAAGCCCAACATGCCACCGTACCTGTGAGGGCTGTCATTCTCAATGGCCTCGCAAATTGCGAGATGCTCATTAATATTAATGAGCCTTGCAATTTGCGACCCCTTTGGGAATCGCAAACAGTGGTCAAAACACTGTTGTACATGCAAAATAGCGCCTCGCAAATTGCGAGTCGCAAAAGACTCGCAGTTTGTGAGGCGCTACTTTGGGCGTTGTACATCTGGCCCCTGGGTGTGTTAAATACCGTGTCTGTATGTTGTGACTCATTTCCAAGTTAAAAACTCAGACTAGAATCTAGCAAATACCTCACCCTGAGATAATGTTATTTAACACGCTTAGTAAATGGCCATCCTCATCCACACAACTGGGAATCACTGGTTTTCAATATCGACGGACAGCTTTAACTTTCACGACAAATGTCTCCTTCAAGACTACATTGAGTTAAATGAGGGATTCTCTTGATTTGGAAAATTATCTATTTAAGTAAATAGATAATTGACGATATTGTGGTCCTGTTAGTCTTTAGCAGTGTGACTTTTGTTGTAAAGTGAATGGAATAAAGCATGCTGGGGTGAATCTTTACAGCTTGAGCAAACCGCCTTAATAAAGAGAGCTAATGAGATGAGCGCACCGGAAGTTGGAAATGAGCTCACACCATTGGTCCATCGGATATGTGATGGAGAGGGAATCTTCCTTTGTGCTGTGCAAGGGGTAGATAACCTCAGACAGGTGGTGGGATATAATGATGTGGTTAGGAGGGGAAGAGGGTAGAGAGATGCTATGATTAAGGTAACCAGTAGAAAGATGTAATAAAAAGTCTTACTGAATGTTCATGGGGAGAATGTGCTGTTGAATGGGCATTCAATAGCAAAACCTGATTAGAAGGCTGTGTTGGTATGTTAGGCAATGGGACACAAGGCACATTCGTTGTTAAAATGAAGATGTTAATACATATGGTCAAAGTTTTGTTCTTTTACTGAGATCCATCATCACTTGTGGTAAACGTGGATTTGCTCAAGAACACCCACTAAGTGTGGAGTGTGGGAACCAGGGCTTTGCAGTTCCAGTGTTGGAAGGATTTGGAACGTGTATTATTCAAAGAGGCAAGGGACATTGTGGGAGGGGGAACGCTACCTTTTTTAAGTGCCTTTGTTTGTTTCTTTTGTCTAAGGGGGAGAGGTGTGTCCTGATGCATCACTCGTAATGAGGTCAGGGGGTCAGTGGCCGCATCAGAATGACTCCAAGGAGGCCATTTTCAAGGAAGCTGTCAGTGGTTAAGTGGGCTATCTTCAAGGACACTGTCAGTGGGTCAACAGAGGGTTTGTGTTCAGAGGAGGGGGGCACTGATAAAGGGACTGCATGTAGATGGGGAAGGAGCTTGGTGTGAAGTTGGAAAAGCTTCCATTTTGGTTGCACTGGGCTGTATGGAAACACAGGCAGGGCTAATAATTTTCACATTTTCAGATATATTTTAGTTGTTTCGTTTTTTTTGTTGCATGCTTGAAGCATTCCTACATTGTTTTCTGTTCGAGTGATCTCATGATGTCGCCTGAAGCTGGCCTGCCTTGTTGTCTCTGCCATGGCCTGCTGTTGTTAAACATTTCCAATTTACTTCACCGAATCTTAGACCTAGAAAGAAAAGGATGCACGCCCATCCCACTAGTGAGGAACTATCTACTAATCTGTATTTCGAAAGAGGGTCACTCGAGTGAAGGCAGGAAAAGGGTCACTGGAGAGCATCACCAGAAACCATAGCAACTGCCTCTCGCGTTATTGGAGATTTGAAATATTTCTGTATTCTTTTCCTTCTTTATTCTTTCTTGGAATACATGTGGGCTAGCCTGGAAGAATATTCCAAGCCTCAACAGAAGCCACCTCCTTTCTTTGTGAAAGCCACACAGTGACAGTGGTTTGCAGATGTCCCTTAATTGGCTCGCATTCAGCACCATATCTTTTTAGAGGGGCTTTTGGAATATATGTGTTGTTGCTGTCTAGCAAGACTGTCAGGCAGACTAAAACCTGTCAGGGTAAAGGAGGCTGCAATGTTTCGTAAGCTCATAAAGGGTTCTGCAGAGCATTTCTAGTAGAGCAAACTAGTGGAAATACATCTAGGGCTGGGCGGAGTTCTAGACATTCCGACCCAAAAACTCAGCTGTGCTATGCTGAGTTCTGTAAGCGGCGGGGTGCATTAGGTCACGCAGTTTGTGCTGGTTTTTAGCACTGGGTGTTTGTCCCCTGCTGGAAAATCAGCGCGAACGGCACCATGCACAGCGCAAGAGGGCGCTGCTTCTTTATGCCACTCGAGTAGATGTTATATTCGAGCGGCAGCTTCCTTAACGCGAACGGATGGTTTCTCAACTTGAGCGGTCGCAATCATCCACGACTGCCGACGTTGAGAAATCTCGCTGGGAGGTGGTCTAGCGTTGGATGTCCCTCGCTCACACCTCCCATATTAACTTTGGCGATTGCGAGCGAGTAAAAAACTCTGCTCCGCTGAGTTTTTTGGAACGCCACATGATCCGCGGAGCACACAGTGTGAAAAATTCTGCAAAGTCCGCGAACGAGCAGAGTTCACCACCCAGGCCTAAATGCATCAGAGTCAGCATCCATCATCAGCGTGTATTAGGGAGCCTTGTGAAAGTGCATCACTTGAGTAAAGTTCACACTTGCTTATCCATGTCACCATTCATTCACTTTGTTATAGGAATAATGCTGAAATGTAGGACCAAATTATATGGCATATAAAAAGTTAATTATAGGGCAAATGATTTAAATAAGAAACGTTTTATAGTATGGTTCTTGGCATTATTTTGACGCAACTGAGATATTCAAACACATTCAGCTATTGATGAAAAGCAGATGGTAATAAGTTTTCCCACTGAAATACTCCTAATATGTTGAATAAACTCTCTTTTTAATAAAGTGAATCCCACCCCCACTCTATATATATTCATAATTAATAAAAAAAAAGTCAATTCCTATATTCATGAGAAGCTTCATAAGAGGCGTGAACACATTCCGGAGAGAGATGATCACCTCTCTAATGTCTGAATGCAGAAACTGAAAGGTGGGATGGAGGCGGTAGATGCAACGCTCCCTTCAAAGCTGTCAAACACGGTGACATCGTAAAGCAGACCTCCAAGTACCCTTTTTTTTGAGCTAATGAGGTGCATTTGTTGCATTCTTCAAAGAAGATATCAACATCTTGGGGATGCTTTCAAATACCATCCTCATACACAATGAAATCCTCATAGATAGGCACGCCGATTTCAAGGTAACCACAGAAGAAGACGGCATTGTTGAATTGACCATCCTGAAATTCCTCATCCTGAAAGTTTCACACCACTTCTCAGCCTTATCCCTATTTCCTTCACAGAAATCATCTCCCTTCATGCTCTCAGAACCAGACAGGTCCTTCCAATGATAAAGAAAGCCAGTTTTGATGCTGACACCAAAGCCAGCTACTGACAAATCACCTATATACTGTGCATCAAAAAGATAGAAGAAAAAAGTTACCTCCAAATTATAAGAGTTATATACAACACAAACTGCCTTGAAATCAAAATGATTGTTTCAGCTGCAGAATGCTCTGTAATACTGAAATGGACACCATTCAAGTCATGGATGTCCTATGCGTCGGAGCCTCCTCAACTAAGATCACAACTGGTCTTACAATCTCTCGCTCTCTAATCATGTGAGAATAGTATTGCTCTCTTGGCCTATTTGCTCTCAGTTCAGTTTGTGACACTGTTGGTCGTCAAGTCTTTATTAACGACTTGTCAGTGCCTGTGGGATTTACACACACCACTCTTCACTGGTTCTCATACCTCTTCAATTGACACAAGTTCTTCCAGATGGGCACCTCCAGCTCTCACCTGCTACCAGTAAACTGAGTCTCACCAGGCTCAGTCGTCTTTGCCGTGATCTTCAATCTCTGGATAGAGTAGCTTGAATTCCTTCTTGTTAAACATGGACTCAAGAGCCACTAATACACAAACACCCGCTACTATACATGAAAGTCTCCACAATTGAGAACAAGGGCCACCTCTAAGGCTACTCCAACCCTAAACCAAGTAAAGAGGAAATTATTCCTTGTTTCTAAGAGAACTTCACAAGCAAAGATGCAGCAAGAGCTCTCCAACATGAAATATAATGGATTGACATTGTAGCTCTCACCAATTCCTGCTTCTCCATTAAAATCCAAGTCATCAAGAAAACAAAGACCACTTATAACCAATGAACACTTACACACAGAATCTAGACAGATGTCCTCAAAGCAGACACTGGAGCCACTGTCAAAGTAAGAGCTCTCTCCCACCTGGAAGTTGGTAACACCCTATTTGCATTCCTGATTCCAGATTGACACACAAGCAGAGCATTGTCCATGCTGTCACACATTGTGTCAAAGGACTGAAGCACTAAAACCAGGATTCTCCCAACCTGCACTGATTGCTTGTTCAATCTAAATCAGTTTATTTAGACAATCAAGATTCCCAGAGAAAGAGTGCAATAAAAAACAGTTATAAGAAATACAAATAAAAATATTAATATCCTGGCTCCAACTCTAGGACAACATCATCTTTAAGAAAGAACCTAGTAGGTTTTGACTACCAATGTCCCATCACAACTGGTGGTAAAACTAGGGCCCAACATAACACAAAGAGACAGGACATTGCCAGGCTAAAAGTCAAAATATATAAAAAATACGATTTTCACAATTAGCTGAAAGAATTTGGAATAAAAACCATATACAAATCCGGCATTGTACTTCACTCCTTCAGCTTAAGAAAGGTGCTGAGCAGTCTTCCAGCCCCCCCCTACCAGCCTAGGTTAAAAAAAGAACAGATTCCCCCATTCTCCTTTGCCCCTTACTTGATGTACCCCATAGTTAAGACAACTGGAATTATGTGATTCTGTGGCTTCAGCGTTTGTTGCGTAATTATGTATTTGCTACACTTGCCACATAATCTGTCCTTTGTTGGAAGATAATTTAGTCAACCCTGAAACATAATTTACTCCTTCTTTCCTGCATAATTCAAGTGGCCATGCTCGTCTTGTGTGGCTTGGCATAGTGCCTGAGAAAGTAACGGATCAAACCAGGGATAGTAGGTGACTTCACCAAGGACTCCATTGCTCCTGGTTTGATCACTTCCTGTGACAGGCACTGTGCCCAGCTACACCGGTGGAGAAGCATTTTTATCAGGATAAGTGAGGGAATCCTGGATGGTACGAATTTTGTGGATCCCTGTAGATTCTAAAAGTTTATGTCACGGAAATGCAATGAAAATGGACAATTTTAGGCAACGTTCAAGGTTTGCAAGGAAAGAGAGCAGTGGCATAGAGTACAGTGGTGCGGAATAGAATAGAGTGGCGTAGAGTGTAGTGACGTAAAGTACAATGGTGTAGAGTAGAGTGTTACAGAGTGGAGTATAGTGGCGTAAAGTGCAGTGGTGCAGAGTAGATTGGCGTAGAGTGCAGTGGAGTAGAGTGCATTGATTTTGAGCAAAATGGCGCAGAGTGCATTGGCATCGAGCATGGTGGCAAGAGTGCAGTGGTTCGAGTAAAGTGCAGTGGCATATAGTAGAGTGGTTCAGAGTAGAGTTCAGTGGCTCAGGGTGTAGGGGTGCAGGATAGATTGCATTGGCGTAGAGTGGAGTTGCGCAGACTGGAGTGGCGCAGAGTAGATTGCTTCGGACTAGAGTGAAGTGGTGTAGAGAGAGTGGAGGGGTGTGCAGTAGAGTGAAGTGGTGCAGGGTAGAGGGGCGTGGTGTAAAGTGGCTTTGAGTGTAGTGGTGCAGAGTAGATTAAAGTGGCGTAGAGTGGATTGGCATAAATTGCAGAGCTGCAGAGTAGAGAGGTATAGAGTGGAGTGGCGTAGGGTGGAGTGATGTAAAATGGTGTGGCTTAGGCTGGAGTGGTATGGAGTGCAGTGGTGCATAGTAGAGTACAGTGGGGTAGAGTGCAGTGGTGCAGAGTAGAGTAGAGAGGCATAGAGTGAGGTAGGGTAGAGTAGAGTGGTGCAGAGTTGAGTGCAGTGATGCAGTGAGGAGTGGCGTAGAGTGGAGTGGCATAGGTGGCGTGCTGTAGAGTGCAGTGGTGTGGAGTGGTGCAGAGTAAAGTAGAGTGTGGCATGGTGTGGTAGTGTACTGCCATCATACACAATATATCCTCAATTGAAACGACCATGACATTTGGACAGACATACAGTTTTACTGATAAAACTACAATATTTGTTTCCGCCACACTTCAGAATTGCCCAATAATGTTCTTTATTTGTGCTTTACTCGTTCTGATATATTCTAAAATATCTGCACTGTTCTTCTACATACATTTAAATTTAGTTGTGTGCTAGAAAGGAAGATCACTGTACAGCCTTCGGTCCAGCACACCCCCCGTAACCAGGATGACTGTCACATAAATCCTCTAACTTTGAATTCAGAGAAAGAAAAGTAATCACCAAGCTCACGTGAAAGACAGAGCCAGATATTTGACCTCTCTCTTTGAATGCACAGCAAATGTGACAAGATAAGAACAACATTTACAAACCAGTTTAGAGAAATCGAGCACTGGTGGAAGGATACCGTAAACAGGGTATGGACCATTGAAGGGATAAACTCAAGCTGGACAGCCTAAAAAAATATAAAGCCAGCAAATAAAAAAAAAGCAAATGTGAGTTAAGAAACAGAATGTCAATAGTAAGCAATGAGCGGAATCCATTCCCATGGAAGCTTTTTCAATGTCCACAAGATGTCGTCAGCAAACCAGACAGCTGTGCTATCTGGTAGGCTTCAACCTAAACAAAAATGTTGGCTAAAAGCAAAAATACATTTTTGGTCTCAGAAAAGCAAACATTGCCATAGTAGTCCCTGGCACTGTCTTGTGTGTGGATGTGCTCCTTGTGAAAGAACAGAATTCCATCGCTCACTGAGAAAACAGTTAATAACTGAAGTGGGCTGACCCACTGCCATAGGCTGTTGTGGGATGAAGAAGAAGAATGTGAATGTGACAATAATGGTCCAAAGGATGAAGAGGGCTGGAGAGTCCCTAAAATTTAGTATATTAGATATATACCTTCAGTAAAATAAAAATGTTTTGACTAACACCAGTCCTAAAAAGAGATCTAATCCATGTGTATAACATTAGCAGGATTTCAAGGAGCAGAGAAAGAAATAGGACATGAAAAATGGATGTAGATTGTGAAACTTGTGTTGGCTATGATGCATTTTGGAAGAGAACATTTTTTTAAAATATAGAAAACCTCATGATTTGTCCTCTGGATATGACTTACACATGCACGTCATTATCACGAGTTTCAATGAATTCCCAGTAGGGTGTGCTTTGTTCCTTAGGAGTACACTGATATAGACTTTCTTCATTACTGCCCCAAACTGTATTTTGTAACAGACAGTGTAAATGTATCCTAAAATTTAAATTTAAATTGCACTATGGTCCAGTCACTAGCACTAAAGGTGCAATGTGGTCTAGTCACTACTAATAAGTGTGTGACGTGCCAGTAACTAACATTGAAAATGTGTAATGACCTAAATGGAGCTGAAATCTCCAGACAAAATTGTAACAATAACAAGGAATAACTAGGCAATCAGACCTGAAATTACTGATTATCCTAGTAATTCTTCATTACCAGTAGCGGCTGCTACAGGGCAGCAGTAGTGGGGCGGGGAGAGGGAGGTTAAAAAAAAAGAACATTTCACTTACCTGCCGGCCGCCCCCTCTGCTCCATCCTTTTCGGTCGACACAGGAAGCTCACAGGCTCCCCAACTCCCCTAAGCCAATCACAACGCTTCTGTCATCAACATGACAGCAGCGCCGTGATTAGTCTGAGCAGCCTGGTTCTGTGCTCAGACAGGTAGTGGGAACCTGTACATGTTCTTCACCTGGCTGTGCAATATAGCCAGGTGGAGAACATGCTAATTGCGCATGTCTCTTTGGCTGGCCCAAGATGACCGGCCAAACAGTCATGCACACTTAGAAAGTGCCCACCGCTCCTACCCCTGCTCTATGGGCAGCCCAGCCCTACACCTAAAAGACACAAAAGAGAGCGAGTACTGAAAAATGCAATGACAATAACATGGTATTATCATTTTTATTTTTCCTGTGGGCGACGCTCCTCCACCTTAGCGGCGTAGCCGCCACTGTTCATTACTCAGGGGATTCTCAGGGGTCAAGTCATAATCCCTGTTAATTTTGGCATTCCCTGAGTTATCGTGTCCCCCGGTCTGAATTAATACATACATACTGTGGCACTGGTAACATGGCCCTACATGTAATGAAACAACGCCTACAGGTCCAATATAATAAAGGGGGATTTGTCAAAGGGGCACTCTCCTCAGCACTACATTGAAGACATGCTGTGCCTCGTCAACTACACACAGGCTTAATTTAGCTGCAGTCACTGACACCTAATGTGTCTCTACCACTCTCAAAAGCGGTGAGCTTATGGCCTTCATTTACACCAGGGGCCATATTACGGACAGTATACCAGGGGTGCAACAGGTGTGTGCGCCCATTTTATGAGAACCCGGGGAAGTGTAATATCACTGTAGGATCTGCAGACATTTGTGCAACACCTTCTGTAATGCAGATAGCACTGGGGCACATAGAGTGCAACATTAAGAGGGTGTTCCCTCATTTGCATGGAGGTGTGGCCCAATACAAAAGAGGGAAATACCTTTTATCTGTCTACACGCTGTATAATAGATGTAGCCTCCAGGACAAAGCGGCCATCAGGAGGCCCACAGTGCATTGCAAATTAATGGGGCGCAGGCAGCGCGCCCCCCTGAGGGCAACACTCTGGCGGGGAAGAGACTGCAGGCAGGTGCACCGGCCTGAAGGGGGAGCCCTGTTGTCTCTTTAAATTGCAGACGGGTGCCGCCTGCGTAGTGAAAGCCGGCGCAGCGGCTTCAGGCAGCCACTCTGTCTTTCACTAATGCGCTGTGTCCAGGGCAGGCGCGAGTTTGCAGATGCAGCACTTTATCAGTAATAAGGCGCACTGTCCCTGTTTGAACCTGGAACACGAATATGAAGGTGCGCTCTGGCACCAACGGGGAAAGCATGTCCTATTCGTAGAAAGGCCCGGGGATGTAAATGAATCCAATAATGGTGCACTCGCGGCCTTCACGAAACACAAAGCGTAACTGAACAGAAGCAACTTGCTCTATGGATGCACTGTGTCCATTGACAAGCACAAAGGATGCACTGTCTCCCCTGTGAATAAGACCACAAAAGGAAGTGTGCTCCAGTTATTAACAGTAACTTTACACTGCTAACACTGAAAATGTGTCACCTGCTGCTCTTTATTTTGAATTTCACTTCACCTTTGCTTTGTCACTGTTTGTATTCATTAGCAGTTGGGCTGTATTTTTCATATTTCCAAAATGTCATGTGTTTGCTCGATTCAAAACACAAAACAAAACTTAGGGGGTCATTACAATGTCGGTCGGGCTAGCGTCTGACCGACATCATTACGGAAATGGAAGCGCCCACAAGGAGTCGGTGGTCCCGCTGCCATTATTACAATGCAACCACCTTCACGGCGGTCGCAAAGTGTATATTTTCTATTGTGACAGGGAAGTTTAGGGGAGGTCCAGAGAGGTTAGGGGGCTCCTACATTCATTTTCCACCTGCCTTTTCATGGCAGGCAAACCACCATGAAACAGCAGGCGGAAAGGGACATTGTAATCCCTACGGCGGTGTATGAGCAGGCAGTGCCTCTATTGTAGGGATTACTACCCCTCCGACGGTCTAATAGGCAAAGTGTCAGATGGTCCCTACGCTTGCTGCTTCCGACCGCACACATTGTAATGCGGTGGTTGGACCACAACAGCGGATGTCGGTTGAGGTCCGACCGACATCAGAATGAGGGCCTAAAATGTGGATGTGAAACATAGCAGACCCACTCATGTCTCGTTCTGTAGGTCTAGCCAATGCCTCAATTCCTTACTGGTAATTACATTGCTCTGAGTCCTACTCCCTCTATTAATTACCGTATGTGCAGATTGGCTCGTGATACACCAAGCACCAATCTGAATATAAAGCACTTCCCCTTAGCAGCCCTTTTGATACTAAGCCAAAAGGTTCAACCTAAACTAGTTGAGCTGGAATGGACCGAGTGGGAGAGAGGGAAGTCATGAAATGGAGGGATGAAGTAGGATTCAAAGTAATGCAATTACAGGTAAGTAAATGATGCTCCTTGTCCCTCTCTCGATTAAATTCAATACATTCTAACATGTACCTAAGTGAGTCCAGAATAACCAAGGTTGCATGCAGAAACACTTTATTCCATGTCCACAGCAAACTATCTTCCCCTGTTTACTTCATAGAGGAACGGAATTTGGAACCAAAATGTCTTTTAAGTCCAACTCCTGCATAACTCTCTAATGATGAACAAAAGTTCCGCCTTGCAATTTTCCCCGAAAGAGGCCCTGCAAATTTCCACAATAGATACCCCCTGGACTTCTGCAAGAGTAAGTTGACATCCATCTTGTGGACCTGCTCTAAACTCCAAAGGGCGTCTGATGGTCCATTGACTTGTAACCATAGAAACTAGGGATATTGCCCACGTACTGAAGGAGAATACTGATAGCTTTTCGCCCCTCTATTCCAGCCCAATTTCTAAAAAATAGAGAATCAGCAGCCTAAAGCACGAAACTCTAAATAGAGCCCTCCTCAAATCTAACGTGTAGTCTAATCTCATCCTCTGAATTATGAAGGGGAAAATCCTGAAGTAAAATCACTTCTTGATCCTTATGGAAGGTGGAATTTACTTTCAGACAAAAGATGGACCTGGCTGAAGAACAACACTGTCCTCAAAACTTCTGCAAAAAGAATGCCTACAAGACATAGAGTCTGGTTCCCCAAGGTCTGAAGTAACTGTTTCTAAAACAATGGTTTTTAGCATCAAATTCTTGATGTCCATTAAATCCAGAGGCTCAAAAGGTGGATCATTTGAGGATTTGAAAACCAACAAAAGATACCAAGAAGGAAAAACAGGAGAAGAAATAGGATGGATTATATCATATCACTTGAACAGTCTTTGAACTAACCATTCATCATCTGAAATGTTTCCCCATGCACCCCGGAAGGCTCATGTGAAACCATCCTGAAGAAAAGAGCTGAACCAAATCCACTACTTCAGGATCAAACTGGCTTGTGACACACCCTCTACTGGAAGATCCCCAATGTTTGCCATAAGACTTTAAAGTGGAAGATCTTCTAGAAGTCTATTTTCTTGTCTACAGAATCCGATAGGGCCCTAGATTTCAACCCTTGCCTTTCAACTTCCAATACCGCCAATTTGAGTCTTGCTACGGTCTCCTGGTGCAACACGGGAAAAAGGCCAGGAGAAATAGTAAAGTGGGAAAGTGAACCTCCTGACAATCCCTCATAGCTATCAGGAGAGGAAACCAACAATAACAGCGCCATGTGGGAGCAACCAAGATCACAGTATGGTCAAAAACTTGGAAATTAGAGAAAACGGAGGAAAGGCATAGAGAATCCCTCGAGACTAGTGGCTAGACAGAACATCTGCCCCCCCTGCCCCCCCCAGGTTTTTAATCTGAGTATTGGGGGGGATAAACAGATCCAAAATTGGTTGTCCCTCACCTCTCAAAAATCTGAGAAAAAGATTAATGATGTAAACAAAGCTCTTGGGGAGCAGGAATGCGCCTACTTGAACTGTCTGCAATCATGTTGCACACTCTCTGAATGTGAACAGCTGAAATCAAAATCACATTCTACTCTTCCCAGGAACAATTTGTGTCTGAAATTTTGGAAAGAACAGCAGATCTTGTCCCCTTGTTTATATATTGTCCGTCCTGACTAGAACCACCTTTCACCTTAGAAAGTGAGAAAATGCCAACAGTGCTAGACTAATGGCTTCAAGTTCCCTCCAGTTGGAGGACATGAGGCTCTAAAATAGGGACTAAAGACCCATATCTGGTTGCACTAGATCCTGGCCCCCAAACGTATCTGAATGACATCTTTGTAATCATTGCTGGAGAGGGAGGTGATAAGAGGGTGCCAGTCAATAGATTCAGAGAGTCAAGCCGCCAGCTCAAGTCAACGTAGACAGAATTGGACAACGGGATCTGGATGGACAGATTCATAAACACCATACTCCAATGGTTCAGAATATATTCCATGATTTTATGCAGATGATATCTGGCTCCGCTGACCTAAATAATTGTTGTTTCCTGATCCCCTTTACTGGCGGCCATGATGCACCTGTCGGAGCAGGACGGGCAAGGGGTTTCATTGAGCTTGAATTTTGATAACTATCTCCATCGGAAGAGTCGCCAAACCCCTGTCCATACGAAACCTTCCACCTGTCTTTGCATGGAATCAGCCCTGAATTTCACCAGTTTATCACAAAGCTGTGGCTCCTTAGAACCAGAAGCATCCTCTCTGTCTTCTCAAAAAAGAGTGGATTAACCAGTCATACAAATATGGCTTAAGGAAGGTCCCTTCCTAATGCAGCGGTGCCACTAGAGGCACCAGCCCTTTTATGAAAACTCTTGTTGTCGATTTCAGACCAAAAGGCAGAACTCTGAACCGAAAATGGAGATGTCCCACTCCATATTGCAAACCTCTTTGATGCTCTCTGTGTACAGGGATGTGTAAATAAGTATCCCGAGGATCTATGGTGGTAAGGTAGGCTTGGCTGCGTACCAGGGGAATAATGCTCTATAGCTTCACCATTGTGAAGTGTACCATATGTATCCAAGAATTAAGTCTGCAAGACCCCAAACAATTTTGCATCAAGAATAGGATCGAGTATTTTCCTTGCTCAATGGTCGTGAGGGACAGCATGATTGATCTTTTTCCCCAAGGGTTTTAATCCCTTCCCACATGGCTCACATTCGACTGGAATTATGGGAACAGGAGTAGAAATGAGCTCTAAATCTGGAGGATATTCTGAGAAGTCTACACAATAACCTGTCCTTATAATGCTCAAGACCTAACGATCCAAGATGCTCTTTTCCAAGTGCGAATAAACTTTTGAATTCTCACACCCACTGCCTCGGATGAGAGGTTAGTTGTCAGTGCTTCCAAATAGAACCTCCAGGTTGGTTGCTTGACTCATCTTTCCGGCCTGTTTTTTTAGGCTGGAACTTCTTACTCCTAGTGGAAGAATATTTTGTATCCTTTTTTAGATTCCTAAGAATTCAGATTTCAGGCTTTATAGGAGCGGGAGTATTTCCCCTTGTATGGTAGGGTGTGCTTTCTATCCATAAAGCCCCTGGTAATCATAGTGTCCACCAGATTGCCAAATAATTTCTTGATGACAAAAGGAATCTTCAGAAGGGATGATCTCTCTATTTCATCAGCCTTCAATTCCCACTTCCAAAAGTTTGGTCTGGTCAAAACTGTTGTTGCCGCCGAAAATGAAATCAACCTCAACATGTCCGACTATACATCAGCTATAAACTTAGCCTCTTGTTTCATCTGCGCTAAGAGGTCCGAACAGTCAGTGTCCTCTTGAATCATCAGAGAAAGGCTCTCAAAGTCCTTGACCAGAGACTGTGTGGCATATGCCAAGTATGTGCCAGCTTTAAGGCACAAATTCTCAGCTGCAAAAGCTCTTTTCAAGGCATTGCTCACCTTCTTATGCATAGAGTCCATAGGAGAGCAGACCTCTGGATTCATGGCGGCACGACCGATCAAAGTTGTCAAAAATGAGTCCACCTTAGATTGTAGGGGAGCACATTTTTCTGTTTCTTCCAGTGAGTAAAGCTTTTGCACAAATCTGGGCATATTTGCTCAATCAACATCCTTCAATTCACCACAGATAAAATCTATGATCTTCTTGCATAGTGGCATTGCAAACTCCAGATCTCTGTCTTAGTGATGAAAAAACCCTTCCTCATTATTTGTCGCAGAAAACAGAGGAAACCTCAAATTGTCCCTGGTGTGCACCAACAACTATGGCATTTCCTTTCTTCAAATGCATTTCCCTGACGAGGAGGTTCTAAGTAACTCAGACCCTGATAAAGATCCACCCAGAAAGGCTGCCCTTTAGGGCTTCAAACTCTTGAATTTGTTGGATTTGCCCTACTCCTTTGTCGCCAATGCTTTGGAAACAGCCACCTCAGTTATTTACTGCACCTCAGATGCTACTGGCATTAATGCAGGAACATTTGGGGAAATGCTGGAGGTCCCAAAGTCCTCCTGCTCCTTCTTGCAGGTATTGCCTCTTCCTCAGAGGAGGAGCCTGAAGAGACACATCTGTGATTAGCACCTCTCTTTCCCTCTGGTGTGTTTTGAACTGACGAGCTCCTGTCTGAAAGAAAGGTTTATGTAAAACAATGCCACCTACAAGAAACACCGATGGAGAAACTCAAGTCTCCAATGGCATCCACTAATAGTCCTAGATACCCGCAACCAATGGCAGTAAAACATGTCTGAGTTAAGGAATGTACAAAACAAAGTGGCCAAAGTTTGAGTTACCTTTTCCCTGGAGCCGTCCATGACACTGGGAGAGCCCTGCTGCTCCCGCTGTCTCAGCACCGCCACTTCACGCCGCTTCAGCCCACTCCGACCTGGGCCCGTATAACTGAAAGGGCTAATATTCCCTGTTTCACCGGGGTGCACCTTTAAAAAGGTGCCACGCCCGCAAACAGGTGAAATGTGCCCTATTGTGAAGAAAGTGCTGCCCCTGGGGGCAGCCGCGAACTCAGCACATTTATGTGGAATATGGAGCAGCTGTTTAAAAGCTGCTCCGTGTTTTGCAGTGTAGGCGGCAACCTTGCTGCACTTTCAAGAGGGATTAGAGATCCCCTAGCAGGAGGATGCAGTGAGTGACTGCATCCGACTGCAGTGGGATGTCTGGGGTTCTCCGGACACCTATCCTTGAGAGGGCTGCCCTCAAGGGGTGCAGGGCCTGTACGCCACAAATGGGTGGCATGTTTGCCTCTGTGCCCACGTCTGTAATACACCGCGGACACAGAGTCAAAGTGATTCCCACATTTGCATGAGGCCACGCCCCCATGCTAATGAGAGAATGCCCTCTCATGATAGCCAGCTCTATCAGTATTACAGAAGGGGCGGCACAAGCATCTGCGTTATTTCTGTAATACGTCCCTGGAAGCGAAGCCCCGACACCTTTGGGCCAGTTGGACGCTGTCCTGGCCTGCCTAAGCAAGCCATGCACCGCCAGCTGCTCCCGCGGCTCTTGCAGCAGCGTAGCAGCGCACGAGGGAGTAGTAGACTGCGCCGCAGGATCCCACCTCATCCTTCAAACAAGATCCATGTCTTGACGTCCGTATCCCCACACGTGGCTGCCTCAGTGAGTTTCGTACAGACAAACCAGGGGCGTAACGAAACTTGAGGGGGCCCCCCTGCAGGGTACGTGGAGGGGCCCCCTCCGAACTTAATCTGAAGCTCTCCAGCCGAAGTGCGGTGCTGAGGGGGCCCCTGGAGGTTGGAGGCCCCCCGCACCGCGGGGCATGCGGGGGCCTGTGTTACGCCCCTGAGACAAACTGAAAACAGGACGAGTGAGGGAGGGTAGGGATCTTGTATTCAGATTGGTGAGTGGTTTATTTAAAAATTCATGTGTTTTTATATAGTGCGGACATTACCCAGAGGTGTCAGAGCCCTTTACAATAGAGCGAAGAACGTTGCATGAGAAATTCGAAATAACTGGGTAGTAGGTGACAATAGGGATAGCTACTATTGTTAATCATGGTGAGAGTTACGTATTTACAAATTACATATTCATTACAGATTGCATATTTAGAAAAGTTAAAGCGATTAAGGTTAAACCAATACATATTTACAGAGTTAAAGCTGAAAGCCTGGTGTCTATAGAGGAAGGCCTGTCTCATAATGTCGTGAATTTAAGCGAGAGAGGGATGAGGAGGTAATGTGCCTGAGAGTCGGGTCCATGTGGGTGTGGGAGCAAGGGCCGGTCTGGGAACCGAAACTGGCCCTGGCAAAGAGCTCAATGGGCCCTTGGATGGGTTGGGTGCAGGTGGAAGAATTTGTGCCGCTTTTGTTGCTGGGGGCCGATATTGCAGCTATGCTGAAAAACTGGACCCTAGTAACAACAAAAATGGCCCCCAAGGGGTCCAAAACCGGCCCCCAATCTGGTGGCCCACTGGGGAAATGCCCGGTGCTGCTACGGCCAGTCCGGCCCTGGCGGGAGCCCTGGGAGTTTCTGTCGTTTTCTCCTCATCCTTGGTTCATTTATTTAGGGTATCTTTTGATGTGCGGACCTAACTTACGGGAGAAGTCAGCAGGGGAGCACTTTACACAGAACAGCAATATTGTATCATAAGCATCTCAAAAAGGAGATGTACACAAAAAAGTAAGGATACAGTCATTTCTCCTGAGGCGGAAGCCGGGAGCTCATATCCTCGCACTCTGATTATTTTTAAAATTGTTTGAATTGTCACGAATTACTTTGTATTTTAAAAACAATTACCACCCACCTTCCAGCGAGGCCACTTCAGAGCAGTCGCTCCTACGGGACAGGCACGCACAGCGGATCTTAACGCTGCCACGTAGCCTCCCACAAACTCTTCCCCTGACGCCATTGCCGACACGAGAGAGGCCAGGCCCCTTCCTAGGCCACGCCCATCGCTGCCGAGCATAAATACGCTGATCTCTATCGACTTTCAGACAGTCATTTCTCCTGAGGCGGAAGCCGGGAGCTCATATCCTCGCACTCTGATTATTTTTAAAATTGTTTGAATTGTCACGAATTACTTTGTATTTTAAAAACAATTACCACCCACCTTCCAGCGAGGCCACTTCAGAGCAGTCGCTCCTACGGGACAGGCACGCACAGCGGATCTTAACGCTGCCACGTAGCCTCCCACAAACTCTTCCCCTGACGCCATTGCCGACACGAGAGAGGCCAGGCCCCTTCCTAGGCCACGCCCATCCAATCACCCCTCTCAGTATAAATCATGTGTACCAATCGGAGGCGCAGCGGACGAGCGCAGCGGGCGCGCCGCTTGCGCGCCGAAGGCGCGCCTAAGGCAAGCCCGTCTGCGCCCGTCCGCGACCGACCGGGGCCAAGGGCAGGTCACCCTGTCCAATTCATCACTTACACTTCTTCCCAGCTTCGTAGTCTCCATGGCACGTTGCACCTGCCTGCCCTTACCCGCTCTCTCATATCCTCACTTGATTTGTCCCCGGCTCCCTCGCCCTCCTGTCCTCTTCCCCCCCCTATCCCCCCCCACCTTCCCAGTACAGAAGCTAGCCCTGTCGCAGTTAGGACCCTCGCTGCCTATTATCTCAATACCCGGTCAGCAGTGGCCCATTCACACGAACTGTCGGTACTGCTGGACCTTCACGCACCGGATCTACTCTTCCTAACAGAGACTTGGTTTAGTGATGACTCTCTCCCTGTTTTATTGGCCACCCTCCCTGCCCCTTATTATGCTCTACGAGCAGACCGCGTCGACGGACGAGCTGGGGGCGGCGTAGCAGTCATTACTCGGGCTGACCTTCCCTTCCAAATACTCTCTGTGCCAGAAATCGCCACCACAGAATACCTCGTTATCCGTACTACATCTACCACTCCCCCTCTCACCTGTGTTCTCACCTATCGTCCTCCGCAGTCACCCTTGCAGTTTCTCCCTGACTTTCAAGAGGTACTGGCCACTCTCACGGTCAACAACTCCTCCATCCTGATTTTGGGAGATTTTAATTTTTGGCCATCAGACCCAGCAGAATGTCCGTCCTCGAAAGAGTTCTCAGACACCCTTCTCTCTCTTAATTTTGTACCACATGTTCGTCTACCCACCCACGTCAAAGGACACATCTTAGACCAGATTTGGTCCTTGAATTGCCCGGTGGATTCCCTGTCCATCTCACCCTGCACCTGGTCTGACCATTGTCTGATCTCATTTACCATTCTTATCAACCCCACTACTAAGCCCCCCCTCCCAAAGAATGTCTGGGTCCGCTCATGGAACCGAGTGGACCCGGCGCACCTATCCACCCTGCTGACCTCTTCCTACCCCAATCTGCAAGGCCTATCTACCCTCTCACAAGCCACTGCCATCGAACACTGGCTCTCCTCAGGCTGCGATTCCATTGTCCCACTGAAACGGGTGACCTCAAAACGGGAAAAAGACGCCAACTTGTGGTTCAACAAGGATCTTAAGACCACTAAACTTGTGGTACGCCGAGCCGAGCGCGCCTGGAGGAGGAACTATTGTCCGTTACTCAGATCTGAGTTCACTACCATCTTAACTCAATATAAGAACGCTATCCTGGCTGCTAAAACGGCCTATTTCTCCTCAAAGATACTAGCAGCGGAGAATCAACCAAGGGAAATCTTTTCGATTGTCCACAAACTAGCTTTTTCTGATAGGACATCTCTTAAGCCCTCCCCTTCCCTGGACCTCTGTCTTTCTCTCAACAACTTCTTTATCGAAAAAATTGCCATCATCAAAGCCAATATTCCCTCACCCCCCCTCACTTTTGTTGACCCTCAGTGTCCTCCATCTAAGGGTCAACTCATCGCTTTTCCCCTTTTGACTAAGGAATCCTTGACTTCGATAATTCCACTTGTTAAATCAGGATCCCCATTGGACACCTGCCCCGCGCACATCCTTCGTTACATCTATACAACCTGTCCAGACCCCTTTCTCCACTTCCTTAACACTTCTCTCTCCCAAGGGGTTGTAGCCAGCTCACTGAAAACAGCTGTTATTGTACCCATCTTAAAAAAGCCCGGCGCTGACCCTTCGGTCCTCGCCAATTACCGCCCCATCTCACTCCTACCATTCTCGGCCAAAGTGCTCGAACGTCACGTTACCAGCTCTTTGAGCACCTTTGTGGAGGAGCATGGGGTTCTGGCTTCTCGCCAAGCAGGTTTCCGCCCCGCCCACTCTACGGAGTCCGTAGTACTCTCGGTCTTGGACAACCTCAGGGAGGGAATGGATACCAACCAGGCTCAGGCTTTGGTTCTCCTCGATCTCTCTGCCGCCTTTGACACGGTAGACCACACTATCTTGCTTTCCCGTGTCGGGGCGGCGGGGATCGGGGGTACAGCCCTGGTGTGGCTGTCCTCCTTCCTGAGGGACCGCACCCAGGCTGTCCGACTAGGTGATTTTACTGCAGACTTCCGAAAAGTTCAGTGCGGGGTTCCCCAAGGTTCTTCTCTCTCACCTCTTTTGTTCAATCTCTATATTGCCCCCCTTATTTTTTCATTACAGCAAATGGAGGTAAGCGTATATAACTATGCGGATGACCTCCAACTTGTCTTTAACCTATCTTCTTCCTCTGCCTCTATCTTAAATTTCCAGTCTATTATGATTTTTATCCAGGACTGGATGAACCACAATCACTTGAAACTCAACCCAGATAAGACCGAGCTGGTGTTGACAGGTGGTTCCTCCAGTCCCTGGTCTTCACTGTTCTGGCCCCCTTCCCTAGGTTCTCCCCCGGTTCCCTCTGCCTCAGTCAAAACCTTAGGTATCAAACTTAATTCCCAGCTCACTCTTCACTCCCAGGTTAGCTCTGTGGTGTCTTCTTCCTTCCTGTTTCTACGCACCATTCGTAAGGTATCTCGCTTCTTTTCTTTTGATGCCTTAAAACTGATCACCCTGGCAATGGTCATCTCCCGCCTGGATTATGGCAACGCCCTGTATGCAGGTATTCCTGCATACAGCTTAAGGCGTCTGCAACTGATCCAGAACCAGGCGGCACGGTTGGTGTTCAACCTTCCTAAATCCCACCATGTAACGCCCCTACTTAAATCCTTACACTGGCTCCCTGTCCGCGAACGCGTCCAGTTTAAACTTGCTTCCATCATTTTTCAATCTCGACTGGGCGCGGCTCCGGCCTTTATTTCATCTGAAATCGTTCCCTATGTTCCAACCAGGGAACTACGCTCATCCTCGTTATTCCTACTGACAGCCTCTCGTTTCCGGAGGAAGAAGTGGGGAGGATCGAAATTTGCGACCCTTGCCCCAGCTCTATGGAATTCTCTTCCTTTAGAGCTTAGATCCCTTACTATCTATCCCCAATTCCGGAAAAAGCTCAAAGCCCATCTATTCTCCAAAGCTTTTTAATCCTCTCTTGTTTTTCCTCTTCTTCTCTTACCTCTGCTGTTTCTTACTCTGGAGATCTGACTGTAACAGCGCCATGAAACCGCTGGTGAAAGTGCGCTCTACAAATACTTTTAAACTCAAACTCAGAGACTTATTTCAAAGGATTATATAATTGGGACAGTATACTGCAGGCCTGGCATTGGTGTTGATATATGTTAACGATTCTTAAATAAAACAATTACTATTCCAGCCACAGATCTTGTCCAAGATCACACAATTTAAGCTAAATAGGAATTTAGAAGAGAGTTAAATAAAGGGGTAACCATTAATCTATTCTCATTGGGTCTTTCACGTTTAAAATAAATCTTGCAGATGAATGTGATGTCTGCAGATCGTTTTTTTAATGCAGCAGTGATGATAAAAGGTTAATTTTGTCAACATTTGACATTATTCAATATTCTGTACGTTTATTCACCCCACCAGGCTGGTTCAGCCAGAAAATGCCTCGCCGAGAGACACTTTCGGCCTGACCCACTTTCCTGCTGGTATCTCGCTTCACCTTTTACCCAAGGTATGTCTTCACATGAAACAGGCAACGCACATTTTGTGCTGCAGGCGTAATTTTGTGCAATTTTCACTAAATAATGAGCAGTAAAAAATAGACAACGCCTAAAGCGCCGGTCCCCAGCTATGGTACAATTGGTACCTTCTCGGCTCTTAGCTGTTCATAGGGACCGTCTACCCAGCCCCCCACACCCCCACTCCTTTCTGCAGCCATCGCCTATGTAGCAACCACAAGGGGCATCCTCGGGTTAATACAAGGAATCTGAAATGTTTTACACATTGTATATGGGGAGAGGCTGTGTTCGCCTGGTGCAGCTGGTGGAATGAGGCACATTTTATTTTAACTGGACCTGCCCGGTCAGCATGTCTAGGGATATACATATACGTCATTCGCCTCTGAGGAGGGATGAAATCTAAAATTGAATTTTTCATAGCGTTAGGGATCACGCCATTTCCAAACAAGACCCCTTCACGAGAAATTGCAGCTGCTTTGTAAGGCAAGCTCTCTAGCATAAGGCAAACTCAGCTCGCTTGTAAGAGTATCTCAGAGGGGGTGCAGAGATCCAGTCAGCTAGCGTGTTCACTTTTATTTATATATTTAATGTTAGAACAGGACAAGTAGCTCAGAGAACTAAGCCTTCGACTCTCGGAATCTGTTCCTCACATTTTGATTCCAATGGGTCCACTCATACGTTCATCCTTCTGAGGTCGATAAAAACCGGAACACTTATTTGAGCAACAATAAATGATTTATTCATTCACAAAATAGCCGAAAAGATGATTTTGTGCTTTACAAGTACTCATTATGCTATGTTAATTTTGGGTTTTAATCTAGTGCTACACAGCAGCCTCGGAGCGCTTTGAGGATTTGGCGGGAAACAGTTCTATAAGTGTGTGGGGCAAGGCCGTTCATGCAGAATGGGGTGTGCTGATGGCAATGTGCAATGCAAGCATCTTCACCTAAAATCATGTTGACGCCTTACAGATGCTGGCAGTGTTTTATTTTGTTTTCTAATTATTTAATAACACGTTTGCTAATTGCTATGATTGAGTAACCCGCAATCCATGTTATACTAATGTGTGGTAAAGAAGAATCAATTAGATCCTATCGCTGCCCTGTCATCATTACTGCCCTATTATGAATGTGCTAATGTTTGAATGTGCTATAACATATGCTGACATAAATTACTTTTGAATTCCGGTTTTGGATCGGTACTAACTAAATGAATATGCTAATGCTAACATGCCTGGCAAGTATCATGTGTTTCTGAGGTTGAGAAACTGTTTTGTTTAGTGTCATATGTTTGCGCCTTTTCATGCATCTTATAGTCAGGGCCCCTGGAATTATGCAATTGTGCAGCGATTTTCGCATAATTATAGATTTGCCGCATTTGCCACATAATTCATCATCTGCCGCATAATCTGTAGGTTTTAACAAAAAAATTGTTTCTTGCTCAAACAGTTCAAAAGTTACTGAAAATGCAGCAACAAAAGCTGGACTGGTCACCTTTCTGTTTCTTATTGCTATATTGGGAACTAAACTGGTACTAATGAGGTGCAACCAATGCCCATGCAGTGTTGCCAAGTTTCAAAATGACAAAGTAATGAAGTAATACTACCTCAAAATGAGCTGCATTATGCCACATAATTTGCCTTTGCATGCCTCATAATTTACTTCACCAAGCCGCATAATTTGGCCCTCTCCTGCCGCATAATTACAGTGGCCCTGCTTATAGTAAGAGTAGCCTTGTTTTAAACCTAACTAGATTTGAGAAAACTAATGAAGCCAGCACTTGTTAGTATTATTTTATAAAGTCTCAAGGATTTACCGCATTCTTTCTCAGGAGACGCTCCTACCGTCTGCTCGTTAGTTGGTATCGTTTAAAGTAACAGTTTCGCTCACATGGGTTTGCTTCCATTCACTTGTATTGAGGAAAAGTCTATAAATTGTACTTGCAATGTAGTAGGTTTTTAGCATTACTTGCTACAATGTAATTGTGGACAGATGGTCTAGTCTGCTGAAACAGCAAGCGTCAATTACTGCCCTTCAATGGTGGCAATTTTTTAATAAAACGTATGTTACACCTTTAGGCCTCCAGAACTATTGGGCCCGATTCTTAAAGGTAAAGTTAGACCAAAAGACGAACTTTACTACTGAACGATATTCACATTGGTAAGTTACGAGTAGAATCTTAATGGCTGCAGAGTTTCGGCACTCAGGGCAGAGTTTCCACACTGCGGGTAGAATCTCCACACTCGGGGAGGAGTTCCGCCTCGAGTGCGAAGAGTCCACCCTGAGTGCGGAGCTTCCGCCCCAAGTGTGGAGGTTCCGCCCCTGCATGTGGAAACCCCGCAACCGTAAAGATACTCCTTTTAACTTACCTTTGTGAATACTGACAAGCAGTAAAATTAGACTTTTGGCCAAACCTAGGCTTTTGGTTTAACTTTACCTTTGTGAATCGGGGCCGATTGTGTTATATTTTACACGTCATTGAGTCTTCCCGCCACTGACATGCCAAGCCTTGTTTCCATGCCTGACATTGTGAAGCAATGCGTCTGCCATCTCTAGTGTTGTATCTCTTTACAAGGGCCTTATTCGTTATTCTCACAAACCCAGGCACTTGTAAGTACCATTACCAAAAGTTTCAGTTTCTATCCCTTGTGCAGCTTCAAATAACTATGAGAATAAAATGTATAAAAGGTGGGCACATTTCTGGAGGGGTTGGCATTAGATGCTCAATTGCTTGGTGAGGCGAAGTTCTGTCTCGCCGAGTACAGTTGTATGACGGAGGCACGCATGGCCGAACCATGTGCGCCTCAACAACACAGCCCAAACCATGAATGCGTCTTAACCATGCATTTCTTTACCACGCATGACCTTACCATGCAATTTTGTTGTAAAGACATATTGCTAAGGGGGTATGTGGGGTTACATTAGCAACTACCACAATCCCCCTCCTGCCCTAAAATTCTTTCCCCCCTTACCTCGGCCCCCCACCCCCTGCCCTGAGGCCTAAACCCCACACTGTCCTGCACATTAAAACTACCCCTTCCCCTCCCCCTGCCCTGAGTCCTAAAACCATGCATCCTTAAAAAAACTACACGACCCCCCCACCATGAGGCCTAAAACGTACCCCTGCGCTGCCTGTAAAACTACCCCTACCCCTTCCCCCAACCCTTAACCCTGGGGCCTAAAACCCTTCCCGCTTTGAAAAAACTATCCTGACCACCCTCACCCTGAGCCCTAAAACCCACGCTCACCCGTAAACCCCCAAACCCAGCCCCAGCCCTTGAAACTACCCCAACCCCCTACCCCTGCCCTGAGTCCTAAAACCAAGCCTAAAATTCTATCCTAAAATCGTGCCCCCTTCAAAAAATTACCCTGCCCTCCCCCCACCCTGCGTCCTAAAACTGACCCCAGCCCTTCAAAACCGACCCGGACGAGACCCATTTACCTGTTCGCGTCCAGAGCTTCCTGTTCAGATGCTTCCTCTCCCGACGCGTCCTCTCAGTCTTCCCGCCGATCCATACAGCTAGTCCGCGCACTGCGTGGCTAAGACAGACGTGGTTTTGCCTGCAGGGAAACAGCACACTCGGCTTAGCCCGCATAGTAAAGGCCATTTCCCACTGAATACTGATATCACTTTATTTTTGCTTAATAACTTTTTGACTTTAGGCTTGCCTTTTACCGTGCACAGCACTCTGCTGCCTTTTGGGTAGGTTCATGCAATAGAAATACCATATATACATATATAGATACAATAAACATGTTTTAGACTTCAAGTGGGCTAGGAGCGATGTTTTTCTTCCACAGGCTTATGCATTTGACTGGCAGGATGACCAGAGGTGGTTGAAAAGCCATTGGGAGTGTAAGTCAGGTTGCTTAGTTATGTGGAGGTTAAAGTTAAAGGAAGGTTAATCCTCTAGCTAGGCCTGGGTTGAATGTCAATTACGCGAAGTACTCAAAGTAATTTCAGTCATTCCGTGTTACTCCTTGACACAAAATAATAGATAATAATGTGATTATGCCTTCTTGCGTAATTAAGATTAATTTGGGAGGAAAAAATCCTACTGTCAAAGCGCATTTAGAGCCTGATTACGAGTTAGGCGGTGCAGGAGCGGGATCGCCCCGCCAAACTCGTGTGCCCACCGCCCGCAAGATTATGACTTTTGCAGTCACTGGTGGGCAGTTCTTTGGGGTTCCCATGGCGGTGCCTATCAAACAGGCACAGCAATGGAAACGTCAAATACTGTACCCGTACGGCATTGACTGTTGCAGTCCATGCTGTGCATATACTGGGGTGCCGGTACACAGGGGACCCCCTTGCATGCACCGCATGGCCCTGAGGCAACAGGGGGCTCGGTAGGGCCCCCTTTGTTTCCTTTTTGCCACGGTTTTCATGGCGGAGGAACCGCCATGAAAACTGTGGCAGAGAGAAAACTTGTAATACGCTTGGCATTTTGTGGCTTCAAGACTGCTGCGCCACCCCCAGGAATCTCTCATCCCTGGCACTCACGGCGGTGCAATGATGGTCTGACCGCCCTAGTTGTAATAGGGCAGTCGGATGACCGCCAGCTCTGCGCCCCCGCCGGACTCGTAATCAGGCCATTAGTGAGTGCGAGCATCCACCTGCTATTTGTGTTCCGCTGCATTTAGCCCTATTTGTTATTGCAGAATGCATCCTCGTGTCCATTTTGGATGTTAGGGTGCATTTTGCACTAAGAAAATAGTGATAAATGCCATGAGTAATTTGGGGGAAAATCCAACCCAGAGAGCACTTTTAGCGAGCGACTGCTCATGCTCGCTATTCATGTTCTGTTGTATTTAGCGCTCTTTCTTAGCACAAAATCCTCTCTTGTGCTCAGTGTTGGCTGAGAGGGGGCATTTGTGTGCAAAGAAACAACGCTAAATTCAGAATTACTCTTCTTGCCTAATTAAGCGTAATATTGAGGAAGTCCTAGGTAATTCCATGTGATTCTGTTACACTGAATTACACAAGTTATGCCCACCCCTACTTCTAGCCATACACAGAGAGAAAGAAGTGAGTGTCTACTCCTTGCTGACTTTTATTATGTCTGTCTCAGGTCCGAAATATGGTGAATGGGTGTTCCAGAATGAAGATCCTTGGACGTACAGGGACATCTATTTCGCACCAGGCAGATGGCCACTTGGTTTCAGAATGTTGATTCCTAGCCCGTGGCACACTCAGTGGTAGAAATAGAGACTCATACATAGGTAGTCAGTGTTGCATACATGTAAAGCTTTTGACCAGGCCCAGGGCCTTAACTTGTGCTCTCTCTCTTTCACTGTGAGTGTGGATGGGCACTCCAAGGCACGTGTGAGGTGGTGTTGCTGCTTTAGGCAATTGTGTGGCCTGATTCTGAGTTCTTCTGCACTTGGAAAGATCCTCTGTAGTCCTGTAGAAAGATTTGTTTTATGTCTCTCTAGATAACCTCAGTAAACACTAAAACAATTTTTCAGGATAGTTACGAGAGAGGACAAAGATATTGTAAAGGAAGAAAATGGTCTTTCTCATGTGTTAGGAGTGAAGGGAAGACCGATATTGAAGACAGTGGCAGCCGACCCTGATTTTGAGTAGTTTGGTGGGTGCAGGGGGCGAGGGGGAGGGTGAGGGAGGAGCGCACGGGGAGAACGGGGTTAATTATAAAAAAATATATATAAAAAATTTACCTAGTGCTGCCGGTAACCTCGCACTTCTCTGCTTCCACTTCTTGGTCCCAGCAGTCCCTGGGCCAGCATCACAGATTCCCCATCCAATCTCTGTGCTGCTCTCTGGCATGAAAGCCTTAGGCATGAAAGCAGGGTGGGGATTGGCCTGAGTGGGCTGGATCAATGCTCGCTCAGGCACAGGGAGTCTATTAAAATATCGTTTTATTTTTCAGCTGCTGGCTCTGAGCCAGTGGAGCGATGCTCCGATACCTTTTTTAACCCCCCACCTCATATCCCCATATCCCTAAAAAATACCCCCTAAGCCCTAATTCCGAAAAAGTATTACGATCCCTTCCCCCTGCCCTGAGCCATAAAATGGCCCCCCAAGCCCTGTAAAGTACCCGAACCCCCCCAGCATTGAAAACTACCCCAAACCCCCTCAGCTCTTCAAACTACCCCGAACCCCCCAGCCCTGAAAACTGCCCCAAACTTTCCCCAGCCCAGAAAACTGCCCCAACCCACCCTCAGCCCACAAAACAACCCCAACCCTCCACCCAGTCCACTTAACATATAACCCGACCCACCCCCAGCCCACAAAACATTCCCGACTCACCCCCAGCCCACAAAACAACCCTGACCCCCAGCCCAAAAAAGTACCCCGACCCAGCCCAACTTTAACTAACCCCGACCCACCCCCCAGCACCACATAATACAAACCAGACCCACCCTCAGTCCACAAAACAACTCCGACCCCCAGCCCACAAAACAATACCGACCCACCCACAGCCACACTTACCTCACCACGATCTCTTCCTGCTTCCATCCGTCTGCAAGACCTACCGTGCATATGCCTTAACCACGCACATGCGTGGTTAAGGCATATGCGCGGTAGGGCATGCGTAGTTCAGTCTTCATAGAAAAGGCTGTTCGTTGTTCAGCCTGGATGTATGACGTAACAACACGTGTGTTTACAACGCGTGCAGTTACAACGCAGTTTTTACAACGAACGCGATGTAACCACGCAATGCCATTACAATGCAAGTCTTTACATCGACTTGCGCTAGATGGCGTGCTAACATTAGAAAAGCGTAATTTACTATTCCAACTCCAGTCCACTTAACAGTAGGGAAGGTGTTGGGATAGTAAACTACACTATTTTTAATGTTAGCACGCCATCTAGTGCAAGTCGATGTAAAGACTTGCGTTGTAATGGCATTGCGTGGTAAAATCCGCGATGTAACTGCACGCGTTGTCAAAGTTTCGTTGTAAAGGTTGTTTCCCGTTCAGCCTTCGTGGTAATGGCTGTTTTCCGCCCAAGGAATATGCTATTGTACGTTGGCTTCGGCAGAGTTTCCATTGAGAACACAAGATTTGAATGATCCTCCTGTTCCCGGGGAGCGATACCGGTCCTTTGTCTTTTGAACCACAGCTTGTTTCTCTGTAAAGAATCCTGGATATTTTCTGGATAGTTTGCTACTTGGCTTTGGAGTTTTTATCCCTCTTCCAGCTTTACGTACATCAAGGTGTCTTCTGGATAAATGTAGAGTCTAACACTAGTTTTCAAGATGTCAGAAAATCAGGCAAAGTAAATATGTGGTAAACAAATATGGTATGGTATGGTATGTTATAAAGGCTAATTACAATTGATGTTCTGGGTTGTAACGTAGGGGAGGCTCCTCCGTAATGGCGGAGGTCCGTCACCCCACTCGTCAGAGTAATTAATAGAAAAATAAAATGATAATAAAACAACATCATTTTATTTTTCTGTTACTGGTACAGGCATGCATGTAGGGCGGGGCCTGGCCGGGAGGAGTGGTGGGCACTTAGAAGTGAGCATGTTAGTTTGGCCGGCCATCTTATGCCGGCCAAACAGAAATGCGCATTTCTATTTCTCCAACCCAGCTGTGTTCACAGCCTGATTGGAGAAAAGCCACAGGCTCCCAGGGGCTGTCTGAGCAGCACACCAGGCCACTCAGACCAATCCTGGTTCTGCTCTCATAGTATGAGAGCAGCATCTGGATTGGGTAGCGAGCCTGCTTTCCCAGAGACTTCTGGGAGAGCACCGAGGCAGGTGTCAGAGGCAGCTGCAGCAGCAGATAAAGGATGGGTAAGGGGTTTTAAAAATTATTGTTTTCCCTGTCCCTCGCCCCTCCCCATCCGTCTGCCCCCCGCCCACTTTCATCTTATGTCATCCGCCACTCTTGTAATGTGATGTCTTACGGTGTGGTATGGCACGGTATGGAATGCTATACAAAATTGGGTTGCTATTGTTAATTGGCACTTGATATCATTGCACAGTATGATGGTATTTTGCTGTGTAGCATTATAGGAGGTTACAGTGGGGGGTGGGCAGGCTATGGTATGGCATGGCATGGCTAGCTAGTGTACTTTATTTTATGCTTTGCAGTGTTGCTGTGAGGTTTTAGGTGCCGTGTCATGCTGCTTAGTGTTACTTTATGATGTGCTGCAGTATGGTGGTATGCCAATTAATGGTACACAAATCCACATCATGTCATATGTAGACTACAGTCGGTGACCCTTGGCTGTACGTTTCTATAGTTCATGTATCAGCATCATTGAGTTAGCACTGGTGATGCTCGGCTCCACTATTAGCAATCAACGGTGTAAATTACCAGCTAGTGAGATCAATGTGTTCATTAAGCAATTCTTAGCTGTTGCAAAGAGTCTTCTGGAGACTGAGACCAGCATGTCATGTGTGGGAGAGGTGTGGCGCAGTGGGCCAGAGCGGCTGACTCCGGAGCACAGGGCTCGCACTTCGATCCCCAGTGCCAGCGGCACCTCAGTTCAGCATCATGTGACTCTGGGCAATAGCTCACTTAATCTCCCTGACGGCCCCCAGCACCTGGATACCCTTTGGGGTGATAAGTTTGTGCTTTACAAATGTGGAATTATTTATGTGTGCCACTGTGCGTGGTTAAAGAGAATCTATGGATGGTCATCAGTGGAATATTGGCAACATACCCTCTTGGCAGTGGGTGAGACACTAGAACAGGGCATGGGGTCAGTGGCACTGTAACAAGGATGGAAATTACTGACAGATGCTGGGTAGGGCATCAGACGTAGGGGCAGGGAAATAATTACGGGGCTTCTGGTCCTAGGCTATGCGCCAGTCTGCTCTCAGTGGTACGCGCATTCCTTCGGAGCCCCCAGTGTTGGCGTGGCTAGCCCTTAGGCTGACCGCGGTGGTCCCTGCGTTTGCCGCCCCACTGCGGCGGCATTGAAGAACAGGGGTGCTGGCGGGTTTCCGCTGATTGCTGCCCCACGACAGCCGCATTGTAGAGTGGGGGGGGGGGTTTGCTGGCGACTGCCACCTGAGACGGCAGGTAGGAGCAGGAGGAGGCCACCGCCCCCAAAATTCACGTTGCCTGGGACCGACCCCCCCCACTACGCCACAGGGAGCCTGGATTGATTGTGGTATAATTAGTTTTGGGTCCTCTTAAACCTCTGCATCTTGGTCTCACTTTTTGGCTCCTCCTCTTTTCAGAGTCTCGGGTTCTCAACCCTTGCCTTGTTCCCTTGGACTAGGAATCTAGCTGGTGAAGGAGGGGGCTGTACTCCTGCTGATAGTACTTAACCTTGTATAATACTTTGGCAAGGTTTTCACTAAATTATCTCTTTTCAGGTATGCCTCCTGGCCTGGCAATTCGGTGCCAAAACCACTTTACTGATTACAGAAAGAAAAAGCTCAGGTTTGGTACTTTTGATTACAGCTTTGTTAATACTCACACCGCAAAAATGGTACAAGACTGTGATTATTTTGTCAGTATTCACAAAATGCTTATACTTCTTCAGAGATAACATACTCCCATCTAAGCTTACATATACACACATGCTACATGAATATATTATATTCACAAGTCCATTACAGCGTAATTCTAGGTTTCGTCCTATAATATATCTGTTGGCAATAAATGCACCTGAAATTTGGAGTGCGTTGCAAAAGACATGTAGCACTGTTAACTGTTCCATCTGCTTTTACTGCATATGTTTGTAGTGGAAGCGAGTATGTAGGCTTTGTTGAAGCAATTAAAAGCTCTGTCTCTTACCTTAAACTTAAGAAGTTGTGTAAGAAAACTACAAAAGAGTCACATAATCTATAAATTAGAAAAATAAACTCAGTCCATGGATTTTGAAGTCTGGAAAAGCCGACTCTGCTTTCCACACTTTCTCAGGTCACTAAATTCAAAACTATTACAACTTGTAATATCTGCCTCTTTCTTTTAATTCTCTCCTTTCTCTCTGTGTTCATCGTTTTTATTTTCTTTCTATTCCTTCTCTGTCATCTATCTTCTAGAATCTTTACTCTTCTAACGATTCTATTGCTGCGCTTCGGACTGAACGGACACCTTCGCTGTGGGTCCTGTTACATTGTATCCTGTTTACTCCTGTTTCAAGAATAAAGAATTCTTCAGGATTATTTTAAGAGATTGTATCGCTTCTTTTTTTTCCACAACCACTTAGACACTTGAAAGAATACTTCGATGTATTGTCATTTCCGTTTGAGATGAAAACGTTATTGATCATCTGTATATAATCAGAGGTCAGTAAACGTATGTGGGACGACCACATGTGAAATGTAATTCTGTCCGTTTATCGTGTTTTATTAATTGCATCGTTGCTTTTGCACAGCTCTCACCGGCTTCAGAACAGGGTGCCGTCCTGTAATATTCGTCTATAGCTTGTGAGGCAGAGGCATTTACACGCCGTGTCCTGTAGGAGGCGCCAGAGCTGCGTGAATTGCAGCCTCCTCGGCTCCCCATTGGCGGTAAGTAGTCATTATTCGAGGCCGCGCGCGAGAGCGTGGACTCGAGAACAATCGCGAGACGGGTCGCGAGGCTCGTGCTTGCCGCCTAATGGCGGACGTGAACGTGCCTGTCCGGAGATCGGCCTCCGATAAATCACAGGCTCCTTTGAGCGGGTGTCTGAGCGCGGCCGCCTGTCATTACCTGCAGGAGATGAAAGGCGTGCTTCCAAGAGCGGCTGGCTCCACAGTGGTGGCGCTTAACTACTACCCCCGCGTCAAAGCGAGGCTAGGCCTCGGGCTGCAGGGGTGTGACTCAGATACCAGCGCGGTCTCGAGCGAGTGGACAAGCTCTCCTAAGTGTCACTTCCGGGCAGTGGGTTTCTACGCTCGAGCGGCCTGTAGGGCAGTGATCCATAGGTGGGGTCTGAGGCCATGATTCACAGGTGGGGTCCGAGACGTCATTCACAGGTGGGGGTCCAAGGCCATGATTCACAGGTGGGGTCTGATACCATGATTCACAGGTGGGGTCTGAGGCCATGATTCACAGGCGAGAGGGAAGGGAAGGGAAGGGGGGGGGAGGGATTCCAAGGCATGATTCACAGTGGACTCTAGGCCTCTGTTTACAGGTGAGCCCTCGGCCACTTCTTCAAAGCTGGTCTGTAAGCCACTCATTCATTTCTGGGCTATAAATCTTCACTTGAACTTCAGAGAGACCTGTTACTGAAGTACTTAAAAAAGAGGAGATATATGTCTGTGTTCACTGTACACCAACCTTGACCTCAACCATGACACTAATAATGATTAACTCTTTTAGTCTGCCTTCTTGTGTCTGTTTTTCCATGTGTCATTCAGAATCCCTCTAAATTGCTGTCTTTTGTTTTCATGACATCTTTGTTTTGGACATATTAAGCTACAAATATATTTATATTTCTGGACTCAAACCCAATTTTAAACAAGCACTGGCACTGCCAATAGGTCTCGCCCTTTGAACCTTATAAGTGTGCAGCCATGCAGCACATTGTCCTGGGTGCTGTGCCAACAGGGATTGAAGAGTTAGCACTAGCAAACCTGCATATTTTATTTATGGAAGTAATTATTTGTTAGGCATTGGGTGGCCCTGCGTGACCATGGCATGCAAATGAAGTATAGGGGCCGCCACAAACATTGAGCACTGCCTAGTCAGAGAAAATGTTTCTTTTAGATTATCTGCCTCCTGTCAACCAAAAAAGCCTGTTCTTGATTGAGGGGAGGGGGAGAGTTTAGGGGATGAGAGAGGGAGACAGAAAAAAATCAGAGAGATGCCAGGAGGAGTCCTCAGTAGATACAACTCTCCCTCGGAGAGGACAGTGTTTTGTAGGAGCATCTGGTGACCTTGTGGCCCTTGTAGCAGAGTTCTGCCGGAATCCCACTAGTGCTTACAGTTACAGCAGGTCCTTGAATGGTACAGCCACACTGCAGATCTCAAGGCTCCAGAGAGGGATTTTCAGCCGACTCCTCCTGGATGAACAAAGATTATTTTCCACCAGAACTTTTTATGGTGCAATGAGCATTTTAAAGCAGGCCTCTGAATTGTGCTTCGTGGAATTTACACCAGTACTCTCTATAGGACGCAAGGAGGGATTATAGTGGAGAGAGGTGCTACCGGTACATGATGCAGTGAGGCAGTTAATGGAGGCTTGCACCTAAATGCCTATGTGAGTAATTTCAGGCAGTATCAGGACCGTGCCTCATTAGACTTACTACAAGCCTTTCCAGGGTCCAGTGATGAACTAATAGCACCCCTCTGGGGGCCAGGGAGGGGCCTACAGCAAGCCTCTAGAGTGACAAGTGAGAGATTGAACCTAGGCCTCTTGGCGGAATGTGCATTTGGAAATTTCGCAACAGGCCTCCGAGGGACTTTCAGTAGACCTCTGAGGGGGAACTTACAACAGGCCCCTGGAGGGAGCAGAGAGGGATATGCAGCAGGCCTCAAAAGAGGGAAGCAAGGGCGTGCATGTGCCTGCACCCGGGTGCATTAACCAACCAATTACCATATGATTAGTGCATTTATACGATATTTACAAATAAAACTATTTACTGTGTACTTAACTATCTGATGTTAATATATTAGAAAAGATACCGCTTTCTTTTTGGTTCATCGTCTTTTTGGTGTCATGCGCTCAATAATAACAAATTTCAAATTAGAGTAATACATTACATCGAAGAGGATTGAGGGGTTGAAAAATGTTGCAGGTCTTCACTACTACAGGGCAAGAGAAAGGACAGTGGAAGTCCTGGAGCGAAGGTTTTGGGTCCATCAAACAAAGCATGGAGAGGATTTTCTGGACCAGCGCCTGGCCCAAGTTCACCTCTGCTGGTAGGAGCCCGTCCCCTTTGTTCTTGGATCTGCAAAGGAACATTGGTATTAGCATACACCTTTGGGAACCCTTAAGGAAGAGCCTAGACATAGCTTGCACTCCCATGGGGATGGGTGGAAAGCAGCAACCACTCCTCCTCATACTTGCCAGTGAAATATCTTGAGCCAGTACTGGGGGCTAACCGGAAGTTCCGGGAGTCCGTAGACCTGCATGGCAATTAAGTTTGCCCGGCGGGTCTCACAAGTCTCTTGCGCACCACAGCTGATGTGGTGGGCTCGGCACTCGTAGGGTCGTGGCGACGTAGCACTGCACCTCACGGCGTTAAGGGGGCGGCCATGTCTTGTGAAGAATATCCGCTTTGAGACGCATGGTTTTCTGCGCCATTCCTGTTTATACGAGAGCACGTTCTTTATTGGATTGGATTTGTCTCACCTCGGCTGTGCCCATTATACAAGCATTTGCAATGCAATAGGTCTCCCATTTTCTAAACTCACGGAAATGCGAGACCTATTGCATTGCAAATAGTTGTTTGCAAAAGAGCCCTGTGCAGCGCTTTCACTTTAATGGCGGCTGTGCCTCTTTCCTTAGACACGGCTCATCTGAAGAGGTGGGCGTAGCCGCAATTAACGTGAAAGCGCAGCATGTGGCGCATTTACATACAAAAGTTAAAACATAGAAAAAAAAAACACGTGGCCCCGTTCTGCACTGCAAATAAACCAAAGTCGCGGCCGCCACTGTGGCGTGCTATAGAAAAATAAATTAAGCAATCTATTGCTTCTCTTGCCATGTGGTGGAGAGGATCGGAGGACGCACTGTGGCACCCTTTTCCCCCACATATGCCGCCTCATGGGGTCCGAAGTCTGGGCCAACTGTTTCCCTGGATGTTCCTGCAAGGTTAGAGCACCTTGAATCACTATGCTTGGTCAGGAGGGGAGCGCACCCAGTGCCCTGCGTTCATCTGGAGACGCAGTGGAGATTTGGAATCCTTCCTCCTTGGCACCCCCCCTCTCCCTCGGACCACTCCCCGCTTCCTATCATCGTTATAGGGGGGCCTGCTGTCTCTAGCTTGTGGCTGGGTCTCTACAGTTGTGCATTGCCTAACAAACTTCTGCATCACTTGTCTATTTTTGGAAGGGTGTGACAAGGTGACCAGAATTTGGAAACCAAAAAAAAAAAAGCAGGACAATTCACAAAAACATAAAAGAAGTCTTGCTAAGCTAGTATTTGCCTTGTAACACCAAAAACGTGCCTACACTGATTGTAGTCAAGCCTCACTAAAAACCCAGGACTTTGACAGAAAAATTGAAAAACTCTGCCAGGTGGTGATAAAAAATCGGGACTGCCTCAGCAAATCCAGGATGCTTGGTCACCCTGGCGAACCCCCAACTGGAGGCACAGACTCAACATCATGCTGAGGCCTCTTAGCTTATTCACAGTTTGTGTGTGTGTAGTGGAGTTTCAGGACTTTTACCATCCCAGGAACATGGCTCCTGCCACCGAGGATAGCTTCATTTTAGAACTGAAAGGGGGCTTTCATTGGTGCAGATGCTTCTGGAGCATTGGGGGGGGGGGCGCTGTTTCGAATTGTTACGAGTAGGCATGATGCCCGGAAATGGAGACATTTTGACTTGGTAATTGGAGTGCATCCCATTAGACTTGGCCGCGGGACCTGGGTGTTGACTTTTTAAAGCAGTCTTCCCTCCCCTTCCTCAGACTGCTCTGCACCCGAGAGAATCTGACATTGCCGACCAACTCGGAATGAGGGCCTAAGAAAGGAACAATTCGTATTACTTAGATGACCATGAGTTACGTTTGTGATTTTTTTTAGGTCTCGCATAGGCAGCGCATGCGCTGCCTCTATTAGGCATGAAGTAATCACTATGTTAGTTGAAACTCCGCCCATTGCTGGGTCATTTCTCGCCGCTTGCTATTGGTTAACTTTTGCATCTTTTTTGTTAGCGGGCTTAGTATCGGCTCTTGATCCGATACGTAACTTCGGTTAGTACGGGAAGCAGCACAGCCTAACTACAGTCTTCTTGCGCTGACACAGCGTAATTGTTATTTTTAAAATAGTGTGCATACTTAATTGCATACAATAATGAGCACTGCCTGTGCTGTTAATCATACATATTCAAGCTAATCCTGCTTGTTTCATTAATCAACCGCTTCGGGGGCTCATGCATCTGCATGGCGTAAAGCCGATAAATATGCACTTTTCTATCAGCTCCTGTTGTGTTCTACTGGTTCTTCTAAATGCGAGTACGATACTGTTGTACCTCAAGCGCAGCATGCGTGGGCGCTGGCAACGCTCAACAGAGCCATTCATTGCCTTACACGCAAGTGATGTTCTAGTTTCTCAGTTTCTCTCTATTGTTTCTTTCCTTGCGCTCTCCAGCTGCCAGCTAAACCAATGGCAATCCAGCAAAAGCTAAGGTCCTGGTCTAATCACATAAGCGCTTGTAATAGACCCGAACAGTGCTGAGAGTAGGGGCAAGGCGCATGCACGACGTCCAGTGGGTATGTACCGTTTATGTGATGCAGGTGTTGTCTCTAGGTCGTTTCCTGTGCTGGGAACTATCACCGTCATGCTGCAGACCCTCCCTACGTCAGGCTACTTGGACCAAGCTGCGCAGATCCCCGGGATATCTGTACCACAATGTCGGGACAATCCATCAAGGATCTGATCACAGCTGCCCAACACAGCGTCACTGGCCACGCCATTTCAATGCAAAAAACAACTTTACTGTGGGTACCGCAAGCACACCCTTTACCCCTAGCTCTGCTTTTCCTCTACTGTTCTCATACCTACTTCAATCATGCCTCCATGCTCTTACCCCCTGATTGACCTTTCCTCTGTTGCCCTCATACCTGCCTCTCCTTTGTTTCCCAATGTCTCCCTAGGTCAGACCATGATCATTGACTCAGGCTGATCCTGGTACTCGAGTGCTGGACCCAACACTCTCCGCTTAATTCCGCTAGATTGGGAGCCGACCATCGCTAGTCGCCAACCCGAAGTACTCGATCCTTATCACGGATCTCACTTCCTCACGGCGCCCTCCGTCACGCCTGCCACTATCTCCCCTGTCCCTCCTACCTACTCGGCTCATCCCATCCGAGGTTGTTTTCATTGCATTGGCTCCCCCGAGACAACATCGGAATCCGTTTGTTGTCCTCCCTTCTTCCCCATACATATTATTTCATTGTACAATCACTGGTGATATTATCCAATTGTACTCCAATTGTAAACAGGCATGTATATTAAAATGCCCTAAAGATGGTCCCATTAATCTCAGCAAGGGATCGAAATGCCGTCGACAGTCTTTACATCATATGCAATTAATATTCTGCAAATACTTAATGTGCAATGGTGTTTTCACGTCATATGATTCTGCCATAATTTATACAACGCAGATATGTTTTGTTTTGCCTGAACCTTTTCTTCCTTATCTGTGTTTGTTTCCTTGTTTCCATCTGTAAGTAGGACATTGGATATGTCCCACTTGAATTTTTGTGTATGCTTTGTGTAAATATTTATCTTGTGATTAAAACCCTGTCCGGCTGGACATTGAATATAGCTTCTATCTAGTCTATATTTATTCCCAAACTAATTCTAAACTGTCTAGGGACCCCTGTTCTCTAAAAAATACTTACCCAAGGTCCCTGACCTATTGCTAATTGGGTTCCCTTGTTCTTTAAAACACAGAGAGTAGGGGCAAGGCGCTGCACGACGTCCAGTGGGTATGTACCGTTTATGTGACGCAGGTGTTGTCGCTAGGTCGTTTCCTGTGTTGGGAACTAACTATCACCGTCATGCTGCAGACCCTCCCTGCGCCAGGCTACTTGGACCAAGCTGCGCGCAGATCCCCGAGATATCTGTACCACAATGTCAGGATAATCCATCAAGGATCTGATCACAGCTGCCCAACACAGCGTCACTGGCCACGCAGTTTCAATGCAAAAAATAACAACTTTACCGTGGGAACCGCAAGCACACCCTTTACCCCTAGCTCTGCTTTTCCTCTACTGTTCTCATTCCTACTTCTCTCATGCCTCCATGCTCTTACCCCCTTATTGACCTTTCCTCTGTTGCCCCCGTAGCAGCCTTTCCTCTGTTGCCCTCATACCTGCCTCTCCTTTGTTTCCAATCCTTCTCTATTGATGTGCCACCATACCTCGCTTTTGTTTCCCCCCTCTGTGGCCCCATAAGTGCCCCTGCTGTTGCCATCATATCTGTCTCTACTCTCTCTCGTCATTGGCGTCCCTCTGGTGCTCCGATATCTGCTTTTCTTCAGCTCCATATTTGCGTCATCCTAGATACACCGGCTTACTTCTGCACTGTCGCCCCTGCCTCAGCCCTCTACTTTTGGTGCCTACACTTCTCACTACCTATGGTGCTTACGTGCCCTGAAGTGTATTATCCTGGGGAGCTGACCTTTCTGAAACCTTTTTAACATCCATATCCCTCTTTCATTGTACAGAGGTATGTAATTGGCTTTGGTGTTCTGCAATGTATGTCAGTAGCATAAACTTCCAGTGCTGTTGGTTTTCTGTGATTCAGGACAATATTCTGGGGTATCCATCGCAGACTGCATTTAATTCGGTTTCCAGATGTGTTTATATGGTTGGCTGAGGGGCGGAGTTGATATACTGCACTATTTCAATAGCACCTCTAATTTAGTTCTTACACTACATATTCTAAAAAATATACGTTTGTAATTTTTTAACCTTGTATACTGGACGTTATGCAGGGATCCCTCCATATTCTCATGGCTGTTTACTTCCCCTAGTTCGCTTATGAAGCGGTCCCCTGATCAATGGTTCAGGTAGACCTATTGAATAAGCACAAAACATTGCCATTTGCAATGCCAGTAGCTCCGACTCCAACAAATGCGAGACCTATTGCATTTCCACTGCTTTTCTAGCAAGTTCTCGCCTTTTGCTATATTGGTTCGCCATACTAGCTCTCAGGTGACAAGCCGCGCTATATATATACCGCTTGATTAAGTTCTTTTTCAAGGGTTTCCTGAAAGAAAGTCGTCTGGCGCAATGTGTGAGACTTGCATGGCATTTTAAAGGTGTGTCAAGGGACTGCTGAGATCCAAACAACGTATTTTTCCTTTTAAACGGAGAACCATGTTGACGATTGACTGCTGAGGAGGAATTTCGACGCCTCCCTCTGCCAAGGGCTGCTAGGCTAGATTTACCTGCAAATGGATGTTTGCACTTTCTCTACTTTCTGCGGTTCTCAATTCTTCCGCAGGAGGGCGCACGCTTCACGCAGGAACCCTGCTAAACCAACGCTGATGCCTTTCGCATAACCCCACCTTCTGGCCAACTGGATCTCTGGGCGTGGCCTCTTGATGCTTTTTCCCCGCCTAGACTAATTCATCTTTCGATAAAGCACCGCCCATCGCAGTCTGATAGAATTTTATTGGCTGACGAGAAGAAGAGGGTGTGATGGCAGTGTCTGTCTCAGCCAAAGAGAGCGGAGCGACTCTTCTTGAAGCGAACGCCTGTGTTTGTGATTGACATGTAGCCCCGCCTACCTGGGAGGCTGTGCAGTGGCCACAGACCACAGGCGCTCAGTGCAGAGGCAGCGAGTGAGGGGCTGGGACGAGGGAGTGAGGGATTACGCAGGTGGGAGTCCAGACTGCTTGAGCTCCGGGACAGACGGAAGAGGCCAGTACACGGGTGTAGGGGGAGTCTCCCGCACGAACATAGCACCACATTGGGCTAGTTGGATTACGCAGCCACAACTCCAGCCTACTTGGTCGCCTTACTTCGAAGCGCTTCTTGGAAATTTGCACCCGCGAAGGGCAGATCGGAGCACTCTTCTGGCCAACTTGCAACGCTCATTTCGGGGAACCTGGATTGATTACCAAAAAGTACCTGGATTTCCCCCCGGACTGCTTTCCTTGGACTCTTTTTACCTGGCTTTCTTTAAATCTACTGGATTTTGCTGTTTTTTGTTTTTAATATTTTTTTTACTTGGACTGGTTTTCACCACAGGCGTGTTTTCTCTCTCCGTGTTTCCCATTCACGGCCCCGGATTGGCGCGGACCCTCCGCGGGCAGAGATGCTGCTCCCGCTGCTGCTCCTGTGGGTGTCCGGGGGCTCAGCCCTAGAAGGTGAGGAGGAATGGAATGGGTGGAAGCCGGAGGGGGAGGGGGGGTAACTGAAAAGAGGGAGTGGGACATATACACCTTCTTCCCTACAAGTGTCACTGTGATGTGAACAAGATTGGAATTAAATTAATTTATACCAAAAAAGCACTCTTTCCCCCCCCCCCCCCCTCCTAAAAAAATACAATTTATTGTTAACCTACTGGCGGACCCTGGAAAGCAAGGAGACTAACTCCCTCTTTTCCCTCACGAGTAAGGCTATGTGCCCCCCCCCCCCTACCCATTGGGATGTGAATCCTCCCCATTCCCCAGGCTGATGTCTTCACCGAAATTAATTTGACATACCTCAAACATATAGCAGAGGAGTCGATGGAGGCATCTGGGTGCTCGCAAGGGTGAAGGCGTGACGCGCTCCCCAGAAGCGTGACGCCCACCCGCCGTTCTCGGTCGCCAGGTGCGGGTGTTTCCCGGGGTGCGGACTCTCGCGGGTGGGTTAGTTTTGGGCTGACTAATGCCTCGGAGCCCGGGTTTCATTCGGGCGAGAAGGCCGGGGTTATTGCTTCACTGGCATGTGACGGGTTCGGGAACAGTACTTAGGGGTACCCTGTGGGTGCAGTGCACCACTGTGGCATAGACACTGGGTGCCCACGGCCTGTACCCAGACACTTGCATGCCACGGCTGGCGTATTTTTGGTCCGGTGAGATGCAATGGGGTTTGTTTCCTGTTATAACCGTAGTGTCTTCTCTTCACGTTCCCACTCCAGAAGGTCGGTCTGACTTTGTGAAGTTTGGGGTCGTCCCTCAGCTAGGCACCAATGTAGGTTGCTCCCTTCCTAGGTTGGAGGTTGTTGTGTGTTGCTGTTCATTTTTCAACCACGATTTGAGATAGTTGTGGTTTGACAGCCCCATTGAGGCTGTCTGAGGTGATTTCTCTCCCCAAGCCGGGTGGGTTTGGTTTGGTGGTTCGTTCTCTCCTCGGCTTGGGATTGTTGCCCATACCCATTCTCATATGGCATTGTTATCTGAAGACCCCACTGGATTAGTGTGGACCCCTCTGAAATTGGATTTGTCGATTATCCCCATCTTATTGGGAAAGGGGGTAATTCGTTGATGTTGACTCCACTGGTGTGATTGGGGGGTATATTTAAAGCCACGCCAACCTCACCCCAAGATATCATTGTTGCACTCGGAAGCTTGAAATGATTAAGGGGTGCTATGAACCCCATCCTTCCCTTATGGGGGGGTTGTCATGTTTGTTTGACTTTCAATTTTCATTGTCGTTGGTTGTTTATGGTGAGTAGGTGATGGCCAGTCAGTGCGTTTTGCGGCCTTTGCGTAAACCCTCTATATGGTTCACTAAGGTTTGAGTTGTGGATCGCCGTTGGTGGTTTATCATCGCCAAGCCTTGGGTCTTAGTAGGTTGTTGAATGTACCTGTGGGCTTTTGGTTGTGGGTAGTGCCTGTGAGCTTTTGGTTGTGGGAGGTGCCTGTGGTTGTGGATGGTGCTTGTGGGTGTTTGTGGTTGTTGGATAGTGCCCGTGGGACATGCATCGTTTGTTGATCAGAGCAAATCTCCATATATTGTTGATTACCGAAGAGGGTTGTTGCAGGTGATCAGTGATAGAGTTGAAGACCCATGGTTTCGTTTTGGGTTGTCTCTGATTTGACATTCTCATTGTTCGATTATCGGAAGTTTGACTCCTCCCAGGATATGGCTCTTGGTGGGTTGTTGATGGTTCTTGTGCTTGGGACTGTGTCCTTGTCCCTAGATGAGTTTTAGTGTTTCCTGATTGGTGTTAATAGTACGCACCATGGGTGTTTAAGTGGGCTTGGTTTCTGTTTTCTGTATTTCTTTGGTTGTTGAGCGGTGGCTCTGTTGGGGGCACATACTCTATGCACCCTTTTTGGGTTGTTCCACTGGATAGTTTAGCTGGGTCTAAAGCCCCTGCAGTGGGTGGCAGTCTTTGCGAGTGGTGTCTTCTGTAAGTTTGGAGTGTTCAGAGTGGGCCATTGGTCAGCTGGCAGCAGCCGTGCAATACACGCTGGAGATTCGCATTCTTGGCCAGACCGAGTTTCATGTTGGTCTTGTGTGTCGTTCTGCGCTATGACTTCTTTTTAGCAGTTGGGCAGCCATGAATTAACCAGAGCACCCCAGCCCCTCCCCAAACAACAAAAAATACCTCGGTCCGCTATCAACATGTTCTCCGAGGGCTCCAACTGGACCGGAGACAAATTTTGAAGGAGAAAGTAAAAACATGACAGAAAAACAAAGTTCCTACCAACGCACAATTCACATCTAACGCGGAGACAAACCACTACGATTTTGATTTAAAAAAGTTTGAAGTATACACATGTTTGTGTGATGGGTGGCTGTAGAGTTGCCTCTGTAGAGTTGCCTCTTGGTGCAAGAGGCCTGCCTTCTGATACCAGCTTCGCAATTTGATGAGAGGCTTGTGATCCTCCTCAAATGTATGTATCGGAGTGAGCGCTTAGCAGTAGTACACACACCAGTATTACGCACTGCATAAGACGGCCACGATGCCGAACTTGAAAGGGTTTTCGGTTCGTTGTCGCGCAACACTCATCTATTCACTATTGTGTGCCTCCGAAAACATGTCGATTACCCTGAAAGCACGGGGGTCCAGGAATGGCATGGGGTGACCTCGGGGGCACTCTGCTGCCCCCTTGCATTGGCAGTGGATGGCTGGGGGCGGAAGCTGCTAGGGAGCCCAGTGAAGGCCCCCGCAGCTGTGGGGTGACCTGGCCCCCCGACGGGCGCTGTTGCGGGCCCTGGTTCTGTAGCTGAGCGGTGACCTCGTCGCCGCCCCAGCCCTGGCAGCCGCCGCTGCGGGCTGGCAGGCTCTGGCCCCTGCAGCTGAGCGCTTTCATCCGCTCTCCTCGCTTGTTAACACCATTCAGCAGCGAGGCCCCATCCAGGACCCGGCGGGGGCCTTTTCACTCGGATTGTTCCTAATTAGCCGCCTCGCGGTGCGCGCAAACATGAATACACGGTGCGGGGGCTGCAGGTGGGGGGGCGCCCGGGGCATCTCCCGGGACGGGAGCCACGCAGGCCCCACCTGGCCCCCTCCTCGGAGGTTTCCCGTTTAGCCCGTGTGACTTGTAACACAAAGAGGTGAGAAATAGCGGCCGCGCCAGGGCGCACACGAGGGGGCTGTAGACGCTGCGCGCCTTCCAGGGCGTGCCTAGAATGGTGCTTTTTGGCCGCAGGACGGTACCGTGAATGCGCCTCGTCGCCAGCGGTAATGCGCCTACAATAGAACTTCTAGTCGCCGGGAAGGTACAGTGAATGCGCCTACAATAGGACTTCTGGCTGCTAGAAATGTACCGTGAATGCGCCTCGTCGCCAGCGCTAATGGGCCTAAAATAGGTATCATCGCCGCTGGGAATGTGCTGTGAATGCGCCTCGTCGCCAGCTGTAATGCGCCTACAATATGTAGTCTAGCTGGAAGATACCGTGAATGTGCCTAGAGTAATAGGCCTTCTCGCCCAGGAAGGTACCTTCAGTGTCCCTCAACCAGGAGAGCCCTGCGCGTGCACCGAGGTGCGTTGAATGAGTCGCCCCTCTTGCACCAAAGATAAACGCAGGAGGCTCCGAGGTGTCTTTCACGAGTGCCCTCACCCGCACTTAAATGCCGTGGTGCAAGAGGCTCCTCGCCCGTAGAAGGGCTGGCTCACTACAGAAGGCCCCTCGGCGTGCACCTAGCTGCCTTGAATGAGTCTCCCCTCCTGCAACAAAGATGAACACACGAGGCTCCGAGGTGCCTTGCACGAGTGCCCTCCCCCGCACTTAAATGCCGTGGTGCAAGAAGAAGGTTGGTATGAGGAACGTGTTTCTGAACCTAATTTCATGGCCGTGGAAAGTGTTGTGGTGCGTCTCTGTCCCGAGCGAAGGTTGCACAGTGTGAACCTCTCTCGTGCATGCTGCTGCCAAGGTACTTTCTTCAGCCCGGTTCTTAAACTCTTTTAAAAGTAGGCGCAGCGCCACCAGGCAAGTAGGAGCCTGGCACTGTCATGGTTGGCATTCCATGCCCACGTTACTGTACGAGTCTCGCACACGGGCCCTCGTGGCTTGCAGCTTTCAGCTCATAGTTCCATGAAAACAACACACTTCTAGATTGCTTTTCTTCGCCCCACCTGTAATGTTCCGCCCTGGGCTAAAACCAGTCCGTAGCCTTCCGTACACCCCCCTCGCCCCAGGGGCAGCCTCGAGGGTGTGCACCCCCCCCCCCCCCCATTGGCGCACCCTCAAACTTCTGAAGTCAAAAGGAGGCTTGAACGAGGACATTTTTTGTAGGTCGGTTGGTAACTTGTAAGTTTAATGGGATACAGGACGTTAAAGTGACAAGCGTTGTTAGCAAAGTTTTCGAAGAATAACAGCCAGCAGTAGCCCCCTCGAGATGGTTTACTTTTACTTACCTGCTACCATTTAAGGGAGAGTGTCTTTTGGCTATTCATTAATTAATATATGCGTGTTAATTTACAGTATACAGTGTATATAAACATATAACATGCATCTGCAGAGTAACGTACAAATAGCCTGCCGGGGTCCGAGGAACCTCGTATTTGCGCAAGACGTATACCGGCTGCGAAAGAGGCTTTGGGTAAGAATAAAAAAAACATTAGCGGTACAACTTGGTCGAGAGAAACGCGACCGTAACGGTGTGGTTTATTTCTCCGACTTTTGAAAAATATACACATTTAGTCATATGCAGTCGAAGTAGCGAATGGACAGACTTCCGGTCTCGGGGGCTTTGGTACAGCGACGCGGCGGCTTTTACAGTTTCAGTTGGGCCCTGCTGTGCCTGGGATGCGTTTTGGAAAAGGGAATGGGCGTGACGTCATTACAAGGACTGGAACTATAATACCCCGTGCTAATAAAATATATATATATATATTTCTTACTATCAATATTATTATTATTTTAATGTATTTTTCTTTTTTTCTTTTTTTTTTTTTTTCCTCAAAACGTTGCATCGCGCATAATATACATTGGGCGATAAAACACAAGATATGTGCAGGCCGCGGTGATTCTCGCCAGCTCTTCCTTGTTGGAAAATCCTAGATTCTTAGAGTTAGGCACCATGTATGCAAATATTAAAAGGCCAGCGAGGTCAAAGCTACTCTTGGGTGTTTTTGTTTATGGTTTTTATGTGGGGCCGGTGAAAGCAACACCCGACCGCGTGTTTCGAGCAGGAGGCCGGCCTCTTTGGTTAATCAGTATCTGCTGCGATCTGTGGACAGGGTTCAAATCTCCAGTCAGCTCGGCCCGTCATGTTTCCAAGGTCGATAATTGACTAATTGAATGTCACTGTAATCAATAGAAGTGGCAGGTGTTGGTCTCGGTGCAACTAACCATCCAAACAGTTGTGACACTATATATAATTTGTTTTGAAATCTTCTGAGTTGGAGAGTGATGAGGGAAGGGTGGGTCTGAAGGCGTACCAAAGGATTTAGGTATCTTTTCTCAGCCTGAGAGCAGTCCCTGTACTAATCTGAGCATGGTTGTTGTTTCCAGATCTCCCCAGTCTTAAACTTTGGCCATAAAGCGGGTCTGAGATAGGAGATATATATCTCCTATCTAGGGTGGCTGTTTTCAGAGCGGAGATATTTCTGGTCTCGGATTTATATATGGGCCAAGCAGCACGTATGTTTATTTATTTTTAAATTTTCTCCCCGTTTTATTTCACAAATGAGCACTATAGGTGCACACAGATGCCTGTGTTGTCACACCACATGATTGTGGAGCTCTTAACAATTACAAAATATATTTTTATCTGTGTGCTTTATACATTTTCAGTAGTTTATGAATTTCAGTGTAAGGGGTGCTTTCAATTGGAAGCTGTGAATGGAGACCTGGGCTATAAAACGTATGTCTTATTTTGCGGCCTACCATTTGGGTCTCTGTTAGCTAAGGCTTTGTAGTAGCCATAATAAAAAGGTATGGCGACATGTTTCGGCACCATACAAATTTATTTTTGTAAGCATTTGTTGAAATTTAGATCATACAACTGTGAGGTTGTGTGCTTGGTTCCAGGCTGTGTCAAAACCTAGTTTCTGGTTGTTGCCGACAGCCAGAGGCTGTTTTAGAATCGAGGGGGTCAGACAGCTCACAGGCCAGGTCCCCGTCCGGGCCTAGCCCATGGACACCGCTGAAATGTTTTCTATCAGAACAGGAACATTATTTCTTTTGCCTATTCCTGGGTTCCAAGAGTAGCTCGCTGCTCGCCAAAAAAGCACCTCCACGCCTTATCATGGGTCGTAAGCGATATATAAATACATTTACAATTTATAATATAAGGTGGTGCCTTGGGGTGCTCAATGAAGGAAATCAGAATGAGGGAGTGTCTTGTTGGTATATTTACAACCCCAACACTGGTGTCTGCTCCTCCGGAAGCCCCCAAGGGCTCCGCTGGCACAAAGCTTGGGTGGCAGCTTCAGAAATCTAACTCTGTCCCGGAGAACATGATGGTAAGGAAACCACATGTAATAACACAGTCTGAGATTGTAAAAACATGAGCTATAAAAAGTCTAGCATTGTAAAAACTGCACAGCAGTTGCCGAGGGGCTGGCTTTACACAAATATGTTCAGTATGGCTCGCAAGCTGCGGACATCCTTTGCCATTGTACACGCATGCTTAGGAAAGTCTTGGCCTTAATGCACACATACTGCAGAAACCCGGGACTATAATATGCTGGTATAGGTGAATGCTCCAAAGGGTCATTCAGTCTATATACTTCGCTCCGAAGACCGTCATGTGAGGGTCGTGAAGTCTTTGACACAAGTGCGGGCAGGCTTTCCTGAGGCCATAGCTACTACTGTTCTCCCCATTTTAACTGCTACCCAACCTCTGACCCTATCCTGCTCTTGGAGAATGCTTTGAAGCAACCTGTAGGTTGCACAGGTTCATTCGAGTGTGCTGTGGAAATCGCAGGCCCTATCGCAAGTGTCCTGTGGATTCCTTTGGGCCTCAATGCAATTGTCCTGCGGAAACTACCATCTGTAATACAAGTTTACAGATGAACTGTGGGCCATGACGCAAGTGTCCTGCGGAATCCTTGGGCCGCAGTGCAAGTGTCCTGCGGAATCCTTGGGCCGCAGTGCAAGTGTCCTGCGGAATCCTTGGGCCGCAGTGCAAGTGTCCTGCGGAATCCTTGGGCCGCAGTGCAAGTGTCCTGCGGAATCCTTGGGCCGCAGTGCAAGTGTCCTGCGGAATCCTTGGGCCGCAGTGCAAGTGTCCTGCGGAATCCTTGGGCCGCAGTGCAAGTGTCCTGCGGAATCCTTGGGCCGCAGTGCAAGTGTCCTGCGGAATCCTTGGGCCGCAGTGCAAGTGTCCTGCGGAATCCTTGGGCCGCAGTGCAAGTGTCCTGCGGAATCCTTGGGCCGCAGTGCAAGTGTCCTGCGGAATCCTTGGGCCGCACGCAGTGCAAGTGTCCTGCGGAATCCTTGGGCCGCACGCAGTGCAAGTGTCCTGCGGAATCTTTGGGCCGCACGCAGTGCAAGTGTCCTGCGGAATCTTTGGGCCGCACGCAGTGCAAGTGTCCTGCGGAATCTTTGGGCCGCACGCAGTGCAAGTGTCCTGCGGAATCTTTGGGCCGCACGCAGTGCAAGTGTCCTGCGGAATCCTTGGGCCGCACGCAGTGCAAGTGTCCTGCGGAAGTCTTGGTCCATACCGTAAGGGTGCGTCAGAACCCAAGGACGTAGTACGTACAGTTGTGCAGCGAGAACTGCGCGCTGTAATGCAAGTATCCTACAGAAACTGCCATCTGTAATGCAAGTTTGCAGATGAAACCAGGGGCAGTGATGCAAATGTCCTGCTGAAACGGTGGACATAATGCAAGTATCCTGCGGAAACCTTGGGCCATAATGCAAGTGTCGTAGGAAACATTGGTCTATACTGCAAGTGTGCTATGGAAACCACTCTCTGTAATGCGAGAGTACTGCAGAAGAACCTTTGGGCCATATTGCATGGGTGCTTCGGAACCAAGGGACCGTGGTGCAGATGTGATGTGGGAATTGTTTTCTGTAATGCGAGTGTCGTGCAGAAATCCTCCTCTGTAATAAGTTTGCTGCTGAAACTGTGGACCATAATAACGTATGGGTTCTGCGGAAACCACGGGCCCGTAATGCACGTGTCCTGCGGATACTGCTCTCTGTAATGCAAGTTCACTTCAGAAACTGGGGTCAATATTGTAAGGGTGCTGCGGACCCCAGGGACCATAGAGATGCCCCTTTGGGGGTAATCCCAGCGCTTTATAAATCCCATACATACATAAATACATAGTGCAGGAATTGTTTTCTGTAATACAAATGTCCTAAAACACCTGCTGTAATAGAAGCTTGTTGCTGAAACCGTGGGCCGTAATGCCAGTAGTACAGAAACCGTGGGCCATTGGGTACACTTGAAACTCCTGTCCCTCACCCCTTAAATGAAGTCTATTTTATAAAACGTAGGAAGTCACTTAAGCCAATTTGGGCTGGCCTGGGGGGGGGGCAGCAACTCTGCGGGCAGGCCTGGGGGGGGGGGGGGCAGCAACTCTGCGGACAGGCCTGGGGGGGCAGCTACTCTTCGGGCGGGCCTGAGGGCAGCTACTCTGCGGACAGGCCTACCTGGTTAGTTAGCGCTAACTACCAGCAAGGTGGTTCAGTGAGTTGGATAATTACACTGGTCTGAGGTAGTGACTTAATATTTGTTATTTGCTCTCCTAGAAGCTGCTTAAGTGTGGTTGGAAGCACTATGAAACCAGTTAGTACTTGCAATAGTTTGCTTAGTTTCATACTTGAGGTGGAAAAAACACACTTCGTAAAAAAAAAATGTGCTGGAATATAGAGGCAGGAATCATTAAAAAATGTGTGGCAGCCACAAGGGTTGTGGTTAGGATTGTTTTTTTGAATTACAAACCAGGTTTATACATTGTATGAAATAGAAAGAGCTATGAATTTTTAAAAGACAAGGAAGGGTTTATGAAATAGTTGGTGCTGTGAGGAGGTGAGATAGAAATACTGTGTTTTTAAGGGACAACCAGTATTTTTGGGCTAAACCACCCCCCCCCCCTTGCAATCTTGCAATGAAGTTCTTCGTTTTAGCGAGGGACTTTCTAGTCTGGCTGGCAAATATTCTTAACATTGACATTCTGTAGAAAGGGTATTTTGAAATCCCGCGATGTAGTGTAATGTGTCTAGTATCACACGGTTCTAATCTGAGGTGAGGGCGGTAACTCTGGTGTCCTGCTTCCAGAATTGAACTTGTTAATGGTACCAAATCCCTGCAAGAAGCAGCGTTTGTAACCTAAGCATAGGCGTTCGAGGACTAGGCGCTACATTTTCTAAAAACAGAGGGCCTCGGATACAAATTTAACAGCACAAACCACTCTGCCAAGTGAGAATCGCCGAAGCGCAGTCAAGGCCCTGTATTGATCGCTTGAGGGGGGAGACCCTGGGTTGGCCTGACCCTCCCACCTTTTTATCCTGGAGAGCTGCCGTCCAGTGGGGGTGGCTGGTGGGAGCTTGTCGGGGAGGGGGGCTCTGTAAGTAGAGCGCTTTGTATAGTTTGGCAAAGTAGCCTAGGTGAGTGAGTTTTAGGGTTCCGGAATAGTGTCCACTCCCCGCGAAGTGCTTCAATGTCTGGCATGGGGCAGTAAGCGCTATATAATAGACTTTTCAATTAGGCTGTATGGTGCATTAATTGATCTCTTGCTTGGCTATTCTATGTGACTTTAGAGGTCCGTTTTTGAGGTGTATAGTTGAGGGGCCCTCTGGTTTAGGCTCTGTGTTGTAGTTGGATTTTAGTTTATAGGGTGCATGGTTTTGCGGACCCGTCTGCGGTGGGATTGAATTTATGTAGCGCCTACTAACCCTAACGGGCATTGCGTTCTCTTTTGGGGGGTTTGGGTATTTTTGTTGTGTTTTACTATGGGGTTCCTGTTGGGTATTGGGGGGGGGGGGGTGTGTGGTGTGTTTTTTTTTTTTTTTTTTTTATGGCGATCCTCCTTATGTCGCAGAACGTGCCTTATCTGCGGAGGTCCATTACTTGCGTTTTCATTTTGGGGTCCCCCAGGGGAGCGGGCCGCGTGGGGCCTCTGCCCTCTAAGTGACTGTTGCCTATCCATGCGGCCTTGCGCCTTTCTTTCCAACCACTCTCTGTTCCCAATTAAACGGCAACATTGAAGCTAAGCAGTGTTTCTGAAGCCGAGATGTCTGCAGCCTTCGAGGCATGCGGGGAAGGGGGGGGGGGGGGGGGCTGTTCTGAGGGGAGCCACTGGCTAAAATCTGCCTCTCAATGCATTGGACTACATTCTAGATTTTATGGGAGAGCCTAAGAGTGGACTTGTCCCCATAAGGCCCCTATGCCCCCCCCCCCCCCTTCGAATCGAGTCCATCTGTTTCTCTCCATTTCCTTCCCCCAGCCCTTTCTCTGTATTTTATTGTTTTTCAATTCCTTTTTCTTCCCTTTTTCTTCACACTGCGTCAGTGCACGTTTCATCCATACTTTCTCCCTCCCGGTTGCACGTTCTTCACCGGAGTCGCGCCCCCCCCCCCCCCCCCTTTACCCCGCCCTCTTGTGATTTATCGGTTCCTGGGGGCCGCCGTATGGATTGAAAGGCCTAGGACGGCTGATTAATGTTTGTTTTCCTGTACAGCTCCTTCCCTGGCCACCTCACCACCTCAGGACATGTCTTGTACGTCACTGGAAAAAGGACTGCGAGTAAGGGCCGCCAGCCCATCCATCCAGCCAGTTGAGACACCACAGAGCACGCTCTTTAGAGTCTCCGGCGCTCTCACTGCGTTCAGCCTCGGGGTTTCCTTCAAAATGGTGTCAAGACGGAGCGCTAGAAAAAAACGCCCCCTCTGAGTTGTGCCGTTATCGTTCCTTTTATGCTGTCCCCCCGGCCCCGCAAACGAAAATCGCTCTGATGTTGAGCACGTTTGATTAAGTCCTCGTTTTATTTTTTTACTGAGACCAGTAATGTAGGAGGTGTGTGATATTTCCTTCTTGTTTACCAAAAGACCCTCCGCGCCATCGCCGCTTTGCTTCGCAATTTTTTTTAAAAAGTATTTTAATTTTACCTAACCGTTTCCTTACACTGTCCATGTCGCGCTCTCCCGCCGTCTGTAACTTGCTCCCTTCTTTGTACACTGTAACCAGTACGTACATCTCTGCCCTGCTCTTATTTTGATAAACGTTCTTATAACGCTGTCACAAACATACATGCCCCCCTCATATATCTAATGCATTCTTTTTTTTTCTTTTCAGTCCTCCATTTCCGCCCTGCTTTCTTATTAGCAACATGCATGTGTGTGGAATAACATTTTTAATTTTCTTAAATAAAGTATCCCCTTCCGTCACCCTTTCGCAGGTTTGGCGGGACGCTGCTTTCTCTTGGTGCACAATGCACCTATTTTAAGAACAGGCACACCCTCGCTCACGCCGCAAATAACCACCTGTTCAGACGGGGCTTCTAATTGTTAATAGTAGCCTGGAAGGGGCAGGGCTCTGCGCCCAGCATGATGTAGAGGTCCCCGCCCAACAAACGTTTTAATTACTTTGAAAGCCCCCGTGAATGTAATGGACAGCCTGACCCTGTCACTGCTCTAAGGGGGTTCGATACTCCCAGCCCTGTGGGCTAATTCGAGCACAGGCCTCGCTCTTTAAGCCCGTTCGGGCAACTAGCCCCACGGCAGTGAACGTCTCCCCACTACTTTTTATATTTTTTCCTAATGTAACAGGTAGTTGATTTATTTTTTATTATTATTTTTTTAACAAAGTGATGTCTTCAAATCTTCCTGTCCTGGCTTTGTTCGACATGTTTTTGTGCCTGATGAGGTCAGTACCTTATTTTTGTGGCGTTTCAAGTATGTCAATTTCTCTACAAAATGGAAAGCAGAGGTTGCCCATGGCAGGACGGTCTTGCCTCTCCGCCCCTCCTTCAACTCTTCATCGCAGGGTGCTCTGGTGTGTGTGTGGACCCCCTCCGCCCCGAGGCAGAGTGGTCCACACCCTTCTGCCTGTCCCTCAGTCCCACTGTCAGACAGGACCGCAGTGTCCACCAGCCCTCTAAGGCAGGGCGGTATAGCTGTTTTTATATGAATTTGTGTTTCTAGAGTTCCAACCTAGTTGAGAAGCAACTGTAACGTGCTTGGGCAGAGAAGGTACGTGACTGTGTTCATCAAGCACAGATTTACATAATTTAATTACGGTGCACTTCTCACAAGTGCAGTTTTAATCACAAAGAAACGATGTTATTTTTCCAAGAATCGCAAAATGTTAATCAAGTTACGGGACTAAAACCCAGGTAACCTGATACCCAGGGTCATTAGAATTAAGCAGAGAGCTTCCAAATTATGCACCATGGTTAACTAAATTATGCGTCAGGAAAAGGCATATTATGCTGTGTAACGTGGCACAATTTGTGGTAGCATTACTTCATTATTCTGTCATTTTTATAACACTGTTTAAACACTGTCTCGTCAAAGGTTCCACCTCATCCGTACAGGTAGAACAACCACACAGAGCAAGCAATTAACAACAGAAAGCGGACCAGTCAACCATTGCAGAGTGCTTTCAGCTTCCCAGCAACACACGGTGCCATATATTTAGTACCGTTTGAGCTAGATACTTTTTTATTAAAAAAAAATAACTGCAAATAATATGGCAAATGCGGCAAATCCATAATTATGTGGAAAAGGTCTCGATTCCAGTGGCCCTGCTGATACCAAAGCCACACTCTGATAGTTTCTCAATAAAAGGGCCCATATAAAGAAGGAATTTACACTCTGTCACTCTGTGTAGGACAGAGGGCATCCCCCTTCCATGGGTTAGGGGTACCAACGAAAGAAAAACTATGCGACACGACGAGGGACAAGAGAGCACATTAAAGGCGCGTGACTGAGGCCTTGAGTCTTGGCTGTTGACTGCTAACCCCGGAAGTCGTAGTTCATTTCCCCCACCCTCACTTGGGCAGGCTGTGCGATACTTGGAGTCACCATTTATGTGTGCGGCAGTTTGGTTGACTGCCAAAAGGGGGCACTGTTGGAAGCAGCGAACTCTGCTGAACACAAGAAACACGTGTTCTTAAAAAAGGCTTTTATAAAAGGTGAACCACAACACATGAAGCAGTTGTTTATACACAACTTATTCAGAAAAACGTGCAAAAACACACACGAAACGCACGCATACAACCCTCTGGAAGCGACTTACAAATGTTTGTTAAATGTTTGATGTTTGCAGGAATATAAATACTCGGCACTTCATGTGAGCATCAGTTGCATTACACAAGGTCGAATTCCTTTTTGATTATATTTTTGGGCACGGAGAGATTAAGCGATTTGCTCAGAATCACAGGGGCATCAGTCGACGCCGAGACGAGAGTCTGGTTCCACAATTCCAAAGTCGACAGCCATTGACATTTTTTTTTTTTTTTTTTAAAGGTGGGGTCGAAAAAAATCAACAGTCCCCAGCACCTCCCTCGCTCTATATGGTGTCAGTGAAAACAGCCCCTTCCTGCCCCCCGCCGGTGCCATGGGGTGACAGCTGGCTGGTAAGCACCCCGCTTGGCTCTGCAGCTGTCTAGGAGTTTCAGGCTCAGCGTCGCCTCCTTGCCCTGGCACCACGGAGAGGTCGCAGTCACTTGTGTGGCCAATTCCTGCGCGCCACGCTTCTTTGTGGGGCCTGTTTCCCGATCACCTGCTTTGCAATTGTAGACAGGCTTGTGTGATCTGCTGCACAGTCACATTTCTGCACGCCCGTCGGCCTGCAGAATTACATCTATGCGTAGACACCTGTGTGACCCGTTGCCGAATCACATTTCTGTTTCAGTAGACGCACTGTGTGATCTCATGCAGCGGCGGCCCTTCCTTCATGCATTATCTGTTCTTTGCCCTTTTCCAGGACACCTTCCTGCAAGCAGTGACTGCCAAGTGTTGCTGCTGCGCAGTCCCTTTCCCGCGTGCATAGACCGCCTGTATGGCACGTTGCAGAAGTTTCTTCCTGCAAGCATAGACTGGTGTGTGTAATATGCGGTAAAGGCCCCTTCCTGCAAGAATGGACTGCCTGCATGGCACGCTGCAGGGTTTACTTCCTGCAAGCAGTGACCGCCTCTTGTGTCTTGCTGGAAATGCCCCATCCCGCGTGCATAGACTGCCTGCATGGCACTCTGTAGGAGTTTTTGTTCCTGCGAGCATGGTCAGTCAGTCTCGTGTGGCCTGCTGTAGTCACCTCTGTATTTACTGCTCTCGGTGCCTGTTTCATGCGTGTGTGAACTGAGCTTTTTGGTCTTTTCCACATTCATCTACCTGAGGGTGCCAACATCTGTGTGCTACCTCTGCAGTTACTTCTCTGCCTGTAAACACAGTCCACACAGGGCTGCTGCGGTGGCCCCTTTCTGCAGGCATAGATTGCTATCATTGTGTTGCCGCAGTGGCCCCTTCCTGTAGGCCTAGATTGCAATCATTGTCCTGCTGCAGTGGCCCCTTTCCCACAGGCATAGATTGCCATCATCGTCCTGCCGCAGTGGCCCCTTCCTGTAGGCATAGATTGCAAACTGTGGCCCCTTTCCCGCAGGCATAGATTACCATCATTGTCCTGCAGCAGTGACCCCTTTCCGCAGGCATAGCTTGCCATCATTGTCCTGCTGCGGTGACTCCTTTCTGCAGGCATAGATTGCCATCATTGTCCTGCTGCAGTGGCCGCTTTCTGCAGGCATAGATTGCCATCAGTGGCCCTTTTCCACATACCTAGATTGCCATCATTGTCCTGTCGCAGTGGCCCCTTTCCCGCAGGCATAGATTGCCATCATCGTCCTGCCGCAGTGGCCCCTTCCTGTAGGCATAGATTGCAAACTGTGGCCCCTTTCCCGCAGGCATAGATTACCATCATTGTCCTGCAGCAGTGGCCCCTTTCCCGCAGGCATAGATTGCCATCAGTGGCCCTTTTCCACAGACATGTGTTGCTGCAGTGGCTTATTTCCACAGTCACATCTTGCCGTTAGTGGCCTGCTGCAATGGCCCTTTCCGCAGGCATAGATTGCCTTCATTGTCCTGCTTCAGTGGCCCCTTTCCCGCAGGCATAGATTGCCATCAGTGGCCCCTTTCCAGGGACCTATATTGCTGCAGTGAATTATTTCTGAAAACATATATTGCTGCAGTGGCTTATTTTGCAGACACATCTTGCCATCAGCGGCCTGCTGCAGTTGCTCCTTTATGCAGTCACACATTGCCATCAGTGGCCCATTTCTGCAGGCATGGATTATCATCAGTGGCCTGCTGCAGTGGCCATTTTCTGCAGACATACGTTGCCGTCAGTCACTTGCTGAAGTGGCCCCTTTCCGCAGACATAGAGTGCTGTGGTGACCCCTGTCTGCTGGCATAGATTGCCATCAGTGGCCTGTCCGCAGACATATATTTAAGTCAGTAGTTTGCTGCAGTGGCCATTTTGTACATGCATAGACTGTCGTTAGTGGCCCTTTACTGCAGACACAGACTGTCGTCTCCATGCATAGCTTGCTGTTAATGTGCTGCTCTGTCGGATTCTAGACCAGGGCGGTTGTTCGTGGCAGGACCAGTTCGTCTTGTTTTTACATAAATGACTGTCCCTGCACATTTTTCCCAATAAGGCCTTTAATTGCGGGAAACCCCAATGCGAGCTCCTCACCTCTTCCTCTTAAATCCGAGCTTATACTCATTAAGGCACTTATGTCCCAGTACATATTCAACTGCCCAAGATCACAGAATCCTCCATACATATTCAACTGCCCAAGATCACAGAATCCTCTATACACATTCAACTGCCCAAGATCACACAAGGCTCCATATAGTGTGCGCTCCAAACTAAATCCCTTCTAAGATCAGAAGCTTCTCGAACAGAGGCACAAAGAAATAGGGAACCACCCCATGTCCTTCGGTGGGATCACAACGTCCAGTCAGTGAAACCCTACAGTGTAGTCAATAGTCCACATGTGCTCAAGAGAATGCACAGTAACGCGTCGTCCAGTGGATGGAGACTTTCCATAAGGATTGAACCCCTCTATAGCGGACTAGGCGCCAGCAGGTTGCGGCCTCTGTCGGGCCCAGCGTGCGCGGCCTCTGTCGGGCCCAGCGTGCGCGGCCTCTGTTCGGCCCAGTGTGCGCGGCCTCCACAGCCTAGTGGGTGCCACACATGTGACACTTCCAGGGCCAAGTGCCCTCTCTAAGGCCCAGAATGCGCCACTTCTCTAGGGCTCAGTAGGCAATACCACCAGGGCCGGTGTGCCACACAATGTCGCTTCCAGGGCTAAGTGTGCGCCACCTCCCTAGGGCTCAGTGGACACTGCCAGAATGGGGGTGGTGCCACCCGATGCTACTTCCAGGGCTAAGTTTGCGCCACCTCCCTGAGGGTCAGTGGGCACTGCCACCATTGTCCAGTGGGTGCCACATGAGTGCTACCTCCAGGGTCCAGTGGCCTGCTACTTCAATACTGCCTCCCCAGGCACCAACAGACACCGCCTCAGGGCGCAGCGGGTGTAGTTTTTCCAAAAACTCAGACCAGTGGACGCACGCTCTTTCACATTATTTTTTACCTTCGCATAAAGTTGCGAATTCCCTTGCTGTTTGGAGGAAAGCACGGACAAAGTTACATTTCTACAAGATTAAATATATTTGGTATTTTTCGTCTGGGTAAATATACAGGATTGTACATACTCTGCAGAAATGTGAAGGTTTGATGATTTATGCGAGGGGTTATTGCAGCCCCGCATGTGTTTTTTAGAACCGATTTGGAACATATGGTGATAAATAGCACGCACACATGTTTGCTTTTGGCAGGTTGGGCGCGATTTCCTCCAATATTTAAGATCTCATGGAAAATCTCATGTCTGGGGCTACCGTGTTTGTGAAGCGGTCAGCTGGAAAGTGATCGCAGTAACCATGGAATAAAAGCCGTATTGTTTTTTGGTGTAGGCAAAAGTTTGTGTCAACATTGACTCATAAATAAAACGAAACCGTCAAATAAAAGAAAATAGGTCTGGGCGAAAATAATGGCTAGGAAAACAAATATTGTACCTGGGTGCATGTGTTGCTTTTGTGTTGAGGTTACTGCCACCTTAATGCAGTGTACCCGCCTGGCCTTTCCTGTCTCCCGGATGATTTGTGTAGAGTCACCCTGTGGATATGTGGGTCCCTTTTATGTACTGTGTAAGCATTTCACATATTGTGAAGTTGACGTGAGTGGATGGAATGTGTAGATTCCCTCTGTTTATGAAGTGTGCATGTCAACCCTGCTAAGGTGTGTGCAAGTCTGTTTTGCAGCTTTAATTTTTTCTGGATTCACATGCTGTGCATTATTCCGCCATCTAGTGGTTGGGTCTGGAATTGTTCGGAGCTCTGCCAAACTTTGGTGGCTTGTATATTGTGTAGGTTTGCCCCATGACTATGGATTGTTTGTTTACATTTGGATCAGATGGGTCCACCTAGTGGATCCGTAATATTTGAGGGGGAAGGGGGGTGTTAAGTTTAGCCACGTCTTTCCAGATGGTTTGGTCCTAGAAGTTCCCCATAGAAGGGCAATTACTCACTTATATTGTGTAGATACACCCTGTGTCTATGGATTGTGTGAATTCGCCTTATAGACTACATGTACTGATGCTGTTGGTGTGCGCTGTGACTGCTTATAGCTTGTGCTTTACCTAAAGCGTATATTAAATCGAGCCAGGAGAAGCGAGTGATGCCACTAGTTGGTGGTCCTTTTAGGGGCTTACAGGTTTCGGCTTTGGGCAGGTCTGTGTTGCTTGGAGCTGGGTCTGAATCTGGGCAAGCATGCAGCGTTTTGTTATCCAAAACCATTTCAGTAGTGTTAGGAGGGCTGTATATTATAATGTGGATCGTTGTTGCAAAATCACAATTTCACTTTTTTTGCCAACAGTTATTTTTAACACACTAAATCATTTTTATGTTTGAAAGCAATTGAGGACACCCAGCTGGTGGTCATTTCTTCCAGCACCATTGAGTCCTTGTATTTTCTGGGGAGCAAGTACCTCACTGCACCCCCAATCCAAAGCCAGCAGCACACACATAGCAGCTGGGTTGAAGAGATTGTGCTCAGGTGAGTGAATTCATTTTCAGGCGTGGACATGAGCAGGACCATATGAAATATGCAATTAAGCAGCTGCAGCTTTTTCCACATAATTTTGGACTTGCTGCATTTGCCACACAATCAGTCATCCGCTGCAGAATCTGAAGATTTCTACAGACAAAATTGTTTCTAGCGCAAAGGGATCAAAAGTTACTAACAATGCAGCAACACACATTGACGTGCTGTGGAAGGCCCTTCACAAAGGTTGACTGGTCACCTTTCTGTTTCTTATTTCTGTATTTGGCGGTCAAATCAGATTATTCTGCTACCCAATCCAGGTGAGCAGGAAGGCCTCCTTGGATTTACTGCTTTGCTTGGGAAAACCCTGCCCTGCATTTCCTCCAAGCCATGATACTTTTTGTCTTTCCAGTGCTTCTGTGCATTTGTTTAGTTCAGGTACGTTTTCTGCCCAGAAAGATCTTTTGTAGTTAAAGGATTGCAAAGGGTGGTGTTGGTTTTTGATTTCACTTTAATCCATGTACTCCTCTCGCCGTCCCAGGCCAGTTCTGAATATCTGTTGATTTTTATTTTGTGTTAATTTTAGGTCTGGTCTAGAGTGGGTTTTGACTTTCTCTCCTGCTTCAAGTTTTCATGATGTCCCTCAGTGGCTGTGGGCTATTCGCTAAGCGGTCCTCCTCAGTAGCCCTTGGGTTTTCACTTTGGTCTCCACTGCAAGTGGCTCACGGTTTTCCCTCGGCTGTGACTATAGTGTCACATGCTCCCATGAGTTTTCATGTGCTGCCCTGCGCTGTGGCTCATGAGTTTTCATGAGGTCCTTCAGTGGCTGTGGACTTTTCGCTAAGTGGTCCTCCTCAGTGGCCTTGTTTTTTTTTTCCTTAGGTCTCCACTGAAAGTGGCTCACGGTTTTCCCTTGGCTGACGGCTAAAGTTCTTGAGATTTCATGTGCTGCCCTGCACAGTGGCTCATGAGTTTTAATGAGGTCCTTCAGTGGCTGTGGGCTTTTTGCTAAGTGGTCCTCCTCAGTGGCCTTGTATTTTTTTCCCTTTGGTCTCCACTGCAAGTGGCTCACGGTTTTCCCTTGGCTGTGGCTATAGTGACACATGCTCCCATGAGTTTTCATGTGTCGCCCTGCACAGTGGCTCATGAGTTTTCGTGAGGTCCCTCAGTAGCTGAGGGCGTATCTCTAAGCCGACCTCCTCAGTAGCCCTTGGGTTTTCACTTTTGGTCTCCACTGCAAGGGGCTCATGGTTTTTCCCTTATCTGACGGCTGAAGTTCATGAGATTTCATGTGCCGCCCTGCTCAATGGCTTATGAGTTGTAATGCGCTGTCATTTGTAGCGGCTCCTGTTTTTCTATAGGCTGAATGCCCGGAGCAGCTGTTTGGAAACTTAGCTATGGCCTGCGTGCAGGGTCGGGCTAGGACACAAAGTAGGCCCGGATTAAAAGTGGCCTCCATTAGTGAATTTGAAATCTAAAAAACTGACCCTCATTTGCAATTCAGGGCAGTTTTTAACGTATAAAGGCAATCTACATAGGTGTTTTGCAAGGTATGGGTGACTTTTATAAATTTGTGCTTGCTGCAGACAATGTTTGTGATAATAACAGGGAAATCGAAAACAAAAACCTGCCTACCCGACCATAAAACGGCCTGGCAAAGAGCCAGACAACCAGCCCATGCACTGACCTATCGGACAAGCCCTTCGGGCACTGCCAGGTGCCCCTGTAGGCCCGTCTGACCCTGCCACCATAAATTGTTTGGTATCATTTTAGGGCCTCTAGCGTCCACCGTGGCAGTCTTACGGTTTTGTCGCGGTGCAGCCGGCACTGACAACAAACGGTGACCTCATTCCAGTGTTTGCGCCTTGCCGAACCTGCCACACTCGTTCAGGATGTGCCTCCGAGCTGCACGTGACACACGTATTCACTGCAGTCCATAGAAATGTACGTTGTTGGCAGTCCTTTTTCATTCCCCCGTGGCCCCACTCTTTTGTTATTTTGTCGCATTTTCGTTGGCTTTCGAGTCTGTTGGTGGTTATTTTTTCCTCCCCGGTTGTGTTGTTCGAAACAGGTTATTTGCAGCTTTTGGGATTTTCTTTGCCCCTCTGACCCCTGCCCCCTGCCCTAACACGAGGTTGGACCGCACAGTGAGGGGTGGGTGTGGGACTAGGGGGACAGGGTGGGCCTGTTTTCTTTTTCGTTCAATAATCCTCGTGCGCTTGGTGTGTGGACACGGCGCTGTGTGTTGACCACTTTCTAAATGACGTGCCTCGCGTAATAACGTCTCCCAGGTGAGCTGAGCGCTATGTTAATCCCTCCCAGGTGATGGGAGTTGTCCGGCGGGATCCCGGGGCTTAATGACACACTCACATTCCGGGCCATTTTGCTGCCACAAGGGAGTTGGTTCGGTATAATTGTAGCCTGCGTGGCTAATCGCCCTCCTGTGACAATGCGGCTCGGGTACTGGCCACATTCCAGCCTCCATGCGGGGCACACCTTGCACTTACCAGGTTATTACCGCTCCCCTGGATACCGCCTGGCGAGGGGCTGCGCCCTCCACCCACCATTCATCCGAGCTAACATCCTCCCCCGGGCTGCCCCATCTCATTTTTATTAACTTTTTGGGGGTTTCCAGTTTGGGGTAGCCGGTTAAATGAGCAGGGTAATGCACGTGCAGTAGGAGTCCAGGGTGCAGGTTTTGACCTCGGGAGGGCTAACATTGCCTTTAATTCTTCGCAGGTCGAGGACGACCATCACATCTGGGTAAAGCAGCATCTTTCACTTGTAGCGCTATGAAGCAGGATGACTGGCAGCAGGCGCCTTGTAAAACCCATTCTCACTCTTTGAGCTGCCAGGTGGACACTCCGCAGGTGCTACTGGAGAGCTCAGACAGCTCGCAAACAACGACAGCACGTTGCACTAATGCACGGCGCTCCAGCCGATGCAAAACCAGTTTATTAATCTGCATCGAGCCGCCTTCACAGGGCAGGCTCCCGAACTGAACGGTCCATCCTGAAGTATAAACTGCTTTCAGCAGTCACTGTTTTATGTCTTGATACACCCACTCCATTCTCTCATTTTTAAAATATATATATATATATATATATATATATATATATATATATATATATTGGGCAGCCGCTTATACACCGACAGACGGATACAGACATTCACACAGTTTAGTCACTAGTCTGCAGTAAGATACGTTTAATGACTCACTTATAGAGTCAGTCACGCACCTACTAAATCATCCATTCAAACACTTATACACCCACTCATTCTTCCATAGGTTTTTTCATATATATATATATATATATATATATATATATATATATATTTTTTTTTTAACCATATTTAAAATTTACAGAACACACACACTCACTGGATGACGTCATCAGTGATGTAATTTCAGATGTCATCAGTGATGTCACTGACCATGTCAAGAGTGATGTAATATGCGACGTCATCAGCAGTGCATTGCGGGCGCGCGAGTTATAGTTAGCTGAACTAACTATAACAGGGGAATTTCTATGGTTTTGTACGAGGGAAATGTCCAGCTAACTATAACGCCCCTGAAACCTATGTTTTTTTCAGTGATTATTTATATATATTTATACTTATTATAAGATTCATCAAATGGCACCAAAGTTATAGGCAAGTCACAAAACCCTTTTCCACTGGAAACCTGGCCCTAACTGTAACAACCTAATTGCGAGTGCCAGTAGAAAATAAATATATATATTTTCATTCATTCATTCATTATAATTCTCCCATTTGCGAGTTTATAATAACTTTTTCTGTTACCTATGACTACCAGAGTGAGTGTTTTGGCTTTGCAGGTGGTGTCTGGGCTTCTAAAGTGATTTCACAACCTTATACATGAGTGCCTGAGTGATGTCACAGGGAGATGTTCAGTGCTGTCATTGTTGGACATTTTGGACTCCCGAGGTGATGTCACAGGTTAACGCTTCACTCCCCGAGTTATGGATTCCTTACAAGAAGGCTTTGAGTGGTGTCTGGGATAGGTGCCCGCCACTGTACATATAAGGATATTACAAGTCACCGAGGAGTACAGTGACCATAAGGCGGATTGAGACAGAAGGGCGAGCAACTTTATAATGTCGGGAGTCCCAAAGAAGAGAGTGGCTTGAACTGCACCTCGAGTCAGTGGCAGAAAATTATTCAAGCACCAGAACCACCCACCCCTGTTTTCTTTTTTTTCTTTTGTATTTCTCAGTGAGACCTGTTTGAAATAAGTCTTCTCTAACTGAAGTAGCTAAACTAATGAATGTTTAAAACGATGACACATTTCTGTATTATGCCATTGTTTTCATTGTAGCTAAACTGACCATTTTAATTTTTTTTTTTTTTTGCCAAATGGTTCTTCTGCTCTCTGAATTGAAATATGGACCTTCTGAGTATGTTGGATGTGGTGTTTGTACGGTGTGAGCCTAGCCGAAGGGCAGCTGGGTGCCGTAGCAAGACAAAGACATGTTCAATGTGTGATTGGAGGTGCAGCGGGTTTTTCAGAGCGAGCGTGGATTGTTGTTGTATTGTAATCGAGTGTTCCTTTAAAAATGATGCGCCTGAAGTGAAGCGGTGTGGGTTGGTCCTGATGGATTCAATGTTGCCATTGCAGAGCCTGGGTGCGTAGATGGGGACGGCCTGTTCCTCGCTGTTTTCTTTGGTGTGGTGCTTTGTCTCCAGAGGGGTGGCGCCCTAGCTGCGGATTGCAGATAACCACTAGGGTTCCAGCTGTGATGTCTTTGGAGCTGGTTTTGAAAATGGTGCTGGCCTGCCTGGGGAGCCAGCTGTGTTCTGTCAGGGTGATGTTCTAGCTCTTCAAGGCCTTGAGGCATTTGGGGTCTTGTGGGATGCCCTCAAGGTTAGGGTAGCGGGGGCAATTTTTAGTCGAGAAGGTAATGGAGAACCGCATTGCCACAATCCATGCAAATACAGATGTACCGATACAGATAGATATGTTCCTCCCGCCACTTTTCATTCTGAACACACCCATGGGCGGTGAGGCCTGATGTAGGATTATGCACCACGTTTACAATTTCTAGTATAAGGGATATGCCAGGTGCAGTTTTCCATCAGGAACTGCTTTTCCAGAGTTATGTAGTCTCCTTAAAAAATAAATTAAATATTTTTGTTGCTATATAAAACATTTGTGCTTTTTTTTAAGGTAAAGTTAATAGGTCATTCCTCATTTATATAAATTCCCCATGTACATCATTCACAGAAATGTTGGTCATTTCTGAATACATACTTGAGAAATCGCATAAACAGATCCTGCTGCAAATAGAGCTGGGCGAAGTCAGCCGCACAGAGGCCTGTATACTCCTGATACAATCTTCAAATTAACCTGGGAACCCGATAGGTTCTTTTAGTCTTTAGACTGATGCATAGTCCACGATTAGGAATAAAAAGTGTCTTTTTAATTTATTACTATTTTCAAACTATATTTTCTAATCGGAATTAATATGCCTAAATAAATAATACTAGATCACCTCGGTGTTTTTTAGTTTTTCTTATTTTAAAAAAAATATTTTCTCAGCACTTTTTATTGAATCGTATTTTTAAAAGGCAGAAATGCCCAGCTCTGGTGCACTCATTACTGCACAGACTTCCCTCCATCATTTAAAACTATAACGCGACAAGCATGCATAAGCCGCCACAAGGTCTTGTTCCTCACACAGCAAACCTCACAAAAAATTCAACATCCCAGATACACCAAGAAAACGTATTTAAAATATAGTGTTTACTACACCATCCCCGATGGCGCTTTTTCAGTAGGGCTGTTGGTGACGTGGGTGTCTAACTTGGTTTCAAAATGGCCGAATCCATGTAGAATCATGACAGTAAATTTAAGTATAATTAATCTAAATAGAGTTCATTTACATATTCTGTGTTGCATCCCCCTGCCCAACACACATGGCTACCTAGTAACAACTCCAGACAGTTCTAAGTTTTTAGGTAACTGAATTTTGCCTTTTGGTACCCGCTGTTTCACTTTCACCATTACAGGTATGGGCGTAAAAATTCCACCACGCAAGTGTTTTTGGTGAGCAAAGTGGGACTGGTCAGATGGTCACACATGATACGGTGCCACTTGGCAGCGGGGTTATAGGTGCAAAGTATGCTTCCAGCTTTGACCTTTCATTTGACAACCAGGTGCATTCTGGGAGATGCAGATCTGGAGTTGAGCCTTATTGGAGTAATACATCTGAGAAGAAATTGTAGAAACAAAGGTTAGGCGGAGAAAGTTGGTGTCCTATGGACGCTGACTGCTCGGATAGCCCTCTTTGGCACAAAGATCTGCTGAAGTTCCCAGACCCAAAAATATATATTTCAAGGATGAAAGCGAAGGACAAATTGCTGTGGCCAGACACTCCTACAATAAGCCCATGTCCAACTGAGTGGACCGAAAGCGCGGATTCAAATTCTAAAATGTATGCCGGTCTCCGGGTGTTCTAATATTTCTTCAGAGCTCCATCACTATTACTTTTAAGTACGTAAATTATTTGAAAACGTAACTACATATTTACCTTAATTTAGTTTCGGCGTTCACAATTAATTTATTACAGCTGTTTGACGTTTTATATAATTATAGTTCCCTAATGATATGAATATAATTATTTAATAACTGGTTTTGGGGCTATTTAAATGGCTGTGGGTCAATTTTATTTTAAAATACATAATGCATATATAATGTTAGGGCTAGCGTTCTCTTTTTTTTAATTATTATTATTACATATTTAGGGAGAGCGTCCTCTATTTTAATTGGATTTAAATCATTTAAATGTGATTAAGGATTCAACATTTAGTGCTAAGCTGTGTTTATTTCTTTAAATACATTGACATTTGTTAGTGCCCCTTTACAAGTGTTAATGTATATAGATTAACCTAAAGGCATACATTGTATTTCAACACATATTATCTTGTATGTAGACTTGTTAAGGGCCGTGTTGCCTTTAGTAAATTAATTTATTTTAATTTCAAATTTGAAGGTTAGTGATGGGTTTGAATTCAGGGATATTTAGACTGTCAGGTGTGGTGGTAGAAGTGTTGGAAAGTCACCAGTGCCGCTTGTAGTGCCAGCTCCCATGTCGGGCAGTAGTGGCAGATGGCACACTCACCCTAGTGCCTGTGCCACTCTGGCAGAATCAATGAGCGGGTTTTCATCACTACAGGAAAAGAAAAAGCAATCCTGCAAGAGCATACCCTCTTCTATTAAAAACACTTATTGGCAAAGGTAATAATCCTGGCTGCGTGCAATAGTGTTTTTTTTTTTTGTTGGTTTTTTTTTTTTATTTTGCAAACACATGCCACAAAAAATAAGGAGGGGGAGAAAAAAAAACTGCTGCCGCCTAAACGTGGTAATAATGTACTTGGCATAAAAATGTTTTATAAAAAAATAAAAATAACCATTGCATGTAATTTTAATAAAAAAATAAATGTGCTTTCTAGCAGGCAAGATTACTTACAACAGGGACAAACTCCTCATGTTAATGCAAATCACTAAAACGTTGTTCTTGCTGGGATAAAAAGTTATTATTTGATTTTATATATTTTTTTTAATCTAGACACTTGGCTTAAACAGACGAGCATGACTGAAAATTATAAATAAGTATTAACAAATGGAAATAAATAAGTACTAGCAATGTAAAGTGTTAGCCCACCAGTCCTGGCACTGAACTGGATTGATCATGTAAACCATCTGTCAATCACAGTGCAAGAGAACCAATGGATGGGGTCGGCTGACCTATATTGCCATCCTTTATTTTGTGATGGGTGGAGGCAAAATGTGGAACATAGCTGAATGTACTAACAGATTAAGAGTGCTGTCTCAAAGTGCTATATGTATGCATGTATTTTTATTTATGAATTGTTTTGAATATAGAAGGCTGGCAATACAGCTAAAGTTGTTTCTGAACGATAGGTAAAGAAAAACAACAAAAACGTTCAGTGAAGTAGATGGCACCGTAAAGTTCCTCCCTGTCCTAACCTTATGCAGAAGTCTCTCTTGAACCCAGGGTTTCTACCAGAGCCTGGTCAAGCAAGGGCAGTCTCTGCGTTGCCCTTCATGCCAGGCCTTCCCAGCAGACGTGCCACCCTAGAAGAACAGAGATCTTGCACATACGATTCGGAAGTGGCGCAGATCCAGAGTACAGTTGTGCGGAAAACCACAAAAATGCAAAATAAAAGAACTGATTCTGAGAGTGCTTAAACACTAGGGTAGCAAACCTTTAGTTGGGCTGGAACCCAGCTCGAGACCCGGGCCCATATTATGGATGGGACGAGTTGCCCTGATCTGTGCCTTGGTGTAGCCCAGGTGAGTGCGTCCTATCATAATGAATGCACAGCCCCATCAAAGCTGCAAACCAGGGCCTGCCCATAGGCAGAACGTTGATGAAAGGTGCACTGTCTTTGTTTAAAGCCGCAGCCCGCCTTTCACTGTGCAGCTGGCCAGACAACCGACTGATTCAAATGGGAGAATTCTCTCTCCTGGTGTGACCAGCGAGTGACTGCACCTGTCTGCAGGGGGTATAAGGGAGTACTGGGACCCTTGTTCCACCCTTGCGTTCACTGTCGTATACTGTCATCCAACCCCTGACTACCTCTATTCACCTGTGCCCACCTATGTAATACAGCGTGGATGTAGGGGCAAAGTGTTTTTTTTATTTGCATGGGAGTATGCTGGCATTACGCGTTCACCAGTCTGATCTGTACAAAAGGTGCCACGCAAGCGTCTGCAGCCCCTTCTGTAATACCAAAGTGACCTGGAGAGGCAAAAAGCAGGTGCATGCGCCTGTTGAGTCTGGAGGGAAAACCAGTGGTGGAATCTACTCAATGACCCTATCCTGCTGGTGAAGAATATTCAGCCACATTGTTAACCTCTTGCTGTCCCTCTTCACCTCCACTGGCCACGGGTCAGAGTATCGGTGTGAGGCCTCATCTGCCATGGGGTTCTTTCATCATCTGAGGGTTTGTTTGGGGAGATGGGCTGATATTCTGATGCCTTATCTGCCCTTAATCGGAGCAGGTGGATGGCTTGCAGACTCGTCTGCCACTAGCCCTGGGTGTCACCTAGCCGAGGATTCATCTGCCTGATGCTCCAAGGGTATCTCTGCCTTCCTTCATTGGCTGTTGATACATTCGCAGTTCATCATCTTCAAAATCCAGGAGTAGACGTTTTCCTACAAAGATGGAAATAAATGTACAGTTATCTTTCGGAATGTCCATTTCTGGGCCTGGTTACAGTATGTACGTTGCGATTCTGAACCGGGTACTGTTGCATAGTAACTTCTAAATGAGGCATTTACTTTACTTTTCTTTCTCCACCTCCCTCCCACTTGGTTCCTCATTTTTCTCTAGAACTTTTCCATACCTTTTTTCTCCTCTTCTTCCTCCTCTGCTTCTATTTCTTCTTACTGTGTATTTTTTCTTTTTTTTAACTCTTATACAACATGTTCTCTTACACAGTCTTGGATTATCACTTCTATGTTGCCTCTGGCTGTTTTCCCTCATTCGGTCTTTGGGTGAATTTCTTGCTCTCTTCTTCGCGCCCCCCCCACCTCCTTCCCCCACCTTCTCTTCTTGTGTTTTCTCTCATTTCTTTTCTCCTTTGCCGCTTGAGCAGTCAATGAGGAAATAGATTTAACAAATATTTGAGCACATCCCATATTTGCTCAGTGTTGGTTCATTTTAACTACCAACTTTTACCGTTGTTGACTTAACCTTCTTTTGAAATCCATATTTTTTTCTTCCGCTTGTTCTGCAGTCCCTCGGCTGTGCCGTCCCTCGGCTGTGCAGTCCCTCGGCTGTGCAGTCCCTCGGCTGTGCCGTCCCTCGCCTTTGCCATCCCTCAGTTGTTTGTGACCTCTAGGGCAGTGCCTAGAGGTTAAGGTTCTTTCCGCATGTAGCTGGTTAACCAGATATGGTTAAATAGTACCTGGTATCTTGAGCAAACTTGGTGTGACAAAGCACCTTGAGCGGTACTGGTTTTTCAGGGGAGGCGCGGTAGTGTGGCCAGACTGTCCCTTGGTGTCGTGGAGACGAGTCTGGCGCCAGGCGCACCCGTCACGGAAATATGTTGAAAATGTATCAGCAAGAAAAGCACAGGTGCTTCTAGTAAATATACGTCCGCTACAATCTTCACCATCAATTGTCAGTTAGTTTCCAAGGACTATGTTCCGTTGTGAATTTGACTCCTTAACAAGATTGGCAGATCTCTCCAGGACACCATGCTTTTTTTGTATGCATCGATGCCCGATTTCTATAGCACGAACCTAGCCGAAACGTATCGGAGCCTTTTACAGGGTCAAAAAGCTGCATAAAGTCAATAGGTAATAGTATAGGTAACTTGTTTGTGGACTGTTAATGCATTGTAGTGTTCTTTGACAAGGTGTCTTCAACTCTTTCCTCATTTAGAGCAGCTTTGAGGCGGTCCTTTTGGATACAGGGATGTTGTTCTAGCTCCTCGGTACATAAATGGAAAAGTCTGCTGCTGCCGCCTTCTTTTTTCTGATTTACAATTCTTCGTCTGTAGTCTGATAGAGTCCTGGCTGTTCCCCCGAGATGGTGCGCTGGTCTGCATGATAAGCCGTGTTGCTGGTTGTGATGACTTTGTAAATGATGCCGCTGGTTTTTAAGATGATGCGGACAGCAAGGGGAGCCAATGAAGTTCCATTACGATTGGGGGTGGGGGGGGTGATGTGATTGATCTTATTTCTTCAGGCCCTGGAGGGTACGTGCCGGAACATGTAGAGTGCCTTAAAGGGATGCCAATGTGACATTTTGAAGGCCTTGGAGTTGCCAGTGGTGGCTCATCGGCTAAGGCGGAGGAGCGTTGCCCCACTGCTATTTCAGCAGTGCAAAAAAGAAAATGCTAATAGGACGTTATCGTTTTTTTTTCTATGCGGGACTCTGAGCCAGGTCAGGGCACGCCGGGCTCTGTGACGCCAGAGCAGAGTGAGGAGTGGTTTGCACTCCTCTAAGTGAGCATGACTGTTTGGCCGGCCTTCTTGGGCTGGCCAAGCCATCATGTGCACTTAGCATGTTCTCCACTGGGATGTGTTGCTGCACAGTCCAGTGGGGAACATGCCCAGGCTTCCAGGCGCAGCTTGAGCGGGCTGTCACGACGCTGCTCTGCAGCTTTGTTATTGGCTGGGAGAGTATGGGAGGGTGCTTCCAGTGCAACAAAGACAGAGAAGAGGCGTGTGGCGGCGTCTTTTGTTTTTTTGGGGTGTGGGGGGGGGGGGGGGGTGGGAGTTTGCATTTGGTGGAAGTTGGTGTTGGAAACCGTTAAAGTTCAGGTCATTGAGCCAGGTTTTGAACTGTTTCTTGCTCTTTGTAAACTGTGTCTTGTTTTCGTTTTTATGTGAGAACCTGATATGCTTTGGGGATTGTAGTGAATGTTCACATCTAATAAACATACCCGAAATCAATTATTTGTGTGAGCAAAGTCAAGTACTGGAAGCGCTCGCTCCTAGAGTGAGCCTGCCCATGTGCTTGTCTCACACCAGTTGAATAGAGGGCGCTCTCCCCTCGGCCTGTCCACTCCTCTCCTCGTTGTTATGAGGCTTGGCCTGGAACGTGTTCCTGCCTCTCACCCGGGCAGTCTCCTGCTTAATAGAGAGTGCACTTGCACGGTCTCTTCCTCCCTCCCAGGCCGTCCATGCCCCCCCCCCTGTCTCCCTGCCTCTCCCCCGGCAGTCTCCTGCTTAATAGAGAGTGCCCTTGCACGGTCTCTCCACCCGTCTCTTCCTCCCTCCCAGGCCGTCCATGCCCCCCGTCTCCCTGCCTCTCCCCCGGGCAGTCTCCTGCTTAATAGAGAGTGTACTTGCACGGTCTCTCCACCCGTCTCTTCCTCCCTCCCAGGCTGTCCATGCCCCCTGTCTCCCTGCCTCTCCCCCGGGCAGTCTCCTGCTGACAGCGGGGCGCCCCAGCCCCATGAACCGCTCGGCTGAAACGGAGCTGCGCGGTTTGTGTTTCTTTGTCCCGGGAGCCGAGCACGGACCCCCGGTGCTCTCCAGAGACCAGGCCCTGCTCCGGTTACTGGACCAGGCCCGCAAAGGAGGTGCCCACGTCACGCTGCCGGCGGGGGTGCCACTGCTTGCACCCTCTGCCCCACTGACGCGTCAGGGAGCGCGTGGGCCTATTTTCAGGACAATGCTTTAAATTTAGGAACTTTTTCTCATGTACCGCGGACTGTCACTCAAAGCTGGGCGAGGGAGCCGTCCTAATAGAGACGCCTGCTGTCGGATACAAGCCGTTCAGCTGCCGGGGGCAGGGCCCTGTGGGGGCTTCAGCAAGGCCACCTCTCCACGAGGGCAGCATTCCTGCCACCCACGAAGTGTTACTTCTCTACTGGAGACTGTGTGAGACCTTTGACCCGGAGACTGTTCTTTAACCAGCCTCGCGCCCTTGGTAGTCTTAATGTTGTGTGAAAATTCTGCTCTCCCTGCCTTAGCAGAAACCAGCTTTCCTTTCAAGAGCTGGTTTGGCCTGGGTGTTTGTGTTCCTAATTACTGAGTTCTGCCCGGCCCACCGAACCCTATCGTCCAGGGGCCTTGCTTCCAGCTAATGTCATGGCCGAGCTGACCGTTTCTTTTGGGGCATGCCTGCCCATGGCAACATTTCCTTTTAAGGGTTTCCCTGGCTGGGGTGAGCCTTGCATCTGGTGGGGTCCCTGGCTGGGGTGAGCCTTGCATCTGGTGGGGCCCCTGGCTGGGGTGAGCCTTTCATCTGGTGGGGTCCCTGGCTGGGGTGACCCTTGCATCTGGTGGGGCCCCTGGCTGAGGTGAGCCTTGCATCTGGTGGGGCCCTAGGCTGGGGTGAGCCTTGCATCTAGTGGGGTCCCTGGCTGGGGTGAGCCTTGCATCTGGTGGGGCCCCTGGCTGGGGTGAGCCTTGCATCTAGTGGGGCCCCTGGCTGGGGTGAGCCTTTCATCTGGTGGGGTCCCTGGCTGGGGTGAGCCTTGCATCTGGTGGGGTCCCTGGCTGGGGTGAGCCTTGCATCTGGTGGGGCCCCTGGCTGGGGTGAGCCTTGCATCTGGTGGGGCCCCTGGCTGGGGTGAGCCTTGCATCTGGTGGGGCCCCTGGCTGGGGTGAGCCTTGCATCTGGTGGGGCCCCTGGCTGGGATGACCCTTTCATCTGGTGGGGCCCCTGGCTGGGGTGACCCTTTCATCTGGTGGGGCCCCTGGCTGGGGTGACCCCTTCATCTGGTGGGGCCCCTGGCTGGGGTGAGCCTTGCATCTGGTGGGGCCCCTGGCTGGGATGACCCTTTCATCTGGTGGGGCCCCTGGCTGGGGTGAGCCTTGCATCTGGTGGGGCCCCTGGCTGGGGTGAGCCTTGCATCTGGTGGGGCCCCTGGCTGGGATGACCCTTTCATCTGGTGGGGCCCCTGGCTGGGGTGAGCCTTGCATCTGGTGGGGTCCCTGGCTGGGTGAGCCTTGCATCTGGTGGGGACCATGGCAGAGTGGGCCGTATGTTCAGCAGTCTAACTGGCTGACGTGGCTTTAGACCCATGTCTCTCTCTGGCTGAGGTAGTCCTTGCATCTGGCGGGGGCTTTGTGGTCCAGAGTTCTGCCTAGACGAGGCGGGCTCTGGGGGGTTGCCTTGCCAGGTGCGGTTATGCACCCAGGTGTAGGTCTCGAGGTGGGCCTTGTGCCTGGTGATCTGCCTGGCCTAGGTGGGCTCAGGTTGGCTTCTCTTCCTTGTGTCCAAGCCGGGCCCCCTTCCAGCGACTGGAAGGGGCTCCCTACCTCCCCAGGGCCTGCTTGGCCGACTTTAAATCTGTGAATCCAACCAGGTCAGAGCCCCCCGCCCCCCACGATCCTATCTGAGATGTCAAATCTGCCCAGCTGTGTCCCTCGCAGGTTGCACCCCACCCTGTAACCCGGGCACCTTTGGCGGCCCTGTCTTCTTGCCAGCAAGCGCTGCGCCCCGTTGCCTTTGTATATTTTTCTCAGGGTTGATTTGCTTTTCCCTTATTTGATGTTTACTCGGCTGATTCGTTCTTTGATTGTTAGTTTACATTTCTTACCTGTTCATTATACGCGCGCGGGCTCGCTTTGTAATCTGAGCCGCATAGAATGGCCTCCGTGGTTATCATTTAAAGTTACAGGTACCGCAGCCTACTTTTCAGTAGCACGCACCGCCTTGTGGCCCGAGGGGTCGCTCTCGGACCCGTGCCAGGGCGAGGGGCAAGTGCTCTGCTGTTAAATTGGCGTCGTGGGGCCCCGCTGGCCTCGTAGTGAGTGCCTCGAGGGGCATTCTGCCCATGTGGCAGGGAGAGTGCTCAGCTGCGCCCTCGGGAGGGGTGAGGGCCCAGCTGCCTTCGTGTCGAGGAGATGGGCGGGGGTTGGGGGCCTGCAAGGTCTGTGAGGGGTCCAGCGACCACTCGACATAGCAGTGGGGCATGGGGCCTCCTTTCCCTGTGCCAGGGCCAAAGAGGTGGGGGCGTGCCCTGCTATGTCCGTGTAGGGATGAGCGAGGGTAGGGGGTCTGCTGTCCCCGTGGCAGGGCGAGAGTCAAGTCTGTCATAAATTACACCTTTCGCTTATCCGGTTTTATTTTTATCCAACAACGCAGTGCGTTCTGGGAGTTGTAGTTGCACTTTTCCCAATAAAGTGTGGGCTTAAAAGTCCCTACACATCCGCCCACGGAAAGTGGGCTAAAATGCCCGGACGGGCCGAGGGTGCCAAGTAAAAATGGCGCCGAGCTGGAGATAGCGCTAATGTGTCACATTCATGGTGGAAGGCGCTACACGAGTGGTGATATCTTAACTCGGGGCTGCTTGGCAGTGAGAGCTCCGAGCAACGAGCTACGAGGGGAACCGACGATCAGCGGCCGGATTACGTGGCTTGTCCGACACATAGCGCATGAGATGTGAAACTCGAAGCGCCTCTCGCTAATGGGAAGCGTCTGCAGGGCCAGGGAGGCCGCCAGGAACGCATTCATCGGGTCCCCGGGAACCAAAACCCAGAGCAAAATAATAAACCCGTCCCTTCCCTTCGCTGTTTGCAGTTGGAGGAATTTCACTGGGCGAGGGGGGAGGGCGGGCGTCTAAACATTTCCAGATGGTGTCTGTAGGTTTCGGCTTTCCAAGCGGAGGGCGAGGCCTGGTGACCCGGGGTGGAAAGTGGGGACTTATTGAGCGGGAGGCGGTGGCACTGAGATGGGGCGAGTGAGGGGGGGGGGGGGCGGCAGGCTCTGCAGGATTGGGAGAGTGTATGGGGTGGGGGGAGTTATTGACTAGTGTTGAGCGAGGGGGGGGGGTGGGTGGAGGGGAGGCATGGTTTAAATGCAAGGTAGAATGATGTCAAGTGTGACCAAAAACGCCTAAATGGTGCTATTGCAACGTCAGAGTGCATTTTTATGACACTTACAAGCCCGCCCCCAGACGCCAATATCGAATTCAGATTTATTTTATAAATTCTGAGAGAAATGGGCAGTTCGGCGGTGAACATCTTGTGAGGAATAGGCACAATAAAGCGCTTACAAATGAACGTTTTGAAGTGCTGCAGTCTGCTTCTAAGCGCTGTCTCCCTAGTGAAGGATGTCCAACGTGGGTCTCGGAAGGCCGCATTATGTCATGATTTTTACGTTAGCTAATTGTGCAAACAATGGCCATGCATTTTATATTTTATATAGTGAATGGTTATCACTATGTGTCATGAGCCCGTGGATGACACCATTCCATTATTTCGAGGTCATCAGACTGTGGGCTACTTAATTCCCTAAATTCCGTAATGGCCAGAGCTGCTGACTTTGGATCTGGGGAATCCGGTTCGAGTCTCGGCGCCGGCTTCAGATCATGTGATTCTGGGCAAAACGCTTCATCTCCACTTGCGTACAAAAAATGAATGTGTCCTTGTGTAATGTAACTGGTGCTCATATAAAGCGCTCCAATACCTTGGGGTCGAGCTGGCGCTATATTAAACGGCAAAAAAAAACCTGACACATTCCAAGATCGTGAAGTCATTCTGCAGTAGTTCGCTGTAGTTTGTTTTAGGACCTGGGGCCCGCGCCCCTCCTCCATCCAAACGAGGCACTGGCAGAACGGCGATTGGTGGGAAAGTCCTCATTATTACAAACAAGTGAAGCACGACATTTAGCATAACAGCAACACATTGGGCAGAATCCCGCCCCTGTAAGAAAACATAACCTCTAACAGCCTTCGATCTTACGCAATGAACATTCACACCCCAGGGCTCCCCGCAACCCCATACACCATTGGCCCACACAGGTGAGACCACCTGCATCTGTGAGGGGTGGTCCCCGCCTCACCGTACACCTGTCCGCATCCTAGGGCACCTCCCCCCCCCCCAAACACCAAGCTGGCTGAGGGCCTGCGACTATGTGACCAAGAGCTACAGCCCCTTGAGCCGTGCGGCCTAGCCCCCGAGCTAGTGTGAACATCCTCTGGTTGGCTGGACCCTACCCGTGTTGCTGTTGTGTGTGTGTGTGGGGGGGGGGGGCTGTATCAGAAGACCCCCTCTGCTGACTAGGGGTAAACTTTGTATTCGTTACCGCCCGAATACTCTAGTAACTTCTAACCTGGAAGTAAGGGTTGGGTCAAATTTGCTGTCCGGTGTGCCCTCCACACCCCTGCAGCCGTATTTTTCCGCTCCAGGGCAGGGGCCATATATAATCCTGGCTATCGCGGCGGGCAGCGGTGACGCACACAGGGTGCGACTCTACACTTCTTGTTGCACGACCCGCATCTCGCAATCTGAGGTAACAGGAAGGCTTGACTAGGCCGGTACATAGAGAGAGCCCAGGCCATAGCGTTCCCGCGCCTCCTGCCAATGGGCGTGGCGCTAGCACAAATAAAATGCACCTGTACAGTCTGTTCCTGGAGTAAAATGGGACTGAGACCATATCTGAATTTTTTTTTCACGTTTTCTTTTTATTTCGGTTAATTTAGTAACCACTTTCTTCATCTGAAAAGTTTGAACTTTTCAACCGGGGCAGCACAGCGTTTAACCTGTCGTGTTCTTTCAAAGCGATCCTCCTTAACAGCCGATCTCTGCTTGTCTACTTACAATTTTTTTTTCTGGAAATGTGTTCTGCCCAAGTACCTGCAGTTGTGAAATTGATATTCCTGTGGCGATTACTGAAGGGATACAAAAATCTTAATCGTTTTCCATAGTGAGCAAATTCACCTTTTGTTATTATGCACTTTTCGATATGTATGTAAAGTTTCTAAGATACCATGTGAATGTAGTGCGGATGAAATTTGCTGATTAATTGGCTGTGTTAAAAAATCCCCCACACTCGCCAGTGGCAGATGTTACGTACAGAGATGGCTGGAACAGCCCTTTTTTAGGTCTAGCCTGGGCAGGGCATGCGCTGCTCTGCGAGACATGCTGTATTGAGGTAGGGACTTGAAGCTCCGCCCACTTTCCACCCATAGTTTTCATTGGCTTGTGTCATTGTCCACTGTAAACTGTGGCTGTTCATTGCTCAAAAGGCTTAGTAGTCCCTCCTTAGTACCACCTTGTCTCATTTTCTAACCTCCAATTGGGAAACCCCTCTATTACGTGTGTTGTTGCTCGGTAGGCTTTAATTACACCCTCCGAGCACTATTTTCTCAAATAGGGTGTCCTGCCTGCAACAGCGGGCAGGACAATGCTATCTCCTAACGCTTTAAAGAAAAACGTATAGAACGCATTTGCTATGCAATAGGTCTCGCATTCACGAGAGTTTAAGCTATTGGCATTTTAAATGACCGTGCCTTTAATTTATCTGTTTTAAAAGCAACACATAAATAAAAGGTATTGTCAATTACAATGGCAATAGCTCAAACTTGCATAAATGCAACACCTATTGGGTTGCAAATGTGTGATCCCCTAGGGATCACTTTGAGGTAGTCCTTGTACTCAACAGTCCTAGGAAACTGGCTGAACTGCACAGGTTTGAGTGTTCCCATGGACGTCATTTCAAGGTTCTCCAGCGGTAGCAGCAGGACGCCTTGGTTTGCTCACTGGTACTAGTCGCGTCGCTTGCCCTGCAATGATCACCACCACGCAGTAAGTGTGAATTTTCTTTATTCTTATATAGTTGGGCAGCTAGCATGCTGCGCGTCCGCTCCCCGTCCTCACTTCCTGTAGACTGCCCCTGGCCTCCCCCTGACCGGAACTGGTGTCCGGTGACCTGCCCGGAGCCTTGCCATCTCCCAGGTCCTAGTGTCCACTCCTCAGGACACTACAGTACTGTCTTGGCCCCAAGACTTACAAATTCAGCATCATCTACTAGAAGTAAACTCTAATTCAGCATCATCACCAGAAAGTTAACAGGCCCGGTAGATCGAGTTTGCTTCTTGTAGTTTCTATGCCTTGTCTCTTCTGTATCAAATAGCAGATTGATGAGGGGCTTAGATTGAGACCGGGCCAGACCCCTCTGATCTCACTTCGATTACCCCTGCCATTTAGGGGAGTGGATGTTCTGTGCAGTTTTATATTGTAGTCCTTGGTCTGAAACTAGAGTGGCTGCGTTTCGTGCCGTGCCCCTTGGAGATGGGTCTGGTCTTCCTGGCTCTGTAGCACCTCCCCTCTTACTCGGTTTGTTCTCGCAGATACTTGGGCCCAGGCAGCAGTACAAGGTGCCACCGCCAAGTGTAAATTAACTTTCCTTCTGTGGGTTGGCCAGGAGGAGCCTGGGGCTGCTGAGCCGGTAGATGCTAAGAATATCTCCCGCTCCTTGTTGATCGTGGTGGAAGTCCAAGACCAACTGGCACCCACCAAACCAAGCAGACGGCGTCGAACGAAAGTGAATCTAAAAAAAACACATGCACCGAGAGTGGAAGTTTGATGTCAGCCTGTGGGAGTGTCGGCGGCTGCCAGCGACTAATCAAACTTGAAATACTGGATCTAGAGTGAAATAGGAGGTTCCTCCCTGGTTGGCTGTAGTCAGCTGCAAACTACTGTGATCGTAGGCTCCCACGCGAGGATCTTGTATGGAGGCACCTTCCTTGTGCAGTGTGTGAGCACCAATCGACTGTGCACTTGTTTTGCTTGTATCCTGCTAGAAGCTCCTATTGGTGCATATGGTCTTGGAAGCACTCCAAAATCTTAAAATACTCTTGTTGCACTCTGGCAGGGGACGGGAGATTTTGGACCAGAACATGGAAAAGTGCAATGAGCGCTTCACTTGCGGGGGTGGAGTGTTGTCTGTGTTTTAATCTACATACCTATTGGGCTTTGTATTTTGGGGTCTACAAAAACGTAAAAAACTATGGTGTTTTTTTTTATTTTTTATTATTATTTTTGTTTTTGGTACATAGAAAACAGCAAAGCCAGAAAGAGCATATGCAGATCCTGACCTCTTCTGGGGGGGAATTTGGGTACAAAGTTATGAGATTTTAAATTTACAAGCCTTTATTATTTCATTTTTTTTAGCATTGTTGAGTTAGACATTTCGTTAGGGGGAAAACATTTCAGGGGCAGACGTTTCCCATATAAAAAATCTCCTTGACGTGGGGAAAATAGTTAAAATATCAGTAATGGATGGTCATAAAGGCAAGCATTTGACAAAGCGACTCTGTGCTAAGGCCGCCTACCGACAGTCCACCAGTGACCATCGCAAAGTGCTGCCGTAGAGCAGCCAAGAGACCGAAAACTTGAAGACTTTCTCTGCTCGAGTCTGCCCCAACCCCGGAATTGATGGTTATTCCTCATGTATGGACTGGCGAGTGCGGAGGGTCTGAGCTAGCGCCTCCCTTCCTCCTGTTTGAGATACTCCAGAGAGCGCTAGGTGATAAGTAATGTGTGCACTTGCAGAGAGTAGGGTATGGGGCAGTGACCAGGTATATGTGCACTAGAACACTCCCCAACATAGTAACCGCGATTTGCTGTTCTACTGGAAATGCACACATCAGCAGTGTTATGATGTTGTTGTAAATTTGTGATGGATCAACACTCCTGTGGTGTGTGACAATTTAAATAACTTTGTTAGAGGTCATTTTTCGTAGTTTATATTGTGGTTTTAATATCATTTTGGGGGGGTGGGTTGTGCTTATTCAATTTAAGGGGTTAGTGGTAGTTTTGCTCGCATGTAGTTTTTTTAGGGGTTGAATATATTCTTAACTAATGCAGCTTAGTCGTGTACTAACCATGTAGCCATGTGGATTTGGTGTTGTGATTTGAGGAGTGCCTCTTTTCTGAGGAATGGTGTTGTAGGTGTCATTGTTTCGCCACAAATTGTGATGCCTCAGTGTGTTGGGTTTTCAACATGGTACCAGGTTTTATTTTATTGTTTATATTTAATAGGTCCCAAAATTGTGAAATAATGTGTGGTGAGCTTAGATGCTTTTTTGCTGTCTTTCTTTTGTGAGCAGAGATTCTCGTTTTAGTACTTCTATAAAACTCTGCCAGGCTCATCAGAGTTCCGCAAGCGGTGAAGTGCATTAGGTTGTGCCCTTCGCACTGATTTTTAGCACCGGGTTTTTGTCCTGCATAGTAAAATCCGTGCGGAGGCTACCACGCGCAGCCCAACTGTGTGTTGCTTCTTTTTGCAGCTCGGGTTGAAGCTCTACCTGGGCGGCGGCTTCCTCAATGCGAATGTAAGGTATCTCACGGCGAGCGGTCGCAACCATCCATGACCGCCTGCATTGAGAAACCTCGCTGGGTGGTGGTCTAGCATTGGGTTTTCCTCGCTCGCCAACTTAATGTTGGCGAGCGAGGAAAAACTCTGCTCTGGGAAGCGGAAGTTTTTGGAACTCCGCGAAGAGCGGAAAACTCCAAATGGAGCGAGTACACGGCCCAAGATTAGTTATGTTGTCGTTCACATTTTTCTTCAGACTATTCTAGCATTCAGCATGGGGTAATAGGTCATCCCACTTCAGCCATTGGCTGACGTCTGAGTGACATCAGTCTGCTCTTTCACATGGAGCATACCCGCCCATAAATAAGCTCACTTAAGTGCCAGGGACTACCATGGCAGAGTGTGCTTTTTGAGACCCCAAAATATTTTAGCTTTTACCAATATTTAATTTTTAGATAGCTTAAAGCCCAGAAGGCTCCTCAACATATACATTTAACAGGAACCATGACAAAACCAGCTTTGACAGCACCAGATCTATTGTATTTGCCAATGCTTGCTTTATTAGGTGTGTTATGTTTATTTTTTCTATAGTGTTTGTGAGTGTAGGAAATCAGGGTGTTTTTAGCAAGTGTATGGTGCAGATGTGAGTTCAGGATTATTATACATATGTGGACTTCTGATTTCCCATTAGTTCGTATTTTGGGGTTTGTAGTGCTTTTTTAATCTTCAAACGTTGAGATGTGGTCTTGCACTTATGATAATGAAAGCAGATACATGAACTTTCTTTTTCAAATTTAGGGTTGGCTTTCATCATCATTATTATATTATGACTGCTCTAGTTACCTTCATGTTTTTTTCAGTTCTGTTCTCACACATACAATTGTGGTTGTGTTTTTGTTCTTTTTGTTGCAGATACTTTGATTACGTATTGTGGGCAATGTATTTGGAAATACAGTATGTTTGGGCTATTTAAGGGTGGTGAATTTTGGCTTGTAGTAATCATTTCAGTGACAGACTGTATACTATTTCATGTTGTATATCCGTGCTCATATATTTGATTGTTCTCCTCCTAGACACACTTCTGGATACAAAATGGGCCTCCTCTGAACTGGCTTGGACGGCTCACCCGGAAACAGGGGTATGTTTCTTAATTTTGTTTATTTTGTGTTCTCTCTGAATCTTCTCCCAGTCTGTCTACGTTTTCTTTAGAGCTCAGCTATTCTGATTGGAAGGTGTCGGTCACTGTTTAATGAATGTAATACATTGGTGAATGGTGGGCTGAGTAATTACTAATTTGTGTTAGTGTGTGTGTGTTTTTATTTTTTATTGTGAGTTTGGTTGAATGTTAGAATGTAAGTGGGTTGAATTTATTTGATGCTTCTGATAGTTTACTTTTGGTGGGTAGACTATGGGTGTGCGTTGTCAGATAAATAGAATTGGAATTTCTGTTAATCATTTGGATGAATTGGGCACGAGTAAATCTATTTTGTCAATATGTAAAACAGCCGGTTTGATAGTTGTCACAAGTAAATTGACCTCCTGAACGAGAAAAAAAGTGCATTGAATGCTTTAGTTGATATACTGGTGGAATTGGTTGGTGGGATTGATGTAAGGCGTTGTGTGTGACGTCAGATAATGGACCCAGCAAAGTATGATGCGTATCTGCACCGTTGCAAGCTGTTGGTTGTCCATCTTGAATAATCCTTTAACTTAGTTTCTGGGATGTTTTAAGCTATTTGAAAGCTTGAGAATTTTCAAGATCTTTTTCAGCGTGAAAGTGAAGAATGTTCTTGATGAAAATGAGGTGAGGAAATGTAGAATCCAGACCCTGGCCATCTGAAAACGCTGCATTGTGAGAAATCCTGGAATTTCTCAAAGTAAACGCCACATTTCCCCATGCTAGTTGGACCTGACCCTTGGTGTGAAGTAGGATTTGTGAATGAGAGGTCTGAGACTACTTACTTCTTAATTCTTCTGAGGTCTTTTATTGGTGTGGGCCTTTTGTGTCCCAGATCATTTAAACGCCTAACTTTTGCATCTTTCTTCTTCTTGCAGTGGGAAGAAGTTAGCGGCTATGATGAGGCCATGAATCCCATTAGAACTTACCAGGTGTGCAATGTGCGGGATCTCAACCAGAACAACTGGCTTCGGACAGATTTTATCGATCGACGGGAATCCCAGCGGGTCTATGTGGAGATGAAGTTCACTGTGAGAGACTGCAACAGCATCCCCAACATCCCTGGCTCCTGCAAGGAAACTTTCAATCTCTTCTACTACGAATCGGACACCGACTCCGCTTCTGAGAACAGTCCTTTCTGGATGGAAAACCCCTACGTCAAGGTGGATACCATTGCCCCGGATGAGAGCTTCTCGAAGCTGGAGTCTGGCCGGGTCAACACCAAGGTGCGCAGTTTTGGGCCACTGTCTAAAAATGGGTTCTATCTGGCCTTCCAGGATCTTGGCGCGTGCATATCCCTAATTTCTGTCCGTGCTTTCTACAAAAAGTGCTCGGACACCATAGCCGGCTTTGCCGTATTTCCTGAGACCTTGACGGGAGCAGAAGCTACATCGCTGGTCATTGCACCCGGTACCTGTATTCCTAATGCCGTGGAGGTATCTGTGCCCTTGAAGCTGTACTGCAATGGGGATGGCGAGTGGATGGTGCCCGTTGGCGCATGCACATGTGCTGCTGGATATGAGCCTGCCATGAAGGATACTCAATGCCAAGGTAAGGGCTTATCTCGTAATACTAGAGACACGCAGATGTGGTGAGTTTTCACCATAGTGCAGAAGCCTTGTTAGGCTACGCTTTGTAGAGCTGTATGTCTGCTGCAGCAATCATGGCCATGTTGTAGGGTTTCCAGATGTCTCCTGGTAGAACTATATGGGGAAGAAAACGCAAACGAACGGGGAGGGTAAATTTACCTGTGACTTTGATGGAGATGAGTCTTGGCTTCTGTTTTACCTACTACACTAGAGGAGATGAAGCTCAAAATCTGATGAGGCCTGGCCACTCCTTTACCTAGAACACTGGTAGAGATGAGGTATAACTTCCCTTTAGCCAGCATACTGGTAGAGATGAGAGCTGGCTTCCTCTGTACCTAGAACACTGGTAGAGATGAGGGATAACTTCTCCTTTAGATAGGATGCTGGTAGAGATGAGGGCTGGGTTTCTCTTTACCTAGAACATTGGAAGAGATGAGGGCTGGCTTCCCCTTTGCGTAGGTTGAGAGGTTGCTCCTCTGCATACTTGGCCCAAAGCTGTAGAACGCCTCCCTGAGTCTGAGAAGCTGTACCTCTTTGACTGTTTTTTGTAGGAACCTGCAGACCCAGATGTTCCAGCACTGATGGCCTTGTCTGCCCTACCTCTACCCAGTGCCAAGAAACCCTTTTTGGATAGATTAGTGCTTTACAAGACGCTTTAATAATAAGAATAATAATAGTAGTAATAATAGAACACTTGTAGAGACGAGGGCTGGCTTCCCAATTATCTAGAACATTGGTACGGAGGCCGCCAGCTTCCTTTTTGCTCATTGTGCAGAAGAAACAATGGCTGTGTTCACTTTCACACTGATGGTGACGAGTCCTGGCTCCATTTTGCCCTATACAAAGATGGATGCTGAGGGCTGGCCTGCAGCCTTGCTCTGTTAGTTATACATTGATTTCCCCAACGCATTTCACTCTGTTGGAGCCCAGGGCTGCATTCCTTGTTATCCATTACCCTGATAAACATAAGAGTTGTCCCTTCCTGTCCTCCTGCACTGCTTTGTGTAAGGTCCTCTTATCTCCGCACCCACATGGAAACAGGCTGGCTTTTCCCACTTTTACCTAAAACCGTAGCAGAGATGTGATTTTGGTTGGTTCACTTTGCAGAAGTAGAAATTCTGGTTGTGTACAACATCAGAGGTGAGAGTTGACCTTTGTTACAGCACCTGCTGGAGTAGAAGCGAGGGTCGAGGCTCCCCTGATTACGGTGGTGGTGTTTTTTATTTTGTTTGTTTTTTTGAGACACAGTATTTGCTGATAATCCTGGTCTGCATTAATAGGAGTATTTCATTTTGTACAGAAGTGAAGTATAGCTGTGCATTCTACTCCCAGCTGGGCATAGTTCACAGGTTCGTACTCACTTGAGAAGCTCAGATTAGCCTGGAGTGAGACCTTAGTAGGAGTTCAGCCTGTGGCAGGCCTTGTGTTTGGTGTTTGGAAGCTTTCACTAGGAAAGAGCGCAAACATGCAGCAGTGTCCAGAGTGCCAGATCAGAAATATGGAAACCCCTCTCTACAGATTTGAGATTTAAATATTTTTCTATTTACACCTTTTTCAATTTTGATATGAATTGTTTTATATTCTTCCCTTGTTTGATAGACAAAGTCTAAATAAAATCTAAATCTCAAAAATCTGTCCTCTAGACCATTGGTGTCTGGGGTAGGTCTAAGAGGGATCAATTCCACGCCAGACTTTCAGGATGACCACTGTTCAGAAAGGTTTATTCCTACATTTATTGTATGTAATTGTATATACGTGGGTACCATGAAGGGCTGGTTGTATGTAGCCTTCCGACATCTATGGTGGATTCCTCTACGAAGGCCCCAGAGGTGGAGGGTGAAACAGTCGGGGGCATCAGAACAAGGGTGAAACACAAGTTGGGCTCCCGCTCCATTTCCCCCCCCCCAGTATCTCGGTTGTAGCTGCTGATTGTATGATGCAGGCACAGCGAGGGGTCTCGTCTTGTGAGTAGTTCAGTTTGTTCGGGCTCAGACGCGTGTTATGGATGCCTTGTCAGCTCATGAGCTGTGCTTGTCTTGGGAGAGTTGTGGGGGAGGGGTGTTGGAGATCTTTTTAAAGTATGAATAGAAAGATAAAAAAAATAATAATTTTTGGGGTGCAAACCTGCTGAATCACGTGACACTGCGGGGTTCTGTTCCACCAGACACACCCTTTTTTTTCCCCAAACGTCGGTGTCTAATCACCATCCAACCACTAGGTGGCAGGAGCGTGCAAAGCATGTGCATCTATATCTGATATGAAATTGCAAAACTAGGGTTACAGATAAAAAAAAAAAATGTCATTCTTGTGCGACAGGGGAATGTGTAGGAGAGAGAGAGTGTGAAATCGCTGGCTTATGAGTCCAGCAGTCAGTCTGTGAAATCCAAGCCCATCAGACGGTGTCTATTGGAATGCAGCGCGCAGCTGCTCATAGGCCCGGAGCGCAAGGTGCATTCCCCGGGTCCTGCTGATGGACCCACCGGGCATTGTTTCATTGCTCTGAACTACAAGCTCCGATTAGTCGCCCATTCATCAGCTGACAGGTATTGTCTGATGTTTGAGTTAAAAGGGGCATATGAATTTAGCCTGCAGCTGACCTTTGACCCCCAACCATCCTAATTCATCTTTCATATCTCGAGGCACTAGTAGTGGGAGTGGATGAATAGAGGGAACTTTAAAAAAAAAAAAAAAAAAAAAAAATCTTATTACTCCTTCCCACAGTTTCCAACTCTTCAAGGAAAATGCAGCGCTTTGACGCTGAATTCTTTGCTGTAGCACAGGCGGAAGTCTGCTGGATAGCAAGCAGCAGCACTAGCAGCACACAGTGTGTGCATCAGCAAAGAACCAGAAAGCAACACAATGCATGCCCCTGCACGCCAGGGAGCCCGGCCGAGCAGCGATGCGCAGGAGCACAGAGTGGAAAGCGGTGAAAGCCGTGAGCAGCCAGGCAGTGACGTAGAGGTGGGCCGACCCAAAGTGAGATTAGTGGGGGCATTCTGCCACAGGGCCGTGCACCTACTTCAAAATCCATTTATTGATTAATAAAGAGAGCATGCCATTTTGTATATATAATAATGAGATATCTAACAGAGCTGCCGTTAGACGGCGCCAGACACTGTTAACCAAAAAAAAAAAAAAAAAAAAAAAAACAGAACCCCTCTGGAACATTTATGTATGCTTTGAACCCGGTGTTCATGCTACCTGGCATCAACGGAAAAAATAGGTCCCTGCATGTGTTTTGTTGTGTGTGTGTATATATAAAAAAAAGTTATTTAAAAAAAATCTGGGCTGAACAAAAACGTCTGACACGCCCGAAGTGCAAGCTTGAAAATAGTAAGAAAGTAACTGAAATAAAGGCAGAGCACAGAGCCCGAAAACCACGGAGTGCGGCATTGCAGCTGATAGCACAGTCCTGCAGCTCGAAGGCAGCAAAATGCAATGTTCAGCACAGAGGCAACAGCGCTGAATGTAAAGACACCAGCAGCACAGCCATAGGGCTGCTGAGTGCAGTGCTGCTGTATAGGAGCAAACTTTCCTCCAATAGCAAAATATTTGATGAAGAAAAAAAAAAAAAGCCTGTAAAATGTCCACGTTCAAAAATGACTGCCTGGCAGCCGTGCTTGCAGCCATAGGTCCTTACCTAGCATCCTGCAGAGTAGGCGGTCACACCAACTTCACACTACACTAGATTCATATAAACACTTAACCCTGATCAGGATCTATAGAATGATTGCAAATCTGGGCCAGTATCTTTGTTTGAGGACCGGCGGTCTGACCACGCAGCCGTTGAGTCTCTTCCTTTTCCATGGTGATGGGGCAACCATGAGTGAGTAGGGCAGTGTCTGCTCGGTGTGGAAGGTTTAGCTGCTCGGACTCACCAATTGACGACTCTAAATTATTTTTTTTACTTTTTCTTTTTTTTTTTTTTAAATTTCACTAGCCTACTTTATTGCCACTCTAGCTGGCAATTCATGTTTGTCTCCAACATCCATCGTTACTGGAAAATTTCCACTAGTGTAACCGCTTGAAAACATCATCTTCCCCTCTGGGTCGATTGATTCAAAATGGCGTCCAGTTGACTATCTTGGCTCAGACAAAATGGCCCCCAGTCACTTTCACGACAGGATCTGGACCCGTGGTACTATGTGACCTGCGCCACCTGTGCCTCAGACAATCAGCCTTGCTACTCCTCATACAGACAACACCCTACTATTTATTCCAAGCCCTACATTCCTCAGTGATTTAGACTGCTGTCAGCAATTGTGACTTGCTAATCACAGAATTACGTAATTAAAAAGTCACACCTGGTGTGGTTCACCAGGGTGTATTCACCCATTTGGAATGTTACAATGTCAGGAGGGGAGTGTGTTTGTGGGAAAACAAAGATGTGAGCAGATAATACCACTTCCACTGGTGAAAAATTTCCACTGGATGGCATTAGAAAGAAGGTTATCGTGCTTGAAAGGAAATAGTCCATATATAAAACATTCTCCCAAAAAATCCTGCTCCAGGATTCCAACAATACAACACTACCATTCCCTGGCACCAAACGTTTACACTGGCATGGCTTTGTCATTTCTTGGGGGGCGAAAGGCTTTCTCACGGCACAGGTTCAAGTGGTCACCATGAGATCGAAACCCAGTGCATCGTTTCTCCCATGGTGTGGCCTGAATTGCAGCATTCCAGTGGGATTATACATATCTTGAAACCAAATGTGGGCTATTTTTAAATAAACTATTTTGGGGGCGGTTTATTTAGTGCATTTAGGGCCTCTATTTGGGCTATGTGTCCTTGTCAATCCCCTGAAAAAAAAATGTGTTAAGTTCCAAAATCCAATTTTTTTTTTTAGATAACATTGTTTTGAACTTTTTCCCCCTTTCCATAAAAATATATCCAATAAAATGTTTGAATTGGGATTCATGGGGTAGTTTACACCTGTGAGGTCTATAAATCTCCCCCACACCCCCGAAATAGAAAGAAACCCGGTATATTCTCTCTGGAGCAGTCCTTTCATGACGCTAGTAAAGAAGAGTGACTAGGGGATGTAAAGTTTTGAATGAATACCGGCAGTACAGCCGTGTGATCAGTACCAAAATTAAAGGAACATCATTGGAAGTCCCGCAGTGAGGCTCAGAAAATGTTAGGGTGACACACATGCTTGGTGAGGATGTGGGTGGGTCCTGGCCGTCCCAGAGAGGACATGACCTTGAAGATGGTCATGTGCTGGGGTTTGGGGTGGCAGATGGCCTCTCCCATCCGCTATGGTGCCTTACCCTCTGACGTCCACCCTCCATCCGCTGGGTCACAATTTACTGCAGAGTCCCGTTTCTTGGAGGTATGAGGTGCCGAGATGTAGGTGGCAGTGTTCATTAGGTTGCACGTGATTGGTCAGGAAGGAGCCCTAGTGCTTTAATTGGGGCCCTAGAGAAGAGGCTGTAAGCATTGCTATAATGTTGTGCAGCATTTAAGGGTTCTTCACTTTCTAGTGTTTTAAGGGTTCACTATGAAGTCTTTCGTTTTCAATAATAGTGGGGAAGTGCACCGCCATTTTTGGGGTGGTTGGTTGTGCATATTTGGTGCTTCTGCTCTGCTGTACTTTTAAGCATTGCTGTGCAGTGGTTGGTTGGTGCTGTCATTTGGGGTGCACTGTACATTAAAGCACATTGATAAGTGCAGTAAGTTTGTTTTAAAGCTGAAATGGCACTTTATAAAGGATCCAAGCCGTGTCACCAGCCCCACTGGTCCTGACCCGAAGGCTGCTGTGCAGGGTGGGCGTCGCCCTCCACCATGGCCTCGGACCGCCTGAATGTCTGGGCTAGCGCACACAGCATTTGCCTAATGGCTTTTCCAGGGGCTGATTTCTGCGTATTCCTCTCAGAGATGGGGGTCAATGCAAGTTTTATGGACTAGTAAAAATGTTGTGGCTGGCAGAGAGGTCTAACAGTGTATCGTGTTCTCTCTCTCCACCCTCTCTCTTCCTCTACATCTTTTGGCACTCCGCCCTGACTCACTACTCTGGTCTTTACATTCATACTCGCTAAACAACCCCTGCAAAATGTGCCTTTCTTCACATATGTTTCTCTCCCTAATTATTCTCACTTACAAAATTTACACATCTCCTTCTGTTTCTCTTCCTGTATTTTGTTCTCTCTTTTTCTCTATTTCTTTATTTCTGTGCGTTGTTCTCCTCCATTCCTTCTCTTTACCACTCGCATAATCCGTCTCCCTCCTTCTGTCTTTGACTCGCAGCTTGTGGTCCAGGGAACTTCAAGTCCAGGCAGGGTGAAGGCCTGTGCACCCCTTGCCCACCCAACAGCAGGACGAGCTCCGGGGCTGCGACCATCTGCACCTGTCGCAATGGCTACTTTCGAGCCGACACGGACTCCGCCGACAGCGCCTGCACCAGTAAGTGCCTTTTCACTGCACTTCTCTGTTCTTTCTGGTCGCTGGTTCAAGGCGGATGGGTGATGGTTGGGACTGGTCACAGTTTCCTCTTCTAAATCTCTTTACGTGTGTGCAACAGGTTTGGGTGGTTTTGCTCTTAGCTGAAGGGAGTGCAAGTTTTCTCCCCGCTGTATGTTCTCACTGTCTTAGGGTTTTTGGAAGTCTTATAATTTTTTCCTTTTCTTATTGAGCCTTAATGGTGTGGACTGTTCAGTCCCTGAGCGTATAAGGCTGCTTCGTCAGCATTGGACTGTTCTTTCTGTCACGAGGCGTGTATTGGCTTTTACTTTGGTTGTTGTCTATTCTGTCTTTGGTTGTTGAATTGTAAATTGGCTTCGCTCCTCTTTTCTTGCTGTCAAGGAGTTTAAATTTGCTGTGTTTGAGGAGTTTTCGATGCTTCTATTTTCCTGGGTTTGCATGCAGAGCTGTGGTTTGTTTGCTTTCTCTTAGCTGGGTTTTGGGTTAACTCTTTCTAAGATATTTGGAGTCTGTGACCGCGTTTGATCCGCCCCTACTTTTGATGTTTTAATTGTCTTTGTGATTGGTGGAGTTCCTGGGTTTGCTCAGTATCAGTGCTCTAACTTTTTCCACGAGTGAAGGTGTTCTAGGCTTGTTTTCTTCACTATACTGGTCTTATCTTTGAGTTGTTGCTGTTGTGGTGTGTGTGTGTTTTTCTTTGTTTTTTCTTTATTTCTAATTTTTGTAAATTCCTGTCTCTTGGTCCATCATCTGATGTTCTCCCCTCGCTCTTTTTGTACTACTCAACAGCTTTTCTCTCTCTCTCTCACGATACAGGTGTCCCATCTGCACCTAGGAATGTGATTTCCAATGTAAATGAGACCTCACTGGTTCTGGAATGGAGTCCGCCAAGGGACTCCGGCGGACGAGACGACCTGCTATACAACATCATCTGTAAAAAGTGCGTCTTGGAGCGCCGCACCTGCTCGCGCTGTGACGACAACGTGGAGTTTGTTCCCCGACAGCTGGGTCTGACAGAAAAGCATGTCTACATCAGCAACCTGCTAGCTCACACGCAATACACCTTCGAGATCCAAGCCGTCAACGGAGTCTCGAACAAGAGTCCTTACTCACCGCAGTTTGCCTCCGTCAATATTACCACCAACCAGGCTGGTAAGCATCAGGCGTGTTTCTTAGGAGTGACTGTTGAGAGCCATGTTGTGGATGATTTTCATAAACCTATACATCTAGCAATGCATGTAAACTTTCTTCCGCTTCATATGAACCAGTGCCGGATTTACATGTATGCAAAAGGCATCCGGAGGGCAGGCTAAGCACGACCGTGGAAACAGGCACTCGTTTCTGCACATGCTCTCAAGGTTCATATGCCTCCCACCATGAGTTGCGTCCTTGCCAAGTCAAGGAGAACAGGAAGTGGAAATGATGAATCTTCAGTCCGTGCCATTGTTGCTCAGGATTGGCAGCTTCCCGGGTACCGCCTCCTCTGTAAACCTTGGCACAGATGTTTTATAGGTCCAACCCAGAAGTGCATTAAGGTGTCGATGAAGGGCCAGGTAGAAGGTGGACCTTGCTGCTGTGCTCCCTACTTCTCCAGTCTGTTCTAGTCTTTGGGGTACTGGAATGCTGAGAAGTTAGGACTGACATGGCGGTTGGTCAGCGTTGCTCCCCGATTTATTCATGGGGAGCCAGTAAAGTCGCTATGGTTGGTGGTGGTAGCCGTGCTGCGGTTCCATGCTTCTTCATTTCCTCTGATCGGTTACGGAGTGCTGATGAAGTGATGGGAAGCGGGGCTTTTGGGGTACCATCGCTTGGGTCCACACCCATCTCCGCTTTGTCAGTCCAGTCTGTGCTGGTGCTGTGAATGGTGTCTGGTTGCGGCAGGGGGTTAGTTGGTGGGCAACAGGCTGTTTGCCTTCGGGATCTGTCTCAGTCAGACCTCTGTTTGTTCTTCTGCCTCTATTGTTCCTGGACTTGGTATTTAATCCACTTCCTCTCTTTCCTGAGAGTAGTTGACCTGGGGGATGGAGGCTGGAGGCACCGTTCATCTCTCTGGACGTGTAACCAGCACAGAAGGCTTCCTCCTCCCTTCAGACGTCGCTCCCTTTAGGGTCACCGTCTCGCAATGCTTTTGCTGCAGCCGTGTTGTCCTCTCTTTGTACAACTTTTCAGCCTCTCATCCCACTCCCCAACTCCTTCTGCTGCCTCCTCTTTAGTCAGTCTTACGTTATGTTTTTGCACCATCTCTTCTTGTCGAGCTCTTATTGGCCCGCTCCTCGGGCTTCTGAATACCAAGAGCTTCTTCTAGCACCAGATGTGTCCACCTGTGGCCCTGAGGCTGGGGGATTTTCAGGATCAGGCGGATTTTCAAGGTCACCACTGCAAGAATGACTGTGATTTAGCATTGTATGTAAATATTGCATAGGGATGTTCTGAATGTGTGGATCCATCCTGGACCTGTCCCGGACACCCCTATCTTCTGCACTAACCTGTGCTGGGCACCCCTGCCTTGTGCACTGTCCATCGCCTTCCTCTTTGCCCCATCTGGCTCGTGTGTCTTACTTCACTTGCTTGTCGCATCCACCATTTTCAAACCTTCTTACCACTCCTTCTCGAGTTATTCTAAAAACACTACTGCTGTTCTCCCGCCTTTCCTGTGTGTGCTACAATGCCATCGCATTTGTAGACTACCACCAACCTATCCAGTCACCACTCAGTGCCTGAAAGACCTTACCCTGCCCCATCTTGTTCCCCGTGAACTCTTGCTACCACCTAATGCCTGTCCAGGGCTTCTTAGCCACATGCACCGCCCCCTCCCCCACAACCTCCTAGCCGTGGCTGTCATGTCAGTGCCATTGGACCCCCCCTTCTAACCTTTCCTTGCCCCTCTTTCCTCCTAGCATCTAGGCTTGCGCGCCTCCCCTCCATCTCACCCTCTCACCCATGACCTCTCCCTCGTGCAGCGGCAGCCGGAAGTAGTTTCCTCTGAAAGGCACTGCTCGCTGCCTCGTCTAAGGAGAGGGATCCTAGCTGCAGGCTGGCCCGGGTGATTTGTCTTCGGATTGTTGGTTAATGGGGCAGAGATTACATCTCACTGAAGGCAGGGTAGTAAGGAGGCCTGGCCGAGGAGGCGGTATCGCATGCTTCCTGTGTGCCCTGCTAGTGTCCCTCCCTGTGTGGTCTGTTAATACCCCCCTTGAATGCTCCTCTATCCTGCGTCCAAGGTGTCCTGCTGTTGCCCCACTTGCATGCTCCCTGTGTGCTCCACTCTTGGCCAGCTTCTGCCCGCTCCCTTTATGCACTGCTATTGCCCCCCTTGTATCCTCCCTATGTTGTCTGTTAATTCCCCTTTCATGGATTGTGATTGGATTGCATGTGTTCTGTCCTATCTTTTTACTGCTCCGTGGCAGTCCTACTCTTATGCCACTCTTGCCTGCTTCACGTTTGCCCGCTGGTCCTTGCTATTGCCCCTCTTGGGTACTGATGTTGCGTCTCTCGTGCACGCTCGCTGTGTGCCCTGCTACTTGCCTGCTCTTGCTACCTTTTAACCATATAATCCTGCCAATGCTGTCCTCTTTCCACCATGCGTTGTCCTTCAGGGCTGCTTTCTTGGTTTCATTGTCTCGCTCTCTCGCCTTCATTGCTGGTTAGAGATACTTTGTCGCCTCCGTGCCTCCTGTCCTTTGTCGTGTGGCCTTGCATTCATACGCACAGTGGATAAGCATGGTCTCCTAAGTGGGTGCATGCTTCAGAAGGTCTATAGTCTCACCTGTATCCATGCTGCTGAAGGTCTGTTCTCTCACCTATATGGTCCTACAAGCCTTCTCCGAGACGTCCAGACCTGCTTTCACCTATATGTGGGTTCCCCTCCCGCCTGGTATTTCCCCTGCATTGCATGCTACTGGCAGGCATCTTGCTCCTTCCTGTGCGCCACTGCCAGGCCTGCTTCCGCAGCTATGCTACGTCCGACGTCTACTGTCCAGCCTGCTCCTGCTCGAACATGCACACCCGCTGTCAGCTCTCCTCTTGTGTGCACACGTGCCATATGGTAGCATCCCCTCTCACCAAAGTGTGATCCATCAGTGCATAATGCTCAGTTTCTGCTATCTTATAATGTGCCTTTTGAAGGTTTGTTCTAAGCGCATCTTTATTTCTGGTTTCAGCACCTTCTGCCGTTCCCACAATGCACCTGCATGGCAGCACAGCCAACAGCATGACGTTATCGTGGGCACCACCAGAGCAAACCAACGGATTCATCCTGGACTACGAGATCAAGTACTTCCCCAAGGTATCAACAAGCAGAGGATTGAGTCAGGAGGGAACAGAGCAAATGGTCTAGAAGTGAATGAAGAGTGGAGGCAGTAGGGTACCACAATCATGAGATGCCTTCCTTTTGTAGCCTCCCTTCTATTTTTAGACTGCCTGTTTTCCCCTATTCTCACAGCCACATATTTTTCTCTGCACCCCTGCTGCCAGTTTTACTCCTCTTTGGTCACCAAAGAGTTAAGAATTTAACCGCCGAACCAGGAAGTCCAAGGCTTCCATAGACTTTGCTGTATTTACAATGCCTAGCTAATATGAATTCCCTCCAGATCTGACGTAGTTTATGATTTATATTTCTCCTGGAGCTCTGGGTGAGGTAGGATTTGAAAAAGTGGTTGTGGAAGGCCTGGCGCTTACACCAATCTTTCTCTCTGTGTGACTAAAGCAGGGTCCAAGTGAAGGGGTCGCCACGGTCACGAGCCAGAGTAACCGAGTGCGCCTGGATGGGCTGAAGCCAGAGACCGTGTACATGGTGCAGGTGCGTGCGCGGACTGTGGCGGGATACGGCTCCTACAGCCTCCCTATGGAGTTCCAGACCGCCACACAAGATGGTACGTGTTACTCGTTACTACGGTGTTGCGTCTTCTGCTTCAAGCACCCATTGTCCACTTTTGGCTTCCATATTACAGTCAGCCCTGATTTCCTGGTATTTTGACACTTTTCTGCCATATGCTGTCAGAGATATTTCTTTCATTCGCTCTGCTCTTCAAGTGGCACCCACATTCCATGCTCTGCCAACACATGCACTACTCATCTTTCCTTTGTTCATGTCCTGCACATCCTGCTCTGAAGCATGCTCTACTGCACCAAAACCCCCCTGCAGTTTGCTTGTGCTCCACGTCAGCCCTCCCTCACAATAAGTCTTCCCCTACGAATTCGCATGAATCCTCGCCCGCTCGTTCTCCCCTGCTGAATGAGTTTGCGGCATATACCTTGTTTCTTTTCATACACCCTGTTCACCAACTCACTGTTTAACAATTTCTTGATGGTACCACTTGAAGCTCTACACCCCACACTACTTTTGCTCCCTCCACACCACTCATTCTCGCAAATTGCATGGATCTTCTTGCACACACCTTGGCTAATCCTTCACAAGCACATCTCACTCACCTCCTACTTTCCTCAACACTTGTTTCCATTATTTGATGAATTTCTCTTTGCACTTCCCTTCACTCCTAATTTTCCTTCTGTTCTGCCTTGCCCAATACACCTCACTTCTTTCCATCTCTCTGCCACATTCTTTGGACTATGTTTGCCTCTCTCTTCCCCCCCCCCCCCCCCATCTCTTATGCATTCTCTTCACTGCTGCCCCTTTCCTTCCTTTTTACTACCCTTCACCTCTTCATTTCATGTAGCCCTCCTCAGTTGGTTCATCACGAGCCTCACCATTTTTGTTTTTCTTCAATCTAGAAGGTGAGAAGAGCAGCCTGCAGGAGCAGCTGCCGCTGGTGGTGGGATCGGCCACTGCTGGCCTCGTCTTTGTCATCGTAGTGGTGGTGATCACCATTGTGTGCTTCAGGTATGTGGACTGATGCTAGGAAGGACCCTAAGTACAGCTGGGTGTTGGGCAATGGGAGCAGGGCACAGGAAAGCCAGGTGAACAGTGGGTTGAGGGATACCAACAGAAAAACTTGGTAGTATGGGGTAGCAGAGCAGGGATTCGACATCCGACAGTGGTGACCTGTAGGGTAATAGGCTAGCAGTGTTTGGGCATCCGAAGAGGAGCAGATTGTCTTATAAAGGGGATGAGACTGAAAGGGCTCGGGCAGTAATGGTCTTGATCATGTGTCCACTTGAGTGTGGAGTGGGAAGCAGTGGGAGTAACCGGACTGCTCACTTAGCATCATGTGCTGTTCAAGTTGTCCCACACTCTGCTTAAGAGTTTGGTGTTGTGAGTGACCAGCACTGTACGAGTTAGTGGTCCTAAAAGCTGAACATACTTATGGATCAGTGCTAGGTTTGCCAATGCTTGCTAGACAATGAAGGCATAGGGCTCTTGCAGTGTAAGGGGATTGTTGAGAAGAACAATGCTGGGGGAGAAGCTGGTCTCCAGAGAATGGAGGATTGCGGTGTCTCGATAGAGTAATTAAGGCTTATTTGTAATAAATGTTCATGTATCTAATCCCTGATCTTGCATCTATTGCAGAAAACAGAGGAATGGCTCTGAGTCGGAGTACACTGAGAAACTGCAACAATACAGTGAGTGGCAAGGTCTTGGAAATGGGAAGACACCTTGGGGCGCAGGATACAAGCTTGGACAATGATTGGAAGACTGTTGAATGAAAGAGTGGTCTACAATGCATGGCCTCATACATAGTCTGCCTGGTAGGAGTGGTTGAAAGTCATAAGACCGCATGTAGACATCACTCCCAAACAGGGCATTTATGGCTGAAGTTTCATTTAGAAGTCTGGGCTAAAGACCAACAGGCTAGGGAAGTAGCCGCATAATTGTGGCCCATCCGGGATTATTTTTCATATAGAGAAGCTCTTGGCACTCACAAACCTCTTGGAGTTTGAGCCCATGTTGTGGTGGGCCTTATGGTTCTAGTTGTGTAAATCTTTAGTGGGTGTAGCTTTAAAGGACCTTTGGACTCAAGATTGCAACCTTTCTACGTTTCGGGCACTGGGTAACTTCACTGTGAGTAAGCATTCTGCCCTTTAACAAGGAGCACAATCACACCCAAGTTCCCTTGAATGCTAGGTATTACAAAGGCAATAAATGCTTTTTGAGGCCAAGAAATATTTTTGCTTTAAACAATTTTTACATTGCCTGGGTCGCAGCAGATTCCCCAGCAATAACGTTTTGTCAAAAACTATAACAAAACAAGGATTGACCAAGCCGAAAGCCCTGGCAGCCAATGCCAGACCTAATGGCTTTAAAAGACCGCCCCCTCACCTATGCAAAGATGTGGATGGGCCTTGGGGTGTCATAGCCTTGGAAGGTGTTTTGATGTACAGTTGCTTAGATCATTCTCCTAAATGAGGTTGCTCTCCTACAAAGAGATACTAATTTACTGAACCATTTTCTCTTTTCAGTCCCTCCTGGGATGAAGGTTTACATCGACCCCTTCACTTACGAGGACCCCAATGAAGCTGTGCGCGAGTTCGCCAAAGAGATCGATATTTCCTACGTGAAGATAGAGGAGGTGATTGGAGCAGGTCAGTTTTGTGGGCATTTGGATTATATTTCTAATTAAATTACTTTGTCCTTGATTACTCTGTCCTCTTTGCTTCTCCCTTCTTTATTCTACTTGACGCGATTCCCTCCTCACATCTTCTTGATTAATTGCATTAAATTCATACCATTGCCGAATGGATTCAGTCTTTACATTTGGATTAATTTTGGGATGGGCCATCCCTGCGCGAGCATGCTACGAATTCTGTACATCAGTTGGATCTGCAGCATCTGTTTGAGCTCCTCCCACCTTCTTCACCATCTGTTTTCTCTCTCACTTCCCAACCCATCAGACTAATTTCCTCTGCATCTTCATTCCATCTGCATCTTCATTCTGTCTACATCTTTCTTCATTTCTCTCCCTAACATGTGAATCTTAAATGTAGACGAGCTATATCCGCTGAGCAGCCCTAGAGAAGGACTGAGCACCAAGTCAGGAAGCATATGTGCCTACTTTCTTCGTCTTGGTAAATTATAAGTCTTTGTTACCCGAACTTAAACCCTCCTAAGTAGAGATGCATGCGGCTTCCCAATATATCTCACTTATGATGCAATATACAGAGCAACTTGGAATAATTCCTCTAGATCTTAGATGGTGTGCACTAAACTCCATGGGAAACCGAACCAGAATAGTCTTGGCTGAAGCATTAATTTGGGCTCACTGCAGGGTGAGTGGGTCCTGGGTGTTCTGGGATTACAGCATTTGTCGTGTGATCTTCACCCGGGTGCTGTATAGGCCTCACTTTACTGTAGCCAGTTATTCGGCAGAGCCTGCTTTTCTTTTCCTTTCCCTTCTCATTTCCTTCTCTTGTCTTACCCACCCCAAATCTCCAGCCTTACCCTAGACTGGGGTATAATCTTTCAGCTCTTCCCTTCTCAACAGGCGAGTTCGGAGAGGTTTGCCGTGGGCGACTGAAGGTTCCGGGGCGCCGAGAGATGTTTGTGGCCATAAAGACCCTGAAGGCTGGCTACACTGAACGGCAGCGCCGAGACTTCCTTAGCGAAGCTAGCATCATGGGTCAGTTCGACCACCCCAACATCATTCACCTTGAGGGCGTGGTGACCAAAAGCCGGCCAGTGATGATCGTCACCGAGTTCATGGAGAACGGAGCACTGGACTCCTTCCTGCGGGTGAGTGCCAAAGCACCTGTTGTGGATACATGGCTTGCAGGGATGTGGAACTGAATATCATGGCAACACCAGCTACGGTAGGACTTGCAGGACTGTAAGCTGTGTTAAGGTCAAGGCATTCCCTGAAGAAACTAGACCTGAATACTGTTATTAAATACAAATTGAGGTCATGCCGCAACACCAGTTACAGAAACTGTTGTAACATAAGCTGCAGTGATAGAGCCAAGGGAAGTACGGTAGGTCTAGTAGTGCGACCAGACAAGCTAAATCCTTGGATATTTAACGTGTTTACAGAGTTGCTGGCACCTGCCCTAATGCACAAGCTTAGCGCTCGAGACAGCAAAGAACATTGAGGGCTGAGGAAAGGTGGTGTAGTCCAGCTTCACTCAAGTGGGAGCCAGAAGAGGCAGACATCTGTGGGCCATTGATATTCTGTATCTAGATGACTTTTAGGGGGGGGGGGGGTGGAGGTCACACAGCATTTTTTCCATTGTAGAGTTCATACTGAACCAGTGCTTAATTTGAGCCGGTGGTTTCCAGTGCTTGGCAACAGCACTTAATTGTCAACACTGGCGCTCATGACACTCTGCCTCAAGGTGGCACTGTCTGGCTTATTTAGAGATGACCATAACAATAGTTAATTATTAAATCAATATACATTAAAAATTACCGTTCCTTGCTGCCCAAGCCGTTCTTATAGCTTTGAGGGCCTGAAATAGTTCGGATTGTCGCACTTGTGGGAGTGTGATGGTTGGTAGCTATCATTGGCAGCATAGCAGGGGCAATGTGTGGTGCAAGCTGAAGCAGCCTCCTAACGAGAGCCCTGGCACAATTTTTTTTTTTTTTTTTTTTTTACAAAGTAAGCACTGTACCGAACATATCTAATTAAGAACTTCTGTTCAGTACTCGCCCCACAAAGCTTGCCTGTTACCCTCACTTCCCAGACGGAGCTCTGTATTCTCCTACCTCACTGCTTTATGCTTTTCTTACTCGTACCTTCTCCTTTTAATCACCCCACATGTTCCTTTGCCCCTTTTTGCCCATTCCCCTGTACATCTGTACATTTTGTCTTTCATGCATCCTCGCCATTCAAAGCGGACTTGTGCCTCTCGCTCGCCCTATGACCATCTCCACTCCACTGCCAAGTGCCTCTTTTCTTTACCTCTCGGGCCTCCCTGATCCTTTTTTTTTTCCTTTATCATTGTCTCTCAAGTCTCACTTCTCCTCTTTGCATTGCAGTTGAATGATGGGCAGTTCACAGTCATCCAGCTTGTTGGGATGCTGCGTGGAATTGCGGCTGGGATGAAGTACCTTGCGGAGATGAACTATGTCCACCGAGATCTAGCAGCGCGCAACATCTTGGTGAACAGTAACCTGGTCTGCAAAGTGTCTGACTTTGGCCTCTCGCGCTTCCTAGAAGATGATCCTGTTGACCCCACCTATACAAGCTCGCTGGTAAGCATCAATGCATAGAGGTCAGCCCTCCATCATTGCATAGTGGTCAGCCCTCCATCTCATGCTCATTTCAATGCCGACAGCATAGCTGCATTATATGAATTGTGGGTGAGGGAAGGGTGTAGGGGAAGGGGTTACATATCTGGAATTTGTGCTGTTCTGGTTTCTGATTTTGGGGTATGATTATGTAATAATACCCTCAAAGTGGGTATACAGACTGATCAGAAGGTCTCTTCTCGTTCTAAATCTCTTGGGTACTTGTGGTACATATTAACTGTGCCTCTGGGTTGAGTATTGTGTTACAAAGGTCTTGGGATAGAAATAACTGTGCCACAGGGCCATTAAATGGATTGGACCAAGATATATTGTGTGACAGTCCTGCAGCTTTCATCAGTAAGATGAGGAACTGCTTACTAATGTACATTCTGAACACGTCCAGTGCTCATCTTCGGGAGGAGGTGTTGGTGGAAGGGACTGTAGTAGTGTAAAGAACACAAACCTATTGTTGACCTTTCTATAACTACCCATCATTATTATACTTATCTGAATTGTGCTTGGGTTACACCCTTGTGCGGGGCACCATTGGATAAGGAGGGCTTGTGTTCTGCTTCTGCTCTGGCCAGTAGTCTCATTCTAAATGTCTTGGGTACTTGTGGTCTATTCCTGAAGGACAGGGAAGAGCTCACTGCCACATTTCTGTGGTTGTTACAGTTCAGAATGTCTTGAGGGGTCAGCATACTCTGTATCTTTTAAAAGTTTGATCAGCCTTTGGGACCATTTCACTCTCCGTATTAGTGGATGTGGTTGACTTGCCATTCATTTGCTACCTATGTTGTCAATCATCATATGTGGAGGTGGGCAGTAGATTAATTTGCGGCCTCTGATCTGATCGATAAACTCCCAAAGTGCTGCTTCACACAGGGTGGAAAAATCCCGATCCGGTGGACTGCGCCAGAAGCTATTGCGTATCGGAAATTCACATCGGCCAGTGACGTCTGGAGCTATGGCATCGTCATGTGGGAGGTTATGTCCTATGGAGAGCGACCGTACTGGGACATGTCCAACCAGGATGTAAGTCTGAGCACTTTTCAGGTTTAACGTTTAATCTGGGAAGAGGATGGGGGTCCATGTTTTTATTTATTTATTTGTGCTTATCATTTTCTTTGTGCCTTTCTCATCTTTAGGTGATTAACGCAGTCGAGCAAGACTACCGCCTTCCCCCACCCATGGACTGTCCCAGCTCCCTGCACCAGCTCATGTTGGACTGTTGGGTGCGAGATCGAAATCTACGACCTAAGTTTGCTCAAATTGTGAACACGCTGGACAAGCTCATTCGGAATGCAGCTAGCCTGAAGATTGTCTCCAACGTCCAGTCTGGGTAAGCACACTCTTTGAGAGCACCCCAACGTCACCTCAGTGTCTCCTTCAATGTCCATTCCACTTACCACCTTAGTAGGGACCCCCTTTCAATGTAAACATCTTTCACTTCTGCTTCTCTTGCATGGTGCTCTTCCATATCCAAACAAGTACAGTCCTCTTTAATTTCATGCTCCTTCCCGGTCCAGAAGGGCTCCTTTTCAATGCTACCTTTCTTCTCTTCTATCCCATTACTCTTCTCCAGAGTCGACCAGGGTCACACAGCCCTGGTCCTCCACAGCAGTGTCCACTTTGACATTCAGGATCCTATGTCCTACAGTAGAATGAATCTTTCCCTTGAAAAAGGCTCCTTGCCTATTAGGTTTCTCTTACATGTTCTCCAGTTGTCCTGTAGGATCAATGCCAATTTACCGAATCCACTCACGATTGCCCTCTTCAAAGTCTGTATCCCTTCCCTCTGACCTGTGCGGAGTCATATTCAATGTTTATCCCTTACTCCCTCGGCCAGCTGTAGCATCCAGCCATAAGGTTGTCACTCCATAGTCCAGCTTCATTTTGCACCTCACAGACTCCTCTCCACTGCCCTGAATTCTTCTTCCCTTTCCTGGCAGTCCTCATTTGCCCAAACTCCTCTCTTTTCTCCCACAGATGCATCTGTATTCTGCCATTTTTTCCCCCTGGAAGAGTCTTCTCCTTGGCCCAGGCACCCCTTAGTGTCAATATCACATGACCAATTCTAGTGTCCAGATGGCAGGATCACCTTCAAATGCCCAGACTGGTGCTCTGCTTGTAGAAGCCACTCTAGTGCCCAGACTCTTTTCCTGTTTTCACAGCAGGCTCTGTTAGTATCTATTTATCCTTTCAATTACCCAGCCTAGTGCCACACTTTCATGTGGCCAGATACTCGTTAGTGGCGTTCGGATCACCTAGTTTCAACCTCAGACCCCTGGTGGCCACTCGAGATCAGGATCCTGTGCAGTCCTTGGGCAAGAACTCCATCGGCTTTGGCAGGATCTTCACTGAAGTTCTCTGTATCTTTATCTTCTCTGATGCAGCCTTAGACGGACCCAATTTAATCCAGACCCCCCCCGTCAGTGTGAGTAGGATCCTTTGTCTGTGTTGAGCAGTCCTCTGCAGAAAACTCCAAAGGACTCCTTGATAACTTCCCTTTCCAATGGGAAACACTCATTAGAAGGTGTTATTTCGTAGCTCCACACCCTGAAGGACAGCAGAACTCCATGCCTTGTATGAAGATTCAATTCAATAGAACCAATGTGCTGTATGGGAGCAGCTCTATGCTGCATAGAAGCTTTGCAGGTACCAATAACATTTTAAATAAAATGTCTTTGAACTTTTTTTTTTTTTTTAAGAAGTGCAGGACACAATATACAATTCCAGTGGCAATTCATTGCAAAGTGTTTGTTGCTTGGTTGGAAAGGGCTGATATCTCATTTAACAGTGGACAGTGTTTAGAACAGCCAGTAACCCAGCTCTCCCATATAAGGAGTTCGTATCTGACTCAGTGGAAAATAGTGTTTTTTGTGAAGCCAACAGACAAGAGAATTATTGAATTATACTGAAGAGTTTGAATGGAATCTGGGCTTCCACCGGCAAACATTGCAACAATTTCCTACTGGGACCCCATCGTCTCCAGGGCTTCCTGGAAAATAGATGTACATAAGATTTCTTCTACTGAAGAAGGCACTCTTGCAATTGAGAGGAGTGGAAAGTAATCCTCATCCAATCTCTTCTTCCAGTGGCCAAGACAGACAAGGACGTTGCTATTGATGGAGATCACTAAATGTCTGCCCTCAATATTTTAAGAGATTGGCAGAGAAAACTCATTCGTATTCAGAAGACTGGATTTTGTGTGTTGGTTCTTAGCCATGGCCCTCGCGCTTCATACTAACTAAGAAGTCTACACTATGTATTTGTCCCAGAGACAAAAAATGTCCATTCCTGTCCGGTCTTGGTTTTTGATTCTGGGTGTGTGCATGTGAGATCTGTGTGTCTTCTAATTGTTGGAGCTTTATGAAGCTCCTGATCCTTGCATGTTGCTTTTAAGTAGCTAGTGTCGCAGGCTTCACTAAGTGCATGTGAACGCTGGTAGTCTGAAATTATGGCTGTGCTAACACCAAAACCATCACCCGCCATGTTAACCTCAAAATCCCACAGCCATATGTGGCTCACTCTGAACTGTTGTACATCTCCACTCGAAAAATCAATATCAGGATGTATACATTTTTTTTTTTTAACTGCACCTCTCTGTTCCCCATCCATCTCCGAGTCTCAGTTAGTGTTTGCCCCTAGAGATGAAATGTCTCTAGTCATCACTGTCTTCAGGCACTAACGTTCAGACCTCACATCTGCATCCCCATACACACAGTCTTGAAGTCCCAGTCTGCGTTCTCATTCATCACTCCCATCCTTTCGGACTTTCTCCTAGTCTTGAGTGAGTGCTGCTCATTCTTCACATCATGTCAACATCTGCACCATCTCTTATTAGTAGTCTGGTGTTTGACTGTTGTGATTCATCCCACACATCCCTTACGCATCATCCTGAGGACTCCGTCAAGGCAAGTGCCTCTCATTTCATCTGCATCATCTCCATGGTCTAGACCTAAGGATTTTTTTTACCTCCTCATACTTCACCCTCACTACCTTTACCAGGGACATCTACGAGGCCCAGTCTTGGTGAGAGCTCCCTCAGACTCCACCACTGATCTCCTGCACCAAGGTCATCTCAAGGTCCAGTATGGGTGAGTGCACCCTTGTATTCCACAATCATCTTCTCAACCAGGTCCATCTCCATCCTCTTCAGTGTAGCACCTCATCCATTCTGCTGCCAATGACCGACTCTGCTCCGAGTGTGCGCCCCACCACCGTTGAGTCCTACGCCACTTAATGCACCAATTCTGGACCTCTGCCCCTTTCAGATCATATTATATTAACTATCCCTTCCCTTACTACTCCAGCACCCAGCCCCTTACTCCCTCATGGGAACCATCAATGCTCCTGTCACCTTCTACATATATCCACTCTTCTCAATTGCTGTCCTCATTCTGTCCTACCTCCTTCTCGTCTCATTCTGTCTCCAACCGAGCACCTCTTTGGCTTGGTATAGTCCATCGTCCCCATCCTATGCAGCACCTCGCATCGCACTTCGTTACCTCCACTTTCCTGCCCTATCCTCTAGTCACTACTCACCATCTATGATCCCTCTCCCGTAAACTTACTGCTCACCTCCCCGCTAGCGCTGCAGTCCCTCGCATTCATCCACCTCCATGCTTTCACTTCCCCACCATCCGCCTCCCTTGCACTGCTCCACCCGCCTCACACGCTCCATATTAATCCTTTCCACTCCTTGCACACAGTATCTCCCAGCCTCTGCTTGACCGGACGGTGCCTGATTACACCACCTTCACCACCGTGGGAGACTGGCTCGATGCCATCAAAATGGGACGGTACAAAGAGAACTTTATCAACGCTGGGTTTGCCTCCTTCGATTTGGTTGCACAGATGACATCAGAGTGAGTATAATGGAAGGGTGAGGAGTGGAGTTAGGTTTGTCAGGTTACTTTAGGGGTTATCTCTTCCCCGATCAGGGGCCTACTCACAATTGTTAACAATTATGAAGAAATACTATGGACTCTACTATCCCTGCACCTCTCCCATTGCAAAGCAGCCAACCCTCCCTGTATGCACAACTACACTCTTGCCTCCCTCACCTCAAAAGTATTTGCCCCGGAGTATCCCCTTTATTAGATCACATCAGGATTTTTCCTCCTTTCATTTCCTTTTTCTTTACTCCCCTCTCAAACATGTCCCTTCTCATAGAGTGACTAGCTGCACTGTCTTACCTTTCTGCAAGTGGGGAATGGTTTGAAATTGCAAGTTTGCCTTTTTCCCCTTTCTGTTTTCACTGCCATCAATTCCTCTTTCAAACCAGCACAAAGTGGACATCCTGTTTGTTTTGTTGTGGTAATTTGTACTTTTATGGGTGTTGAAACAGCTTAGGACCCTGTTTGTATACCCATCCTCTGAATGCTGCACTCTTGAAGGTATGGTTAGGTTGTTTACATTATGAAGCATTAGGTTGGTTCATGCTTCTCGCTTTTTCCCCCCTTCTTTTTCATGGATTTTTTTGTTGCTGGGTGAAATAAATTTGTGAGTGTTCACATAAAATTGGCATCTTGGGATCTCACCCTATATGTGCAAAAAGTATATTTGAATGTCTCGTAGTGGGAAAAGTTTTCAGTTCTCTGCTGTATGTTTTTACTCTTGTGAACATGTGTGAGGGTTCCCTACTTTTCTTGTGCCAGTCATTTCTTTGCTGTGGTGAGGTTGGAGGACTGAGGAGTTTAGAACTCTTAGATTCTTGTGAGCAACTGCTCTGAGGGACTTTTGCTGGAAATTTTTGAATTTCCCCTAAGGTTGTCATGGTGGTTCTGATTTCATTTTTTTAGGGATTGGAACACTACAGTGGTACGTTGATATGGGACCATTTTGTTTTCGCCTGTTTCTCTTGTTACACCTTGGATTGCCTGGTGTACTTTCATGGATATCGCTACACTTTGGATCTTAAGGATGTGATTGACTGCTGAAGTTCTGCAGCCATGAGGATGCGTTCTTATTGGTCATTGCTTTGACTCTTGTCTTTCATAAGTTTTTATGTTTTATTTCTTGTGAATGTTTGGACTTCTGTTAGTCGTTATTTTTGGGTGATCGCGAAGGGTTGCTTTTTGGTGACGTTGTTTGTTTTTGTGCCTCCTGGCTGCTGTTGTCCCTTGCTTCTCTTCTTGGAGATATGTCCTTGCTAAGTGCTGGGCTCGCCCAAGCCTGCATGAACCTAGAGTACCTTCACATAAATGGGTACTTCTTTTACGGGAGAATGTTATATACGCCTGTAGGTGTTACTTTTTGGGCATTCTCTAGTTAAGGTTTTTTGATTGAAGTATTCAGTGGGAGGCACTTTATCTTAATTCTTGTGTAGTCATTCCCACCTGTTTTCCCCCACCTTTTCCATGACTTGTTCTGTATAGGCGTGGAATGCTTGAGTGATGCAAGGTTTTTGTCTTGCGTGTTTTTTTTGTTGTTGTTTTGTTTGTTTTTTCTTTTTCTGAAAGTTAATAATGTCTCAACTCTCTTCTTTTCCCAGGGATCTTCTCAGGATAGGTGTGACACTAGCTGGGCACCAGAAGAAGATCTTGAGCAGCATCCAGGACATGAGGCTCCAAATGAACCAGACGCTCCCCATCCAGGTCTGACTGCACGGATTTATGGGACAGCCATGGAAAAGTGATGAACTTGTGGAATATTCCATTAGTATCCCAGCTGCGGTGCTCAGCCTCCCCTGCACATGGAGCTCCTGTGGCCTCCAACGCTTGGATTGTCAGAAGCGGAGCGCAGAGCAAGATGTCGGCAGCAGGATTTTCTTGCTCCGGCCCGGTTTGTCTGCTCAACGGGGATACAGGAGATGCAGGAATAGCCCAATTAGCTGGTTTAACGCTTCATATTGAAGACGGATTAGGAAACACTTGGGTGTCGATGAGTGACTCTTCCTTTACACATGTGGGACATTTCAACCACGATTTGTATTGACCTGAAGAGGGTCGTTATGGATAGAATTCTATATCTCAGCCCTTGTATCCTCATCTGGAGGCTGATCGGAATAGGCTTTTCTCAATTTTACTCTTTGATGGTGGATTTAAAGCTGGAATATCCCCCTAGGCATGTAGGGAAGACGCATCTAACTCAGCCCGTCTCCCTGACTCGATCCAAGAAATTGTGTGAACTTGGTTTGTGGAGCAGCAAGTGAGGTGTTCTGGTCTTATTCGGAAGAGAAGGATAATGCGACCCTCGGATATGTGGTGTAGCCTGGACTGTGAATATCTGATTTTCCTCTGGAGTGAGCTTGAAAATATTGGTTTCTTCCTTCCTCAGCCTGAAAACCAGAATCTCCTGATACCTCCCACTGTCTTCCGGGAACCTCCAAAAATTGTGATCGGAAAACAAATTGCATGCTTCCAAATGGATTCTCTGCTCTTGGAGACTTGCTTCACTTTCTTCCAGACATCAGAACCAGAGACATGCACTATGCAGCCGGCAAGGGATGCCTGGCCTAGAAGTGGGGATAGGGGAAGGAGGTGGTGATCATTTCTGTGTGCCGTCGGGCGGAACATCATCTTTTTTTATTTTGCCTTGAGATGAGCCAAAAGGTAGAGTCTGATAACCAGCGCAAGTTTGCACAGAGACATCTAGAGTTTAGCAAAGGCAGAGATTGGGGGAGGGTGCCTGCGACTTGGAAAACGGAACTAAGACCGTGCGTCATGTACTCCACCCTGCCCTGTTGATGCTGATTGGACAGACTCTCACAGAGGGCTGGATCTTCTCATTTGATTCCAAATGCTGTGATAGCTGCCAAACAACTTCTAACTTTGTGATCCTTTCCTTCTAGGAGAACATCAATTTATTCTTTTAATATTAAATAATAACAGGCCCCATACAGAGTGCAAATGTGCGTGCGTGTGGGCATGTGTACCATTGTTATGGTGGTGTACATGTTCGGTGTGACTGCGGGCGTGAGCAGATATAACCTTTGTGTACATGTACAGGTGTGAATCTGTGTGTATTTGTGACTGGGTGTGCACGCTGAGGGCAACGCGTTCTGTTGAGAATTTCTGCAGATTGAAGGCAATAATCTTTTCTTAAGTTTTGGAGGTTCCGTCCTCTTCCAACAGCGCAGTGCCAGGCTTCTCTGGCATCCAGAGGCACAGTACTAGGCTTCTGTGGTGACCAGGGGTACGGTAACAAGCTACTTTGGTGACCTGCGGCACAGTACTAGGCTTCACAGACTAGAGTCTGAGTTCCAGACGTCTCTGTAGATGTGCAGTTCTATGCTTCTCTTGTGGCTTTCGAGGTAACCTCTAGGATTCACAAATTATTTCATTGATTCTGTATTTGGTCTCTCTGGGCAAAGCGGAGACCCTAAACTATATCTATTTATACACAACGTAGATGCTGCCCTTTATCTGTAGGCACATAAAAGACCACAGCCTCTGTAGTCGCAGCAGACACATGGTACTAGGTCTCTCTGGCCACCGCAGAAACACTGTATTAGTCCTGTTTGGGCAGAGCAGACTCCCTGTACCACGCCTTTCTGGGCAAAGCATCTATGCGGTACTGGTTCCTCTGTGTGCTCTTTTAATACTGTACCAGGCCTCATTGGGCACATCAGATGCATGGCACCAGGTCTCTCTGGGGCCTTGGTCTCTCAGACATGTCTTCTCTTGGCCGGTACATGCTCCCTATCCGTGCCATGGTCCACAGTTCTGGCTACGGGCCTGTTGCCTATGTTCACTCCAGTTTTGTGGGTCCGCCTCTGCACCAGTACTGAAGCTTACTGTATGCAGGGAGCGGATTTGCAGCCTTTTTAAACTATTGAGATGTATTTAATGGTGAACACAAATGATGCAATCGTGCATTTGTAGAAATATTTTTTAAAGAAATACTTTTTCAATTAAATTATTTAAGAAATTTATCCAACTCCTCCTTGTGTTGTGTTTTCTTTTGCATGGTTAGTACCTATGTGCAATCACATCTGTAAATACAGCAATATCATGTTGATACTCCTCTGTAAAATGTCTAAATACTTCCTTACCCAAATGATGTATTAAACCAGATATCTCGGTACTTTGGAAAATTTGATAGTGATTTCCTGGAAATGCTGCTTGTATGGTCATTGTATTTAGCTTTGCATATTAATCCAATACATATGAATTGACCAATATTTCATATGTGAGGTAGGGATCTTGATATGGGCAAGCCAAGGTGAAACTTTTCTCCATGAAGTTGGGTGAATTTATAAACTTTGGATCATGGAAATTTCATCGCTGTAAAGCCGGGCATACTGAACCAAGGTGTCCCAGCTGACTAACTGCACCATTGAGCTATTTTATCGCTGCAGAATGCACGCACATGAAGGGCAGGACGTCCTGCAGCAGGGAAGCCCTTGGAACGTGCACCCAGGTGCTGTGGCAGGGAATTGCGTTAAGGCATGAAGTGTGGGTATTGGGAGTTCTGTGCTGTACAGGGTTATCTAAAAGGGGGTGGCAAGTAAAGAATCTCTTAAGGAATTGGGGTCTTTGCAGCCAGGTACCATGATGATGCCCCCATTTTATCGTACTTAAAAAATATTCACTATTTTATAGAGAGAGGATACATGTGGAATCGCATAAAACAAGGCGTTCAACTATATAAATATCTTGAGTCATGATAGGCATAGAGCACAAAAGTGAATAAACTATAAAACTTGTGACCTAGAAGATCAAAAGTAAAATAGGGAATCAATCAATATATAGCGTAAATAGAAAGTATATTTGAGTTAAATTCTTACAATTTCTGGTACAGTTGTTCATGGTGGTTTCATATTTGTGAGATAAGAATCTAATTGATTCAATAAGGATGTGATTTGGGCTTCCAAGGGAATTGTAAAGTGATCTATCTGCACCTCTGACGAAAAAAAACACAAACTCTTCTTTCCATTTCTGATTAAGAGAATTACTAAACATGATCTTGCAAGCTGATGGAAGGCATAAGTCTAATAGATATGCAACGTCATTGTTAAAAATAAACTGTATCAGTTGGACATATTCGAAAAAAGGAAACCTATTTGCAAGACCTTGTCAGTAAGAAGTTTCCTATAAAGTTTTTAAAAAATTCAACACCGAATACTTGCAACTTTGTGCAATGAAATATTTGAGCCAGGTCTCCCATTAAGAGGTTGCAGTTCCAACATAAAAGGCTCTCTCGAAGATTCAGTTTATATAGTCTCTGATGGGATCCAAAAAGGTCTATGAAAAAGTTGATATTTTGTTTGCGCGAGGGAGATTATAATCTTGTTCTTAAACGGCAAAGACCAACTGTACTTAAATTTGTCTTGGGTAAATTCTGATTCCCATTTAGATTCTGTTAGTTTAGAGCATATAATAAGTCCTGGAGATGACGTGTCCAAGTTTATCTAAATTAGTAGCCAATTCTACTATAGAGATAGCCCTATCAAACATTCAATATTATCCAATTTGTATATACTTTACAATATGGCAAATGTTCTGGTTTAGCGCTCAGCTGCTTTATTGTGAATACACCTCTGGAGCACCATTCATCCCAATTTATGCAGTGTCCATCAACTTGAATATTATTGTTAAACCAATGAAACTCTAAATTTAATTTTTTTAGTTTAGCTTCCATCTTTGATTAAATACGTAAAATGTTTTGTTTTTTTTAGTATCTCAAAAATAAGTAGCAATATTCCAGCACTATTGTTAAAGATTCTTTAGAAATTAAATGGGTTTAGCATTCTGTAAAATAAAGTTTTCTACTTCCAGCCATATTAGTTGATATGTCGCACATTGAGTTAGTCACTTGGACCATTGTTTATAAAGAAACGCTGATTGTTAATCCTTGAAATTTGCTAATTTTACTCCTTGGTCTTTAGGAAGTCTTAGTTTTTTGTAAGCATATCCTAGGTCCCTTTGCCAGAGAAACTTGTCTTCATCTGAAAATATTGCGGGAATCCTACTTAATAAGTAGTTTACCACTAGAGTGATCTTCATTTTAATAGTTAAGATCTTACCCCACCAAGTTAAAAAATTTAGGGTACCAACTTTCTATTTTTTTTATAAGGATGACTTATTCATTATGTTGAATTGTCTTTGAGAAATTAATGTTAAATTCAATACAGATATGTAGCTGAGAGAACACTGTGTTAGACCCTTAATTTTTGTAATCTTTCATTAGTTTATATTTGGCACTGCCTTTAAATGCTATGGTATTCTCGCCAATACCTTTGGAAAATTGAGCTGTAAGAGAATTTGTATGGCCCCATTAACAAAGATTATTGGTGGGGGGGGGGGGGGGGGAACCTTTACCCATCGACCACTTTTTCTTCAGAGGATAAGAAAACCTGTTCCATTGTTGCTATTCACGCCCACTGCAGACTTGCTAATGCACGTGATCATTTGGGCACTTGTGAAAATGGCACAGTACGTTCAAGGGAATGGGAGCCTCGGCCGGAAGCTGTGGGAATGATTTTTCCTGTTTCAGCAGGGTTTCCTGGTTTGCCACTGATTTCACAGCAGAGGTCTGTTGCTTTTGTGTGCTTGTTACAGATTTTAAAGGTTAACACAAAGGTAAGGCAATTGTAATAATCTAGACGCTTTTCTATGTGGTTACCAACTACCAAATTTTCCCAAATAAAGGACACTATTTTATGCTAGCGGTCATTCGGAAAATGCATGTTTTTAGTCTTACTCAGAAACAATACAAGGAACCATGTTTTTAAAAAGTATGGGTTTCAATAATCGCATGATAAAAACATGAACCCCAAATTCGGACAAAGGCATTACAAATTTATCAATAAACAAAGATCTTTAAGAAAACCCAGATGCCTCTGCTGTAGCGAAGTTAAATGGGTGGAGAAAACACATTCTAAACTATATTGGGGGTTTTGATGGACTACCCATGACTAATATTGAGTCAAGATGGTAACCTTTATACAAGGTCTACCACTGATTGACTGGAGGGGTGGAGGTGAGATAAAACTTGGGGGGGGGGGGGGGGGGGATCCTACCTCAAATTTTCTCAGCCGTTATGGTATCGAGCTGCACTGAGAGATCATATACTGTCATTGTTTGGCTCTCACCGCCTTTAGCCTTTAAACCAGCGGTTCTTAACCTTTTTGATTTCTGTGGAACCATTCGGAATCAATACTGGAAGCCAGCCTAAGCAATTTCTTGGATTTGATTATCAAAACACTAAACAAAATGACAGAAACAAGTAAACATGAAACAAACGCACATATTATGAAATATTTAATTCACCAACAAATTTAAAATTCAATATTTTAATTTTGTTTGGAAAGGTGGAGCATTTCAGATTATAGTTTTATTAAAAAAACAAAAGGTGGGATTTTCGAGACCTGAGCATATCACTCTGTATTTTTTTTCCCCCTAATGCATGACCTCTTTGTCAGCTCCTACCAGTATTTCCATCAAGCCACCAATCAACCCTGCTGTATTCTATTTACTGTACTTGTGCTACTCACATGTCAGAATAAAGAAACCGATTTAATTTTTAGCCACCAATTTCAAATTCTTTGACATTGCAGAGCATTTTTGAAAAAAATCAGTTTTACGTTTGGCTTTTGTATGCATATATACATTAGAAAATTAAATAATATTTATAGATTAATAAACAATCGAATACCTCAGCGAGACTGCCAGGTTGAAAACCTGTGCTTTTACTCTATGCCCTATTTTTTTTTCTTCGTAGTCTCTAAAACCAACAAGTATTGGCTAAGCCAACCGGTCTTGCCTTTTGGAACTATTGGCTAAGACTATTGTTTTTAGCAACACTGCTGAGAATAGCTAAAGAGGGCTCGAGAGTTACCAATATGTTGTCTGAAGGGATTTACTGCTGAACTTCACTTTAGTTCATCAATGCATGAGTTGTAATTCAGATTGCAAGAGGTTTCTAGAGTGAATCACCTCTTACACCCAAGACCCACCCCCAGCCATCCAAATAATGCTGTAGGTTCCATCTCTCTAGTTTTATCTTGACTACATCTTCCTAAATACGTGTTTTTGGGCATGAAGCTCTTTATTTTTGAATGCCGGGAATGGAGGCTTACTCTGGCCTCGCAATGCTTGATGGTCACAGCACAAAAATATTCAAGTCCACCTGCGTCCTGATCTTTCAGTTTTGAAAAGACTTAGTCACCGGGACCGTTCATCAGCCGGTCTGTTTTATTCAGAAAATACTGAAGCATACCAATACTTTTCAATAGCAAGCCATGTGTCCCGTGGTACCTTGTCAATAAACAGCAAAACCGCTCCTCCCCATGGAGGCTACATGCAGGATAATTACATTGAAGATCTGCTATTTCAGGAATTGGCCATGGTGGTTGCTCTCCTCACCACCGACTGAGCTTATGGCTCCTCTGAAGTTGGTGGTCCATTGTGTCGTCTGTGTTTGCAGGCTGGGTGTACTCCGAGGTTTATGAATCATCTTCACCCAGAGCAAGATCAATTTCTTCCTATTTTAATAACTATTAGAGCATTGGAATGTGGAGAGCTCCATTGAAGACAATGGAGTGCTCCATATTGCTACGGGCCGGTAAAGGCCCACAGAGCAACATTCCAATGTTTTACAAAAGCCTCTCGAAGCTCGAGGGGATTTAAATCCCCTCGAGCTTCGAGAAGCCTTTGTTTAATTTATTAGAACATTCTGCCCTCTAGTGGCAGAATGTTCTAATAGCCTTATAGGCCTTCGTAGCAGGGCTATACCGCTATTAAAGTCCCGCTGCTTTTGTTAAAGTCCCTCGCCTTCCGCTCGGGCCTTTAACGCTGCAGCGGGCCTTTAATAGCCGGTATAGCCCGCTACGGCGGGCTATAAGGCTATATTAGTGCATTGTAATGTGGAGAGCTCCATTGAAGACAATGGAGTAGCTCCGGGCTTATAATGGCTTCTGCTCCAACATTCCGATGTTTGTCTACATGTTTCTCCCTTTTAAATTTAGAATGTTCTACCCTTATTGGGTGGAATGCTCTAATAACCGTATAGCACTTCTGCCGCAGGCTATACCGGTTGTTAAAAACCTTGTTATAACTCTGGTTAAGGTCCTTTAACAACTGGACTAGCCCTCTGCAGCAGGCTATAAGGCTACATTAATCCTGCTAAGGACCAATCAGCTGATCTGCAGCCAATTGTTAACATCCAATAGGCCATTGTGAACTGTTTGTGGTGCTGAGAGAGGGACACACAACCTGTTCCTTCCATCTCCTTAACTAACGAAGCTCGGGTGGATGCTTTTTTTTAATCTTGGGGCAGGTCATTCAAACTTCCTCACAACTTGTAAGCCTTAAGAGTGTGAAACGCGTCAGACTTTGAGGTCCACAGATACTTAAAATGATTCACTGCATATAATAATGGGCGCTTTATCCCCTGTAGTTTTAAGTGAAAGCCACATGGCACAAGGAACAAATTAAGTCCATGTCGTATCCATGTAAACCATTGTCTTTTGGGTTTTTAAAATTGAGGCGACAGAACTTAAGTAGACGACCTATTAACTTGGAGGAGGCAAAATGGCGCAGTTGGGAGGAACACTTACTGGACCAATACACCTTTTTCTAATAAAAGAAAATGTCTGCAGGAAAACGGCAAGTGGCCGCCATCCCAGTGCTCAAGCAGAGCCACGTCAGGGCAGCGGAGAGCAGGTGAAATACATTTTGGGCTCAATTGCCCACTTTCATTGTAAGGAAGTATATTACAGTGAGCAGGAGGAAATACCACGCTGGAACCCCGGATGTCCTCAAATTAATATCTAAGAGATGTGAATATGGATGCACTTTTTAGTGTGATTCATGGATCTGTAGACTTTGTTGTAGAAAACATGCCGAATACAGGGACAACGGGGGCCAGAGGTGACGGCAATTTGAATCAAACCAGTAGATGTTTAAAGGCTACCTCATGAGACATAACCTCTTGGGCAAATGTTGGACCCAAAAGTAAAGAATAGAGGTTTGTTTGCAATTTTTCACATCCTGAAGGCGACCACTGGCTCCCATCTAAAACCTGCATTCACATCACATACTTACCTCTTGTATCTTCCGAATTCCACAGTCCTCCCCACAAACCATTTTGAGTGATTCATTTCTACACAGGTAAGTGAAGAAACTTTTGTTGCTTCAAGATGTGTGACTGGTTGTCCCAAAAGTTGTCACAACTTCCCTCTAACATACAAATCCTACTTCTCTTGAGGAACCGATTTGGTTTATAGATCAAACCCATGAATACTCTAGTTCTAACCAGAAATCAAATGCTCAATTTCTGGGTTATTGTGGGTGTTTTTTTTTTTTTATTTTTTATTTTGTTTTTATTAATAACTATCTTTGTTGGATCCACTGCTGGTCTATTGCTTGAAGCACGTTTCTAAGATGCGAGTGAGTTCTTCTCATTCCACCTCCCTAAATACTATCATACTGTGTGATAATTAATTTTGTGTTAATCCCATTAGTAATATTTTGTATGTATAGAAGGGTATTGCAGGTTATGATTGTTTGTTTGGGCATACATTTGGGTCATACAATCCGAATTTTGGATCTGTAATTTCCGACAACCATTATTTCGGATGGGACTTCGGACTTAAGTCCACTTTGGATCCTGTATTTCGGATGCCAAAACTCTGGATGAGTAAAAATGCATTCAAAAAAGGGTGTTTTTGTTTTAATTTGGGGGGTGGGGGGAGTAAGTTACAGCTGCTCCATTACAGAATCTACAACAAAACTAAAGAAAACAAATGAATTATATGTGTATATATAAACTAAATATAATGTATTACAACATTAGAAATGTGTACAGCTGTATAGATACTTATAAATAGGTTATTGGGGATAGGGGCCTTTAAGGAGTGGACTTTAAGGAGGTAATGCGGAAAATCATAACCTGTGCGCCAGTTCGGTCTGGCATGATTTACTGGCCCAAAGAACAGTTGGAACCTCCACTCCTGCATCTGGGCCTTCCCTGGTTCTGACCCCAGTACGACAACCCAACACCCAATTTTGCTTCCTTTTTCTTTTCAATAAAGCCTTAGTTGACCTTACCTAGGGTTTTTCTGCATTAGCTGTTAGCCGTCCCATTACCGATGCCATGGAATGGTACCTTGTAACCCCAAGTTCTTGTCACCGCCCCCTACTACTGAGAGCCTGTGGTGCTGGTATCCACATGTAAATCCATTCCCTTCTGCTCATTCTGACAGGGAGTTAAAATGAATTGGCGCAGTGGGAGAGAAAGTATTTTATGGCAACCAGTAGCTGCATCCATTAAATGCTTCTAATCTTTTGGCTAGACATTGCTCGTGAGGTTTTATCGTAAGAGAATCGGTGGTTACGGTCAATTGGAGCAATTTACCACTGGTGTCCTTCAGCTGAACCTTATTTACCACTGGTGTCCTTCAGCTGAACCTTATTGTTGGACTCAAAACTGAGATCATCATGCGTGCGGACTTACGGGGCAAAAAGCTACAGCTGCTTTGGTAAATTTGGGGTAAGGGGGCACGCTCTACAGGACTGGTGGACTGTTCCCCATCCCAACAGTCTGCACTAGTGAAGGACCTTTGTGCATCCTTTCCACACACAATTCACAATGGTCAGGCTGCAGCCAAGCACATCTTGGCCTCAGGACGGGACTTTGTGGACTCCGTTGCCTATGCTAGGAGAACCAGTATAACCCGCAGGCATGCCTAGTTGTGCTGCACTGGACTTATATCCATACTTCTTTAAGGATATGCCTTTGATGGGGCCTGACTCTTGTATTGGAAGTTCTTGGATTGTGTTGGAGTCTTTACCTTGCATCATTGTCAACCATTGCACCCCCACACGAGCCCGTGCAGATTTTTAGGGATTTACGAGTCGGAAGTGAGTGCGTTGGAAGATTGCTGCAAAATGAACTACAATCTTCCTCCTCCTCTATGCCTGGCAACGCAACAAAATTAGGCCCAGGCAAAATTTAACTATGCCGGAGTAATCCGAGTAATGCCTGTAATTTTGGTACTCCTTTGATGCCAAAGAACAGAACATTTAAATTCTGCTCTTTCACTTAGTTATGAGTAGTTGGGCCCAAAAATCCTACCGCAGGCACATGGGAGCAATGAATAGAGAGTGCGAGCAGCTGCCTGCTGCTGCGGTTCATGTTCTGTTGCATTTATTGTTCTTTTCCTAGTGCAAAAAGCATCCTTGTATCCAGTTCAGATGCAAGGGTGCATTTTTTGCCTAGAAAATTTCACTAAATGCTGTTGTGCTCCTAGTGTAATTCCATGTAATCTTGTGTCATTTTGCTGTAATTACGCAACAGCAAATTACCAGACTTGCACCCACCCCTAAACAAAATTGTTTTAGTTCACAATTGAGTTGACATTCATGACCAGTGGTGGTCTGGATTTAGTGTTGCCTGTCCCTCTGGAACTTGATCACGAAAACCTTATGGGTCCAGAGGGTCCACGTTGGACATGCCCTGCCCATTATGAGTGCCTCTTCTCATTTCCCCCATTGCTTGCACCATTTTTGGCAGATCATGTTCAAATACTCTGCAGGGAAATGTTGATGTTACTCACTTAGGGCCTCATGTAGGTAGCATACCAGTTACCACTTCTAAAATACCGAACGATACCGAATCGGTATTTTAGAAGTGGTAACTGGTATGTAGGTAATGAGTCGGTATTTTTTACCGAATCGTTACTAGTCGGTAATTACCGAATCGGTATTTACCGATTCGGTAATGAGGCATACCTTCCCATTGATGGGAAGGTATGCCTCATTACCGAATCGGTAAATACCGATTCGGTAATGGGGGGAACACATACAAGGGTGGCAGGGTGTCACATTGACACCCTGTTGCACCCCTGATTCGGCCATGTGTGCACATGTGGCACACATACATGCCCTAAGGGCATGTATGTATGCCACATTGCACACTGCTACGCGCGTAAAAATGCATTTACACATACATTCATTATTTACCACCAACTATAAGTTGGTGGTAAATACCGACTCTTAAACACACACACACACTCCCCCTACATCTCGATTTTGCTTTCGGAATTTACCGAATCGGTAAAATTACCGATTCGGAAAAGTTACCGATTCGGTAACATTACCGATTCGGTATTATTACCGAATCGGTAATTTTACCGATTCGGTAAATTCCGAAAGCAAAGTTTGTCCCCCTACATACCAATGGCCAAAATACCGGTCGGTAACGGTATAATTACCGAAAATCGGCCGTTACCGACCGGTATTTGGCTTCCTACATGAGGCCCTTAGACTGCAATCAAAACGGTGGCCAAGGCAAAGGTGGGCTCAATTGTTACCTCGTTACTTCTTGGTCCCCAAGGCCACCTGTGGCCAATTCTGGACCTCAGAATTTTGAATTAATACGTTTGAAAGAAAAAGTCACATTCATGTCGCTCACACAAGTCCAGCTTGCCTTGGGCCATAAGGACTGGATGGTGTTTCGTGGTCCTGCAAAACATGTACTTTCATGCATTGATTTGGCAGTCCCATTGGATACGTCTGCATTTTGTGGTGGAATCCACTCTTTTTCAGTTCACTGTCCTACCTTTTGGTCTCACAGAGAGCCCTCCGGTCTACGAATGGCATGTCACTGGTTGGGGTCCATCTCTGCAGGTCAGGGGTACATGTGTTCTGGCACCTGAGTGACTGACTCCTGAATTGCCATATCACTTTAGCTGATCTCGGAGTAGCTGCTAAGCAAACTCTCATTGCTGTTTAATATGGGGGTTGGTGGTCTCGCTGTGCATGGAGTGAAACGTGCGCAGCGGGAGCTCCGGCCTGCCGCTGCAATCCATTGCCAGTGTCACAGCACCGGGGCACTATCAAACCCCCTGCTTCGACCAGCCAGGCACCGGAGGGTTTTGGGAGCCCTCTGAAGCACACCGCGGTGCTGCTGAGGCTGGGAGCTGTGACTACGGCTGTGGGGCCTGAGGCTGGTGCTCGCGGCTGCCATCTTGGCCGCACTGTTTTCTAGAGGCTGAGCGCTGAGTGGGAGTGCTTCTTCCTGGCCAGCCAGCGACTTCGGCGGCACCCCGCTGCATTGTCTGTGTCGGCGGTGCACTTGGGGGTAGAGGAGCAGTAGCCCACGATTGGTGCCCGGTGGAACATAGGCACAGCGCCCCGTGGTTGGGAGACCTGTGGCCGCCAATTCGAGAGCTCTCACGGCTGGAGTATTTGTATGCTGCAACTCCCCCTTGAACCTTCCACGCATGGCTGGGGCACTGCGGGGCCTGTATCGTCAACACTGGAGGTACTGGGGGAAGGCACGCCATTGCTAAAGACTCTGGGGGACCTGGTCCTTCCCTTGAGGCCGCCGCCTCCTGCATCTCGCAGCCCTTTGGAAGCATAGGCCTCGATTTCACATCAGCGCCGGACTGCTTGTTTCTCCTCTGGGGTGCGGGGGGGGACGGCACCTCCCTGGGTGGGGACTGACACCTGCTGCTATGGGTTCCTGCCAGATTGAGGCACCAATGTGCGGTGCCATATTGTAAGTGGACCGCACGTTTCCTTCACTGTTGAGAACACATTGGGAGGTGTTGGCCAGCTAGATTGCTTAGGGGCCTCCTTGTTGAATGGAATGCAGGCCTTCAGCGATAGTGGCATCCCGGAGGGCCTCCAGGAGGTGGCCTACTGACGTGCATGTGTGGCGCCCCAGGGAGAGAGTTTCTACCCCATTCCATTCTCTCTTGAGGACCATGCCCACCGAGGTCAGTGACGATTTAAGGAAGCGTGGGGGCTGCTGGGACCACAGGAGGTGATCGGCACCTTTGCTCCCAGCTATTATTTTCTCCTGCAAGCTCTGTGGCGGGGAGACTCGTGTGGTCGTGGACGTGGTGGGGTGGAGTCATTGTTTTCCTCCTCCCTCCAACTGTGCTCTTCACTTGGGGGCACCTCTCGCCTGTCTCTGTGATACTCCCTATCTCTACTACGAGCTCTTGGACCACGTTCCACTGCTGACCGTCCCTCACCTAGGGAGCGTTCTGCTAACGCTTACTGTGACTCTCCCTAACCTCTGCCCGGGACGCCATCCGGCCTCGTGTGGTGTCCCCTGGCCTTGTCCCCTGCCCAGCACGTGGGCTCTTGAGGGGACATGACTCGATCAAGGGCTGGGATGGACTCTGCTGCACCTCCGGAGGATAACCCTGTGACTGCCCTGTAGAATAAGCCGGGCCCTGCCCCTGTAATGGATATGGCATCATCGGTGGGGGGGGGGGGGGGGGAGGGAGGGGGCCTCTTTTCCTCTGATCCTGTCACCCAATCCCTCATGGCCAAGTTCATGCAGTTACTCAAACCTGACATTGGCTCCCTTAGAACGGGGGTACAATCTTGCATCAGGGAGCTCAGGAGAGATGCCGTGGTGCTTGGAGGAAGGGTGGATGACCTCAAAAAGATAGTTGACGCTTGCACGGAGGATCAAGAGCAACTATGACGGCGCCTGGCCACTCTGGAGGAACAGCACATTGAGCTGCAGATGAAGCAGGAGGCGCCGCAACAACCTGTGCCTAAGGGGGGGGAGGTCCCTGTCGTGGCTGAGGGCTCGGACATCATGACATTTGTGGCAGACCTGCTTCAAGAAATTAGAGGAGATGAAGATGCAACCCCGCCGGCCCTGGCTCGCGCCTACCGAGTATCTGGCCCTCCTGGTCATCCTTGCCTCATTCCCGACATACTTTATGGAGAAGGAGGTCATCCTCAAGGCGGCACGCTCCAAATCGGAGCTCACTTACAAGGGCGCCACCATCCAGTTGTTCTAGTACCTTGCCCCTACCACGCTACGTCGCCGCAGGGACTTTAAAACCATCACCGACAAGCTAAGGAAATTGGGCGTTTAGTACCAGTGGGGCCATCCATTCGCGCTCACTTTCCAATGGGAATCAAAGCGTCAGATGCTGTGGTCCTTCCAAGAGGCTGCACAGCTGCTTCAACTTCCAGTCACTCCACCCTCAAGACTGCCATCCCTGAACCTGCAAAACCTCAGTGGGCCAAGGTACACCGATCTAGACGCCAGTCTCACCGAGGGTAACGCGCCTCATCCCAAGCCAAACAAGACATTATCCAATACCTCTGCTCCTTGGATGATGGGCGATCCCCCTCGGGCTCTCAGCCCTCTGAGAACTAACTTCTAGGCACCCCTGCACGTTTCTTGGATCTTCGTCATTTGCACTGGCCTCCCGCAACGGTGGGGTTGGTCCCCCACTCTCCTGGCCTGCTCGCCCCTCGCCTCGACTACATGCCTGGCAGCGGCACCGGAGTGTGCTCCTTGACAGTGACGCTGATATTCGGAGACCCGCTTCCCCTCCTATTCCTCGGAGAGGGACATCTCTGGGATGGCTTGTGCCGTTGAGCCTGGCTTGCTCCTGGACTGGAATAGGTCATGTTGGCCGTTGTTCTATTTGGATATTTTGTTTCTCTTCTCTTGCTCTTTTTTTTTCCTCTCCTTTTCCTTCCTTGGCGGGAGGGTGGCCCTAACTATTGTGGGTGTGCTATTCTCTGGGAATGCTGTTTCTCCCCTCTGCATTGCGCTGGGCCCTGCGACATGCCTCCACTCTGCCTTTCTTCTTTGAAATTATGCCGGGAGTGGCGGGATGGCGCTGCGTCCCACTCCAATTCCTCTGCTTGCGTTGGTGCTTGTACGTGGCTTACCTGTGCCATAACTTCTATACCCTCTTCAATTCTGGGCCTGTGCACCCACTAAATCGGGGGGGGGTGGCTATTCTTTGTTGGGCAGGCATCCACCAGGGAGACACCAGAGTAATCCATAGCAAAGATGACAGATTCCAAAAACTGATGGTCAAGATCAGGAAGCGGGCTATCACCCTTTGCAATGTCTATGCCCCGAATAAGGCTCAAGATCTCTTCCTCAGGGACCCACTGCGAGAACAGCTCTCACACGATGACTCTCATCTCATCCTGGGGAGCTACTTCAACCTGGTCTGGGAAGCAGCACTTGATCGCAGTGATGGCTCGTTTCATGGGACAGGGGCTATGTCCTCTGCCTTTAAGAGGCGTCTAAATTGATCTTGGCTTAAAGGACATTTGGCGCTATCACTCCCCTGCTGCCTGCAACTATTCTTATTATTCTCCTGTCCATCGCTCTTACTCGCGCATCGATTAAATCTTCATTTCACACTCCCTGCTTAACGATACCCTCTGGGAGTCTATGTCCGACATCTGTCTCTGACCACTCTCACGTGGAACTTTTCATACAGGATCACTTAAACCGCTCAAGCCCACCCCCACCCCCTGTTGGTGCCCCCCCCCCCCCCCCCCGTTCTTCAGGACTCTGTGTATTTGGCAGAACTTTGGGATGCTATCACGTCCTACTTTGCGTCCAATGACCTCCCTGAGACCCCCTTTCCCGTGGTCTGGGACGAGTTTAAGGCCACGATTTGAGGCTGTGTTATGTCCATTGCCATAGCTCGGGCTCGGGAAGCCCACCTCTTTGAGGACAAACTTTCTCGGGATATAAAGGCACTTTAAAGATTAGACCAGGAACATCCTTTGGCGCTCCATAAGAGACATCTCGCCATGCTTGGAGGCCAGCTAAGGGCGCATAGAACCAACAAGGCAGAACACGCACTCTTAGCTTTGAAACAACAGTATTATGAGGGGGGAGATAAAGTGGACGTGGTCCTGGCCTGTCGCTTCCGGATACGGGCGGCTAAGGCGCACATAGCCAAACTTAAATTAGACGATGGCTACCACTGAAGCTGCTAAATTAAAAGCCTTTCAGGAATGTTACTCGTCTCTCTATGCCAGGGAATCCTCCAGAACAGTTGCAGGCTGCATTGTGAGCCTGTGAATGGTCCCTGATTATCCATTACCATGCGCAGCTCTTGGAGGACCCTATTACCTCAGAGGAACTCGCCGGCTCTCTGAAGGACCTCCCTCTCTGTAAATCCCTGGGGCCGGATGGCCTGCCGGTCTCTTTTTATTACGCTTTTATCCCACAACTCGAGACCTATTTACTCTGTCTCTTTAATTCTTTCTCGGACACTGAGGGGCCCTCCACCTCTATGGCCATGGCTGAAATCGCCTTATTCCCCAAACCAGCCCTATTGCGCTCTTAAATACGGACCTTAAACTCTACACTAAAATACTGGCTACCCAGTTGCCCATCACCCACACTCTTTCTCGGACTAGACAGATGGGACACACGCACCGACATCACACTCGCACAATTGGATCACCTGTGGCGTGATATCCCAAAGGTTTTCCGTAGCATTCCCCACCAGGAAACCGCGTACGAGGTCATGACACAATGGTATTACACCCCACATAGGCTACACAAAATGTTCCCTACCTCCTCACCTCTCTGCTGGCGCTGCACAAGCACCTCAGGAGACTTTCTTCGCATCTGGTGGACATGCCCACTCTTGACCATCTACTGGAAGGAGGTCCTTAGTCCTATCAGACTGGTAATTGTCTTACCGTTGCCCGACAATCCGTGCACAGTCATTCTGAGCCTCCAGCCGGTGAACCTGCATGCCATGACCTGCCGAGATTGGCACTTAAGCCTCCATATGCTTGGCGCTGCCAAGCAAATCATTGCTCCCTATTGGAAAAAGGCTGGAACGCCTCCGATCAATGTCTGGTTCACACAATGGCAATGGAGTTGCTTACGGCACGCCTGTAGCTGCGAGATACTAACTTCACCAAACTTTGGCAACCGTTGGTGGGTTACTTTTGCGGGCTGGAACATGCCCGTCTCCAACCCCTGAAGCTCCGGGCTTTACGCCCCCCGGATGCTGATGGCCTCTGGGGAGCCATTAGCGGACTGCTCGATCCCTCCCCTTGGTGGGGCTATCCCCACACACCCCGGGCACCCCATCCTCTCCCTCAGTACAGGCATCCATGCCCTCCATTTGAATGGCACCCGTGCCAAGCACTGGCCTTGGATATTGCAGCACCTGTGCTTTGACGGCCCACGTTCTCAGTGTTGGGAGGATGCTGACCACCACCCACCTCGTCTACCCTCTATCTCTTTGCTCTCTTCTCTTTCCTCACGTTTTCTTTCTTTCCGCTTCTCTGTCGTTTTGTCGCCTTTGTTTGCTATATTGTTCTCCATCGGAATTGTAATCCCAACGAGCAGACTTGAAGTATAAGGCACTACACAGGAGACCGTTCTGTAGGAGCTCCTACTTGAGATGCGTTGGACCAGCTGATGCTTAAAGATACACAAAGTTTGGAGAATAAGCTGCAGTAGGTCCAATTTTGTTGGCACCGCAGTAACACTAAGTCCTACTGTGTATAATGCATGCGATATTGCCTTAGCCGAATATGGCAGATGAGGAGATTGAATACTGTGCAATAGATCCCGCTTTAATGCTGGTATGATCAATTGTAGTTTAATGGAAGAACAGAAGATATTATTGTCTGTAACTGCTCATGTGTGCTTCCTTTAAATGCCAATTAAAATATGTTTAACAAACATGGGGGTTCTCTCAGTGAGTCAATATCCAATTTGCAACCCCATCAGAGGCTACTCTTTATTGGGGCCATCGTGAACATGGTTGTTTTGAAGGCATTTCTGCCTTCACACAGAGTCCGGGACATTTAACATCCGTATAATATTCTCTTTGATGACAAACTGGTACTTGGGACATGCGCATAATTTCTTCCAAAAGTAGTACCAACTTTCTATGTGGGGCAATCTTTTACTCTTTCCACATTCTTCTCTACAACACATCCATCTATAAGGGGGGGGAGGGGGTAAACCAGTTGCACCCACACCCATGCCCTTATCTTCAGTATTTGGTAGGACTATGGAGCGCCACATTGATTATCAGCTGTTTGTTTCTTTCACCAGTGTGGAGAAAGAAAAGACGGTCCAGAAGTGAGCCTTATCTTGATTGGTTGTTTCCTGCATTATACAATCTTATGCCTTTAAAAATAGACCTGCTTGAGGGTCTTAGGATTCATTCCACTAGGGCAAAGGCTGTGACTATATTCCTAGTTTGGGATTTCCCATCTTGGACATCTGTCAAGCATAGTGTGGGCTTCCATCCTTACGTTCATCAATATACCTCTGCAACTGTTACCAAGTTTGCCTATTTGATCCTGCAGGACTTCCTGGTTCAAGTCCACTTCTCAGACTCCTTTGAGGAGGGACAATGCTTTGGTACTGGTTCAAAAGGTGAATAAACAGTGGGTATTCAGAAGAGTAAGTTACTTGCCTTTGGTAATGTGATTTCTGATGGATACTTAGCTGCCTGAAGATTCCTTACCACTAGCCCATCTCCCTGTTCTGTGGAGAGGACTTTGGGTCTAATAAAGTTCCAAGTTAGTTTTGCTCTCTTTCAGTCTTGTCAGCCATGTTCCGCATCTAATGGCATGGGAAAGGGAGATAACTGACATCAGCATGCAGGCGTGTCCCCCATATGCCGCTCCATGTTGTCCTGTCTGGAGCAAGGCTGAGTCACAATGGAGGCCAATGGCACCACCTACTTTCGCACGGGACCTGTTGCAAGAGCTTCCAGTTCCAGTCTGGCACCTGGAGAGAGTAAAAGGCGAGGAATCTACTGGTAGACAGAATATCCACCAAAAAGCGCATCGCTGAAGGAACTTTTTATTTATTTCTATAGATTGCTTGCTCATGAGAGTGTGTGACTTTATCTTAATGCCATGTTTAATCAACTTCATGCGTTGTAGCATCCAAGTGATGTAACAAAGTAGCCGATCCTATTTATAAAATGCCCAGTGGAAATTTTGGGTGACCCTTTTATTGTCTTCAGAAGTCTGAGGAAACCTCTATAGATTTTATATGTCTATTAGATCTCTATTCATTCAAGAGTTCCTATATGCATCAGTGGTTGGTAGAAATCTAGTGTTGAAAAACATTGTTTTTTCATATTGGATTGCCCTTTGGTTAGTATTGGGATACAGCCTCTAGAGTTAGGCAAAGGACACAACTTGTAATTGTCACTCAAAGGTCTTTTTTTTCAGTACAAGGAGGCTTGTGGGTGTCAGAGTTGCCACGCTTCAGACTATGGTGACCCGTCAAATGGATCTCCGTCTCCGAGGGGGGACAGAGGGCACTCTAGGAGCTTTAGAGGCTTTCTTCTGAAGATGGTTCCTTATTCATTCTTACTGTTGCAAAAGGAAACCACAAAACCTCCTCTGATCCTGGGATTGCTCTTTTATACCTTGTCCAATCACATTCCTTCGTTGTTGTCCCCAAAACTCCATTCTTGGTGGAAACCTATTGGTGAAGAACTTTCCCTTGAATTGGGTATCCACCTCCAGCTCCACTAGCAATTAGTATAAGGTTTGGAAGCGGCTTGTCTTTAGGCGTGTCCAGCCCTTTGAGGGGTGGCTCCTGAGTCGTCTATTTAGCTTCTGTCCAAAATGACCTGTTCTGATTGGGAAGATGTCAGACTGCAACTCAGTTCTCTTTGATCTGTCCTCTCTGAAGGGCAACTAGTGCATTGCTCCTCCAATGCTACCACTGCCTGCCTGTCCCACCTGCTGCCTCATTCCTGTCCTCATTGGGCACATCTCCTGAAGCTGCTGCTACAGCGAGCCTTCAGCCTCCAAGTAGCGCTGCTGCTTGCCTGTTTCCAACCGCCTGACAATTGGGACCTTGAGTGGAGTGGACTGCAGACAGATAAGCCCTGTGTCACCACCAGTGTCTAACTGCATTTGAATGGCAGATAGCCTCCTGGGGGAAGCCTCAATTATAGTCCAGAATTTAATGAATTTGGAGCAATATTTAATTGGACCTCATTTTTTATATAAATAAACATCTGACTACATGCACTCCTTTTTACTGCTCCTCAAAGCTCTTCCACTCATAAACAACACTGAGTGGAAAAAATGTGAAAGACCATCGAGTCCGTGCAGTGGTTTTTATTGAAAATACCTCATTTACCCTTACAGACCACTGGGGCGTTACACCCGCTGTTGGACCCTATAAATGCAGACGCTGCAGCGTATGTCAAATCGCAATCGAGAGGTTGTGCCGAGGATGCAATTAATCATTTCTTTCATCTAATAACAGGGTGCAGTGATTTACAGCTACTGCCTTACATTGCCTATGACGCCTCACATGCCCTCCCAGTTGAGAGACTGCCATGGCCTCCTATTGGGTAATGGGCGGGCTCAGTGGAGCATACACAACTCTGCCTGCCAATCATTATTCATGCCCATCCAAGCTGTCCAATTACTCTCAGGGACGCCCGCAGAGCCCCAGCGTGTGTCGTCACAGTGCCTCCACTGAACAATGACGTCATTTGCACCACGTGCACTTTTGAAGCATCCAACGAAAGAAAGACTCACTTGGCAGCCTGTCTGCTCACTTGCCTTACAGTTTGTGTGTGGGAATTCAAAAATCCCCCCCTTCATATTTTTATTTTACTTGTTCTGTCTTTAGTAATTACTTTGCTAAATTGTGCTTGCAAAAATGTACAGTTTGGTTGTGATTTATTTTCCTTTGGGAGAGACCATGACGGGCTCATAAGCATTGCTAATTTAAAGCTTAATTGGTTGGGACTAATTGAGCTTCCTGTCACGCGCATGTTCTATTATTCTAGACACTCATATACGTGATACGACGCGTTTCGCACTTCTCCTTATGTCGTGTGTGCATGTTACTTTGTATCCGGCAATGCACTGGAGCCGAACGATGGCGTTCACATGAAGTAATGTAGGAAGTCGGATGTCGCTCCGGCTTGATTAAGTCTGTTCTTTATTTTTGGAGTGAAGAAGCAGGAAAGAGGCAATTGTCCTTCACTTATTACACATGGCATCTGATCAGCAATAAAGAGTGCCAGGCTTAGAGTACTTTTGGGCGGGTGTGGTCTCTGTTACTCCCATGGGCCTCACTGGACAGACAGAGGTGAGAAAGAATGAGTTAAAAAGCATACGTGAGTGAGAGACACGTGAAGAGAGACCTCTGAGGCACAATGAGACAGAGGGACTAGAGACACAGGCCGGTGCAGAGAGGGAGACTGATATCCGGGGCATAGGAACGATTGAGACACCTCAGGAGCACTGACGAGAGAGGGGGAGACATCAACAGGACAGATGAATGGGAAGGGCGTACATGGTGGATGGGTAAGACCACACATGATTAGACAAGTGGCGGCTGGTAGGGATGAGGCTGGGGAAGGTGGGGGTTGGAGATAAATAAATAAGAAAGCTAACCTGCTAGTCGCAGTCGCTAGCCGCTGCCTCTCCTTGCAGAAACAGGGAGCACCCAGGCTTCCAGAATCCCCTAGCCAATCACGACTCTGCTGAGATGGGTAAGAGAAATATCTGATAGAGACGTCTAGCCGCAAATTCCTTAACTTAGAATATCCCCAGGCGTCAGACTGGTCCGGAAAGTTTTGCGCAGCAGCACTTCTGTGTGCCGGGGTGTGGCGCCGTACGGCTCCGCCCTGATGTCGTCCATGGACGTGACGTCAGCGGAGCCATATATGCCCCGACACGGCGCACCGATATCAGTTTTCTTCTTTTCCGCATCACGACGCAGACCCTGGAAACCAGCAGTTCCTGGCCTTGTTTTGGGCCTTCTTGGCACCGTTGGTGTTGTACCGGAACAGTGTGCAATGCCCTCCGGGTTCAAAGCTTGTGAGGCCTGTGCATGTCAGATGTCTGGCACTGACCCGCACCTTATTTGCATGTGGTGCCTTGGTGTGCACCACGATTCCAAACAATGCGGCGACTGTCAACAGATCAAGCCGAAGACCCTACAGGAACGCCGTATGAAGTTGTTGGCTGCACGGCTGTCCGGCCCAGCTTCTTCTCGTCTCCGCTCTCCCTCTCCAGAGGGTGCTCGTTCCCGAGGCGGTTCTCGCAACCGGCGCCCTAAAAAAGGTAAGCGGAGCCACAAGCGTCCACTGAGGTACACCTCTCGTAGGCGTGCAGCTGGCGCCCATTCCTCTCGTAAGGGGTCAGCTACGGGGGCCTGTGGTCACCTCCTCCACACCCTCCTTTTCCAGGAGTTGGAGCGACGCATGCCCAAATGAAGACCTACTCCCGGCCTACTTTGAGTCCCCCTCTCTCCCTGGCGCGCCTTTGGGCCCCACAGAGGTAAAGGGTACTCCGGCTGGGCCCTCGTCGGCGGATCCTTCCCCGACCAGGGTTGTGTGCATCGACTCCGACTCCGGAGCCGAGGCGACGACGTTGGGCCATGGCCCAGACCATCCTGGTCGCTCTAGCACACTCCGCCAGTCAGCGCATAGCCCTGGGCGGCTTCCTGCACGAACGGCGGGAGCGGCGTCGGCGACGCCAGGCTTGACACCAGGCTCGCACTGCCAGTCAACGCATAGCCCTGTGTGGCTTCCTGCGCGGACAGCGGAAGCGGCGTCAGCGAGCTCAGAGCCAGGCACCACGTTGAACCCAATGACGGGCTCGACGTCCGAACCCACACCCAGCTCTCAGCCTGATCCCATGGCTGGGGCAACGCATCATCCGATGTCGAGGTAGCGTCTACTCCGACACGGCGCCTGCCGACACCACTGGCAACACATCCATCGCTGCCGTTGTCCATCTGTTCATCGACACCGGCGTCCATGCCTGGGGTTGACCTCCCTCCAGATTCCTTGTTTCTGTCCTCTCAGCGGGGTCGGGTGACTCCGGTTTCCGCTACGTCCTTTTCGGAGGCTGCTGCTGATTCCTCTAGTCGGGGGCCACTGGTGCAGGTCCCTAGTGTGGCATGGCCTTCGGGTCGTTCCCCAGCCCCGCTCTTTATGGCAACTGGGAGAATAAGCCTCCAACCATCTCCTACAGATGGCCTCTTGTTCCCTCCTGGGGTGACTACTGAGCAGGGGCTGCCTATGCGCGGACTATCAACCGGGCAGCTGCTATCCTCGGCTTTCAGCCTCCTGTGGTACTCCTCATCCCCGATCCCTTAATGGATCTTCATCTCTAGCCCATTACCGTGGAGCCCTTGCTACCCCTTGGGGGTGCTTTATTAGAAGCCCTGCGTGGCGCATGGGCACGGCCCTCTTCCGGAGCACCGGTTGTTCGGGCCATTGCTGGTAGGCACTGTCCCGCCCCGGGAAATCCACTTTGCCTGTCCCTCCACCCTACCGCTCAGGGCCTGGTAATTCAGGCGGCGTTTAGGTTGCTGGACTCCTCCACTTTGCCCTTGTTTCCTCCCACCAGGAATCCAGGTGGCTGAATGCATGTGGAAGACAGCTTTTTGCTTTTTCTAGCATGGCCATCCGCACTTTAAACTCTACATGTGTGTTTGCACGTGTGTCCTCTGCACTCTGGGACTCCGTGGCTAACCTTCTTCCCTCCCTTCCGGAGGCATTGCGCCCTGAGTTACTCCGTCTAGTCCTTCACGGCAAGGAAATGGCTCATTTTGCAATCCGCTCCTCACTGGATACCACAGACTCTGTGGGCTGTGCTCTTGCACGGTCGGTGGCTTTGCGCCGTCATGCCTGGATGCGTGACAGTCGCTTCCCTGATAATATTCGGGAGAGCCTCCAAGATATGCCGTTTAATGGAATAGTCCTTTTTGGGTCCCACGCTGACTCTGCGATCTCCAGGCTTCTGTCAGGGCTACCGTAATTCTGCCGTGCCACCGACTGACTGACTTTTCTTCTTCGTTGCGGACTTCCTTTACGGACCAGTTTTTATCAGAGGCAGGTTGGTGCCTCTGTATTGTCTGTATAGCCGTATGGCTGGGTTGTTTTTGTTTTCAAGTCCTCTGACTGTCTGTTTTGCCAAGAGGACCCTCTTTCTTGCCAGGGGTTGACCCTTGCCCTATGTTAGTATTGGCTGGTGGCAGGTGTCTGCCTTTGCATTTGTACGCTCCTGTGGAGTTTTCATTATGGGTATCCCTCTGGGGCTCATATACCTCCTTTTACTGCGTCCCGCAGGGTCGCATCGCTGTTGTCTGTAGTGCTTGCACTCCGGTTCTGGGTCTATGCTGTGTGGTAGCTACCTCGCATGGCCTGGCATCTTGCTTTTGTCCTATGGTCTGTCTTTTGGTACCAGCCCCTTCTGGGTTGTTCTCCCAAGTAGGGAGTTGCCGTGCACCTCTCTGTTGTCGGTTGTTATGGCCCTTTGGCTTATTCCCCAATAGTTTTCTCCACATCCCGCTGCTTTCGCGCAGGGATTTCTACGTCCCACTAGCATTCTTAAATGTGGTGGACTCGTGGAGATGGTTCTCCTTGAACCCTGCTCTTCCTGGCCTCTAGGACCCGTTAGTTGGTCCTAAGTACTCTCTTGTTAGGCTTTTCTTTTCTTCTAAATTGTCCTGCGAGGGGACTGTTCTCTCTCTTCTGGACTGACTGCAGACGTTGCTTATAGCCTGGACTAGTTCCACTTTCTGTATAACTGCGGATACCCTTGAGCGCACCCTAGTGCCTGGGTTTGGTTTGGTTTCAGCATGTTCTTGAGGCTTTTTCTGCGCCATGTTCTTCCTCCTGGCTTGTGCGGCCCATTGCCTTCTTGCTATTGAGCGCATCTCAGCTGTTCCTGCTGTCTTGCTTCCTGGTGTTCCTCCTGGCAGCGTATGAGCGTCTTTCGGGCTGTGTAGAGGCATCCTTTCAATGCTCTCCACATGTCTGACTGGCAAGGGTCTCCGCAGTCTTCTTCCTCTGTGGTACATGTGAGGGCGCTACGCGTTCTCTCCACCATACCGCTTAACCAGTCCTTTGGGTTGGCTTGTCGACTGCCGCATCCTGCGGTTCTTTCACGCCATAAGGTTCGGTTCTACTAACTGCGAGGTGCTGAACTATCTTTTCAAGCCAGTTTCTTTACCAGGTGTGTTTTTCTTCCACGTCTGCCCGTGCTGGGCGGGGGTCATTATCCTGCTGCCTTCGTTTCTTTACGGGAGCAGGTTTAACAGTGTTTTACGCTGTTCAAGTTATTTAGCTGGGGCTAGCTCTGGCTTCTTGTCGACACCTTGGATACTGTGGATCCTTCATGCCTCTTGGTCTTCTTTTGAAGGTTGGCATTTTTTCAATCAGGCACAAGCATTCTGGCTTGGTGTTTTCTTTCTCTCATCCCCTCTACATGTGGGGGTTTTCGTGTTCTTCTGGATGGGCTGTGGTGCCCTATCCTCCCATTGATTCCCTGCTTTCTTCAGGGCTTAGGGGTCTGGTGGTTGGCTGCGCTGTCACTTCTGTCCAAACTGTGTTCGCCCTTTGGTTGACAACACTCTTTTGGTCATGTTATTGACGTCCAGGTTCTCTCTGGACCTTAGTGGGGTTCAGTCGCAGTCCCGTCTCCTCTAGGGGTATGGCTTTGGTATCTATTCTAAGTTAATGAATCTGCGACTAGACGTCTCTATCAGATGAACAAGTTACTTGCCTTCAGTAACGATGTATCTGGTAGAGACATAGTCTAGCCGCAGATTCCTTAACGCCCGCCCTTCCTCCCTGTCCTGCGACAACCTTTTCAGGCTGGGCTTCTTGCCTACGCCTCCCTTTAGGTGGCTTTATTTCTCTGCGGGGTGTCGTCTTCTCTTCACTCCTTCTCACGAAGCTACATTCTGTTTCGTGGCTCTGCTCTGCCCATTCTTTTGATTGGATGATATGCTCATGTGCCATGTGTCCTTTACAACCCAAACCCTGGGTTGTCCGATGTGAGTCTAATTCTTCCCTTCTATCTTCTTCAAACGCTTGTGGTCTCTTGCCTCCCCTGCACTCTAGCGGTTGCAGTCTCTGACAATGCTGCATTCGGCAGGTCCATTATTCGGATCTGACGTCTCCTTTTGGGTGACGCTTTATGGTACTTTGTCTTTACTCCTGGGTCCTGGACTGGTTGTCCTTCACTGTCATATATTGTGGTTGCAGCCTTTCTGCCGGCTGCTGTGATGGTTCGCCGCGGAGCTGTGGCTCAATGGTGAGTCTTGTGCCTCTGGTGCCACAGGCTCACACAGGCCCAGGGTTCAATCCTGCCTATGCTCTGCATCTTCTTCTGCCTCCGGCGGAGGTTTTGGACTTAACGATTGAGGGGCTCCCTCCCAGAGTGGTGCTCTGTTCTTTTCCCCTCCCTCAGTTTACAATATACGGTACCTGGCACTGTCTTTCTATGGTGATGTTTTTTTCACCATACCTTGTTTTTTCTTTTTCTGCACACTGTTCCCATATTTTCACAGTTTTTGGTGGTGGCTTCGTGTCCTGACGCGGAAAAGTCTTCTGACGAAAACTGATGTCGGCGCGCCAGGGCGGGCATATATGGCTCTGCTGACGTCACGTCTATTGACGATGTCAGGGCGTAGCCATACAGTGCCGCCCCCCGGCGTGCATACATGCTGCTGCGCAAAATGTTCCGGACCAGTCTGACGCCTGGGGATATTCTAAGTTAAGGAATCTGCGGCTAGACTATGTCTTTACCAGATACGTCGTTACCGAAGGTAAGTAACTTGTTCAACAGGTGTGAGAGAAGGTAGGTGTAGGTGTGGGGAGGAGAAGCAATGGGCGAGGGAGCAACTTGTACATAGCAGGGAAAAGCACATGGGCGAGAAGCAATGGCGGTACGTACACAACGGTGAGTGCGTGCAAGGGGTCAAGAGAAAGCACCCGGGCGACAGAGGGAAACGTAGAGTGAAGCACAGAGAAATAAAACTGGTAAACATATGCGGTCTAATGGAGTGCTAAACCTAAAAGAAACAAGTAGTGCTAAAAAAAAAGCAGTGGAAACTTAGAAGCCAGCAAATCAAAAGAGAAGTTGAAGAGGCTATGCTCCGTGGTAAGGACAAACACAGGACCGACAATCTGGGGCACAAATAAGAAGCAGGCAAATGAGTGACAGGAAAGTCTACCAAAGGTAAGCAATGGGCAGGCTTCAAGCCCTTGTATGTTTGTAGTAAGCCCACAATATGCCTTGCAACAGACTGTGCACGTATGTTCTAGTAGGCAAGACCTAATGCGGGACAAGTACACTTATTTATTTTAGGAATGTAACTGCCACCACATTAAAGGATTAGTAGGAAGTGATGCAGGAGGACTTTCATCAAGCCCTCAAGCTGGATGATACCAAGGTGCTCGGAAACTCTGCATATGCTCCGACACTCTATAATGATCTTTCTTTTCACCTCAGTCTCCTTGTTTGGATCAATTCATCAAAACTCTTCAAATCCACATCATCACAACCATCCTACTCAGTCGCGGCCGGCATGACTCACGGGTGGGGGGTTAATTTAATTTTTAAAAACGTACCTTTCCCTCCGGTCCCAGACTCGCGCGTTGCTTCGCCTGCTCACTTTTTGCTCTCTTTTTGCTCTCTTTTTGCTCTCTTTTTGCTCTCTTTTTGCTCTCTTTTTGCTCTCTTTTTGCTCTCTTTTTGCTCTCTTTTTGCGCTCTTTTTGCGCTCTTTCTGCGCTCTTTCTGCGCTCTTTCTGCGCTCTCTCTCTGCTCGCAAGAAGCAGAAGCAGGCAGCCTCCCTCTCCTCCACTAAGCCAATCACAGTGCTGCAATGGCAGCGTTGTGATTTGCTAGGACGCCATCCATACAGGCGTCTATGGGGAGGCCGTTTTCTCTATGCCGGCTGCATGCAGCCTACATGGAGAAAATTGGAGAGTGCTCATGACTGGTTTGGTCGGCCCTGGGGTCGACCAAACAGTTAGAGGCCATAACATTGGGCTAGCCACTCCTCCCCGACCCACCCGCCTGCTCTCAACCAGGCATACCCTTCTTCTGCTTTCTCGCAGTGCGAGAAGCACAAACAACGTAAAATGGTGTTAATACCTTTTTGCGTTTCTGCTTCTCGCACTGCGTGAAAGCAGTGGGGCGACGCTCTGACGCCCACGTGGAGGAGCCACCCCTGATCCTACTATCCTAGCTGGTAGGCCTTTCATCTGCTTCAATCCTGCTTCACCAGTTGGTGATGCTGTGTTTCTGACTATTTCTATTTTGTTCACACTTATTGCCCTCTGTCCAGCTATCAGTGAGTTGGTGGCTCCTTATCCCGTTCCTATCCCGTCATCAGCTGCACCCAGGGGGCTGGTGCAAACTTTTTAATCAAATGCTAATAAAAGAGAATTAAATAAAGACACTCAGTTTTCTTTGCTTGTCAAAAGAAATAGTATGTTCTTTAACACAGCCTCATGAGTGACTGAGCACCAAAGATTCCCAGTGGTGTTGAAATCTAGGCCAGGGCAGCAGCAGTTCTGATGCGCCCCATTAATATTGAACACAGAATATTGTGGTATGGGAATAGCTAGGACAAAACATCCAAACTGGAAAACCACAAAATAAGAATTTACGTTTCCCATACCTAATGCCACATCTATGTAAGTTAACGATATATACATGTATATCCAAATTTACATAGATGTGAAGTTAAGAATAGTGGGGCATATTTGTGAACTCCTTTGCTTCACTCTTGCACCAAACAACATGGTGCAAAAGCGACGCAAATGAAAAATTAGGTTTATGAAGCCACACAAGGTCACTTTGTGTGGCCCTGCGTGGGTTAATGAATATTGGGTGATGTAAAACAGCACAAATCGCTATGTTGCACTACTCTGCGCTAGGAAGGAGTTTCCATGGGTGTTACGTGGGTGTTCCCATGCAACATCCATGGATCTTGACGCATTCCCAGATTTACAAGCAGGGCCAGCCTTAGGGCGGTGTGACTGGTGTGGCTGCACTGGGAGCTGACCTGGAGGGGGGCACTGATCTCAGGGAGGGGCCCTGTGTTTAGCAAAAGCATGTTATTCAAAAGCACCTGCTACAGACTTCTTGTGCATCCAGCTTTCAGGCAGCAATAAAAATGTCATGATAACTCTTGTGATTAATGTTCCTGCTAGAAAGAGCAATGAGGGTTTTGTCTAGTGGCAGTTTTGACTCGCCATAAAGTAGCACAGAGGGTCAACATGCCTGCTGCAAAGAACAGATCTGTTTTTCATATGAATGGCTGAGTGGATTAGTAAAGCCAACCTTTACCAGCGCTTTAAAACAAATGAAATGTATTTGAAAGAGGGGCTATGGCGAGCTGAGGGGCACTTTCCCCTGGGTGGTAGCAAGGGAATGCGAGGACCAGGTCATATGGGGGGGCAAAAAATACTGTTGCACTGGGCGCCACCAGCGCAAAAGCCGGCCCTGTTTGCAAGAACTTGTGAATGCACCAAAAAACACATACACCTCAGCAGGAGAGGTGTAACAAGGAAAAATATATTTATTTCTCCTTTTTTTTAGGTCGAGCCTGGGCAGCGCGTGTGCTGCTCTGCAAGACATGCTGTATTCAGGTAGGGACTTAAATCTACGGTCACTCTCCGCCCATATTTTTCACTGGCTTGTGTCCTTTTCCACTGTAAACTGTGGCTGTTCATTGGTCAATAGGCTTAGTGGTCCCTCCTTAGTACCGCCTGCTCTCATTTTATAACTTCGCATAGCGACGCACCTGTTACCTGTGTTGTTACTCAGTAGTCTTTAAACACAGCCTCTGAGCACTGTTTTCTTAAATAGCTTTATCAGACACGCTCTCTCCTAATGCTTTAAAAAAAAAGATTCTAGCATGGGCGCCAAACGCATTTGCAATGTAATAGGTCTTGTATTTGCCATAGTCTAAACTATTGGCATTGTAAATGACCATGCATTTTATTTCTCTTTTTTTAAAAGCAACATATAAATAAAGGGCATTGTCATTTATCATGTCAATAGCGCAAACTCTCGTAAATGCGAGACCTAATGCAGTGCAAATGTGAGTTTCCTCTTTCTACGTGCGCTGCATTCAGCACACACAGACAGGAAAAAGCGTCTCAGGATTGTTCTTGTGCAGGACGGTGTCCCTTTTGTGCAAGAAGGTGTCCCTTCCTGCACAAAAACAATCCTACATGCCGTGCAGGCACCCTTGCGCCATGGTAATCGGGTGCCTGCGTTGCCGCTAGGCACCCTATTGTGTGCCACCGCAGGGGAAAGGACAGGGATGCGCTGTATTGCCTTAAATACGGCGCACTGCTGCCCTTTCCCAGTGGTGCAGCGCAGCAAGGTGGCTCTACTTTTTCATAACTATGACCCAGTAAATCTATTCTTCCTCCATACACATTTACCTTTCCATATTTTGGTATTCCAGATTTTGTCCACAATATTCTTGTATCACACTATACCTGTCGATATTCAGTAACATAACCAGCATGCTTAGCTTGTGTAGGTGGTGGGCACAAGCACTGCTTCTGGGGACAGAACAACATTTTGTCATCGAACTTCGATCCCGGGCAAGAAAGAGAAATGGTATATATGGGGAAAAGAAGACTAGTATGCAGCGGCGGCTCATCAACTAAGGGGGAGGAGTGTTGCCTCACTGCTCTCTAAGCCGTTCAAAAAAGGAAAAATAAAATGATAGTAACACGATGTTCTTATCATTTTATATATTTGTACTGAACCAGTTTTGGGGCAGGGTGGGGCTGGACTATCGTCACGGCCAGCAGCGGGAGGAGTGGTTGGTGCACTTAAGTGCGCATGACTTGGGCCAGCCAAACAGTCATCCAAATCCTGGGTGGAGAACATGCACAGGCTCTCAGTCCCTGTCTGAGCGCCCAAACAGGCAGCTCAGACCAATCACGACGCTGTTGTCATGCTGGTCACTGCAGTGTTGTGATTGGCTAGGAGAGTCTGGGCGCCTGTGTGCTTCTAACAGTCAAAGAAGACGGAGGAGAGGTGGCGGCTGTACAGAGGTAAGTTTTTTTTTTATCCCACCTCCCCCCATGCCTTACCACGCCTGTCCAGAAGCATCCGCCACTGCTAGAATGATAGGAAAACGGTGACATAGGAAGAAAGCAGGGTTGAAAAAGAACCGTATGAGTGAGATAAAGCAACAGGAAGATAAGGGTGTTAGAAGAAAGAGGTATGAGATGGAATCAAAACTACATAGCTTTGGTATTCGGCATCACTGGCGTTTTGCAGCAATGGTTTTGAGCTCCCGATCAATACTTTGAGCGGCTCCACGAAACACTGAACATCTTTCAAATTTAAGTTGTTACCGGAAATCAACACACTGTACTCTGTACTGGATTGTCAAGGAGTCATCGGCCTATCGGAACTCTGTTAATAGCCTGTTTTGGTTCAGCCCATCTCTGATAACATCCAGTGTTGAACTCGCCTCAGACCGACAGCGGTCCTTCGGGTGGCACGTGCTTGGATTTCCGCGCTCGGCTCCCGAGCCCTGGCAGCGCTCGAGACGTTCCTTCCCTCTGGGTTGGGGAGCTGGCGAGGCCGACGCCTTGCACCCCATGCCAGGGAGATGAAGGCGCCGTGAGGGACTTGGATTCCAGAATAATGTCATTAAATCTCGCAGCACATTAGCTAATGCAACCCGGCCCTTGGCTCGCGGGGCTGCCAAGCGCTTTGTAATTATGACTCCGGAGTCTTGGAGGCAGATCATACCCCCGATTACGAGCTGAGACCGCAAATGGTTTACATTAGGAGTTTATTCAATTATATGACGGACTATTTAACACCAGAAGACTCGGAGAGCCCAGAAATGTTCCCGGAGCTGCATATCCGTGTGCGCATCGGTTTAAGGATGTGACTTTCCTTTTAAGTGTGGGAACCTGCTTTCTGAGCCTTGCAGGCCACCGTACTCCGTCATGGTTTGAGTTCCATCTTGGGGCCGTGACTGAGGTGTGTGGAGCCAAGCGGGCTTAGCTAATACCACCCAAGAGAGAGACCGGAAAGTCATTGCATTTACTATCAAGTCCGGCGACTAGCAGCCACCAGCAAGTTGGACGTAAAAACTCACTGAGGAGACTTCACACAGGGACATCTTAAGGATTTTGGGGGCCCTGGGCCAAGTGTATTTTGGGGGGGCCCTACTTGGAGCGGCAGTTTTCAGCTCTTTCATGCCCTCTTTGCCCAGGTCACTGACGTGCACAGGCACACTCCTATTTTAAATATATTTAGGGATAGTGAAGTGTGTTTTCAATACTGTAACACATTAGCAGCTCACGAATATTACTGCAAATAATCTGGGTGACATATGAATATGCGAGGTCCTGTTTTGATCTAAAATCAACCTTTTTATGGATGTTGAGGGAAACATTAACACAATATTTCTCTGCAAAATGTCTATTGTAGAATCTCACATATCACCCACTTTAAAAGTAAAGTAAAGGAAAACGAAATTTGAAACAATCTCCATAAGAATTCTTGATGATCATCAGGGCATGGCTCTGCAGAACAAAGCTGGCCCCCTGAAAGGCTGGGGCCCAGGGCCAGAGCCCACTTTGGCCAAGCTTTGAAACGTCTCTGGCTTCCCAGACCTTTGTTTCTGGTCACCAATGAACGTGTACTCATTAAATGTACACATTACCCAAAAACAATTCACAAAAAAAAAAATGTGCAAAATGTGTGGGGGAGGGAGGAGGTAACCTACTACTCATGAGTCTTTAACACCTTGAGACCCTTACGGGTGATTAGTCGCGCTTTACAAGTACATTGATTGATTGATTAATAGGACAGAGAATGGCAGCTAAAATTCGATGACACATCCTAATGTGAAATATAGCAGAGCCCACTGAATAATTGTAGGAATGGAAAAGGTTTCTACTTTTTTGAATAGCTTGATAGTTTCCACATTTGAGTACAACATACCTGCTCTGAAAGTTCACCACTGGCTGTGACTTGTGACTTGAATATAATCTTATTATCCATCCCAGGATAATAAGATAATACTCAAGTCACTTTGCATCATCTACAAGACTTTTGGGACAGCGGTCTAGCAAATCTTCAAAAGCTGCCCCACTACATCCCAGCAGTAGATCTTGGTTCAGCAGCATCACACCTGGTTTATCATTTCACCCTCCATCATCAGAGTTGCAGGGGATCTGGAACCAGATCTTTAGAAAGCCACAACTCAAAGCTGAATCCAACTGCTTTTAATTCAGAAACCTTCTCAACACCCAGGTCTTCAAGAAACCAGTTTGAAAAGATGTCATCAAGGCCTACAACTGAACAATGCCCTCCCTGGCACCCCCTGTTGTTGTGGTGTAAGTGGTTTACTTTGCGGAAGGAATCAGACCGCAGGAGGCCTTTGGTGTGTGTGTAAATGGTTCCTCAGCTAGTAGAGTTTAGTGCTGGGGCCATTTTCTATGTTCTAAGATGGAGCTTGGTAAACAAAATGGAGCTGTGAGATATGGTTGAGATGGAAGTGCTTGCTCTTGTGGTCGAAAGACTGTGTAAGTTGCAGATTTGTGGCTGATGAAATGCAGTTTGTTTTCTGTAGAAGAGAGGAGGATGGTGGTTGAATGTAGGTGGATAAGCGAAAACGTGCAAGCTCGTGGTGATGAGATGTAAGTGGTTCAATCGCCTGCACAGCGCAGTGTAGAAGGTGTAGGTTTGCGGGCTGAATTTGTAGTGCACTCAGTGGCCGCTGGTGTTCAGGCTGAGTGGCGGGGCGGAGAGGAGGATGAACAAGCACAATAAAACTACAAAGAAACAAATAAAAAGTAACTTATCTGCCGCATCGCTGTTCTTCTGCTCCTCACCAGCATAGGCTCCCATAATCCCCTGTGGCCAATCCTGATGCTGCTCTCATGCTGCATGACCGCTGCATCAGGATTTGTCTGAGTGCCCACGATTTGCACTTCCAGAGAGACTGGGAGTCTGTGCCTGCTGCCTCCAACCCAGCAATGCAGCTCGGGTTGGAGACATCTCAGTGCGTATGTCGGTTTGGCCGTCCTGAGATGGCCGTCAAAACCCATATGCGCACTGATAACAGTGCCTACCACTCCCCCTCTGTGACTGCCCCCGCAATGGCCCTGCCCCAAAGAATTTCCCGGGAGTGAAAAATAAATTGATAATAAACCTGGTTTATCATTTTATTTTGCAATTTTTGCAGCTGCTGGCGGGGGTGGGGAGCGACTCTCCTCCGTCATAGCAGTGGAGCCGCCACTGCGGAGTGCACTCCCATTTTCTCTTCTCATGGCCTCACTCTACTCGCGTCCTTTTGAAAGAAGTGCTTGCTCAGTTGTTGTTTCCTTTAAATGCAAGACGGTGAACTTGGAAATCCTTTGGAGAGTTGGAGGAACCATGGATTACTGTGACTTTTTGCTTTCTCGTGCAACCACACGCGTATATCGGCTCTACCCCCACATTCTGCCTATGTCAGCATAGAGTGACAGGCCACACATTTACTGCAGTGCCAGATGACGCAAAACCGCACACGGTGATTCAACCACAAACATATACTAGCATTCTATCCGCCTACCCATGCACCCATCGACAACCCAACCCCCACAACATAAAACCTTTGAAAGCATTTTATTTACAAAATACAATGTAAAACAACCAGAACTGAAGAAACTGAAATATATAAACAGGGATGAGCATCACCTAACCTTCTTTGTTTTTCTAATTAGGGGTAAATGTTATGATTTGCCCTTGTTTTCTTCAACGCTTTAAATTTTTTTTTTTTTTATATAATGTGGACTTAATTTTAAATACACATTTTGCATTAATTGATTACCTATTTTAGACGCAATTTATTGTTTAGTACTACATTTGGATTTAAAACTATGCTTACACATAATTGTACTCCTAGTGCAGCTGCAAAGGACGGCCTTAGGGGATGCTTAAAACATAAAACTCGAATTAATGGCACACATAGGTTAGAATAATAGGGGTGTACGTCATGGTTAGTAGACTTAATGGGTTAGGGGGAGACAGACAGATTCTCTCTCTCTCTCTCCCTGTCCCTGTCTCTTTCTCTTTATCTCTCTCTCTCTTTCCTCTCCTCCTCTCTCTCTTTCCTTTTCTCTCTCTCTCTCTCTCTCTCTCTCACTCTCTCTCTCTCGCTTTCGTTCACTCTCTCTCTCCTCCTCCTCTCTGTCTTTCCTTCTTTCTCCTCCTCCTCTCTCTCTTTCCTTCATTCTCTCTCCTCCTCTCTTTCCTTCACTCTCTCTCTCTCTATCCTCTCTCTCTTTCCTTCTCTCCCTTTCTCTCTCTCCTCTTTCTCTCTCTCCTCTTTCTCTATTTTTTTTCTCTCTCCTCTTTCTCTCTCGCTTTCTCTGTCGCCCTCTCTGTTCTCTCTCTCTCTCTCTTACCTTCCTTTCTCTCGCCCTCCTCTCTCTCTCTCGCACCAGTAAAAGTTAACCCTGTCCATTCAAGGGCAAAATGTAACTTTCCTCAGTGTCAGAAAACTCCCAGCACCCTTGCTGTGGGTCAGTTAAGTATCACACCTCCAAACAAACAAATAGAAAAAGTAAATGGGCTGTAACGTCTACTGTCTAGCTTCACAATTTACCCTTGGCTGGGGAGTCATTAACAAAGAGTTGGCAATTTAACCCAAAGCAGACGTTGTCAAAGTTGTGTAAGATGAAAACATGCCTATGTTTCATAAAACAATATTAACGCCAACTCATACACACACTTGTTCCAGGGACTCCTTGTTTTCCACAACAAAGGGACAACTGCCAACATCCTGCCAACTGCTTCTTTCAGCGTCCCTGCATTTCAGTCTTGTTTGAAGGACTTATATAATGTTTGAAACAATAAGTATGAGGGCCACCATTGCCACCAGGTCAACCGCTGGTGCCACTTTTTCAACATTAGTTCTTCTCTTCATCACTTTTAATGCCCTCCATGCCAGTCTCACTCTCCAGGGTTTGCACTTTTAATGCCCTCTATGCCAGTCTCACTCTCCAGGGTTTGCACGTTTGATGCTCACTTCAGAACACATGGACCCCGATTTATCACCGTTTGGTGTTGGGGTTGCGCCACTTTCTAGATGTACCCTAAAGTGGAAACGTATTCTGGATTTCCTAAGTCGCACAAAGCCTGATTTGCGTGGCTTAGTTAAAAAATAAATATATTAAATAACACAAGGCATGGCTTAGCACTGCCTTGCATTACTTTGCAACAGAGAGGCATTCCATAGTTGGAGATGGGCGTTTCCATGCATCCGCCTATGGATTTTGACGCAAACCCAGATATACTAAAGCTGGGAATGAGTCAAAATGCTGTGTACTCCCCAGTGAGGCGCAACAAGGAGAAATAAATTACCCCCTATGTCCATGTGTGCTGCATTCTGCATCACACAGAAAGAGGTATATGCCTCTAACAATTGTTTATGTGCAGGAAGGAGTTCCTTCCTGCACAAAAACAACCCTGTCCATGATAAAGACACCCATGCGCTATGGTGCAAGGGTCCCTGCATTGGTGCTAGGCAGCAGACAGTGCACCAGCGCAAGGAGAGAGGAGAAATGCTCCATATCTTTGTAAACCTAAACGGTGCACCCTCCGAGAGAAGCTAACAAGGAGAAACATCCTGGTTTCTTCCACTTTGTTCCGCTTTCCATGCGTGCTGCATTCCGCCTCTAAGGATTGTTTTTGTGCAAGAACTTATCTCTTCCTCTGCAAAAGCAATCTTGCCGTAACGCAGGCACCCATATGCCATTGTGCCAGGGTGCATGCGTTGGTGCTAACCTGCCTGAAGCACACCAGCTCTCTGGGGGGAGGGGGGAGATGACTGTACCATTTCAAAGTAGATCTGGCTGCGTGTATGAATAGTACACAGTGTGTAGAGTTAAAAAAGAAATAGAGTTCTATAATATATCTGTCATCCTGTGAATCTTGAGTAAATATTCTTATATATATATATATATATATATATATATATATAGATTACATATTATGTTCATTGAATTTGCTTTCTGTGTATACTAAGGCTTTGCAGTTAAGACTTCCTAAACACGTCTCCGAGGTCTGGCTTTAAAACCTGCTAGGAGAAGTATGCCTGCCCTAAGATGCCTCGCAAAGTAGTAAATAACAATGTGTGCTCATGTTCCACTTTTCAAACTGGTCGTCATTCATCCATCCTTTGTGTCTTCTTTTGAGAGCAGGCCACCATTTTACAACTGTGTATTATTGTCTCAATTTCTCATCAGGACAGGAGTTATTTTCAAGTAAAAGGCGTTATATACACCAATGACAAAGCATGGTAGGCTACAGTCAAAATTTCTGAAGGATAATCAAAAACTCGTGAATGATATTCCCTAAATGGTTCTCAGACCGATTTCTTACATCCATCAGGTGAGTCTCCAAGGATGAGAGTGCATTCGGATAATGACAGTCTAACACAGTGCTGCTAAGATTCAAAATTGCTCTTTGTTTAACCAGAATCTTCTTCATGAAAGTACTTTCTGATGTGCAATCAGGACTCATTGCTAGCTAAACAGTGCAGTCAGAAGCTTCAAAAATCTCATCCATTGCTAGAATTTTGTTCAAAGCACAACAACCTGTTTTCACTTGTCCACTCCGCCGACCTCGCCCTCGCCACAGTCCCTCGCATCCGAAGAGCGACCTCCGGCGGCAGATCGTTCTCCCACATCGCCGCCAAGACCTGGAACACCCTTCCCACCCACCTACGGCAGACCCAAGACCTACTGGCCTTCAGAAGACTCCTCAAGACCTGGCTCTTCGAGTAGTAGCAGCATTCCCCACCCCCCAGAGCCTTGAGACCCTCAAGGGTAAGTAGTGTGCTTTACAAATGACATGATTGATTGTTTAAAGTGTGGATGGTATTTAACTAATTGGTTTCAATAAACATATTCTTGTAGACTGCATCAAAATAAACAAATACAAAAAGACAGAGACAATATTTAGCATGGTGCCATATCTTTTGAACCGTTTGAGCTAGAAACAGCTTTTTTTTGCTAAAATCTGCAAATTATGCAGAAGATGGTGGATTATATGACAAATGCAGCAAATGTATAATTATGCGAAAATCGCCTCAGCCGCACAATCGCACACTTCCAGTGGCCCTGACTACACAAATAGTTAATATTTTGTGCAAAAGCTTCGCAAAATCTCCCATAAAACATATTGCTTAACCTGGCATGTGAACTAGGCCGCTGAGGGTGGACAGTTGTTGTGGCTCTCGGCAGCCAGTAATTGTGCTCTCACAGAAACAAGACTGGGGCTGTAATTCATTTGATTCAAATGGACCTCTGTGCTTTATGTAATTTGCTTGCCAGGTTTCTACCCACGTGCCTGAAGGCGCTGGCTGCAGCCAAGGTGCCTCCTGCCCAGTGTGTATTCATGCCTGGCTAGTCGAGCTCAGCAAGTCTGTGTTGTGAAGTGCTTTTTCATTGAAGGAATAGTCCCCCACAAAGGACATATGTATGGGATAAGCCCCCTGATTTCTTATGACATCTAAATATTTGAGGAGCCAAAATATTGGCTGCTATAACAGAGAATTTCTAAAATTAACATATGTCAACGTACTGGTGAGAGATTACGACATGAATTCATTCGAGATGGGGGTTCAACTCTCATCAGAGCTGCTTCCACTTCCATTGTTTTGCTAACTGATTTAGCCTCATTCTCACTAATCATTTTATTTTCTTGTCCTCCAAAATAAATATATTCACTTAAAAAACCATAGGTTTCACACATGTTATAGTTAGGTGGATATTTCACTCGTAAAAAACCAATGAAATTCCCCCGTTATAGTTAGTTGAGATAACTATAACTCGCACGCCCGCAATCCTCTGCTCATGACGTCACATATTACATCATTCATGACATGGTCAGTGGCATCACTCATGACATCACTGAGGACATCATCCTTGTGATAGAGTGGCGGTCGCGCGAGTTATAGTTATCTCAACTAACTATAACGGGGGAATTTTATTGGTTTTTTACAAGTGAAATATCCACCTAACTATAACATGTGTGAAACCTATGGTTTTTTAAGTGAATTTGCAAGGTTTTTTAAATGCTAATTCCAAACTATAACGTGTGTGAAACCTATGTTTTTTTCAGTGAATTTGTATGGTTTTTTAAATGCTAAGTTATATATGTATTATTTTTTTTTAAATATATTTATTTTTCAATAAACTACGTATTAAAATTATTATTTTTTTTTAATGGTTTTTCACCGTGCGCACACGATGCGCGCACCCCCGCGATTTAAAAAAAAAAAAAAAAATGTAAATGTTTTTTTCTGCCTTCGGGGTCCTTCAGGGACACCCTGACCAAGGCTAGGGGGTCAGGAACTCTCTACCCTGCCCCCTTTTCACGTTTGCCACCTTCCTTTTCCACTCTTGCACTGAAAACAAACAAAATGGCGGCCAACACTTCCTGATTTCGACCGATTCGAACGTTGACTGACATGTAACAACCAATCAGAATTACGCTCGCGCACGTTAGGGTGCGCGCACGGTGCGCGGCTATAGATATGTATGTGCTTTTTAATGCAATTTACTCTGGAACTACTGAACAGATTGACTCCATATATGCAAAAGGCACATCCCTGACCTGAGGACTACCTCTCTGCCAAATTTCAAGTAATTCTATTCAGCCGTTCGGGCTGTACCTTCGACTAAAGGTCCTATGGGAAAATGTATGGGGAAAATGCATTTTGGGACCCCCCTTTTTTCTCGGCCCCCACTTGACGAATCCCCCCGAGACTTTCAGGGTAGGAGCTGAGCGGAGCGCCCCATTAGTTTTGAAAATTTCGCGAAGATTCGTCAACCGGCGCCAAAGTTATTCAAAATAGAATTTTGAGATTTCCTATGGAAACACGGTCCTAACTATAACTATCTACTGGCGACCGCCAGTAGATAATATATTATGCTTCTAGAAATGGCAAAATGGTGCCTTTTTTCTGTATGGGATGGACACATACAAACAAATCAGGGGCACCGTGATGGACACCTGCTCTGCTCCAAGTTATGCCAATCTACATATGGCATGGTGGGAAGAGCAGGTGCTCAGAAGCAATTTCTCAAAAGAATGGAGCAAAAACGTGGTCTTATGGACTCGTTTTATTGATGATTTGTTTGTTCTGTGGAAAGGTATCCCAGAATCTGCTCAGACTTTTGGCATGAAATTAAATGATAATTGCCTAAATTTAAACTTTACTTCTAATGTTAGTCAAACTGAAATTCGCTTCCTAGACTTGGTGGTGTTCGTAAAAGATAAAATGTTACACACAAAGACATATAAAAAAAAAAACACGGCAGAGAATATAATCTTGCATTCAAAATGTTTCCATCCGGCAAAATTAAAGTATTCCATATGCGGAACATCTCTGAATGAAGCGAAATTGCTGTGAGGAGGGCACTTTATGTGAAGCACAAGAAGAATTAGAAAAAAAGTTTATAGAAAGAGGCTACAACCAACACATTTTAAAGCAAGCAATAGAAAAAGCAGAGAGAGTGCCTAGAGGGTTTCTATTTTTTGCTGAAAGTGAAACAAAGAAGAAGATGATAATGGGGAACAGTAGTAAGCCCAGAATGATAAGAGGATACAACACCTATCATTAGAAATTGAGGGAAATTTTAACCAAACATTGGCATCTAATTAGGAGCCACCCGGTAATTGGATGTAAGGTTACAAACAAACCTCTACTTACATTCAGGTGGGCTAATTTGATATGCCAAAAAATGGTAGTAAATAGTCCAGAAGTGCAAGAAGTAGAAATTTGGCTGAAAAGTAACCGGGGATTCTGGAAGAGCCAGAAATGCAAGTTTGTAAATATGGAGTAAACAAAAAAATAAATTGTCTCGTCACTATTAAGAACTCCACTCAAAATACTCAATTCTTACTCTTGCCAAAGTAGTTTTGTGGTATATGTGCTGCAGTGTGCTTGCCTAAAATTGTATGTAGGGAGAATCATATATATGGTACACGGGAGAATACTACAGCATTTAAGGGCGATAAGAAAGGATGATAAAAGATATCTAGTGGCCTGCCTCATGCATGAGTTTCACAGTGGCAGATGTGAAGATCTGCAGTACTTTGTCATTGATTCTGTACCAAAGAGTAGAAGGAGGGGTAACAAAGAGCTAACATTAACACAGCTTGAATCAAGGTACATCATTATTCTAAACTCTAAAATCCCCTCAGGTTTAAATTCGAATGAAGAATTGTACATACATATCTAAAGATTGACTTCGAGTACTAAACGTTCTGAGTCCTTTTGACAGGACACCAAGTTTGAGTATGAGGCATAAGAATTTAAAACACGTTAGCTTTAAGTCGCACAATAGGCACTATAATTAGCACAGAATTGCTTAGGCAGGTGTAGGGACCGATAAAGCTAGTAATGTATGACTTTGTGTCAATGTTTCCGGTTGTCATGAGGGCATAGAATTCTATAACCCTGTATAGTTTAAAAAATAAACATTTCAATCACTATACGAGCATCATTAAGTTCTTGTGCTATTGGTTGTCTTTTAGTTTTTATTCATGGTCCCATGAAACTGCAGTGTGAGGATTAAATTCTGGGAAAATATAGGCCATCACGACATTTCCAAGCAAAACAATAGAAACATTAGAGACAAAGTAAATGACCATTTTGTCCAAATGAGATAGACGCAAAGTAAGCACTAGCACTTAATAAAATATTGATAGAATCAAATAAATTCCCTTCAGGTGTTTCACATTTTTGAATTCTTTGATCTTTTGCTCAATTGTTATTGTTGGAAAAAGGTTTTGTCTTGCAATGGTGTGTGATGCACTTAAAAGTATGTTTACAGCGCTTGCACTTTATTGAGAAAAACAACACAATAATAAGCAGAAGATTGGTAGTGTGTTTTCTATTTTCATACTGAGGAAAAATGAGTCATCTGCTGACGTGTATTTAAATCATGGATTGTAAACGTCTCATGTATGTGAACAAGGCAACTGAAAAAACCAGAGCTTTCAGGAACGTTATAGTTAGTTGGACATTTCACTCGTACAAAACCATGGAAATTCCGGCATTATAGCTAGTTCAGCTAACTATAACTTGCGCCCCCGCAATGCACTGCTGATGTCACATATTACATCATTCATGACATGGACATCACTGATGACATCTCAAATGACATCACTGATGACATCACGGATGACATAATCCAGTGACTGTGTGTTTCTGTAAAGTTTAATTTAGTTTTATATATATGCCAAGCTGTATTGAGGAATGAGTGTGTGTATAAGTGTCTGTATGGAGGATTTAGTAGATACGTGACTGACTGTATAAGTGAGCGATTAAATGTGTCTTACTAAATGCATGGGTTAGTGACTAAACTGTGTGAAAGTCTGTAGCAGTCTGTCTGTTGTTGTGTAAGCTGCTGCATGGGTTGGTGAGTAGCTGCATGAGTGTCTATATGGGCTACTGATTGCTTGCCTGAGTATGTGTATGGCTGCCTGAATGTGTGTGTGGGTGGGTGGGAGGTGTGTGACTCTGTGCATAGATGTGTGAGTGGTTGTTTCACTGAGTGTATGGGTTCAAGAGTGCATGTGGAAACAGCTGTATGGGTGGGTGGGTGAGGGAGAGTATGGGTGTGTTGGTGAGTGAATGGATGTCTCAGTGGTACATGTGCAAGTAACTACATATGTAAAAGGCAGTATATGTGAGTGATGGTGTGTATAAATAACTATATGTGAGAGTCAGTAATTGTGAGAGTGGCTGCATGGATGAGTGTGTATTTGTATCAGTGATTCTATAAGAGAGTAATTATGTGTTAGTATCTGTATGAATAAGTGAGGTTGTGTCTGTATAACTGTATAGGTGAGTAAATGAAAGTATGATTGATTCTTTGCATGACTGATTAAGTGTGTGAGTAACTCTGGATATGTGGCAGTGTGTGAGTGTCTGTATAGGTGTATTAGTGCATATGATAGTGTTGTATTGATGAGTGACTGCATGTATGAGTGACTGTATGGGTGAATGATTGGATGTGTGTGTAGGCCTAGGAATCAGTCAGTGCGTATTTAGTAACTGGTATTGATGTGTCTATTTTTTCAAAAATGGTAGTCTGTATTTTAGAGTGGGTGTATCAAAGGTTATATTCAGGTGTGAGGAGGTGCATCAGATTTTCACGTGGATGATGTCATCAGTGATGTCATTTGAGATGTCATCAGTGATGTCATCAGTGATGTCACTGACCATGTCATGAATGATGTAATATGTGACGTCATCAGCAGTGCATTGCGGGGGCGCGAGTTATAGTTAGCTGAACTAACTATAACGGGGGAATTTCTATGGTTTTGTACGAGTGAAATGTCTATAACGTTCCTGAAACCTATGTTTTTTTTTTAGTTAATTTCTATGTTTTTTAAATGCTAATTTCTAACTATAACGTGCCTGAAACCTATGGTTTTTCCAGTGAATTTTAAATGTTTTTAATGAAAATTTGTAAGTCTAATGTACCTCAATCCTATGTTTTTTTATTTTATATATATATAGATATATATATTTAAAAAAAATTGGAATAATTTTTAGTTAGGAAAACTATATTCATTCTTTTTAAATAAAAAATATTATACAGAAGTCGCGCACCCTACACAATGGCTGCATGCATTTCGGTAGCCATTTTGAAAAGTCGCGCTGGGGTCACGACTTCAGCGTAATTTGTAAAGTATGAAATATCTTTAAATTAATTATAAATAAAAGTTTTCCTTTAAGTGTTTGTCTAAATTTATTAATAAAAGTATTATTTTCAACATAATTTCAACTAAAAATTATTTGAATATTATTGGATTCGGAGGTTAGGAGGGATGGCCATTTTGCTCAATCTGTTTTGCAAGATTTTTTGGTCTAGTCAGGTGGACACCCTCCTCCGGGTAAGGTTGATGATTCTATTCAAAAGGTGAGGAATCAACAGGCAGAAGTATCCATCAGAAGAGCAAGTTACTTACCTTCGGTAACGCTTTTTCTGGTGGATACAGTATCTGCCTGTGGATTCCTCACTGTCCCACCGCCTCCCCATTGTCCACCTGTTTCTACCAAAAAGATGCTTTTACTGTTTGGCATGAATGTTTTTAATATGTCTTAATCATGCTTATGTTTTAATAGTGAGAAATGCTTGATCTGTTGCTATTTCTTTATGCCTTTATTGGTTATGCATTTGTGTGTGTGTATGTATATATATATATATATATAAAGTATACTATGTATACATGTGAAAATGTGTCAGTCCACCTGTTTACCTCAGTGGCATGGAAAAAATTGGTGGAACTGACGTCAGCAGGCCGACGAGGTCCTCTTATGGCTCCTATGACATCATACATTGTTGCGAGCGGAGCCGTGCTATTATGACATCTTCAAGGATGTGGCAGAGCTAGGAAAGAATTTCCGCGGAATGCTGGTGCAGGGGATATTCACTTAAGTGTTCAGGCTAGTCCTTTGGGAGCAACTGTTTATGTTGCCACTCCAGAAACTGAAACCAGTGATCCGAGGGCAGAGGCCCTGCAGATGGCACATGAGGTGGGGAGCCAAGTCGTGTGCACCGGCGGGGCAGCGAAGTGACAAGCACCACTACCCACAGAAAAGGTAACGAGGGCACTGAATAACACAGGATCTTCTCTTTGTATCTGGCAGGAACAACAAGGTTAAAATGCCCTAGTTCCAAAATGTAGAATTAGTGCTACAACGGTCTTCAAGAGGACCTGCGATGGATGCCGCTTCTGCCTTCCGTACACTGGAGGCGGCACATGGGTCATGCGGTACGGTCATACTAAGGTGGGACGCACACTCGTTGACCTCTAATGGCACTGCTCCACACTTCGGGGACAAAGCTTTCCATTAGCTGTGTTTTCTGATGACGTGTCGCGCCGGCCCCGTCCAAAAGCAGAACCCCTTTAGATCCAAACAGACTCTTCCATTCTCTCATCGGAAGTGAAACCAGGCCACGCGGACACTTTCACAATACAACAACCGGGAATGCACTTTTCGGTAAAATAAAACACATTCCTTCCTCCTAATTTATCAAATAAACGACTCTGTGAAGAACAGGGGCCAGCTGCGATCGGTAAATAGCCGTTACAATGACTTTTTTACTTCGCGATACCATTACAACACATGCATTACCACGCATGCGCTGTACATCGCGAAGTCATTACTACACATTTTCTTAGAACGCATGGTCATTTACCACGCATGCCTTTACAACGAATTTTGTTGTAAAGGTATGTATGGTAAATGACCATGAGTTCTAAAAAAATGTAGACGATCCACGTCGTTGTAAGGAAACAGAGGCTGTTCCGTTTCCTGACAACGACGTGCACCGCCCCTCAGAGACAACATGAAGCAGGAACCACAAGGAGAGAGGCACCACGAGGAGTGAGAGGTAAGGGGGATTGGGCATGGGGTGGGGGTTACTTTTCTAGGGTTTAGGGCAGTGCAGTGGTGCTCGGGCAGTGTAGGGTGTCGTGCAGGGGGGTGGTTATTAAGTACTCGACAAGGGAAATTGAGTGGAAAGCGTGGTTCATTGCAGGAGTATAGCACCCACGACCGGAGCCGTCCAGCCGCGAAGAATCCAACGTCCAGAGTGGCGTTAGAAAGGAATCTTCACGATTGGAAAGCAGCGCTCTGGAATACTAGTGAAGACATAAAGGAAAACAGCACGAGTCGCGTGGTAGCATGCGACTCACAACACACATTGTAATGAAACAGTAGTGCAACACTATAACATCTCCCCCTCTTTAAAGGGCAACAAAATAAGCAAATAAGTGCAAAAGTTAAGAAAAAAATAAAAAAATTACTTATTCCAAAACAAAGTCTTTCAATCTACAAGAAATTTGTCTGGGACGTGATGTTCTTTTTGCCGTTGCCTCGGACAATTCACCACTCTCCGTAGCACTGGGCTGCGCAACTTGGGTCTCTGAAGACAATGGCAAAGGGTCAGAGGCAATGGATTGAGTGAGTTGACTTTCAAGTGGTTCCAAAACACAACTCGAAAGAGGTATGGACAAAGCACAATTGTCAGTAACAATGGGTTGAGTGATTTATTTTTTCAGGTGGTACCGAAATGCAAATGGAAGAAGGTTTCTCGTGAATCAAATCAAACCAGTCACAATGTTCTGACTCTGAAGAGGTATGTTTTCTAATGACATCGGCCTGAAGAGGAGATACCTTAACAAGAGCTCTCTTATTCCACCACCCTTTGTTATCAAGAAGGGCAGAACCTCTACTGGCGTGTGTAACTAACGTTGGAGAAGAGAATTTTGATTGCCCTTTCGGCATTGTTTTGGGATTTTTGATGAGTACCCAATCCCCTCTTTGTAAGGGTTGGTCTAAGGAGTGTTTACCTGCATCAAAGCGTGATTTCATGGCATTCTGTTTTACTTTAACATGTTCTTGGATGGAATCAGACTTAAATGAGAAACTATCATTTTTATGTAACCAACTGGGATTGAAATGTGTATGCACTTTCCTTTTTCTAAGCAAAGCAAAAGGTGCAATGCCAGTGGTGGTATGTGGAGTGGTGTTATATGCCCAGACTTTATCATGTACGAAGGACAAAGGGTCTAATCTAGCAGATATTGCAGTCTGAATGCCCTCCTTGATTATTCGATTGCTCCTCTCAACCAAACCGTTAGATGAAGGAGAATACAACCCAACCTTAAAGTGAGAAATGTCATGGGTTTTGAGAAAAGAACACATCTTTTGTGAAACAAAGTGTGTCCCATTATCAGTAACAATGGTTTTGGGAAAACCTTCAACATCAAATACCGTTTGCAAAAATTTGATGGCATTATCAGTTGACGCTGCATTACAGAAAGAATAGTACAGCCACTTAGTATGGTAGTCAATCAAAGCAATCAGAAATTTGTTTTCAGTTGGTAAAATATCATAAGGACCAGAAAAGTCCAACCCTACTTTGTCCCATGGACCTGCGGGAAGTGGTACAGGATACAACGGAGTGGAAAGAGTCTTCCAATGTTTATCAGAGAGGAGACATTGTGTGCAATTGTCAATCATTTTCTTGACGTGTGCATCCATGGAGGGCCACCAATAAAATTGTTTGATGCGTTGACATGTTTTGACAACACCAAGGTGTCCTTAATGAGCTGAGCGAATGATTATATTTCGTAAGGATTCAGGTGGCACAAATAAATCATGGCGCATGAGCATGTTGTTAACTAAAGAAAGTTCTTCAGATACATTTGCAAAGGCTTTTAAGTCTGGAGATAGAGTCCTGCGCTCAGGCCATTTGTTCACAATAAAAGATTTAACCTTGGAAAGTGTGACATCATTGTGGTATGCTGAATTCCATTCGGTTTCGCAAATGGGTGGACATTCTGCAATGGCATCAATTGCAGCAACAACACATTCAACATCATCTACAACAAGAGAATTATCCCTTAAAGACATTCTTGAAAGACAATCTGCTCTAAAAATTTTGCCCCCAGGAATATGTTTGATGATAAAGTGGAACTCATGAAGTTTTGACAGCAGTCGAACAAGTCTTGCAGAAGCCCTGTTTGACGTGCTGTCTGAAAGCATGTGCATGAGTGGTTTGTGATCTGTATAAACTTCGAACTCACGACCCCAAATATATGGTTTGAATTTTTGTATGGCCCAAACACAAGCTAGGGCCTCTCTTTCAATCGTACTATACCTAGTTTCGGCTGGTAGAAGTGTTCTGGATGCTGGGGCTGGTGTTTCAGGGTTTAGGGCAGTGCAGTGGTGTTTGGGCAGTGTAGGGGGTCTTGCTGAGGGTAGTGTTTCAGGGTTTAGGGCAGAGCAGTGGTGTTCGGGCAGTGTAGGGGGTCGTGCCGGGCGGTGGTGTTTCAGGGTTTAGGGCAGTGCAGTGGTGTTCGGGCAGTGTAGGGGGTCGTACTGGGGCTAGTATTTCAGGGTTTAGTGCAGTGGTGTTTGGGCAGGGTAGGGGGTCGTGCTGGGTGTGGTGTTTTAGGGTTTAGGGCAGAGCAGTGGTGTTCGAGCAGTGTAGGGGGTTGTGCTGGAGCTGGTGTTCCAGGGTTTAGGGCAGTGCAGTGGTGATCGGGCAGTGTAGAGGGTCTTGCTGGGACTGGTGTTTCAGGGTTTAGGACAGTGCAGTGGTGTTCGGGCAGTGTAGGGGGTCGTGCTGGGGCGGTGTTTCAGGGTTTAGGGCAGTGCAGTTGTGTTCGGGCAGTGTAGGGGGTCGTGCTGGGGGTGGTGTTTCAGGGTTTAGGGTAGTGCAGTGGTGTTCGGGCAGTGTAGGGGGTCGTGCAGGGGGGTGCTGCTTCCGGGTTTAGGACAGTGCAGTGGTGTACGGGCCGTGTAGGGGGTTGTGTTTCAGGATTTAGTGCAGTGGTGTTCGGGCAGTGTAGGGGGTCGTGCAGGGGGGTGGTGTTTCAGGGTTTAGGGCAGTGCAGTGGTGTTCGTGCAGTATAGGGGTCGTGCTGGGGGTGGTGTTTCAGGGTTTAGGGCAATGCAGTGGTGTTCGGGCAGTGCAGAGGGTCGTGCAGGGGGTGGTGTTTCAGGGTTTAAGGCAGTGCAGTGGTGTTCGGGCAGTGTAGGGGGTGGTGCTGGGGGTGGTGTTTCAGGGTTTAGGGGAGTGCAGTGGTGCTCGGGCAATGTGGGGGGTGTGCTGGGGCTGGTGTTTCAGGGTTTAGGGCAGTGCAGTGGTGTTCTGGCAGTGTAGGGTGTCGTGCTGGGGCTAGTGTTTCAGGGTTTAGGGCAGTGCAGTGGTGTTCTGGCAGTGTAGGGTTCGTGCTGGGGCTGGTGTTTCAGGGTTTAGGGCAGAGCAGTTGTGTTCGGGCAGTTTAGGGGGTCGTGCTGGGGGTGATGTTTCAGGGTTTAGGGCAGAGCAGTGGTGTTCGGGCAGTGTAGGGGGTCTTGCTGGGGGTGGTGTTTCAGGGTATAGGGCAGTGCAGTGGTGTTTGGGCAGTGTAGGGGGTCGTTCAGGGGGGGTGTTTCAGGGTTTAGGGCAGTGCAGTGGTGTGCGTGCAGTGTAGGGGGTCATGATGGGGTAGTGTTTTAGGGTTTAGGACAGTGCAGCAGTGTTTGTATAGTTCGCAGCGCATGCACTGCGTCGCTAGGCGAGATCTAAAAAGCATTGCACCAAGATGCTGCCAGCACTGGATTGAAGTGTTGGCAGCCAATTAGAACCAAGTTTGTGCTTGTGTAGTTAGTTAGATCCCGCCCAGATATATAACGTTTTTTTTCCTTTAATAGCTCGAAAACTACTGAACGGATTTACACCGTTTAAAACAAGCTTTGGCATAGCCAATAGGTCTCGCCTTTGGGACCTCATAAGTTTTTAGCCATGCAACAGTTGATGTTATTGCACCAAGGATATTGTGCTGCATAACTAAATACTTATAAGGCCCCAAAAGCGAGACCTATTGGCTATGCCAATGGTTGTTTCCTTTTAGTTCACAACCATAACTCCACTTTAACTATCGTTTTTCCAGCGAAAATCTTCATTAATATATGTCATGTCTATACAAGTGCACGGTGCACTGTGTAATATCTATACATCTGCAAATATATGTTTGAAATATATTGCAGAATGTATTGCAAAAATTAAATAGTAGACACGTCATTAACACAAGACTCTTCAAATAAAATAACGTTTCCACAACTACAAATGCCACAAAAATATTTGGTCCCTAACTAATACACACTTTTCCTTCTCAGAGGGGCAGCTATATATAATCTGCAATACAATTGGAAAAATATATCTTTAATAATCTACATATAAATATTGAAAAAAGGTGCCATAAGTCCCCTACTACGAGATTAAAATAAATGTCAATTTGATTACATTACTGCTCATAATGTCCGAGCCAGATTGCCGCAAATAGTAAATAAGAGTTGGGCATTTTAAGAAAACGTTGTCTCCATGACAATTTATAATGGCATATGTATTCGCGCTAAAATGAGTTGAACAATAGCATTTGGTATTTGTCTCTAAATTTAAGGCTTAAGTGGCACATAAATGCCCACAGGTAATTTGAAGATCACAGGGAAGCCCTTCCCTATTGAGTCAACATAGACCATTGCACCAATTGGAAAAATAGACATATTTTTCAGATTCCGGAGGCATCGCAGACTGAACTATTCTGAAAACGGTTCTGAAATCCATCCTAGGTTAATGGTGGAGGATACCTCAGCCCCTGGAAACAATGGCGTCTTAGAGGCAGGAGTCACGCACATTACCCGAAGGTCTCCAGGGTGGCGTGCAATCAGAGGTCAGAATCGAGCCAACAGACGCAATGTCACGATATCAGAGAATGGGCCAATTGAAAGCGGCGCGCAGACAGTCACAGGGGTCAGGGCTCACATTATTGCACTAAAGAGGAACACTCTGTGTAGTACACTTTTAGAACTGTCATTTCAGGACAAGCATTTGCAATGCAATAGATCTCGCATTTACGCGAGTGTGAGCTATTGACATTGCAAACGGCAATGCCTTTTATTCTTGTTTTCATAAAAGGCATTATCAATACTGTTGCATGGCTAAACACTTATAAGGTCCCTAGGCGAGACCTATTAGCTATGCCAATGCTTGTTTGGATTTAGACATGATACTGTATGGGGGGAATTGGTGACAGTTGTGCATCACAAACAGACTTGCTATCATTTGAAAGATTTGACCCAAAGGCTCTACGAGAAAACCTGCCTGTGGGGCAGTGATTGCGGTGGCTCAGGACTCCCCAATCAGGATTAGGTATTGTGCCCACTGCCCTACGTTAAGTGAGCACACCAAGGGTGTGGTCACCCTAAGGTCAGCAGCACTGAACCAAGAAGACAGATTACCACAACCTACGAAGGACAAAAGAAGATGCCCAGCAGAGGAGACTGCAGAGAACAACTGACTTGGCCCCATCCCTACCGGCCCTTCTGCAGTTTCAAGACATCCTGTGCCAGAAGTTGCCCTGTCCTGCAGTCAGTGACCTCCAGAACCCTTGAAGGACTGACTGCCTTCAAAAAAGACTGGATCTCCTTTGAACAGCAGCTCTGTTCAAAAGAAACAGCCAAGAAAGACTCCAAGCCTGCTGAGGACAAAGAAACCCGACGCCTGGAACCACCACTGCACCTGACGCCTACTGCCCGAGTCTGATTAGCCCCTCAGTCCCAGCGAGGTCCCCCAGCGCTCCAGAGCCTGAGTCCACCATGGGTTTACCCCTCCAGGGCTCCCCGACATCGCTTGCAGTCTCTGCACGGAGACCCCCATCCCAACCGCAAGTGACCTGGTAAGGTGAAATCCGACCTCAAAAGTCATCCCTGCATCCAGCCGCCCTGGAGAAAAGAACCCAGGGTGCATCTACGTCCCCGAGCCCTCCAACTTACCTGCCCAGCCATTGAAAACAGGGCACCCGTTGCCAAAACAGCACCCTGCACCCAGCCGCCCCTGCAGGTGCACTTTGTGTGCCAACTCCGAACCCACTTTGTCCTGAGCCTAACACCAGGAGCTTGGCTCCCACAACATTGTGCCTGCTCGCGACTAACCACCAACCAGGGGCTTCCTATCCTCCCCATTGGATAACCCCAGAAACTCAACCCCAAAGACCGAGTACTTACCTGTTAACCGATAACTTAATTTCTCTCCATAGGGATACACTGACTGCTTTTCCTTGAAAAATGTTCTAAGTGTGGAACTGACTAGTAATTTACCTGAATTTCAATCCATTTAATTTGAACTGGCATTCGATTGTAAAACATTGCATAAGATTTTGCAAAGCATTTATTTCACTTACCTGTGCGAGGCTTGGCTTGGTTCTAGAAATAAATATTTTTATACAAACAAAATTGATCTTAGTTCAGTCTTTGAGTGTGTGACATCATTTGCTGATTGAGTGCGTACAACAAATGCTGAACACTACCCTCCGACAAAGCCTTACTGCTCGCCCACACTACCAAAATAGAGAGTAAAGTGCTATCTCCTTTTACTTCTGCCTACCTTTGGGGTTCCACTGGGCTCTGTGCACACTATACCTTATTTTGGTATATTATATGCAGATAACTACAGATATTCCCTTGTCAATTAAAACCTAGATTTTTGATTTCAGATCGGTAGAAATGGAACCCAATAAAGGATTCCCCCCAAAAAAGTTTTGGACGTATCGGCATTTGAAATCATAGTATGTCGCTTGAGACGATTACAGAAGAGAACCTCGAGAGAGAAAGTTAATCCAACTAAAATTAAATAGTGGGTTTCTCTTGCTCCAATAATTTTGGAGATTAAGGAGCGAAAACGTGTTTGACTGTACCAGAATTAAAAGGCATTAATACATTAGATGCTTATTCCAGTATGCACCAACTAGTATTCCTGTACACAACAACAGATTCTTATATACGAGTTGTGAAAACAATTCTTATTAAACTCTGAAGTATGCCATTATGGAGAAGTGGCTTTGAAAAGGTGTTTTAAGTTGTGGATAATATCGATATTCCACTACATTAGACAAAGTATTATCTGTATCAGTATTTGATTCTTCCATTAAAAGTGAATATATTTGAATAAATCAAAATTGTCCTGAAGAAGGTGATGATAATTTGACTGTTTCACTGAAATGCCACGTCAGATATATTCAATTGAGCGTATTATGCTCAAAGGAATAACATTTTTATTGTTTTTTCATTCTTCCTTTTTTTTTAAATATGAGAACTTTAGGAAATTACAGAACGTATCTTGAAGACTGTTGGATATTTGATGTACGAGTCAAATTTTGAAATTGTAACCCTTGTAGTAATTGTACATGATCGTGTATTTTTTATGTACTCAATTGTTTTTATCATGTGTAAAAAGGAATAAGAAAGATAATAAAAGATTAAAATCAATCATAGATTTATGTATAGTCGCTCTTTTTGGCTAAAGGACTTGCGGTTTTTTCACTGAGACAAAGTATGTTTTTAATATGTTCTTAATCGATTACGTTGATTGGTATTAATGTTTAATATGTTCTCATTTCTTTTTGGATCATTTATTGGGTTCCATTTCTACAGATTTGAAACCAAAAATCTAGGTTTTAATTGACAAGGGAATTTTTTGTTATCGGTATAAATAAATCCCGTCACTTCTCTTTGTATTGGGGGTGACTCCTTTGAGTTTTTGGTGATCGTATATACAGAGCCAGCTCCCTACAGGTGGTCATAGACAAACCTTGCATCCCAAAAACAGCAAGAGATACAAAAACTGCTTTTCTAAGATATGAGCAAAGATGGGTGTACAGACTCCACAGTAACCAGAATTATATATATACCGTGGCACCAGTTGAATTGTATTTAATTAGCCTCTGTTAAATACCGTCACAAGGGATAGCAGTGGTGTGGAACGCCGTGAGAGACTGCATTATGACCCATAAGGATCTGTGAGCATTAGGTGTGCTGTGAATTTTTGCTTTAAAAATGTGGGCTGAACTCTGATTATGAGGATTAGGAGGTAGAGTGGATCGTTGAGCCCTTCGGATGGAGGACTTGTGTGGACTGAACAATTGTAAAATCACTAGTAATAATCTATTTTATTTTGAGTTCAGTATGGCCCGCGAAATCTAATATGGCAGCGGGGTTAAACTAGGATGCAATATGGTTTTTGCACAAGCTTCCATATGAGCTTGAGAGGGATCACGAGGTGAAGAAAGGCACGGAGACCCAGGGAATATAATGGCAGCCGCAATGCATGCCAAGATACATCGGAGAGCAGCGAGAGGCAGCCTTACACCCTTGATGAAGTGAGTAAATGCAGGGTATGATCAGAAGGGGTAGCAATGGACTTATTAGGTGTAGCGGGACCCCGAACATTTGATGAGAGTAAGGTGGACTTGAGAATGTTATATCCCAATCCAGATACCCGATTGGGCTGGGAGATGCAAAAGGGGTGACGCATTACAAACAAGCGGCCGTGCAGCCGCGAACGTGATCGCGATCAAACATCAAAGCGGCCGCGAAAGTGAAAGTATACATGTCAAGCGCGGCGCACGCGCCCGCGCACATGCACTGTAGCTCTAGGCTGGCCTGGTAGCACTTTTTGGAGCCCTCTCGAAAAGTCTCGCAGACCAGCGCATGCGCTGGGTCAGACGAGACCTATAAACAGGCAAAGCGGCATTTTGTTGCTAGGGCAACAAAATGGCGTGGGACTGTCCACAGTCCTACGGACACGCGCATGCTGTTTGCAATGGACAAATGGCGAAAGCAGCCATCTTTGTCCATTGCAGACGCGTGCATGAGAGCCCTCGCAGAATTGATTCCAAAAGGTGCTCTCCTGGCTAATGCAGTGCATGCGCTGCTTTCGCCAGGCGAGACCTAAAAAAGGGCGCTTTCTGAACCAAGCACTACCTTTTTGCCAAATTTGGTGTAATTCCGTTCAGCAGTTTTGGCTGTAACCGTGTCTAAAGATACTATCGGAAAAATAATTTTCCGACCTCTATTTTTTGAATTTCTTAGAAACTACTGAACGGATTTACACCATTTAAAAAAACAAAAGGTCTCTTTCCGAACCATGGGCTAAATTTGGTGTAATTCCGTTCAGCAGTTCGGGCTGTAGTTGTGTCTAAAATTTCCTATGGGAATTAACATGGAGAAAACACATTTTGGGACCCCTCTTTTTTTTCTCAGCCCCCGCTTGGAGAATCACTCCAAAACTTTCAGGACAGAAACTGACCGGAGACGGAACCAACGTTTTGAAAACTTTGCGAAGATTCATCAACTGGCGCCAAAGTTATTGGGAAAAGAATAAACGCTTTTTGAATAGAAACAAGGTCCTAACTATATCTACTGGCGACCGCCAGTAGATACTGTATATATATATATATATATATATATATATATATATATATATATATTCCCTCCCCCCCCCCCGGCCTTCTTGGGTATACCAGCAGCTCCCAGCACCCTTGCTGTGGGTCACACCACCAAACAAACAAATAGAAAAAGTAAATGACCTGTAACGTCTACTGTCTAGCTTCACAATTTATCGTTGGCTGGGGAGTCCTTAACAAAGAGTTGCCAATTTAACCCAAAGCAGACGTTGTCAAAGTTGTGTAACACAAAAACATAGTTGTGTTTCATAAAACAATATTAACGCCAACTGAAACACACACTTGTTCCAGGAAATCCTTGTTTTCCAAAAACAAGGAGGGACAACTGCCAACATTTTGCCAACTCTTTGTTTCAATGGAGTCTGGCTCCTGCATTTCAATCTTGTTTGAAGGACTTGTATCTTGTCTGTGTATCTTGTCTGTGACACATGAGTATGAGAGTCACCATTGCCTCCAGGTCGACCGCCCGTGTCACTTTTTCAATATTAGTTCTCCTCTTTATCACTTTTAATGTCGTCTGTTAAATGCACACTCTCCAGGGTTTGCACTTCTGTTGCAGAACACACAGACATCGATTTATCCCCATTTGGTGTCAGGGTTGCGTCACTTTCTAGATGCAGTCCCTAAGCGTGGTTTAGTAAAGAATAAAAAAATAACACAAGGCAGCGCTTAGCACTGCCTTGCATTACTTTGCACCAGGGAGGCTTTTCAGGGGTAAAGATAGGCGTTAATGGATTTTGCCGCAAACCCAGATTTCCTAAAGCTAGAAAACCTGGGAATGCGTCAATGTGCTGTGTCTTCCCCAGTGAGGCGCTGTGAGGAGAAGTAAGTTACTCTCCATTTCCATGTGTGCTTCAATCTGCATCACACAGAAAGAGGTATATGCCTCTAACAATTGTTTTTGTGCAGGAATGTATTCCTTCCTGCACAAAAACAATCCTGCACGTAACCCAAACACCTATGCTCTATAGTGCAAAGGTGCCTGTGTTGGTGCTAGGCAGCAGACAGTGTGCCAGCGCAAAGAGAGAGTAAGGAATGCTCCATATGTTTGTAAACCTAGGTTTGAAGCTAAATTGTGCGCCTCCCGTGAGAGGCGTAACAAGGAAAAACATTCTTGTTTCTTTCAGTTAGTTCCTCTTTCCATGTGTGCTGCATTCTGCCTCGAAGGATCATTTTTATGCAGGAAAGTATCCCTTCCTCCGCAAAAGCAATCCAGCCCTTAATGCAGGTACACGTGCGCCATCGTGCAAGGCTGGATGCGTTGGCAATAGGCTGCCTGAAGTGCACCAGTACTTGGGGGGGTGGGGTGGAGCAGAGCTAAATTGTGCCATTTTTAAGTAGATGTGGCTCATTTTCTGCTCTTTCCCTTTCTTGTAATGCAGCGAGTTCTCTTGGTACCCTGTGATGCGTGGAAGAATAGTAAAGCTGGCTCTTGGTTTCCACCCAAGTAACCGCTTTGATTGCGGAAACAAATAATGCATGCATAATTTCTAAAAACTGTCTCTGGAGGCCAAGGCCAGATGGCGAGCCATAGGAGTCGAGATACAAGCTGTTGGCCTCTCTTCCCCAACTATAAAATAGTGGATGGATCAGATCTGAGAAGAGCTGTGGGCTTCAGGGCACAGAGACACGTTCCTCATAAGTTACATGTTTTGAATCACAGGGGCATATTCTCAAGGATCTAACGCCGAGTTATCTGCACTTCATCGCAGCCAAAGTCATGATAAATTCATCGCCTCATTCACAAGCTGGTGCTAACAGCCCATATCACCAGTTTACCTGCGATAGCAGTCGCAAAAAACCATCGCCACAGAGGAACCCGGCAACTAACGCTAATGATATGCAGAGTATGCGTTCCCATGCAAAAGCTGCGACAACACCACTCCACAACATTCTCAACGACCAGCCAGATCATCGATAAGATCACAAAACATGCGGTAAGGTGCGTAGCAGCAGGATTTTAACACCTGCTCTTACCTGGTGTAAAGTCGGACGACAACCGGCATAAGACAAGGGAGCACAGCGTATAGCCACACATGAAGAACAACAGATGCCATGGAGGTACTGATCATGCAGCTCGGACACCCACCGCCACGACCCCACCACTCCCTACCCCGGGCACCCCCCCTCCACTCACCCTTCTTTAGACAAAGATATTGCGCATCAACTCTACGGAATCATGAACCAAATAATTCGCCTAAACACCTAACATACATGTGTGGTCAGAAAAAGGGAAATCATACATTCATCTCATAATATCCAAATAATATGTTTATTACAGAATACACCCAAAACAACAATTCTGAAGAGTCATGGCGGGTCTCCTCAGGACATTCTGTAAGTCACGGCCTGCAAGATAGAAATCTAGATAATAAGGTGTGTCATGCGCTTAGCAAAGTACAGAGAGAGAGAAAGAAAGCAAGAGAGAAGGAGAGAGTGAGAGAGAAAGAGAGAGAGAGAGAGAGAAAGAAAGAGAGAGAGAGAGAGTGAGAGCGAAAGAGAGAGTGAGAGAGTGAGAGAGAGAGGGAGAGAGTGAGAGAGAGAGAGAGAGAGAGAAAGAGAGGGAGAGAGTGAGAGAGAAAGAGGGAGAGGGGGAGAGGGGGAGAGGGAGAGAGAAAGAGAGAGAAAGAGAGAGGGAGAGAGAGTGCAGACACTGCGGACCAGGCCTCACTGCTCACCTGCTGCCACCGGTGTTTCTCCAACCACACGACGGTATACACTACAGTCCCCCAGGTCCCTTATCTGAAACAGTTTACAGAGACATGAATGGCAGAGTCCATACAGTTGCACACGCCATCATCGCTTGCCCGACCCTACGCACACAGGCTGCTGCACCCCTGCCCCTCCCGCCGCCCAGCGGTGATTGCCTGCCCCTGCATAACCAGGCCTCACTGCTCACCTTCCGCCACCGGCATGTCTCCAAGAGGGCCCACCACGTGCCGGTGGGAGCTCCAAACCCGGGGCCCGCGACCATGGCACCCTCCACCTCATTCAGGCCCGCACCGCAGGCCACCAGGTCACACACTTGATTCTGGGTCTTGATTTCGCAATGGCAGAGACCATATCAGTGTACAAGGCATCCTCGCAGGTTGCACACCTGCTCGGCTCTTGAGGTGCCACTAACTCTCTGAACAGTGAGGCAACACCCCGTGGTGGGAGGCCTGCACTGCCGGCTGGCTCAGGCCTACACTGCGGTCCAGCAGGGCTCACACTAATCCTTACCAGTTCGGACCGCCAGGATGGCGCATCATCGCAGGCTGCACACCCGCTCAGCACTTAAGGTGCCCCTACCTCAATGCACTGCAAGACACCGTCCCGTAGCGGTGTGCCTGTGCCTGCCGCAGTGTATCCGGTGCCACCAAGTCTGTGCACCGCTGGCCATGAACCCTTTATTATTGAGTCTTGTGGTGCGGACGCCATCATGTCACCCCTGGCACTGGGCAATGTGAGGTGGAAGGGCCCTAGGCCCTCATGCATAAATGATGACCACACGGAGACACCCAGTTAGAGAGTGGAAATGGCATCCAGCACGTGCACCAGGCCCTTTTTATTGGCAGGGTCACATGTCCTGTGATGCCTGTGCTGGATGGGTGTGGTGTGGGTCTACACCAGCCGTGAGGGAGTGGCTGTGGCATGCTGACAACTAGACCTGTGAGCAGCAGATCCCTACAGGGAACACCTCGGACATGTAGCGTTGTCGCCCCCGTGAGTGGGCTGAACTGGCTTATGCCAGTCCAGCCTAAGGGTGTGAACAATGACCCCGGGGCTCTGGGCGTGGTTCCGTCCTGGGCTGGACAAGGAAGTAACTAATGCATGTGCCTCCATAGTAGTGTTGGCACCACCCGGACCGCCATCGGCAATGTGTCACCCTGTGACCCAAGTCCCACAACATGAGCAACATGGACGTGAGGGAGAATCACTGACCCTACATTCATCCAAACTTTCACACTTGAAAGATCATAGACATGACACATCTGTGTGAATATGAATGTTTATTGCACATTCAGTGGAGTGTAAACCCCACTTTACATTGTTGGCCCAAAGAGGGCTAGCCAGAGTCCTTCAGGGAATGACAAGTAAATCAGAGGAGGAGGAGTTCAGTCCGCAGTCTGATAGCTTTGTCATTAGTGACCAAACAGAATATGGCAGTCCATGTCGAGGTCCAAGGTGAGTGTTGCAGAGTACATCGGGGGGCAGTGGAAGGTGATGATGCAGAGAGCAGAACCAAGCAGAAACAGGCCACATGGCCGAGATGAATGCTACTGCATCCTTCTGACCACAAAGGCAGATTCATCCGCATCTTCATCCTCTGCTGTTGCATGTGCCTGACATGTGGGTGCTGGTGTTCTGTCTCCAGCACTGTGTGGCAGTGACACCTCAGGGGCCAGAGGTGGAATGTCTGCCGCACTGTGTGGCACTGACACATCAGGGGCCGGAGATGTGGATGGGGTGGTAGCAGCAGCACGCCAGGCCTTGTGGCAGCAGTGCCATGAGGAGGGTCTATAGGGCATTGAGGGACCCAGCTACCTCTCGCTGGTGTGCAGCCATGGCAGCCATTCTTTCCACCTGCATCCGCTCCATGTTCTCCATGATCCCCTGCATGTGTCCAAACTCCCAGGCGAGACCGCTGGAGGCACTCTGACTAGACAGTCGTTCTTGTTGCAGAGTCAGGACTCTAGTGATGTCAGCCACGGTTTGTTGGAGAGCATGGAGTGGTCTGTGGGTGTCTGTTAGGGACTGTGAGTGGTCCCTGATGGGACTTAGACACCCCTGTATGGCGTCTAGTTTGGCTGCCATGCGGTCGAACCACACCTGCACCTGTTCAGCCAGCTTCTACTGGCACCCCGACACACAGCGTTAGAAGGCCATATGTTCGTTGTGGGGGTCCTGGGAGGCAGCCGTGGTGGTGTGTGCTGCCTGCTGTGTGTTCTGTGCAGGGGGTGGGTTCTCCTCGTAGCAGCTGGGCTGTCCAGCTCCTGGAAGTGGGCTGCGGAGGCTCTCCACGAGCTGTTGGAGGGCGTCGGAGTCAAAGGTGTGGTGGTCCTCTTCATCATCAGAGGAGAGAGGTTCGGCCTGCTCAGCAGGAGGTGTTGGATTTCCCCCTGCAATGTGAAGGGGAGATGCAGTTTAACATTGTGTTCACATGTATGTTGACGCATTGCACATGTTTACATTCAGACTGCATGACAGTGTACATTGTGACTGTTTGGGGGGAGCTGCCTATTTGTTGCGAGACAGTGGACATACCGACAACATCACGGATGTGTGTTTGTACTTGTACATTGTCAACTCACATTTCCCTGCAATGCAGTTTCTACACACATGCGGCACCAGTTGTGTCCTCTGTTCTGTTGTGGACGTGTTGCGGTTTGTACCACATCGTTGTCAATGTTGATGTGCTCTGCATGTAATGTATGTGTGCCGTATTTTGGGTAGTCGCCCCTGCAGCTCTAATTTAGCTGCCCTTTATCCCTTACATGTGGTGTGCCTCTGGCTTCTGTGCTTCTACAATGCTGAGATGTTGCGTACTTGGGTGCATTGGTCTCTTGGTGGAAGTTGGGGGTCTGGGGCATGGTTTTTCAGCAGATGTGCTATGCTTAATTGTGCATGTGTGCCATTGTGCCCATCTCCCCCCGTCCCCCCAGTCCCTGGTCGTTACTCACCCTGTTGCTGTTGTGTCCGGTCATGTTGAGCAGTGTCCGGGCCCCCAACTCCTGCCACCGTCTCCCCACTGATGACTGTGGACACCATTTCCTCCATCTCATCCAGCTCCTCCTGTGGCGCTGGACTCCCACCTGCAGTCTGCATTGCTGCCCACCGGTTGTTTGCGAGTTTCTCCTTGGTTTTGTGCTTCACATCATTCCAGCGCCTCTTGACCTCTTCCATTGTCCTCTTCAGCACTCTGACTGCATAAACCTTGTCTACGATGGTCTACCATATTCCATTTTTAGTTGCCAGTGACACAGTGGAGGTGACGAACAGTAGTTGATGGTGTTCCACCACCTCTGTTATCAGGATCCTGTTTTCCTGCGGACTGAACCGCTTCTTCCTACTCTTTTTGTTCTTGCCCTTCCCTAACCCCGAGGTCCCAGACTGGTCCTCCGGGGGGCTTGTGAGGTTCTGGTTGTCCTCTGTACTTGCTCCGGCTACCTCCATTGTGGTTTGCTGTTGTTTGGCTTTTGTTTGCATGTTTCTTTTCTACTTTTATAGTGCATTTTCCCGCATGACGTGTGGGAATTGCAGGCCTGTGGCTGGTTTTCGCTGATTTTTGTATCGCGATTGGCGTCATCGCTACTATTTTCGTGTTTGTGTTTCACGTTTTTGCGGCGTCGCATTGATTTTAACCTGTTCATTTGACGCGTTATCGCGAGACTATTGCATGGTACCGCCGTGTTGGGAATACCACGTTAACACAGCGTTATTTTCCCGCGATAGACTGCGATGTGAAGAGTTGCGTTAAGCTAATTTTGCGGTAGTTTTCATACGTTCTTGAGAATATTCCCCACAGTGTGTCTGATCGAAGGGTGTACGACTCACCAACCAGGAACCATAACTCATCAACTGAATCGAAATCACCCACTGATCTTTCAAAAGCTTAAAAGGAGGAAAATCCATGGGAATGCAGTGTCCTCGGCTTTGAAATGGTGAGAACGCAAATCTGAGAGCGAATGAACCTCCATAGAGTTCAGGAAGCAGCTGAGCTCTTTAAAGTACCTCACTACTAAACACCTCAAGATAAATGGCTTATGATTAAAGGGCCTCACAAACCTTACCGGCTCACCAGTCACACTCTCACAACTTCATAAAAGTTAAGTTTCCTCTACTTTTTATCTTAGTGACCTTCAGTAAATAGGAGAAAAAGAATGTCACATTATAAAACCTCCAAAAAAGGGGTTTGTGTTTTTGTTGTTGTTGCAGATTCCAATGATCTGGCTATCGGTGAATGCGTAAAAATGTTGTCCATAATGGATCCACAATGTGATTTATTGTCGAACAAGAGGACACGTGAAGTCCTGGTCTACTTTGTTTCTGTAGTTTATAGATTTTATTGTTGAGTCTTTGTGCGCACTGGACCCTCCCTTTAGTTTCTTTCTGAGAATACGCTAATGACTGTATCTGATGGGCTACCTTGCTCTGATCAACACTTAAACAAACTATCAGATGGTAGGTACTCAGTGTGCAACATCTCAGCACTGTAGAAGCACAGAAGCCAGAGGCACACTGCATGTAAGGGATAAGGGGCAGCTAAATCAGAGCTGCAGGGGTGACTCCCCCAAAATGTGGCACACACACAATACGTGCAGAGCACAGCAACATTGACAATGATGTGGTACAAACCGCAACAGGTTCACAACAGAACAGAGGAGACAACTGGTGCCGCATGTGCGTAGAAACTGGCCAATCACATTTGGCATTGCAGGGAAATGTGAGTTGACAATGTACAAGTACAAACACACATCCGTGATGTTGTCTGAATGTCCACTGTACAAGTACATCCACTGGAACACCTGGATGGAAGAGGGAAGAGACGGAGTCCATCGAGAGCCTGTTGATGATCAAACGCCACATTCACCACAAAGGGCCAATTGAGTCAGAGTCCCACCAATGGGTCTGTGCACTGCATTATTAAAAGAGGATCAGTGACTACTGGGAAGAAGTTAGATTAAGGTTAGATTAAGGTCCATTAGATATTAATGTAAGTTTTACAAACATGTCCAGAATCCTGTATTTGTCTCATTTGGAGAACAGACTTGAGGTGTCCACTGAGCAACTCTTAGACATGAATGTTGGCGAAGTCAGGAAAGGTGGATTTCTTGATGTCCCCAGAAATCTTCTTTAGCTCTTATGGACTATTGTGTTAGACATACATTTGAGACCTAGACACAGCTGTGCAGGGATGTATCAAATCTGTCCTCCTTAATTCCTGCCCGCCTGTCTGCTCCTTTGAATAAAATTCCAGAAATTTGCAAGTTAGTGATTGTTGATGTTAGAAAACTGGATGGAGTGACTGAGTTCAGGAAACTGTTGAAAATATTGCTCACCTGTCTGCATTCCTCAACTAGCACTGCCAGTTATAATTGCTACTCATGTCTATCATAAAATGTGTTCAAATCAGCTCTGATACACAACAAAACTATGCTCAGGGGAGGCTAATCCGTTAAGGCTGAAAAGCCTCGCCTCACTAACTAAATTGTCCCCAGAGATGGAGAAATAAAATGGTAAAAAAGTTCACTTATTACCATTTTATTTTTCAAAACCCTGTCCCGGGCCGAGCGTCAGGACAGGGGGTGGGGCTTTCTGCATTCTGCCGCTACCAGGCAGGCAGCAGCCGAAGGCAGTGATGGGCAGTGAACTTTAAATTTAAAATGCCCATGTCTCTTTGGCCGGCTGTCTTGCAATGGCCAGCAAGAAATGCACATTTTAAACCTCTCTAACACAGCTGTCTGGGACAGCTGGGTTAGAGACAGTTTAGGGCTCCAGTGTCCTCAGCAGCGGAGACTGCTCCCTCCAATCCTGGCGCTTCTTTCATGGTGCATAAAAGCAGTGTCAGGATTGGTTACTGCAGTTTCTTGGCTTCCGCATTGGATCCTTCCTGCATGGAGAAGACCCAAGCGAGGAGGATGTTGCGCCAGGAAGTTAAGTGTAATTATTTTATTTCTATTTTATCTACTTTTATTTTTGGGCAACCCGCCCACCCCATCCACTACCCTCCATGAATGCCAGCCGCCACTGACTATGCTATGTAAACATGATATGGTACATCGTAATATACATAGGAAGTGTCATCGCCTTCGAGGCTTTCATATGATTGCTGAAGAATTATTTTCCCAGAGACAAGCTTCTTCTCATTGAATCCCAACTCTCTTGAATTAATTTGATATTCTGCTGAGATCAACTTCAAAATATTGCTAGATTAGTGTGGCCATATTTCACTGGTGATTTCCATTTGTTACTTACATGGTGTATAGTGCTAAAAAAGAAATACATTAGTATACTATTCAATCTATCTGCCATCCTCCTCTGAATCTTGAGAACATATTCATACATATATATTACATATTATGTGTATTGGCTTTGCTTTCTGTGCATACATAGGCTGTGCAGTGCACCCACAATACTTCCTAAACAAGTCTCAGAGATCTGGATTTAAACCTGCTAGGAGAAGCATGCCTGCCCTAAGATGCATCGCAAAATATTAATTAGCAATGTGTGCTTAAGAAAATGTGTGTTCATGTTCCACTTTTTACATTTTTAAACCATTCATCAGTCCTTTGTGTCTTCTTTTGAGAGCAGGCCGCCATTTTGCAACTATGTGCTATGGGCTCAGTTTCTCATCAGGACAGGAGTTATTTTCAAGTCAAAGGCGGTGACAAACCATGGCAGAGTGCAGTCAAAATCCGAATTTCAAAAGGATCATAGAATACTCTTGAATGATATTCCCTAAATTGTGGATGAATTCTGCTTTTTTGCAATGGATGGCCTGTGCTCAGACCTATTTCTTACATCCATCAGGTGAGCCTCAAAGGATGAGAGTGCATGATAATGACAGTCTAACACAGTGCTGCTAAGATTCACAGTTGCACTTTGTTTAACCAGAGTTGTCTTCATGATAGTACTTCCGATGTGCAATCAGGACTCATTGCTAGCTAAGTCAGAAGCTTGAAAAATCTCATCGAGAGCTGGAATTTCCTTCTAAGCACAGCAACCTGTTTTCACTTGTCTGCAAAGAACCATAAAGTCTGGTGGTATTTAACTAATTGGTTTCAATAAACATGTTCTTGCAGACTGCATCAAAATAAAGAAATGTAAAATTACAGTAGAGATAACATTTACCATGGTGCCATCTACGGGTTTCGGGAGCACTTACAAACCTTCAACCTGTTTATTTTGTCACCAGAACCCATCCATGGAATTATTAGACCATAATACTCAGTAAACTTTGACGTCTCCTCTACAAAAATGTACATAATATAAAACAGAACAACAAAACATAATATAATGCACTATAACAATGTAACATAGCAGCATTAGTAAAATGTAATTGTCAATTTGATTTTTCTAGTGCTTATTTTCTTGACGAGGCGTTGAAGCGCTTTGCGGCAAGCAGCACACTACCCCAGAACCCAAGTTTAGAGTTAAATAGTTAACAATACACAAGGTCACTGGAATTATGCAGCAGGAGATGGACAATTTATGTGGCAGAGGTCAGTAAATTATGCGGCATGAAACAGCAAATTAAGCGGCATCATGTGACACACTTTTGTAATAGGATTACTTTGTTATTTTGTACTTTTTACACTTGCTAACACTGTCTGGGCATTGGGTGCACCTCATTAGTACCCGTTTAAGAGCCAAATATAGCAATGAGCAACAGAAAGGTGACAAGCCAAGCATTGCAAAAGGCCTTCCATTGCGTGGCAATACGTGCCACTGCATTTTTAATAACTTTTGAACCATTTGAGCTAGAAACAAATTATTATTGTTGTTAAAATCTGCAGATTATGCCAGAGATGATGGATTATGTGACCAATGTGGCAAATCCCTAAGTATGCGAAAATCTGCACGGCCACACAAGGGCATACTTCCAGTGGCCCTGACTATACAAATAGTTAATATTTTGTGCAAAAGCTATGCAAAACCTCCCATAAAACCCTAACCTGACATGAAAACTACACAGCTAGTGTGGACTGTTGTTGTGGCTCTCGGCAGCTCCTAAATGTGCTCTTACAGAATCAAGACTCGGGCTGTAATTCATTTGATTCAAATAGACCTCTGTGTTTCTGTACTTGCTCGCCAAGTTTCTACCCACGTGCCTGAAGGTGCTGGCTGCAGCTATGGTGCCTCCTTCCCAGTATGGATTCATGCCTGGCAGGTCGAAATCAGCAAGTCTATGCTGGACTGGCCGTAGTGGGCACCAGGCATTTCCTCGGTGGGCTGGAGGGGTGGGGGTGGGGGGGGGGGGGTTGGGGGTTTCAGCAGATCTGCAATATCGGCCCCCTGTAACAAAAGCAGAAGCGATCATTCTGACTGGCACCCCCACTCCCTGTCCCCCCCACTCCCGGGGCTACTCTTATTTCCATTGTGGTGCTGACTGATTTAGCCTCGTTCTCACTAATCATTTTGCTTTCTTGTCTCTCTCTCTATATATATATATATATACATATACATATACATATATATATATATATATATATATATATATATATTATCTACTGGCGGTCGCCAGTAGATAGTTATAGTTAGGACCGTGTTTCCATAGGAAATCTGAAAATTCTATTTTGAATAACTTTGGCGCCGGTTGACGAATCCTCGCAAATTTTTCAAAATAGGTGGGGCGCTCCGCTCTGCTCCTACCCTGAAAGTCTCGGGGTGATTAGTCAAGCGGGGGCCGAGAAAAAAGGGGGGTCCCAAAACACGTTTTCCCCATGCATTTTTCCATAGGGACCTTTAGTCCAAGGTACAGCCCGAACGGCTGAACAGAATTACTTGAAATTTGGCAGAGAGGTAGTCCTCAGGTCAGGGATGTGCCTTTTGAATATCTGGAGTCAATCTGTTCAGTAGTTCCTGAGAAAATTTCAGTTAAAAGTACATATATATCTATAAGCGCGCACCGTGCGCGCACTGTGACGTGCGCGAGCGCAATTCTGATTGGTTGTTAGATATCAGTAAACATTCAAATCGGTCGAAATCAGGAAGTGTCGGCCGCCATTTTGTCTCTCGCAGTCTGAGGCAGTGAAAAACAAAGGTGGAGAACGTGAAAAGGGGGCAGGGTGGACAGTTCCTGACCCCCTAGCCTTTGTCACTGAAGGACCCCCAAGGGTGAAAAAAACATTTATTTTTTTGACGAAAAAGCGCGGGGTGCGCACAACGCATCGTGGGTGCTCGGTGCGCGCACGGTGAAAAACCTGAAAAAAAAAATATTAATAAATACATAACTTAGCATTTAAAAAACCATACAAATTCACTTAAAAAACCATAGGTTTCACACACGTTATAGTTAGGAATTAGCATTTAAAAAACCTTGCAAATTCACTTAAAAAACCATAGGTTTCACACATGTTATAGTTAGCTGGACATTTCCCTCGTAAAAAACCAATGAAATTCCCCCGTTATAGTTAGTGCAGGCAACTATAACTCACGCGACCGCAATCCTCTGCTGATGACGTCAGATATTACATCACTGATAACATATGTGTCTTTCTGAAAAATAAATATTTGTAATATATGTATAGCTAAAGATTAATGGAAGAAGACATGGGTAAATAGGTGTCTAAATACAGTGATGTAATATCTGACGTCATCAGCAGAGGATTGTGGTCGCGTGAGTTATAGTTGCCTGCACTAACTATAACGGGGGAATTTCATTGGTTTTTTACGAGGGAAATGTCCAGCTAACTATAACATGTGTGAAACCTATGGTTTTTTAAGTGAATATATATATATATATATATACACATTCCTTCCTTCCAAAGTGACCCAATAACTCAGAGCGCATAACAGCGGGTGCTCGGCGTAGGGGCCGGATCCTGGCCCAAAATTCAATTTTTAGCACAAATGACGCGGCACTCCAGAGGTAAGTAATGCTTATTTACTTGTCACACAGGTCTTCAACCAACGTGTTTCAGCTCTACCACAGCCTTTCTCACTGTCAGCGAGTCCTTCTTCTCTTACACATTAAATACCCACTCCAGCCTTAGTAGGGCATTGTGGGACATGTAGTGTATACATTTTTACAAAACATTTTGTAACTTTACAGACAAGGACATTGTGCAGTTATGTTCTGATTAATTACGAAAATATAAAAAATCATAATGTATTTGTTTTGTGTTTTTAGCATACATTGTTCAATGCATTTATGGCATCTTAAAACTCCCTGTTTATTTGGGAGGCCTAGTGTACCGGGTATAGTACCCTTATTATTCCCAATTTTCCAGTTCATGCTCTGAGGGATTTTTTAATATACATTTATATAGACACACACGCCCAGAAGAAAATCATGGTTTCTGGAGGAACCACAAACTCCCGGTCCGCAAGAGAATTTGTGCTCCAGCCACCCCGCTTCCGAAAGGAAAAAACGTACAATCGTGCCTTCTCTGGGGCCGCTCCAAGAATCTGGAACTCGCTGCCGTCTTCATCAGATGAATTCCCTCTCTGTCAATATTTAAAAAGGAAGCCAAAACCTTCCTATCATAAATCTGGTTGCTCTCTATCTTGTACTGACCTGATACTCCCACAAATGTAATTGCTGGATACCTCTGCATAATGCTCTGAATATTGTATAGATCCTGGTATTCCCCACTTGTATTCACTTCTTTCTAACCCTACTTATGTTTTTGTCTATTTCATACTTGTATACAACGTGTTATCCCTGTAAAGAGCTCTGATACCCTAACGGGTCACATTTATGCTCTGTAAAACACTAAATAAATAAAACCCATGCACACACACACACACACACACACACCCACCCACATACATATACACATGTGCATTTGGACAAGTCAGCCTTCATAGGTGCACCAGAATGTTCTTGATTGTCCCTGGCATCAGCAAAAGGTAACCCAGTCCTTTCATGGGCAAAATGTAACTTTGCTCAGTGTCAGAAAGCTCCCAGCTCCCTTGCTGTGGGTCAGTTAAGTATCACACCTTCAAACAGATAGAAAAAGTAAAGGGACTGTAACGTCTACTGTACAGCCTCACAATTTAGCATTGACAGGGGAGTCATTAACAAAGAGTTGGCAATTTAACCCAAAGCAGGCGTTGTTGAAGTTGTATAAGGTGAAAACATACACATGTTTCATAAAACAATATTAACGCTAGCTTAATACCTACCTGTTCCAGAAAATCCTTGTTTTCCACAAACAAAGAGGGAGAACTGCCAATATTTTGCCAACTGTTTCTTTCAATGGAGACATCGGTCCTACATTTCAGTCTTGTTCGAAGAACTTCTATCTTGCCTGCGACACAAAAGTACGAGAGTCACCATTGGCACCAGGTCGACCGCTAGGGCCACTTTTTCAATATTAGTTCTTCTCCATCACTTTTAATGATGTCTGGGCGGTAATATCCACTCCTTTTGCGGAGTTTGCAAAGTTTTCTGCACACCGCGGAGCATGCGTAGTTCTAAAAAACACCGCTCCGTGAAGTGGAGTTTTGTCCTCGCCTGCGCGCGCCAATGTAAAGTTGGCATGTACGAGTGAGGCAAATCCCACGCTAGACCACCTCCCGGTGAGATTTCTCAACGCGGGCGGTCGCGACCTCTCATGTTGAGAAACCTTCCGTTCGCGTTGAGGAAGCTGCCCCTTGAGTAGAACATCTACTCCAGCGACAGAAAGAAGCAGTGTCTCCTGCGCTGCGCATGGTGCCGTTCGCGATGATTTTCCAGGGCGGGACAAACACACAGCGCTAAAAATCAGCAAGAACGGGTCGTCTTAACGCACTCTGCTGCTTGCGGTACTCCGCGTAACGCAGCAGAGTTTTTCGGCCACTTTGCGGAGTTCCTCTGCCCAGGCTTACTTTTAATGCTCTCTCTGCCATGTACACTCTCCAGGGTTTCACTTTTGTTGCTCAGTCCAGAACACATGGACCCAGATTTATTATCCTTTTTGTGTCGGGGTTGCGTCACTTTCTAGATGCAGCCCCAAAGGAAAAATGTATTCTGTATTTACTAAGTTGCATAAAGCCCGATTTGCGTGGCTTAGTAAAAAAAATATATTGCAAGGGACCATTTAGCACTGCCTTGCTTTACTTTGCGTCAGGGAGGCATTCCAAGGCTGGAGCATGGGCGTACCCAAGCACCCACCTAAGGATTGTGACACAAACCCATATATACTAAAGCTAGAAAACTCAGGAATGCATCTAAATTCTATGCCTTCCCCAGTGAGGTGCAATGAGGAGAAATAAGTTACTCCCTATTTCCATGAGTGCTGCATTCTGCATCACACAGAAAGAGGTATATGCCTCTAATGATTGTTTTTGTGCAGGAAGGAGTTCCTTCCTGTACAAAAACAATCCTACCCGTGGCCCAGACACCCATACTCTATGGTCCAAGGGTGACTGTGTTGGTGCTAGGCAGCAGACAGTACGCCAGTGCAAGGAGAGAGGAGAAATGTTCTTTGGAAGCCTAGGTTTGAAGCTAAACAGTGCGCCTCCTGAGAGAGCCGTAACAAGGAGACACCTCTTCTTCCAGTCAGTTTCTCTTTACATGTGTGCTGCATTCTGCCAGCACCGAGCATCCATCAGGTGAGCCTCCAAGGGTGGCAGTGCATTATGATAATGACGGTCTTACACAGTGCTGCGAAGATTCACAATTGCACTTTGTTTAACCAGTCTTCTCTATGAAAGGTACATCCGATGCGCAATCAGGACCCATTGCTAGTTAAACCGTGCTTCAAAAATCTCACCTAGAGGTTTCTTCTAAGCACATCAACCTGTTTTCACTTATATGCAAAGAACCATAAAGTCTGGCTGGTATTTAACTAATTGGTTTCAATGAACATGTTTTCGCAGACTGCTTCAAAAGAAACCCATATAAAAATACATTTGAGATTACATTTACCATGGTGCCACGTGCGGATTCCGGCAACATTCACAATCCTTCCAGCCTTCCACCTGTTTATTTTGTCACCAGGACCCCTCCATTGAATTATTAGTAAACAGTTACCTCTCTTCTATAAAAATGTAAATAACATAAAACAGAACAAAAAATAATATAATGCACCATAACAATGTAAAATAACAGCATTAGTAAAATGAAATTGTCAATTTGATTTATCTAGCGCTTATTTCTCCCGACCAAGTGTTAAAGCGCTTTGCGGCAAGTAGCACGCTACCCCAGAACCCTAGTCTAGAGTTAAATAGTTAATAATGCACAAGGCCACTGGAATTATGCGGCAGGAGAGGGCCAAATTATGCTGCAGAGTTGAGTAAATTATGCAGCAATAAGCACCAAATTATGCGGCATGATGTGCCACATTTTTTAATAGTGTTACTTCGCTATTGTGTACTTTTTACACTTGGTAACACTGCCTGGGCATTGGGTGCACCCCATTAGCACACTTTAATACCCAAATATAGAAATGAGCAACAGAAAGGTGACCTGTCAACCTTTGCAAATGGCCTTCCACTGCGCAGCAACATGTGCCACTGTATTTTTAGTAACCTTTGAACCATTTGAGCTCGAAACAAATGTTTTGGTTAAAATCTGCAGATTATGCCACAGATGATGGATTATGTGGCAAATGCAGCAAATCTAAAATATTGCACAAATCGCTGCGGCTGCACAATCGCATAATTCCAGTGGCCCTGACTGTACATACTAATAGTAAAAAATGTTGTGCTAAAGCTTTGCAAAATCACCCATAAAACTTATCGCCTAACCTGACATGGAGACTAGGCCTCTGAGGGTGGACAGCTGTTGTGGCTCTCGGCGGCCAGTAATTGTGCTCTCCCAGAAACAAGACTTGGGCTGTAATTCATCGAACTCAAATAGACCTCTGTGCTTTATGCACTTTGCTTGCCAAGTTTCTACCCACGTGCGTGAAGGCGCTGGCGGCAGCCATGGTGCCTCCTGCCCAGTGTGGATTCATGCCTGGCAGGTCGAGCTCAGCAAGTTTGTATTGTGAAGTTTTTTCCATTGAAGGAATAGTCCCCCACAAAGCCCATGATTCCATATCGAAATATTTGAGGAGCCAAAATATTAAAATATTGGCCCCTATAACAGAGTAATTCTAAAATTACCATAGGTCAATGTACTAGCTGGCGATTACGACATGAATTAATTTCAGATGGGGGTGCGGCTCTCACCAGAGCTGCTCTTATTTCCATTGTGGTGCTGACGGATTAGCCTCATTAGCACAAATCATTTTATTTTCTTGCCCTCCAAAATTGATATGCACACACATATCTCTCACCCTCCCCTCACCGCCCCCACCGAATTACATAGCACTGAAGCCGTGCCTAATTTGAGCCAGTGGTTTCCGGTGCTGGCACCAGGATTTAATTGTCTACACCCGGCTTGTAACAGTCTGCCACATGGCGGCGCTGTCTCTCTAATTTAAAGCTGAGCACAATAGTCGTTTATTAATGCAATATCCATTAAAACTGACTATTGACTGCCTCCCAAGCCATTTTTATAGCTTTGGGGGCCTGGAATAGACTGAATTGTCACACTTGTAGGAGTGTGATGAATAGTGGTTGTGTTGGTAATGCCATCAGCAGTGCTGGTAGGGCAATAGGTGCTGCAAACTGCAGTGGCCTCCTGGCGAGGGCCCTCACACTTATTATTTTACTTACAAATTAAGTACTGCAGTGGAGGAAGACAATTTGGGGCATACTTCACTAAATTATTTGGCAATGCCAGACAATATATGTAGTGAAAAAAGAAAAATTATGCTGCAAGGTAAGGCAACATTTTCAGCATATCATGCACCATTCTTCTGCTTTAGTGGCCAGCTATTTTAGCCCCATAACAAGTGACACAAAGATGCTTCCATGTCATAAAACACAGGTTTCTTAAGAAAGAGAATTATACACTTTAAACAAATCCTATTAAAATGCTATTCACCAATTTATTTCATGGAAATATAGGAATACCATTTTATGAATGCTGGTCTTCCTACCTCCCAGAGTACAATAGACAATGCAAACATATACCCCATTGCATTCCGCAGAATGCAAACTTACACGCATGCACTTTCGTATCCAAGGTAGTCCCATTTTGGTAGTGACCCAGTTATGTTCTAAAACCTGCCTTTAGTCTGGCATTACCATGTTTTTATACTATCACCTACTGGACATTCTTCTTTCTTATGAAACACACCCGAGTGCAGTGTATTGAACTTTATTTCATGGGTGTCTCACTAAAAATCACTTTGGCATTAAAGACATTTGTTCCTAAATATACTTGCAACTGGACATGGATTCTTAAAACGTTTAAGTTACTTCTTGTCATTATTGCTCCCTTGAGAACAGTGTCTATTTGCAAACATGAATTTGTGTGAATATTGAAACAGAAGATCTTCACACTGAAGAAGGCATCATTCATTCTGCCACGTTTGCATTACATATAAGTATTTAAGGTTTTTGTTTGTGCTAAAGTCAAAAGTGTGCCCCTTACCTCCAAATTCAGTAATGTGGTGCTCCAAGCCTCCAAGGACCTTGTCAACAACTAATGCTGCATCTGCAAACACGAAGAAAATGAAAAAGAGCCTAACCCCGAAGACCTTAAAATATTGACACATCAGCCGAAGCCAAGAATTACACCAATACCATCAAAGAATCTGCAAACATAAGCAGAATGGTCTTGAAGACAATCAAGCACAGCATCAATACCCTACTTAACCTTCCAGACCTGAACTTCAGAGACAATTGCTATTGCATGGACATCTTACTGTGAGAATATTCTGTCCCAATAACACAACCACAACATCAAGCCTGGCTCTTCTTTGAAATTCACCCCTCTGTGTTGCATCCCACGAGGGCCATTATCAAACCCTGTCACCCACAGACCTCTCTGACATCATCAACTCCCTCAAAGTCACCTCCGATGAAGATGATGTTTAACGCTCATCCTTCAGCAAAGCCCTCCCCAGAGAACCTCTCTCGCTCACACTCAATCATCATTAATGGCATCCCCACTCAAGGCACCTTGCCAGGATCTTTCATGTTTGGCCAGGCCCTTCCAACTCTGAAGAAACTCTCACTCTAGTGGGTGAGTAACTGCACTTCACAATTCCCTGATTGATTGATTGATTGATTGACACTAGACTCTGGTACCTTGCCAGCTACGAGGCTATCAATCTCCGAAGCTTTGGTTCAAGTTGATTGAAAATCACTCTACGTAGCACTCCACGATCAGCATCAACCACCTCTTGCATGGCTACTAATCCAGGTTCAGATCATGCCACATCATGAGACCGATACACTATACAATCTTTGACTATCCCCTTTTGGGTCCAGATAAAGTTTACTCCTGTCTCCCTATATTACTGCATCTTTCAGCCGTCTTTGAGGACATCTATTATCCCACCTTCCCCCACACACTGTACTCTCAAATGGGATTCACTGGCAATGTCCTTCACTGCTTCTTCTCTTGACTACCCAACCAACACCATTCATTCACATGGGCAGCTCAAGGTACGAGGTGATCCCAATAACCTCCTGATTCCCAGAGGGTTCCAGCTCACTCCCTGTCATCTTTTACCTCTGCATGGGTCTCTACTCACTCATAGCCATCAAAATGTATCAATGGGCTTGTATCAGTGGGGCATATTTACTAGAAAATGGCGGAGCGCGGCGTGAACCACCTTAGCTTAACACCTCGCTCTGCCACTTCCAAAACGCAGGGCTGCACCGTATTTACAAGGATACGGTGCAGCCCTGCATTTTCCCCCTGTGCTGGTGCTAATTTTGGCTGCCTAGCGCCAACACAGACACCCCTGCACCATACTGCAAGGGTGCGTGCGTTTTATGGGAAGATTGTTTGTGTTGCAGGAAGGTGTCCCTGCACATAAACAATCTGAAATGGCATTTTGAAACTTCTATGTTTGCTGCTTAATGCAGCACACATAGAAGTTACAAAACGCCATCTTTTAAAATTGCTTGTTTATGTGCAGGAAGGGTCACCTTCCTGCACATAAACAATCAATGGCCTTTTGCTGTTCCTATGTGTGCTGCACAACGCAGCAAACATAGAAACAGCAAAAACAAGGATTTCTCCTTGTTGCGCCTGTTTAAGCCCAGGTTTTCTCTGGTCTTAATTTTGGCGCTACCCCCTTGATTACGCTGCCCTTGTAAATAGGGGGCAGCGTCAAAATCTTTGGGTGTTGCTTAGAACACCCACCGCAACACACATTGCCCACCCCTTTCACGCTAACTATAGCGTAAAAGAGGGCCTTATTTAGAAGGCAGCGTTAAGCCACATTAATTGGTTTAACGCTGCATGGTTAATAAGGCAAAGCCCCTATCGCCACCACAACGTCCTTAAAAGTGATGTTGTGGTGGCGATAGGGGCTTGTAAATATGCCCCTCTATCTGAAAGTCTCCTCTGCTTCAGACGTTCCAATACCTCAAACATTCCTGCTCCACATCCAGACACCAGGTCTCCCCACCTATGCGAAGTTCAACCTGACCAAGACAGGATTCCTACTATTCACAAAGAACAACAATAGGCAATTGATCCAAAGACGTTTAATGACATGAATCTACGTGGATTTGACTCCCAGTTTTCACCCAATCTCAAGACATGTAACTTCACCCTGGATACCACTGCATTATTAAGTGTGCGGAGAACTCCGGTCTACTCGAGGAGTGTGCAGAGTTTTTTTTCTCGCTCGCATTTATCCACATCAAGTTGGCAAGCGCGAGCGAGGAAAATCCACCTCCCGGTGAGATTTTTCCTCATTCGCGCTCGTCAACATTAAGTTGCCGAGTGCGAGCAAGGGAAATCAACCGCCAGCTGAGATTTCTCAGCGCGGGCAGTCGGATTTCTCAATGTGAGTGGCTGCGTATGCACGAGACCGCTCGCGTTGAGAAACCGCCTGTTCGCGTTGAGAAAGCTGTTGCTCGGTAGTAAATCTACTCAAGCGGCAGAAAGGAAGCAGCGCCCGCTTGCGCTGTGCATGGTGCTGTTTGCGATAATTTCACAGCGCTGACAAACACCCGGCACTGAAAATTATCGCAAACAGCATTTTTTCTAACCCCCTCCGCCGCTTACGGAGCTCCGCGTAGCGTGGCAGAGTTTTTTTTGCACTTCGCGAACTTCCGCTATGCGCAACTCCGTGAACTACGCCCAGGCTTACTCACTGTCAAGGGAACACATCACCTAATAAACTAATACCAGCCCTCTCTATTGGAGAAAGTGAAACCATTCTTGCGAGAAATAACTGCTGTCCAAGCTCTCATGCTATTACAGCTCAGTTGTAGCAATGCCAGGCACTATGATGTCCCAGACTCCAGACTGGCCCCACTTAAGAAGTCTATATATGCTGCTCGGCATTTCTCATCAAGGGCCTAAAGAAATAATACCACCTAACCACATGTTGTTAGAATTCCTCCCACTCTACTTGCCAGAATACACCATCTTCAAATCCAGCTGCTTTATCTACAAAACCATCACACCAGATACCCCCACTTTGTGGCTGACAAGCTAACCACCTTTGGTGGCTGTTGGCACACCCACAGCAAAGACACCACCAGACTGGAGATGTAGAGATGCAAAAACGAAACCTTAATGCAACAGAATGTTTCCATTTATCTACTCAGAATCTGGAATGACATTCCTCTTTCCCCTCTCCAACTCTGCTCCATTTCATAAAAGAGGCAAAGACACACTTCTTTAAAGAACAACACATCACAGCAAAGTAATAATCCACCTCCACTCCCAGAACCCAGCTTTACTCCAATCACTTACTGAGTGGATCTTTGCCTTTGGACCTGTGCAATGCTCCCCTGCCTTTTGATAGTTGAGGTTTGCAGCACCAGCAAATTGCTTGTCAGAGCTGTTTTGAACTGCCCGAAGGAGTGACAGCGGTGCAATTGCAAGCGAGCTCCAGCGAAGGGATCATAGACGGTAGAAGGACCAGAATCTGGATGCTGCTCGAGCACTTTGGGTGTAGTTAGAAGGTGTTGTTGGAAAGACCTTGGATTCCAGGTGGGAGGCTTATCCATGAATTTTCTTTTCCTTTTCTGTGCTTAAACTCCCCACAAATGCGTTGAATCAAGTACCAGCTGATTTTATTAAATAATTCAAGACACAAATTATACCATAATTATTCTTTACTACAGAAATAGCAGACATGCTTCATAGGTAACCACTTCTCATAACGCTGCCAATGGGAAAGTTAGAAATACCAGTCAAACTTCTTCTCAAAATCCTATGGTGGCATCTAGGGTTCCAAGACGTTTCACCATTGGACAGCAGCTAGTGTGCAATGTTCTGGTTTCTACCAGGTAGTGAAGTGCTAGTCTAACCCGAACGTGTCAGTTCCCATCTGCCCATCAACCACGCGCACACCTTTTCCTCTATGTTTCGCTCGTCTGTGGAACTGTTTTACGTGTTTAGGATAGTGCAGCTTCAATGGGGGTTGGGTCGCAGACTGAAAATGATGCAATGATCGTTTGACGCGATCACCTCCATCTTGTGGCACCACCTATTTTTTAACATTTTGTGTTATAAGGAGTTTGCGGGGAGGGGCACCCGGCATTTTTCTTACTCTCTCTTTTTTGTACGTGGGGTGCTCCATGTACGCCTGCTTCCCTTCTCTTCGTTAAAAAAAATATTCTAAACTTGCGCTTGCTTAGCTGTATACTCCCGCAGCTAGGGAAGTGTGCTCAGCGGGAAGAGAGTTGCGAACAGGTATCTCTGTATTCGTATCTAGCAGTATCAGATATGATGAAAGTGCTATTGGCTGCTCTCCCCAGGGTGCCTAATACTTATAGGGGCAGATTATCAAGGACCGTGTTAAAAATTATCGCTGGTTTAGCGGCAGAAAACTGTCGCTAAAGCGGCGATAATGGGCTTGGTAATATGCCCTTGAGAATTCCAATAGAAGTCCATGTTCTGGTGTCAACATAGGCTTCTATTGGAATTTTATGCGGCACATTATCAAGCCCATTATCGCCGCTTTAGCGGCAGTTTTCTGCCGCTAAACCGGCGATATTTTGAATGCTGTCCTTGATAATATGCCACATAGGGACATATCAGCAACAACCGGCGATAATTATCTCTAAGTTCACTTAGCGCTAGGATCATTTTCGCCGGCTAGCGTGGATTTTTATCGCTGAGATAGCGTGCTATTAGTAACGCTTATCTCGAAAGCGATAAAAATCCTAGCGCTAACTGCCTAACGTGAGATCATCGCTGGAAACCCAGCGATAATCTCACGAAATGTGGCGTTAGCTTGTTGATAGGGCCTCTACAAACTTAGCCATGATATTCACCTTCCATAGGATATCATGGCTAAGTCAGTCCTGAAGCAGGCGTAAGGAAAGTAGCGATAACAGGGATTATCGCTACTTTTCCTGCCGCTATGCTTCATGGCGTGGGGCTTGATGATAGGAGAAATGTCGCTTAGCGACATTTCTCCTGTCATGTCAGGTCAGGAACGCCCACTTTGCATCTCATTAGAGATGCAAAGCTGGGCGTTAGGAATTCCTGCGCTAACGCGAGGTTTCACGCGTTAGCGCGAGCTTACTAATTAGGCGATAAAATTATTCCCGCCGAAAACGGCCGCAAAAGCGGCGATCATTTTCTATCGCCGCGTTGTAGATATGCCCCTTAGTTCTTTCTTTAGCCAAGATTCCTTGAGTTTCATGGATTCTCAAGTGGAAGTTGTGTTTGTGGATGCAAGGCTTACTCACAAGACATATTGTGAAACTCCCTATTGACACAGTGTAATACAGGTTACCACAGCGAATAGCAGTTTATGTGTAGCCTAAGTGTTGCTTTTATAAACAAAAAAGCATTTGCTTTTAATCCTGAAAGAAATAATGCAGATCAAACTTTGAATAACTGTGAAAACTGTCATGCCACAAGACTGATACCCCATTTAAACATGTCAATACATTAGCCATGTGTAGAAAAGCACAGACACATACTTGTCTTTGCCATTTACTTTTGCACCACTTCCACTTCCACATTCCCTTCACCTCCCTTTCTGCTTAAACTTCCCGCTGCTCTTGTCCTTTTTCCTTTCCTTTCCTTTCCTTTCCTTTCCTTTCCTTTCCTTTCCTTTCCTTTCCTTTCCTTTCCTTTCCTTTCCTTTCCTTTCCTTTCCTTTCTTTTCCTTTCATTTCATTTCCTTTCCTCCTTCTCCCGTCTCTCTTCCCTTCCCTTCCCTCCCCTCTCCTCCCTTAACTTCTCCCCTGCCTCCACTCTCCTACTTTCTCCTACTCTCCCCTCTCCTACTCTCTCCTTCTCTCCCCTATCCTCTCTCCTACTCACTCCTGCTCTCCCCTCTCTTCTCTCCTACTCTCTCCTGCTCTCATTTCTCCTGCTCTCCCCTCTCCTCTGCCCTACTCTCTCCTGCTCTCCCCTCTCCTTTCTCCTACTCTCCCCTCTCCTCCCTTTCCCTCTTAGCTACCTCCCCATCACTTGTCTCTTGCTCTCTCCTAGTCTCCCCTCTCCTCCCTTATCCTCTTCCCTCCGCTCTTCTCTTCTCTCATTTTCTTTCCTTTCCTTTCCCCCTCCTGTCTACCTTCCCTCCCCTCTCCTCACTTACTCTTACCCTCTCCCTGTCTACCGTCCTCTGTACCTCTCCTCTCTCCTACCTTTTCTTACTATCCAATCTTCTACTCTTCCCTCTTCTTCCTTACCCTCTCCCCGTCTCCCCTCCTCTACTCTCTCCTACTCTACCCGCTCCCCATTCCCCCTCTCCCCTCTCCTCCCTTACCCTCTACCCTGCCTCCCTTCCTCTCCTCTCTCCTCCTCTGTCCTCTCCTCACCCTCTCCCCTGCTTCCAATCCTCTCCTCCCTCCCCTACTCTCCTCCCTTACCATCTCCCCTCTTCTCCTCTCTTCTACTCGCTTCTACTCTCCCCTCTCCTAACTTCCTCTCTCCCCTGCCTCCCCTCCTCTCCTCTCTCCTATATGCTCCTACTCTCCCCTCTCTTACCCTTTCCCCACCTCTCCTCCTCTCCTCTCTCCTACTCTCCTCTCCCGTTCCCTTCCCTTCCAATCCCATCTAATATCTTACCTGACAGAATGATGCTGCCTTGTGAACAGCCCTAAGCATCTGACTGGAGGTAGCTGTGCATACTTTGGGGGACGGGGAACCCAAGGAATCATGAGAGAGGCTTAGGTTGAAAATGGGGTAGGAAGGTCGAAGGGTAACAATGGTGCCTGGGTATTTAAAAGTGCTCTAAATCATATTGCACGATTTCAGAAAATTAAAATACCCCCCACTCTGAACCATAATTCAAATGGCACCAAGATGGTCTCTTTGAAAATGGTTTTGGTAAGTTGGTTCTCCAAAGAAAAGTTTGCAAAAACAGTGAAAACTGCTGCCATTTACCGCTTCCCTCTTTGTAGAAACTAGCCAAAATGTAAACATTTCCTAGGCAATTCTGGGAAATCAATAAATAAATCAATACATTCAAGTACTAATTGTTGAGGCATTCCTTCTTTGTGGTGGCACCTTCAATAGATCATTTTGAATGGGACCAACCATAGCACGTCATAGCAGAATTTTCAAATTAATTTCCCAAAAAGTTTTTACAGGGGTAAACTTTAATGATGAAGTCTGATTCTCCGTCTGCATATTGGGGAGGGGATTTAGGTCATGCACTACCTCCAATCTTAAACATCATAGTACCGATGAAGGCTAATCGCAAACTTTTTCAGTCCAATTTTTCTAAAATGATGCTAAAAACACAAGGGCAGATTTACAAGAAACGAACGCAGTGCGGTGCTGCAAGTCATTTTGCTACGCCGCGCTGAGTTAGTTTCGAAGCACAGGGATGCGACAAATTTACAAAAATATGTCCCATCTCTGTGCTTCCCCTTGCGCTGGCGCACAAACTACTGCCATGCGCTGGCATTCTTACACCATGGTGAAAGGATGCCAGCGTAGTGGGGAGATTGTTTTTGTGCAGAAAGGGGTACCTTCCTGAATAAAAACAATAATTTTAGGAGATTTCCTCTCCCAGTGTGTGCTGTAGAATTCAACACGCATTGAAAAAGGAAAAAAGCGAGGCAAAATGAAAAGATTTGTCCTCGTTGCACCTCGCTACACCACCCGTAGGGTGGCGTACCATTCTGATGCATTTCCAGGTTTACGATTCCTCATGAATCTGAAAATGCATCAGTGTACATGGGTGTTGCGTGGGAACACCCACAGCAACACCCATGTCATGCCCCTAACATGCAAAGTGTTGCGTGAACAGGGGCGATATTTGCAGGCACAGGTAAAGTTACGCAGGGTGGGTTTACCTGCGCTTGTAAATATCACCCAGCAGGTTGCGCCACTGGTGCGTCACGCAATGGGGTGCACTGGCGGTGCAAGGGGCTTGTAAATCCGCCCCTCAGTTTGTACAGCCAGTTCAAATAACGTTGGCATACCATTTGACATGGCCTATCTGTAGATTCAAAACCACTTTATTCGATTAGTTAAAATCATAAAAGTGTACAATTCAATAATCAACAATTTAAAAACATTCAACATGTACATAAGTAAAAAGGGAGAATTAATTAATCCCGGTGTTACAGTTTTATAAAAACTAGATGATTTCCTCCAGGGTAGCCAATCTAGACCTCCTTAGCCTAATAGAGGCAACTAGAAAACTGGCTACACCAAACATTGTTATAGGAGATTCCATTAATTGTAAAAACATTAAAGCAGGTTTAATTTGGGCAAAAGCTCCCTCTCTCAAAATGGGAAGGATGAACCTTTTCCTGGCATCAAGATAAAAAGGGCAAAAAAACAAGAAGTGTATTATATCTTGGTCAGAAAAATTGTCACATCTGCATGGAACCCCGTCTACCGGCTTAAACCACCCCTGAGGGACACTTAATACGAAGTGAATCTGGCTAAAACTGAATTTGGTCAGAAGCCATCTATGATAAGTATTCGTAACAGTAGATAAATATGGGTGCATATCCATGGATAAATTAAGCAAGAGGTGAGCCCTTACTAATGGTTTGCCAAGCTCTATGGTTTCACGCTCCGCCTCGCAGTGCTTAATATGGTATGACTTGACCCACTGTAAGTCGGCTTTACAAAGACCCTCAGGATTGGTAAACAACTCAGGGCGTCCTAGCTCCTTAGTAATCATTTTAATGTAGGACAACCACTGTATTTCCTTCCAATTATCAAGTTTAATGCAATCATTCAAAATGCTATGATTCAATGATAAATCCGGGTTTAGCCAGATTCTAATCCATAGCAGAATTGGGGCGATTTTTAAAATATCAGAAATATAACCAATGCCTAGTTCTAAATGGACCGAATATGTTGCAGTAGATTGATATAGGCCAAGAAGGGCACGTAGAAATTTGTTTTCTACGATTTGGATGGGTTCCAGATTAGCATACCCCCAAATAGCGGCCCCATACCTAGCTATAGAAACAGATTTTGCTTGATATACTTTTAAAATAGCTTCACAGGGTTTCCCTCCCAACCTTTTAGCGAAATCCAATATTGCAGCCGAAGAGCTACGTACCGCTTTTGCCTTTATGGATACTTGGGATGACCAGGTACCATTATCACTAAAAACGACACCCAGGTAGGTGAATACTTTCACTTTAGAGATAGCAGCATCATTACAATAACATGTTTTAAGGAGTTTTTTTCCCTTACCTAGAGCCATAATATGGGATTCATCATTATTAACCACAAGGTCCAAAGACTTCATAAAATTCCCAAAGGAATTCAATAATCTTTGTAGACCAAGCGGGGTCCGGGCCAATAATACGGTGTCATCCGCATAAAGAAGTACGGGTATGGGAGTTCCACCAATCCGTGGGATATCGAGGGAAGCCGATAACAAGCTTTCTTCAAGGGAATTTATGTACAATGTAAATAGCATAGGGGCAAGGATACAACCCTGACGTACCCCTCTGCCAGATTTAAAACTGGCTGTACATTTCCCCTCCTGGGACATCCTTATAGACGCTTTCAAATCTTTGTGTAGTTCTGCCAAAAAATACACAAGGGGCCTATCCAGACCCATTTCCAACAATTTAGACCAAAGCTTGGACCTGTTAAACAGGTCAAAAGCCGTGGACAGGTCCATAAAACCTAAAAATATCGAGCCCCCTGAGGCTTTAGTGTATTTTGCCACTATTAGGTGTAAATTAAGGCATTGATCCTCTGTGCCCCTCCCTGATCTAAAACCATACTGTGCATTAGAAATTACGCCCTTTTCTAAGGCCCAATCATTTATCCTAGCCAGGATAACCTTTCCTAAGATTTTAAACAAGGAATCCAGCAAGGATATGGGCCTATAACATCTAGGGTCTCCCCTTTGGCCCTTCTTAAACACAGGAATTATAATTGATAAGGACCACGACTTGGGGGGGGGCTACTGCAGCCGCTGAATTAAAAACATTTAACAAAATTTTACCCCAATAAATGGGGTTGGCCTTAAACATATCCGAGGCAAAATGAAAAGATTGGTCCTCGTTGCACCTTGCTACACCACCCGTAGGGTGGCGTAGCATTCTGATGCATTTCCAGGTTTACGATTCCTCATGAATCTGAAAATGCATCAGTGTACATGGGTGTTGCGTGGGAACACCCACAGCAACACCCATGTCATGCCCCTAACATGCAAAGTGTTGCGTGAAAAGCGGCGATATTTACAGGCACAGGTAAAGTTACGCAGGGTGGGTTTACCTGCGCTTGTAAATATCACCCAGCAGGTTGCGCCACTGGTGCGTCACGCAATGGGGTGCACTGGCGGTGCAAGGGGCTTGTAAATCCGCCCCTCAGTTTGTACAGCCAGTTCAAATAACGTTGGCATACCATTTGACATGGCCTATCTGTAGTAAAGATTTGTAACATGTGTCTTCACCTTTAGGTTTCCTGTCCTTGAATTTACCTATCCTACCACTTTCAAATACATTTTTCAATCATATGTGATAACTGTGAATCTGCACTGAGGGTGCAGGGTGGAAACAAATTACACACATCTCATAATCACAGGCAGGAGACTGCTGGGCTTTGCCTCAGAAGAGAGTAAGGGAGAAGCCAGACAAATAAAGTACCAACAACTTCTGACCATATCCTGAATGGCAGGGAGTCAGCAAGTAAGTCACGTGATCCCAGCCCTCATTCGGCTGCGGCTGTGAGAGAAATCTAAACCCAAGGGTGTCAAATGGTATCTGTGATACCTATATTATCAATGGATTCTTTTATCCATCTTTCTCCATCCTTCCTTTTCACCATTGATTCATCCTTCAATTCATCTCTCCATTCATTGATCAATCAATTCTCCATTTATTGATCAATCAGTTCTCCCCATGCATTCATTCACCCATTCCTCCATCTGTCATCTTTTCTTCCATTCACAACCCTTCTCTCCAAACGTCCTTCCATCATCTATCTTTCTTCTGATCCATCCATTCATCCATCCATCATTTTCTCCACTTTTCTCTTACTCTCTGCATTCCTTCTCTCTTTTCATTGCTTCTCCCATGCTGTGGTCTTGTTCTTTTATTGACATGAGGTTTTGGAAGCCTCATGCCATGGTGGGTTTTGAGGTTTCCTTCAGCCCATCACATAGTTACTGTGAGTGCTATGTGTTGATGTTTTGTGTTTACATGGGTGTTGCAGATTAATTGATTGTTAATGATTGTCTCTGCACTCTATGTACAATGGAATGACTGTTCTTTGTGGAGTTGCATATAAGAAAGGAAGGAGTGTAGCATCCTGTGTGTGACCATTCCATGTATAACTGAGCTGGTGTCTGCAATGCTGAGAGGGAATGATGGTGTACTAGGATGTTGGTGTGTGGAATGCTGAGAGTGAATGGTGGTGTACTAGACTGTTGGTGTGTGGAATGCTGAGAGTGAATGATGATGTGCTAGAATGTTGGTGAGTGGAATGCTGAGAGTGAATGAAGATGCGCTAGATAGAATGTTGGTTAGTGGAAGGGTGAGAGTGAATGATGATGTACTAGAATGTTGGTGTGTGGTATACTGAGACTGAATGATGATGGACTAGAATGTTGGTGTGTGGTATACTGAGACTGAATGATGATGTACTAGAATGTTGGTGTGTGGTATACTGAGACTGAATGATGATGTACTAGAATGTTGGTGTGTGGAATGCTGAGAGTAAATGATGATGGACTAGAATGTTTAGGTGTGTCTCCAGTGGAAGCCAGTAGATGGTTACAGTGGGTGGAAGGGTGAAGCCCTGACTATGGCAGGGTACCTGACACTGTACCTAATAATAATAATAATATGATTGTATAGCACATAGTTATGTCAGCTGATGTGTCCCGGCTCTGGCGTTTCATTCCTACGATGCAGAGCATAATGTGCCCAAATACTTGAAATTAAGTTGAGCTAAAGAGCCAGGTTTTTAGTTTCTTATGGAAGGCTAACTCTAACTTTTCCTGCCTAAGTGGGATATGGAGGGAATTCCACAGCTTGGCTGCCTCCGATACGGGCTCTTTCGATGCTGGGACTAGGAAAGCCTCCGCTGATCTCAAGTTTCCTTTAGGGGAGTAGGATGCAATCAAAGGATGCAAATAACTAGGGCCTTGGCTGTGGAGAATTTTGTGGCACTAACACATGGCTTTGAAGGAATCCCGTTCCCCCAAAGGAAGCCGATGCAACTTTGCCAGGGCTGGACCTGAGGGGGAGCGTATAGGCAGATATAGTGGCAGCCGAGCTGCCATATTCTGCACACACTGGAGTTTCATTTATCGTACCTCGGGGACCCCAAGATACAGGACATTGCAGTAGCCCAGGGTGGACATAAACAAGGACTGGACAACTGTCTTCCAGGCTGACTCTGGCAGGAAAACACAGATTTTTGTAAGGGATTTTAAAATCCCGATACATTGTCCCGCAAGCTCGTGATTTGATTATCAAAAGATAGTCAAACCATATGCCTAGATTTTTGACCTTGGCCTAGTTGTAGGGAGAGTGCTCAGGGAGTTAGGCCACCAGCCAGTCGACGAGGTTGCTTACCAAGAATGAGAACCTCAGTCTTCCCTGCATTAAGCTTGAGACAGCTGAGGCTCATCCATTCAGCCACATCTGTCAGGCAGGAGCGAAGCATCACAGCAGAGTTGGATGCATCTTGGGAATAAGAGAGGATTATTAACTGTGTCTTGTCGGCGTACAACAGGATGTTAAAGCCATAGCGCTTGATGATATGGGCCGGGGGTTGCATGTACAGATTGAATAACGTCGGGTTCTGGGAAGAGTCCTGAGGCCCCCCTGCTGCAGTGGAAAAACATTCGAAGAATAAGGTTTTTGTGCCACCTGAAAAGTATGATCTGGTAAAAAGGAGGCAAACCACCGCAGAACCTTCCCACCAATTCTCTGGTTGCGAAGCCGTTCAAGAAGCAAGCTACGGGACGCAGTATCAAATGCTGCGCTGAGGTCCATCAAGAGCAATGCGGTGGTGTCTCTTCTATCCCCAGCCTGATGGATGGATTCAGAGGCAAACAACTGCGCCGACTGTGCTGTATTAGGGGTGAAAGCTTGGTTGAGTCTCATGCCGGAGACTCGCGCTTCAATGAACGAGGATAGCTGTGGGTTTATATATTCCTCTGCTACCTTAGACACAAAGGGGAGCAGCAAAATAGGTCTAAAATTCTCTGAATTAGTAGCATCCAGTATAGCCTTCTTTAACATGGGCACTATGACAGCATGTTTCCAGGATTGGGTAACCTGTCCATTCCTGAAAGAAGTGTTAAAGAGATCACACAGCAGTGGAGATGTGCAAGTTACACCTCATCCAGGAGGCTGGGTTGGGGGGGGGGGCACTCTGATTTCACAGATTTTGTGGTTGGAATTAATTCCTCAGTTGAAATCAGTTTGAAACTAGAGAGTGTTTCTCTATCCTCTAAGGGCTCAAACCAGACTTTAAGACAAGGAGCACATCTGTCAGCCTCAGGAAAGGTAGAGTAGACGGAGGCAATCTTATCGAAGAAGTACTGAGCAAGGGAGCTGCAACGATCTTAGGACAGAAGAACTACCACCGAGACACGGTCTATAGAAGAAAGTGACTTAACTATCGAGAAGGGTTCACGGGTAGAATTGTGCAACGTCTCTATTTTGCCTGCATAAAAGTTGCGCCACGTGATCTTAATTTGCCTTTGGAATGCCTTCGGGACTGTACAATAGTTGGTCTTATCAGCAAGATCGAATTTTTTGTACCAAATGCGCTCTTGGCGCTTGCAGCTTTTCTTCAAAATGTAGAATTCTTCACTGAACCATACCGCCGACGGCTTCAGTCTTCTGACGACATGGTTGGCCACTGGTGCAATCTGGTCCGATGCACCCTTGATCCACTCTGTCGTTGGGAGTCAGCTGAATCAGAACAGTACTCCAGAGCAGGACAGCTCTCTTTCAGAGCTTGGGTAAATGCGGTAGAGTTCACTTTAACTCATCTTCTAGCCGTGGGAGGCTGACCAGAAAGAGATGTATATAAACGCAGGACAAGGGATCCCTATGAGACAGAAGGGCACAAGGGTAGTAGTATGTTATTAGAAACAGCAGTCCCTTTCAAGAAAAATATATAATCATAACCACAAAACTTCAATCAGGATTGGGTCTATTACTATCCAAATGGAAGGTATATAGATTTATTTACTTAATCAATAAACATGAAAAAAAATACAGTAATGTAAAGTGAGCAGGAAGTGATGGGGTTTCTGGAAATCAACAGATTTCCTGACCTCAGGCATGTAACTGCAAGGTGACTTTTTAGTGATGCAAAAGAAATAACAGTAGTCACACTGAAAAGGAACATCTTGTACTCTGCATAAATCATGAATAACGGTTAGAGTTAAGATGTGGTTGTCGACGACGTTTCGATCCCCAACAACGGTTATGGGATCATCATCAGGACTAGGGAATCAAAATGCCTGAGAATTTGCAAAGCAAGCAGGGTATGATATACTGTTCTCCCCCACAACCTCCTCCCGCATTCCCTTGGAACATGCGCAGTTCCCATGCTGCCTACTGCCTAGCTGCCAAGAACAGGACATCGTTCCTTTCCCATAGAATCACCTTGTGGTCCACATCCTGGACCCAAAGCAACTTCTCAGGCATTTTGATCTGGTACTAAAGCAGCTGCTGTCAAACAGTCGGGCGTTGTCAACATGGAGATTCAAGCCTCCAATTACAGTAAAGTTCAAATACCATAAGACATAACCTGGCAGAATGTTGGCTAACGAGACAATAAAAGTTGAATCCAAACCAGGAGGACTATATACCTAGAATCCTGTTAGAGTGAGGTTGCCCGAGAGCGCAAGAGAGAAAAAAGCAGCCTCACTTCCTGCAATTGCAGTCTCCGAGAAGGTGTAGTGAAGAGATTCTTTGAAGATAATTGCAGTCCCACCTCCTCTGTGCAGAGGCTTATCAAGTCTAACAATAGCATATCCCTGCGGGATGTCCGTGAGAACATCTGGAGCTGAACCTTCCGACAGCCATGTCGCGGATAGAAAAATGGTGTCTGGGGAACAGTCCATTATAAAATCATACAATTCCAGTTTATGTTTAGCTAATGAGCAACAATTTACCGAGTAGAAATGTGCCATTAGGGGGAGTTAGGCTCCACCGGTGTCTGATACTTGGACCCACACTTACCACAGCAAGGACTGGCTTGCATGGTGAGGAAATATGAATTTTGTGATCAGTTATGTCCCCTATCGTAGACCCCAACGGCTCCATGTGCATGCTATAAGTACATGTATGTTCCCTCCTATTCCACTTTTGAAGACGCAAATATATGTGCGTCCACCGTCAACATGTCCTCTCTCAGATCCGCCATGAATGGGTCAGATATTCCATTCCTAAGTATGAAAGGCCACCGACTTTATATGGTTCACTTTCCACATTTCTACAGATTCAGGCGAGTAGGCCCGAATTCTGTCATCAAGCCTTTTCTGCCTTCTGCCTCTGAAAGCTCCAGTCTGAGCCCGCATCTGTGACCATGAACTTTGTCTTACTCCTTGCGCGGCGAACGGAGCCTGATCCAGCCCGTCGCCTGCCAAAAAACTGTATTTCACCTTCGAGATTATCTCCTTCGCTCCTCATCCGATGCATTCCTGTCTAGTAGTTTAGGTAAACATTCTTCCAGCTCCCGTGCAAAGGGCCAGGCCTTGCTGCCCTCATGCCAATAATTCATAGCCCCGTTACCATGGAATATTCCTACCCCCTCGCATCTAGTGTAGACACTTAGACGCTTGTACACGCACTAACAGTCAGTATAGTCAGTATAGAATAAGATTCTATCCTAAGAGACCTTTCCTTTTGGATAACACAGTTCTTTAAACATAGGATATTAGATATGATTTGGAATTAGGTTGACATAACCCCAGACTTCTGTCTCCACATGTAGAGCTAAATGTCAAGTCTCCTTCACCCTCTAGTTGCACGTCAATCACACGTCATGCAGCTGCGCGCGCATCTCTGCCACATATTTCTGCTGACATTGCAGGATTCTTTTATGGATCCACCCACTTGTAACATCATGTTTAAATGACGTATTTTAGTTACACCCATGTTTAGTTACGTATGTACAGTTTATCTGAGTTATCAGCTGCCACGCCTCTTGCATCTGTTTCACTGTAATGCATTTTCTATAAAACCGCTTAACTGTCAATAATATATGTTCCTTCCTTCCTGAACTTTCGTGGTGATGGAATAGAAGGCCCATAATTCGAATTGTGTTCCTTTGTATAGGAATAAAGCCTTTTTAAACCCTCTAATACCACGGATTCTGCCTCTCATTTTACTGAGTTATTCTTAGACATACTTTACCGCATAAAAAATAGTACCGGTAACAAAATATTTACCACAATGGGATCCAGAGTCTCGCAGGGGTCCTGTGAGCTCCTAGAAGCCAAGTGTCTCAGTTCCATAGAAGTATACTGCAAGGGGGCTAAAGTGAAATGAGCAGGTGGCCTGGCTCCTGACGCTGGCCGGGAGCAGACGGGCACAGATGGGCTTGCCTTAGGTGCAGGGGCAGATCAAGGCCCCAGCAGCACCCCCCTCGGCCCCCCCCTCCAGTGTTGGGAGGGAGCAGGATTACCCATAGTGAAGGGGGCCCCCTCAGCCCCTACTGATGTGAGTGTGATGAGCCCCTTCAACATATCTTGCAGGAGGGGGCCCTCATGTTTTGTTACACCACTGCTTAGGCACGCCAGTGGTGCACCGACCGAGCAGCTTCCATCGTTAAATAGCCCACCTCTGAAAAGGGGCGTGGCTATCCCAAGTGAACACAAAAACCAGGGGGGCCACAAACATCGAACTGGAGCCCAGCAGCACTGTATCCTTCAGGCAGGCTTCCCTACCAGATGGAAGATACTAACGAAATTAAAGTAGGATTAAAGAAAACGTTAATAAAGTAAAACACGTAAACCTATTAAAAAGCAGGGTAGCTGATCTAAGATGGCGCCCATTAAAACGGAGCCATGCAACTCAGAGAGTGCTGGAGCGCTTCACAAGGAAATTAAAATGAGTGTGCGGGAGGCCAAGCAGCTTAGAATGCTCCTCGCGGGAGCCTAAAATAGAGAAGATGTCCTTCTTTACCTGACTGTCTCTTTACTCATCTTTGAAGAATTTTCCTTACGACTTTAAAGACCTATTTCCATTACAATCGATTGAAAAGTGGATAGATCAGACACAGGTAGTAACTCTATTCACTGAACTAATTCAGAGAGGAGATAATAAAAGGGTATGGCTGGAAGATTATTTTCAAGACAAGTCTTGGTCCTTTTAGGTTTTTGGGGAAGGTTCTCGGTGTATGTAGTAGGTCTTCTGCAAAATTTCAGTGATTTCTGGATGATGTCATCTGGGAGGGTTGAATATATTCAATGTGATTTATCTAGACGGACCTTGCTTTTTTGTAAATCGGTGGGACATCAACAAGATGTAAAGGGAGTTCTTGGAAGGGTTTGAGCAGACAACTTCTGTGGGAACCCTGGAAACAAGAATTCCAAGTACAATAAATGAACGGCCCAGGGATTGGATTTGTAGCCTTGAATCAGTTTAAGGTCCAGTCTATCTTCAGATTCTCCAGGGATGTTCAAATGTTGAAAAAGCATTAATTGATGGATAATGCACGCTTGTGGCAAGGCTGGATACATTAATGTTTATATTGTGTGCAAAAGTGATGAAGATGATGAATTCCAGCAATTGAAGTCAGTCTTTTGTTCACTGCCAGTTTTCAAGCAGCCAAACCCATGTGAGTAGTAATTTTGGAAAATTATGCATGAAATATTGCATTTGGAGCTCTGCCTTCATCAATATGTGATGATAGATAAATACATGCAGTGGCTTACTACCCAAGAAAATGAAATGCACCTTTTTCATGCAGACATTTTATTTTGTAAAGGATACTTGTGGTCACTGAAGGGAGTATTTAGAGGACATTGCAGAACAGTTTCAGAACATTCCAGATGTACAGAGTGTGGTGCTTGTGAAAACCTTAAGATATTTGTGTACGCATCAAGAAAAATTGATGATGCTTTTCTCTAGAGTTTACTTTATATTTGCTTTTCTGCCTAGAAGTAATAATTAAATTTAACACCACGTGCATTGTATGATAAAGCTGCAATCCAGTGGCCGGTTAAATAATGGAACAGGTCGCATAATATCTGGTTTAGTGTCTTAATCTGACTGACAGACATGACAGCGGTATTCATTCGTGGATTCACACAGCGACTCAGAACATTAACAAGCAGGGTGTATGTGGTCTCACCGGGCAGTTGCAACCTTTGCTGTCAAGTGTATCTGCATCAGTTTCTATGTGACAAAATTCACAGTGCTACAAGAAGAGAACCCAGGGCAAGCTGCTCACCAACAATGGTTCACCCAGGGGAAGCTACTCACCAACAGTGGTTCACACGTGAGACAATTGAGAACCCAGGGCACACTGCTCACCAACAATGGGTCACATTTGAGAACCCAGGGCACACTGCTCGACCAACAATGGTTCACACTTGAGAACCCAGGGGAAGCTGCTCACCAGCAATGGTTCACACTTGAGAACCCAGGGGAAGCTGCTCACCAACAGTGGTTCACATGTGAGACAATTGAGAACCCAGGGCACACTGCTCACCAACAATGGGTCAATCAATCAATCAATCAGTCATTTGTAAAGCGCACTACATACCCGCGAGGGTCTCAAGGCGCTGGGGGAGGCTGCTACTGATCGAACAGCCAGGTCTTGAGTGTCCTCCTGAAGGTCAGCAGGTCTTGGGTCTGTCGTAGGCTCAGTGGGAGGGTGTTCCATGTTTTGGCAGCGAGGTGGGAGAAGGATCTCCCGCCGGTGGTAGTTCTTCGGATGCGCGGGACGGTGGCTAGTGAGAGGTCGGCGGAGCATAGCTGGTGGTTGGGGATGTAGAAGAAGAGTCGTCTGTTGAGGTCGGCAGGGCCGGTCTTGTGGAATGCCTTGTGTGCGTGAATGAGGAGCTTGAAGGATATCCTCTTGTTGACGGGGAGCCAGTGCAGGTTTCTCAGGTGGGGGGTGATGTGGCCGTGGCGTGGTAAGTCGAGGATCAGTCATGCCGAGGCATTTTGGATGCGTTGTAGTCGTTTGAGGAGCTTGGTCGGGGCTCCCGCGTAGAGGGCGTTTCCATAGTCGAGTCTGCTGCTGACGAGGGCCTGGGTGACTGTCTTTCTTGTATCTGTCGGGATCCATCTGTAGATCTTGCGGAGCATACGGAGGGTGTTGAAGCAGGAGGAGGAGACGGTGTTGATTTGCTTGTTCATTGAGAGCGTTGAGTCGAGGATGATTCCCAGGTTGCGTGCATGGTCTGTGGGTGTCGGGGCTGCCCCCAGTGCCGTCGGCCACCAGGAGTCATCCCAGGCTGAAGGGTTGGAGCCGAGGATGAGGACCTCTGTCTTGTCCGAGTTCAGCTTCAGGTGGCTGATCTTCATCCAGTCGACGACCGCCTTCATTCCTTCGTGGAGGTTGGCTTTGGCGGTGATGGGGTCCTTGGTGAGGGAGAGGATCAGTTGAGTGTCGTCGGAGATTATGTTGAGGCCGTGCTGTCGGGCGACGTGTGCGAGCGGGGTCATGTAGATGTTGAACAGTGTCGGGCTGAGGGAGGATCCCTGGGGTACGCCGCGGATGATCTTGAAGGCTTCGAATCGGAATGGGGGGAGGCGGACGCTCTGGGTTCTGCCGGAGAGGAAGAATGAGGTCCATTCCAGAGCCTTGTCTCGGATCCCTGCGGCGTGGAGGCGTGTGCATAGTGTGCGGTGGCAGACGGTGTCGAAGGCAGTGGAGAGGTCTAGGAGGATGAGTGCTGCGGTCTCACCATTGTCCAGCAGGCTCCTGATGTCGTGGGTGGCGGCGATGAGGGCGGTCTCGGTGCTGTGGTTGCTGCGGAACCCTGACTGGGAAGGGTCCAGGATTCTGTTTTCTTCGAGGTATCGGGTTAGCTGTCTGTTGACGATTTTCTCGATGACCTTGGCCGGGAACGGGAGCAGAGAGATGGGCCGGAAGTTCTTGAGGTCTCTTGGGTCTGACTTGGGTTTTTTGAGTAGGGCGTTGATCTCGGCGTGTTTCCAGCTCTCTGGGAAGGTCGCGGTCTCAAGGGAGAGGTTGATGACGTTGCGCTGGTGGAGTGTGATGGAGCTGCTTGCTTTGTTGAAGACGTGGTGCGGGAGTGGGTCTGACGGAGAGCCGGAATGGATTGTGCTCATGGTCTTGATGGTGTCATCGATGCTCACGCTGGCCCAGGCTAGCAGGGGGTCGTGGTCGATGATGTGCGGAGAGTCTGTTGTGTTGCTGTCTGTTGGGGCTGTCTGGGTGTTGAAGCTGTCGTGGATGTCTGCTATCTTGCGGTGGAAGAAAGTGGCGAGGGAGTCACACAGGGCTTGCGACGGCGGGATGTCGTTGGTGTTGGAGCTGGGGTTGGAGAGTTCCTTCACGATGCTGAAGAGCTTCTTGCTATCTGTGCGTTGTTGTCAAGGCGGTCTTTGAAGGAGGTCCTCTTGGCAGCCTTGATGAGGGGGTGGTGGTTACGGATGGCGTCCTTGTGGGCTGCGTGGCTGTCCGGAGTCTGTTCACTGTGCCATTTCTTCTCTAGCTTCCGGCAAGCTTGCTTGGAGGCTAGGAGTTCTGTGGTGAACCAGCTGGCCCTCTTGCTGGTGTCTCTGTAGGGGGCTTCTTCAGCGGGGCAAGGGTGTTGGCGCAGTCCTCGATCCAGCATCTGAGGCTGTGGGCAGCGTCGTCGGTGTTTTAGGGTATGGTGGGTGAGCTGAGAGCGAGGTTTGCATGCAGTTGATCTTCAGTGATTTTGCTCCAGCAGTGGCGGGGGATCTGTTGGGTGTGGTGGTGTGTGGTGGGTTTCTGGAAGGTGAAGTGGATGCAGCGGTGGTCGGTCAGACGAGTTCGGTGGTGTGGTTGAAGGAGACGTGCAGGCTTGAGGAGAAGACGGGGTCGTGCGTGTGGCCGGCAGAGTGGGTGGGTGTAGTGACGAGTTGCCTCAGATCGAGGTGGCGAGGTTATCAATCAGGGTTGTGGTGTTGCTGTCGTTGTTGTTCTCAAGTTGAAAGTTCAGGTCTCCGAGGAGGATGTAGTCGGTGGAGGTCAGAACGTGCGTGCTGATGAAGTCGGCGATGGAGACGCTGAACTGGGGGCGGGTCCGGGGGCCGGTAGACGAGGGTGCCTCTAAGGGTGGAGTTGGGGTCTGTGTGTGGATCTGGAAATGCATGTGTTCGGCGGTGCTGAGAGTGTCGTCGGTGCTAGTGGAGACCCTGATGCTGTTCTTGTGGACGATGGCGATTCCTTCTCCGGCTCCATTGGTGCGGTCTCTGTGGGTGATCTTGTAGCCGTCTGGGATGGCTATGGTGATGTCAGGTGCGGAGGAGTCATTCATCCACGTCTCTGTCAGGAAGGCGATGTCCAGGGATATTGTGTCGAGCAGGTCCCAGAGCTCAACGGCGTGTTTGTGTGCGTAGCGGGTGTTCATTAGTATGCATCGGAGGTGGTTGAGGTCTTTTTTGGCGGGTGGTTCGTCAGCTCTGAGGCTGGTGTAGCTGCAGTTCCGGCAGGTGAAAGGACCGTGTGTGCGTTAGGGGCAGCCTTGAAGCAGGTGTGGGTCCGTCCGGAGTTGAGAGCGTGCAGAGTGCTGGCATCGTAGTGGCACCATTCCTTGTGGCGGGTGCGGGGACCAGGGGTTCTGGCGCTGGGCACGGTCCAGGCGCGGATGGGCACAAACGGGCTTGCCTTAGGCGCGCCCTTGGCGCGCCAGCGGCGGGCATATATGGGGAGGTGGGAGGGAGGAGCAGCCTGGAGTTGGGGACAACGAATGGGCAGTCAGGGGGGCAGGGCCGCAGGGGACACAGCGGCGGGAGCGGTGCGGGAAGACGAAGGGCACAGAAGGCACAGGGCACAAAATTAGACGGGCAGCGAGTGTTACAGAAGGCAAAAAGGTTACAGAAATACAGGGGCAACTAATGGAACAGAAGGCAAAAGGTCACAGAAATACGGGGGCAGCGAATGGAACAGAAGGAAAAACAGGCACAGGGTTACCAGGGCAACGAGGGAACAGAAAGCAAAAACGGGCAGAGAGACACGGGGGCAGCGAGGGGAACAGAGGGAAAAAACGGGCAGAGAGACACGGGGACAGCGAGGGGAACAGCGGGAAAAAAACGAGCACAGAGCAAGTACAGGCAGCGGGGGAGGACAGAGAACAGCAGTCACCGACACAACAATGATGGTAAAGGCAGTACAGGCAATACAGTGAATACAGTAAATGGCGGAAGATAAATAAACCTACCTACGGCCTACCATGGGCCACCAGGGATGAGGCGCAGGTGGTAGCCTGCGGGTGGAGGAGGGCCTCGAACTTCCTCAGCAGCGGCAGCTGGGGCAGGGACACACAGGCAGTGCTGAGCGGAGGGGGAGCGACCTACCAGGTAGGGTCAAGGGTCGCTCCAGGGCACACTGCTCACCAACAATGGTTCACACTTGAGAGCCCAGGGGAAGCTTCTCACCAACAATAGTTCACACTTGAGAACCCAGGGGAAGCTGCTCACCTACAAAGGTTCACACTTGAGACACTTGATAACCCAGGGGAAGCTGCTCACCAACAATGGTTCACACTTGAGAACCCAGGGGAAGCTGCTCACCAACAACGGTTCACACTTGAGACACATGAGAACTTAGGGCACTCTGCTCACCAACAATGGTTCACACGTGAGACATTTGAGAACTTAGGGCACTCTGCTCACCAACAATGGTTCACACGTGAGACACTTGAGAACTCAGGGGAAGCTGCTCACCAACAATGGTTCACACTTGAGACACTTGAGAACTTAGGGCACTCTGCTCACCAACAATGGTTCACACGTAACACACTTGAGAACACAGGGGAAGCTGCTCACCAACAATGGTTCACACTTGAGAACCCAGGACACGCTGCTCACCAACAATGGATCACACTTGAGACACTTGAGAACCCAGGGCATGCTGCTCACCAACAATGGTTCACACTTGAGACACTTGAGAACCCAGGGCATGCTGCTCACCAACAATGGTTCACACTTGAGATCCCAGAGCATGCTGCTCATCAACAATGGATCACACTTGAGACACTTGAGAACTCAGAGCATGCTGCTCACCAACAATGGATCACACTTGAGACACTTGAGAACCCAGAGCATGCTGCTCACCAACAATTGATCAAACTTGAGACACTTGAGAACCCAGGGCACGCTGCTCACCAACAATGGTTCACACTTGAGAACGTAGGGCACTCTGCTCACCAACAATGGTTCACACGTGAGACACTTGAGAGCTCAGTGGAAGCTGCTCACCAACAATGGTTCAAACTTGAGACACTTGAGCACACAGGGCATACTGCTCACCAACAATGGTTCACACTTGAGAACCTTGAGAACCCAGGGTACACTGCTCACCTACAATGGTTCACACTTTGGACACTTGAGAACCCAGAGCATGCTGCTCACCAACAAGATTTCACACGTGAGACACTTGAGAACTCAGGGGAAGCTGATCACCAACAATGGTTCACACTTGAGAACTTGAGAACCCAGGGCATGCTGCTCACCAACAATGGATCACACTTGAGAACCCCTGGCACGCTGCTCGCCAACAATGGTTCACACTTGAGACACTTGTGAATCCGGGGGAAGCTGCTCAGCAACAATGGTTCAGACTTGTGACACTTGAGAACCCAAGGGTAGCTGCTCACCTACAATGGTTCACACTTGAGAACCCAGGGCATGCTGCTCACCAACAATGGTTCACACTTGAGACACTTGAGAACCGAGGGCACGCTGCTCACCAACAATGGTTCACACTTGAGACACTTGAGAACCGAGGACACACTGCTCACCAACAATGGTTCACACTTGAGACACTTGAGAGCCCAGGGCACGCTGCTCACCGACAATCATTCAAACTTGAGACACTTGAGAACCCAGGGGATGCTGCTCAGCAACACTGGTTCACACTTGAGCTCCCAAGGGAAGCTGCTCAGCGACAATGGTTCACACTTGAGAACCGAGTGCACGCTGCTCTCCAGCAAATATTCACACTTGAGAACCCAGAGTACGCTGCTCACCAGCAATGGTTCCTAACTAAGGCACTTGAGCTCTGTCCTTGTTCTCCTGATGGAAGGCACATGTGGTTTTCCTCCTCTTCTCTCCTAATGGTGATAACTTGCTAGAACTCCATTCATGACTATGTTATACTTGGTTGCAGACTGAGCAGCGGGGGTAAGTATATAGTCTTGGGCAACTCACTCATAGAGTAGTGCTTACTCATAAAACATTGAGTGGCTGAATCCCCGAGCAGCATAAAGGCAGGTTCTCAGTGTGAGAGATTGGCCTGGTATATGCTGTCCACTAGTTATAGTGGGCACCTTGCTCCAGTCCAAACAACCCTTATTGATGATAGGTTTAAAGACAACCTTTATTGAAAGCTATCCTAGTGGTAGCTATGGAGAGCAGCCTTCAGGCTAAGTCTTGAAGGAGTGTAAAGCAGCTTGGTTTACCAGATTATAACCTATTGAATCACTAAATGAAAGGAGAACCACACCAGGTATATATAAAATATATGTATTTATTTCTAAACACTCACTACTGATCTCTTTATGAGAGTAGAGTCCAAGATACACAATAATACAGTTCTAAAACGACAGTAAATAGCACAATATACAATGGTCCCCAGGGGCGGGCCAACCCATATATTAAGAAAGTGGTATAAGAACCAGGACTTGACTAGACACAGTGCCTAGAGCACGTAGAATCGCTGGGACCCCAAGGAACCACCCAAGGTAGTTACACAGGAGACCCACGGGGGACGCGTGCAGTGTGAGAACACAGCCGCGAGCCCCGTACTATTCTATGGGAAAGTCGCGGTTGGAATTTTAGAAGTTAAGGACACTTAGGAGAGGACCTTGAGCAAACCCCTTTAGATTTAGGGGGTTCTAGGGCTAGCACCCATGGGAGCACCGGAGTACTCGATCTACCTCACCCAGGGAAGCCGGGTGCAAAGGTGTCGGGAATCGTCATTGATTTCAATGGCGATCTGCTGCAAAGTGCTGCTGCCGGGAAGAAGAAAAGTGTCCGATGTGATCCAAGCCTAGATCAAAGATCAGAAGAACCTGAAAGCAGAGGGGACAGAGTCTGGGTCACTTGCCAGTGACCAGGGGCATGATAGACGAATGCCCACCAATATCAGGTGTTTCAGGTGCGAAGAGGTGAAGCTTGACTTTGCAGCCATGAGGACCAGGAGGCGTCAATGATAACCAGGAGCTGGATTCTAGCTGTCCCACAAAGAATGTCAAGTGTTGCAGTGTCGGTGCTTGGATTGAACCCAACAAGCCTTGGCAACAGCAACCCACGCAGGAAGAGAAAAGATGCTTTGATGCAGACCAGCAAGGTTCTGGGGACTCCTCAAGGGATGGAGAGTCAGGGCACATCTGGAGCAACCAGGTAAGCCCAATTAAAGTTAGAGTTACCTTCACAGGGACCCACCAGTCGATGGACCAGGGATCGCGAAGGGACCTCTAGAGAAATCACACAATACCAGCCCACAGGACACTCTGTGAGAGTAGGCCAGTAATCTTCAGTGGAGACACTGCTCGTGGTGTGGACTACATGTAGCCCAAAGCACAGCCTCAAGGATCGACGAGATGTATATGCACTTGCAAATGTGCATGATGTCCAGGGGTTCCGGTTCCACGGCCCCCACAAGGGCTGCGGGTCACAGCTTTGCTGGGAGCTCGGGTCAGTCTGTGGGAAGTCTGGGAACCCACCTGCTGTGTTGCAAATTCTTCAGAGTCCGGAGTGAGCTTCGGAGATGCAAACCGGTCAGATGTGTCTTAGGTGCCTGCCTTGCAGGGGAGTAACTCATTTACTCCAAGGGAGATTCTTCAGTCATCTAGCGCCTTGTAGATTGTCGAAGTTCCAGGATTCCGTATCAGAGTTTCGTCCAGGTGTAATCTAAAGTCCTGTAGCCAGGGGTTCCTATCTTAAACCCAAGGAAGGGGTGGGACAAACTCTAGGGACCCACCTATGGGAGGGTCAGGAAAGAGGGGTGGGTACACCCATTTCCTTTGTCCAGTTTCATGCCAGAGCAGGGGCTGGCAGCCCCTGCAACCGGTTTGAGCTGGACTATGCACAGGGACACCAAATGTGCCCCCAGTGCAGACTTCAAAGCACTCCTGGAGTGCACCCACTCAGCCCCACTACACTAAAGCCTGTCTGGGAGATGGTGACACCTCCCTGTGACAGGAAACCTATTGTCCAGGCCTCCCCTGCCAGGGTTTCATCCAGCAGCAGAAGGGCAGACTCGTGTCTGTGGCTGGCAGCATCCATTTTGTGATGCCAGGGCTCTGTTAGCTGGTACCGGGTATACCGGTGCTGTCATGTCTCTCCCTCTAGAAGGGTGGGATCATACTCCTACACCAGTTACTGGTGTGGGGGTGTGATTCCAAGGTGTTTGACACCAAACCCAACATGTTTCCATGCAGCCATTCCAAAGTTAGCATTTACCGTTTGGTTATAATACACTTAAGAATATATGGTCTGGCTGAATCACAAACCACCCCAGAATAAAGGTTCCGAAAGCTGCAGAGGGGCTCTGCTCATGCAGGCGCACCCTCTCACATGAAACCCAGCACCCTGCCTTCAGGATTGTTAAGGCCTGCCATAGGGGTGACTGATAGGTTTACATGTGCAGTGATATGGAGAGATATAGTGAACCTATATCTCAGTAAGGGGTGCATGCACCACCTTACCCAGGCAGCAGTAGCAGACCTGTGGTGTCATTTTGAAAGGCTTCCCAGGGGTGGCATAACACATGCTGCAGCCCCTGGTAGGCCTCTTGGGTACCTATGCACTGGGTACATAGTATACCATATACTAGGGACTTGTAAGGGTAACACAGAATCGAATCTGGAGTGTACTTAAAGTACTGGTAATCAATTTAGAGAGGAAGCAGCTAGGCTGGGGTCCTGGTTAGCAGGGCCCCAGCCAGACTAAAGTCGAAAAACTGTGAAAAATCAGCAGAAATTGAGGGTAACTATAAGAAGCAGATCCTACTCTCCTACACACATCACACAATGATGTCTACAGCCTTTTCTTTTAAATCACAGCAATAAAAAGTATTTTCTTCAGTCCTTTGTGTTTTGCCCTGACTCTGTAGGAGGAAAGCACAGCTTTTCGCTCTGTCTTCACTCTCCCTCTAGCTGGTCCAAAGAGCTTCTGCTTGAAGTCAAAGGTGAATATGCATTTCGTTAGAAGAAGTTCTGCTGCCAGTAGGTTTCCACCTTTGTTTTATTTTTTGCCTGCTCAACCATTTTTTTGTCAGTCCACTTATGTGTAATGATTATGCGTGATTCTGGATCTCTTTGTTCAATCCAACCTTTGAAAAGTCTGAGTTGTAATAACTGTGGCTTATCTCTGTAAGAGCATTTCTGAAATACAAGGTCATATCATTTTATGTCTAAAAAAATAATAATATGGACATCTGGTTCACAGGGGCTAGCTAATTTTCACAATCTATATCAGTTTGTCTTGAGCCATGGCTTCCCTTTCTATACTCTCAGGGAGCATAGACACCATCCTTTTAATGCACTCGAGTTAGCTCCAATCAAGAGAAGCGATGGATGGAGCTGGACATGTAAAATCAGCTTTGTATGGCGAAAAGTTTCAGTTCCTTGGAGGATGTGCTACACAATGACACCACACCCAAACTACATTGCCCATGATTCCAGAGGTCTTGCAAACATTTGGGAATAGCGGCAGCCATCTTTGATATTGATTATATGTTTAATGAGGTCCAAGGTGTCCTTGGTAAGCAATCCAGATGTTTAGTTGCTGCAGCTGGAATCTTGCTATATGAAATCTGCGACAGCTTGAGACGTAGCACGTTCTGGAAACCATCACTAGATTCAGAAAAGTATTCTAAGGGGGCAATTGCATTAAAAGGGTGACTTTGGAGATTAATCAATTTAATAAGCTGTGAACTAGAAATTAAATATTGACTATAACATAAAGGGATTTCTGAACTGTTCCTCAAAGCTTTGGATCCGCATGATATGACATTGACAGACAGAATCCCTAAAGCTCAAGTGATTCATAATGTTGATTATGTTTTTAATTCGCTGAGGCTAATTGCTGTAATCAACAAGGTAATTTATTACTGATTCATGTTGTATAGTTTTCTTCACAGAAATTAAGTGTAACTAGAGTGAAAGATAGTCATTGTTATAATAAAGGTGACACAAGCAAAGTGTACAATATGTTTCGAAATATTAATTATTCCCCTTCACAGGAGTCAAAAATAATGAGATAATCTGAAGGTATATTTTTGCAGCTATATACACATATGGAGGTCACCGCCCTGATCGAGCCAATGCCGTGGTCACGGCAGATGCAGCCTGACCGGGCTGATGGCAGATGCAGCCCAAACCTCCTGAATAGACTCTCTTTCTGCAGTGCCTTGCAGACCCCCCTCTCTCAGCAGGCTGGCAGCCATCTTGGCACATCATGGAGATCTTCCGCCCCTCCAGTACCAAGTGCAGACTTCATGTAACGCCCCCTCGCCTTTGGAGACTGTGACAGTCTGTCATCAAACACCAGCAGTGGCTGCACGGAAGACCTTCAAGTACTCAGTGGTGCAACGCTTCCCTGGTCATGAAGGACTTGGAACTGGAACAAAGTGGGATGGTGTGGGGCCCACATTTTTGATTCACTGCAGAACTGGCTTCAGTGGTTATCCTCTCAAATGTCCTCCTCGGGCTCCTCTTGTGACACAGCCTTTCTGTAGAGTGATGCTTCACATTGTAGGTAGCAATGGGGCTGTCTACAGGCTGGAGGACCCAAAACATAGGCACAATGAAGTGTGAGGCTTCTGCACCTGACTGTCATCAGCCCAACTGAAGCAGTATGAGGGAGAAATACATCAGTACAGGTCTGACCTGAGCAAGTCACTGCAGTCCCACACCCTCAATCCCTACCATGAACCAAGTGGCAGTGCTCAGAAAGAACTAATAAGCAGCCCCTGTCTAAAAAAAAGGCCACATGGATTTTTTAAAGATAACCCTGCCTCCATCCTACTTACTTCATTGTCTGGATCTCCTTCCTTCAGCAACAGGAATGCAGGCAATACACTGTCACTGTCTGGGGAATGGTCCTTATCCTCCATCATGAGCTATGTCATGTCAGGAGCATCCAAATTGGACCCCTCTTGCTTCAGCATTGGAGCTTCCTCACATACACACACCAACACTCACACACAGCTCCACTACTATGCTGAATAGATTGAAAGTAGGCTAAATGTTTGGATGCCGGTGTAAGGGAGGAACAGCTGCCTAAAATATTCAGGCCACTTTTGGTACACATAACCCTAGGGGACATCAGTTCTTTTAGTTTATTTGGAGGCAGCTCTCAGCAAGAGTAAGCTGTTCTTAGGAAGAGTAGGTCTGGGATTTAAAAAGGTTAATATGGGATTTCTAAATTTAGTAGACCAGCCAAAGGTGAATGCAGAGGCCTGGAGAAATTAGACTCCTAGGGGCATATTATCAAGAACGGCGTTAAAATTATCGCCGCTTTAGCGGCAGGAAACTGCCGCTAGAGCGACGATAATGGGCTTGATAATATGCCCTTGAGAATTCCAATAGAAACCCATTTTATTGGAATTCTCAAGGGCATATTATCAAGCCCATTATCGCCGCTCTAGCGGCAGTTTCCTGCCGCTAAAGCTGCGATAATTTTAACGCCGTTCTTGATAATATGCCCCCAAGAAAAACAAAAATAACATATCTTGAGCTTATCAGGTTTAAACTAAACAAGGAAACTCTCACATATTGAATTGTATGTCAAAAATGTCAGCTCCGTCTCAAGAGCTATATTTATGGGGCAACATCTCAACTAGAAAAGAAAAATGGTTTAGGGAACAGAGGTTCTGTGCAGCTTAAGTCTCACAGTAGATATCGGGCAGTCCAATATAAGACAACTATACAGGCTGCTGGCTTTCGAAGTGGGAGTTAGCTAAACTCAGGCTTAGAAACCTCCATCAGCCTGTGGATTATTCATGGGCTATTTTCCAAAGTGTATAGCCTCATTCATTGATGCACTATGCACCGCAATCAGCAGTGAGACCTTGAATGGAACCGCCCTGTCCTACAACAAAAATCTTCTTCCCGGCTCCAGTGCTCACTGCTCATCTAGGGGGAGTCAATGCCTAATCATCCGCCCCCCTCAGATCTGGAGCTCACTTTATGTGTCACTGTCTGCAAAGCCTGTTACACTCATGTTGGACGAAAGCCTAAAGCTTCTTATGTAAGATCCTCCATTTTGACACTGGCAGTCAGTGCTGATAGGTGGGTTAGGTCACTGTGTAAACAATGTAGGTTTCAAGGATACAATCATTCTACCAATCAAGTTGAAGAGACAGGCAGTGCTCCCTAATGGCTTCCTCATGCACACTGCCTGCCTGGATTCTTGGCCTGGGTGTGAAATTCCGCTCCGCTTGTGGAGTTTGCGGAGTTTTATCCACTATGCGCTCTGCGAGGTGCGCAGGGGAGTTTTTTCCTTGCCCGCCAACGTTAAGATGGCGAGTGTGAATGTGGAAAAACTTACTCTAGATCACCTCCGGGCAAGATTTTGCAATACAGGTGGTTGCGGATGGCCGCGACCGCTCACGTTGAGATAACTTCCATTCGCTTTGACATGGCTGCCACTCCAAAAGAACACCTACTCAAGCGACAGAAAGACGCAGCGCCCTCTTGCGTTACACATGGTGTCATTAGGGCTGATTTTTCAGCACGGGACAAACACCCGGTGTTAAAAATCAGGTCAGAGGGCGGGACCTAACACACTCCGCTGTTTGCGGAACTCCGCGTAACGCAGTAGAGTTTTTTGGTCACTTTCGGGAGTTTCGCATAGCGGAACTCCGCGAACTCCACCCAGGCCTACTGGATTGCCACCATAGCTCAATCAAAGCAAGGCAAAATGATTTGCTCATTATTTTAAGATATTGTTCAATTGTATCCTAACAAATATCATCTATGTTAGGCTAAAACTGCAAGGTACCAAATAAATGTATCTTTTATTGCCAGAATACATCCTTTGTTGGTCAGTTAATTAAGCATATACAGCTACGTTTCATGCAGGCAGCTCTCCATATCATTGTCTGCAGTTAAGAATGGTATGTCCGACATCATAAAAAACACCACCTCACCCACCTTCAATCACAGTTAGTCTTGAAAGGCCAATATCTAGAGTCTAGAACGATATAATAACATTTATCAACATCTAACCACATTTCATGTCCTCTCGTTCCCTAACTACACCAAATTCTAACCTCCCTATTCCCTCATACACTTTTATTTACGTCTGTCTTTTTCACACTAAGTACTGTGTGAATTGTAAGATTGAATATACCTTAGATCTTGTAATTTATTTGTTTTTCTTTAAAATCTTCTTTAAGATTTTGATCACATTATGGACACAGACCAGAGAACATATAAATTAACTCATCAATATCTAAAAATTTAATGTCAAAATAAGGATGCTTTGTGATCTATAAACTAACCCAAACTAAAAAAAAAACTAATAAAGAAGTGGTAACACATTAATCAATTCTGTTCTATAAGCATTCATTTTCATTAACCAAATGGGGAATTACATTTAGTAGTCACTTGGCATATCTTAAGATATCAATTAATCTCAGAATGTTCAGATTATTGGGTGTGTTCAAGATTGTGACTTGCTTATTTTAAATTTTGTTCACAAATTATTAAAACATGTATCCAATTTTTTAGCCAATCACAATTTAGAAGATCCTATGCTCTGCCATCTCATAGCACTCCTTGATGCGTCATCTAAAATATTTGCAAGGATATTAGTTATTGTCATGGAAAATGAGGTGCTGCTAATGATTTGATCCCAAGAGAACAGGTAAAGTTACAGACAGGCCAGTCTATGTTGTATACATTTTTCATTTTAAGTTATATTTCGCTTTAAGAAAAACAGCACTCAGCATCTTGGAGCTCACGGCCTGGAAATAGTAAAAGAATGTAAGTACTTAGGGCTGTTGGTAGACGACAAGGGTCTGGCCAAACAACAGCTCAGAGCCACTACAACTAAGAGCAAGGCATTAATTTCTGCCTTCAGCACCTTATGCAAGACATTGAAAGGCCCAACACTTGGCCCCCTCCTAAAAGTCATGGCAGCAAAACTCTTGCCAACATTAACCTATGGCAGTGAGGCCTGGTTTGGTTGTGACTCGGCTCTCTTTGACGAACTCCAAACAAAGGTTTATCGTTATCTGCTAAATCTACCTTCTAGTTCTTCTCCAAGTCAAATCTGGCTGGAATTCAGCTTAATGAGGAAATCCATAGGGTAGCAGGGGGCAATTGTCAAGTGTGGCTTTAAATTAACATACAGAGCCCAACTCACTCAAAAATATCTTGTGATCTGCAATAGCTGCAGCAAGCACAGCAACAGCCGTAAAGAATTCCCAGACCAAAGCCCAGTCAACTTGCACCTTGGGAACCTCTGTGCCTTACCGCTGTCATACCGAGCTTTTAAAAAAGCAGGTAATTCAGCAATGGCCAATATTTCTTTACTAGAAGACAACGATGAGCTTGCAAAAAGACGGTCATAAACGTCTATTCGAAACGCATTGTATCTAGCCCACACATACTAGCTCCATTTGAAGCTTAAACTGCTGTGGTGTCGCTTGGGCTGCCTTCCAGCTCTAGCGGCTAAACCGGCTAGGGTGTAGACTGGCGACAGAAACTGCCACTTATGCTGCTCACATAAAGAGAACCTTATGCACTTAATCTGCATTTGCACTAAAATGGCGGAGGAGAGGATGTGTCTCCTTAAACCTTTACTAAAGGACAAAGGGATCCACGCATGCAGGCAGGCCGTCATTTACTGTCTAGAGCTCGATGACATATCCTGATCTGTCGCTTCACGAAATTTGAACAAAACACTTCTCCAACAAGCAACTGAGTGCACTAAGGCATAGCTGGACTTCAGTGTCTAACATAATTCTCTCTTGGAACAGTCAGAAATCTGGGTCAGGCTGCTGGCCACGGTGGAACTACCATCACCCCAAACTAGAAGGTATCCTGGCCCGCGGGATATTTCATGACTTCTTTCCAGCAGTGGCTCCTCCGCTAAGGCGGAGGAGCATCACCCCACTGCTCTGTGAGCAATTCAAAAAGGAAAAAAATAAAATGATAATAACACAATGTTAATGGCTTAGGTGCGGGCGGGGATGAGCTGGCCAGAGCAGTGTGAGGAGTGGTGGGCACTCTTAAGTGCGCATGACAATTTGGCCTGTCGTCTTGATCTGGCCAAACAGTCGAGCCCACTTAGCATATTCTTCACCTGGCTGTATTGCACAGCCTGGGTGGAGGACATGCACAGGCTCCCAGTCCCTGTCTGAGCACTGAACCTCAGCGCAATCACGACGCTACTGTCATGCTGGTGACAGCAGCATCGTGATTGGCTAGGGGAGCCTGTGTGCTTCCTAGGAGTCGACGACCGGAGAGAACCAAGAGGCGGTGGTCGACCTGCAAGAGAGGAATTTTTATTTTTCATCCCACCCCCTGCTCTGCCACCCCGTTATGTAGCAGCTGCCACTTCTACGTATAGACTGTATTCAAGCACTTTTAAGGCTGCTAATTTGCATCTTAATCTGCTTTTAACACAATCTTCCTTGTGGAACAGTCAGAACCCTGGGCAAGGTTGCTAGCTGAAGTGGAAACAACAACCTTAAAACTATGAGCTATCCCGGGATCCCGTGGTTTTCTGACAACCTCCAGTTAGCACACAATGACGTTTAAAGTTGTTATATCGCTGGTTTGGCTTGTGCTTCATGAATTTTCTTTATCTAAACCTTTTACATGATTTGAACTACTGCCTTTTCTTTTGTACGGTTTTAATTAATCAAAACAAATAAAGTTACTTACTTACTAATGCGTCAAGCTGCAGGTACTGGCACAGTATTTGTCATGGAAACTTTAAATCCGCATTTGATTTGGATCATAAGAAAATATTATGGCCCAAACTTGATTAATGGGGTATGCCAAATGGATTATTGTCACTGTTTAATGCCTTTCATACCGGAACCAAGTTAAGTGGGGCCCCAGGGAGAAGAGGACTGCATGCTTCTCCTCTGTGGATGGACGCCAGGTACATTCTTTCCCAGTTGCTGTTTTCCTGTTGACCTTCCTGCAACTTTGAAAAGGTCAAATAGAAATCCACCTTAAAAAACCGACAAACACCAACATTTTCTTATATACAGATGATTTGGCAGACTTCTGTGGAACCGGTAGGGCTGCAGGGACACCAGAACGTTTTAAATACATTTAGCAATTCTAATATTCTGATTATTTATAATACCAGAACACAGGTGCTGCATGTGGGGGCGTAAGAAGCCTAATTTTATCTGGAATTTATGTAAGGTAAAAATAGCAAGAAGTAGCTTCTTATAAATATTTAGAGGTGATTTTTAATGGAAAACATTCTTTCAAAGAACACAAACAACCTGCAATTAGAGAGGCATGCCTGCATTGTCAGGATTGACTGCTTTTAACCAACTTTACTGAGGCTACTGACGTAGGGGATGCTGAAGGTGTGTTTGATAAAAGCTGTCCCTTAATAACTTATGACTTTCCAGGGCTAATTAAAGGAATTTTTCGAATTTGAAGAGGTTTAAAGATAGAGCATTAAGCAAAGCTCCAAGCCTGCCAACTGCTTTACAGCTGGAGCTGGGGATGTGCTCGATGAATATGCAGAATTAAATCGCAGGTATTAAATTTCTTGCATTTATAACTCGGCAAGATGCTATGACGGTAGCTGCTGGATGATTGATAGAGTTATGATTAAGCGAGCGACAGTTGCAATAAATATAAAACGCAAATTCAGCGTCTTAGTCCCAAAAATATGGATATTGATTTCATCAACACGCCATTCAAAGGTGACTCACTTATGGGCTTTAAAAAGGCGACATGTAAAAAATGTGGTAAGCTTTAGTTTAAGTGTGATGAGAATCTCATTATGGACAGGCCAGTCACTGGGGCATTTTAATGAAACTAAGGCCATTATCCTATTCAATCCAAATAACAGGCTAACATATCCACCGCTCAAATTAATTTCATATTTGCACAATAATAATTTACCACTAATCCTTTTGGGTTCTGGAGTGTGTGCTAGTCGCCGAAAAAGCGCTTTGACGCCTCGTCAGTGGTAGTAACCGCTAAATAAATGCAATTACAAAATAATTCAATCCAGTCTGGAGTTTCATAGGCATTTGCAATTGTTATTTGGATGGTTCCCAACAATTAGCAGTGTAAAAATTGTGACTTCTTAGAGTAAGTCTAATAACACGTTGGCACAATATTTGATGCTGTTTCCGGCCGTCTTGGCTGAATGGAAAAGCAAATAAAGCCATTAATTAAAGGTGTTACTTTATGGACAGTGAAAGATGCATTCAACATTATGCTTTCCTCAATTTAGAAGACAAATTGTCAAAGTTGCCCCTTTAAATTGATAATGCGAAACAATTGGCTTTGCCTAGGTTTGTTTGCGGCTCGTGCCAATAAGACTCTTGTGGGGGTTTTGAGCACCAAGCCTGGTGAGCCTGGTGGAGAGACTCCTTTCTCCCAGTTTTGTGAAGATTGGAAGTGCTGGAAGGTGTTGATTGACTCATTGGTAATGAGGGCCCTAAATATAGCCCCCCCTTGTAGGCACAAGAAAAGGTTGTCATAAGGTCCAACACTGCCAAAAGGAGGGTAGGAGCAAGGAAAACAAAACCAACCAGGTTACTAGAGACAGGACCAAAGTTGCCCAACATTGTGTGCTCAATGTTAGGTTTGTGACGGGTGTTACTACAGAAATAGAATTATAATGCCCAATTCACCTCCCCGCGGCTGTGGTGTGCCCTAAGTTAGGCTCTCGTCCTCAGGGGACCGCCACCTTAAGTAAGGCTCTGTGGGTAATGGTAACAGGTAATGGGCCCGGAGACATAGGTAAGCCAGTCGTTGGCCCACTACTACCCTTCGATGGCTCCTGCGCCACCAATACCAGCCATTTTAGCCGCAATTGAGAACCTAAAGTTGGTGTCAACCCCTTGGTCCTCAATTAGTCGATTGCAAAAAAGATGATGATCCACGAAAGGATTACTGAGGAGTCCGGTGCAGCTCAATCCTGTTTTCCATTTCGGATTCTTTCGTGGAACGTTGCTGGCCTGGGTTCTAAAGTAGACTGTACGGACTGGGGTCTCCTTCTAGACCCTTTCGATCTTTGTCTCTTTCAAGAGACCTGGCTAATTACGCAGGCAGAACGAGCTGGCTTTGTGAATTTCAGTAAAGAAGCAATCGGTAGGGGCAGGGGCAGACCATCGGGGGGTCTGGTGACCAGGGTTAGTACTACCCTCGGGTGCATAGTGTATGAGCTAGTGATAGGATTGGATGATATTTTATGTGTAAACCTTATATTTCCTTCAAACATAGGGGCATATCAGCAACAACCGGCGATAATTATCGCTAAGCGCACTTAGCGCTAGGATAATTATTGCCGGCTATCGCCGAATTTTATCACTGAGATAGCGTGCTATTAGCAACGCTTATCTCACAAGCGATAAAATTCCAGGTGCAAGCTGCCAATTGTGCGATTATCGCTAGAAATACAGCGATAATCGCACAACGTTTGGCGATAGCTTGCTGAAAGGGCAGGGCAGACTCAGCCATGATATCCACCTTCCATTGGATATCATGGCTATGTCAAACTAAAAGCAGGCGTAAGGAAAGTAGCGATAACCAAGGTTATCGCTACTTTTCTTATTGCTATGCTTATTAGCGTGCCCATTGATAATTGGAGAAATGTCGGTTAGCGACATTTCTCCAGTTATTTTGAGCTGGAACGCCCACTTTGCATCTCATTAGAGATGCAAAGGTGGGCGTTACGGGAAAGGGCGCTAAGGCAAGGATTCACGCGATAGCGTGACCTTGCTGATATAGCGATAAAATTATCGCCGCTTTTCTGCCGAAAACGGCCGCAAAAGCGGCGATCATTTTTTATCGCCTCCTTGTTGATGTGCCCCTTAGTCCTTTATGTTTATAATGTCGATTTAAGACCTGTGGGAAACTGTCGAATTGCTCTCCGCTCAGTAGGTGGCCCGGCCAGAGGGAGCCCATAAAATAGTGGGTGGTGACTTTAATTTTCAATTCGTGCCATTGGGCATGAGTATTAATGATCTCTCGCAGGAGGAAGACAGAGTCTGGTCTATTCCGAATTTGACAATTCACCCCATAAAGAAATGGTCCCCGCTGGCCCTACAAATAAATGCCCTGACCCTAAATCAGTTTGTTTGTGCATGCAATGGGAGAACTCCATCAGATAGGAAAGGGAGTCACACTTTTGATCGTGTTCAAAGCACCAGTCTAATAGATTATATACTACTCAATGTTAGACTTAAACCGTATCTCACTGACATGATACTTACACCTAGACACGATAGTGAACATAAAGTCATTGCTCTTGAATCCCACAGTTAGTAGGGAGATAGCTAGCCACCTTGAACCCTTTGGTGGTAGGCACCAACTAACATCAAATGGGGCAGAATCAAACAGAGTATAATGGTACACTCCCAGGAGCAATTTAAGCAGGGGCGGCTGACATGTGCCGAGGGTGGTGGGGTGGAGGAACACAGTAAAATACAAAGTAAAATGAAAATACTCTTACATTCCTGTGAAATGGGACGTCCTCCTCCTTCGATCTTCTCTGAAGGCAGGCTCCAAAGCGGGACTCACCCAATGCCCCTCATTAATCCTGGTGCTGCCCTCACAGCATGAGAGCAGCGCCAGGATTGGATAGAGCGGCCTCACTCAGCGCTCTCAAGAGCACTGGCGGCCCGCGCTTTCTCTAACTCCGCTGTCTAAGATAGCTAGGTTGGAGAACTTTAAAATGTGCATCTCTGCATGGCCGTCGCAAGATGGCTGGCCAAAGAGACATGTGCATTTTAAAGCGCACAGCTCCCTGTTGCCACTCGGCAGCACTGGCCCCGCCCCGTCCTGGTACTCAGTGCGGGATGGGTCGATTGCTGAAAACTAAAATGGTAATAAACTTTATTATCATTTTATTTTTCAGCTCTGGCCTCGGGCTTTTGCTTGACGGGTGACGCTCCTCTGCTCAAACGGAGGACCCACCCCCGGAGGTAAGTCCATATACAAACTGGCAGAGGGACGTTTATGGGGATCTGATTGATTTGGATCAGTCTACGGACCAGGACGCATCCCTAGAGCAGATAGGGGAGATTCATAAACAACTGTTTGAGGGTCTTAAGTATTTTTTTTTCGTGGAAGCTAAAGCCGTGGCAGCCAGGAACAGCCATCCTTCCTAGTATAATAGTTCCTGTAGAGTAACCACGCTTGCACTAATTCCCTCAATTAAGTCACAAGATAGATGAGTGATACAAGTTAGGAGGGCGGCATATGAAAAGGCTGTTAGTAATGCAAAGAAGGAATAGGACCAAGGGAAATGAGAGGGCTGACATGCGGCCGCTAAGGAGGGCGACCATTCCACATTCTGGAATCTAGTGGTCACAGGGAACAAGGAGGGAGGCGCACCCATTAGAAACAACATTGCCGCAGATACATGGATTACACACTTTTCATGCATCTACTCCCCGACGCTGGGAGATAGCGCCTTATCAACTGTTGAGATAGGCTTCCGTATGGTAGATATAGGGAAAGAGTCGGTAGTGAGGTGCATCCTACCATTTCAAGTAAGGAAGCGATCCTGGCCATAAAGAAGATTGTCCTTATAAAGCGCCAGGGATTGACAAGATCTCTGGCGATTTGTTTCTGACTGAGAATGATGTCTGGGACCCATATTTGGCACTATTGGTCAATGCTATGATGAAAGAGTTGCCCAGTCCTCCTTCCTGGACGGGGGCCGAAATAATACCAATTCACAAAAATAGCTCCCCTCTGCTGTCAACACACTACAGACCTATTAGTCTTATTGATACCACACAAAATTATTTAGCAGGATTATTTTAGAAAGATTGCAAGAGTGGATGGTGGCTAATGATATTTTAACCCCACTTCAAGCAGGCTTTCGTACTTGCACGTCCACCAGTGATCAAGCATTCAGGCTCCAGTTATTATTCTGGAAAACTGCTGTCCTTGAAGGCGGTAGATTGTATGTGATATTCTTAGATTTTCGATCAGACTGTGATTTGGTCCCCAGAAATACCTTGTGGCATGTGTTAGCCAATATGGGAGTTCCACAGTACTTTTGAGTAGCTATCGAAAGACTCCACAATCAGAGTTTCGTCCAGGTTAGATGCGGCCAGCTAGGCGAAGTGACGGAGCCATTTGCAGTCAAGAGAGGCGTTAGACAGGGCTGGGTCCTTGCTTCAACACTCTTTATGCCGCATGTTAATGACTTGGTTGTCTGCTTGAATATGTGTGAGAACGATGGCATGAGATTGGCCAACTTGAAGGTGCCTGACCTAGGGGCATATGTATGAAAGCAAAAATTAGTCGCAAACGCTGCGAATCGCAAAAAACAGCGTTTGCGACTGATTTTTCGCTATTTCATATGTATGACACATTTCCAAACTGAAAAATAAGAAATCGCTAAATTAGCGATTTCTTAGGCTGCGAAACAAGAAAACTGCGAATTTCCTAGCGAATACCTATTTTGCGATTCCTTAGCGTTGCGAATATCGCTAACAAGAAATCGCTAGCTAAGAAATCGCAAACACATGTATGAAAAAATCGCAAATTGCGATTTTACGAAAGTCGCTAATTAAGAAATCGCTATTAACACCAATTGCTTGCAGGTGGTAAACTGGTGCAAGGTACAAAAACCAGCCCACAATGCAACAAACACACCCACAATGGCTGCAATGTACGTGATAGCCAGGAGGCTGCGTATTCGGGCCCTTGCACACAGGAGAATGAGACAGGAACGTATCTTCAGGCTGCGCATCACCCTGTTACAGAACACTGAAGAGGAGATCTATGACAAGTACAGACTGCACCCACAGACCATAATGGACCTGATTGAGGAGCTGAAACCCCACTTGGAGCACCCTACTCGCAGGACACAAACAATTCCCACACATGTGCAGGTCCTGTGCTCCCTGCACCTCCTCGCGTCAGGGAGTTTTCAACGGGTCATAGCGGAGGTTGGTGGTGTGTCACAGAGTGCACTTTCGCGCTTCTTCCATGCCTTCCTAGATGCAATGCTACTGAGGCTCCCACATCACATTTACTTCCCCACCACCCAACAGGCATTACAACAAACGATACTGGACTTCTACCAGATTGCACGTTTCCCCCACGTCATCGGCTGCATTGACGGGACCCATGTGGCCATCACACCCCCAGCAGAAACTGAATATGTCTACAGGAATCGGAAATGCTACCATTCCCTCAACATACAGATTGTGTGCAACGCTAAGTATCACATCACCGACATGGTAGCCAAATACCCCGGCAGTACACATGACTCCTTCATCTTCCGACACAGTGGAATACACAGACGTCTGAGTGCTGGAGAGTTTGGGGAGGGGTACCTGCTCGGTAAATACATTGCACACATCAATACATCCACTACATCACTTGAGGGGGGGGACATTGACTCACCTATTGTGTTTTTTTCCATGCAGGTGACAGTGCCTATGCAGTGCGCGACTTCATCCTGACCCCATACCTGGATCCTGCAAATGCAAGTGAGAGGAGCTACAACAGGGCACACAGATCTACACGCTGTGTCATTGAGCGAACCTTCGGAATCCTGAAGAGCCGCTTCCGGTGCCTGCATAAGAGTGGAGGCGCACTGCAATACAGCCCTGAGACCTGCTGTAAAATCGTGGCAAGCTGTGCAATGCTACACAACATGGCAATGAGGAAAGGCACCACAATTGATGTGAGCGATACAGACACATCGGATGACGAGCGCCCTGCTCCCCCTGCCAGACCAGCACCAGGAGTTGGGGCAGCTGCTGGACGCCAGAGACGGACTGAGATCACACAAAACTACTTTTAGGTGAGTGTTGAGGAAATGAGACTACAAAGCCTGATGATGTGTCAAGTGTTTAATCACACTTAACATGAAAGAAATTGTAATTGTCCCCAGCACATGTTGTACACACAGTGCAGAGAAGGCACAAGAAATAGGGCAAACAGCCTTTTGCGGGTTAATGCACCCGTGTTGCAGTCAGTGTCCCCGCAGATGATCACCTCCGTCGGTGCCGTCCAGGGTGGTTGACCCCCATGGTGCGCCCTTGGCCTGCTACCTGTCTGCCACTGCGGCGTCTTTCACCTGGCAAGGTTGGAGTGATGCTGCTGCGACTCGATGTGTCCTCACTCTCAGCAGAGGCCATTAGTGCGCTGCCACCTGCATTGGCTGTCTGCAGCTGTTCCACAGCAGTGGTCACCTGCGCCAGCCCTCGCGCTATGTCCTGGCAGCAATGTGCCATGTCCACCTGCATGGTTACGCTTCTGCGTGTGAGTGCGCTGGTGGTGGTGCAGAGGCGGTTGACTGCCTTGGTGTAATTGTGTAGCCGTGCATTGGCACGTCGTCCAGCCCTGTCATTGGCAGCTTGGGTGTCCCTCAAAGTGGCACAGAGCTCTCGTATTGCCGCTACCATGCTGCGATTGTCCTGATGTAGGCGGCCTAGCTGGCGACTCATTGACCGCATTGCCTTGCTTTGCAGGCGCTGTTCCTGCAACATGCACTGTTCCAAGCCGGAGAACACGGTGCCTTCTCCTTCTGTTGCAGTGCTGCTCCTGGGCCTTGACCTGGAAATGGCCTGTTCCCTTTGCCTTGGTGTTGGTGCGTCATGACGGGGCATGTCTGTCACACCCTGACTCCCCTCTCTCCTGTCGGTGTCATCGCCTGTTGCTGGGACTTCATCCTCAAATGGAGGCAGTGGGGGCACATGTGCGCGCTTCCTGCGCTGAATTGGCTGCTGCTCTGTCTCATCGCTGGAGTCCGCAGGGTCTGCAGGCTCCTCTCCCTCAGCGCTGTCTTCTTGTGGCATGGCGTGTGCTGTGGATGTAAAGGGGACTATATGAGTTTGTGTTACTGTCTGCATGTGGCACTCAATAAAGTTACAAATCTTTGACGGCTAATCTCTGACACATTTCTATTCAATGATCCCCAAAACACATATGTTGCATTTACTTGTGATGGTGTCATGGACACACAGTCAGACACAGTACTACGAGTACCATGATGCATTGCTGGGTGTGCTGTAAGACCTGGGCTGGATTGGCATGTTGGGAGTTAACTATGCGCATTTGGGGGAGTGTGCAAGGGATGGGGAGGAGTGCAGGGTGATTTGGCATGCATCTTACCTTGTCTGCTGGATGAGGGGTCGGAGCTGTCGATTGCAGCCACACCACCAACGCTCTCAGGCAGGAGGGTTGACTCCACAAGCTCCTCATGGGGGGTTGGCTGCTCTGCAGTGGATGGTCCTCCTCCAGTCTGACTGGCATCCTTGAGTCTGGCTGCCACCCTCTCCTTGGACCTCTGGCGCATATCATACCACCGCTTGCGCAGCTCCTCGATGGTGCGTGTGGTGACTCCAACAGCATTCACCTTGCTCTGTATTTCCAGCCAGATTTTCCTCTTCCTGGCCTCTGGGACTTTGAGTGCCTTCTTCCCAAACAGGAGCTCATGGCTGCAGACCATCTCCTCAATGAGGACCTCCTGCTCCTTTTCTGAAAACTTGTGTTTTCTCTTTCTTTTTTCTGCATCTTTGCCCTGCTGGTTTTGTTTGGGATCCATTGCTGGTTGCTGTCTCCAGGAAAGCCTCCTCACACTCCACAAGCAGCCTCTGGGTGTGGCTCAGGTGAGCAGGTGCAGGCAATCACTACAGTTTCCTGTTTGTGATGTCATCAGCCTGCACCAGGCTTGCAGATTCCCGTTTTTGCGATTTCTTATTTAGCGAATTTCGCTATTAAGAAATCGCAATACGGGATTCTGCGAATTATTTGCGATTTTTAAGGAATCGCAAATGATTAGCGATTTATTTTATACATCCCGTTTAGCGAATCTGATTTTGCGAATCGCAAATTCTCGCAATTTGAGATTCGCTAAAGGGGAGTTTGATACATATGCCCCCTAATGTTTGCAAACATCACATTCCTCCTTTCCAAATCCCCCATGGGTATTAAGAAAATATTAGATTAATTTAGTAGTTTCTGCAGACAGAGCGGGTTGGAAATAAATGTGCAAAACACAAAATAGATGGTGTTTAATCTGTCTCGTTCTACAAGACCCAGTCCTACCATGAAAGGGATCCCGCTTGAACGGGTCACATTTTTTTAATATCTTGGGATTCCTTTTTACTGAGCAAATGGATGGGGCAGCACCTATTTCTAAGTGTTGACTCAAACTGGAGCAACATATGGGGGCTGGCGAAGGTCCATTTGGGGTCGTTTTATAGACCAATTTCCCCAGTGATACAAATTTATACGCTTCAAGCACTGGGCTCCGCACTTTAAGGTGCGGAGGTTTGAGGACACAAGGCTGGTAAGGCCCTAGAGATTGCAGATAATCGATTTTTGAGGCCAACGCCCTATTGCTCCCTTTAAGGCTGCATTTGGGGCTTAGGATAATCTCTGAGGGGATTGCCCTTAGACCAATATTGTATTGGAGAAGAGTCTGGGCAACCCCTGAGTTGTATTTTTATTGCCGAGGGCTGGAGAAGTTACTTAGTATCCCGGGGGCTGGTGATCTTCTCTGGATAAAATATGTGAGAGATACCTTGAGGATATAGGGAATGAAAGGTTGTGGGGTGCTTCTTCTCTTATCTCTATAGGGGACCTAAAGAGGAATCTCTAGCAGCTCAAACTGAGTCCTCAAATGACAAGTCCAGCCCAAGGATCCGTGAAAGATTCTTGCGTATGGCTGAAGGATGATAACAAAGCAGAGCAGGTATTAGACAAAATAGAACCCGCCTTGGCTAGGAAGCTCTTTGTGCAATTCAGATATGAGACCTTGCCAGTGTGTTCATACACTATTAATTGGGCATTGGATTGGCCAAGGAATCAGTGGTACATGCCCTCTTGTTTTGCCCAGAGTACAGTAAAGCCAGGTGAAAATGGCCAATCCAAATATGTAGGAGCCTGGGAACTACACAGCACATGGAGGCTTACAGAATTTTGCAATCTGATACTAGCCAATATATAGTATTCGCTGTCTCAAGGTTCTTATGCACAACATGGCGAATTAGGGAAAAATGTAGCCCTCAATCAGTTATTGGTAGAGAAGCTGAGGTTGAGACACCACATCCCAGTTTACTATAAATGGCACATCATGCACTTTACAAGAATGGAGTACTACACACCTACAAAATTGCCCCCTGGTTCTCGATTGTACTGTATTTCATGGCCGAGCCACTGTAAAACTAATTGTTTATCAAAGTTAATACAGCATATTGTATATTACAGCTGGCACATTATCATCAATCAATCAGAATTTCTATAGGGCAGCAACATTACATATTTTTTGATGATGGACCCTTAGAAACTTATAACTGATCTCACTTGTTATACACTTTGTATTCTACGGCGGAAGGCCGCTATTGATTTAATACTTGTGTAATGTATATTTTTACTTGTGTTCTCGTAGAATTGATTGTCCTTAATCAATGAGCACTTTCTTTAAGCAGTTTTTGTGATGTTAATGGTTTTATTTGTTCTTTTATGGCATTACGCCAAAATAAAGAGTTTTGACTGACTGGCCTTGCATTCCCACGTCATGCCAAGTTATGTGTAGGACAGAGTGCCAATGAAAACATGGCTTGATGTGTGTCTGAATTTGCATGCAAGCGCACATGCGGCAGCCATTTTGGATTGATAAGAGAACATTAGACATGGCCGCCATATGAGAAGAACTGTAAGCATGCAAGGTTATACATGAGCATGTATACGATACGAAAAATGCGTATGCATGCATTGTCATGCATGGTGGCCATTTTGCAGTTTTTTACTTCACTTTCCCAGCATGATCAACAGCCATGTTAGAATGGTAAGGCAAAAATAAAGGGAAAGCCCCTTTCTCTGGACGAGTATGTTGTGTGGTGTATATGTTGTGTATTGACAATAGCTCTTTTTACACAGCAAAAACTATGCAGATGAGAACCAAAAAAAGGGAAAGGAGTTGCTTTCTTCTTAAATGAAGTGGTGAAAAAGTCAGAGTCTCGTAGCCATGGACGTGATATAAGCAGAGAGAATGTGATACAGTGGAAAATGTAAAGAAAAGTGGTTTAAAGTTTTGAATTATCAACATGTGATTATTTTTAAATGTGGTAAATGTTTGTTTTAAATGTATTTGTTGTAATGTTTATATGAACACAGAGCCTGACTAAAATAGCATTTAAATAAACAGCAAAGCCATATGGTGTTATAGATTTAAAATTCAAGTTTAGGGTCGTCTATGGTTTGACTCATTAAAGTAGTTGGCCAATCGACATATCGACCACAGCTGGAATGTAATATCTTTTCTGAAACTGATATCCTTGCTCATTTGAGTCAACTGAGAAATATGTGTTGCCATAAAAAAAGCATATGAGGGAAATATCCCTCTTCTGTGCCATCACAAGCCTTGTTTGTGACAACAACCATCAGTGTTAGTTGATGAAAATTGTTTGGGCATCAGAGAATTAATAATTGTTTTCCTCCTCTAAACTTGAAACAATTGGCACCATAGATTTTCTCTCTTCTAATAGTCTCTAATTTAATAAGAGGTCCTTTCTATGCCCGGCCATACATTGAAAGTGTGAAGAACTACTGTTACCATTTCTTTAAGCTATATAAAGATTTGGGTACGTCCAAAGGAATATATTCTCTCTAACCTCATGCTGTTAAATGTATCTTTATTCATCCCATATAAAAATCTGTGTTTCCTACATTGATTTTATACAGAAAGCAATCCGTTTTATAATGGTTTCTCACTGCAGCAGACTCTTTTAATTGTTAGTTAGGAATTATGTACAAGTCACATATATATATATATCTATATGTGTGTGATCAAGGCCAACTGGCGTGGCCGAAACTCGTCATGGACATAGTTAAGCTGTGGTATCCTGGGTGTCATGGTAATGTCTCTCTGGCACCTGGTTATCTGTGCTCGTGGGTAGGAATTCTCAGTTGTTGCCTAGGTGAGAGAATGCCATGTTTGAAGAGGGTTCTAACAACGGTGGCGGTTGGGAGGAAGAAACTGGGATTGTGCAGAGCTGGTTGTAGGATTGGATGGGTCCTATTGTATTTGGAAATAAACCTGCTTTTACTTCATGAATTTCCTTCTCCAAGTGGTCTCACTTTGTCTAAAGGAGGATTTCACATAAGCACTAAGCAATAAATATGTTTTGCACAGCAACAGTTGGAATCCGTGCCAGCTTCCTCTGAAGTTTGTGAAAAAGGGATTATTTTCATATATATATATATATATATATATATATATATATATATATATATATATATATATATATATATATATATATATATATATATATATATATATATATTCACTGAAAAAACCATAGGTTTCAGGGGCGTTACAGTTAGCTGGACTTTTCACTCGTACAAAACCATTGAAATTCCCCCGTTATAGTTAGTTCAGCTAACTATAACTCGCGCGCCCGCAATGCACTGCTGATGACGTCACATATTACATCACTCATGACATGGTCAGTGACATCACTGATGACATCACTGATGACATCTCAAATGTATTGTTGGTTTGTTGCCCCTGCCCCCCTTTCCACTGCCCTCCATAGTCTGTTGTGCTGCCACTGCCCTTCCTGCATGCCCAGTGTGGTCAAATTGTTGCCTCTGCACTCTCCTACCTGCCTTCAATTTTCAGAGTCCGTGCCCCTGGCCTCTGCCTCTCAACAGTATCCCAATGAACAACTAGATTGCTAACATTCTATATATATTACGAAAGTGTGGAATGCCTGACGTCATCTTTATGTAATCAAAACTGTCATACCTAGAGTATTTCCTTTAGAAATTACATATATGAGAGGGTCTTATTTGCATCCAAATTATGGTTAGTGCTCTAAAAAACTAAAATGAGGACATATTTTCAGAATTTTCAAATAGCGACAAAGAACTTTTAAGTTATTTGTAATCTTTATGTTTTTTTATCCAGTTGACCACTTGATTAAATGTTGCACCTAGGGGAGAGGATGTGGTGCTACTTCCAGAGCTGCAGACTTTGCAACTGGGGAACCAGGTTGGAGTTTCTGCTTCAGCTCAACATTCTGTGATTTTGGTCAAATCACTTAATCTGCCCATGTCTACAACCAAAATGAATTTGATCTTGTGTGATGTAACCAATGCTCATGTAAATCACACCAATACCTGACAAGTCTGCACTATATAAAACTGCAAATACACAAAAAATAAGTGTTTTGCACACTTCTGTCATTGGGCTACATGTGGGCTACATCTGGGTGATATTTGTGCTGCATTTGGGCTCTTTTGTCTCTGGTGGCCATCTTGGGAGATTTATTTGTTATGAAGTTTCCTAATTTCCTCATTTACTGCAGTCTCCTCAGTAGGAAATGCTTTCAGTTTTTTACTTTGATTCCATCAAGAAAGTATTCAGATATGTCACACATTTGCCATAAATTCTGAATGTTAGCACTCCAGTTGCTCATTAGATCACTGTAGTAAAGCTACTGCTCACCACGGAAGTCTGCTGCTGGTATTAAAAGTGTATGTTTCAGTCTGCATGTCAGAATATTTTTATGAAATAGAAGAGAATTTGAGAAGTCAAAATGTGCCCTAATTTTTCTTTCTGCAGAACTATTCATAATTTCTATGGGAAAATGAACCCCCTCATTTTGTTCCATTGTAAATTAAATGTTTTAAGTGTTACCACTTTATTCCAATCAAGATGGCTTCGGGTGTGCCATACTTTTGTCATAAGTAAGACTGTTAGCGCTCTAGTTGTTCGTTAGAACACTCTGGGACATTCTGTCATTGGGCTATACTTGGGCTACATCTGGGTGATATTTGGGCTACATTTGGGCTCTTTTGTCTCTGGTGGCCATCTTGGGAGATGTATTTGTTATGAAGTTTACTAATTTCCTCATTTACTGCAGTCTCCTCAGTAG